>NC_073642.1:13735000-14985000 GCF_029407905.1 Bubalus kerabau
TCCAACCAGTCCATCCTAAAGGAGATCAGTCCTGAGTGTTCATTGGAAGGACTGATGTTGAAGCTGAAACTCCAATACTTTTGGCCACCAGATGCGAAGAGCTGACTCATTTGAAAAGACCCTGATGTTGGGAAGGATTGAAGGTGGGAGGTGAAGGGGATGACAGAGGATGAGATGGTTGGATGGCATCACCGACTCAATGGAGATGAGTTTGGGTAAACTCTGGGAGTTGGTGATGGACAGGGAAGCCTGGCAGGCTGCAGTCCATGGGGTTGCAAAGAGTTGGACATGACTGAACAACTGAACTGAACTGAAAAGGGTAATAATTACAGTATTAAAAGTTCTCATTCAATTACAAAACACCAAATAGTGTGTAAAACTACTCCCTATCTCACTGAAGCATCCTCTTACACATTTTATGAGAAAAAGTTAGGTTCTGAGAGAGAAGTGTGTAGAATATCACGTAAACTGGATGGAACTTGAGACTGATTACAAAGCAGAATCTAGAACAGATGGATTGAAAGCCTGACCCAAAGTCCAAAGAAAATGAAGATATGAGCAATTTGTCATCTTTTAAGGTTTTGATTTTTTTTTGTCACTAGTCATTTAATAGTGATAACAAGTGCAAGACCAGTAGCATTTATTGAGTGCACACAGTTGCATAAGTCTGCATGAGAGATACTTGATAGTTAATACCTTATTTACCTTTTCTAACATTTCACTTTTAAAATATAGAAACTGAGGCTAACAACATTCCAGGGAGACACATTGACTGACTGAATTTTATTGCATAGGGAGATTTATTTTCAGTCTTTTTTGCTCCCAAGACTGTAACCTTTGCAATCAGTTGTACTGTTCCCACAGAGTCAGTCTTCTTTCATGTCAACTGCCTGTAAAGCGCTTTGAAACCTCTTAGTTTTTCTTCATAAGAAAACACAACAGGGTTCTGTGATTTGAATGATTTGAGGTTGGCAACCCTTACGCAACTTATGGATCTCCATGTTCTGTGGTCATCAATCCCTGATTTCTTTTATTAGTATTAATTAAGACTTACCAGATTCTGAAAGAGATGAACACTAATCCCAGGTGAATGGGGAAGCTACAGTAATTAATCAGAAGTGTGAGGTAAATTTTGTTAACCCATCCTTCCAGATTGGAAAAGAAAAGAACAGAGGTGGTAAAAAATACAAAGGAAGAATTGGTTAGAGCCTCTATTCAGATCAAAGTCAATATGTTTCTGATAAAAATAATGCTACTTGGGTGGTCCCCAGTGAAGCAGATCTTCTGGTATGCCCGCTCTTGTGTGATTTCCTCCCGTATTGACTGAGCTTGGCCGTGAATGTAGCTTTAGAGTGTGTGTGTTTTGTGTGTTAGTCACTCAGCCACGTATGGCTCTCTGCGACTCCATGGACTGTAGCTCACCAAGCTCCTCGGTCAGTGGAATTCTCCAGGCAAGAATACTGGAGTGGGTTGTCATTCCCTTCTCCAGGGGATCTTCCTGACTCGGGGATCAAACCTGGGTCTCCCGCATTCCAGGCAGATTCTTGACCATGTGAGGCACCAGGGAAGCCCCAGCTTTAGTGTACTGCTAGTGAAACGTAAGCTGAGGCTTGGTCTGTGTTTGTGCAGTGGGTCCTGTTCTTTTGAATTTAGCTCTTGGGACACTTCCTGTCAGAACCCAGGTCTCATTCTGAGGGAAGTCCAACTAGCAATATGGAGAGCCATTTGGGGGCAATTCAGGCTCAAACTGAGCTCCCAGGGGACGGCCAGCACCAACTGGAGAAGAGCCACGTGCATGAGCCATCGTGAAAGCAGATCTGTTGGCCAGAGTCAAACCGTCCCATCAGATGCTACAAGGAGTGAAGACTACAGCCCGAGCCAAATTCCAAAATTGTCGGCAAATAAATGCTGTTTTTCTATGTTTAAATCTCTAAGTTTGGGGTGATTCATTCTCCAGCAATAAATAACCAAACATTTCTGAGTCGTTTTTCTGCTATATTGCAAACACTCCAGCTCACAAGTAAAATGGCCAAGGTTTTTCATACCAAGATCCCATCAACACCTTACTTTTCTTGGTCTAGAAAAACCTTAAACCTAATAGCATGCATTCTGTGCATTGTTTTATAGAAACATAATGTAACTCACTCATTGATATTAAGATGTGTACCTATCTATCACTGTACATCCTGATGGTAGGGAAAGGTCCCAGAGGTTCCAAAGTGGGAAGAAGCCAGGTGGGCACGAGGTTGAGTCTGCCTACCAGTCTGTGGCCTTGGCCAAGGCACTGAACCTGCCTGATCATCTGTTTGCTTGTCTCTAAACTGCACAAGATGATCATTCTCAGCTTGTAAGATGGATCAACATAAATGTGTGTGGATGATTCTACTATCATATTTGCCCTATGAAAGTGTTAGTCAAGCAGTTGTGTCCGACTCTTTGTGACCCCATGGACTGCAGCCCACCAGGTTCCTCAGTCTGTGGAATTCTCCAGGCAAGAATCCTGGAGTGGGTAGCCATGCTCTTCTCCACGGGATTCTCCCAACTCAGGGTTCGAATCCAGGTCTCCTGCACTGCAGGCAGATTCTTTACCAGCTGATACAGAAGGGATACCCATAGTAGGTCTTTAATACATGGTAGTTTCTATTGCGACTTTTTGCAGACAGTAAACAATATCTTTCTTTGTAAAAAATTTGAAAGAATTGCAATTCTCCTAGAATTGACCAGCTGATTAAGATCTACAGTTTATGCCAGGGGGGCAAGTTTTTAGGCATAAAGCTCTAGTTCTGATAACTTGAGGCAAAAAATGCAACGGTTATTCTAGAAATAGGGAATAGAAGTCAGCCTTGCCAGTAATATCTTCCTTGGCTTCCCCATTTCATGCAATGACCCCCTTGGAACTGCAGAGCCCAGAATGTGAAAGCCAAATTGGAGACTTCTCTTAAAAAGCATTTTCCCCTCAATTACTCCTTCCCTGTCAATTTTATTCTGGCATAATTCAACTCTCAAGAGATGCGAACGATTTCTTCCTTCTTCCTCCTGAACTATTGTTGATAGGTGGAAACTTTGGGAAAGAAATCCCTGAAGAGGCTTGACATCAGTGAAGCAAAGACATCATTGGAGAACGGTGCAGAATTTGGGCAGGGGACGCTCAACAGTCTCAGAACGGCACATGAAATCACCAGTGATTGTGAAGTGAGATTTCGTAATTCCCTTTGTAAAGTGCTCCTCTTTAAACTGTGCTCCTCTTTAAAGTCTCCATATTTAAAGAATGCTCTTTCTCTTCACCAGGGGAGCTCAGGAAGAAGATACAGCAATGAATAATCAATGCACACTTCAAAGCATGGAACACTAGGAAGTGATTGATGTGTGACAGCACTCACATGTCAGGTTCCCCTCCTGACATTAACATGCAATCTGCAAAAGAAGCCTTGTTTAAGATGTTCACTGATCAGAGCACAGAAAAAAAAAAAATATATATATATATATATATATATGATACTTTCTGCAAAGAAGGGACTTTATCTCAAACCTATAGCAGGCAAGAAGAAAACAGGAAATCAAACATTAAATGTTGAAATGTTGGTGACAGCTTAAAGTGAGCAAAAAAAAAAAAAAAATACAGCACATCTGGAGAGTTTATTCTAAGACCATCACTGAGGCTTTCTCCTCCTTCCTTCCATCTCCCTCACCACTTTGTGACAGACTGGGATCAAGGGAGCTCTACCTTCAATAGGTCAAACCTAGGAATGTCTTGTAAAAGTATTCATTGTTCTGTGCTGGGTTTTGCTGTGGGCTAGACATCTTACTGGAAAGTCAGAACTGAAATTCATAGAGTATATCAAGGAACCAGAGTGAAGAAAGGGACGTGGTGACTGTCTTCCTGCAGAGGTCTGGAGGATAACTCTGTTTCTATAGGAGAGTAGTGTGGAGAGTCAGTGATATATCTGGGATAAAAAATTAAAGTTTAACATAGCATAGAATGTCCTTGAAGGGAGAAGTTATGTGACAGTTTTTGGAAGGAGAGTGGCTTATAGATTGCATGTTTTCTCTGAAATACAGACAACTGAGGCTTTGCTGATTTATATTTAGTTGATATTTCTTTACAGTGGATGCAAAGGTAAATTGAATTGGATATAATAAATGGTTATTGAGCATCTGCTGAGTGTCTGGTGTGAGAATCAGCTCAAATAATACAGAGGCAATTGCAAGGCAAAACCATGAACAGAGGAGTTCCCGGTTATCCCAGCAGGTGGTTCAGATGGGCTTGTGAACTGGTCTGCAGCCAGGCTTCAAGGGCAAGTTCTCCTGCCCCTGCTGCCCCTGCCTGACCGACTCCGGGCCCCTGTCTGATTCAGTCACTGCTATCCTCACGGGTAGCAGCATTAGTGCAGCTGGCAGGACGCACTGTCCCCTGTGCTCCCTGGCCAAGTGGGAGAAAAAGAGAATGTTCCTTCCTGTGTTTAAAGAGCGTTCTAAGTAGGACAGTTCCTGTCTTATATTTTAAAGAAATTTACGAAGCAGTGTTACCAGATGGTACTTATTGAACTTCCCCATCTCTTTATCAACATTCCCTCCTACTCTAGGTCCCAAAACAGATCCTTGAAGCCAGGCTGAAGTCACGTGAGACTATCAGAAACCACATTGTGTTCGGAATTGCTGATTCCTCCAGCAACCAAGACTCACCTCCAGAGCTGATCCCTTCATGCCTGGCTCCTTCTTTCCTTTGAAATGTTTCCCTTCATATTTCCCCATCCCAGCCCTTGAATGGACGTGCTCTTGGCAGATCTGCCCAACAGACTGCTGTCAGATATGCTTAAATGTGTAAATCGTCTAGGCATGTCTAGGGTAGTTGATCCAGAAATATTTGAGGGATGTGTACTTTGAGCACTGGGTAGGACTCTTTCTAACAGTCACATCTCTATGACCCTTGCCCATCTGTCTAACCTCATTTCCAGTGCTTGTCATATTCATCCCACCTTCTACCCGACCCACCCGCACTCTACGCCATGCACTGTTTTACCTCTGGGCATTTGCCTATGCTGTTCTTCTTAACATGTCTTTTTCCCCTTTCATTACTTAATAACGACTTTCTTATCTTTCAAGACAGTGGACTGTACTCTGTGATGACCTAGAGAAGTGAGCTGGCGGGGGAGGTGGGGGGAGGGGTGAGAGAGAGGCTCGCAAGGGAAGGGAAAAATGTATACCTACAGCTGATTCACATTTTGTACAAAAGAGACTAACAACATGGTGAAGCAATTATACTCCAATTAAAAAAAAATTTAAAAAAGAGTTGAAACACTTCACACTGTCTCCATCTGATAACGTGCTCATCATTGCTTCCTCAGTGTCTTGTGAACACCTGCATATATCATGGAGCCCATCACAAGGCTAACTCTGTTTTTGCTTGTTTATCCCCTTTGTTAAATCCTGAGTTCCTCAAGAACAAAATCCGTCTTCTTTTATTCCCTATGCTGGGTACGTAATTAAACCCGAGTAACTGCTTGATAGTTACTGAATGAAAGTCAAGACAGATGTTCATGTTTTCACATCAAACAAAACAATAACTGTAAATATCACCTGGAGTTATCAAGGAAAGCCACTGAAAAGAGATTGTCTCTCCTCTGGGAAGCACATGAAGAAACGTAAGTGGAGAATGCATGTTTGCTTTATTGATTTCACTTCAGTGTCAAAGCCAGTGTCCAGAACGTGGGGCTTTATCTGATCCTTGAGTATAGCAGGGAAAATAAAGGCAAAAGTGACTGTTGCTATCTATATCTGGGCCCTGGGCTCTTTGAAACTCTTAGAGACTGTGCAAATCCCCCTTAGCAAATTATAATATTGATAGCCACTTGATATAAGTAAACTCAGAGAAAAAGCAGACATGCTATGTTGAAAGAATCACAAGAAACTTCCCTGCAATCTCTTGAGAAGTGACCACAACTGGTGAACAAACAAACCACTCAAATGATAAGTCAAAGCAAAGCAGCACAAGACAGGGCAAAACAAATACTCAAAGCTTAACAGCACTTTCACAAAAATGAAGGTGGTGGTATGAAGCTGAAGCGGTGGTGGTGATTTAATCACTAAGTTTTGTCTGACTCTTGAGACCCCATGCACTGTAGCCCACCAGGCTCTTCTGTCCATAGGATTTCCCAGGCAAGAATACTAGAGTGGGTTGCCGTTTCCTTCTCCAGGGGATCTTCTCAACCCAGGGATTGAATCTGGGTCTCCTGCACTGAAGGTGGATTCTTTACTCACTGAGCCACCAGGGAAGCGTGGAAACTTCTAAAGTCTCACGTGATTCTTCTGTTCTGACAGTGGTGGTCAGATGTTCTGGGAGACTCATTTCTCCAAGACACAGTCTAGAAAAGATGGTGCTAGTTTTGGCCTGGTTGGTGTGGGAAGTCAAATTGCTAGATCTGAAGTTACCAAGACAGTGGCACTCAGAGCCTTAAACAAGTTTGGCTGTGACTTTTCACATATTTCTTCACAATTCCCTGTCTTCAATATGTGTCATTTATATTCCTTAAATTGTAGATGATGCAATTTTGCTCAAGTGCCTTTTATAGGAAAAAAGGGAAAGCAGATGCTCATATTTTTTTGCAATGCTTTTCTAAAGAGAAGAAATGAGGCTATTTCTTAACTAAGTTTATGAGTCATAATATTTGTAAATCATAAACATATGGATTCTCATCTTCTGCAACAAATGATTTCTTGTGTCTATGTAAAATAATGGTTACATATAAAGAATAGTTTTATCTTTTTAACATTTTATTTAAATAAAAATTTTAAACATATACAAGAGAAGAAATAGAAGGTAAACAAATGTGCATATAATCATCCCACAGCTCAACAGTTATCAATTTATGACCAATTTAGCATTATCTCTCCCTTTACTCACTTTCCCCTTCACACACATGTTATTTTGAAGCAAATCTATGACATATCATTTCACTAGTAAGTATTTCAGTATGTATGAGTTACTTTAATACGAACTGAAACATTTTTTAGTTCAATACATTAAAAAAAATAATCTTTACCCACAAAAGAAAGAAAAGTATTGATCCAAATAAATTAAGTAGTCTGCTTCCTGTCAATAATACAGGACATCTATCTCTATTTCAACTGATGTTTCTATTCCATTTGATGTATCAAAAGCTATCGAAAGAAAGAGTCCTGAAATGAATTATTACCCTTAGGGAACATGCTAAGAGGACTTCCCTAATAGCTCAGTTGGTAAAGAATCTGCCTGCAATGCAGGAGACCCCAGTTCAATTCCTGGGTTGGGAAGATCCGTTGGAGAAGAGATAAGCTACCCACTCCAGTATTCTTGGGCTTTCCCTGTGGCTCAACTGGTATAGAATCTGCCTGCAATGCGGGAGACCTGGGTTTGGTCCGTGGGTTGGGAAGATCCCCTGGAGAAGGGAAAGGCTACCCACTCTAGTATTCTGGCCTGGAGAATTCCATGGACTTTATAGTCCATGGGGTCACAAAGAGTCGGACATGACTGAGCAAAATATGCTAAGTACCGAATGACCCTTGTTCATTTCTGTTTAACCTTTGCTTCTTTAACATTTTTCATTGATTAACTGATTCATTCAGTCATGCATAAATGGTATACTGAGGACCTGTTATGGACCAGGCAGCAATACTTAATTCTGAAAGTTTATTAGGACTTTTGCCTTGTGGGAACTCGGACCCTTGTAGGAGAGGTGAGCAAAAAGATAACTGCAATGCAGTATAAGGACGCCTGGGCTATCGGGGCTAAGGACAACCTTTAGGTATATAGGTCTTAGTCGCTTCCTTCTTTGCCTCCCTGAGTTAATAAAGGTTTTCATGAATCTCTGTGAAGATGCAACTTAAGGGTATCTTCTTGGTGTTCTTGGTACCGCTCCCTGATTACCTAAAAGGTAGTCAGACTTTCTGCAGATTTCATGAGAGAAGAATATTCCCCATTCCTCATATTAGCAGTTCCAAAGTATACAGTGTTCCTGTGTGTGTGTATGTGTGTATGAGCTTAGTCACTCAGTCGTATCCAACTCTTTACGACCCCATGGACTGTAGCCTGCTAGGCTCTTTTGCCCATGGGATTCTCCAAGCAAGAATACTGGAGTGGGTTGCCATGCCCTCTTCCAGGGCATCTTCCCAATCCAGGGCTCAAAGCCAGGTCTCCTGCAATGCCAATAGATTCTTTACCATATGAGCAACCAGGGAGACTCCTATACATTTTATAGAGGTTGGTGTGAATTGTCAACCTATTTCCAATAGAAAAAAAATATCCTTTCTTCTTTTTTAGAAGTCATGTACCTTAGCCTTAAAATAAGGCAAGTCTCCCAGAAAAAAAACAAAAAACAAAAAATAGCTCCATTACTTCCAAATTAGGGGAACACAGTTTCCACATGCTATTGATTTAGGGCATTCTCATTATCAAAGGGCAATTATTTCTTCCAGAAGAAACATCTGGGGACATTTTGAGAGAAAAGAAGAGAGATCCTTTTGGGTTCTGGATGAAGGGAGCAGAATCCTTTGGGAGAAATCTGGGGTGGAGCACAGGAGGAGAGGGGTGGAGTACCCACAGGGAGGGAGACACAGGATCAAAGTAACAGCCTCATCTGAGGTTACAGAACTCCAAGAGAAGTACTGTGACATGGAGCACTACTAGGGTGTGCCCCAAACCTGGATGACACCAGAGACTCTCATCAACTAACAACCTAACTTCCTTATTTTTTAAAAAATTAAAAACCTGAAAAAAATGAAACAGTAAAGAGCTTAATGTAGCAAGAATACATTGACCCACCACTCAGAATAAAATAAAAACCAAGTAATTTAAATAATAACTTGGCATATTTGCGTCATATGTTTGTTTCTAAAAATATATAGCACATATGCAACACATGTGTAACAACTGTGTAATATGGATGGGGACACTACAGAAGACATTATCCATTCCGCCACTAATAATCATTTTAAAACTATGAGTAAAATCACAACATGATAGCTATCAGCATCATATATATCTCTAGGTGCCAATCGTGAGGGGCTTCCCAGGTGGCTCAGTGGGTAAAGAACCCGCCTGCCAATGCAAAATATGAAAGAGATGCGCGTTGGGTTCCTGGGTCGGGAAGATCCCCTGGAAGAGGGCATGACAACCCACTTGAGTACTCTTGCCTGGAGAATCCCGTGGACAGGGGAGCCTGGTGTGCTACAGTCCATGGGATCACAAAGAGTCAAATACGACTGAAGCGACTTAGTACAGGAGCACGTCAATTGTGAGAGTTTCTTAAAGGTATCTTCTGAGGGAGAGAATTGGCTTCTGGTGTAAATAAAAATGCATATTTTTAACCTACCTTCAAGATTAAGGTTTCTTTCCTCTGCATGTCCTGTCTATTGATGACTCCCTTAAAGATATTCTTCATATTTGTTGCTGTATTTTAAAATTTTATTCGTAGCGTTCCTTTTGATTCTCCTTTAGATTTCTACTTCTTTCCTGATATTACTTATTTAGTCTTGTGTGTTGCCTGCTTTTTCCACTATATCCTTTAAAGTATTAATTGTAGTTACTTTAAATTTGCTCATTTGTAGCATTTCTTTTTAGATGCCACATGTAAGGAATGCAATACAGTATTTTCCCTCTGTCTAAATGACTTCACTCAGTATGATGATGTCCAGGTTCATCCATTAGAGAAGGCAATGGCACCCCACTCCAGTACTCTTGCCTGGAAAATCCCATAGATGGAGGAGCCTGGTGGGCTGCAGTCTGTGGGATCGCTGAGAGTCGGACACGACTGACTGCCTTCACTTTGACTTTTTACTTTCATGCATTGGAGAAGGAAATGGCAACCCACTCCAGTGTTCTTGCCTGGAGAATCCCAGAGATGGGGGAGCCTGGTGGGCTGCCGTCTCTGTGGTTGCACAGAGTCAGACACGACTGAAGCGACTTAGCAGCAGCAGCAGCAGGTTCATCCATGTTGCTGCAATTTTGGTATTATTTCATTCTTTTTAATGACTGAGTAATAGTTCATTGTATATATGTACAACAGTACAACATCTTCTTTATCCATTCCTTTGTTAATGGGCACTGAGGTTGCTTCCATGTCTTGGCTGCTACAATGAACATTGGGGTGCATGTATCCTTTTGGACCGTGTTTTTCTCTGGATATGTGGCCAGAAGTGGGATTGTAGGGTCATATGGTAGCTCTATTTTTAGTTTTCAAAGGAACTTCCATACTGTTCTCCATAGGGTGGAGCCTTTTTTCTTGTTATCTAAGACTTTCGCTTTTCACTTTCATGCATTGGAGAAGGAAATGGCAACCCACTCCAGTGTTCTTGCCTGGAGAATCCCAGGGACGGTGGAGCCTCGTGGGCTGCCGTCTATGGGGTCACACAGAGTCAGACACGACTGAAGGGACTTAGCAGCAGTAGCAGCAAGACTCCCCTCATCCCTCTTTAATGAGATAGGAAGGCTGAAGGACTGAAATAAGGAGCGGCTCCCTTTCTCTAAAATTCGATGGCAACATTTGCTCTTTTCCCAGTCCTTATTCTTGAAGATTGGAACTTTATTAAAGAAATAGTCCTGGGAAGGTTTTATCATAACTACTATTCCATCCTTGCTAAGGTGGGAAGTGGACTGTGAAATGATGTTGGTGGGTGTTCTTGGATCGTTCCTGTGAGAATCTCGTGAGATCCTGAAGGAACCCAAAGTATGAGGGTATCAATGACTGGTCCCTAGTTCACACCTGACCTTCAGCAACTTGTCAAAATAATGAGTTAAGTGTTTCTACTGGCTTTTGGCATTCATCAGTTTCTGCTCCAAGTACGCCAATCTCACTCTGGTATCTCTCCTAAGCAAACTTCTCTCCAGATTTCAGTAAGGTGCTTTGCCCTCTGGTCTCACTTACCTGGTAGGTCCAAGAAAAGCTACTGAGTTTCTGTTTGTTCTTGTTGTAAGGATGAACATGATGAGTTCCATGCTTTTTACATGTCAGAGTTGAAACAGAAAGTAGATGTAAATGTTTTTCTTATAGTATGTTTTTCCAAGTTTTACAGAGAGCTTGAAAAAATTTGCACTCCCACAACCTATGAGTAAAATTTCCTGTTTCTTCATTTTTCTCACCTACTTGCCAGCAATTGCTATCATTTTTAAAATTTGCCAAATTGATGGATGAAAAGTGGTTTCTTATTGTGAATTTTTAATTACAAGAGTCAGAACAGTCTTCCTATGAATTGATTGAATAAATGAACTTCCTGTTCAAAACTTTGGACCATTTTCCAATAGTGTTTTTTTCTCCCTTTCTTTTTTTTTTTTTATAAACCTTTAAGGCTTGTTATTCATTGGATATTATACATTGAGAAGCAGTAAATTTTCAATAATTTTCTTTTGGGTTTTTTTAGTCTTATTAGAAAAACTTTCTCTAGTCTATGCTCTTTTATGTCTTACTCTATTCTTTTTTTTTTTTATGTTTAGGTGGGTTTCCCTGGTGCCTCAGACAGTAAAGAATTTTCCTGCAATGCAGGAGATCCAGGTTCAACACCTGGACCAGGAAGACCCCCTGGAGAAGGAAATGGCAACCCACTCCAGTATTCTTGCCTGGAGAATTCCATGGACAGAGGAGTCTTGTGGGCTACAGTCCATGGGGTTGCAAAGAGTCAGACATGACTGAGTGACTACCACTTCATTTCATATGTAGCATATCTTTTCATTTTTTTTTTTTGTATCAACTACCTATTATTTTAACATCGTAAAAAAGCCAATAGTATGTATACAATTCATCACTCTTCTGGTGCTTAGATGTTATTATCAACCAATAACATTAATTTTATCACATATTTGTTTTCCAGTTGCTCAGTCATGTCCAACTCTTTGTGACCACATGGACTGCAGAACGCCAGGCTTTTCTGTCCTTCATCATCTACTGGAGCTTGCTCAAACTCATGTCCATAGAGTCAGTAATGCCATCTGACCATCTCATCCTCTGTCTTCCCCTTCTCCTCCCGCCTTCAATCTTTCCCAGTATCAGGATATTTTCTAATGAAAATTTTATCAATTTTGTACAGTTTATATGTGATTATTTGGCACTCTAAAATAGCTTTTTTTCCCCCACTAATGAACATGTTATTTCTTCTAATTTATTCCCATAGATCTTTTGTTTTTACATTCTTCTATACAGGTCTTTCACAGTTCAGTTGGTAAAGAACCCACCTACAATGCAGGAGATCCCAGTTTGATTCCTGGATTGGGAAAATCCACTGGAGAAGGGATAGGCTACTCATTCCAGTATTCTTGGGCTTCCCTTGTGGCTCAGCTGGTAAATAATCCACCTGTAATGCTGGAGACCTAGGTTTGGTCCCTGGGTTGGGAAGATTCCTTGGAGAAGGGAAAGGCTACCCACTCTAGTATTCTGGCCTGGAGAATTCCATGTACTGTATAGTCCATGGGGTCACAAAGAGTCAGACACAACTGAGTGACTTTCACCCACATACAGGTCTTATATGTCCTTTTTAGGTTTATGTAGCTTATTGCTTATTTCAATGATATATTTGTTTTACCTAATAGTTTTCCAACTGACTATTTTTTAAGTATAGGACTGCTGCTGCTTCTGCTGCTGCTGCCAAGTCGCTTCAGTCGTGTCCGACTCTGTGCGACCCCATGGACTGCAGCCTACCAGGCTTCTCCGTCCATGGGATTCTCCAGGCAAGAACACTGGAGTGGGTTGCCATTTCCTTCTCGGACTACTATGTTTTCCTGCTGCTGCTGCTGCTGCTAAGTCGCTCCAGTCGTGTCTGACTCTGTGCGACCCCATAGATGGCAGCCCACCAGGCTCCCCCGTCCCTGGGATTCTCCAGGCAAGAACACTGGAGTGGATTGCCATTTCCTTCTTCAATGTATCAAAGTGAAAAGTGAGAGTGAAGTCGCTTAGTCGTGTCCAACTCTTAGCAACCCCTACAATTGTCTTTTTATTCAGTGTGCTAGCTGAAGTCCCTAACTAATTCTATCAGTTTGACTATAGTTACTCATACCTTCTTTTTGGACAATCATTTGTTTAGGAGTAGTGTCAGTTTTGTTTTTCTTCCTAGCCCTCTTAACCACAGTTCTTTTTTTCCTTTATTTTGTTGGTTTGAGCATCTAATGCAATTTTGAATAGTACAGTGATTCTGACTTTATACTTGACTAAAGATAGTATGGGAGAGGGCAGTGGCCCCCCACTCCAGTACTCTCGCCTGGAAAATCCCACGGATGGAGAAGTCTGGTGGGCTGCAGTCCATGGGGTTGCTAGGAGTCGGGCACGACTGAGCAACTTCCCTTTCACTTCTCACTTTCATGCATTGGAGAAAGAGATGGCAACCCACTCCAGTGTTCTTGCCTGGAGAATCCCGGGGACGGCAGAGCCTGGTGGGTGACATAGCAGCAGCAGCAGCAAAGATAGTATGCTTCTAAAATTTTATCATATATATATATATTTCTTTTATGGTTAATTTAAAAATATTGTACATTTTCTCAAAAAAATATTTAGAGTCTGTTTTAGAGCAGAATTATTCACACACACACACTTATTGTTATTCAGTGCTGGGCACTTTACTAAGCATCCTGTCATGCGTTATTTAATTTTATCTTCACAACACATTTATGGAGTAGGCACTATTATTATGGCTATTTTGAAGTAAAGGAAACAAACATACACCACTGAGCAAGAATTTGAATCTAGTGAGATGTCTTATTCAAAATTGTCTGTTTTCAACCACCAGGCAATAATACCTCTCCTAAATTCACAAATATTTGCATCTGTTTTAACTGAAGCTTGTTAATTGTGCTGACCTTCATATCTGGCTTTCTTGCCCTGTTCTTGCCTGTCTTATTTATCATTTACTGAGAGTAGTGCTAAATCTCTCACTATGATTGTGTGTGTCAATTTTGTCACATAAATCATGTTTTGCTTTAAATAATTTGACATTTTATTTTGTAGTGTTACATTCAGAATTGCTATAGTTAGGTGGTGGGTTACACAGTTTCATTGACATCTAGCTTTAAGAATTGCTCTTGAGAAATTGCATACCTGATTCTTCACCAGTTATACGAAATCTGGTTTTTTCCCTCTATGGAAGCTTTTAGGATTATTTTCTTTTCCTCTGAAGTACTAAAACTTTAAGATGAAGTGCCTTGGCATGTGTGGGTGTGTATGTATATTTTGTTTCCATACTATGCACTTTTTTTGTTTCCTCTGCATTCTTTCATCTTTTGCTTCTTTTGGCCATTGAATTTATTGCAGGGATTTCTACAAATAACAAGTGATCTATGTTTTATTCCTAAATAAGGAGACATTGAAATGTTGAGTGTAAGCTGTGTACATGGAAGGATTTTTCAACTGGCAAACTTCACTGGAGGGAAATTGAACACGGATCTAGAAGTTTCTTTTGGGGATGCCTGAGTATTAATATCTATATGGCTTTTCTCTTGGATGGCTTCATTTAGCTAAATTAGAATCCTTAAGCACCTTCCCTTAGGGTTTTGAGTTACACTGTGGCACTCAGGGACTTCCCTAGTGGTTCAGATGGTAAAGAATCTGCCTGTAACGCAGGGTTCAGTCCTTGGGTTGGGAAGATCTGCTGGGGTAATCACTCTAGTATTCTTGCCTGGAGGATTCCATGGACAAGAGGACCCTGTCCATGGGGTCGCAAAGAGTTGGACAGGACTTAATGACTATCACTTTCACTTTCACTGGCACTCTAGGATGAAAGTGGGGGAGGAGAAAAAGAGATCTTACTTTTCAATATATAGATCTTCCTTACATCCTAATAAATTCATCATAAGCTGAAAAAAAAAAATTCATTCAATAACTCCATCTACAGACCATCCTAGCTTAGCCTAGCCTACATTAAATGTGCTCAGAACACTTGCATTAGCCTAAAGTTGGGCAAAATCATCTAATGAAAAGCCTATTTTATCATAAAGTGTTGAATATCTCATGTAATGTACTGAATACTGTGATGAAAGTAAAAAACAACATGTTGCTGTTCGGTCACGAAGTCATATCCAGCTCTTTCAGATCCCATGAACTGCAGTGCTTTAGACGTCTCTGTCCTTCACTTTCCTCTTTAGTCTGCTCAAACTCATAACCACTGAGCCAGTGATGACATCCAACTACCTCTTCCTCTGTCACCGCCTTCTCCTCCTGACCTCAATCTTTTCCAGCATCACTGTCTTTTCCAATGAGTCTGTTTTTTTGTTTCAGGTGGCCAAAATATTGGAGCCTCAGCTTTAGCATCATTCCTTTCAATGAATATTCAGGGTTGATTTCCTTTGGGATTGACTGGTTTGATCTACTTGCAGTCCAAGGGATTCTCGAGTATCTTCTTCAGGACCACAGTTCAAAGCATCAATTCTTCAGCACTCAGGCTTCTTTATGGTCCAACTCTCACATCTGTACATGACTACAGGAAAAACCATAGATTTGACTATACAGACCTTTGTCAGCAAAGTGATGTTTCTGCTTTTTAATACACTGTCTAGGTTTGTCATATCTTTTCTTCCAAGGAGCAAGTGTTTTTAAATTTCTTGACTGCAGTCACCATCTGCAGTGATTTTGGAGCCCAAGAAAATGAAATCTGACACTGTTTGCAGTTTTTCCTCATCTATTTGCCATGAAGTGATGGGACTGAATGCCATGATTTTTGTTTTCTGAATGTTGAGTGTTAAGCCAGCTTTTTTGTTCTCCTTTTCTCCTTTAGCAAGATGCTCTTTAGTTCCTCTTCACTTTCTTCCATTAAGTGGTATCATCTGCATATCTAGGTTTGTTGATATTTCTCCCAGCAATCTTGACTCCAGCTTGTGAGTCATCCCGCCCTGCATTTCACATGATGTACTCTGCATAGAAGTTAAATAAGCAGGGTGACAGTATACAGCCTTGACGTACTTCTATCCCAATTTTGAACCAGTCCGTTGTTCCATGTCCAGTTCTAACTGTTCCTTTTTACCCTGCATACAGGTTTCTTAGGAGGCAGGTAAGGTGGTCTGGTATTTCCATATTTTCAAGAATATTCCACAGTTTTTGTGATCCACACAGTCAAAGGCTTTAGTATAGTCAATGAAGCAGAGGTAGATTTTTTTTTTTAATCCCTTGCTTTTTCTATGGTCCTGAGGATGTTGACAATTTGATCTCTGGTTTCTCTGCCTTTCTAAACCCAGTACATCTGGAGGTTCTAGGTTCACATACTGCTGAAGCCTAGCTTAAAGATTTTGAGCATAATCTTGCTAACATGTGAAATGAGTGAAATTGTATAAAAATTTGAACATTGTTTGGCATTGCCTTTCTTTGGGATCGGAATGAAAACTGACTTTTACCTGTCCTGTGGCCACTGCTGAGTTTTCCAAATTTGCTGGAGTGATGAGTGCAGCACTTTAGCATCCTCATCTTTTAGGATTTAAAATAGCTCAACTGGAGTTAGTTTTGTTCATAGTAATGCTTCCTAAGGCCCACTTGACTTCACACTCCAGGATGTCTGGCTCTAGGTGACTGATCACACCATCATGGTTATCTAGACCATTAAGACATTTTTTGTACAGTTCTTCTGTGTACTCTTGCCACTTCTTAATCTCTTCTGCTTCTGTTAGGTCTTTGCTGTTTTTGTCCCTTATTGTGCCTATCATGCATGAAATGTTCTCTTGGTATTTCCAATTTTCTTAAAGAGATCTCTAGTCTTTCCTGTTCTATTGTTTTCCTCTACTTCTTTGCATCGTTCACTTATGAAGACTTTCTTATCTCTCTTTTCCATTCTCTGGAACTCTGCATTCAATTGGGTATATCTTTGCCTTTATCTTTCATCTTTTGCTTCTCTTCTTTCCTCAGCTATTTGTATGGCCTCTTCAGACAACCACTTTGCTTTCTTGCATTTCTTTTTCTAAGATATAGTTTTGGTCACCACCTCCTGTACAATGTTATGAACCTCCGTCCTTAATTCTTCAGGCATTCTGTCTACCAGATCTAGTCCTTTGAATCTATTTGTCACCTCCACAGTATAATCAAAAGGGATTTGATTTAGGTCATACTTGAAGGGCTTAATGGTTTTCCCTACTTTCTTCAATTTGAGCCTGAATTTCACAATAAGGAAATGATGATCTGAGCCACAGTCAGCTCCAAGTCTTGTTTTCCTGACTGTATAGAGCTTCTCCATCTTTGGCTGCAAAGAATATAATCAATCTGATTTTGGTATTGACCATCTGGTGATGTCCATGTGTAGAGTCTTCTCTTGTGTTGTTGGAAGAGGGTGTTTGCTCTGACCAGTGCGTTCTCTTGGCAAAAAAAACTCTGTTAGCCTTTGCCCTGCTTCACTTTGTACTCCAAGGCCAAATTTGCCTGTTACTCCAGGCATCTCTTGACTTCCTACCTTTCCATTCAGTCTCCTACAATGAAAAGGATATATTTTTTGTGTATTAGTTCTTGGAGTCTTGTAAGTCTTCATAGAATCATTCAATTTCAGCTTCTTTGACCTCAGTGGTTGGGCATCAACTTGGATTACTGTGATGTTGAATGGTTTGTCTTGGAAGTGAACCAAGTTCATTCTGACATTTTTGAGATTTCACCCAAGTACTGCATTTCAGAGTCTTTGTTGACTATGAGAGCTACTCCATTCCTTCTAAGGGATTCTTGCTCATAATAGTAGATAATGGTCATCTGAATTAAATTCGCCCATTCCTATCCATTTTAAATCACTGATTCCTAAAACGTTGCTGTTCACTCTTGCCATCTCCTCTTTGACCACATCCAATTTACCGTGATTCATGGATCTAACATTCCAGGTTCCTATGTAATATTGTTCTTTATAGCATTGGACTTTACTGCCACCACCAGACACAACCACAGCTGGGTGTTGTTTCTGCTTGGCTTAGCCTCTTCATTCTTTCTGTAGCTATTTCTCTGCTCTTCCTTAGTAGTATATTGGACACCTATGGACTTGGGGGCTCATCTTTCAATCTCATGTCTTTTTTCCTTTTCATACTGTTTACGGGTTCTTAAGGCAAGAATACTGAAGTGGTTTGCCATTCCCTTCCCCCGTGGATACAGTGCATGGTTACATGCATACAGAATGATAATTCAGTGTACTGGTTGCTTACACTCATGATCTCATGACTGCCTGGGAGCCACCTCACCGCCCCTGCCCAGCAGCACAAGAAGGTAGCCAACAGCATATTGCTGGCCCAGGAAAAGGTTACAATCCAAACTTTTAAATATGACTTCCAATGAATGTGTATTGCTTTTGCACCATTGCAAAGTTGAAAAATCCTAAATCTAACCATGATAAGTGGTGGATTGTTTCTATAGTTGTTTGCTTGACTTGCTTTTTGGTGTTTTCAAAGGTACTATACCCTGCCCTCACCTGCACAGAGACTAGGAAGGTCCATCCTTTCCAGAGAATCCTCTTAAAAAAAAAAAAAAAGCTTCTTTTTTTAAATTGGAGGCTAATTACTTTACAATATTGTAGTGTTTTTTGTTATACATTGACATGAATCAGCCATGCGTGTACATGTGTTCCCCATCCTGAACCCCCCTCTCACCTCCCTCCCCACCCCATCGCTCAGGATTGTCCCAAGAACCCTCTTTCTATTTTGTTATGGTTGAGGGAATGGGGAGAGGGGGATGAGTGAGGAAGAAGGGAGGGGGACCCGGGCTTCAGCTCCTCTAGAGTACATTTCAATCAATGCAAATCCATTCCTCCCTCTGCTTTCAGAGGCTCATGGCATTTTTAATGCCTGAACGTTCAGCATTCTGAGACTTAAATTAGTTGCTTTTTCTTGTTCTTGTTTTGTACTTATGTCCTTTATTTATAGTCACTTCGTCATTATTTATTTTTGTACTTGAGGGTTAATATTTTATTTATTTATTTGTTTGGCTGCACAGCTCTTCTTTGAAGCACTCGGGATTTTGAGCTCCATTGCCGCATGCGGGATCTGTAGTTGAAGCATAAAGGATCTTTCAGTTCCTGCATATAGCTTTAGTTCCCTGACTAGGGATTAAGACTTGGCCCCCTGCATTGGGCTTGTGGAATAAACCACTAGACCACCAGGGAAATCCTGGATTTATATATATATATATATATTTTTTTTTTAAGTCAGTTTTAGTTGGCTTTATGAGTTGAATAGAGATTTAGCCATATTTAGGATATTTAACCAAGAGTTTATCTGATTCACTTTCAAATCAGCATTTCTATTTATGTGTTCTCAGGTATCATTTATATTGTTCATTGCCGTCTCTCTGAATATCTTAAACATACTTATTTCCAAGTGGCTTTTGTATTGCCGTGGGAAGTGAACTGCCCTGTGCTTGGTCCAGTTAACTTTCTCTCACAGTACAGTTTGCTTCTGGGTTTTGCTGCTTATTGCTTCCTCTGTTGACTTCTCAGATAATCCAGCATGTGTCCTTCTTTTTAATAAGCAGAGGTTTATTTTTTTGGGGGGTGGGGGGAGGGCATGGGATTAGTTTCAAGTTTGTGTCTTTTTTATTATTCTTTCTTTTTAAACTAGTTTTTACATTATTTTTTTGGCTACATGTCTTCTCCATGTTCAGTCGTGTGAAGATGGGATTTTTTTTAGATGAAATAACCCATAGAATTTATCTTCCCCTAATGTATAGCTAAGCCTAGTGATGAACACACCCAAGCTTATTTAGCAGTTGTATAAGGTTTGATTGTTGAAATATTTTCTTAAGAGGACACTTAACAAATTCTGCCATCTCTTTATCCAGATTCTAACACAGTACCTGGCATGTTTTAGTGGATTGCAAATATTTGTTGGATAAATGCTTGACAGGAAAGGTGATAAAGGATCAGAGAATAGCATTGGTTTTAAAAGGAACATGTTGGGAGGGAGCTGTCAAAAGAGCAAACTTGGTGATTGAGATTCCAGAGATAAATCCATCTGTCTATACACTGTGTTACTGGGCTGAACCAAATTAACCAAAGAACAAAAGAAAATTAATTTAAAATTTTCGTATCTCAGAAGATTTTTTACTAATGTTACTAATATTAACTACAATTCAGCAGAGATAATGAATAGAAATACACATGAGACGATCTACACTGCCTGCTACTGAGCATCAAATAAAGAAAAGAAGCCAAGGATATTCCACACACCAGTTACTAGGCCTTTTCTAGTAACTTTTTTTTTTTTTTTTTTTAATCTTTTGGCTGTGCTGAGCGGCATGTAGGATACTTAGTCCCCTGACCAGGGATCGAACTCACGAAGTGAAATCATGGCGTCTAAACCACTGGGCCACCAGGGAAGTCCCTAACCCATTTTAAAATGATGAAGACAAACATTTGATCACAATTTTCAGATCAGTTTCCCACCAGTCCTCAATGGAGCCTCCAGTTTTATCCCATCTCCATTATACTTCACGGAACAGCACAGGACTGCTTTGTCTCTCACAAGACAAATGCATGTGAGACAGGCTTCTCACAAATGTAAGACCCAGGCTTCTCAGACAAATGACCCAAGAGGAAATTATGTGCACACCAATTATGTGCACACAAGCAACAGTGTGATTAAAAAGCTTTAGTCTCTCAGTTGTGTCCGACTCTTTGCGTCCTCATGGACTATAACCCACCAGGCTTTTCTGTCCATGGAATTCTCCAGGCAAGAATACTGGAGTAGGTTGCCATTCCCTTCTCCAAGGGATCTTCCCAACCCAGGGATCGTATCCAGGTTTCCCGCATTGCAGGCAGATTCTTTACTGTCTGAGCCCCCAGGGAAGCTCACACAAGCAATACTGCTTTTCAAAAAGTCTCTCACCCTGGACTGTATCTGATTGCATAAACCCTTCCGCCATTTCCAGCTGAGTTTATAGTTGAAAGGGAAGGGACAATTAAACAGGTAAATACCAACTGGGGCAAGATGAAACATGCTTTTTGAGGAGCTCTGCAGCTGCAACTTAAGCATAATTTCCTTTTCTCCAATATAGTGAAGGTGTATAAAAATAAATGAGGTGGCATACAGGGTGCTAAGCAGATTTGGTCCCTCATGCCTTTTCAAATATTTCTACCAGGTTTGCAGAGCAAAGTCTGCTGCCAATCATAGCGATTCACTGGGGAGGAGCTCTAAGAGGGAAAATAAATCATATGCTAATTCTCCAAGTTGGAGGGAGGTGGGGGAAGAAATGCCTGGCAGGGAAGGTCAAGGAAATACATCATAAGTAAGAAAATTTTCTAATAACCAAAATCCATCTTTGAAAACTTCCAGACTAGCTTATCTATACAGATTTCCATCTTTTTTCCCTGCTGAATACTACCATTTCTCTAACATCCTTATTTCATATAGTAAATTAGTAACGCAGAAATTCCTCTCTGAAATGAAGTCAGCATTCAGAGCAAAGGAACCCCAAAGCTGTTTGAAACTAGTCAGAGTTTTGGAAATAGCTCTCCTCAGGAAAGTACAGGTCATTATTCCCATTTTGCAAACTCTGCAAGGGCTCATGTCCCTCTAGTATTGTAAACTCTCTTTCCAGCAAGGGCACTGGTCACAGACTGCAAGTCAAAGACAAAGGGTTGGGCACAGACCCAGTTTGAAATAGGTTAGCTTGTTTCTGGAGCATAGATTTTGTTTTCTGTCAAGCCTCTGACATTTCTTTCTCGGTTCCAGAGTCTGTGCTTTGCTATTTAACTGCTGGTCCAATCCTGGGCTTCCCTTGGTGGCTCAGTGGTAAGGAATCAGCCTGCAATGCAGAAGCTTCAGGAGATGCGGGTTCAATCCCGGGATCGGGGAGATTCCCTAGAGGAGGGCATGGCAACCCACTCCAGTATTCTTGCCTGGAGAAACCCATAGACAGAGGAGCCTGGCGGGCCGCTGTTCAGAGTCGCAAAGTGTCGTAAACGACTGAAGCGACTTGACATGCACGGCCGGCCAGTCTTCCTCCTCCTCCTCTTTCCCCCAGTCTCAGCCCCCCAAACATGGGCTGCTATGCGTCCACTACAGCGTTCACCACAGCGTTACGGACGTAGATTTCCAGCAAGGTAGTGTTATTTACATTCTTCTGGTTAAGTCAGACCTTGTTTTCTCTCTGGCTCGCGATCCGCTATTCAACCACTTACTAGGTCTGCGATCTTGCGGCAACTGTAACAATTCTATGAGCCTCATTTTTCTCACCTGGGGAGAGAAAATTGAGATTACGATAATTATAATTATTCTATGAGATGCTAGATGGAAAAGTTTTCTGTCAGAGGCTATCTTTCTTTTTGTCTCTTCTTCCTTCTGTTTTTCTTCATCGTTAGTGCTATTATCTATCATCTATCTATAACTCTATAATGAGGCACATGATGTAATATGGGTCAAATTTGAAACTGGGAATGCCTCGGAATTTCTAGAGTATGGTTTTACAGTAATATGAACAATACTCACCTAATGAACCATGAATGTGTGTTTATAACATCTATAATTTTGGTCATTGAATCCATTTATTTATTTCATCTTTCAATCAATATTTACTGAGAGGGAACTTCTCTAGTGGTCCAGTGTCTAAGAATCCACTTTCCAATGCAGGGACGTAAATTCCATCCCTGGTCTGTGAACTAAGCTCCTACATGCCAAGGAGTGACTATGCCTGTACACCCCAACTACTGAACCTGCACTCTAGAGCCCATGTGCCACAACAAGAGAAAGCCCGCCTACCACAGAGCCTGAGCCCTGCAAGGAAGACCCAGTGAAGTCAAAAAGTCAAAAGAAAAAAAAAATGTAATGAGAACCATCTATTGTCTGATGCTGAGTTGGATGATGGAGTCACAGAAGAATATCCCACAGTTCTTGCCTTTAAAAATTTTCATTCTGCCATGAAGTCATCAATTTAACAATTTCTAGATGACTCCAATAGTGAATGAATTTGTTGCTGCTGCTGCTGCTAAGTTGCTTCAGTCGTGTCTGACTCTGTGCGACCCCATAGACGGCAGCCCACCAGGCTCCCCCGTCCCTGGGATTCTCCAGGCAAGAACACTGGAGTGGGTTGCCATTTCCTTCTCCAATGCATGAAAGTAAAAAGTGAAAGTGAAGTTGCTCAGTCATGTCCGACTCTTAGCGGCCCCATGGACTGCAGCCTACCAGGCTCCTCCGTCCATGGGATTTTCCAGGCAAGAGTACTGAAGTGGGGTGCCATTGCCTTCTCTGGAATGAACTTGTTAATGCCTATTAAAATCTTGCCATGAAGAATCCTGACCCCAGTGACTGCACAGCTCATCCTTGAGGGGCTGTTCTTACAAAGTGGCTCCCCAGAATGATGTTAACCAAGCCTTTCTTGCTGCAGTCTAAGGCTATTAGCAGTAGCCACAACACATCCGTCAGGAGTATAATATGATAGTCACTGCAGTTCATTCAATATTATTCAGAGGCTCACTGAAGAGTATATTTTAAAAACCACATAGCTTATGGCATGTAATAGTTTTCTAGAACATATTCTTGGTTTGAGTCTGATAAATAGAGAATGAGGAATGCAGATGTCATCATTGTGGTTATTCACCCGCTCCAATCCCTTAATATTGGTCTGCTATCACCGGCTGACGCTGAGGGTTGTGGTAAAGCAAAATCCTTGAAAACTGTTATTAGATCAATTAAAAGATAGGTATTGCACATTCAGCTACTACCTCTTGGCTACAATTTTATCCTCTTAACTACTGTGTCATGCCCATCTGTATACAAATATCCATTTGTGAAGAAAATAAATATCCTCCCTTGATCACTCATCACTCTCCAGCCACTTGACTGTTCCTCTACTTGTCTTCAGAGCCATCGGTCTAGAAATAGTCTCTGCATCCTCACCCCTAGTCAAGTCTCCATCTACTACAGCCTGGTTTTTAGTCCCACCACTAAATGGAAACACCTGACTTAAATCATCACTTAAATCACTTATGCCATGTTTACCGATTTTCTCTTTGATGCCAAACCATCACTTTTCTGTTTTCACCTTACTTTTCCTCCAGTGGCAGACAATATCATCACCTGCTCTCTTCTTGAAACATTTTCTCTCCTCCGTGCTTGGCCTTCCCAGCAGTGCTCTTCTCTTTTTCCTTCCTTGTGGTTTCCTTTGTTGGTGTCTGCACCTCTGTATGAAGCTTCCCCCATGGCTCAGTGGGTAAAGAATCCACCTGCAGTGCTGAAGTCACAGGAGACACTGGTTTGATCCCTGGGTCAGGAAGATCCCCTGAAGTAGGGCATGGCAACCCATTCCAGTATTCATTCTTGCTTGGAGAATCCCCATGGGTTCTCTTGGGCTACAGTCCATAGGGTTGCAAAGAGCTGGACATGACTGAAGTGACTGACAACACATGCACGCATGCACCTCTATATGACCTCAAATGCTGATTTCTGAGGACTTGGTCTTTGGTCTCTTCCACTGCTCCACTTTTCTCTAAGTGATCTCTATTCTCCAGGATTTAAGTATTATAATTAGTGGTTTTTAAAAATATCTGAAGGTGTGTCTGCAAATTCAGAATTCTTTCTGAACTGTAGATACTTTTTTAACTACCTTGCACATATCCACCTTGAAATAGTTCTTAAATATCTCAAACTTAACCAGACTTAACAAAACTTTCCCCCCTTTTTCAGAAAAAAATATTTTAGCCTCCTGTCTTTCCCTGTTTTGGCAAATGACTCTACCACCTACTCTGTTACTCAAACTGGAAATGCACTAGTTACTCTTGGCCCCTACCTTTCACTCCCTCTTATCCCTTCTTTATCAGTTATATCTTATTGATTCTACCACCAGAATATATGGCACATCTGTCTACTCATTTCATCTCCATGTCACCAGGACGGTCTGGCCTCATCAGCTTCCATTTGTAATTATGCAGCTGGACTTTCTGATTCCACTCTGCCCATTTCTAACACATTCTCCTTGAAACAGAAGTGATCTTCATAGAAATGAACTGAATCAGCTTACTCTATTTCTTAAATACTCTAATGTATCCCTGTTCATATGAAGTAACATTTAAATACTTTAATGGGGTCTATAAAGCCATGAATAATTTAACCTTTTCTTGCCCCACTTTGGTCTTGGAATTCCATTGGCTAACCCAATTCTTTCCTACCTTGAGTTTTTGCAGAAGCTCCTACCCTTGCTTGAGATAGTCTTACCCTGACACGTTATATCTTTTATGTGTTAACTTGAATATCGCCTCTTTATAAACACATTCCATCACCATTCATCTGAAGAATGCCCACATGATTCCCTATTCCTCTCACTATTCATGTCTGCATGAGAGTTCTGCTTGACATCTAATGTATTCATCTGTGAACTCAACCTTTTCTTCCACACTTGGAAATTATTGTCTCTTGTTTCTGTGATTATTTTTATTAGACAAATATACTTTCTATATTCATCTTCCATATCTTTTTTTCATGATGATGCTTGATTTTTAAAAAAATTTTAATCTGTTTTGAGAGGACCAACCTAGATAGCATATTCAAAAGCAGAGACATTACTTTGCCAACAAAGGTTCATCTAGTCAAGGCTATGGTTTTTCCTGTGGTCATGTATGGATGTGAGAGTTGGACTGTGAAGAAGGCTGAGCACCGAAGAATTGATGCTTTTGAACTGTGGTGTTGGAGAAGACTCTTGAGCGTCCCTTGGACTGCAAGGAGATCCAACCAGTCCATTCTGAAGGAGATCAGTCCTGGGTGTTCTTTGGAAGGAATGATGCTAATGCTGAAAGTCCAGTACTTTGGCCACCTCATGCGAAGAGTTGACTCATTGGAAAAGACTCTGATGCTGGGAGGGATTGGGGGCAGGAGGAGAAGGGGACGACAGAGGATGAGATGGCTGGATGGCATCACTGACTCAATGGACGTGAGTCTGAGTGAACTCTGGGAGTTGGTGAGGGACAGGGAGGCCTGGCGTGCTGCGATTCATGGGGTCGCAAAGAGTCGAACATGACTGAGCGACTGATCTGATCTCATCTGATCTGATGTTTTGGATCAGTGATTTGGTTTTCAGAAATTTCTATGCTATTATTGGTGTTCCCCCCCCCCCCCCACTTTTTTTTGGTAATTATAAGTATTTTCTTAATAGCATTTCTTTATTTTTTTATTCTACCTTTCATGATACTCTGTTCTTGTTTTATGAAAGTCTAAAACTTTTCTTTGAATGCTGACTATATTTTTGTTTAGCTTAGATTATATTAAATGTTTAGTTGTTTTCCATTTTTTGTTTCTTAGGGCTGTTATTCTTTTTATTCACTTGAAATCTTTTCTTGCAAACCTTGGTTTCTGTACTGAAATCTTTTCTTGCCAACCCTTGGTTTTCCTCAAATATTCTGTGAATTTTGGCTACCTGAGTATATTAAGCTCTAGTCTGATTAGTATGCTGGAAGGCATGCTTCCCCCCTCCTGTAATCATATGGAATTCTCTATCTTGGTTGTACTTTCATTCAACCTTTTCTGCTTTCTACCATGAAGATAAAGCTCAAAACTTCTGATCCACTAATCACTACAGATGGTGACTGCAGCCATGAAATTAAAAGACGCTTACTCCTTGGAAGGAAAATTATGACCAACCTAGATAGCATATTCAAAAGCAGAAACATTACTTTGCCAACAAAGGTCCGTCTAGTCAAGGCTATGGTTTTTCCAGTGGTGATGTATGAATGTGAGAGTTGGACTGTGAAGAAGGCTGAGCGCCGAAGAATTGATGCTTTTGAACTGTGGTGTTGGAGAAGACTCTTGAGAGTCCCTTGGACTGCAAGGAGATCCAACCAGTCCATTCTGAAGGAGATCAGCCCTGGGATTTCTTTGGAGGGAATGATGCTGAAGCTGAAACTCCAGTACTTTGGCCACCTCATGCGAAGAGTTGACTCATTGGAAAAGACTCTGATGCTGGGAGGGATTGGGGGCATGAGGAGAAGGGGACGACATATGATGAGATGGCTGGATGGCATCACTGACTCCATGGACGTGAATCTGGGTGAACTCCGGGAGTTGGTGATAGACAGGGAGGCCTGGCATGCTGCGATTCATGGGGTCGCAAAGAGTTGGACACGACTGAGTGACTGAACTGAACTGAACTGAACTGAATGGTACCAATTTAAATTCTTTAAAGGATTTTTAACTACTATTTGTATGAGAATTTGGGAAGGATGGGAAATAAATACATGAGCTCAGTTCTACCACCATTTGTTGAAAGTTCCCCTCCTGTTGCTGCTCTCTCTTTTTCAGCCTGTCTTTCTGCCCTTGGGTTCCAAGACATTGGTTTCACAAGACTATCTTGCATTGTGGCACAGTGTGAGACATAAATGAGTTAGTTGAAATATTACATGTGAGAAGTTTCAATAGAATCAGGTATGAAAACTTTCTGGGAAAGAGGGTTAATGTGACCAGCTGGCTCCATGGATATTCACAGAGGAACCAGAACCAGTTAATAGTCTTAACCAAAGGGATAATGGGAGCTAACTTTTGAAAAGAAAAAAGACACTCACTCACAAGGGAGAGATGGTCTGATGGCATTACTGACTCAATGGGCACGAGTTTGAGCAAACTCCACAAGATGATGAAGAACAGGGAAGCCTGGTGTGCTGCAGTCTGTGGGGTCACAAAGAGTCGGACACGACTGAGCGAATGAACAACACTAGAGGATGAATCAAGACTGAAAGGCCAGGATGTTTCAAGGCAAAAGGCAGGAAACTACAGTGTAAGGTGAAATCCATGAATATTTCTATAGGGCTGGAGGGGAAGGAGGGTGTGTGGAGGGAGGGGGGAGTGAAGCAGGAGGCAAAATCAGGAGCCAGATCCTAAAGGCTTTGTCTATTGTGCTAAGCAGCTTGGAATTTGCCCTAAAGGAAGCAGTGACTCACTGAAAGATTTTAAACAGGAGGATAACATGACTAATAAAGGCTAACAGTAAGGATATGCCAGATAATGTTCTAAAGGCTTCACATGGATTAAATCATTTAATCCTCAGGACAGTCTGATGAGGCAGATGCTATTAATATACTATTTTCCAGTGAAGGCACTGACTCTGAAACATAAGTTCCTCGAGGACAGGTTGTTCCCCTGTTTACAGATGGATCCTGAGGTTCTAGCACTGGGACTGGCAAGATGAACATATGTTGAATGAATGAATGAACTAGGGAATGAGTGAGGCACAGAGGTTATACTCCCAGGAAAGAACAGAGCCGGAATTAGAAAAGGGGTGTTATATTATTTTTAAGTAGTATCATATTATATTTAATATAATTGCTGCTGCTGCTGCTGCTAAGTCGCTTCAGTCGTGTCGGACTCTGTGCGACCCCATAGACGGCAGCCCACCAGGCTCCCCCATCCCTGGGATTCTCCAGGCAAGAACACTGGAGTGGGTTGCCATTTCCTTCTCCAATGCATGAAAGTGAAAAGTGAAAGTGAAGTCGCTTAGTCGTGTCCGACTCTTAGTGACCCCATGGACTTCAGCCTACCAGGCTCCCCCATCCATGGGATTTTCCAGGCAAGAGTACTAGAGTGGGGTGCCATTGCCTTCTCCATAATTATATTATATTATAGCTATATATACCCAGCTCTATTATATTTAAGTAGTATCATAATTTCTGTGCTACAAAGAAAAATACATCATTTGAAGTCAAAGAAGAAGATACTGAAATGTGATAGATTTGGCAGGAGCTTAACAATAGAATTGAAAGTGTTATAGCATTACTCAAAATATATTTGTTGAGTGTTAATTTGAGGAAAATCACTGTGGAAAAAAAAAGCAAATACTAGTTATTCATTTATTTGTTGTTTGGATTTGTAACTATCTTCTTCCACTTAATCTATCCTTCACAAGGAAGAAGATTTTGTCTACTTGTATATTGTTATATTTACAGGACCCTAGAGAGTTTCAGGCACAGAATAGTCGATAAATAAATCTTTGTTGAGTGAATGTATGCACAGATTTACATAAGTTTGAAAATACTGGATACTGTGTCTCCCTTTTGATGATTCATGATCCATGTTAGCATATTAATAATGGCAATAAAGATACCTGTTTAGTTTTTTAACCCAACATCCCCAAATTTCATTTTTCCTCATACTCTTTAACTCTTAGAATTAGTGTTTTCCTTAGAATCAGTATATTGGAATTAGAAAGAATTTCTTATTCCCCCAGGACACTGGGGGAACTTCTGTTTGGGAAGGTTCTGCTCAGTCCTTTGTTGTATCTGCTTAATCCTATTAAGTTGTATATCCTGCAAAATATCTATAGGCTCATTGTCTTGACAAAGGTCCATATAATTAAAGTTATGGTTTTTCAGTAGTCAAGTACGGATGTGAGAGTTGGACCATAATTCAAAATTATGGTGCTGGAGAAGACTCTTGAGAGTCCTTTGGACTGCAAGGAGATCAAACCAGTCAGTCCTAAAAGAAATCAACCCTAACTATTCATTGGAAGGACTGATGCTGAAGCTGAAGGTTCAAAACCTTGACCACCTGATGTGAAGAGAAAACTCATCAGAAAAGACCCTGATGCTGGAAAAGATTGAGGGCAGGAGGAGAAGTGGGTGACAGAGGATGAGATAGTTGCATGGCATCACTGACTCAATGGACATGAGTTTGAGCAAACTCTGGTAGATAGTGAAGGATAGGGAAGCCTGACATGCTGCAGTCCAAACAATTGGACAGGACTTAGTGACTGAACAATAACAACCCATTTTTCACAAAGCAAAAACCATCTTAGACAATGACATAGCAACCAAATAAAGCAATCATGTGTGGTCCATTTGCATTAAGTCAAGTGAGCCACACTGTCTGGTAAATCTGAATGGTGTCTGCAGATTTAGTTTCCAAGGGTACCCAGTGTATGTGGGGAAAAAAATAAAAGGTGAATACCCCCTGTATTAGCAGGAGCTTGCATGGTGAAACGGGTAGGTACCCGTGATGCTACTGGGACTGCTTGCTTCACATATCCCTTTTCTTTCCCTTGCTTTGCCTTGAACCATGGGAGTTTGGAGGGACGGAAATCTGCAGGCTTTGTCTCCCAGATCCCCTTGTCATCTAGCTTCCAGAAGGATTCAGCCAATGGGAGGCAATGACAAGAGGAGAGTGGGAGATGCCAGGACGTTTTTCTCCCTTTTTTACTGTCTCGTGGTATCTAAGTGGTGGTATCAGCAGTGATGTTCCCTCCATTGCTCCCCTTCCCACTGCACAAGACTGGTACCCAATTCTTTAGGATGGCATCACTGTCAGGGATACAGGAACATGACATTCTCTCTTCAATCATGCTGCCTCAGGATGGTAATGACTTGATGTTGCTAATTCCCCAGTTGCCTCCTTGCCCTCTATTTGGCACTGAACTCCTTCAGTGCCTCTGAAACCAATATTCTACTTGGAATTCCCTCTGCTTTGAATACTTAGGTAGTTTCTGTTTTCTTAGCCGTGCTCTAAGTGATCTGGTCAACAACAACAAAGAGTGCTGTTGGGATCATCTTTCTAATCTGTGAAACAAATGGTTTAGCTGTAAGATGGATGTCCATCTTTGAAATTCAAAGGTCCCATAAATGACATTTCTTAAAGGGTGGTCCAAGAATCACCTGTGTCAGAATTTCCTAAGAAGTTGATTAAGGAGGTGCAATCCTGGATTCATCTTGATGTGGCTGGAGGATCTGAAATTCCAGTTAACTCTCTATGAGATTCTTTTAAAAAAATAAAGCTTAAGATAAAATATCTACCATCTTTGATCTTCATGGGAATGTTTTTCAGAGATGTGACATGATGTGTGTATCAAGGGAGTCTCAAAGATTTTTGTTTATTCTATTTCAAGAGATGCCATCTGTCAAATCAAACAATTTGGATGAATTTGGTTAATTTTTAAAATGTCATTTTCTATGTATCTTTCAGAAGTAAACTAAGTCTTAAACAGGGGTAAATATGTTTCGCACACTTTTAAGGAATTTTACCATCCACAAAATAGGAATATATGAAATATAAAACTATGTGTAGACTAAAATTTTATGCCTTTCTTGCCAGACTAGTGATTGCCAAATCTAGTTTTATCATGCCCCAAGGAAAATTAACTTATGTAAAGGGTAGCAAGTATTTTGAACAGATTTCCAATAAAAATAAATTTTTAGACATTGCTTAAACTATGCACCATCCAACACTTTCAAGAGAAACTAAACAGATCGTTTGCTTCAGTGATAAAATGTGGTAATAACGTGTTCTTAGCTTAGGTTCCCCTAAAAAGCAAAGCTTGAGGCAAGTGCTCAGGTTCAGGTTGGTTGTTTGCGGCAGTGAAATCAAAGCAGAGGAGGAGAGAATTGGGATAAGAAAAGCCAACCCAACAGGGTGCTCAAAGCTGATTGTGACTAAGGAAAGTAGGGTCTGGATCCTGGCAGGGACGCTTTGATGAGACAAATAGAATAAGAGAATCGCAAAACTGCTCTTCAGCTGGAGAGAAGAGGAAAATGTTTAACCACAGTCTTGTCCTTCCTTGGTCAAGGATTCCCTAATGGTCTGTTGATACCTCATGGTGGTGGTTTAGTTGCTAAGTTGTGTCCAACTCTTTGTGACCTCATGGACTGTAGCCCACCAAGCATCTCTGTCCCTAGGATTTCCCAGGCAAGCATATTGGAACGGGTTGCCATTTCCTTCTCTAGGGGATCTTCTTCTTTAAAACCCGTGTTTTAAAGCACGAGTTTGATCCCTGGGTCAGGCAGTCTCCTGCACTGCAGTCAGATTGTTTACCACTGAGCCACCAGGGAAGCCCTGACACCTTATACTTAGAGGTGTGTGCATAGGTCAGAATGGCTGGATGCAGTGGTGTTCAAGTAACTCTGGGACAAGCTGCCCAGAGCTCACGCCTGCACATAGCCATTGCTACATGAATGGCTTCTGTAAAACGGTGGACAAAATATGACAAATGGCCCAAGAGGGAGTCCTTCTTTTTTAGATACTTAATAATCAGAACTTCCCTCATAGCTGGAGTTGGTAAAGAATCTGCCTGCAATGCAGAAGACCCGGGTTTGATTCCTAGGTTGGGAAGATCCCCTGAAGAAGGAAATGGCAACCCACTCCAGTATTCTTGCCTGGAGAATTCCATGGGCAGAGGAGCCCGGCAGGCTACAGTCCATGGGGGTCGCAAGAGTTGGACACGACTTAGCAACTAAATCATCAATAATCAGGAATGGTTCTCCAGGCTAAGGAGTGTGTTTTTTTTTTTTTTTCAAATACATGAATTATAAATATTTTCTCTCCCAAGATGGTTTTTGTATTTTTAGTCTGGATTATGTTTATGCCCCAGCTCTTCTCCTCCTGGCCTGACGGGAAACATTTGTCCCTTTGTAGCTCACATGTAAAACTTGGAAAACACCCATCAAATAAAAACAGGTTAAAATAAATTCCCTGTGAGCTATGTTTTGAAACTGTTTATTTGGAAACTGGAGAGAGTCTTGGTTGGACACTGAGCAGATTTTGAAGTTGCCACCAAAAGGACTTCTAAGCATAGGTTGCTTTTAAATAATTTTGATAGTAACATAAGCTGTGGCATGTTGGAACCGTTTGATAAAGTGCAAGGCTTGTCCCCTCGTGATTGTTTAGAATAAGCACAGTGAGTCATTTTCTTTGCTTCTCTGGATGCCTTTAACGTCCTCCGTAGCACGTTCTGCTCCAGCTTTCCCTCTGTGTTTCTTACTGCTCCTCACCATTCTCTCTCCTTATTTTCCATATATTTGGCTAAACAGGAAAGGAAGGAAAGAACATTTTCTACCTTTTCTATTATTTCTGCTAGCACAGATTCGTTTTTATTCACCTGTATTTAACCGTGCCTTCTTCCAGGAACTATTTAGGCTGCTAATGCTGGTTTATAGTCTGGCTCCTGTACGTTGATATGGATATGAACAGGGACCCTAGGTCTGTTGGTCCTGGATGTGAATCCTGACTCCACCACTTATAAACTGTATGAATTTGAAATGTCTCTTAACTTATTTGAACCTGCTGTCTCCACCTGTGAGATGAAGCTAATGCTATGTCTCATAAAATTATTGTGAAACCCAAATGGGATAATAGATGAAAAGGGTTTAACGCAGGGTCTGACACATATGAAACACTTTTGATAAATGATAACTGTCGTCATTACCTAGTGCTATCCATAGTTTGTGTTTTTCATCTGTATCCTTAGCTGTTATCTATGAGTGTAACGGTAAGTGTATGGATAGTATCTCCTGGTAACAAGAACTTGAAACTTCCAGCTTTATTTTTTTTTTTTTTTTTAATTTTATTTTATTTTTAAACTTTACATAACTGTATTAGATTTGCCAAATATCAAAATGAATCCGCCACAGGTATACATGTGTTCCCCATCCTGCTTTTTGACCTGAAGTTTTAATGAACTAAATAAGTGGAGAAACACACATAGAAACATGACTGAATCCATCTTGTTTAAGAACTATACAGCTGGCGGAAGTAGTTCTCAGAAAAAGCTTCAAAGTAAAACCTTTTGACTTCTAACCCAATTGGGAAAAGGTAATGGAGAGGTGATCAGCCTTAGATGAGAGCTTTAAATGTGACTAGCATCTTATTGAATCTCTCAAAATCAGAAATAGTAATAGGTTTTGTTGCTATACTTGCAAAAATGTAAAAAGAATACAAGATTCCTATGTGAACAATGAGGAAATTGTTATCGGCACTATTTTGTGCTCTTCAATCCCAGCCAAAGTGCTGTAAATATCACAAAATAAAACAACATGTTATTCAAGTTGGTGGTTCATATGCAGAAAGTGAATGTGGAAACAATAAAAAATGAAGCTGTGTTCTGAGTTCTAAACTAAGGAAAATACATAGGACTGTATGTTTGAGCCATACATGTGAGTAAGCCAGAAACTTTTGTACCAAAGTGGGGAGGAAAAGCTGGGAGTCTCTCAAACACTTATCTTGGTTGAGATATCAGGAAGATAGGATATCATGAAGACAGGCTTAATCTCAACATTCATAAAATAAAGATTATGGCATCCTGCCCCATCACTTCATGGCAAATAGATGGGGAAACAATGGAAGCAGTGACAGACTTTATTTTCTTGGGCTCCAAAATCACTGCAATGGGGATGGCAGCAGCGAAATTAAAAGACACTTGCTCCTTAGAAGAAAAGCTATGATAAACCTAGACAGCATATTAGAAACCAGAGACGTTACTTTGCCAACAAAGGTTTGTCTAGTCAAAGCTATGGTTTTTCCGGTAGTCATGTATGGATGTAAGAGTTGGATCATAAATAAAACTGAGCGCCGAAGAATTGATGCTTTCGAACTATGGTGTTGGAGAAGACTCTTGAAGAGTCCCTTGGACTGCAAGAAGATCAAACCAGTCTATCTTATAGGAAATCAATTCTGATTATTCTTTAGAAGGATTGATGCTGAAGCTCCAATACTTCGGGCACCTGATGTGAAGAACCAATTCATTAAAAAAGACCAAGATGCTGGGAAAAATTGAAGGCAGGAGGACAAGGAGACAGCAGAGGATGAGATGGTTGGATGGCATCACCGACTCAATGGACATGAGTTTGGGTAAACTCTGGGAGGTGGTGAAGGACAGGGAGGCCTGGCGTGCTGCAGCCCATGGGGTCGCAGAGAGTTGGACACGACCAAGAAACTGAACAACAGTGGGGTGAATAGGAATCTAATCAGCGGACTTTGATTCTATTTGGAGAGTCTATGACATTAAAAAAGGATAATCAGATTGAAACAAGGGAAAAGAGAAGTCAGGAACCAGAATTTCACAGGGTTTCTCTAGATCCTACTCAGGAGAGAAAGCCATTGGGAGTGATTAGCAAGAGTCCTGCTAAACCATAATGGTGTTTCCTTTTGAGGAAAGATACTAACCTGATTTCATGAGTATACGACAACATCACAGAAATCTCAGCACAATTTTTAAAACTGGCATTAAAAAAAAGTTGGAGTACAGTTCCTTTACAATGTTGTTTTAGTTTCTGCTGTACAGCAAAGTGAATTCGTTATATATGTACATATATCCCTTATTTTTTAGATTTCCTTCCCATTTAGATCACCGCAGACCATTGAGTTCCCTGTGGTATACTGTAGGTTCTCATTCAGTTCAGTTCAGTCGCTCAGTTGTGTCTGACTCTGCAACCCCATGAATCGCAGCATGCCAGGCCTCCCTATCCATCTCTGTCGTCCCCTTCTCCTCCTGCCCTCAATCTTTCCCAGCATCAGGGTTCTCATTAGATATCTATTTTATACATAGTATCAATAGTATATATATATATGTGTGTGTATGTATATAATGTACATATATATAGACATATATATGTGTGTGTGTATATGTATGCACATATATATATATATGTATACAAACACACACATATATATATGTATAGGTCAATCCCAATCTCCCAATTCACCCCAATTCCTCCTTCCTGCATTGGTAACCATAAATTTGTTCTCTACATCTGTGAGTCTATTTCTGCTTTGCAAATAAATTTATCTGTATCATAGATTTCACATATGGGTGATATTTGTAAAACTGGCATTTAACAGTTCCTTGCTAGCAGAGTTACAGTTAAGTCTCAGATCGGATGATCCCAAAGTAGGAAATAAAGTCTTGAAGTTATTTTTATTTTGTGTAGCATCTTAGCTTCCCAGGTGGCACTAGTGGTAAAGAACCCACCAGCCAATGCAAGAGAAGTAAGAGACATGGGTTTGACCCCTGGTTGAGAAGACTCCCTGGAGGAGGGCACGGCAGCCCACTCCAGTATTCTTGCCTGGAGAGTCCCATGGACAGAGGAACCCGGTGGGCTACAGTCCATAGGGTTGCAGAGTGAGACACAACTGAAGTGATTTAGCACACACACACACATAGCAATCTTGGAACATGAACACACTGCATTACTGAAATCAAACTATTGGTATGCATGCTGTTCCATCTCCAGATCTGCTCAAGGTGGACCCATCTTACCCTTTTCATCAACACAGGGAGCATTTCCTAACCAGGCAATTTAAAGTCATTTAACCACCTTGACACAGCCAGGCATGCGCCCATTTAATGACCTGAATTCTGTCATTGCCCAGTGTGAATTCCTTTGTTGCAATTTCACTATCTGATATGACCTCATTATTTGTTTAGCTTTTCTTGTGTTTTGTATGTGTCTGCAAAAAACATGCAAAGTCGGTGAAGATGAAGACTCTGCCTATATTGTTTAATATCCCAGTAATCAGAACAGTGATTGATGCTTAGTAGATGGCCAATCATAAATGCGTTAATCACTCAGTCATGTCCAACTCTTTGCAACCCCGTGGACTGTATCCCACCAGGTTCCTCTGTCCATGGGATTCTCCAAGCAAGAATACTGGAGTGAGTTTCCATTTCCTTCTCCAGGGGACCTTCCTGACCCAGGGATTGAACCTGCATCTCTTGCATTGGTAGGCAAATCCTTTGCCTCTAGAGCCACCTGGGAAGCATGACCAATCATAAATACTTGTTGAATAAACAAATCAGTGAATGAAAAATTATTGAATTAGATTCTGGTTGTATTTTTCTTCTGTTAACTCAATACAGCAAATTAGTTTGAGCAAGTCATCATTAATATTCAGCTATTATTCTTGGTTACCAACATGTTTTTGTGTATTAATTATAAATTTATCTGGTTTTTATAGTTTGATTTTGTTCTATTTATCACTATATTAGCCTAAAAACAATTTGCATCAATTCTGAGATCACACATCAGTGCTTGTCTTTCTTTTAAAGGGTGTCTGCCTGTGACTCAAGCTTATGTACTCTTAGGCAGAAGCATAGCTTTATGTAGTATGTATATTTCAAAAGGCTACAATGTAAGACAGGACTCTGGGTAAAAAATGGAATTAATTTGATAAAGTTACAGAAGTCAGAAAGTGCTAGGTCATTTGAGGGGCTAAGGATGGGAATTGGTTTCTCCGGTAGTGTTGTTCTGTACCTTATTAATCTGGATGATTTGAAGACGAGCTTGGAGCTGCTCAGGGTCTAAACACAAAGTTTCTCCACCTATAAGGCAGACTGCCAATCATTCATTCACAAAACATCTACCAAATATTTGCTGTGTACCAGGTACTGCTAAAGAACAAAATGGAATAGAACTTGATCTTCCTCCTCAGGAAGTTCAGTTTATCTTTTGAAGTTTTAATCTCTGATTGTGGACTGACTTTTCATTTTAGAGACCCTTGACTCCTTGGTTTTCCTTCAGGTCTTGCTGTTCAAGTGACTCCCTTTTCCTCCATGATCCTATTCTTCATGTTTGGACCCACCCTTTACTGACAACCAGCTTAATTGAACCTGCATCCATCTTCTACTCGAACCTGTATCCATCACTTCACCAGGCTCCCTTTGTCTTCAATTCCTCAGTCTTAGTCTGCAGCCTCTTTCCTCCAGAAGCTCCCACCACACTGAATTAATCTGGCTTGCCATTCAGCAAATCAATGATTATGTTACTTAATGGGACCTTCCTAGTTTATTCCTAAAATGTACCTTCACACCCAGTGTTCCCTGAACCTGCCTGAGGAGCCACATTAGTGAATGCTTTTTCTACTACTTTCTGACATTGTTGTACATGGTTATGGTGATACGAAAATCCAAGTTTGTCACGGATGTCATGGATGTCATAATGTCAGTCTACACAGCAACAAAATGGAGGTAAATATTACCATCCACACTTCAGAGATTAGAAGACCCAGCTCCTCAAAGGTAAAATAGTCTGCCCTACATTATCAAGTGGGAAAGTGGCAGGTAGGTCTGTCTCTTTCCCAAAGAATATCTCTACTTGCTTCTCTTTCAGCTCAGTTCCATGGTTTTCTTGCTCCTAAAACCTAGAAACCTTTCTATAAGCAAAGTTAAATCAGCACAGTATCTGAGAACACGGCAAAAATGAGTCACTGTCTGTGAAAACTCTTTTCTAACTTAAATACCATAATGCATTTCTCTCTGTCATCTTATACATATAATTCAAACTTATTTAGCCTCCCTTTTTAAGTTAGATCTTTTCTGGTCATTATAGGAAAACACATCCCATCATTGTTACCATTTAACACATTTAAGCATTCTAAATCTGTTCCTGCTGCTGCTAAGTCACTTCAGTCATGTCCGACTCTGCGCAACCCCATAGATGGCAGCCCACCAGGCTCTCCCATCCAAACCAATTTCCTTAGCCTATACTGTCCAAAATGGTACACACTAACCCCTTGGAGCTCTTGAACACTTGAAATGCAGCTGGTCCAGACTGAAGTGTACTTTAACTTTATCATACTGGATTGTGAAGACTTGTATATATAAAATGAATATATGCTATCTCATTAATAATTTCTTGAGTGCATATAGAAATGTTAATATTTTAGATATATTAGGTTAAGAAAACACATTGTTGAAATTCGTTTCACCTATTGTTTCACTGTGGCCAGTGGAAGTTTATGAATCATATCCATGGCTCACATTATATTTCTGATGGACAGAGAAGACCATAGTACTCATAATCATAGCAGTTCAACCTCTCAGGTTTAAGGGCACTGTTATGCCTAGAGTGTATAATATTCTGTTTTGCCCAACTGCAATCCATTTATATTTCTTGAACGCATACCTAGCAGTGAGTCTTTGTAGAATGATGTCCATTAAGAATGGTTCTGTGGCAGAGGGCACTCCAGCTGCTCTGTAGGGTCTGTCTGATGGTCCGGCATTGGGACTTGCTTACAACGGCACATTGTCTGTACCAGACTTGGGCTTTCTTATGTGCTCTGTATTTGTAGCAGCAATTATGACTTCCAGGGTCAGGAACTTTCAGCAGTTAATAACCAGTTTGACTAAAAGTCCATCAGCTTTCTGGCCATTCATTAAATGCTAGGAAATGCTTTATCCCCAAGGTCAATACTGCTTAGCTCAGTCATACTTTATGATCAACAGAAAGAATGCTTTCCTCTTCATTGTCAATAGTATTGATTGGCAGTTCTTTGGGTGGCCCTGGTCATTTTTATTTGCCCTTCTTTGTTTTCAGCTGCCGAGGGGGTGACATCATCTTTCCTTTCACAATATGGACATTATTGCAACGCCGAAAGTCCAGTACAAGGAGATCCACTGTCGGGCACTGGACCTCACCTCTTCATTATTATTGTGAAGTGACTCACAAGGGAAGGGAAATTCAGAGAAGTGAGGAGGCCCATGCTGTAAACTCTACAAGTCACCAGCCTGATAAACTACCATCTTTACCACCAGCCACAATGCTCCCATTAAACTCAAATAGAAGGGTAGATATGACTAATTCTTCCCTTTACCCGCCATAAATAAATCACAGCACGGAGCTGGAATGAGACACAGACTTTTCCAGGCTGAAGAGTTGAGTTGGAGGCTAAAACACTGGAACTATTTTGAAAAGGAGCCAGGTGGCCTAAGCAAGGGCTTGCTGAACAAGCTTCCCAGACCATAGCCTGCTGTGAGAGCTGAGTTGTCACATGGTGGCATTTATGGAATTTTACTAGATATTAAATATGGATCATCTTTTCTGATAGCTCACTCGTTAATTAATTTATATACGTCTCTGTCCTTCAAAGACCTTCACAAATTGTTCACACAAGGGATTCTAAATCTTCCCCAAAGCCCATTTATCTAAAATTAACAGCAGCCTATGGACAAATCTTTTGTTTGTCTCTGATTCACTGAAGTTCCACTGCATGACTCAATGCAAGCGATGCCTAGGATATAAAAGGTAACAGAAGGATCTTGGGTATTGGGACCAGACACATGGTAGATTAAACGTCACATTTTCATTTTGTGTTTTGCATTCTTCATTCATAAAATGGTGCATTAATATTTATTTTGTGGAATAAAATATATAAAGGACTGCTTAGTGCTAGTGCCTTGCGGGGACTGTCACAGTGACTGGGGTTAGTCCACAGTGGAACGACAAGGCTGAAGCTTTTCATTACTCCTGATAAGAATCAGTATATTTAAGAGGCCAGCAAAGTGATTAATGAGGCTTCCCTGGTGGCTCAGATGGGAAAGAATCTGCCTCAATGCAGGAGATCTGGATTCGATTCCTGGGTTAAGATCCCCTGGAGAAAGGAATGGGTACCCACTCCAGTACTCTTGCCTGGAGAACTCCATGGACAGAAGAGCATGGGGTCGCAAAGAGTCAGACAAGACTGAGTGACTAACACTTTCACAGTGATTTACACATAAGAAGAATCAAATTATTAGTTCCTTTTAGTATTATCATTATTACTGTTTTTATCTAATCCTGATATTTTTGGAGTGATGTAGTATAATTTACCATCCAAGATGCAGTTTGGAAAATTCACTATTAGATCACTCTTCAGCTCCATAATATACAACCCATCACCGTGGGACAGACGTCTGTTCTTTGGTCACAGGTTGGGGAGGACAGAGATGAAAAGGGCGTGTTCTGGAGTGAGAACACTTGAGTCTAAATCTTGGTTTCATTACTTAACCATTCTGCGACCCAGGGCCAATCATTTACCTTCTCCATGCTGTGGCTTGGATTCCTCACCTATGAACTAGAATAGCATCTCAAACAACCCAGGCCCATAGCAGTATTATTCACAATAGTTAAAAGATAAAATCAACCCAAGTATCCAACATCATATGAAAGGATAAACAAAATGTGGTCCATGCACAAAATAGCATATTAGCCAGCCTTAAAAGAAGGAAATCCTGTCACATGTTACAACATGGATGAACTTTGAACATATTAGCCTGAGTGAAATCAGTCAGTCACAAAAAGACAAATATTGTATGATTTTAATTATAGGAGGTACTCAGAGTAGCCAGATTCATAGAGACAAAAAGTAGAATGGTGGTTACCAAAGGCTGGAGGGAGGGAAGAATGGGAAGTTGTTTAATGGTATAGACTTTCTGTTTTGCCAGATGGAAAGTGTTCTGGAAGATGGACAATCTTGACAGTTGCTCAACAATATGAATATATTTACTGGGGCTGAACCTTACACTTAAAAATGGTTAGGATGGTAAATTTTGGGGTGTGTGTGTGTGTGTGTGTGCGCGCGCTTGTTGAGCATGCATGCTAAGGCACTTCAGTCATGTCCGACTCTTTGTCCGACCCTATGGACCATAGCCTGCCTGGCTCCTCTATCCATGAGATTTCCCAGGCAAGAATACTGGAACGGGTTACCATTTACTTCTCCACGGGATCTTCCTGACCCAGGGACTAAAGCCAGATCTCTTATGTCTCCTGCATTGGCAGGTGGATTCTTTACCACTAGTACCACCAGGGAAGTCCTTGTGTTATGTGTATTTTGCCACAATTAAAAATATTAAAAAACCAGAATAACTATCAATGTCTTTACTGTTTTTTTTCATTGAGAGGATTACATGGAATAATGTCTTTTATGATATATTCTGGTGTGGGGCACCTAAGTATAAATCAAATAAATTGTAGTTAAAAAAATTTCAAACACAAAACATCAACAACAGCCAGCAGTGGAGTTTGTGTGAATTCACAACAGTTAGCTCTGAGCTCAGATTGTTAAGGCTGAAAACAGGCCACAGTCGTTCCTCAAAAAACAGACTGGAACAGCAGTTAGAGATAGGCCAAGGCTGCAAGACAAGACAAGACAAGAACAGCTGTGCCAAGGTGAGGGTTGATCTCTTAGAGACCCAGGATGAGTCCAGAGTGGAGCCAATAGGAGGCAGCAAAGAGGGGAAACACGAGTCCAGACAGTCCTGGGAAGAAAGGCCAGAGGGAAGTTTTTTTTTTTTCTTAAATTAATTTTTATTGGAGTATTATTGCTTTACAATGCTGTGTTAGTTTCTGCTGTACAGCAAAGTGGATCAGTTGTACATATCCATAATATCCACTCTTTTTTGGATTTCCTTTCCATTTAGGTCACCAGAGAACGCTGAATAGAGTTCCCTGTGCTGCACAGTAGATTCTCACTAGTTAGTCTATTTTATATATAATAGTGGATATATGTCAATTCCAATCTCCCAATTCATCCCACCTCTCCCACTTCCCTCTTGGTGTCCATATGTTTGTTCTCTACCTGTGAGTCTCTATTTCTGCTTTGCAGATAAATTCATCTGTACCATTTTTCTAGAGTCCACATATACACGTTAATATTCACCATCTGTTTTTCTCTTTCTGACTCACTTCATTCTGTATGACAGTCTCTAGGTCCATCCGCATCTCTGCAAATGGGACAATTTTGTTCCTTTCTTTGGCTGAGTCATATTCCCCTGTAAATACGTACCACGTCGTCTTTATCCATTCCTCTGTCAATGGATATAGAGGGGCGTCTTGTGACTGGTTTCCCGCTGTGGCAGGAGGCTGCTGGGTGTGCCTTCAGCCCATCTAAAGTCCAGTCCACTGAACGCAGCTCCTGACACCCAAGTAAGCAGTAAGTTCCCTCATTACAAATGCTCTTCATAGGCCTTCACTCACTTAAACGTGTCTTTCCCTGAAGCTAACAAGCTTGGCAAATTTGTTCTTCCTAACAAAACAATGTGCCATAAGAAGATTTTTTTTTTTTTTAAATAAGGATATTTCCTAACCCGTTGAAATGGTTCAGAGCCTGTCGGGTTAGCAGGGGCTGTCTCCCATTAGGACGTGTCCAAGCCCCATTGGGGCTACCTCAGGTCAGGCAGCAGCAGTTTTTCTCAAAGGGCTGGGTCAATTTGCTCTTTCAGCTCACTTGCTCTGTCCCTCCAAATCTGGCCACATTTCCTCCTCCTGATCTAACATATTCCAGCTTTTAATTAGTTCCAGGCTGGCTGATGTGACTGCCCCATCTGTACAATGCATATGTGCCAATTCAAAGTCTGAAGTCGATGAACTAAGAGAGCCAACTGAAGACCTGTTGAAGGAGGCAAATGGAGCCACACTGTTGCTGGAAAATTCTACCAGAGTTCCTGCCAGCGCCGGCCCCTTTCCAAGCAATGCCTGAACCGCAGGTCTGTTATGAGAAGACTGCTGAATTCCATTTCTTCCCCTGACTCCTTCAGAAACCAAAGGATGATTGAAGTATAGGATGCAAACTCCTCATCCTCTGGGCATGTATCTCATGATCAACAACTTCCTTAGCTGAGCCCACGTTAGCAGAAGTCATAGCCAGAATCCAGCAAGGGCCAGCAGAAGGGAGAAATGAATGCAGGTACAGTCCCTTTTTTCTGATGAAGCCTCATTTGCCCCTGAAATCCACAGCCAAGCCTTTTGCATCCAAGGTTCTGTTTCACCTGCTTGTCTGTGTTTGATAGTCTTAGCGATTTTTGTGCCTACTGTTTTCCCTTAGTATTATTTCTTTCTCCTTCGTTATATATAGAGAGAAAACGCAGCACAAGTGTCCTATGTACATATGTATATTCCTCTCTGTATATTTACACATAAAACTTCAGGTTGAATTCATACAGTTAAATCCAGTCTGATTCTTTGTATCGCACTTGAAAACAATACAAATGTTTAAATTATACACCCAAAAATCAAATAATATTACTCATGTGGTAAAATTTCTCATATTAGCAGATGTTTTACTTGGTAGAGTTCAATTCAAATTTTATTAGACATGTGATGAATGCTAATTTTTCCCATTTGAAGTGGCATCTAAAAATATTCTTTTCATTAATGTATTTGTTCATTTTTTGAGGCATATTTACTGAGTATCTACTATGTGTCAGGCTAAATTTACCATTTAGTAGTGAACGATAAAATTATGTAGACTAAGCTCCTTACTTCATGGAACATATATTTTTACAATATTAATTACCTTTTACTTATTTTCTTTCAAAAGAATGAAAATGAAGACACTGAATACTGAAGATTCAGTGATTCTTGTTGCTAGCTGAAATGATTATTGCTATCTCATTGTGACATTATCATGGCTTCTCTTAGCTTTGAGATCATAAATGTTTAGACTCTGTGAGTTACCCTGGACCTTGACACTTTTCTGGGTGTCTTTCTCCTGTCACCCAGCAGCCATTATTGAGCCTCACCTTGATGTTATTGTTCAGTCTCTCAGTCTTGTCTGATTCTTTGCAGCCCCATGGACTGCAGCACACCAGGCTCCCTTGTACTTCATCATCTCCCGGAATTTGCTCAAACTCGTGTCCATCGAGTCGGTGATGCCATCCAACTATCTTATCCTCTGTTGCCCCCTTCTCCTCCTGCTTTCTATCTTTCCCAGCGTCAGGTGCCATCCTACAATTCACTGACCCATTCCCTGACCCACAAAGCCTCTCTGGAGCTCATAATGGTTGGATCACACTTTTCATGCTGGGAGTATATGCTCTCTTAGCCTGGCACATGTACAGATTCTGGTTGAGATAGTAGGAAAAAGCGCAGTCATTTCACTGAACTGAATAAAATAAGCAGTCCCAAGATGGATCATTGCAAATCCCTCTTAGGGGAAAAGTAAAGCAAAAACTCCCAGTGTCCCAGGGACACTGGTGTGCAAACATCAAAGTCTCATGTCCAGTTGGCAGGGCTCCTGTCACTGGCTCTTCAGCATCCTGTGAAGTGCTCCTGGACGCTGCCCAGGTCCAGGTTTCAGGAGGAAAAATGCTGTATTACATCTCTCAGGATTGCTTACAGTAACTGTCTTCCCCAGACTATGCCACAGAGTCTTATTTCCCAGTGTTCGAGCTAACCTTCTACTCTCTGAAAATCTCACCCTCTCCCTGGATACCTGGTTTCTAAGGAAGAGTGTCATCACGAAGCAGGAAGTATTTGTCGAAGTGAATCAGGTACAAGCACAAAATGCTTTGCCAGTAGCAACCCCTCCCGAAGCAGTAAGGAGAACAAAAGAAAATCAGGAATGGAAGACAGTCTACCTTTTAATTTGGCTTCGCCTAGTTCAGACCGGCGAGGTTTACCTATGACCTGTGGTGTTGACCAGGCTTGTCAGTTAAAGCTAAACACATTTCACAGTGGCGGCCAGCCAAAAACATAAATTCTGCCAAAAACTAAACACTGTAGAAGGTCTGTCTAGTTTCAAAGCGTCTATGCCAACTGCACAGTTCACGGGGCGTTGTGGGTGTGATTTTGCAGAAGCACTGGCGGGGTAGCCTTAAAGCCTCCAGCTCTCTGATGTGGGGAAAGGTCTCAAGAGTTTTCTTCACCTCCTATGAAATAACCAAGGCTGGATGTGGGGAATGTCTAATAAAAAATAAGGCCATCGAATTTGGTGATATGCCCACTGGATAGCTTCAAGGTACAAAGTTTCCAGACAGCCCTGTGGGGGACGCAGCAGAGAAGGTTGTGGGGAAGTGCAGGAAGTCTGTGTGGACCCTCCTTTAAAATATTTGAGGGACCTCCCTGGTGATCCTGGCTTCCCGGGTGGTGCTAGTGGTAAATAACCCGCCTGACAATGCAGGTGACGTAAGAGATGCAGTTTAGATCCCTGGGTTGGAAAGATCCCCTGCAGGAGGAAATGGCAACCCACTCCAGTATTCTTGCCTGGAGAATCCCACGGACAGAGGAGCTTGGTGGGCTACAGTCCCTAGCATCGCAGAGTTGGACATGGCTAAAGCCACTTAGCCCACAGGCACCTGGTGATCCAGTGGCTAAGACTCCAAGCTCTCAGTGCGTGGCGGGGGTGGGGGTTGGGGTGGGGTTTGATCCCTGGTGAGGGAACGAGACCCCATATGCCTCAACTAAGAGTTCACACGGTGTAACTAAAGATCCCACGTGCAGCAACTAAGACCTACTGCTACTGCTAAGTCACTTCAGTCGTGTCCGACTCTGTGCGACCCCATAGACGGCAGCCCACCAGGCTCCCCCGTCCCTGGGATTCTCCAGGCAAGAACACTGGAGTGGGTTGCCATTTCCTTCTCCAATGCATGAGAGTGAAAAGTGAAAGTGAAGTCGCTCAGTCGTATCTGACTCTTAGCGACCTCCATCCATGGGATTTTCCAGGCAAGAGTACTGGACTGGGGTGCCATTGCCTTCTCCGAACTAAGACCTAGAGCAGCTAAATAAAATGAATAAATATTAAAAACAACAAAAGAAATATTTGAGGTTACAAGGAAGGGACAAAAATAGGGTTGTAAAAAGGTTGAGCTTAAGGGATTGAGGACTGCAGTTTTGTTTTATTGTCTATTTTAAAATTAGATGAAATCTAAGAATATCTCATATGGCATCAGATTCTTGGAGTCTATATCCCAAGCTGAGCACTGCAGTGACATTTGGGAACCACAAGGCTCTACCCAATGACTTGGGAATGCGGGGATCCACAAATACAAGGGCATACATTGTCTGAGAATAAACACACATTCGCATTTTACTGCCTTTGTTTAACAGATATTTTTGACAGATTGCTGTGTGCTGAGTGCTGAGAATAAAACAATGAACTGTTCTCTCCAAGCACTTATAATTTCATGGACGGTTTAGACAAGGAAGCAGGCAGTTAGAAAGGCTGTGTGGTGCGTGCTCAGTCACATCTAACCCTTTGTGACGCCATGGACTGTAGCCTGCCAGGCTCCTCTGTCCACAGGATATTCGAGGCAAGAATATTGCAGTGGATTTCCATTTCCTTCTCTAGATCTTCCTGACCCAGGGATTGAACTGGCGTCTCCTGCATCTCCTGCCCCAGCAGGCGGATTCTTTACACCTGCGCCAGTATCAACCTGTCTACCTGGGAAGCCCGTTAGGAACAATGGGTTAAGCGCTCTCAGAGGGATGAGCATAGACGACGGCAGGGGTATACAGATGGGGCATCTTAATCTTTGGGAACGTCAAAGAAATCCAGGGAGTTTCTAGGAGGATCTGGAGGACTGTGGGAGTCAGTTCAGTGAGACGAAAGGGAAGGAGTCTTCTGTGCACAGGAAATAGCTCCTGGAAAGTGCCCTCATGGAAATGCTGTTGGATAAGGAGACATTTGAGTCGAGACCTGGAGAATGCCAGTTGAGGAGAATTTTGCGGATTTCAGGAGAAAGGCCCTGGGAATGATGCGCACTTGATGGGTTCAAGGAACAGTGAAGAAAGCAATGTGGTCATAGTCCACAAGTCCACCACTCACAGTCTGTTCTGATTTCTGGTCCCCAGTGGGCCATATTCTCTCCCATTAGCTCTTTGAAACATAGCCCAGTTGGTATTTCCATGGGTCCTTCCCCCCACCCCCACACCCCCTGCCATACTCCCTTTGGTTCATAAACTTTCTACAGTTGAATTCCTCTTCAACTGCAGATCAGAATGTTAGTTTTCTTGCTTATAGTAGTGAAGAGCCCTAAACAAAGGGCCCAGCCTCAGCCATTTCTGTCTCACAGTGATACTGGCTTCCTTTTCCCGGCTTTGGACCAAAGCCTTGAGTTACCAGCCTCTGTGTATAATTCTGCTCCAAGGAATTCCTCATGCTATAGCGGCATTGAGTCCTGCTTAAACCCAAATGACTTTGGAGGAGTCCCTTCTATTTCTCTGCCCTTTGGATCCCCAAGATCAGTGCTCCTTGGTAAATATCAAAGGTGACTCTATTCTCTAGTGGCTCAGGCAGTCAAGAATCTGCCTGCAACACAGGAGACCTGGTTCAATCCCTGGGTAAGGAAGATCCCGTGCAGTAGGAAATGGCAACCCACTCCAGTATTCTTGCCTGGAGAATCCCATGGACAGAGGAGCCTGGCAGGCTACAGTCCATGGGGTCACAAAGAGTTGGACATGACTGAGTGGCTAACATTTTCTATCTCTGGAAATCATCGTTTAGATCTACCAGGAAATCCTTGAGACCCCACACCCTGCTCCCCTCATCCTGTTTCAGCCTGTGTCTAAGGGGCTCTTGACAAGGAGTTCCTGGAAGGCCTCGTGGTTGACATTATGTCAGTTAGGACAATCTAGTTCAATATGTGCATTTCCAAGTTGCTCCGGCTCAGAGAGGTCTGTAGGAAAAATAAAGTTTGCAGTTCTGGGTAGTGGTGGTTAGCAGCTCACGGCCTTGGACTTGCCCTCTCTTATTACCATATTAACATAGGCATGATTGTACCTGAGGAAGTGCAGAAACGACAACTGAAGCTGAGTATACTAACTGTAGGATCTCACTCGACAGCAAGGTTTTCTCTAATATTTGCCAAGTTGATGTATCAGGGTGGTTTAAGCAGGGAAGCTATTATCTAGCTTCCAACGACTAGAAATTGCCTGGATTCATTTGATTTTTTTTAAGTTAATACATAAAATAATACATTCATCTTTCAAAATGTCAAATAATTCTATTTAAAAGTGTAGTATTTCTTTCACTCATCTAAGACCGCAAATTCATGTCTCCTAGGAACAACCGCATACTACTGGTATATAACCAATTTTACATAGGCATTTTATGTTTTCATTTTTAGAGATCATTTATTGCTTTCCACCAAAGAAGATGAGGATTTCAGCATCCTTATACCCCCAGTCTAGATTTGTTTCCTTTCTCCACCATTTCCATTCTCCCAATATCAGAGTTGTGTGTTTACACTGGGCTTCTCTGGTGGCTCAGTGGTAAGGAACGTGCCTGCCAATGCAGGAGATGTGGTTTCTGTCCCTGGGTGGGGAAGATCCCCTAGAGAAGGAAATGGTAAGGTGCTCCAGTATTCTTGCCTGGGAAATCCCGTGGACAGGGATTCAGTGGTGGGTTTTAGTCCGTGGAGTCTCGAAGAGTCGGAGACAACTTAGTGACTTAGCACGCATGCACACGTTTACTTTTTTTGTGTGTGCTTGGTTTTTCTGGCCATGCAGCACAGCAGCAGGATCTTAGTTCTCCCACTAGGGAGCAAATCCACACCTACTGCGGAAGCACAGACTCTTAGCCACTGGACAGCCAAGGAAGTCCCTGAGTTTACATTATTATGATAGCATAATTTAGCTAATGTTCACAAACAAAATCCTGTAGTATGCCATGATTATGTTTCCTTTCTTGTACACAATTGTGCTTCTCCTGGAGTTTTGAATTTTTTATTTGCTCAGCTTGCTATGTGTCTCTTTGCAATTCTTCTTCCAAACACTGACAGATATGTAAAACACATTCCCAGTAAGTCAGGAACATCGGGTTATCCGTGAATCCCCTTTTGTAAATGTTAGAGCAGGAAGAAGTTAGAAATGACATCCTTGTATGTAAAGTAATAAAAAAAAATGGTGGGGACTGGCAGAAGAGGTCTTGTAAAATTTGTTTTAGCTGTTGACATTTTCCTGTATACCTCTTCCACAGAAAAACAACAGATTGCATTAAAAAAATGTATTCAGGAATAAATATTCTTGTTATAGGAAGAGGCTTGAGCAGTAGTATCTGGTGATTCTTATTCTATACATCATTAAAAAAATACCAGATAGATATCTGCTAGTCAGTTGAAAGTTAAAAGAGAATGTCTATTAAAATGTCTTCCAGCTTAAGCAGAGAGTGCCTGTGAAAACACAGGAAGAACATTGTGAACCCATTAAACAGACGAACTATCTGGGGACTCTGTGTTCCCATATGCATTCATATACACACATGTTAATTCTGATGCATGCAATCTGTTTCATTATATAAAAGCAACAAAAAGTTTCCCAGTTAGTTAATAAACATTGCAAAATTCTGCTACCAACACCTGAGTCCCAGTAATTAAGTATGAACGGTAATTTTACTTGAGAACATAAATGCAAAAATATTAAATGAAAGTCCAATATGTCAAATTTAGCAAAATATTAAAGACTCTCTTATGGATAACTGATCTATTCCATGAGTTCATATATTTTTGAAGACGCTCATCACTAATAATATATTGAATTAGTAAGTCAACTGAGAATAGACATTTGAACAAATTCATTCCCATTCCTGTTTTTTAAGAAACATATTTTAAAGTAGAAATAGATGAGTATTTTAACATGATAAGAAACACAGTATTTGGGGTAAAAAAAAAAAAACACAGTAAAACACATTAACGAGCATCAAAAAAGGAAGGGTTCTATGAAAAATGAGGTTTGAGAATACTGTTTAAAACAGAATACATTTGAGTCAGTTCTAATGAGGTGGATGAAACTGGAGCCTATAATACAGAGTGAAGTCAGCCAGAAAGAAAAACACCAATGCAGTATACTAATGCATATATATGGAATTTAGAAAGATGGTAACGATAACCCTGTATGTGAGACAGCAAAAGAGACACAGATGTATAGAACAGTCTTTTGGACTCTGTGGGAGAGGGAGAGGGTGGGATGATTTGGGAGAATGGCATTGAAACATGTATAATATTGTATAAGAAACGAATCGCCAGTCCAGATTCGATGCAGGATACAGGATGCTCGGGGCTGGTGCACTGGGATGACCCAGAGGGATGCTACGGGGAGGGAGGTGGGAGCGGGGTTCAGAATGGGGAACACGTGTACACCCGGGGTGGATCCATGTTGATGTATGGCAAAACCAATAGAATATTGTAAAGTAATTAGCCTCCAATTTATTTATTTTTTTAATTTAATTTTATTTTTAAACTTTACATAACTGTATTAGTTTTGCCAAATATCAAAATGAATCTGCCACAGGTATACATGTGTTCCCCATCCTGAACCCTCCTCCCTCCTCCCTCCCCATTCCATCCCTCTGGGTCGTCCCAGTGCACCAGCCCCAAGCATCCAGTATCGAGCCTCCAATTTAAATAAATAAATTTAAATTTTTTAAAAAAAGTAAAAAAAAAAATACAACCATAAATAGCAGGCCAGAAACAGCAACAATTACAACCAGATTTCTTATTTGCAGATCTCCTCAAAAGCTTTTATATTCTAACATGAATGTGAGTTTCTAAGAAGCTATTTACTTATTTTAACATTTAAAAATTTGTGTTGGAGTCTAGTTGATTTACAATGTTGTGTTAATTTCTGCGGCACAGCAATGTGATTCAGTTATACATACGTATGGGTTTTTTTCATATTCTTTTCCTTTATGATATTGACTATAATTCCCTGTGCTATACAATAGGACCTTGTTTATCCATCCTATATATACCCGTTTGCATCTGGTAATCCCAAACTCCCAGTCCTTCCCTCCTCCCACCCCTCGCAACACAAGCTTGTTCTATCTGTGAGTCTGTTTCTGTTTTGTAGATATGCCAAGAAGCTCTTTAATATTCAATATAAGAATTAACCCCCTTCCTCTCCCCATTAACATGATTTGTGACTCGTTTCTCTCTTGCCAAGAATGTTCATTGTCAATACTATGCTATGAATTAACTTTGTTCTGGAAGATCCAGCCAATGCAGTATGCCATGAGTAGATATGAGGTTATGAACATTGGAAAGCATGATAATAATCTATCATTCTTACAAATGACTCACCAGCCCTCTTGATATAACAGAGAACAACTAAAAATTATGCATACTGAAAAAACGATCTCTTTCTTTATAGCAAAAATAACAATACTCTGGCATAGCTTCAGCCAAAACTAGGTACAACAATAAAGACACAATATAACTTTACCAAGAAACATGGAAGACCTGGAGATATAATGTGGCTGTTACTGCATAGGAATACTACCCAGATGTTTATTTTCTAAAATTAATTTTAGGTTTAATATCATAAAAAGCAAGATGTTATTTATGTGTGAGCAAACATGAGATTGAAAAGGGTTGATAATGAATCTCCAAAATACATCTGGAAGAATAAATATTAGAGAATTGCCCAAAAAAATATTCTTGAAAAAAGAATAAATTTAACTTTGTTTGCCATCATGTCAGATATAAAAATATCACGCATAGTTGCCCTAGTTAAATAATACAGGAACTAATAAGAAAAAAAAAAGAAAATTAAATTGAATTTATAATATATGAACAGGCTCTTTTGATGCATACATATTGGATATTGCTAAAATACATGGGAAACCTACTATCACAAATAATTGAGAAAAGAGGAACGATTACATGCATCTGATGGACTGAATAGCTAAATGGAAAAAAAGTGAAACCAAGCAAGAAGTGAAAGAAAATATATGTGAGGGTATATCTGATTGGAGGGTGAAAGAGTCTTTCTAAACATAACCCCAAGGAAGGATACAAACAAAATAACTGCTGGGCTTGAGGCTCTAAGAGGGACAACTTCTCAATAAATCAGCTAACGTCTTAAGATTAAAGGACAAATGCACTTTGAAAAAACATTGAAAAATATGAAAATCGGTGATAAAAAATAAATGTAAATGTGAGTAAAGTGCTCAGTCACTAAGTCGTATCCAACTCTTTTGTGACCCCCCTGAACTGTAGCCCACCAGGCTCCTCTGTCCATGGGATTCTCCAGGCAAGAATATTGGAGTGGGTTGCCATTTCCTTCTCCGGGGACCTTTCCAACCCAGGAACTGAACGACAGTCTCCTGTGTTGGCAGACAGATTCTTTACCACTTGAACCGCCGGGGAAGCCCAAATGTGACTAAACTCATGACTAATTCACAAACGTGGAAACACAAATAGTGAATATATAGACAAAAGCCCAACTCAATGATTATCAAAGAAATGCTAGTTAAAAATTAACATGCTAACTAACAGATTAGCAGAGATTAAAGATGCTTAATTCTTGTAATGATGCAATGGTAAATGTGTGCCACACACAGTTAGTGAGACCATAAACTGGTATGTTTTTTTCTAGAAAGTATATTTAGTAGGTATATTTAGAAATATACATCAAGAGCCTTGAAATAGTTTTTCAATTTTTAATCTGATACTTCTCCCTTTAATGATGAAACTGCTGGAAGAAGTAACAGACACAAACACTATGCTTTAAAATGTCCACGACAATTTTTATTCATTAATAAAATGGGAGGAAAGCACCCACTTCAAAAATGAAGAGCGATTACAAAAATTGTGACTCTTCAAATAATGAAATACCACATCAACATCAGAATGCTTGCTTTAAAATATTATTCGATAACACTGGATCCAAGGTTATGCTAAAACGTTATAGAAAAAGACAGGATACAGAAGTGTATGTGTAAGATAATCCTGACCCATCATGAAAAAAGAGTGACAGAAAGAAAACAATGTCCACGTGTAAATGTCAATATGCTGTTAGAAATAATTTTTAAATACCCAAAGTAATTTTCAGAATTTAAAGATTCCCTAAGGTGGACTTTTATACATTATCAGGTAAACGCAGCACATATAATTATTAAAAAGTGCAAATATTTGAATGAATGAATGCATTGCTCCTGGCAGTTTTATTCTATTCCTAGAAAGGGCCTGGGGTGGCCACAATGAGTTGTATTTCTGACATGATTTTGTTATTAGTACAGACATTAAGAAAACAGCGGGGAAAGAAGGGGGGAGCAAATTGAGAGAGTATAATTGACATATATATATATATATATATACACACACACACACACATATACATCTCACCATATGTAAGATAGATAGATAGTGGGAAGCTGCTGTTTAGCACAGTGAGCTCAGCTTGGTGCTCTGTGATGACCTTGAAGGGTGGGAATGAGGGGGTTGGAGGGAAATATAAGAGGGAAGGGATGTATGCATACTTATACCTGACTCTGTTGTATATCAGAAACCAACACAACCAACACAAAGCAATCATCCTTCAATTAAAAATTTAAAACAAAACAAAACAAAAACCAAATGTAACAATAATGAAAAAGCTTGAAGTAGTCTTGAGAATTACCCAAATGTGACCCAGTGACAGGAAATGAGCTAAGGCTGTTGGGAACATGGCACCAAAAGACTTGCTCCACACAGGGTTGCCACAAACTTTCAATTTGTAAAAATGTGCAACATCTGTGAAGCACAATAAAGCCAATGCAATGTTAAACATTCTCATTTTAAATGCAGATCACTAATGAATTTGTTGAAACAAAAAAGGCATTTCAACAAAACAGATATCTTAGGTCATTTCATTTCCTAATTACTATGTATTTAGTTATCTGGATATTATATACACAGTATCTTCTTCAATTCCATTCAATAAAGAAATACTTAAAGTTAAAAAACAAAACAAAACTTGGATGAGGAGAGGTCCAAGCCCACTCAGTTTTCAAAACAGATCAACAGGGTGACTTAGGAAATCTTATAGAACTTATAAAGGGATGTAAAATCCACTGTGCAAATTATAAAACCTACATCATATAAGTTACATTAGTTTCCCAAAACTTTGACCAAAACAGAAAGCATCCTTTTCATCAGGCTAGAAAAACACCTGGGGTTAGATAAATTCATAATGATGATTATCAATCAATCAATCTTGATTTTTTGATATTGTATCTGTTAATTGCTTTGTAAAATCTTATTTACCATCTCAAAACATAGCTTTTATCATCTGTTACATAATTGTCTTTTCTTCCATAGTTCAATATTTTGTGTTGGTAATTTCTGGCTTTGTGCATGCCAAGTCACATGCCAAGTCACTGAAGCATGACATGCTTCAGTCATGTCCAACTCTTTGTGATCCCCATGGATTACAGTCCACCAGGCTCCTCTGTCCATGGGATTCTCCAAGCATGAATGCTGGACTGGGTTGCCATTTCCTTCTCCAAATTCTGGTGAGTTCCAGTTTGTTCCATAAAAACAGATACTTTTTGAAACCAAGGTCAAACAAAATGGGTGGTATTATTCCTTCTGAGATGTTGAAATTTGGGGGAAGATCAAGCAACGGTGATGATGGTAGAAATATCCTCTTCTTGACATAAAATGCAATTTTAGTTACACAATTGAGAACAATTAGCCACATTCTCCTTCTGGAGAAGGAAATGGCAACCCACTCCAGTATCCCTGGCTGGAGAATCCCATGGACAGAGGACCCGGTGGGCTATAGTCCATGGGGTTGCCGAGAGCCTGACACAACTGAGCGACTAACACACACACAGCCACATTAATTGGAGAAAACGAGTTGCGATGCAGAACTTTTCTTGGAAAGATAGGTATTTTTAGTTTCTCCAAGAAGCCCGACCTTGGCTTTCTTACAGTAATCACGATAGAGAAGATACCTAAATCTGTTAGATCACTGCCAAATTCTTTGGGGCAGAGCTTCCCTTCTTGCCATCCATTTCATTTTCCTGTCTGTTTTTCTAGGAGAAGCTCCATCTGAATAAACTGCAGATCAGCTCCTCCTTTCTGGCTAATTTCTGTAGTTGTGTTTATATATTTTTCTTTATCGCAGTCCTAATCCACATCATTCTCATGTGTTATATGCTATATGGACACTCAGCTTCCAGGGATTCCCTGGTGGCTCAGATGGTAAAGAGTCTGCCTGCAATTCGAGAGACCAGAGTTTGATCCCTGAGTCGGGAAGATCCCCTGAAGAAGGAAATGGCAACCCATCCCAGTATTCTTGCCTGGAAAATCCCATGGACAGAAGAGCCTGGTGGGCTACAGTCCACAGGGTTGCAAAGAGTCCGACACGACTGAGCGATTTCACTTTCACTTTCATATACTATATGGACTCTCAGCTTCCATGAAGAGTTTCAGCCGGTTTCTAAGACTTTGAGAAACCTATATGCAGGTCAGGAAGCAACAGTTAGAACTGGACATGGAACAACAGACTGGTTCCAAATAGGAAAAGGAGTACGTCAAGGCTGTATATTGTCACCCTGCTTATTTAACTTCTATGCAGAGTAAATCATGAGTACATCATGAGAGACTGAGCACACACACTCATTGCTACGGTGGCCCAGGTCTGAAGAAATTTGTCTTCCAAACAGTGTTTGTTTTGTTTGTTTGTTTTTCATGGAGGTCTGATAATGAAGTCCATAATTTTGTATAGGTTGCTCTCTAACATTTGTAACATCCATGCATGATAATATCCAGAGCCCGGTTAAAACGTTTATGTTAGGTCAAGTAGCATTTGCATTTTAGTATTTACAAATTAATTATTACAGTGTTTGCTGGCAAAACAAACTCTCTGTTTGATGAGTATTATATAAATTTACATCAGTGCTAGTTTCTATTTACCATCTGAACCACCAGGCACCATTACTTGGGAGGAAATACGAAATTATTTGACTTGTGTATACAATTTGCCTGTATGTGTCTGTATGTGTGTTTGTCGGTATGTAATGTAGGTGTGTGTGTTGTGTGTATGTGTGTATATATTATATTATATCATGTCATATTACATCATATCATATCATATATATTATATAGTGGGCTTCCCTGTGGCTCAACGGTAAAGAATCTGCCTGTCAATGCAGAGACAGAATTTGATCCCTGGGTCAGGAAGATCCCCTAGAGAAGGAAATGGCAACCTACTCCAGTATTCTTGCCTGGAGAATCTCATGGACAGAGGAGCCTGACAGGCTTCACTCCAAGGGCTTGCAAAACGAGTTGGACATGGCTCAGCAACTAAACAATAAACAATAAATATTATATAGTATTTTTTTCCCCAAGAAGGACTTACATTTTTATATCTGACTTGATGACTAAACTAGATCCTTTACAAAGGAACACACAGGGTTTCCCTAGTGGCTCCGTGGTAAAGAATCCTCCTTCCCAGGAAGGAGACACAGGTTCGATCCCTGATCTGGGATGATCCCACATGCCGCCACTGTTGAGCCTGTGCTCTCAAGCCCGGGAGGCACACCTACTGAGCCCGAGCACTGCAGCTAATGAAGCCCAGGCGCCCTAGATCCTGCGCTCTGCGACGAGACAGACCTCCGCGATGCGAAGTCTATGCACCACAGCTAGAGAGCTGTCCCCGCTCTCTGCAACTAGAGAAAAAGCCTGTGCAGCAGCAAAGACCCAGCACAGCCAAAAATAAAATTCTATAAATATATATAAAAGGAACATACATGCCGCGTGTCCCTGGTCACTGGTACTCTTTCTTTATCTCCTTTGCTGTCTGTCAAAGAGAACCCAGGGTCTCCAATATTATTCTCTAGTATTATAGTCTGTATCTCAGGGTAGCCCAGTGATATTTACACAGCAACACTAAATCTCTTCAAGTCTGTGACCTGTGTCCTGGTGTTATCAGCAAGGGTGATAGGACATGCTCACGAAGCCTGTCAGGATCATTTCAACAGCACGTGGGAAGGACTGACCCCTCCTTTCCCCGGATCAGAGAACACTGTGTCAGCTCTTAACTGCGATTCAGCATGCAGCACTCCGGGCTACTTTTTATTTCCTGGATTTACAACGTACCGTCCTGGAATACCTGATCTTAGCCTGTAAACCCCTAAATTCTCCAGTAGAAACTGCAGGGTGTCCTGAATTGGAGTTTTAAAATGGAACTTCATCTGTCGTGCCAGGACACACACTCCTCGAGGTCAAAGTTGACAGGACGGGAGAGGCGGGCCCTCCAATCGACTTTCCAGCCGAGCGCAGATTCCACCATCTGCAGCCAAAGTCAGCAGAGTTGGGAATCATAAACAGGAGGTCTGGAACCGTCCCTTCCAGCTTAGGCAGCTGAAATCTGGCAGGAGGAGTCTGACAAGCCATTCAAATAGGTCCCAAAACACATCTGTGGAAGTGAGGAAGGATCAAGCCGAGCCAGTCAAAACCAGCAGGGGGGTTTAGATAGGAAAGGCTGAAAATTGCCCTCCTGGAGCAGAAGGTAACCAACCACACGTGTTAAAAGTGGAAGATGGGCCCAGCACTGTGCCAGGTGGCGTGCAGGAGGTGACGGGTGGGTGTGAGCCTTAAATCGAGACTTCAGGAAGCTTAGATCTACTTGGTTTTCCAGACGAGGGGAGGTGAGGGACCACACAAGTCGCGTGGGACTTCGCTGTTACTCTGATCTTTCTGACACTCTTTTCTCATCAATATAAGAAGTTTCATAGGTTTAATTTTCAGCCAAACCATATCCAATAATAATTCCCAACCCCCAGACCCTCATCATGTTTAGTTATTATTGGAAGAGGCCAAGGGAGTGCTGAGGGCGTCCCTGGAAGCTCAGATGGTAAAGAATCTGCCTGCCATGCAGGAGACCCGGATTGGATCCCTGGGTCTGGAAGATCCCTTGGAGGAGGGTGTGGATACCCACTCCAGTATTCTAGCCCAGAGAATTCCGTGGACAGAGGAGCTTGGTGGTCTACAATCCATGGGGTCCCAAAGAGTCACACACTATCAAGCGACTTGCACTTTTCACTTCAAGGGAATGCTCAAAATAAAAAGGACAAGAGAAAGATGGCTAAAATCCCAACTGTTTCAACTGAAGGGTGAAAGAATTAAAAAATAAGCCCAGAGTGACAATAACAACAAAAACAGTCGACTGAAATGACCCTTGATGAGGAAAGAAGAGACAGGGGAACTGAAAAAAAAAAGACAAAAAAAAAACAACCAAAAACTTCATCAAAGGGCTAACATTTAAGAGGAAAGTGGTAGACAGAGGGAGAGAGACCTCATTTTCAGGAATTTTGTGTGGTGGTTGTTAAACACAGTCATGATTAAATAAGAAAATATATAAGTTACAATCAAATGAATTATCTTAAAGGTAATAAATATTGAAAGCTCATTTCCTAATTTCTATGTGATGTTTACTACTTCTATACTGTGAAAATCATTTGTGTCTGTCTTTTCTGGAATGAATGGTGAGCTCCTTTGCCTCTCTTCCCAATTCTAGTTTTGAAGATTTCAGATTCGTGGTTTGAAATCAGCTGTAGTGGGAACACGTATACCACTGACATCAGGAAAAGCTAAAAATACACAAAGTACATGGAATTAGATACACTGGGGCCAGGCAGGTGTGTCTTTGCATGAGCTTGACTTCTTATCTTTTATGAAAAGTTTTTAAATTGGGGTATAATTACTTTACAATGTTGTGTTAGTTTCTGCCGTACAGCAACGTGAATCAGCTATATGGATGCATATATCCCCTCCCTCTTTGAGCCTCCCTCTCCCTCTCCCATCCCGTCCCTCCAGGTTGTCATGGCGCACCGAGCTGACTCATTTATTATTTTGCTGGTTTTCTAGACTTAAGAAAGTGATTGTGGGAAAAGTATTTATAGTACAGATTAAATTTAAAATGTGTTAAATTTTTCTTTATCTGTTACCTTGTGAATTGCACAAGTAATTAAGACAATATTCTTTCTACTATTTGAAGACTATTATCTGATTCAGGAAGAGAATGAGTAAGTGGAATTTCCATACACATCTTGGTTATTTCACCTTCATATTTCCTGCTAAAAGAAAAGAAAGCATCTACCAGCATTCATGTTGAAACTACATTCAATCATCTCTACTGCAGTTACAGACTGGTTATGGATATGTTAGATTCAGGAAAATATCAACAAAAGTATTCTACGAGAATCAATTGGCAATATGAAATTTGTAACAGAGTATTTTGCAACCGTGCTGTAATCCATGAGGTTGCAAAGAGTCAGACACAACTGAGCAACTGAACAACAACAATTTTGTATGTTATATATTATACATATGTTGTTATATATCATTCATATAGGTAAAATTCATAATAAACTTATGTGCATACATATATGTCTATATTTTTTAAGAGAACTGGTTATTAAACATTTACTGGAACATCACTGGATAGACTCCAACAGGTAAGATGCTATTGGATAAGACTGTAAGAGAGCTATGTGCTGGGTCTTGCCTGACTCTTTGTGACCCCGTGGACTGTAGCCAGCCAGGCTCCCCTGTTCATGGAATTTTCCGAGCAAGAATACTGGAGTGGGTTCCCATTTCCTATTCCAGCAGATCTTCCTGATCCAGGGATTGAACCTGCGTCTATTGGGTCTCCTGCATTGCAGGTGGATTCTTACCTGCTGAGTCATTGGGGAAGCCCATGGCTGTAGGACTAGAACCTAAAATCACGATTATCTCTGCCTTTACCTCCTGGGCAGCAGGTCGTTTCCTCAATAAGCCAAATGCAGGAGCCTCTGTGTATATAATGGCAATACTGTAATGAAAACTGGTGGATACTATAACCCATGAGAATTTAGGAGAAATGCCTGTATTTGTTTAACTTCGTTTTTTTCTCACTGTATCTTTATGGGAGGAGAGCTGAATTGTGATCTGACTAATAGACTAAGAAATACATGTAAGCTGTGTTTGTGGCTTATAAACTTGCAAATGTTATATGCAATAGAGATAATAAGAGGAAATCTCTTCCTCTCTCTCTCTCTCTCTCTCTCTCTCTACCACATGTGTTCACTTGCACCTTTTGGGGATGAACTGAACACTCAAAGCACTGTTGCTTACATGTAAACAGTACAGGGAATATTCCCCAGGTCCTGACCAGCACACATTCTTCAGGATTAGGGTCCAGATTCTGAAGACAAAGGGCTTCCCAGGTGGCACAGTGGTAAAGAATAAGCCTGCCAATTCAGGAGACTCAAGAGATGTGGGTTTGATCCCTGGGTTGGAAGATCCTCTGGAGGAGGAAATGGCAACACACTCCAGTATTCTTGCCTGGAGAATTCCAGGGACAGAGGAGCCTGGTGGGTTACAGTCCATGGGGTCACAAACAGTCGGACATGACTGAACACACACAGAGTCATGTCTGAAGATGAAGACATTAGGTCTCAGGCTGGGTCCTGGAAAGTCTCACATGGGGCCTAGATGCCTCTCCAAGCTGCCCCCACACTCCAGAAACCCAAGGTTCTAGCACACAGGTCTTCCCTTTCTCAGAGCTGTCATTCACCCAAATCTTCAACCTGCCCCTCATGTTTTGAGGTTTAGAGAAGCAGACAGCCCAGCTGTCACCCACTCGCAATAATCGGCTTCACTCAGAAAAAAGAAATTTTAGAGGAGTTAGTTCATGAAGAAACTACTGTCTTCCTTCTCTGATTCAATCCAGGATCTGCATCAGATCGTCAGTCCATAGTTAGCCTCTGTCACATACACTAGTTTACAGAAACAGGGATGCAAGATTTTCTCGCTTAAACTAATTTTAGGTGAAGTGGTTCAGATTCACTGCCATAACTCATGGTTCAGGTGTAATGCACAGCATGTCCAGACAGAAATGAGATTTACTGGATTCCCAGTCTATGATGGCTTGGCTCACCATGTATGTCCATTCTGGGCCGTTGTTCTTGATGGTATCTACGACAACGTTCAAAGGGGTCTGGGATCCATACAGAGGCAAACAGGAATAGTAATGCTATTCAAAAACAGCCTTTTTTTTTTAATATGTATTTATTTATGACTGTGCTGGGTCTTCATTACAGCATGCAGGTTTTCTCTAGTTGCTGTGAGTGAGGGCTGCCCTCCAGGTTCAGGGTGTGGGCTTCTCGTTGTGGCAGCTTCTCTTGTTGTGGAGTATGGGCTCGAAGGCACGCGGGCTTCAGTAGTTGTGGCATATGAGCTTAGTTGCTCACGGCATGTGGAATCTTCCCTGACCAGATATAGAACCCATATTTCCTGCATTGGAAGGCAAATTCTTAACCATTGGACTACCAGGGAAGTCCCAGGAACAGATTTTGGATAAAAATTCTCATCCCCTGGAGGAGGGCATGGCAACCCACGCCAGTATTCTTGCCTGAAGAATCCCATGGACAGAGGAGCCCAGCAGGCCACAGGCTATAGGGTCACAAAGAATCACACGTGACCGAAGCAAGTTAGCATGCATGCATGAATCTATTTGTCTATCTATCTCTTCATGCTTGGCTTCAACAGCATGTGAACCAAGAACTTCCAGATGTACAAGCTGGATTTAGAAAAGACAGAGGAACCAGAGATCAAATTGCCAACATCTGTTGGATCATAGAAAAAGCAAGGAAATTCCAGAAAAAATTCTACTTCTGTTTCCTTGATTATGTTAAAGCCTTTATGTGGATCACAACAAACTGTGGAAAACTCTTAAAGAGATGGGAATACCAGGCCACCTTACCTGCCTTCTGAGAAACATGTATGCTGGTAAAGAAGCAACAGTTAGAACCAGACATGGAAAAATGGATGGGTTCAAAATCGGGAAAGGAGTATGTCAAGGCTGTGTATTGTCACCCTGCTTATTCAACTTATCTGCAGAGTACATCGTGTGAAATTCTGGACTGGATGAAGTTCAAGCTGGATTCAAGATTGCCAGGAAGAATATCAATAGCCTCAGATATGCCGATGACAACATCCTTATGGGAGAAAGCAAAGAGGAACTAAAGAGCCTTTTGATGAGGGTGGAAGAAGAGAGTGAAAAAGCTGTTTTAAAACTCAGCATTCAAAAAACTAAGATCATGGCATCCAGTCATATCATTTCATGGCAAATAGACGGGGAAACAATGGAAACAGTGGCAGACTTTATTTTCTTGGGCTCCAAAACCACAACAGACAGTGACTGCAGCCATGAAGTTAAAAGACACTTGCTCCTTGGAAGGAAAGTTATGACCAACTTAGACAGCATATTAAAAAGCAGAGACATTAGTTTGCTGACAAAGGCCCATATAGTCAAAGCTATGGTTTTTCCAGTAGTCATATATAGATGTGAGAATTGGACTATAAAGAAGGTTGAGTGCCAAAGAATTGATGCTTTTGAACTGTGGTGCTGGAGAAGACACCCACTCCAGTGTTCTTGCCTGGAGAATCCCAGGGACAGTGGAGCCTGGTGGGCTGCCATCTCTGGGGTTGCACAGAGTCAGACATGACTGAAGTGACTTAGCAGCAGCAGCTGGAGAAGACAATCTTGAGAGTTCCTTGGACTGCAAGGAGATCAAACCAATCAATCCTAAATGAAATCAATCCTGAATATTCATTGGAAGGACTGATGCTGAAGCTGAAACTTCCAATACTTTGACTACCTGATGCGAAGAACAAATTCATTAGAAAAGACCTTAATTCTGGGAAAGATTGAAGGCAGGAGGAGAAGGGGACGACAGAGGATGAGATGGTTAGATGGCATCATTGACTCAATGGACATGAGTTTGAGCAGACTCTAGGAGATAGTAAAGGACAGGGAAGCCTGGTATGCAAAGGGTTGGACATGACTGAGCGACTGAACAAGAACCACCTATCATCTACCTTTCTATCACTTTTCTATCTACCTACCTTCCTATGGTTTCATTCATAGAGCTAAAGTGACCTAATTATATATATTACAGGGTTTACACGCCTGTGTTTGCATAAGTTGATTTGCCTGGAAGTTAAATATTCCCACAACAGGTTTGTATATGGACGGCTGGAGCTGTGTGCAGAGCAGAGTGGAGGGTAGGGAGTAGCAGAGAAGAAATGGGAGTAGTGTGTGTCTGTGCTTTCATGGCCTCTTTTGTTTGAATACAGTGCCTGGGACATGCATTTGTCATTTAAGAATAAGTATTTCTTGAGTGTGTACATTATGTCAGACTGTTCTAGGACTTTGAAAGGATATTGAAGTACTGCTTGTGACATGACATTGATATACATCACAAGAGGAGGCAGATGGGAGCAGAGGGAGAAAGACTTAGAGGGCAGCCAGGGGAGGCAGACTCTCCACAGTAATCTGTGTGTCCTCTAGGTTTTGGAATTTTCATCCAAATGCTTCCCTGGTGGCTCAGAGGATAAAGCGTCTGCCTGCAATGTGGGAGACCTGGGTTTGATTCCTGGGTTGGGAAGATCCCCTGGAGAAGGAAATGGCAACCCACTCCAGTACTCTTGCCTGGAAAGTCCCACGGAGAAGCTTGGTGGGCTATAGTCCATAGGGCTGCAGAGTTGGACAAGACTGAGCGACTTCACTTTCTTTACAGAGTTTTAAAGATGGTGGCACGTAAAATCTATGACTTTTTCATGGAGGATTTGGACTTCTCACCCACCCCACCTCTTCAGAATAAAAATGACTGAAACGGATGGTCGATGGCTAGGACATTAATTGACCCACCTCTGGTCTAAATTCTTTGGCATTCTCCCTCTTTTCTCCTTCCTCAAGGTTACTCTAAAATAGGCCTTTGGGTATCTTTCCTGAAATTTGGGTACTTTTCCATACTGAAAAGGCTAATTTATGTCTGATCTGCTTTGTCTTGACTTATGAATGCCCTTGAACTCAGCTGACATGTCTGTAGTGCCATGAACATACTGAGGGTTTAACCAAATGCATCCTTAGAGGAATGGGTGTGAACTAGAGAAAAGAAAACTAAGAAATTCCTCAGCTCATTTTTTTGCTCTTTAAAGCTACTTAGATATGTCATTAGCTAGGGAAAAAAGAGTCCATCTGTTCACTGGAGAGGACGTCGGTTGACTCACCAACATTCATTCCTCCTTCTTCATGCTGGGGAGTAGACAGATGGTCTGAGTAGACTTCCTGAATTTTCTAAACCAATCAAAGCAACGCCATCTGGCCCAACCAACTGTCTGGTTCAGGAAATAAAGTCTAGAGCAATATTTGACTAAGGAGAAGATGAATGAGTCCATTAAATGCTCAGAAACATTGCTGAGAATTTGGGGACACCTGTAGTCTCTGCTCTTTCATAGAAAATGTGATACATGGATGAAGCTGAAACTTTGATATGGGAAGAGCTGAGAGACACAGAGAGAAGGGGAGTTAGAACCCTGATAAAAATGTGCCTGATGTTTACCCAATCTGTTGACTTTATAGTTGCTTAAGCTAGTAAATTCTCTGTAATATATGGGCTAGCTTTTTTTTTTTTTTTACTTTATTTAAAAAAATTGTTATAGTTGATTTACAGTGTTGTTTTTCAGGTGTACAGCAAAGTGATTCAGTTACGCATATACAGATATTCATTCTTTTTAGATAGATGTTATCACAATATTGAGTAGAGTTCTCTGTGCTATACAGAAGATTCTTTTTGGTTATCTATCTTATATATAGTAGGGTGTACATACTTATCCCAAGCTCCTGATTTAACATCCTCTCATGTTTCCCCTTGAGTAACCATAAGTTTGCTTTTGATATTTGTAAGACTTGTTTCTGATTTGTAAATAAATTCACCTGTATCATTTTCTAAAAAATTAGATTCCACATATAAATGATACGGCATGATAATTGCTTTTCTTTGTCCAACTTTACTTAGTCTGATAACTTGTGTGTATGTGTGTGTGCTCAGCCGCTCAGTCATGTGCAACTCTTTGCAACCCCACGGACTGTAGCCTGCCAGGCTCCTCTGTCCATTGAATTTTTCAGGCAACAATACTGGAGTCAGTTGCCATTTCCTTTCCAGACGATCTTCCCAATACAGAGATCGAACCTGCATGTCTTGCATCTCTTGCGTTGGCAGATGGATTCTTTACCACTACACTGACCTGGGAAGTCCATCCTGTTTGAGCTAGTTTAAACGAATTTTTTTCTCTTTCAAGGTGAACCATCTTAACTGACGGTCAGCAAGATGTAATCTTGGGGTTTGGGAAGTACATCAGTAACTCAGACCATAGGGAAGAGTAAATATTTGGCCTTATCTTCTGTGTGTATTTCTCTTCCTAGGCCTGTGCTGGTCTCTGGCCAGCTCTCCATCACTTTAGGAGAGAAGACACGGGTAATGTTCTCTACTTCCAACATGCCTCTTCTGTTGTGAATTTCTTGCCCAAACACTGCATGGTCCCTTAACATATTGTCCAAATAATCAATTTCCATTTGGAGTAAGAGGGAAAAAAATAGGAGGCAATAGGTGAGGTAGAATAGCCAGATGTACTTTTTGACAATTAAAAGAAACATCTGAGCAATTCAAATACAGCCCTTTCCTGTTAAAGAACACTGGCTGATGATGTGTATTCATTTTTTTTTCTGACATGTGTTTTTAATAATGATGATGATGATATAAAAGCCCCCCAAAGTTGATAGCAAGCAGAAAAATGCTAATACTGACTAGGATTTTTTTCTCCTAAAGCCAGAGAGTACATTTTTGGGCTGACCTTGGGTCAATCCCCATCATCAAAATCCTGCTGTTCTGAGCACTGCTCTTCTAAGGACATTTCCTTTAGTGAATAGAAAATTATTCACTTAAAATAAAATCCTCCCAAGGCTTTACTCTGAATTATAAGCAGGTTCATGTAGAAATGTTCTTAATTTTATTTGGGACATCATCCCCGCCCCCCTTACCATTTGCTATACTACCTTATTAGATTGCTCATTGTCCACTTCCATCTTTTATTAGTCTTTTCACAGATAAAGCATTTTGTCAGCTATCAGACGATTTGAAAGTGTAGCCATGTTGAGACAGGTGGTTTGATTACTAAGGAAGTTGAAATGGAGGTTTTTCAGAAGAACAGAGTACATACAACAAAGCTTTGTTCTTGACATTGTATTGGGTTGGCCAAAAAGTTCATTCAGTATTTTTCCATAAGCTGGTAGAGAAAAACTCAAATGAACTTTTTTTTTTGGCCAGCCCAATTTAGCAGTGATCATCTTTGACATGGTTTCTCCATACTCTTTCTTCTGTAGGGCTCCTCTCGTGGCTCAGTCAGTAAAAAAATCCATCTGCAATGCAGGAGACAAGGGTTTGATCCCTGGGTCAGGAAGATCCCCTGGAGAAGGAAATGGCAGCCCACTCCAGTATTCCTGGGAAACTCCATGGACAGAGGTGCCTGGCGGGCTACAGTCCATGGGCTTGCAAGAGTTGGACATAATGACTAAACCACTACCACCAACACCACCACCTTTCTACTATATCTCTGCACCTCTGGGCATGTGCTCAGCTCCACACTGTAGCCCATCCATCCAGTTATCTCTTACTCTCTCAGCCCAGGCACTTGTGACTTGGCCTGCCCTCTTCTATAATCTACCAGCATAAGGGGTCAGCTTGGCCCTAAATTGGAAGCCACCCTTCAGTTCATAATCTGACCTGTACCACTCACCTATATTCTTCATAAGTCAAGCTTCCATGGTATAACAATGCTGCTGCTGCTGCTAAGTCACTTCAGTCGTGTCCAACTCTGTGCGACCCATTAGACGGCAGCCCACCGGCTCCCCCATCCCTGGGATTCTCCAGGCAAGAACACTGGAGTGGGTTGCCATTTCCTTCTCCAATGCATGAAAGTGAAAAGTGTAAGTGAAGTTGCTCAGTCGTCTCTGACTCTTAGCGACCCCGTGGACTGCAGCCTACCAGGCTCCTCCTTCCATGGGATTTTCCAGGCAAGAGTACTGGAGTGGGTTGCCATTGCCTTCTCCATGGTATAGCAATAACTTTGATCAATTTAAATATTTAAAAATCTCTGGATTTTAAAAAATACACTTAATACATTTCAACGGTAGAAAATGTCAATATGAGAAAAGAAGATCCCAAATCCCATATTCCAAAGATAATTGTGCCTAATATTTAATATATGTACTTCCAGATCTTTGCAAATGTTTATCATGTGTATAGATATAAAATATGGATAGATATGTTCTAAAACACCCTAAGTTTGTATTCTAATATAATATATTAGTGATTGTATTATGTAGGTAGAGAAGGAAATGGCAACCCATTCCAGTATTCTTGCCTGGAGAATCCCATTGACAGAGGAGGCTAGTGGGCTATAGCCCATGGGGTTGCAAAAAAGTTGGACACAACTTAGCAACTAAAACAAAAACAACATACTGTATGTGTAGTTTTATACACTAATTTTTCATTTGCCACAAATGAATTGGATTGTCTTTTTGGTAAATATGCATGCATTTCATCTTTGCTAATGATTATAGAGTAGCCAGTGACATTAATATGCCATAATTTACTTATCTCAAGAAATGGATATTTTATGTAATCCCCAGTTTTCTATTATTATTAACATTGCTGACATGAATACTTTAGTGCTTCATTGTCTGGGATAGATTCTTAGAAGTGCATTTGCAGTGTAAAATGATATGGGCTCTTTTTAGAGTTTTTGATATGTATCCACATTTTGCTTCAGAAATGTTGCACAAAATGTACGCTTCTTGCAGATGAGTTAGCTAAAGTTTTGACTGTAGTTGAGTACTATCATCAGGGTAAATCTTAGAAGGCATTATAAAGATTCTTTAAATGAGTTGTTATTGGTCAATTACTATTCAAACAGATTAACAGTGATCATTATCATTATTCTGACCATTGCTTTGGACAGAAAAAAGAATTGTTAACATTGTCAAGGACCTGGAATCCTTAATGAAATGAAAGAAATGAGTACTAAATGAACAGGGACTTAAATCAGACAGAGGATTCATAATATATTTGTAGAGAATATGCTCACAGAAATAGAAAATAATGTTTATTTCATGTAACTTTTATATCAGAGATATAACATTTATTTTCAACAGATTCACTTCCCAACTTTGTTACTTCTGTTATGCGTATACCATCAAATCTATTTTCCAGGATCAACAAATCTCAGTTGTCTTTAGTGCATCAACATCATTGTCAACTCTGTTTAGTATCTCTGCTTTTCTTTCTTACCAAATGAAATATGCTTTTCTGAAGAATAGACAATTGCTGTCTCCTTGCCTCCTGCATTTTTCCCATTTCGCATTCGCTTGCCATTTTATGAATAATTAATTTTCATAAGTTGTGACTCTGACTCAGTTACCCCCCATATCAATGATATAAATAACTCCTGACTGCTTAAGATTAAACACAATTATCATAACCTGGCATTGCATGCCTATATACAGCGAACATCCAATTCAGCTGTCCAGTGATGTTGCCATATTATCTCCTATCTCTTTTCCTCATTCTCCAGTCTAGCTAAATTGGATTATTATTGTGTCATACTGCTTGAAATGTGATCTACGTCTTTTTCATTTGAAAGGTTTGCTCATGTTATTCATTGTCTTGGATTCTTCCCCTTCCCATTTCCTACTCCATGTCTTTGCTAAATACTATAACTTTGGTATTTAGGGTTTCAGCTTAAAAGAGACAAGAGAACTTCTGTTGGTGAATTTCCACCCGCTATGTGCTTTTGAACTGTGGTGTTGGAGAAGACTCTTGAGAGTCCCTTGGACTGCAAGGAGATCCAACCAGTCCATTCTGAAGGATATCAGCCCTGGGATTTCTTTGGAAGGAATGATGCTAAAGCTGAAACTCCAGTACTTTGGCCACCTCATGTGAAGAGTTGACTCATTGGAAAAGACTCTGATGCTGGGAGGGATTGGGGACAGGAGGAGAAGGGGACGACAGAGGATGAGATGGCTGGATGGCATCTCCGACTCGACGGACATAAGTTTGAGTGAACTCTGGGAGTTGGTGATGGACAGGGAGGCCTGGTGTGCTGTGATTCATGGGGTCGCAAAGAGTCAGACACAACTGAGCGACTGAACTGAACTGATGTACTCTGGGTATGGATAGTTGTTTGCTTTCTTATCCTATTCCTGTGGTCAGTCTGCTCAGGTTTTGTGAGCAGAGACTACGACTAACTCTTCTTGGATCTCCTGAAGTTACCCAGGGCCTCAAATGGAGCATTTGCTCTAAAATAGCTGTTGGGTACTATGAAGATAAGAAATGCTAGTGGACATGCTTTGATATTACGAAAAGAGGTCGAAATGATGTTCCTTAACAGTTTTTGAAACTAAAGTCACATCAGATGCTCCAAGTTACTTGACATATTTTGCCCTTAGGTATCTCATAATCTGGGTTTCCCAGATGGCTCAGTGATAAAGAATCCTCCTGCCAATGCAGGAGATGTGGGAGATGCTGATTTGCTCCCTGGATCAGGAAGAGCCCCTAGAAGAGGAAATGGCAACCCACTCCAGTATTCTTGCCTGGGAAATCCCCTGGACAGTGGAGACTGGTGGGCTACAGTCCATGGGGTTGCAAAGAATTGGACACAACTGAGCGATTGAGTATGTACACACACACATTTCATAATCTAGGAAGTGATAATGGATTTCCCATACGATAGATTAACTCTGTAATGGAAACTTTTTGTTTGAAGTGGCTGTGTTTCAAAGGTCAGCATCATAATGAAGCTTTACTCAATTATCTCTGCCATAATTGACAAAGCTGTTCAAAATTGCCTTCTCCTCCAGGTAGCTAGTGTAACTGATCTTACCTGAGATTTGATTTTTTTTCCCCAAAAACAAGAGAAAAAGTAACTTCCTTTTAAGCTTCATTAATTTCCTTCTCAAGGTCTCACTTTTTGGAAGCTTGTAAAACCTTGCCTTTTGTAACAGGCATTCCCCATTTTGGATAGGTCTCAGAGGAAAAGTAACTTCCACTACTAATCATGCTTCTTCCCAAGCTCCCAGCCTGCAAAAGTTGATAAAGCAGCTAAAACTTTATTATTTTTTATTTAGTTTTCTTCCATGTTTTCTCCTCAAATTTTAGAGACCCATGGCAGATGCATGTTGATGTATGGCAAAACCAATACAATATTGTAAAGTAAAAATATCATAATAATAATAATAATAAATTAAAAAAAATAAAAGCTAGTCTTTACTGGTAATTTCAGTCCTTACCCATCGCTGAAGTTGTATTGATCCATTTTTTTTAAGGCAGTGAATTTAATAAGAATGTGCAACCTTGGATAATTTGACTTTGTGTCTGTGATATAATTTTAATATTGATACTAAGGCATGACACTCAGCTGCTCAAAAACCTCCAGCGGTTCCCACTGTCCATAATATATAGCTCTTGCCTGACCTGCTAATCTTTTTAAAGTCAAGCTCCAGTTTATCTTCCCATCCTTGCTTCTATGTAAAAGAATCCAGGTATGCAAAGCCAGGTTAAACATTTTGTTTGACCTAATAAGCAGTGAGAATCATTTCCAACATTTGATAGGAGGAATAACTGAGTCAGAATCATGAATTAGGAAGATTAATTAAGCATAAAGTGGTAAATATAAGCCTTCCATTCGACAGAGATGGACACAGTGACACTTTGTTTTCTTGGACTCCTTTGTTTCACTTTTCTGGAATGCTGAACCCAAAGCTCTAAATCCTCCTCATCCTTCAAGTTCCATATTAAGTGCACAAAACATTTCTAGGATACCTTATTCCCTTTCCAGACATTCTTTAGCACAGAATATGCCTATCCATGAGGCATTCAATTTGCTATTGCTTTGCTATATATCATTGTCAAGCATTATCATTTAATGGGTTTTTAATGCATGTTATTTGTTTCTTCAATTAAAGTATAAGTTTCTTTAGATCTGAAATTATATTACACACATCACTGGAGTCGACTAACAACTTTATATAACAATGCATTCACTAGAGATATGTTATCAGTGTTTGGCAAATATTGATCATGCAAGATGAAGTTAAGTTTGGAAAGATGGTTGCTCAGTTGCCTCTGGCTCCCTCTAGTGATGTCCAAAAGGTTACTAGGAGTTGCATGTTCTTGTTTCATCCCACCTACTGTAATTTTACAGCATTCAGATGTGACTTAAAGAACAACCACAACTACCAGGAAGAAATAATAATCATAGTTAATATTGTAGCCCTGTGTATCAATCTTACTGTACATCAAAAGCTGTTAAAGATATTACACAAATTATCTCATCTAACCTGTACAAAAACTGTGTGAGATAGTAATAGTCTCCAGTTTACAGATGAAGAGACTGAGTCACAGTAATGTCAAGAGACTTACCTAAGGTCACACAGTGGGGTTTTCCTTCATTTTACTTTTTTCTAGTTCTACTGAAATATACTTGACAAATAACATTCTATAAGTTTAAGGTGTACAGTGCTTTGACTTGATATATGTTTATATTGTGAAATGATTATCACAATAATGTTGGTTAATATCTCAAACTACCCCCCCCCCAATTGCACTCATCTCACACGCTAGTAAAGTAATGCTCAAAATTCTCCAAGCCAGGTTTCAGCAGTACGTGAACCGTGAACTTCCAGATGTTCAAGCTGGTTTTAGAAAAGGCAGAGGAACCATAGATCAAATTGCCAACATCCACTGGATCATGGAAAAAGCAAGAGAGTTCCAGAAAAACATCTATTTCTGCTTTATTGACTATGCCAAAACCTTTGACTGTGTGGATCACAATAAACTATGGAAAATTCTGAAAGAGATGGGAATACATCAGGCCAGACCACCTGACCTGCCTCTTGAGAAACCTATATGCAGGTCAGGAAGCAACAGCTAGAACTGGACATGGAACAACAGACGGGTTCCAAATAGGAAAAGGAGTACGTCAAGGCTGTATATTGTCACCCTGTTTATTTAACTTATATGCAGAGTACATCATGAGAAACGCTGGGCTGGAAGAAGCACAAGCTGGAATCAAGATTGCCGGGAGAAATATCAATAACGTCAGATATGCAGATGACACCACCTTTATTGAAGAAAGTGAAGAGGAACTTAAAAGCCTCTTGATGAAAGTGAAAGAGGAGAGTGAAAAGTTGGCTTAAAGCTCAACATTCAGAAAACGAAGATCCTAGCATCTGGTCCCATCACTTCATAGCAGATAGATGAGGAAACAGTGGAAACAGTGTCAGACTTTATTTTTTTGGGCTCCAAGATCACTGCAGATGGTGATTGCAGTGATGAAATTAAAAGACACTTACTCCTTGGAAGGAAAGTTATGACCAATCTAGATAGCATATTGAAAAGCAGAGATATTACTTTGCCAACAAAGGTCCGTCTAGTCAAGGCTGTGGTTTTTCCAGTGGTCATGTATGGATGTGAGAGTTGGGCTGTGAAGAAGGCTGAGCACTGAAGAATTGATGCTTTTGAACTGTGGTGTTGGAGAAGACTCTTGAGAGTCCCTTGGACTGCACGGAGATCCAACCAGTCCATTCTAAAGGAGATCAGCCCTGGGATTTCTTTGGAAGGAATGATGCTAAAGCTGAAACTCCAGTACTTTGGCCACCTCATGCGAAGAGTTGACTCATTGGAAAAGACCCTGATGCTGGGAGGGATTGGGGGCAGGAGGAGAAGGGGACGACAGAGGATGGGATGGCTGGATGGCATCACCGACTCGATGGACATGACTTTGTGTGAACTCCAAGAGATGGTGATGGACAGGGAGGCCTGGCATGCTGCGATTCTCTTTGTCCACAAAGAGTCAGACACGACTGAGCGACTGAACTGAACTGAATGTATCTTGAATCTTACATAGTTAGAATTTGTGTGTGTGTTGAGAACTTTTAAGTTCTAATCTCAACAACTTTCAAATATACAATTCAATATTGTTAGCTATAGTCGTCATGATGTACAGTATATCCCTGGAATTTATTCATGTTATAACTGGAAATTTGTACCTTGTGACTGCCTTCCTCCACCCCGACCCATGATCCTAGCCATCACCAATCTACTGTCTATTTCTGTATGCATTTTTCTTTAAAGAGTCTATGTATAAGTGAGACTATATCGTATTTTTCCTTCTCTGACTTTAAACCTTTGCACTCACTTTTCATGCATATTGTTGGCATGGCAGCATTTCCTTCTCCTTTGGTTGGGTAATATTCCATTGCTGCATTCACCACAGTTTATTTATACATTCATCTGATGATGGGCACTTAGGTAGTTTGGAGTACTGGGGTCCTTGAATAATTGGCCTATTTGACTGATGTGCTTTATTCCTAAATCTTATTATATATTTTAATCAAAATGTATAATTCTGACAAATACATGGATATAGCATGCAATACTTGGTTTAGCTTGAAAAGAAGTAAACAACTGCAAATGGCAGTGGAAAAATGGTAAGAGAAAGATTGTTCAACGGCCAATAAATTATTCTCAAATTTCCAAAAGAGAGAACCATATTTTTTTTAATTTTATTGAAATATAATTGATTTACAATGTTGTTTTAGCATCAGGTGTACAGCAAAGTGATTTAGTTATACATAAAGTGTATAAGTGATTTAGCATACATGGTTATACATGTGTGTGTATTTGTTAGTTATACATACAAATACATAAATCTATTCTTTTTAAGATTTTTTCCATTATATGTGATTACAAGATGTTGATTATAGTTCCCAATAGATCCTTGTTGATTATGTATTTTATGTTTATTAGTGTGTTTATTTTAATCCCAAATTCTTAATTCACACCCTCTCTTTGGTAATCATATTTGTTTTTGAAGTCTGTGACTACTCTGTTTATGTTTTGTAAATAAGTTCATTTGTATCATTTCTTAATTTCACATAGAAGTGGTATCCTGATATTTGTCTTTATCTCACTTAGTATGATAATCTTCAGGGCCGTCTTTATAGCTCTGTGTGTTAGTTGCTCAATCATGTCCAACTCTTTGAGATCCCATGGACTGTAGCCTGCCAGGCTCCTCTGTCCCTGGGATTTCCCAGGCAAGAATATTGGAGTGGGTTGCCATTTTCTTCTCCACTTTGTAGCTGTAAATGGCATTATTTCATTCTTTTGATGGCTGAGTAATATTCCATTATATATATAGCATTTATATATATGCCATCTTCTTTATCCATTCACCTGTTGGTGGACATTTAAGTTGTCTCCAAGTCTTGGCTATTGTAGATAGTGCTGCTATGAATCCTGGAGTGTAAGTATCTTTCTGAATTAGAGTTTTGTCCAGATATATGTCCAGGATACAGAACTACTTTAGAATAGGTCTTATTTGGTATCGTGTTGCATATAAATGGGCTTCCCTGGTGGCTCAGACAATCTGCCTGCAATGCAGGAGACATGGGTTTGATCTCTGGGTTGGGAAGATCCCCTGGAGAAGGGAAAGGCTACCCACTCCAGTATCATTGCCTGGAGAATTCCATGGACAGAGGAGCCTGGCGGGCTATAGTACATGGGGTGGCAAAGAGTTGGACATGATTGACCTACACTGCATATAAATAGGCTTAATTAAAACTCATTGTGTATATTATTTAAAATAGTCTTCTTTTAAATGTATAACTTTTCAATTACTGAGCTATTCATTGCATGAATTTTATTATAATGGATAATGTTTTGATACAGAAACAATGATGAGATTGAAATGTATGATTTTTACTGTAATTAAATGATTTGCGTAGTAACAATAAACTTTCTCATCTTCAGTATCACCATTTAAATTAAATTAAGATTGAAACAGTATCATTTAAAATGGGAAAAGAATATATAATGCTAATATTAGTGCTGGTCACATATCCTGGAGAGAGGTAGTCAAGGCAGTAAACAATGAATAAAATACATAAAAATATAAAAATATCTTTTGTATTCCATGTTACCTTCTTGCAGGGAAATAAATGATGCAGGTGATCTTACATGAGTAATAGTAGACTTTCGAAATAAATATATTTTGGAATTGCACAATGCCCCCAGCTAGACAGAACTGATATTTTTGGAAAACTTTTAAGTCTCTCTTTTTTTAAATCCCCCCTGAGCATACGTTATTATTAACAAGGGGCATCTGGTTCTCATTAACATTAAGAGAAGAGATCTATCTTAGAAATTATGATTTAAGTTGCATTCTAGGCCAGGAGAATTTGCCATCCCTTCTGCCTCATATGCATTTGTAGCCATGCTAATCACCAGCAGGTAACAGAGCTCTCTTGCTCTCTCTCTCTTTTGCAAAATGAATTAACTAATGTAAAAGTTACTAACCTACTAAACTGTAGGACAAGTCAGCCATATGTGCATGTGAATTTCAGAGTAGGAGTGTGTGTGTGTGTGTGTGTGTGTGTGTGTGTGTATGTATGTGTGTGTAAGAAAGAGAGAAAGACAGAGACGGACACAGGAGAGAATAGTTCTTGGAAATAAGCTGTCCTATTGCCATTTATAGCTGGCATTCCAAGAAGATCGGGTCTTGCAACTTCTTCATAGCCTTGTGAAAACAACCTCAAGGGATTACACAGGTGCTTGGAAATGCAGTAAAAAATAAATAAATAAATAAATGATTTCTCATTAAAAAAAAAAGGTGATGAATGAGAGATATCCAGGGGGAAAATGGACCGTAAGAGCTGATATAAAGTGAGCAGGAAGCAGAGTCGTGTAGTACGCAGAGTCCTGAAACCTAAACAGACAGAACTAGATTTTCAGCCTCTTCCTGTTAATTACTTGCTGTGTGACCTGGCAAAATTACATAACCTTTCTGCGCCTCCTCTTCCTCACCTGTAAGTTAATATTTGTTTCACAGGGCTGTGGTGAGGATTAAACTAGATCAAACCCTCCTTTGAAATGCCTTTAAGAGTACCCAGCACCACAGAAGGGCTGTTGACTCCCCATATATGTTTGTTTCCCTTTCTTGGCTTCTTTCTTCTTTCTTTGGGAAGGCACTCAGGCTGTTCAGTTCAGCTCAGTCATTTAGTCATGCCCCTCTGCAGGGGGTCTCGATTTTGAACTTCCTAGTCTCTCAGCTCAGTTCAGTTGCTCAGTTGTGTCTGACTCTTTGGGACCCCATGGGCTGCAGTATGCCAGGCTTCCTGTCCATCACCAGTTCATCCTCTGTCGCCGCCTTCTCCTCCCACCTTCAATCTTTCCCAGCATCAGGGTCTTTTCCAATGAGTCAGCTCTTAGCATCAGATGGCTAAAGTATTGGAGCTTCAGCTTCAGCATCAGTCCTTCCAGTGAATATTCAGGACTGATTTCCTTTAGGATGGACTGGTTTGATCTCCTGCTGTCCAAGGGTAACTTAAGCTGTTACCTACTTGAAATATCTGTACAGAGTCACATTATTCTCACATAATGGCAGATCCTGATGACCTCCAATGAAGTCAGATAACAGATCAGAAGTTTCATTTCCACCTGGACCAATAAAATAATGGCTTATTCATCTACTATTTGGCCCCTGAGTCAGACAGTTGCCGAATACATTGACCTTGATTTTCCTTAAGAAGGTGCTCAGTTTCCTGTCTGGCTGAAGAAGAAAGATCAAGGTCAGGTGATATTTCCTATTTTCTTCTAGCCCAGAATCAGAAAATATTTGTGTATATGAGTGTGTATGTGAGTATGAGCGTATGTAAGTGTGTGTGTGTGCGCGCGCGCACGCGTGCGCACGCGCACACAGGTTTTCAGACACTTTCCTTTTCTTGCTTCCTTTCCTATGTCTCCATCCCTTTTCCCACCAGAAAAAAAAAAATTGTTGGTAGAAAAGTGACTGAATTTCACATTTTAGTAAAGTAAGCACATGATCTAACTGGCAAAAAAGTGTTTTTAGAAAAAAGGTCTCTCGACCTTGCTTACGAAGCTGAAGTCTTGAAGTAGTCCATCATGGCTGAAGTTTGACAAAGCACTAAAAGTCCTTTAACAATGCTAAGGTAGAGTTTGAGAGAAGGAGAAAGCTGGTCCACAGAAGGCCCATTAGATATTCCCACAGGAAAAGAATGGTTATAGTTCTACGACTATACACTGTTGAAACCAGTGGCTCACAAAATGTGGAATGATGAAATAAGGGTTATTTCACACTCTTGCTTCATTTGATTTCAGGTTTGGGAGTGAAGGGTCATAGCATGTGGCCAAATGGGCTAGGAAAGCAGTTGAAAGAATAAAAGAGGCAGCATGGAGAGGTCAGAGGTTGCAGAGTGAAAAATTTCCCATATGAGCAAAAGGAAGTAAAATTATGCCATGGCGGTGTGGAACAGGGGCAAAATGAACCCCGACATTTTCACATTAGACAGGAATTATTACATCCTGTGCTCTGCAGATCATGTTTGTGAGATGCTCCCTTGGATGAGGGCCATTGATAAGTGTCATCTTTATTTTTTTCACTTGTGCTATCCTTTATTACAGCAATTCTTTTTTGTTTTGTTTATCAGAATTTAATTAAAGGTATAAATTAATATGTAGTGAAACAATATTTTTACATATTGAGGACATGCATCTTATTACAGCAATTTTTAAAAGATTTTTTTTTGATGTGGACCATTTTAAAGTCTGTATTGAATTTGTTACAATATTGCTTCTGTTTTTTTTATGTTTCTGTTTTATGGCCTTGAGACATGTGGGATCATAGCTCCGTGTCCAAGGATCAAACTTGCATCTCCTGCATTGGAAGGTGGATTCTTAACCACCGGACCACCAGGGAAGTCTCTACAATCATTTCATATGGTTGAGTGATCAGGTGATTTTAAGTTTTCTTTCTTTTTTATTATAACTAACACTGCAAAGAACAGCCTGGGATTTGCATCATTGTGTAACTCTCTGGTAATTTCCTTTAGATAGATTAAAATGTTTATTGAAGTAGAGTTGATTTATGATGTACGTAAGACAGCTAGCCAACAGGGACCTATTGTGTAGCACAGGGAACTCTACTCAAAATTCTGTGATAACTTATATAAGGTAAGAGTCTGAAAAAGGATGAATATATGTGTATATATGTATGTATGTATAAATGAATCACTTTGAATATATGTGTATGTATGTATAAATGAATCACTTTGTCATCTTTAGAAATGGTGTTCAGGAGCCCAAGGATGGGAGCAAGATCTCAAACCATGTTGTTGTAGTAAAAAAGAAATGAAATTATCCTTGACAAGATGCCTAATGCCTACGGAGCACTGTGCTAAGCAGTCCTCAGTCCTTTCCATTTTGGTCAATCCTCAGCAATGAAGCGATGCTTCTGAAATTGTTACCCTGTTTTTGTAGATGAAGTAGCTGAGTCCTACTAATGTGCCCAAGTACAACAAAGGAGACTGATGAAGGTGAGATTTTATCCCAAATCAGGCTGAGTGTTACACTCATGTCCTCCTATTATACTGGGCTAGCCAAAGCATGCCTTTGGGTTTCTATTATACTGGGCTAACCAAAGCATCCCTTTGGGTTTCTCCATTAAGATGTTACAGAAAAACCCAAACAGATGTTTTGGCCAGTCCTATACTAAGTTGTGCCATGAAGGACAGAAATAGCCTATTTATCTGGAACCAGAGATGACTTTTCTAATCCAGTGTTTCCAAAATGTTCTCTACAGAGCACTAGGTTTAGGGTTTATTTCCCTAAAAAGTTACTTATTGGTTGCTATGATAAGTCACTTTGGTCATGTCTGACTCTGTGCAACCCTGTGGTCCACCAGGCTCTTCTGTCCACGGGATTCTCCAGGCAAGAATACTGGAGTGGGTTGCCATGACCTCCTCCTGACCCAGGGATCAAACCTGTGTCTCTTACACCCCCTGCATTGGCAGGTGGGTTCTTTACCACTAGTTTCACCTGGGAAGCCCTGTGTTTAATGCTGGAACTTCAAATTCACAGGGGCTTTCCAGGTAGCACTAATGGTAAAGAACCCACATGCTGATGCAGGAGACATAAGAGATGAGGGTTCAATCCCTGGGTCAGGAAGATCCCCTGGAGGAGGGCATGGCAACCCAATCCTGTGGACAGAGGACCCTGGTGGGCCATGGTCCACGGGGTTGCAAAGAATTGGACATGACTGAAGTGACTTAGCATGCACAAATTCACGGGGCAGGCTGTTAAAAGGAGAGGATGATGGTGAAGTCGGGGAGGAAGGGCTGATTGGAACCCACAGGCATAGGCTGGAGCTCCTGAGAATGAATTGAAAGCTGTGTCAGTTCTTGTTGTCTCTGACCTTGGTGAGGGTGTCCTTCAGAGGCTGGGCCCTTCATCCTGGAGCTGAGCAGACAAACCCGGCCCAGGAGTCAGAGAAGCTGAAGGAAGAGTCAGTGGAAGGTGGGGCAGGTGCAAGCCCAGCTCTCCGCCCTCACGCCATTGAGACGTGTAGCCACTGATCAGAGGGAAGCTAAAACAGTGGCTGCCACCTCACTTCCTCCTTCCAACTCTTGCCCAATAACTTCTCCTGTGACCTATTGTAATAGGAAATACACAGAGAAGAGAATTCTTGAAAGAGAAACCTCATCAAACTGACATATCTCAAAGCCACCATACTTCTCCAGTGTACTTCTTTGGAGGTGTTTAACTCAGTGAAAGCTTAGAAAAGAAAAAACAGTCCTACATGGGCTACATGAAGGCCCCCTTGTAGCTCAGACAATAAAGCGTCTGCCTGCAGTGCAAGAGACCCAGGTTCGATCCCTGGGTTGGGAAGATTCCCTGGAGAAGGGAATGGCAACTCACTCCAGAATTCTTGCCTGGAGAATCCCATGGATGGAAGAGTCTGGCAGGTACAGCCCAGAGGGTCGCAAAGAATTGGACACGTGGGCGTGTCTTCACTTTCTCTTTGCTTTCATGTGGGTTACATGTTGCAGCTGAATCTGGGTGAACATTGGGCTTCCCTGGAGGCTCAGGGATCTGCCTGCAATGCAGGAGATGCAGAAGACGTGGGTTCAATCCCTGGGTTGGGAAGATATCCTGGAAGAGGGATGGCAGTCCACACCAGTATTCTTGCCTGGAGAAAATATTATCCATAATACTGACCTGTATTCTTATATAAGAATAATAATATTATATTATATATTATTATATAAATAATAATATTTACTTTCCTGGTTTGAAAGGGTTTTTTCAATTGTCCATGTTTAAATCAAGGCCAAATCGGAAACACATGGTTTGTGTTATTTACCAATAGAAATTATCAAACAACTAGCTAATCATTTATTGTATATTTCATTTGCCATTCTACTGAGAATCGTTTGCCCATAATTACATCCTGTGGATCCACTCACTAATTCAGCATACAGATTCCTTCTCACCAATATACTCAATTACTGATGACTGTAATAATTGATCACCTTCATGTAATGACACGCAAGATTTGAGAAGAACCCAAAAATGTACAACCAGTACGCCTGGACAAGATTTACTGTCCAGTTAAAGAAGATGGAATATTACCCAGCCATTAAGAAGAAATGAAATAATACCATTTGCTGCAACATGCATGGACTTAGAGATTGTCATACTGAGTGAAGTAAGTCAGACAGAGAAGGACAAATATCATATGACATCCCTCATATGTGGAATCTAAAAAGAAATGATACAAATGAACTTATTTATGAAACAGAAACAGACTCACAGACTAAGACAATGAACTTCGGTTACCAGTGGGGAAGGATGGAGGGAAGGGATAGTTAGGGAGTTTGGGATCCACACTTACACACTGCTGTATTTAAAATGGATAACCAGCAAGGCCCTACTGTCTAGCACAGGGAAGTCTGCTCAGTGTTGTGTGGCAGCCTGGATGGGAGAGGAGTTTGGGGAGAATGGATACATGTATATGTATGGCTGAATCCTTCGACTGTCCACCTGAATCTGTCACATTGTTAATCGGCTATACTCCAACATAAAAAAGCCAAAAGAAACAGATTTGTTATCCAGAAGCACTTAAAAATCCACATGGTTTTACAACAATGATGATGTTGTCCTAAAGTGATGGAGGCATTTTGGTGCATGTCAGTTCAGTTCAGTTTAGTTCAGTCACTCAGTCGTGTCTGACTCGTTGCAACCCCATGAATTGCAGCACGTCAGGCCTCCCTGTCCATCACCAACTCCTGGAGTTCACTCAAACTAACGTCCATCGAGTCAGTGATGCCATCCAGCCATCTCATCCTCTGTCGTCCCCTTCTCCTCCTGCCCCCAATCCCTCCCAGCGTCAGAGTCTTTTCCAATGAGTCAACTCTACGCAGGAGGTGGCCAGCGTACTGGAGTTTCAGCTTTAGCATCATTCCTTCCAAAGAAATCCCAAGACTGATCTCCTTTAGAATGGACTGGTTGGATCTCCTTGCAGTCCAAGGGACTCTCAAGAGTGGGTTTCTCTAATTAAGGGAGTGGTGTTTTACCAAGAGAGACAGATGTTTTCTTGCACAGTGTGATCAACATGGCAAGTTGTTCATTGGCTCAGTTCCAGTATATTTGGTGGCAAAATCAGTTTAAGATTATAGTGCAGTTGAACTGGAAGCTGCTAACAGGAGTTGAAGAGAGCAGAGGGGAAGGGCATTTGTGGAGGGGCCCGTGTGTTCCTGATGTTTTATGATAGGCATTCTCACTTTGTCAGCCTCATGCTGTATTAAGAAGATCGAGTCAGACCACCTGGAGCTTAATTTATGCCTGGTGCTAACTTGTCAAATGTGACCTTGGGCAAGTTATTTAACTGCCCTGTGTCTCAGTAATTACCACCAGAACCCTGTGCAGAGGGTCTTTGGAAGATCAGACAAGAAACTGCATTCAGGGACTTCCCTGGCGGTCCAATGGTTAAGACTCTGGGCTCTCACTGCAGGGGGCATGGCTTCAATCTCTGGTCAGGGAATTAAGATCCTGCACGCTGCATGGTACAGCCAAAAAATAAAATACAGCTTAAAAACTACATTTGGAGACCTTAGAAGAATTTGAGGCACTTGAAAGGGCACAACAAATGTTATGATTATGATTATTATTTGGTCGTCTCCATTAGGTGGTGGAGATGATCCCAGGATTGGCCAGGAAATTGAAAGGGAAATTAAATGACTCACCAATGTTTACTAGGTACAGTAGCCCAGTCTTTCCAATATGAAAACTCCTGCCGTTTCTCATAGACCCTGCAGAGTCTAAATCTCAGAATACCCACCAGGAACCAGACACTCTTCTGGGCCCAGTTGATTGGACACTGGAACTTTTAGTAGGAAAACAAAAGGAAATGGGATGAACAAAGTTATATGAACTATAATGTAGAGTTTTGAACTTTAATACCAGGAAGAGAAGCATGTACTCTATCTGGAAGGCACTATGAAATTATCAAAAAAAATTTGAGCAGTGCAGAGAATGCAGAGTTTTGAACTTTAATACCAGGAAGAGAAGCATGTACTCTATCTGGAAGGCACTATGAAATTATCAAAAAAAATTTGAGCAGTGCAGAGAATGTTCTGTCATACCCTGTAGGCTCCCTAATCAAGCAAATGTTGATCATGTTGGGTGACTCTCAAATAACTCGTTTGTAAGAAAGGCCCAGCCTCGTCCTGTGTAACCCACAGGGCAGTCTGCCTGGACCTTAGGTAACCAGGGCACATCTCCGTTGGTGGCATCCTGATCCACAAGGCTCAGCAAGCTAGATCCCCTGGAAGCATCTTCCATTCCTTCCTCTCCATCACTGCCATGCCTTAATCAATTAAGCAAATCCTGCCAATTACTATCCCTTAAAACTTTCAACTCCTGTCTAGTCTCGCAGAAAAATGCCTTCCTTTCCGGCTCCCATGGTGTCTCTCATTGAGTCTGGTAGTACAGCCAAGTGGCTCAGCGCTGGCTCTGATCCCACCAGACAGACCTTGAGCAAGGTCCTTAAACTTTGTGGCTCATAGTACTGTTGAGGAATTGAAAGAGTTAATTGTAGTAACACATTTACTGCTGCTGCTGCTAAGTCGCTTCAGTCGTGTCCGACTCTGTGCGCTGCGACCCCATAGACGGCAGCCCACCAGGCTCCCCCGTCCCTGGGGTTCTCCAGGCAAGAACACTGGAGTGGGTTGCCATTGCCTTCTCTGAATAATACATTTAAGAGGGTCCCTTTTATGTAGGAGGAATTCAATGAATTTAACTGCTGCTGTTGATTATGATGTCTGCAACAAGAACACTATCTCATAAGCCAAAGTGTGTAGCCCCAGAGCCTCCTTACTCTAAAGCAATGTACATGTTGATGGCTATTGTTTAGTCACCAAGTTGTGTCTGCAACTCCATGGACTATAGCCCACCAGGCTTCTCTCTGCATGGGATTTCTCATGCAAGAATACTGGAATGGGTTGCCATTTTCTCCTCCAGGGGATCTTTCAGATTCAGGGATCAAACCAGTGTCTCCTGCTTGGCAGGCGGATTCTTTACCACTGAGCCACCAGGGAAACCCTGTACATATCGATATTTTAGTCGTATTTCTAAGACACTTGCCTTATCTTCGCCTGCACTCTACCACCTGGATACCATGCCTTAATGAGTGTACTGCTGGTCTTGTCTATGCTACTTACATGATGTTGCTAAGTGTGTATGAAAATGTCCCTCATTAATTAGGCCTACATGCCTTCAGGAGCTTCATGGCCTTTAACTGTCCTGTTACTTTATGCTCCATCAAAGATCAAGTACTTATGGTCTCTGGATACATCACATTTTGTCTGTTCAAATTCATGTCTCATAAGAAATGTCCCATCCTTAGAGACATCATTCTAGACCACCATGACAAGCTCTCCTTTTCCTAACTGTTTTCTCACCCCCCTTATACTGATTTATTTTTCTCTATAGCATTGTATGTTACATATTGACTTGCATATTTGTTCCTAATCTGTATCCCCTACAAAGAAGAACATGGGGCGGACTATTCATCATGCTCATCACTATATTAGCTTCTCACTGGTGCTAGTGGTAAACAACCCACCTGCCAATGCAGGAGACATAGGAGATGCAGTTTCTATCCCTGGGTCAGGAAGATCCCCTGGAGGAGGGCATGGCAACCTGCTCCAACACTCTTGCCTGGAGAATCCCATGGACAGAGGAGCCTGGTGGGCAGCAGTCCGTGGGGTCACAAAGTATCGAACACGACTGACGTGACTTAGCACACATGCACACATCACTGTATTGCTTGCATCTAAAATGGTGCCTGCCTAATAGTATGTGCTAACTATTTGTTGAAGAAAAGAACAATGAATAAGCGAAGGAACAAATAAAGGGATCTTTCACACCTCTGCTTTCAGAGGCTCGTCTCTTTGGTATACAAGCCTTTCCCCACTTGTCTTCCCGGGAAACTCTGATTTATTCATTGAAATCTATCTCTATCACTAACTCCACTGTAAAGCCTCCCTTGATTTTCAAGTTAAGGGGAAACTCTTTTTTTTTTTTTTTAAGCATTTTAACTTTTCATTTTATATTGAGGTATAGATGACTGGACTTCCCAGATGGTGCTAGTGGTAATGAACTTACCTGGCGATGCAGGAGACGGGAGATGCAGGTTCGATCCCTGGGTTGGGAAAATCCCCTGGAGGGCATGACAACTCACTCCACTGTTCTTGTCTGGAAAATCCCGTGGACAGAGGAGCCTGGTGGGCTACAGCCCATGGGGTCACAAAGAGTTGGCCACGACTGAAGTCAAGCACACACATAGCTGATTAACAATGCTGTGATAGTTTCAGGTGGACAGCAAAGGGACTCAGCCATACACACATGTATCCACTCTCCCCCAAACTCCCTTCCCATGAAGGTGAAACTCTTTGCTTCTCCTGTCTTTGTAACTTGGGCTTATAATTATCATAATGTGTAAATATTTAAAAACTTGTCCCAGTGTAGACTTTAAGACCTCCGGGACAGAGGTGGGACTTTGACGAGGCCAGTGTAGATTTTCATAGGCTTTTGCAAGACTCTTGGTAGACAGTTTTTGGATTGAACTGTGTGCCCCCAGGGGTCTTTTAATGGCTTGCTGATTAATGCGGTCGGGGACTTGCCAGTCTAGAACCTTCTCAGTTAGAAACTGAGTGCCCCAGGGCACAAGGCAAACCCAGCTGCCCACATTGCTAATGGACATTGGCCTCCGGAATCTACAGCTCTGTTGCGAAAGGATCACAAAAGTCAGAGGTAAATGAGGACCTGCATCCGGGTCTAGTGAAGAAAGTTCTGGGAACTTGAATGAAAAATCAGGCCACTTGGCCAGCTCATGACAAACCTACCAGTTCGGTTTACTAGCCTCCCATACTCACCCCTTACAGGTGCTGAAAAATTCAGAGGGCGTTTAGAGGTTCAAAAATAATTTCCAATGAAAAGAAGTTTGTGTGCCCAAAATAACCTTTGTTCTTTCGAGTTAAACCATTCTTTTTATTTCCATTTTATTTTTTGTAATTTTTATATGTCTGCTTATTTATTTGGCCCCACTGGGTCTTTGCCGTGGCTGCAGGATTTTTAGCTGTGTCATGTGAACTCATAGTTGCAGCGTGTGGGATCTAATTCCCCAACAGGGGTCAAACCCGGGCCCCTTGCATTGGGAGTGTGGCATCTTAGCCACCGGACCACTAAGCATTTATTTTATTTTTTTATGTCATATGTAGAAAGTGAAGTGAATGACTGGAAAAATGGGTGTACAAAGCCCCAGTGACCTGGTGGATAAAAGTCAGTCGTGAGGGGAATGACAGCTATAGGGAGAAGAAATGGATACAAGTTGAAGCCGTCACATTCAAGGCTGCATCTGGCCAGAGATAGGAAAACAGGTGCTTTGTCACATCTCAACTCTTCGGATTCGATTTGGATGATTGCCTCTAAGATTGTTGTGGCGCTTCCTTGTGGCTTCTAAAGGCATGCCTGATCACACACACACCCTGCTACCCTCGCTTCTTGTCTTCAGTTAATTTCTTTGATCTTGCGCTCGCTGAAACTGGGGTCTATAATTGTGTTTCTTTTCGGCTGTGCTGAGTCTTCGTTGCTGTGTGGGCTTTACTCTAGTTGCGGGTGGGGTCTACTCTTTAGTTGCCGTGCTCGGGCTCCTCATTGCACCAGCTTCTTTTGTTCCGGAGCACGGGCTCAAGGAATTCGGGCTTCAGTAGTTGCGGCACATGGGCTCAGGAGTCCCGGCTCCCGGGCTTTAGAGCACAGGCTCACTGGTTATGGCACACGGGCTTACTCGCTCCTCGGCAAGTGGGATCGTCCCAGCTTAGGGATCGAACCTGTGTCTCCTGCACTGGCAGGTGGACTCTTTGCCACGGAGCCACCAGGGTAACCCTTGAAGTCCATATTCTTATAGCAGACTAACGACTTGCTATATTGGTCATTTTCTTGCAAAACATAAATCACTAAGAAATAATTTTTAATAACGCCACCTTTCAGCCAGCAATCACTAACAGCAAACTGCCACCATCCAATATCTGGATCGGAAAGGCAGATCTGACGGGATGTGTTTGAGGATGGTGTGCCAAAAGCAGGGACTATTGAGCTCTTAGAGGTCTCCTGTGAAAGCCAAGTTCTCACTCCAATACAGAGAGTGAATGAAAAGCAATTCATGCAGACAGAATGGGGGGAAAAATCCCATTTTTCTCTCACTTTCTGTTCCCTGTGAGAATCAGAGAGTGCACAAAACCAAGAAAACAATAGACCCAGCTGAGGGGGCATTAAGGCAATTTATTAGGGATATGACATTTTTAATGAGAAACACTTGCAGGAAGAGAACAAATGGGCTTGTTTGGTCAGAAAGATGCTCTTGACTCTTTTCTAAAGTGCATGAAAAAGTAATTTCATTTACGCATCATACCCTGAGCAGTGGAATTTCCTCAGGTTCCAGATGTCTGGCACAGATGCTGAACAAATGGGACCCATGTCCTGTGAGGTTTTTTTTTTTTTTTTTTTTTTTTTTTTTTTTTTTTAAGTAACTCAAGGGAATTTTCTGAGTTTCATGGCCAAGAAAATCATTAGCAAATAATGAGCTGAAGCAAGAAAGGCTGAGGTTGGCAGTATGTTCCTGGACATATAAAATTATTCATAATTATCTGAAGTCGAAGAGGGAGATCCTGTTTTCAACGTAGAGAAGTAAAAATCATGGGTGTAGCTGCCATATCTTACACTTCCTCATTGGCCTCTGAAAATGATTTGGTAAGTATTGTTTTGTCTGGATTTCCAAAACGATTGTTGCTGTTCAGTCACTCAGTCGTGTCCGACTCTTTTCGACTCTGTGGACTGCAGCACACCAGGCTTCCCTGTCCTTCACGACTAACAATAATGTATTTATAGTTTGAAACTTGAGCATTTCAAATGTAGGTTGTTACCATATAGTAGTAACTCAAATGCTTCCCGAAAGGGCAAGGCCACTGTTTCTGCTTCAATTCTCCTTCAATTCTCCTCTGAGGAGCATTCACTGTATTCTCCTCCAGACGGGTGAAGAAGATGCATTCAATGATAGCTTTCCAGAAAAAGAAGGGAATCCTCAAGATACCTCTCTGAGCTGACTATAGGGCTGAGTGAATACAGGTTGCGATGTTCCCTGGAGTCCTACCATCATGGTTAGTAGCTCAGTTGTGTCAGACTCTTTATGACCCCATGGACTGTAACCCACCAGGTTCTTCTGTCTATGGGATTCTCCAGGCAAGAATACTAGAGTGGGTAGCCATTCCCTTCTCCAGGAGATCTTCTCGACTCAGGGAATCAAAGCTGGATTTCCTCCCGGGTTCTCTGGAGAGTCATCAGCAATTTTCTATGAGCTGTTCCAAGCCAAGCTCCTTACCAGCTCTGGCATAGGCCTATATGAGTGGCTTTGGAAGACCATGGTTCACGTAGAGTGTTTTATTTTGCTAGAATCTAAGGGTCAACAGTGTTTAAAAATAAAGAACAAAATAAGCCTTTGATTCAAGGGTCACATCTGTTCATATGACCCAACTCATGGGTGTAACTTCAGTTGGAAGAACTCCTGTTTGGAGAATTAGCAAACATCAGGTGCAGTCTCTGGGCAGGAGACTATGGGCAAGAGGTGAAAGGAGCTTAAAAGCTGATGTGCTGCTACTCATGGGCCAAAAGGGGCCGGTGTCTCCTGAATGTCTCACCAAGGGCTTTGAGCATAAGAGGACTTTGAGCCCCTTGACATTACCAGCATGGCTGTCATTTCACCATCATGACAATTTTTTTTTTTTTTTGATGTGGACCATTTATAAAGTTCTTTTTTTAAATTTGTTACAATATTGTTTCTGTATTTTATGTTTTGGTTTTTGACCACGAGGTGTGGGGGATCTTAGCTCCCCGACCAGGGATTGAACCCACATCCCTTGCATCAGAAGAAAAAGTCTTAGTCACTGGACCACCAGGGAAGTCCCAACAATGATGTTTTTATCAATACTTACCATTTTACCATGCATTAGTCATTATCTGTAACTATGTATAATCTTTAATCCTTACTTCCTGCCAAAGCAGGAGACGCAGGTTTGATCCCTGGGTTGGGAAGATCCCCTGGAGGAGGAAATAGCAACCTGCTCGAGTATTCTTGCCTGGGAAATCCCATGGACAGAGGAGCCTGGTGGGCTACAGTCCATGGGATCACAAAAGAGTCAGACATGACTTACAACAGCATTCTCAGCAGAGCAAATCCATCCCCATATTTTAGGAACGAGACACTGAATCTCTAAAAGGTTAGGTAAGTTGTCCCAGGTCACAGGGGCTTCCGAGGTGGCTCAATGGGTAAATAATTCTTCTGCGATGCAGGAGATGTAGGCAGACATGGGTTTGATCCCCAGGTTGGGAAGAACCCCTGGAGTAGGGCATGGCAACCCACTGCAGTATTCTAACCTGGGAAATCCCATGGACAGAGGAGCCTGGTGGGCTACAGTCCATGGGGTCACAAAGAGGTGGACATGACTGTAACCTCTGAGCACACATACTCACCCAGATCATACATGCAATTAAGAAGAGGAAAGGTGCCATTAGGTCCTCTGCAGTTGATAATCTGTCCATGTATAAATTCATGGTCCACGTTTATAGCATTTGGCTGCAGCAAGGGATGAGGAGAATCTGTAAAATTGGAGAAGCAGGCGTTCAAGCCTGTATTTAGAGATCTGGCTGGGGTGTTTCAGTTCTCTCTGCCTCCAGGAAGTGGTTTTTAAATAAACCTCTTCAAAGCAGTAAATCATCTTCCATCTCTTAAGCAGATGGGTGATAAACAAAGACGGTGAAGTAATGCCCATACATATATTAACCTAGCAGTTGAAACATGTGCAGGGCGGTAGGGGGTGGGGGGGAATCTTTAATCTGTCAATGAGATTGAGTAGGAATGCAGCAAGCCACCACCACCAAAGCTCTTTATTACACTATATCAGGATAGCTCTCACTGTTGTCTGTTTGCTGACAATGTCTACCTGGCGTTGGCTCAGTAATGAGGCAGAAAATGAGGAAGATCAAGACCAATTAACACATTCCCCGCGGATGTTTATTGCTATCACCATGAAGACAGCATCGGAGGAGTTCCCAGCAGCCGTTTGCTCCCTTTTGCAAGCAAAAAGCAGCTCTCTCAGTGCAGAAATCAGGTTGGCCTTAAGCCAAGAAGGGTGATAGTGATAGCGGTTTTAACAACAAAGGGCAATGAGGGCTTTTTATCCTAAAATAACTGAATTCTGATCAATGTTTTTGAATCAGGAAATTAGCCAAGAAATAACAATTTCACTGGTCTCCATCTACCTAGGGCTTATAAATGGGCACAGGGAATGACTTCTCAAGAACTCAAATCTAGAAAGATCATTTCAAACAAAAAACTGCACTATGATAGTAATGGTTATCAGCTATTGAAGACATGCTATGCTCTGCCATCCATGATGTGCATGCTCTACATTTTCCCTAATTGATCTACAAAGAGGTTACTATTGTTTTCCTTTCAACACATTAATAAATAGAGGCTCTGACAATGTATTCCAAGTAATACAACCAGTCAGAAATAGACTCAGAGTTATACCGAGTCTGTCTGCTTCCAAAGCTAGTAATCTTTACCAATGTAATTTTGCAATAAAATGAAGACAATTGACTTGGAGTAATCACCCCAAATGATCAATGACTACCCAAAGAGAACACCTGAATAGCAGAGGTTAAGAATATGAGTTCGGGGGTGAAAATAGGGTAGATTTGAGCAGGCAATGTTGAGGTTTGAATAAAGTAACATAAAACCACTCAAAATAACTCAAGCAAGAAATAGAGAGGAATTGGGGCTGATTTATGGTCCTGAAAGGCAGAGAGTGACTCTTAAAAAGGGGTTGTACCTGGATATAGCGTCTGCCTGCAATGCAGGAGACCTGGGTTCGATCCCTGGGTTGGGAAGATTCCCCTGGAGAAGGAAATGGCAACCCACTCCAGTATTCTTGCCTGGAGAATCCCATGGATGGAGGAGCTTGGTGGGCTACAGTCCACGGGGTCGCAAAGAGTCGGAGACGACTGAGTGACTTCACTTTCACTGGATATAGAAGCCACCGGAATGTGTCTTCACCCTTTCTTTGCTCCGTCACCTGGTCTCGCCTCTGCTGCCTTCTGCTTGTCTGCTCCTTTCGCATTGCCTTTTGAGAGCAACTTCCCCCATAAAGCTGCCTAGCATCTCTTCTTTAAACATCTCCTCCAGAATGACAAAAATCACAGCTTAACGGAGAGTCTCCCAAAAGAGAATTTGGTGAACTCAGAATGAGTTAGGCACCTATGATGTCCTGCTACTTCTTTCCAGTTCCATCCAACTCCCACCATTACTTGGTGGCCAAGGTCCCTTCTCCTGATAGGAGGGTACACCACAGAGAAGAGCAATTCTCATACTGTGGAGCCTTTCCTGTAATTTTGAATCAGCCCATTGGCTCATTTGAGTGGCGCTTCCCAATAATTAAGAGTTTGGGATTTAGAGTCAGAGTGAATAGAATGTATGGGTCTTACTAGTTCAACTGCTTACCAGCTCTGTAGCTGTACAAATTACTTGCCCATGCTGACTCTCAGCTTCCTCCTCTTAAAAGGTGGACCAGTCATCATATCTTCATGGTACTGTGAAAATTCAATGAAATCTAACTGTAGCATGATGCTCTCTGAGTCCTGGCTATTAATGTCTAAAGTTTTAGCAGAATAAACTCTTTGCTAAAGTGAACAAGACTCGGGGAGTGGGGAACATGATCGGCATTTGATGTACACATAAACTGAAATTCTGAGAGTTTCAAAGATTGCCCAATTTTTTGCATTAAATATAAGCAAATGAACCATGACTAGATCCCCAGGTGCTTCAAAAAATACGTGTTTTTCACGTAGGAAACTCTAGCAGAGAGAAATCACCCCTATAGAGGCAGAGGCAAATGGTGAGTAGAACCTGAAGGAAGGGAGGTGGGGTTTATCTCCAGCAAACTCCCAAATAGATTCACACTATTCCAGAATTCCGGAGAAGTCAATGGCACCCCACTCCAGTACTCTTGCCTGGAAAATCCCATGGATGGAGGAGCCTGGTGGGCTGCAGTATATGGGGTCGCTAAGAATTGGACATGACTGAGCGACTTCACTTTCACTTTTCATGCATTGGAGAAGGAAATGGCAACCCACTCCAATGTTCTTGCCTGGAGAATCCCAGGGATGGGGGAGCCTGGTAGGCTGCCGTCTATGGGGTAGCACAGAGTCAGACACGACTGAAGTGACTTAGCAGCATTCCAGAATTCTCTCAGAGGGGAAGACTAGGATATCTCCTTTTCTACTGCTCTTCCATTGTAGGTGTCAATATGAGCCCTGAGCCAAAGGCTATTGGGACAAAGTGATCAGCACTAAAGGGACAAATTGAACGAATTACACAGAATACATTTTTCATGGAGCAGTCAATCGATTCTCATGTCTCATCTTTTCCAAGTGAAGTCCTAAAATAAACACTGAGAAATGAACTCAATAACATTGTACAAATGTAGGGAAATGAAAGAGGGAGGATGTTAGTTCTTCAAACTTTCTTCCAAGCCTGAAGGGGTTTTGAGAACTGTAAAGGAAGCAGTCATATAATTTAAATGGAGTAGTCGCATGCAGGGGGGATCACAAACCTGTCTCGTGTTCATGGTTCTTCCATCCATTTGTTGTGACTCTCGTGCTCTGGAGGAGAACAGAATGAAACACTGGGGAAAGGAAAAGAGGAGAAGATGCTGAGGACATTAGTCAGATAGACATTTGCCCCACACTAACAGTTCAGCATCAACTCAAAGGGAAATTAAACTGTATTTGCTATTTATATATAAATCTGTCATGATTTACCAGATCTGAGAATTAGGAGAAAGCTGTGAAGTGTTATAACTAAGTTCATGGATATGAGTCATTCAGAGTGATGAAATGGAGGATGTTAGGACATTTGGGGATCTGTGGGGACCTCCCTTTTGCATTGAAGGAAGCATTCAAATATCAATGTACTAAAGGTTGTGCAAAGTCAGGCTGGATGCATTCAGTGCCAATAGTCAGATGAGTCCAAATTTGTGGATGGGAAGAACAGTTGGAAGCTTCTAGCCTGGGCAGTGTCCTTCATTCTGGCAGTGTCTGCAGAGTGATTCCAGGGAGAGACGACCAGCCTTCTTCAGGACTAACTGGGGAGTTAGATGGGACTGGCGCCATAGGTTAAGAAGTCTGTAGTAAATGAGAAATCCTGAGAAAAACAGTAACATTAGGGACTATAGATAATAAATGCACAAATATTTTTTGTGCATTATAAACAAAGCAGTAAGTTGTTGCTTAGTCATAAGTCTTGTCCAACTCTTTTTGACCCATGGACTGTAGCCCTTCAGGCTCCTCTGTCTACAGGATTTTCCTTGGAGTAAGTTGTCACTTCCTCCTCCAGGGGATCTTCCCGACCCAGAGATTGAATTCAAGTCTCCTTCATTGGCAGTGGGTTCTTTACCACTGTGCTACCTGGGAAGCCCACAAAAGACAATTAAGGATGCATGAAGTGTAATGCACTTAGAAAGATATGCATACCATGCAAATTCAAAGTTCTACTGTGCTTTGGGTCTTGGCGCTGGGGTCATTGGGTTATTCTGGCTTTCATTCTGGGTACATGGTGGGATAGTACTTCTCTGTCTTCAGCAAAGCTTGGTACAGCCGTGTGTTTTGCCTTGACTAAAAAAGGACTAACATGATGTGCAACACACATGAACAAAGTTTTAAGGGTCACATTTCCCTCTCATTGCTGTGGAGATGGCAGATGTCTATGTTGCAATGTTGAGCACATCAGCTTGGGTCCCTGAGGGATCATGATAAACAAAGCCTCCCTGATGATCTGTACTGGATATCTACAGAAATTCAGTTTTGCTGTGTGATCCATTGGATTTTTAGAATTACATGTTTCTGAAGCATAACCTAGCCTAACCTGACTGGTGCTCTTGCAACTGCTAATATGTCTGGAGGTATTTGGAAGGCTGTTGTAGATTCCTGAAGTACATGAGTAGCTGAAAACTCCCCAGCCTCAGTAGACTTGATGTAGGAGGCAAACAGAGATACTCTAGCTTGCCGCTCACCTTTGTGTTCCTGAATTAAGCTTCCTCTTCACTTATCCTATCTTCTTTCTCTTACTTTTGTCCCTAAGTGACAAAGTGAACAATAGCTTCAAGCTGGCTTTCTTTGTGCGGCCTAAGAGCTGTCCTAATGTGCTCTCTGACATGGAGATTGTCCACAAAAGAATCTGGGAAATGCTTTCTTGACTCTACATGGTTGGGCTCAGAGAACCACAAGAGAGCAGGTCTCCCCTAAGTCAGATCTGAGAGCTCTCTGCTTACAGCATTGGATCAGACATTTAAATACTGGTTCATGTGCAACTCTTTATTTTCAGTAAAGACAATATGAATTATTTGGAAGAGCACTGATTTGGAATCAGAAAATATAGTTCGAATGAAGAGATGTCTTTGCTGAGATTGAATGAGCTCAGGATTTGAAACTGTTTTCTGAAGTTCCTTAGAGGCTCCTAGGAAACAGTTGAGAGGGAGGGAGGGAGCATAATATAGGAAACTTTGGTCTCCATCTACACTCTCCCATAGCCCCTCTGCCTTTATTGTCTTTATTTTGCTTCTCAGGAATATAACCATTAAGGGAAGTGTATTTTGCTCTAATATTTTATGATTTAATTATTTTATCCCAACCTGTGGGAAGCTTTTATTTGACCCCAAGTCAATATACCTTTCTATCCCTTCTTTGGGAGCAAACAGGAACATGGGGCTTTGGAATCAGAACTGTTGCATCTGAATCCCAATTCTCCTTTGGTTAAATTACTTACTGTTTCTCAGTCTATGAAATGAAGAAAATAATACTTTCTTTGTGCATTTTTTTAGATTCAAATTTATGTGATCTGTGAAGCACTTAGCTGAAGTTTGGTGCTCAGCATATATTATTTCACCTTTGCATCTTTCCTCTTAACTTAGTCTTTTTCCAGTATGAGTGGGTTCAGAGGGTCTTAGACTGGCTTTCCCCTCTGCCAGATAAGCACAACCTAAATTACTACTTTTTTCATAACTGAGATAATTAAAAATGCATATTTTTAACAGAATGATCTTGCATTACTTAGGAACTTTCTACTATTTTGCATAGGAATTAATATGTGTATATGCTTTTGAAATCTCACATGCCAGCAAATTTCATCACTCCATAACTGAAACTCTGCCATAATAGGTACTGCTTTTTATGAAAGAGTGGTGGCTCAGTGGTTAGAATCTGTCTGCCAGTGCAGGAGATGTGGGTTCAAACCCTGGGTCAGGAAGATCCCCTGGATAAGGAAATGGCACTCCTCTCCAGTATTCTTGCCTGGGAAATCCCATGGACATAGGAGCCTGGTGGGCTACAGTCCATGGGGTCACAAAAGAGTCAGACACAACTTGGTGACTGAACAAGTTGTAGAAAACCTTTCAGAAGGAATTTCCATAGAAATCTTACATATAAATATATACATATCTCTGTATGTACATATATACATGCATATATTTTTTCTAATAAATTAAGGTTGGTTAGTAAGGAAAAAATTGTAAAACTTCAAAATGAGTCAAAACAAACAAACAAAAAAAGAGTTCTGTCATGCTCACCCATCCAAGTTATCTCAGCTTTTCATTGTCTTTGAACTATTTTACAATTCTCTAAGTTGTAGAAAACTGACGATATTGCAAAATAATTCTTGAAAACCAATTATGTCTAATGGAATGCAACTTACTACTAGCCTACTAGTAGACCAATTTAGCATCAATTTGTACATTTATTTCAGAATTCCCAATTCCCTATATGTGTCTTTGCTGTTTGAGATTTCGTTTCAACCAGAGAAAAGACCCTGATACTGGGAAAGATTGAAGGCAAAGGGAGAAGGGGATGGCAGTGGATGAGATAGTAAGATAGTATCACCAACTCAATGGACATGAATTTGAGCAAACTATGGGAGCCAAGGTCCAAACTAGTCCAAACTAGGGGAGGGGACAAAGGACAGGGGAACCTGACGGGCTGCAGTCTATGTGGTCACAAAGAATTGAACACAATTTAGTGGCTGAACAACAACAACAAAACATTTTACCTGTCTTTATCATGCATTTGTTTTTACAAGAGACACATTTATATCATCTCTTAAAAATAACCCTTTAATAGTTTTAAAAACAGTTTGCTCTTCTTGCTTGACTGGGGAAAGGGGAAGACATTATTATTATTATTTTTAATGCTTTTGCATCTAAAGAGCCTCTACAGATCGCCATTTTCATTTATCCACCTCTAACATGCGTAGAAAATCCCATGGATAGAAGAACCTTGTGGGCTACAGTCCACGAGGCCTCAAAAGGGTTGGCCATACTTCGTGACTAAAAAGCAACAAGCATAGAAAATATAAACCTTGGGGAAAATCTTAAATTGGATCTTTTGGTTTGCAATAAGTATGCCTGAGATCAAGAGAAGAAAGCAATTACCCAATTAAAATATCTGGGAAAATCGTGATTTTAAAAATGTTTTAGTTGTGTGGGTCTTAAAAATCCATGTGCAGAGGGTTTACTTTGTGAGTCAAGTCTTTTTTCCTTATCTGGGGCCAGGCGCTAGATCATTTTCCTATAGGAGCTCTCTGGACCACAGTTGTCTAAGTGGATTAGTGGAGGACATCTGTTTCAGCAGAGCAGGATGGTCCAGTGTGATTTCCTCAAACGAGGCAGGCAGCCAGCCTCTTTGTGAATCTTCTCATCATCAAAGAGTGTCTCTCTTGCTCAATGGTGTGCAGCTGAAGGGATTGTTTGGGAAAAATGAGACCCCGGGGAAAACAAAAGGAAATTCAGCATCGTAAATTAAGAGACATTCATGGCCTTTTAGACCAATGAAAATAAGATAAACTGGGTCATGATAAGAACACAAAAATCTGCTTGGAAAATCCAATATATTCCCAGAAATGCATTTTCTTCCTTTTGTATAGATGATCTAATAGAAGATTGATAGATGAACTAATTCTCCAGTATATGAACAGATATACTAATATAAAACTTCATATAATTAAATGTATTTCTTAAAGGACATAGAAATTTTTAAACAATCACATATTTGTAAGTGGAAAATTACAAGGGTATATGGAAAGAGAACTAGGAAATGGGGTAAAACTCTTTTAGAGGAGGAAATTGTTAGCAAGGAAAAAAATTTCATCACATATTAATTTTTTATGTTAGACCAGAGAAATAACAGCTGTATTCTTAGATGTGATACTTGCATCAGGAGCCCTATATTTCATTATTCTTTTACTTTGTATTTCCTCTGTTAAATCCAGGATGTTAAATTATCTTTAAAATAATTGATTACTAATGGCAACTGAAAACATCTGTAGTATTCTTAGGGATGTATTTAATACAAACAACTTGTTGAGTTTGGAGGCAAATGTGTACCTGTGAAACCATCACTAAAATCTATATCATAAACACATCCATTCCTTCTAAAAGCTTTTCCCAACCTCTTTATTATTTTTATTATTAATTTAATATGTGATAAGAACACGACACAAAATCTACCATTTTAGCAAAATTTTAAGTATATAACACAGTGTTGTTTACCATAGACTTTATTCTGTGCAGTAGATCTGCAGGACATACTAGTTTTGTAAAACAAACTTTATATGTTTGGGTCAGACTATTTCCCATTTCCTTTTCCCATCATCTCCTGACACACACCATTCTATTCTCGGCTTCTGTGAGTTTCACTATTTCAGGTAATTCATACATGTGGTATCATATAGTATATATTTGTCCTTTGGTGTTGATTTATTCCAATTAGTGAAATGTCCCCCAGGTTCACTCCTGTTGTTGAAAACTGCAGGATCTCCTTTCCTTCTTTTTCAGGGCAGAATATTCCATTGTCTGTGTATGCCATATTTACTTGTAACTTTAAAATTTTCTTTTATCGGTGTTTTATAGTTTTTACAAGTTTTTCACCTCCTTTGTTATATATATTCCTAAGTACTTTATTCTCTTTACATTAATTTGACCAGAATTATTTTCATGATTTCCTTTAGGGATACTTTATTGTATTCCTTTTACTTTATTGTATCCCTAAAGGAATACCACTAATTTTTGTGTGTTGATTTTGTATTATGTAATATTACCGAGTTTTTTAGTTCTAACTCTGTGTGTGTCTGTGTGTGTGTGTGTACATTTGTATGTGTGGTGTTTTTAGAGGTTTTTTTTTTTTTAACGTTTAAAAGCATGTCATCTACAAACAGTTTTCCTTCTTCCTTTCCAATTTGGATTCCTTTTATTTTTCTTTTACATGCCTAATTGCTCTGGCTAAGACTTCCAGAACAATGTTGAATAGACGTGGCAAAAGTGAGCATCCTTGCCTTGTTCCAGAACTTAGAGGAAAAGCTGAAAGTGTTTCTCCATTCAGCATGAAATTAGCTGTGGATGTTTCATATATTGCCTTTATTGTTTTGAGATAAGTTCCTTCTATACCCAGTTTGTTGAGAGTTTTTATCATGAAAAGACATTGAATTTTTTACAATGATTTATTTGTATCTATTGAGATAATCGTATGATTTTTATTCTTCATTCTGGTAATGTGGTATACCACGTTAATTGACTTGTGTTATGCTCCAACTAGTGAAGGACAGGGAAGCCTGGTGTGATGTAGTCCATGGGATCACAAAGAATTGCACATGACCTAGCAACTAACAACAACAACGCTCAAATATCCTTCCGTCCCAGGGATAAATCCTAGTTGATCATGATGTATGATCCTTTAATGTGCTATTGAATTTGGTTTGCTAATATTTTCTTAAGGATTGTGTTTGTGTTCACCGGGCATATTAGTCCACAATTTTCTTTTCTTGTAGTGTCTTTGTCTGACTTTGATACTAGGGTGATGTTGCACTCATAAAATGAGCTCAGAAGTATTCTCCCTTCTTCTAATTTGGAAGAGTTTAAGAAGCATTTGTATTAATTCTTCTTTAAAGGTTTGGTAGAGTTCAACTGTGAAGGCATCTGGTTGGGTTGTGCTGTGTTGGGAGGTTTTTGACTACAGATTCAATCTCATTATTGGTATGTTCAGGATTTCCATTTCTTCTTCAGTCTTGGTAGACTGCATGCTTCTAGGAATTTATCTATTTCTTATAGATTGACCAGTTTATTGAAGTGTAATTGTTTACAATAGAACTGTAGGATCTTTTGTATTTCTCTGGTGAAAGCTTTAATGTTTCCTCTTCAATTTCTGGTTTTATTTGAGTTTTCTCAGTAAGTCCTGGCAAGGTTTTGCCAATTTTGTTTATCTTTTCAAATAACCAACTCTTAGTTTTGAATTTTTTTTTCTATTTTCTATAGAACCATTTATTTTGTTCTTCAGATCAAATCAGTCGTTCAGTCGTGTCCGACTCTTTGCGACCCCATGAATCAAAGCACGCCAGGCCTCCCTGTCCATCACCAACTCCCAGAGTTCACTCAGACTCATGTCCATCGAGTCAGTGATGCCATCCAGCCATCTCATCCTCTGTCGTCCCCTTCTCCTCCCTCCCAGCATCAGAGTCTTTTCCAATGAGTCAACTCTTCGCATGAGGTGGCCAAAGTACTGGAGTTTCAGCTCTAGCATCATTCCTTCCAAAGAAATCCCAGGGCTGATCTCCTTTAGAATGGACTGGTTGGATCTCCTTGCAGTCCTTACTTTCATTATTCTCTTCTTTATGCTACTTTTATACTTATTTTATTCTATTTTTTCTTGTTCCTTGAGGTATAAAGTTATATTGTTTATCTTAGATCTTTCTTCTTTTTTTAATATAGGCATTTATCACCCCAAATTTCCCTACTAGTACTATTTTTGCTGCATCACATAATTTTTTGGTGACATGTTGTGGTTTTATTTTCATTTGTTTCAAGATATTTCCTAATTTCCCTTTTGATTTCTTCATTGATTCAATGATTATTCAAGAGTGTGTTTTGAAATTTCCATATATTTTTGAATTTTCTCATTTTTCTTTTGTAATAGATTTCTAGTTTCACTCTCTTAGGTTGGAGAAGATACTTGGGATGATTTTAATCTTCTTAAATTTTTTAAGACCTCTTTTGTGACCTAGCTTGTGATCTATCCTGGACAATGTTCTATGTGCTTGAGAAGAATGTGTGTCCTGTGATTTTGAATAAAATGTTCTATATATGTCTGTTAGGTTTATTTGGTCAATGCTGCTGCTGTTGCTAAGTCGCTTCAGTCGTGTCTGACTCTGTGCGACCCCAGAGACGGCAGCCCACCAGGCTCCTCTGTCCCTGGGATTCTCCAGGCAAGAACACTGGAGTGGGTTGCCATTTCCTTCTCCAATGCATGAGAGTGAAAAGTGAAAGTGAAGTTGCTCGGTCGTGTCCAACTCTTCACGACCCCATGTTCTGCAGCCCACCAGGCTCCTCCGTCCCTGGGATTTTCCAGGCAAGAGTACTGGAGTGGGGTGCCATTGCCTTCTCCATTTGGTCAACAGTGTTGTTCAAATCTGCTGGTTCCTTATTTGTTTTAAAATTATAAGCATGTATGATTGTATAATATAACATGGATATTAAAAAATAACATTAGAAATGTTTAAAGAATTTGATAAAATGAAAATATCTAGAAATTCAATGCTTTACTTGAACCCCAATGTAGTCTTGCAAATTCCTAGAGTGTCCACTCCCATGTGGTGACAACCGTGTTGCACCTTCTTATCAAGAATGTTATTATACTCTCTTGTACATGGTATTTAGTAAAATTGTTTAACTATTGAGTCATCTTATACTGCTATCATCCTACAGGTAAAACTGACAAAGTAAGCACCAATAAAGCACTGGTGACATCAAATTCCTGACCAACATCCTCAAGCAGATCCATTAATAGTGCCTGAAATCATCCATTCCCCTGTGCACATGTGCCTATGTCAGACCTTCTCTCCTCAAATACGCCACACCTTATCCTCTCTCCTCAAGCCACAACACCTCTGCCTACTCTCTACTCTCAAGTATTGACCTTGACTCCTATTTGTCTGAGAAAAAAAATAATAAAAAGGTAACCTCTCTGCACATGTCTCCACCATACACACCCACCTGTGCCCTCAGCCCTCAGACTCTGCTTGTCTTCCAATTAGCATGGGTTCTGTGCTCTTAGCAAAAGCCAACTTATCATAGAAATAAGGATATTTCTTTCACATTTCTCTACCACTAACAAAGAAATTTACTTTCCCTATTTAAAAAACAAAGTCAAAGCAAAAACTCTTGACCCCATTTCTCCCTTCAATGACTGTGCCATTCCTTTCTTCCCCTGTATAATGATGCCTAACATTTATTTTTACTTGCTATTTATACTTTCATCCTCCCACTATCTCTTAAACCCTTTCCAATCAGCTCCTTGCCTCCTAACCTCCCCTGAAAAGGCTCTTGTCAGTTGCACACGTTGGCACATTCCTAATCCTTATCCCACCTGGCGCATCAGCACATTTGACAGAATCTACCATTCTGTCTCTCGCAGTTCTTTCTTCAGTCTACCCGTCTCTGCTGCTGATCCTTCTACCTCACTGTCTGCTCCTCCTCATGCATTTCTTCCTTTCTCAGCTTGTGTTACTTGTCTTGGATCTGTAAAATATCCAGGGTTGCAACCTTTGGGCTTTCTTTCTTCTCTATCTACAGTTCCCTGAGTGAACGTCTTCATTTCGTGGTTTCACATTTTATCAAGTTGCCAGCGTGCTTTGTTCTGGTAAGGTCCCTGGTCTGGCTTGTACACAGTTAACTTCTGTCTTCTTGCATGGCCTTTTCTTGGTTTGTGCACACTCAGAGATCTCTCTGTTCTCTCTCTGTCTCTTTTTTTTAAATAAAACCAAAAAATACAACCATATTAGAACCTCATCTTCATGACCTCATTTAACTTTCATGACCTTCTGAAAGCCCTGTCTCCACAACTGTCACACGGAGGGGAGGGATTCAGTGTATGAATTTTGGGAGGACACGGTTTAGTTCATAGCAGGAACATCTAATCCCAGACTTTCCCTGCTACCTGAGATCCAGCCAAGAATTGGCTTTCGCACCCTCCCCCCCTTTCCCAGGGACTGGAAGAACAAAAGCCCACATCATGGCACTTACCAATGAAAACAGTTAACCTCTCAGAGCTGTGGGACAGAGAGGGGACTGACTGGGGCTGCCAAGGTCAGGGCCTATAGGTATATATGTCACCATGCCATCAGAGCCCTGACCTCTTGCTTCCCTTTCCAGCTGGAACTCTGAAGGTCAAATGCTACATTTATGACAACCGAAAAACTGTGAGAGGTTAAAGAGCTGCTTGGAGCTGTTCTATAGTCTTCTAGTCCACAGCCAGGACCCTCGTCCATTCAGCTGACACACACACAATTCCAACGATAACAAATACCCTTTCAGTGAAAAGTAATAAATCTCCTTTTGTTTAAGAAATAGTCCTTTGGGATCTCTGCTTTTGCTCTCAGCAAACTCATATGAGGAAAATTGAATCCACATGGCCTGGAGAGAAGAAGATAAGCTAAGTAATTAGATGGGACCCAACTGCTTAGCAGCCAGGCTAAAGATAGGAGAGGAGGCTTGTGCTTTGTACTAGAAACTTCATTTTCTCAAAACTACTGAGGACCCAGAGATTGTCCATGCTTTCTTATTTGTGTTTATCTCCTGGGCCTTGCCATACGTATTTCCCAGGGCCCCTGGCCCTATGTTTAATCATCCCAGGGTCTCATTCTCAATTGGCAAACATCTTATTCCAAGTTTGAACCACTGAAAGTTTAATGTAAATGTATTTCCAATAAAAAAGAGGACAAAACTCATAGAAATAAATTGCTAATAGCAGTTCAATATGAAAAAAGTGTTTTAATGACAGTAAATATATACACACACACACACACACACGCATGCATTTTTTAAGAGACCACTTTTTGTGTTCTATAACTCACACACTATATATAGGTTATTTTTGTCACCTTTAAGTTTGACCTACATTTGAATTCTCTAAAGTCTCTTTCTCTTTCAACAGTATAGAAAAATGATAAAGTGTAAGACATCTACAGTGTTATAAGAGCTACTGCTTGCTGACCATTGGACAATTTACTTAAAATCACTGAGTCTAGATTTTCTGGTTGATAAAATAGGTAGGCATAGTACCTACCTAATAAATATTCCCTGAGACCTAGAGTTAATTCATATGTAGCAATTATTATGGTGCCTGCTAGTTACTAAATGCTCAATAAGTGTTGTTATCAAGATTAGTTTCATATTTTCATGAATATATCCCAGACCTGTAAAATGGGAATAATATTTCTACTTACATCACATGTTACTATATGATTACATGAGTATATGTACATATACAAGTATCTAAAATATTTTCCAACTCGTCGTGTATATTCCATAAGAATTAGATATTATCTTTTCCTATCTCACCTGTTTTTGGCCAACCAATTTATTACTTTTAAAGTACCCTTTGAAATTAAAAAATGCTTGATCCTTGGAAGGAAAGTTATGACCAACCTAGATAGCATATTCAAAAGCAGAGACATTACTTTGTCAACAAAGGTCCAGCTAGTCAAGGCTATGGTTTTTCCAGTGGTCATGTATGGATATGAGAGTTGGACTATAAAGAAAGCTGAGCACCGAAGAATTGATGCTTTTGAACCACGGTGTTGGAGGAGACTCTTGAGAGTCCCATGGACTGCAAGGAGATCCAACCAGTCCATCCTAAAGGAAATCAGTCCTGAATATTCATTGGAAGGACCGTTGTTGAATCTGAAACTTCAATACTTTGGGCACCTGATGTGAATAACTGACTCATTGGAAAAGACTGATGCTGGGAAAGATTAAAGGCGGGAGGAGAAGGGGACGACAGTGGATGAAATGGTTGGATGGCATCACCGACTCAATGGACATGAGTTTGAGTAAACTCCGGGAGTTGGTGATGGAGAGGGAAACCTGGCGTTCTGCAGTCCACTGGGTCACAAAGAGTCGGACACGACTGAGCGACTGAACTGAAGTACCTTTTTTCTCTTAGACAATCATAAAAGGAAAATGTTTTCTATAATTAAAGAGCCACTTAAGTTTCTTTTCTCAGATCTCTCCAAGGCACTCAATAATAAATCAATAACTAACACTTCTTGCTTTGGCCCTAATTTGGGAGAATGAGCCCCATGTCCAGCCCTCATTCCTATCCCCATATACTTACTCTGGGCACTGTCTCTCTCACACAGACTATACTAAAATTAAAATGAATTTTTGTGCCTTGAGGGTACAACTCACCAAGTGTAATGGGAAAGACAATTTGGAGAATTAAGAACAGATCATCTACTTCTCTATTAAAATGTCTATGCTTCAAGGAAAAAAAACAAAGTGTATTCATGAAAGAGTTTTAGAGTGCCTCATAAACAAGAATCAACTTTATTTAATCTTTTCAGTTTAACTGACTTTATAGTACTTACTAACTTTTGGGTACTGTGACAAATTGGCTTTAAATTCTTGCAGCTAAAGCAGGCAAATTGGTTATTATTTCTTCTGGAAGACAAATATGGCAGGATTGACTAGGTGTGGCAGATGGATTCTATTAAATTTACAAGTCTAAGTGAAACTGGCTAGTTACAATGGAAAACCTTAATAACTTGAATTATAAATGAGGTTTGATGGTTGTTTCATCAACCATGGATGAAAAGGAATCCCTTTTCATGAATAGAACATAAACAGTCTTGCTGCTGCTGCTGCTAAGTTGCTTCAGTCGTGTCTGACTCTGTGCAACCCCATAGACGACAGCCCATCAGGCTCCTCTGTCCCTGGGATTCTCCAGGCAAGAACGTTGGAGTGGGTTGCCATTTCCTTCTCCAGTGCATGAAAGTGAAAGTGAAGTTGCTCAGTCTTGTCCAACTCTTAGCGACCCCATGAACTGCAGCCTACCAGGCTCCTCCATCCATGGGATTAAAGGATCATTATATAAGGAGCCATGTACTGGTGCATTAGTGCATTTAAACATTGGTTCTACATGTTTGCCACAAACTACAATATTTCAATAGTCCTGAGTCTCTACCATTTTCTGAACGTCCCTGCCTTGACTGGCAGAGTCAGTGAAGGGTGATGATCAGCCATTCTGTCAGATGTTCCGTAGAGTCAGGACTAAGGTCAAGTTTTACCTAAAACCCATGGGTAATTCTTCAAGAGTCTTTATAAGGTAGACCATGAGGTAGAAAACTAAGGTCAGTAATTCAGAAGAGGATTCACTATCATATGTAAAATAAATGGTTAGTGGGAACTTGTTAAATAATACACGTGATGGCATTGTGTGATGATCTAGAGTGGTGGGGTGGGGATAGGGAGACTCAGGAGGGAAGGGGTGTGTGTATATATATTCATCATTATATATATCATATTATATACCTATTATATACCTATTATAATATGATATATATAATGATGAATATATATATATATAATTATGACTGATTCATGTTGTTATACAACAGAAACCAACACAATATTTTAAAGCTGTTTTCCACCAGTTTAAAAAAGAAAAAGAAGGGGATTCTGAATGGATCACTGAGTCAAAGAGAGGAGCAAGACAGGGTGTCAATATCTAACCTAAAATGCAGAGGTAGGGTTCATATGGGGATTCCCAGGTGGCTTAGTGGTAAAGAATCTGCCTGCCAATGTAGGAGATGCTGGAGACATGGGTTTAATCCCTGGGTCAGAAATATTCCCTGGTAGAGGAAAGGGCAACCCACTCCAGTCTTCTTGCCTGGAAAATCCCATGAACAGAGGAGCCTGGTGGACTACAATCCATGGGTTTCCAAAGAGTCAAACCTGACTGAGTGACTAAGCTCACACAGAGCTCATACACTTCGGGATCTGAGGAAGCAGAAAGGAACATGTCAGGCAGGAGGACTGGGTTGTATGAAATATGAGATGTGCTATTGCCTGTGGCTGGCCTCTTGTGTTTTACGTGACTCTCACATGTTTAATAAACCGGAAATAGAATGGAAACCAGCTTGTAATATAGTCCCCTGAAAGGTGGATGTACTGTGTCCATGTTCTAACCAGGAACTCTTATGACCACATCACTGAATTATTTTCAGTTCTATTATATATATTAAGAATCAATTATGGATACACAAAAAAGAAATAAAATTATACATATTGTTAATAACCTCTCCTGTCTTCTTTACTTCAGAAAACATATTTTTCCCAAGCTCCCCAAAGATAAGGACTGTGATATATTCATGTATGTAGACAGCACAGTCTTAAACTGTATCTAAATTTTATTTCTTAAATAAAGAAAAGTTATAGATGGTAGGAATAAGTTATCAGTGCCAGTTTATTTTATTGTGCAAGTTATTATTTTTGGTTGGACATATACTAGAATCTTTGCATGAAACATAAAGCATATATAAAATTCAATATATATAAAATGTATGGTAGTCATTTTTTAAAGAACTATTTTGAAAATAATGTTATAGCTATCTAATAGGTTTCTGCTTCCCATTATAGTCAATCCGTGAACTTGTGTCTGGGGGGCTTAGAATAACTTCTGGCAGAACATAGATTTTGTGGTCTTTGTTTCCTTGGCCCGGAGAAGGTTTTTCTAACTTGTCATGGGAAAGGTTCGTGAAAATGACAACAATAATGTGAGTCCATGACTGAGTGAGATTCCCACATATAGGAAAGAGACATAATGAGGAAGTGACAAGTCATACAGGAAGCTGAGTTAATTGATTGCATTCATGAGGGACAGAGAGTCCATGGGACTCTCCCAGCAAGAATACTGGAGTGGATTGTCATTTCCTCCTCCACAGGATCTTCCTGATGCAGGGATTGACCCTGTGTCTCCTGCATCTCCTGCATTGGCAGACGAATTCTTTACCACTGAGCCACCTGGGAAGCTCATGGGATCAGTACTCATTTGATAAAATTAAGCAAAGAGAGAAAGAGGAGTATGGACTCTCTCTCCTCATTTCTCAGTCCCTTTTTCAGATCACTGAACTTTATGCTATTTCTCCTATACAGCATTTAAATCTTATCAATGCCATCATCTTTAATATACTGATGATCTCATTATCTATCAGCAAGTGTTTCCACAAAATACATTAAAGCAACTGATTTTCCATGTTACCCTTCCCTTCTCATCAGGCCTCTGGGTTCAACTCCCACATTTAAAAGGACATAAAATTCTTTGACTTAATTCCCATTTCTGCCCCATGAATTTTGATTCCCACCCAACTTTTAACATTTATCATGTACTCTGAGCATAAAGAAATTCAACAAAACAAAATGGTTGTCTGAGGAGGCCTTACAAACAGCTGAGACAAGAAGAGAAGTGAAAGGCGAAGGAGAAAAGAAACACCCATTTGAATGCAGAGTTCCAAAGAATTACAAGGAGAGACAAAAAAGCCTTCTTAAGTGAACAAAGTAAAGAAATAGAAGAAAGCAATAGAATGGAAAAGATTAGAGATCTCTAGGAAAATTAGAGACATCAAGGAAACATTTCATACAAAGATGGGCACAATAAAGGAAAGAAATGATACGGACCTAACAGAACAGAAGATAATGAGAAGAGGTGGCAAAAACACACAGAAAACTGTACAAAAAACGTCTCAATGACCTAGATTACCATGATAGTGTGATCACTCACCTAGAACCAGACATCATGGAGTGTGAAGTCACGTGGACTGTAGGAAGCATCACTACGAACAAAGCTAGTGGAGGTGATGGAATTCCAGCTGAGCTATTTCAAATCCTAAATGATGATGCTGTTAAAGCGATGCACTCAATATGCCAGAAAATTTGGAAAATTCAGCAGTGGTCGCAGGACTGGGAAAAGTCAGTTTTCATTCCAATCTCAAAGAGGGCAATGCCAAAGAATGTTCAAACTATAGTACAATTGTGCTCATTTCACATGCTAGCAAGCTAATGCTCAAAATTCTTCAAGCTAGGCTTCAACAGTATGTGAACTGAGAACTTCAAGATGTACAAACCGTACTTAGAAAAGTCAGAGGAACCAGAGATCAAATTGCCAACATCTGATGGATCACAGAAAAAGCAAGAGAATTCCATAAAAACATCTACTTCTGCTTCATTGACTATGCAGAAGTCTTTGACTGTGTGTATCACAACAAATTGTGGAAAATTCTTAAAGAGATGAAAGTACCAGACCAACTTACCTGTCTCCTGAGAAATCTGTATTCAGGTCCAGAAGCAACTGTTAGAACTGGACATGGGACAACAGAATGGTTCAAACCTGGGAAAGAAATACGTGAAGTCTGTATATTGTCACCCTGCTTATTTAACATATGCAGAGTACATCTTGCAAAATTACTGCAGATGATGACTGCAGCCATGAAAGTAAAAGATGCTTGCTTCTAGGAAGGAAAGCTATGACAAACTTAGACAACATATTAAAAAGCAAAGACATCACTTTGCCTAGAAATGTCTGTATAGTCAATGCTTGGTTTTTTCCAGTAGTCATGTATGGAGGAGAGAATTGGACCATAAAGAAGGCTGAGTGCTGAAGAATTGATGCTTCAAATTGTGGTACTGGAGAAGACTCTTGAGAGTTCCTTGGACTGCAAGGAGATCAAACTAGTCAATCCTAAAGGAAATTAACACTGACTATTCATTGGAAGGACTGATACGGAAGCTGAAGCGCCAATACTTTGGCCACCTGATGTGAAGAACTGACTCATTGGAAAAGACCCTGATGCTGGGAAAGATTGAAGTCAGGAGAAGGGAACGACAGAGGATGAGATGGCTGGATGGCATCACTGACAATGAACATTTTTTGAGCAAACTCTGGGAGAAAGTGGAAGACAGAAGAGTGTGGTGTGCTACAGTCCTTGGAGTTGCAAGGAGTTGGACATGACTTATGGAGTGAATATCAACAACATCTATGCAATAGAATACCATTTATAAATAAAAAGGAGTGAAATATTAGTGCATGCTATAATATGTGTGAACCTGAAAACTATTGTTTGCAATTGTACAAAGTCTGGCACAAAAAAATCACGTGTAGTATGTTGCATTTATATAAAATACCCAGAAAATGCAAATTTGTAGAGACAAAAGCAGATCAGTCTTTGTCTGTGGCTTCAAGTGAGATCATAGATTGACTGCATACAGTCTAGGAAGACTTTGGAGGAATACAGAAAGCTGTAAAATTGGACCATATCAATGGCTTCATAGCTCCATAAGTTTACTAAAAATCATTGAACGACAAATTGGATACATTTCACAGTTTTTAAATTCTACTTTTATTTATTTATTTTTAATTAATTTATTTTAATTGGAGGTTAATTACTTTACAATATTGTATTGGTTTTGCCATACATCAACAAGAATCCGCCACAGGTATACACGTGTTCCTACTTTTAAATTCTACATTTCACAGTTTTAAAATGTTCAGCATAAATGATGGTGGATTTTTTTCATTGCAACCACTCAAGGGCACAGGATTTTGGTTTTCCCTGTTTTTTTATTTGATCATTTGGTCAGGTGCTACCTACTAGATTTATCCACTGCAAGATACCTTTCTTTTGCATAATTAACAAGTAATCTAGGGGTGATGTTTTGATACTATGGGAATACCCTGTTCCCAAAAAAATGCTTGCTATTTAATATTTAAAATTTCTTCTTCAAGTTTATTAGCTGGCACCCTTCCATAAAGAAAAGTTCAGTCTCGATTCTATTTTCTTTGCCTATCACAATGGACACCTTTCTTCTTCCACATTCAGTATATTATAATTCATTCTCATGATTCTATCTTATGCTCATATTGTCCTAAATTTGACCAGGTTAGTCTCCTTAAGTCAGCACATTTTCTTTTGTACATGTCTGTATCCATTTTTTTTAATTTATTATTATTTATTTTATTTTTGACTGTGCTGGGTCCTCCTCGCTGTGTGTGGTTTTCTCTAGTTGCAGGGACTGGAGACTACTCTTTGTTGTTGCATGGGCTTCTCATTGTGGTGGTTTCTCTTGTTGTGGAGCATGGGCTTTGGTGTGTGGGCTTCAGGAATGGTGGTGCATGTGCCTACTTGCTCCATAGCATGTGGGATCTTCCCAGACCAGGGACTGAACCCGTGTCCCCTGCATTGGCGGGCAGATTCATAACCATGAGACTACCAGGGAAGTCCTTGCATTAGTTTTTGAAGTACTCACTGCCTTTCATCACAGCAAGATGTTCCAGGATCAAACTATACTTTTCCTGTGCCAGTCCTAGACTCAGTCATTTTTCCATGTATCTATGGTCCCAGAGACAGAGGAGCCTGGTGGTCGCCATCTATGGGGTTGCACAGAGTTGGACACAATTGAAGTGACTTAGCAGCAGCAGCAGCATGGTTGCTTTTGGTGGTTATGGTATTTAAAATCAGATGCCATATCTTCTTGATCAAATTCCCCCTTCACCCAATTAGAACACTAAAGAGTGCTGACTCTATAATAAATATTTCCCATAAGTGCCAGTGAGATGAAATCTCATCATTATTATCTGGGGACACTTGAGAGCCCTGTGACAGATGTGCTGATGAACCAAAAGTGACAAGGAGGAGGACTCTGACTCGAGCTGGCATTGCTCCATTGGGTAGCATTTGTAGGTCAACTATATAGTCAGATTCACTCTCTCCAACCGTAAAAATAATTACCTGCTTCCTGAGAGTTCTGGGAAAATTAATTTGCTAATGACTTTAAAGAGGTTTAAAGATCAAAAGTTCTATGTATATGCTAATATTATTATCTCAAATGGTTCTCTTGCTCTGGACTGAAGCTGAGATGATGGCTAAATCACAGCCTCATTCTGAAACCACATACAATTCACAATCACTTTAATATCCAAGCAGTGCACATCTAAATGGTGGCGCCGCAGCAGGAACACACAGGAGCAGGATAGCACAAGCGGTTCCCTGATTCTTGAAGCCTAGGTGTGCATCTAATTGAACCAACATTCCTTGACTTGCCACCCTGTCTATCCCCTGTGCGTAAAGCACTGGGATTGCCCCCACTCTCAGATGCAATTTCTATTTATTACTCTCTAAGATTAATTCTGAATTTGGGAAAATATCGCTCAGAGGGAAAATATACATATGCCAAGGAGATAATTATGTCATGCTGAAAAGATGCTGATACAGGCAATGAGGAGACTTGGGCTCAAGCCCTGTTAATTACGAGGTCTGACCCTAGGTGAGTCATCACCTCTGTGTGACTCTGGTCACCAGTCACCCTGAGAAGTGGCTGGGGCTGCATAGGTTACTGGTGATGCATGAAGAACTGCAAAAGCCAGGAGGCACCAATGTGTGCACTGTAAAGGGTGATGCTTGGACCTTTATGGGTTGGTTTTTAGCTTTCAACTACCTGTATAGTTTCGAGCATAGATAGAAAATGGAGGCTTGGTACTATCTGAGGTTTTGTAGATTGTATACAAAGATGGTTGTAACAATCCCACTCTTCTCTGTGTGCATACCCCCTTGCAATGTGATCTTGCCACTCCTACAAAAATGAGATGTTTTCTATCTCATGAATTTGGGCTCACCTTGGTATCTTACTTGGATCGAGAGAACATGTTTCAGGAGATATCATGTAACCTCTGAGCCTTGGGCTTAAGAATTTATGGAAGTTTCTTTTCTCACTTGGAATCTGAGACAACTGTCCTGGGAAGGAGTCTAGGAGAAAAGAGCACATGAGAAGACACTTAGCTGTCACAGCTAGTCCTACAGGCCCCCAGGGTTGAGCCCCCTGCTGTATAAATGAGCTGTGGCAAGGCCAGAGAGATCTCACCTAGGAAACTCATGAGAAAAGAAAACTCTTGATAACAGACTCAAACACCAACAACAAATTGTCGTTAAGGGCTGGAGTGGGGGAAATAGAAAATGGAAACCAAAAGTCTCCACCAGATGTTTATTGAACAATTACTGTGTGCAGGCACTTGTCCAAGCCCTTTCAATGTAATAACACCTAGAATGTTCTTAACTATGGGTTAAATACTATTCTTCCATTTAACAGATGGAAAAACTGAGTCAGGCATGGTTTAACAACTTGCCAATAACTTTGCATATGCGAACTAGTGCAGCCAGAATTCAATCCCTTATAGTTTTTTGCTTCAAAGTCTATTTCTTAACCCTTCCACAATATTGCATATTGTGGGCATTTTCCCTGTTGCCTGTAGGGCATCCCTTTGGTTTCTGAACTATTACAGGAGGAATTAGGCATGTACAGCCAAAACCTTTCATACATCAAAGGCTATCCAACAGTCTCATGTCAAAAGAAACCATGAAACCTCTTTTCAGAAGGCTGTTGGACTTTTTGTTGTTATTGCTTAGTCACTAAATCGTGTCTGACTCTTTGCGACCCTGTGGAGCAGCCCACGAGGCTCCTCTGTCCATGGGATTCTCCAAGCAAGAATGCTGGAGTGGGTTGCCATTTCCTTCTCCAGGGGATCTTCTCAAACCTGCATCTCCTGCATTAGCAGGCAGATTCTTTACTGCTGAGCTGTTGGACTATGGGTGTGTTTTTAGATTGTTAAAAGACCATCATCAAGCCTGCTTATCTGTTCTTGATACACACTTCAGTTAGGAGAGGTTATGGGGCTATAAGGTCCAGACATACAGTTCTGGGTAAAAATGGGGATAGAATTTGTATCACCAAATGTGTTTATGGAATTTCTGAGCAGGCCACCTTAAAGCAGTGAGCTGATAAAGCTGGGAACAGCCACACATTTTCCCAGTGTACAGACCAGAAAGGAAGTCACGGCTGTGATGTGATCAGATCTGACAACAGTACAAATGAAGTGCCAAAAGCAATTACCTGCCATACACAAGCAGATAAACAATCCTCCACCCTCCGTCTTGGATCCAACAATCAAGAAAGGGAGAGACTAAGAGAAATGTGGTACTAAAGTGTCAAATCTGGACATTCAAGACAACAATAAAACAGCTCTTGATAAAAAATGAAATCAACTTTGTATTGGCATCACTGTAATGAGTAATCTCTCCCTCTTCATTGAAATGGGCTTCCAAGGTGTCTCAGTGGTTAAAGAATCTGCCTGCCAATGCAGGAGATGCAGGTTCAATCCTTGGGTTAGGAAGATCCCCTGGAGAAGGAAATGGCAACTCACTCCAGTATTCTTGCCTGGGGAATCTCATGGACAGAGGAGCCTGCTGGGCTACAGTCCATGGGGTTGCAAAGAGCGGACCTATCTGAGCGACTGAGTGCACACACACTTCTTTGAAATATCCGTGTATATTAATTTATATTGTGGAAAATTTAACTGCAGAGTTGATCTGGATTGGAAATGTGAAAAGGCTAAAGTTAAAGACCAACCTATCTGGAAAAACTTGCATCGCTTGGGAGTTAGCAATTGCAAAGTGTTTTCAATTTCTTTGTAATATCTCTTATTTTAAATAATAGTGGAACATTTATTGGATGCAGTCTAAGCTTCTGAAAAAATCACTCTAGTTAAAATTTTTAAAGTTTCACCATTTAGTGTTTTCCTTTAATGATTGAAAACACTTTCAAAAATAGAAATTGAAGAGTTGAGCAAAAAATCGATGTGTCAGCAAGACTATTTCCAGCTTGCTCCATACATTGTAATTCTGTATAGTAGTAAGGCAGAGCTATATCACTATGTGAATATGACCATGTGGCAAGATGCTTCCAGCTCAGAAAGGATTCTCTGTGGCAGTAACTCCAGGTATTCCTTAAGAATCGTGGAAAACATGGATGCCAAGGAAAACATTGGGATGACTGAATCAAAATGACAGGAGCCAGAAGCTGTTAAGTGCTCATTTACTACATGGTCAACAAAATGAAAATGCCTCATAGTTCTTAGAATGGCCTAATCAGGTAGGCACACTTTGCGTTTTTGAAACGAAAGAGACTCAGGGAATAAAGAAGTTCTAGAAGCTCAGAGCAGGTACCACTTGGACTCAACACTCCTACATTTTAAGGATTTGTATAGGAAAATAGGTTCTTCAGACCCATCCCAAATTATAGGCTTAGTTCAAAATCCATCCACAATGATCATATCTTGGCTTCTTTGTAATTCCCTTCTAAGTGACCAACAACATCAATTATGGGCCCAGTTGTATTTTGCCTTTGTGAAAGAATAGAGAATTTGGTAGCCAATTTAGTCCACTGTCTTGAGAAAGGTGGAAATAATCTCCTTTCCATATATTGAGCAACTGACAAATCGCTTATGTCTCCTATGTTTTCACTTTTCATTGTTCATTAAAATGTTTTTAATTGAGCACTTTCTAGGTACGAGGTAAAATGTTGTGCATTAGTTAATCAACAAACAAAATGCAAATGCTTCCTGCTTTAAACAAGGAATCACAGAGGCAGATATGGCATATAAATTGGTATAATTCCCACCAAACAGAAATCTATGATATTATAGAGCTGCATCATCCAATATGGTGGCCACTAGCCAAATATTGCTATTTAAATGAACTAAACTAAACTGATTTTGTCACACCAACTACATTTTTAGAGTGTTCAATAGCTACTTGTGGCTCTTGGCTGCCGTAATGGGAAGCACAGATACAGAACATTCCTGTTGTTGCAGGAGATTCTATTGCTCTTCTCAGCTATAATCCCTTAGCTTGTGTTTTCTTCATAATGTGTATAAATCTCTAGTTTACTTGTATTAATTTATATTTCATAGCTATCTATTCCACTAGAATGTAAACCCAATGAAGGCAGGGCTTTGTTCTCTTTTTAAAAATTAACTTTTATGGAATATAGTTACTCTACAATGTTGTGTTAGTTTCTTGCTGTACAGCAAAGTGAATCAGTTATATGTGTGTGTTCGTGTGTGTGAGTGCGCGCATGTGTGTGTGTGTGTGATATCCCCTCTTTTTAAGATTTCCTTCCAATTTAGGTCACCACTGAGCCCTGAGTAGAGTTCCCTGAGCTCTACAGCAGGTTCTGGTTTGTTACCTATTTGTGGCTTTGCTCCCTTTATCGTTTTCCCCCACAGTGCCTAGCACATAGTAAGTGCGCAATGAATTTACTGAATAAATGAAATAATGGACTAACAAACTAATCTGGAAAGGCTTTTAGGAATTCAGTTTTGAATTAACTAGAAGAGGAACCGGGGAAGGAAGAACACTCTAGAGAGGCTAAACGAAGGACCTGATATCCCTCTGAGGAAAAGAAAATGATGCCCTGTCCTTAGAGTTTAGCAGTGAATGAGCAAAAGAAGCAATTGTATGTGAGATGATCTGGTGAGGTTGTGGCGCCTGACGGCAGAGGGTAGGATGTGGTCTTCCTCTTTCCCTATTTCTGCTCTATTGGTCCAGCCTGGGCAATATGGGACTGGACCACAGAGTTCCCATGCTGGGAATATTCAGTTGTTCACATTGCCAGAGGTTTCCTCTAACACCCAGGCTGGCTTGACCTGAGCCTGACATCCTATCCCCCTGCTGCCCCCATCTGACACTTCCTTTGCTCACAGTCCTCGATGTTCTCTGACAGAGCAGTGCTCCTTTGTGGCCAAAATTTTCATCAAAACGGGCCTCCATTTCTTGTTATTACCAGCAACTGCCCAAACTATATTTGAGCTCACTAAGAGCTTTTATACAGCTAACTCCCCATAAAAGTCAACCCCTGGTGCTCACACTTCTAGCTCACGTCCAGCTCTTCCCTGTTTCCTGCCGGTCAGCTGTGCTGAAGTCCCCGCGTGCCTCACCCCTGGGCTTTTCTGACTTATTTCACACGTCCTGCACGTCCGCCCTCAGGCTTCCCAATGGCACAATGAGGGTGCATAGGTGTAACTCAGGTACGTCTCATTACGAAAGCCAGTGAGCTGAAGCTTTCCTTCTAAACTCTGTTCATCTCTTCAGGGCTAAATGAGATGCCTGTGCTCTGAGAAGCTCAAAGAAGTAGCCCCTTGTGCCTAGTGACCACTAAATGATGCTGATTTTAGCTGTAATGAACTGTGTTATACTAACTTACGGGCTTCCCAGGTAGCTCGGCTGGAAAAAAAATCCACCTGCAATGCAGGAGACCCTGGTTTGATTCCTGGGTTGGGAAGTTCCCCTGGAGAAGAGGTAGGCCACCCACTCCAGTATTCTTGGGCTTCCCTCGTGGCTCAGACAGTAAAGAATCCACCTGCAATTCGGGAGACCCCGGCTCGATTCTTCGGTCAGGAAGTTCCCCTGAAGGAGGGCATGGCAACCTACTCCAGTATTCTTGCCTGGAGAATCCCCATGGACAGAGGAGCCCAGTGGACTACAGTCTCTGGGGTCACAAAGAGTTGGACATGACTGAGCGACTAAGCACAGCACATACTTATATTTTTAGTAATTTGAACACTTGGCATAAGAGTGTAAGAAAATGATTTGGAGAAACTCCTCTGGCTTTCCGGCGGTTAAGACTTCATCTTCTAACGCAGGATGCATTCGAGCCCTGGCTGGGGAGCTAGGATCTCGCGTGCCTCACAGACAGGAAACCAAAACATAAAATAGAAGCAATATTGTAACAAATTCAATAAAGATTTTCAAAACTGTCCACATAAAAAGATCTTAAAACAAAGAAAGCGATTTAGAAATATAGAAAACTAGAAGTAAACATATGGCAGAAACTTAATTTGTTGTGTGGATCAATACTTATGTATGTCACATGTGAATGTATGTGTGGATGGATAGATAGATAGTGAAAGCTTCTATCTTTTCTCTGTTCTAAGACGAATGAACACCTTTTTCCCCCACTCAATTTTTCTCACTCTGACTGTTTCCAGGGAACTCTTGGCAGGTCAGCCCTGGGCCTCTTAATAGATTCAAACGAGGTAAGAGCTGGATTTAGGAAGATTAGAAAGTCATTGGCAGGAGATGATAACACACGAGCTTCTACGGAAGGAATTAGATGCGAGAGGGGACGGAGGATTGGAGCAGGAATTTAACTTGGTGGTAAGTATATGTGTGGACGAGGCAGGAGACATGGGTTTGTGAAAAGAGGATATTAAGTTTTGCTTCTTTCTGGAATATTTAAAAATAATGCAGCAAGCATTTATACCTCTTTCAGTTATTTTTCTACGCTGAGCTGATTTTGTTTTTCTAGCTGGGGTACTGTGTTGAGATGGGCTTAGAATAAGCTCTTTACACAGGTGTATTTCAAATGTTTAGCTGATAATTTTGCACTGAAAAATTCAAGGACATAGAAAAGTTATATGCACAAAAATATTCATCTAAGAAAAATGGTACTGATGAACCTATTTGTAGGGAAGGAATAAAGATGCAGACATAGAGAACAGACTTTGGACACAGTGGGAGAAGGAGAGAGTGGGACAAATTGAGAGAATAGCATTGAAACATATACATTACCATGTGTAATATAGATGGCTAATGGGAATTTGCTGTATAACACAGGGAGCTCAGCGTGGTAACCTATGACAACATAGATGGTTAGGATGGGTTGGGGGAAGGTTCAGGAAGAAGAGGATATATGCTTACTTATAGCTGATTCATTCTGTTGTATAGCAGAAGCCAACACAATACTGTAAAGCAATTATCTTCCACTAAAAAAATAAAAGCAAAGTATTCCTAAGGATATCAGAAACCGGAGACATTCATGTTGTCACCAAACAGGAAAAGAAATCCCGTAAATTGTGGTTCTCAGCTGTCTGGAAACATCATCACCAACAACACAGCTCAACCATTCCTGAACGCCTTGTGTGTACCATTTTCAAAGCCCTTCACCTATAATAACTGGTTTAGTTTTCACAGTACCATCATGAGGTAGATGTTTATGATTGCCCATTTTTAGATGGAGATGCTGAAGCATAAACGAGGTAACCAACTCAACCAACGTCACAAAACTAGTGAGTAGCAGAGGACTTCAGAACCAGGCAGTCTTATTTCAGGGTCAGTGCTTCCGATCAATGCATTGTACTGTGGTGCATGATGTGGACATAGCAACAAACAAGGAAAAGTCACTCATGGTAAGTTACATGATGATGCAGAACCCACAATTTTAGGAGATGCTAACATCACAGATGTGCACAGATCTACATGCATGTGAGCTGCATCTGAAAAAGAGACATGTCATAGTGGAATCATGGCTGATCTACCTGATTATTTTGAGCTATCGTAATATTATAATATGATTTTTACAAACAAAAGAACAAAAACTGGGATAATTAAATGCAAATTTGAAAACCTATTTCAATTATTTGCTTTTCCTCCATATACTTTATTTTATGTATGCATTTGAACATGCTTTTCCTTGCTATTTTCCCTCTTTTAAAAAAATCTCTCACATATTTCTTTTGTAGGATTTTTAAAGACGGCAGTTAAATCCACATATAAACATATGGTTATGTCTAGTTACACAATTAATGTTAATATATGGCGTACAATCATCATCTAATTGGAATTATATAGCATGTGGTGACATAATTATAACATGTAATGATGGAAAGATCCTTATTTAAGCCGAGTGAAATGAGTGCACTTGGAGTTGGATGATTCTTAAATTACAATTTTCCAGTTGCTCCAAGAGTCTTTTGGGGACAGGGACCAGCTGAGCTCTGCCTATTGTTATGAAGGAAAAAGAAAACAATTTAAATACATATGATAATAAGGTTCTGTGAAGTGTGATGTTCTTTGTTTTAATCAGAAAAGAAAGGTTAGCCAACGGTTAGACAGTTTGTTAAATAACAATTTGGGCTTCCCTGGTGGCTCAGACTGTAAAGAATCCACCTGCAATGCAGGAGACCTGGGTTCCATCCCTGGATTGGGGAAGATCCCCTGGACCTGAGACAAAAAAAAACAACAACATTACTTCCAGCTGCCCTTAAATCATCTCATTGGTCCATGGAGAGCACCTGCGTTAATCAGGGGGCAGGGCACAGAGTGGAAACCCCCTGCCATCCAGGCTATCTTCACCCACCCCTCACGCCACCCCTTCACTCTGGCCCCTCATGACATATTTATTCCCCCGGGGCCAGACATCCTGTTACAGATGTCTCATCCTTTGCAGAGTGTTCTGCTCCTGGAAAGGGCAGAAAACAACAACGCCAGCTAGCAGCCCTAATTGAAAGACGGGATGTGAACCCCCCTTCACTCTGGAGAAAGTGATGAAAGTTTCCGAGGCTGTGGCTAATGACAGGAAGCGCATAAGTGGACAAAGTATCAGGTATCAAGAAATGAGTCTGGGAGTAATAAAACAAATTAAGGGAAGGAAAAAAATGTAAGCTAAACACGGAAGTGTCCCTTTGAGCCGACCTGTATTAAGCTGTGGAGTCTTCTGCCAAGGAGAAGGCTCAGAGCCGCCCGTGTTCAATAATTGAAAACCCCATAGGTTTACATGTTGGTGACGAGAAATACTGCGTGACCTGCTTATGGAATATTTTTGTTTTGCTCTGATTCGTTGAAAACCTCAAGAACTGCCTCAGCACTGGGGCCTGGAGACTTGGAATGGGTGCGCTTGATTTAGAAGTTGTTTTTGCCTGTGTTTTTCTTTCTTTCTTTAAATGAACTGCCAGAAACTCATTCAGAAAATCCATGGTTCACATAGAACCCTGTTTAGGAACCTCAGACTTCCCTGAAGGGCATCCTCCCCAGAGTCTAAGTGGTGAGGAGGACCACAGCTACCCAGGGTGTTGGAGTCATGGGAGCATCCCTAATCTTCTCTGCTATAATGGATGAGCCAGTTTATCCCTCTAGAGTTTTTCCCCTCATATGTCAGATAGTCAAAGCTATGGTTTTCCCAGTAGTCATGTACGGATGTGAGAGTTAGACCATAGAAGGCTGAGCTCTGAAGAATTGATGCTTTTGAATTGTGGTGTTGGAGAAGACTCTTGAGAGTCCCTTGGACTGCAAGGAGATCCAACCAGTCCATCCTAAAGGAAATCAGTCCTGAATGTTCATTGGAAGGACTGATGTTGAAGCTGAAACTCCAATACTTTGGCCACTTGATGAGAAGAGCTAACTCATTGGAAAAGACCTTGATGCTGGGAAATATTGAGGGCAGGAGGAGAATTCTCGAGGGCAGCAGAGGATGAGATGGTTGGATAGCATCACCAACTCAATGGACATGAGTTTGAGCCAACTCCAGGAGATGGTGAAAGACAGGGAATCCTGGCGTGCTGCACTTCCTGGGGTCACAAACAGTCAGAAATGACTGAGTGACTGAACAACAACAACATATAAAGATGTGAACTAGGCAGTTTCAAAGCTACCGGAGGGTAAAAATAGGCCTTTCCTTCTAGAAGCCCCTATGATTCAAGTCCTGAGCCATCAGAGAGGTGGGTGCTATCTTCAGGGCCCGACTGTAGCATCAGGTTCCACCTCAGCCCTGGGGTTCCAGCTTATGGATACGTTAAGCTCTTCCTATGGCATTTGCTCAATGGACTGGCTTACGCCAAACAATAGACTAGTCCCAAACCAGAAGAAAACGTGGCGCGTGACTTGGGGCTGTGCTGAAACAGGAACTGTCATGACCTCACACCTCAGCAGGTCAGCCTGGAAGCCCCATCTATCCAGGACTAAACCAAACCCAGGGCATGCCATTGTGGTTAGTCATTTTCTGCTTCATCTGGGTGCTTCTAAGCCTGGCCCTGACCACTGCAGATCTCCCCTGGGGTTCTTGGAGGTCAGAAAAACCATTCTGACCATCAGCCAGGCTCCCCTGAGAATGACCAGAAGAGGTGGAAGGGGCTGTCCTCCAGGTTCCTAGGGATGCAAGGGCTAAAGGAGCAGGTGCTCCGAACATTCCTAGGGGCTGCTGTTCCCTGGTTTCTGCCGTGAAGATGACCTTCCTGAGAGGCAGGGGTAAACTGGACGTGAGAAGGGCAAGGATGGGCTAGATCTGCTCCTGGGTTCCCTGGGTGTAGTGGGGTCCCACTTAGTATCCTAGATCAGGCCCTGCATGCATCATAGGGTGAATCCTGGATCCACTCTAGTCCATCCCAGCTTGTTCAGGGAGCCCAGTAGATCTCTCATGTGTTCAATGGGAAGTCAACTTTCCCAGCAACTATTTCCCTTCTCCTGATGTTGTCACCATCCTCTCAGGGCTCCCTGGGTTGTAGTCCATATGCAGACTTGTCCGCTCATGGGTTAAGACACTACCCTTTGTTCCTGCTGCAGCTCCCCCATCGGATATTTGAGGAATTCTGACTTTTTGTGCTTCTCTGACCCTTTGTCATCTGACTGTGGATTTGCTGCAGTGCGGGAGAAGTGGTGCATCATCTAACAGAAACACAAAGAAAGTCACACACCTCGTCCTTTATCCGGATGTTAGTGATGCTCCTCTTTTATGTACTTGTCATGTATTCTTTTTCTTCATTTATTTTTAATTGGAGGATAATTGTTTTGCAATGTTGTTTTGGTTTCTGCCACACAACAACGTGAATCAGCCATAAGTATACATATATCCCCTCCCTCTTGAACCTCCCTCCCACCCCACCCCTCTGGGTTGTCACAGAGCACCAGGCTGCACTTCCTGTGCTATACCAGAACTTCCCACTGGCTAGCTATTTTACATAAGGTAGTGTGTGCCTCTCGATGCTACTCTCTCAATTTGTTCCACTCTCTTTCCCCTGCTGTGTCCACAAGTCTGCACTCTATGTCTGTGTCTCTGGTCCTGCCCTACAGATAGGTTCATCTGTACCATTTTTTCTAGATTACACATATATGTGTTAATATATGAGATTTGTTTTTCTCTTTCTGATGTACTTCACTCTATATAGTAGCCTCTAGGTTCATCCACCTCATTAGAACTGACTCAAATGCATTCCTTTTTTATGGCTGAGTAATATTCCATTGTGTGTATGTATCACAACTACTTTATCCATTCATTTATCAATAGACATCTAGACTGCTTCCATGTCCTAGCTATTGCAAATAGTGCTGCCTACCCACTGGCCATGTACATAAATTTATAAGGACCAGAGCTAGAAATCAGTCTGACTTACACATTTTCCTTCAGGGCCCTGGTATCTCTATTATTTGCACACAGGATTTCTGAAATATGCTCTATGTGCTGGCCCCCCAAGCATGGAAATGCTTGCTGGGCTACCCTATAGCTTTCTGAGCTCAATGAAGAAAACCTGTATATCTCAGCAGAAACGACTTGGGCAGATTCTGGGCCTCCAAGTCCCAGGGTCAAGCAGTTGACAAAACTGTTCCTGTCTGTTGCACTTATTCAAAGATGTTAAAATTGATGCATTAGTCAGGCACAGTAGTCACAGCACACCCATGTGAGGTTCCAAGGTAAAAATGTGAATTTTCAAAATAAGTAAGCTAGAGTTCCCTGAACAACTCTTGGGCCCTTCAGAGTCCTCATATGTAGTCCAAAGCAATGAACACATTGAAGAAGTTACAGAAATAAAAACTTGGTGATGAGTTTTGGAGAAAGCTGTGGAATCTTGTCAACACCTCTTCATGCCACATTCTCAGGCTAAATCAAGAGTGGGTTGCAGGGCACCACCCCCTCTCTAAATTCTTTTTGTTGTTGTTTTTCAGTTAAGTCATGTCAGACTCTTTGTGACCCAATGGACTGTAGCACCCAGGCTTCCCTGTCCTTCACCATTTCTCAGAGTTTGCTTAGATGCGTGTCCATTGAGTTGGTGATGCCATCCAACCCTCTCATCCTCTGTTGTCCCCTTCTCCTCCTGCCCTCAATCTTTCCCAGCATCAGGGACTTTTCCAATGAGTCAGCTCTTCACATCAGGTGGCCAAAGTGTTGGAACTTCAGCCTCAGTCTTTCCAATGAATATTCAGGGTTGATTTCCTTTAGGATTGTCTGGTTTGATCTCCTCGCTGCCCAAGGGACTCTCAAGAGTCTTTTCCAGCATCACAGTTTGAAATAATCAATTCTTTGGCCCTCAGCCTTCTTTGTTGTCCAACTCTCACATTTGCACATGACTACTGGCGAAACCATAGCTTTGACTATATGGACCTTTGTTGGCTCTAAACTCTAGTGGTAGGAAATTCAGCAGACTCCTTGGAGAGCCATACGTGCTCTGACTGCTGGTAGAGCAAGCGGCGAGGAAGAAGAGAAAAATGGAAGAGATAGAAGTAGGTATAAAAAGAGAGAAGATTTCGCATTATATTTTTAAGACTGATTTTTTAGAGTGGTCTTAGGTTCACAGGAAATTTGAGGGCAAGGCACAGAAATATCCCATGTAAAACCTGCCCCACACATTATGCTCTCTCATCATCAATATCCCCCACCAAGGGGTACATTTGTTGCAACTGATGAAGCTACACATCATCACCACCCAAGGCCTCTAGCTCACATAGTTTTAAATTTTGATTGTTTTTTTTTATTATTTTTTAATAAGAATATTATTCTTTTTAAATTTCATATTGAAGTGTAGTAAACTAACAATGTGTTAGTTTCAGGTGTATGAATGATATTGCTTATGTGTAGAGTCTAAAAAAAATTGATACAAATGAACTTATGTACAAAACAGAAGCAGACTCATGGACTTCAAGAACAAACTTATGGTGAACTTTTTTTTTCAGGCAAGGCTTTACAGTGGCCCCTGCCATAGCAGGTGGGGAGTGAGAAGAAACGACAAGTTCCCTCCTCACTCACCGAGGGGCATCGAGCTTGCTTCTTATATGGGGCGAGGGTAGGGGTATATCCGGGAGGTTGGGCTGGAGGGCTGGCTTTAGGTGGTTTGCCCAACCCTCTGGTGGCGGTGAGTGCAGGGGACATGCACAGTACCCTGCTTTTGCTCCCAACTCCCTGCTTTTGCTCCCAACACTGTGTTTTCCCTCAAGGTTTTTCAGAAATAGCATTGGGATTTGTTTGGGTTTTTTTTGTTTTTTGTTTTTTTGTATCTTGATATTTTACATTCAATGGATTTGGACAAAACTATAATGACATGTCTCCCCCATTATAGCATTATACAGAGTACTTTCACTGACCCAACTATTCTCTGTGCTCCATCTATTCTCCCCAACCCCTGGCCACTGCTGATCTTTTTGCTGTCTTAGTTCTGCTTTTTCCAGAATGCCATACAGTTGGAATAAATACAATATGTAGCCTTTTCCGATTGGCTTCTTTCACTTAGCCCTATGCAGTTAAGATTCCTCCACGTTTTTCTGTAGCTTGATAGCCCATTTATTAATATTTTTAGCTTTGAATAATATTCCATTTTGCGGATGGACCACAGTTTATTTACTCATTCACCTACTGAAGGATGAGTTGATTGCTTTTAATTGTTGATAATTATGAATAAAGCTGATAGAACATTCCCTGGGCAGATTTTTGCATAGATATAAGTTTTCAATTCCTTTGTGTAAATACCAAGGGGAAAGCTTGCTGGATTGTATGATAAGAATGTGCTTAGTTTTATAAGAAATCACCACACTGTCTTCGAAGGTGGCTGGACCATTTTGTGAAATCAAGTTCTGACAGATCAATTTCAGAATAGAAACCACATTTGCTACTTGAAGTGACCTGCATGTCTATCTCTTGCCTAAGAACTGAATAAGACACAGAATTTGCCAAGCCAGTGGGAGATGATAAATAAATTATTAGATAAACTAAACTTGTTAAGTCCCTGCTTGTAAGATGTTTGCATCATACAGCATCCACCAAAAACCACTTGTATCCCAGGTCACATGACTAGTCTGGGCAGGATAGACTGGGGTCTTAATTCTGCTCTTGTTACAGTCCTTAGAAAAATGTCTTACCTTTCTAAGACTCAGCTTATCAACCTGTCAAATGGAGATCATAAAGCCTGCTTTTAAGATTATCATAAGGAATACATGGGCTTCTTTTGTGGCTCAGATGGTAAAGAATCTGCCTGCAATGCAGGAGACCTGGGTTCGATCCCTGGGTCGGGAAGATCCCCTGGAGAAGGGAATGGTTACTCACTCCAGTATTCTTACCTGGAGAACTCCATGGACAGAGAAGCCTGACGGGCTACAGTCCATGGGGTCATAAACAGCTGGGCATTACTGAGCGACTAACACTTTCACTAAAGGACTACATGAATCAAATCAGCAAAGCACAGTCACTTTACTCAATGTCCAGCATATAGCTAAGTAGTCAATAAATGCTAACTCTTCTTTATTTTTGTGAAGGGGCCAAAGCATTTTAGGATAAAAGCTGAAAAGTTTTAGAACCAAAGAACTCAGCATGGAGTTTGTTAGAATAAGTAAAGCTTGGGAACCTTTCAGTTGCCTTGAACAATTCGATTGAGCATATGACTGAGAACACGAATAAGCATAAATAGGAACAGAAAGCCAAACTTTGTGGGAAAAAGATGTAGAACACCTCAAAACTGTAACAAGAGCTCAAATTTATTGAGCACTTTATACATGCTACTGTGCTTGTGCTAAGTGGCTTTAGTTGTGTCCGATTCTTTGCGAGCCTGTGGACTGTAGCCTGCGAGGTTCCTCTGTACATGAAATCTTCAAGCCAAGAATACTGGAGTGGGCTGCCATTTCCTTCTCCAGGGGATCTTCCCAACCCAGGGCTCGAACCCACATCTCTTACATCTCTTGCATTGCCTGGCAGGGTCTTGACCACTAGCACCACCCGGGAAGCCCTTACCGATGTATTTACGGTGTCATCACTTTACCCACCTTCTTAGAGAAAGGGATTGAGGCACAGAGCAGCCCAGTCACCTGCCCCAGGCAGTTACTCGGTGACAGAAGCAGGTTTTACACTGAGATGAGCCTGCGCTCTAATCTACTGCAGTGCAGACCTGCCTTTTGAGACACACCAAGCAGGCACTGGCTGGCTCTTCCTAAATTGCCAAATGAACGAGGCCTTGGGAAATTGTTTAGCAGTGACAGTCACGCCTGGGGAACGGCTGCTGAATAGAAATAAGGAGAGCCAGACAGCTGCTTCCTGATCTAATGACCTCCCTTTCTTAGGACTGGCTTCCACATCTATTACGTGGATCAAATTTGAAAGCAGAGCTATGTTTCTTCTGGATGCAGGCAGCTACCTTGAATACAGAAAATACTTGGCTATTTATTGCTGTCATAAATTGCTTGTGGTGTGCTGTGGAAAGCAGAGGATGGCGCCAAGCAGGAATCTATCAATATGGTCAAAAGGTTTCCATCCCTTCCTAGCCCCAGTCTGTACATTGGTTATTTTCTATAATAGCAGGAAAAATAAGTTTAAGCAGAAATTTTTTAAAGGAAGCATAATGCTACTTACTAAATGTAGGTATGTGTGTTTAATATGCTCATTTGATGCTTTTGAATCGCGATGCTGGAGAAGACTCTTGGACTGCAAGGAGATCAAACCAGTCAGTCCTAAAGGAAATCAGCCCTGAATATTCATTGGAAGATTGATGCTGAAGTTGAAACTCCAATACTTTGGCCACCTGATGCAAAGATCTGACTCATTGGAAAAGACCCTAATGCTGGGAAAGATTGAAGGCAAAAGGAGAAGGGGCAGATGGAGGATAAGATGGTTAGATAGCATCACTGACTCAATGAATGTGAATTTATTTTGTATGTTTATTTTGTATGTTTATTATGGGAGATAGAGGACAGGGGAGCCTGGTGTGCTGCAGTCCAGGGGGTCGCAAAGAGTTGGACACAACTTGCTGATGGAATAAAAATAATAGTTGAAAGCCAGACTGTCTTCAAACATACTGTAATCTGTCCTTTGAGGGAAAATTGATACCTATGCATGCCTAGCCATGGAATAGGAGAATTGGCAATGTGATTATTTTATTCATAACTTAGATCATTTATGTAACAAAAAAATTAAAATATTTTAAAACCAACTGGGAACAAATCATGTTTCATAATAGTATTAAAAACTAGCATCTGTGAGTTACACGTCTCATTTAAAAAGGCTGAATCACTGGCTGGCAAATTAAGGGCATTATGTCCTGTGTGGAACAATTTGCTTTGGCTGGTTGATCAGGATTTTATGTTTTAGCCTTATACCAGATTAGTTTTTAATTTTGATCAATCCAACTCTAATATCAACTCTAATCCAACTCTAATAACTTGAATAACACAATCATTCACTCATATATTTTCTAGGTTTTGCTTGTTTTGATAATGATAAAGAATTTAACAAATAAAAATGCCTTTCAAAGACAGGGCTTTTGTTCACAGTCAAAAATATACAAAATTCCAGTTATAAGTCCTAAGGATGCAATGTATAATGTGATAAAAATGGTTAACATTACTCTCTGTTATACATGAATATTATTAAGAGGGTAAATCCTATGGTTTTCATCAGACAAAAAAGTTTATTTCTTTATTATTGTGTCTGTATGAGACAATGAATGTTCACTTAACTTGCGAATAATCACTTCACTGTCATAATCACTTCACAATGTGTGTAGGTCAAGCCAGTAGGCTGTACCCATTAAACTTATGCAGTGCTCTCTGTCAATTATATCTTAATACAACTGGAAGAAAACCCTAAAAAACAAAGAACAAAAACAGGGCTTTCTTTCTTAAGCTATTGATACAATTTTTTTTGTTTGTTTGTTTATGATTCTGACTACATTATACCCATACAACTAATTGATACAATTTTTTGTTTGTTTGTTTGTGATTCTGTCTACATTATATCCATACAACTAATGATACTTGTGGATTCCCCCACTGAATCATTCATTGAACATATATTCATTATGCCAGAAATATATGCCAGGAATTATGTTAGGTCCAGGAGGATAAAATGATGGGCAAAATAAACATACTTTTAAAATAATTCTTATGGCCTAAAGTAAACAATTGGCAAACTTTTCCTGTAAAGGATCAGGAATTTGGGACTCTGGAGACAATACAGCTTCCATCCTAACTGCTGAGCTCTGCTGTTATAGTGTAAGGGCGGCAGTGGGTGATATACTCACAGTAGGAAGCATGTCTGTGTTCCAGCAAAGCTTTGGAGAAACAGGCAAGGGACTGGATTTGGACCTCAAGCTGTAGTTTTCCAACCCCTGGTCTAGGGGGAAAGCTGCATACTTATCAAATAATCAGGCAGATTATTTGCAAAGGTAGGTTTGCAGACTGTAAAACCACATTTGGCCAAGGGCCATGGATGAGAGCTGCATTTGATGGTCAGCATGAACAACAGATGGCTTCCATGTGGACTTAACAGTCAGAGAGGTCTTTCCCGGGAGAAGGGACAATTGAGCTGCCACTGCAATGATGGAGTAGAAGTTAATTTGGCAAAAAGCCAGAGGAGGGAAATGTGCTCCGTGCAGAAGGAACAAGATATGCAACAGCTTTGTCATCCAAAGGTGTTTTAGCTTTGGGAAGTGAAGGAAGGCCATAGTGTCTGGAACATTGTGAACGTGAGGGCCTGAGGTGAAAGACAGAGAGCTGGGCAAAGCTTTTCAGATGACAGCATGGAGAACTATTCCAAGGCCATCGGTGCTTGAGAGTTGTTGTTGTTGTTCAGTCATTAAGTCATGTCTGACTCTTTGCAACCTCATGGACTGCAAAAAGCCAGACTTCCCTGTCCTTCACTGTCTTCTCAAACTCATGTCCATGGACTCAGTGGTGCATCCAACCATCTCTTCCTCTGCTGCCTTCAATCTTCCCCAGCATCAGGGGCTTTTCCAGTGAGTTGGCTGTTCACATCAGGTGGCCAAAGTATTGAGGCTTCAGCTTCAGCATCAGTCCTTCCAGTGAACATTCAGGGTTAATTTCCTTTAGGATTGACTTGTTTGGTCTCCTTGCAGTACAAGGGACTCTTGAGAGTCTTCTCCAATTAGGTGCTTCCAAATGCCAACTCTGAGCTTCACTTGTAAATCTGAACTGGGAACCCAAAGCTTAGTTGTTGCCCCCAAACCCAGGGCAAGGCTGTGTGATTCTGTCATAGGTCTCCTGAAAGTGTAAACTTGATTTTTCCTGACCCTACTGCTCCAAGCTCAGTCGAGTGGGCCCAGGGATGGAAACAGTCTGGGATAAAAAAGAGGTTCTGGGGTAGAAGGTGTGATGCAAAGACTCGGTTGGAGTCTCAGCTCCTGTTAATGTGATCTCCAAGATACCATGGATGGTCATGATGTAACAAATTTATGGAGCACCCAGCTCTGTGGGTTTTACATGGGATTCTGAGAAGTTCCTAGGTTATGCAGAGGTGCTTTGGAAGACCCAGGTAGATGAGGGGGAGACCCAGTGGGCTGCCAGGGCTTTAAATCAATCCATTCCACGTGATCTCTGAAAAAACAGACTTAAATACTGAATGACATTCCAATTTAATAAACGTGTCTGAAGGTAGAAAAAAAATTGAACTCTATTGCTTCATTGCCTCTTACTTTCTAGGGGGAGGAAATCGAGGTCCCATAAGGTTAGACAGTTGGCTCCTTAAGAGCTGACCCTTAGGCTGCTCTCTTTCCCCTTTCGCGTGACTCCAGGCCTGTCCCTCAGCCTGGCTAACACTTCTCCCAGCAACAATTTCTTTATCTGGGAATGACTATTGTAAGACATGCTGCCAAGAGGGTGGAGTAGAGGACAACCTTCAAACTGCCTTTGTTAGCCTGGAAGCAACATGAATAGGAAGGGATATTCATGAAACTTAGTTGCTTTGAGGGCTTGGATGCCTCATCAAACCCTAGTGAAGGTGCAAGAAACAGGACCAGAGATGCTTGGAGTCGCAGGAAGCTCCATAGAAAATTAGAGGTGACGTATGGTCTGTGGTATTCTTCCCCGGTGGTTCAGAGGGTAAAGTGTCTGCCTGCAGTGTGGGAGACCTGGGTTCTATCCCTGGGTTGGGAAGATCCCCTGGAGAAGGAAATGGCAACCCACTCCATTATTCTTGCCTGGAAAATCCCATGGACGGGGAAGCCTGGTAGGCTACAGTCCATGGGGTCTCAAAGAGTCGAACATGACTGAGTGACTTCACTATGGTCGGTGGTGGCTTCCCAGGTGATGGTAGTGGTAAAGAATCCTGCCAATGCAGGAGATGTAAGAGACGCAGATTTAATCCCTGGGTTGGGGAGATGACCTGGAGGAGGAAATGGCAACCCCCTCCAGTATTCTTGCCTGGAGAATCCCATGCACAGAGGAGCCTGGTGGGCTACTGTCCATGGGGTTGCAAAGAGTCAGACACGACTGAGTATATGAGCACTTTACTTACTTTACTTAACTTATGGTCCATGGTGAGAGGCAACAGGAGTGATGGGAAAAGAGGGGAACCAGCCCTCCCTGGGAAACGGAACAGAGACTGGGAAAGAATTTCTCAGGCAGTCATTGACTGCAGTGGCACCTTTTGGAAAATCCTGAGCCTCTGTAGGCTGGGTCCTATGTTATAGACCCTGAACCTGGCCTCTGAAACAGCCAGCCTTCTTCACAAGGCTGCGGTCCCGTCCAAGTAGCCAGCTGGGTACCTGGAGCAACTCAGTGAGCTCTGAACTGTACACTGTAGTTGGGAAATGGAAGCAGGACTGCCCCATTGTACCTCACTCAACAATGGTTTCCTGATTCCTACTCACAAGTGTGGTCCTGTGGTTCAATGTTCAAACTGGAAAATTCCCGTCATTTTTAAAGGATGAGAAATTCTACTGAAATCAGTAGGATTCCATTCTTCTCTGTCTCCTCACTCCATTGGTTTCTTGTCACCCCACATTATAGGTGGCATTCACATCAAGATTTTGCCCATAGCTTCCTCTGGATTTAGTATATTGCTTCCAGATCCATGCATTATGCCTCATAGACCAGCAAAGTCGTGTCTCTACTTCTGAATGTCAGCTTCAGGTCAACCCTGGTGAACAAAAGATCAGACTCCCATTCCTGAGGTTGGGGATCAACTGCCCCAAACCTGGTGGGTTCCAATTTGGAAAGGCACTAAATCTAAGGACAGTTACCTCTGTCTGGGTCTCTTGACCCCTACTGGCAAATGTCTCATTGAACAAGGAGCAGACAGCTCTGACTTTTCCAAGTCCTGTTAGCCAGAAACTGCCTTAAAGCAGGGACCATCAAAGTACACAGGTGGCCCAGTGATTTTAGCTGCTTGGCACTTCAAATTGCTGCAGACTTATTTTCCAGTTCTTCAACTGAGCATATGGGAGACAAACAGAAGATGTCCTAATAGCCTGTCATTAAAATCTCTATCTGTGCGAGCTCACAAAGCCCCTTGTCTCTATTTCAGGCTGGAATTCTGTGTTTCAGCTTTGCTGTTGGCAGCGAGACAGAGTTAGGTCCCTGCAGCTGGTCCTCAAATGTGCTGTACTCTTTTCTCTTGGTCGGGGAATTGAACTGGATTGTCATGATAAAAAGCATCTGGTATTTGAACTCCCACATGGCAATATTATAAAATATCTGTCTGTCAAATTTTATGTAGTTGATTATACATTTATCCATTACTCCCCCACTGCCTTCAAGAAAGGGTTAAAAAAAAATCCATTTGATTGAATTTTAAAATAATCAGCCATGTGGGTGTCCTTTTTAAATTTATGAGACTAATTTCAAATATTAAAGCTTTAGAATAAGGAGAATAAAGACCCTAGTCTGCAGAAAGGAAGAAAGGCATAATGAGAACTGCAGTTTAGAAGAATTTTTAAACTGCTGCTAATGGGAAAAGTGAAATGAGGCAAGTGGGGATAAAAAGCTTGTTTTTGAGACTGATCTTTAAAGAGACTTCTAATGACTATAGAAATGTGTATTCCAGAGACAAGAGAAGTGGATTTATTAATTGTGTAATAATCTATCCTTTTCTATCAGCATCAAACACTAATGTGATATCTGAGATTCATATTCTATCACACCGGAAATAATTTCATTATGTTACTTTTATTTTTTAAGTTTTTTTCTGATTTTTTTTGATGTGGGCCATTTTTAAAGTCTTCTCGAATTTATTACAATATTGCTTCTGTTATATGTTTTGGTTTTTTGGCCACAGGCATGTGGGATCTTTGTTCCCTGACCAGGCATTGAACCCACACTCCGTGCTTTAGAAGACGAAGTCTTAACCCCTCGACCACCAGGAAAGTCCCTGTATGTGGCTTTTAGATACAACAAAGTGTTACACTGTAGAGAAGGAAGTTCACTAGGGGTCTGTTAATGGTTCTCAGTCAAGATGCAACATGGACCAGAGCACAGAGCCTGAATTTTTTTTTTTATGACATTTAAAAACTAGACACTGTTTACCAAGTACTTTGCATGCATTCTCAAAATCTTATATATGAGCATCCTCTTTACATGGAAAGGACTACTGAGGACCAGTCGCTAGTAGGAGTCAAGTTTCAGTAGCTCATGAGAGCGGGTTTTTAATCTTCAGGGATTTTGCAAGTCAATGTTAAATATAGCCATTACTATTATTTTTTAATTAGCTTACTTTTAAAGAAATCATAGTGAATAAGTCAATATTCAAGACTCATTAATTGCTATCTTACTACATTTTATTAATATTTAAAGAACATATATAACTATTGTAATTTCATGATGCAAAGATTATAGATTTCTGTGATAATGTGAATCTTTTCTACATTTGGTGAGGTCATCTTGTTGCTTGAAATAGACCACAATGGGAATATTACACCACAAAAGTCAGCAAATACTATAAACTATAAACAATAGCTTATACTATATACTATAAACTATACTGGGCTTCCCTGGTGACTCAGTGGTAAAGACTCTGCCTGCAATGAGAAGGAAATGGCAACCCACTTCAGTATTCTTGCCTGGAGAATTCCATGGACCGCGGAGCCTGGTAGGCTACAGTCCATGGGGTCGTAAAGAGTCGGACACAACTGAGCGACTTCACTCACTCTCTCATACAGTCCATAGGGTCGTGAAGAGTCGGACACAACTGAGCGACTTCCACCTTGCTTTCAAGCCAAACCAAATCAGGCGTATGTGAGTCTTTTCTCATTTATTTCCCCAAGATCTGTCATGGTCAACCCTCTGCCTCTTTCTTTTTCTAATGAAGTTTAACAAAGCAGAAGTTTAACAATGGCTTTTTAAATAAGCCATTCCTTTGCTCTTTTTAAAGGAATGTCATTTCCAGTCTAAACATGCTCTTTGAGTAATTCCCTACCATAGGAGCTAGCATTTAGAATAGGTGGGTGATCATTTTAACCTATGGCTTCTCCCTTATCATATAACAGCAACAAAATAATGAAAAGAGCTTCTATTTTTACTGAACTTTAAGTTTTATAATGTGTGCTACCACTGCTGTATCTGGTCCTTATAATAGTGGTGAGATATGTAGGATAGATTTCATTTAACCGAAGAGGAAATTGAAGCTTGGGATGATTAAAGGATGTCTCAACAGTTACGGCCCTATTGCATTATAACTCAGTCTTACTTTCTGTCATCACAGCAACATACATGCTGTAGTAGAGATGTGAACAAAATCCCTCAGGTTTATTGAGCAAAGCAAGGCGATAAAGAAGGGATTGTGGAGTTCGAATAAATTGAGCAGCAAAAAGCCCATCAGTTCCTCACTACAGAAATAAGAGCAATTGGAAAGGAGAGAAAAGACATTGGAAGTAAAAGTTTCTTGCTTCCAAGTGATTTTTCTCGCAGAAATAAAATTTTCAGCTAACTGTGGAAAATCCCATTAATTCTTGATTTAAATTCACATCACACATAAGTTGATTCTTTTATGATAGAAACAGTAGAGTGGAAAGTCATTGAAAAGGTAACAGGTATTAGGTCACGTCTATGAGCAGTTACCATGTCCCAGATATTCCACTAGTGTTTTAAGTCCATCACACATTAACTCCTCAGAATATTCCTGTGAGATACTCTCTATGATCATTCCAGTTTGCAGGTGAGGAAACCAAGGCTTAAAGAGATTAAATATTTTGCCTATTATCAGTCAGATAGCAAGTCTCAAACCTTAGGTTTGAACCCAAGTTTACCTAACTCCAGAACTTGTACTTAAAATTCCTATGCTAATCTAGAAAGAAAGTGAATTGCTTGTTGCTTCTTCTGACTCCAGGGGCAGTGTGAGCTCAGGTGTGGGCCCTGAGACATCTGTGTGGAGCTGTGTGTTGGGACCAGTTCAGTCTACAAGAGGAATGCAAGATTTGTGTAGGTTGGCTTTGTTTTCTCAGGCAAATGGCATCATCTTTGAGCCCCAGTTTCTTCATTATGGTATACACACTTTGGAGATGAATCACTGAGTTAAGATGTTGTTAGACGGCTTAGTACTGGAATGCTTGAAGTGCTTGAGAAATGCTACTGCATCCTTGCCCATTTTGGTCTTACTTCATAGGAATGTTCACACCACGAAGGTTCAGGTAAGATATCCTACATGCAGAGTTGGACCTGGAGCCCCATACACCTCCGACAGTTGGTGGAAAGCTGCTTACATGCATGGAAATGGCATTGCATGGTGTGTATGTGGGATCATTCAGAGATAAAATTATGCATTTTTCTTCACTTCCTCCTCTAAGGCCCCTGTGATTCCATTCTCCATGAAAACTTTCATAGCTATGGTCTGAATGCTATTGAAACTCAATATTTCTCACAATTATTTCTCCTTTCCCAAGGAAAATTTCTTCTACTTCATCACTCAAACAGTAAAGAATCTGCCCGTGATGCAGGAGACCCAAGTTCAATCCCTGTTTTAGGAAGACATTCTGGAGAAAGGAATGACTACCCACTCCAGTATTTTTGCCTAGAGAATTCCATGGACAGAGGAGCCTGGTGAGCTACAGCCCAGGGGGTTGCAAAGAATCAAACACAACTGAGCGACTAACACTTTTACTTTCATTGCCTCAAAATTAAAATTAAATCATCCTAGTGTGAAAGAGAAATGAGTAGGAATTTAAATTAACAAGCTGAGATTCAGGTCACCTGGATTATTGCTTCATTTTCTTACTTGATCTTTTGACCTTCAACCTCCCCCAACATTCAGTTTCATTGTCCATGGAAATCCTTCTAAAACTCAAATATCATTTTGCTAATATTGCTTCATTGGCAGATGCTGTCTTCAAGGTAAAGTCCAAACCACACCATCTTTAGAGCTTCAGTATCTTATCAAATCTCCAGTCTGGCTTCCTGACACTTTAATCACATCTATGATTCTCTTCACTTGCACTGAATTATTTGCAGTTCTGCTAATGCAGGTCTTTGCACATGTTATTTTCACCACTTTATTCTTCATACCAGAAGAGTATCACTGTATCCTGGATAAACTCAATAACAGTCCAATCAGTGTATTGAGTTGCTTCATGATTTCTAACAGGTAAGTCTGGAGATAGAAATATCGGGACCATCTCGTAGTAAGTCCACTTCAAACCAGTCACATTTAACTCATCTTTGTTCAGAAACAGGAAATACTCATATTTTTTTTGTAGAGAAGAGACAAGCTGAGTAACCATGTGATTATTACAGATAAGCTACATTGCCAGCTGCCACCACCCAACAAAAAGAGAAAGGTAAAGGAAAAAAAAAAAGAGGAGAAAGATTAACTTTATTATTTAGAGTAGTGAACCAAAATTTGTCTTCAGAATCCAACACTTTTCCTTTTTTTAAAAAAAAATTACTTTTTTACGGTGGGCAGACAGGATCGTTCTGGACTTGTCTAGGCATATCTTACAAAATTATGTGCTGAAGTAGGTACAGCACACATCTCTCTGCTTCTTGGTCTATTTCTGGGTCTATTTCTTCCCATTCCTACAAAAGTAGTTTTCTGGGAATTGCTAATTTACTGAGAATGTTAAAGAGGACAGGACCTATGCCAATGTCTGTCGTATTTTTTCAAATATAGTGGAGAATGGGCTAGAGAAGGTCTTTGATTGAATCCCATTACATACAACCTCCTGCTCTCTACAGACTATTTGTTGAAGGAGGCAGACTGCTCCAGGGGAGGCAGTCCTTGTGGGAGGATTGGGAACCCCATCAGAAAAACTACTTCACCTTGTTTCTGACTAGGATACTTCCTGCCCAGCCTGGAATCGGATATTGCCAAGACAGCTGCAGAAAAGAAAAAAAGAAGAAGAAAAATCCAACTTTTCAAAAGTAAACTACTACTATTTAAATGAGCTTGATCAAGTAGTTGAATTTGGACAGAGATTGAGTTTCCTGTGTAAAAAAAGCAACATGATTGCACAATACATGAGCAAGTCAGTTCCCAATGCCAAAGCACCTCGTGACTAAATTTACTAGCTCTGACTGGGCGGATCTGGGATCTGGGCTGGGCATTAGTTACACCCAGGCTGCAAATGCTTTTAGGAGTTCACCTGGGTGACAACACCACAGTAGTCAGCATGGGGCAGAGTGAAACCTAAAATGCATTTAATTTCCTTTTGTATTTTTTAAACTAGTAAATAGCCAATTTTTATAGCACTTGTATTTGTGCTGATTATAGAAGCATGGCCTGATTTAACAGAAAAGTGGAAAACTCAAGAAAGCATTAATGGAAAAAGCCATCCAGTGACTTACCATTCAAAAATAATGAATTTAATAGTGACTATAAAAAAATAATGTACTTTAGTCCAGATAAGGAAGCATTCTTTTGGTACATATGATATATATATAAATATATATATATATATGACATATATAGCATACATATATGATATATATACCTCTGGCATGTGGGATCTTAGTTCTCCAACTAGGGATCCAACCTGTGCCCCCTGCACTGGAAGTATGGAGTCTTAACCACTGGACCGCCAGGGAAGTCTCAAAGAAAGATACATCTTACCATGCAATAATTGCCCTCCTATTCTAATATTTTGGGAGGCTAGCAGTCATTCAATAAATAATCTTTAAGTTTCTACTGTGCTAGATCTTGTACTAGCTATTGGGAAAATATAAAAGTTAAAGACTTCAGCTTGAACTGCCTCATTTCTTTGTGAGTGAGTCCCAAAATACTCCTTACTGAAGACCAAATTGTTCCAGATGCTAGAGATATAACAAGGGAAAAAAGGAAGACATCCCAGTTATGTGGAGTTAACATGCTGATTGGCCAGATAGAAAATAAATGCTAAACAAAGATACACTGTAATGTCAGGTCGTGACTGGCTCTAGAGAGAAACACCAGGAGAGCAGAAAACGTGGAGGGTAAGTGGCATTTGAACAGAAACAGGGAAGACGTGAGGGAGCAAAGTGTGCAGGAGTTTGGGGAAAGGCATACATAGCATGTTACAATCTGAAGAGAGATATAGACAGAGACACAAGCAATCCCTATGGAAGAAAGAGGAAGGCACGGCAGTGGAAGCAAGAACATACTCACAACACAGCCCTGCAAGAGCAGCCCTTACCTGGTGCAGGAGGAAGAGCTAGGAGGCAAGTGTCATGGCTGGAAAGTCAGTGGAAATCACATTATCATGAACTTGAATGTCAGAGATGAACTTCCTGCAGTAATAAGTTGGTCCACCATTTCTTCCATCTCCAGAATTCTGTGATCAACTTGTTCTGTTTTGATTAAATCCAATTAGAAACAGCATAAATCAGAAGTCTTCATTGTCAAGAACACATTGCAAAGAAGTTTTGAAGGTCAGCATCCTAAAGAAACACTAAAGTAATATTAGTCTTTTCCTGGATTCTTAAAAAAGCAATGAAAGAGCACATCACATATAGGACACCACAAAACCGCTTGCGTTTACAGAAATGTTTCTTTCTTCAGATATCTCCTTCCCCACAGCCTCACACCACAGCAGGGGCTCTGTGCTGCCTCTCCATGCTTCATGGAGGCCCCAGGGACACAGAGATTTAATTCGCATCTGCCGCTTGCCTGCACCTCTTCACGGACGGCATCATTTTAAGTGACTGCCCTCTCAACCTGGCCATTTTCCACTTTGAGAAGTATAATCCTCTTTCACCATGTTTTTTCCAAGAGAAGATATTCTTCTTTTCATTGTTTATTGGTTGGAGGTGGCTCAGATGGTAAAGAATCTGCCTGCAATGCGGGAGACCTGGGTTCGGTCCCTGAGTTGGGAAGATCTCCTGGAGAAGGGAAAGGCTACCCACTCCAGTATTCTGGCCTGGAGACCTCCATGGACTCTACAGTCCATGGGGTCACAAAGAATCAGACACAACTGAGAGACTTTCACTTTGACATAGTTGATTTACAATGCTGGGTTAGTTTCAAGTGTTCAACAAAGTGATTCAAATATATATATATATATATATTCCTTTTCAGATTATTTTCCCTTATAGGTTATTACAAAATATTAAGTATAGTTCCTGAGAACATAAGTCTAGTCAAAAATTTTTCTACTCCACTGAAGAAAAAATTTATCTTTACCAATTTTATATGTTGATAGAAATTTTTGCTGATAGCTTCGTCTAAAATATCTAACCAATAAGACATCTTGTCCCTAGGATTATAATTCAACTTCTCAATAGCCACCATGATTTCTCTCCAACTTTGACTTGAAATGAAAGGACCAGATAGCTCTGTTTGTATTGTGCCTTGCTCTAGCAGGCAGCCCATCAGGTGATTTACACTCTTTGCTTCATTTTGAAAGAGCTGTGAAGGCAGGACCTTGGGTCCCCAGTTCCTAATGGAAGGCTCTGAAGTATGATTCCCAGTTTACAATAGCCAGGACACGAAAGCAACCACAATGTCCATTGGTGGAGAAATCCCGTGTCCTTGACAGCCCTGCTTGAGGCTGGAAGGACACTGGAAAGTGGCTTTGATGGACTGCTCCGGTGGTGGCTTGCAGGAGACAACACCCCCTGAAATGTCTTCTGCATAACCGTCAGCGTAGCGTTAGTGTCAGCATTTCGAAAAAAATCAGCAACAAGAAGTTACAATGTGGTTATCTTTAATCATGTTAACTAAATCAAATGAATTAGACATTTTAACCACAATATTTTAAGGCGAAGAACAACTATCAGGATCCTGTAGCATGGGAGGAGGCAATGGCACCCCACTCCAGTACTCTTGCCTGGAGAATCCCATGGACGGAGGAGCCTGGTAGGCTGCAGTCCATGGGGTCGCTGAGGGTCGGACGACTGAGCAACTTCACTTTCACTTTTCACTTTCATGCGTTGGAGAAGGAAATGGCAACCCACTCCACTGTTCTTGCCTGGAGAATCCCAGGGACGGGGGAGCCTGGTGGGCTGCCGTCTCTGGGGTCGCACAGAGTTGGACACGACTGAAGCAACTTAGCAGCAGCAGCAGCAGCATGGATGAAATGGTAAGGACGTCTAAGACCACCCTCTTGATCTGAATAGAGTCTCTCCTGGGTGTCTGAGGTTTGACTTTCATTCCCAGTCTCTTAAATTGCCTTGAGATCCGGTCAAAACTCCTGAGTCTTCTGCCTCATTATTCTTCTGTCTCCACAATGAAACTTTTTTGTTTCTAAACCTTAAATAGCTTCATTGACTTTCTTATGATTATAAAAAAATAAAGACTCATTATGGAAATTTGAAAACATATAAAACTCTAAAGAAATAATAAAAATACCATTGTCACCATAGACAACAACTGTTAACAATTGGGTATCTGGTGGAGGTGATGGGATTCCCACTGAGCTATCTCAAATCCTGAAAGATGATGCTGTGAAAGTGCTGCACTCAATATGCCAGCAAACTTGGAAAACTCAGCAGTGGCCACAGGACTGGAAAAGGTCAGTTTTCACTCCAATCTCAAAGAAAGGCAGTGCCAAAGAATGTTCAAAGTACCACACAATTGCTCTCATCTCACACACTAGCAAAGTAATGCCCCAAATTCTCCAAGTAAGGCTTCAACAGTATGTGAAACAAGAACTTCCAGATGTTCAAGCTGCATTTAGAAAAGGGAGAGGAACCAGAGATCAAATTGCCAACATCCACAGGATCATAGAAAAAGCAAGAGAGTTCCAGAAAAACATTTACTTCTGCCTCATTGACTATGCCAAAGGCTTTGACTCTGTGGATCACAACAAACTGTGGGCAATTCTTCAAGAGATGGGAATACCAGACCACCTTACCTGCCTCCAGAAAAATCTGTATGCAGGTCAAGAGGCAAAAGTTAGAACTGAGCATGAAACAATGGACTGGTTCCAAATTGAGAAAGGAATATGTCAAGGCTATATATTGTCACCCTGCTTATTTAACTTCTATGCAGAGTACATAATGTGAAATGCCAGGCTGGATGAAGCATAAGCTGGAATCAAGATTGCTGGGAGAAATATCAATAACCTCAGATATGCAGATGGCACCACCCTTATGTCAGAAAGTGAAGAGGAACTAAAGAGCCTCTTGCTGATGGTCAAAGAGGAAAGTGAAAAACTGGCTTAAAACTCAGCATTCAGAAAATGAAGATCGTGGCATCTGGTCCCATCACTTCATGGCAAATAGATGAGGAAACAGTGGGAACAGTGACAGACTTTATCTTTTTGGGCTCCAGAATCACTGCAGATGGTGACAACAGCCATGAAATTAAAAGACGCTCACTCCTTGGAAGAAAAGCTTTGACAAACCTAGACAGCATATTCAAAAGCAGAGACATTACTTTACCGACAAAAGTCCATCTAGTCAAAGCTATGGTTTTTCCATGACTGTGAGAGTTGGACCATAAAGAAAGCTGAACGCTGAAGAATTGATGCTTTTGAACTGTGGTGTTGGAGAAGACTCTTGAGAGTCCCTTGGACAGCAAGGAGATCCAACCAGTCTGTCCTAAAGGAAACCAGTCCTGAATATTCATTGAAAGGACTGATGCTGAAGCTGAAGCTCCAATACTTGGCCCACCTGATGTGAAGAACTGACTCATTTGAAAAGACCCTGATCCTGGGAAAGATTGAAGGTGGGAGAAGAAGGGGACGACAGAGGATGAGATGGTTGGATGGCATCACTGACTCGATGGACATGCATTTCAGCACGCTCTGGGAGTTGGTGGTGGACAGGGAGGCCTGGCGTGCTGAGTGACTGAGCTGAACTTATGCCCCATTTAAGAAAATACATGTGTGTGTAGGGGGGAGTGGTAAATACAGATATACCTTTTTGTAATCGCTAATATTTTTCCATGTCAATAAAAATATCTACATGATGTTTATTTTTCTCTTTAAAATATTTTATGATAAAATATCTTTGAAATTAAAAATTAGTGTGTGTTCATTGTAATGAGTGAGACAATCCAAAGAGATGAAAATAAATAATCTCCTTTAGTTTCTTTATTCCTTGTCTTCTGAATCACAGCAATTAAAAATAAATCCTTGACTTCCAGTTCTGTAGAAACTGGAAGAAATAGAAAATGGATATAGAACTTTCCATCCCTTCCAAAATAAAATAAGAATCTCAGCCTCTGAAAGATAGGAAGTCCCTCTCTCTCTGTATATATATATATATGTGTGTGTGTGTATATAGCTGTTGAGCTTTCAATAACTTTGCAGCTGATATACATACACATATACACACACACATATATGTATATGGGGATTCCCTGGTGGCTCAGAGGTAAAGAGTCTGCCTGTAATACAGGAGACGCAGGAGATGTGGGTTCAATTTGATACTGTGGTGGAGGAAATGTCAACCCACTCCAGTATTCTTGCCTGGAAAATTCCATAGACAGAGGAGACTGGTAGGTCTAATCCATGGGGGTCACAAACAGCCAGACAACCGTAGTGACTAAGCACACATACTTACCTATATATATATATATAACTGTCAATAGCTGTTGAGCTATCAATAACTTTATACCTGATACTGAAGAAATTGGCTCCCTAGGGTCAAATGATGAAGGTTTGCTAAGGCTTACAATTTGATACATGTAGTATCACTCAAGTAATTTGTTGCCCTCAAGTTAAGAATAATAAATGTCCTTTAATTTAAATAACTGATAATTGGATTTATTACAGCCTTCGTTTTATTTTTTTTAAAGATTTCTTTTTATGCGGACCATTTCTAAATTCTCTATTGACTTTGTTGCAATTGTGCTTCTGCCTCATGTTTTGGTTGTTTGCACACTAAGCATGTGGAATCTCAGCTCCTCCACCAAGGATGGAACCTGCACCCCCTGCGTAGGAAGGTGAAGGCTCAATCACAGAACAGCCAGGGAAGTCCCTTCATTTTATGTATGGACACATTCATGTGTGTGTGTGCATGTACATAATATGTATGCCTTTAGAAATACACACCTTTGAATGCTATGTTTTTCTCCAGCTTTGTGCTTAATGAGGCTTCCCTGGTGGCTCAGACAGTAAAGAACATGCCCACAGTGTAGAAGACCCAGGTTTGATCCCTGGGTCAGGAAGATTTTTCTGTGTTTTTCTCCAGCTTTACTGAAGTACAACTGACAAGTGAAAATAAGCATATTTAGGCTGCAAAAAAAAAAAAAAAGAAAAAAAAGAAAGGAAAAAACCATTAAAAATAAATCCTTGAAAATGAAGTTTCTGGAGGAGCTGCCCAAACAAGTCAAATAGTGATAATCGGTTATCTGTGTATGGGGTATCCGGGGCATCCAAGTCCATTTAGTCACCTTCAGTGGCTTTTAGAATGTTAGTTTTCGAATCTATCCTGAGTATGGGATTAGGTCAAGTTGTAGTACCACACAGCTCATCACTCTTACCAAAATTTAGCCATTATTCTTCAGGTCATAACAAGACTTTCTTTCATTTCCAGAATTCTGAAAAAAGGTGATTTTGACAACTTTTGACAATATTCTCATAGCTCTTCTGAAGAGGTGGATTCTTAAGCTCCTTACTCCACCAAAACTGTGGTCAGAAGCCTTCAGTAATATTTTAATAAAAATTAAGATTTTTTTTCAGAATACAGTTGTGTTCCAAAAATTTCAGTATGGGGTGCTTTTCTGTTTGTTACTTTAAATAATTTATATTCATTATTGAACCTGGGCTTTTTAGGGGGAAGTGCTTCAGATTCTCCACGTATATGCTGTCTTGATCTTTATTTTAGTTTTATTGTATTAAGGAAAAACTGTGACTTAGTCTTTCCTTTTGTGTGTTTATTGAAGTTTTCCCTGTGAACACTTCTATGAATAAATAACTTTCTGCACATGTCTCTGGAAAAACAATTGTATATTTTTTGTGTATAAATATGATGACATCGAAATTATCAGTCTATTCAATAGATAGTCTTATTAGCCTCATTTTACAAAAGACAGATGCCGTGCTGATGTCACTTGCCCAGAGTCATATATTATAGAGTAGAGGAGACAGGATTCAAGAGGAGGCATTTCAATTTCTGAGCCACTATTTTATCTGTTACTACATGTTCAGTAAATATTTTTGAATGAATGAGTGATGGGACTTGAAATGGCCAAAAATGGTATGAAAAACTGCTTCGCTCACATTTGGAAAAATGCAGATCAAATCTGGGGTAGATAAGAATTTACATATCAAATTAACTTGATTTTGAAGAAGAGTCTGATATTGAGGATGTAGGTCCATTCAGGACTCGGATGTTTTACTGATCAGAATATAATTTGTTACTGTTTTTTTGGATAAGCAATCCCTGTCAAATTAAAATTTCATATAGGGCAAAAGATACAATGTACAATGTCAAGAATCAGACTATGGAAAATATTTGCCACATTGTTATATATCTGAAAGTGAAAGTGTTAGTCCCTCAGTCCTGTCTGACTCTTTATGACATCACGGACTGTAGCCCACTGGGCTCCTCTGTCCACGGGATTCTCCAGGCAAGAATACTGGAGTGGGTTGCTATTCCCTGCTCTAGTGGATCTTTCTCATCCAGTGATCGGACCCAGGTCTCCTGCATTGCAGGTGGATTCTTTACTGTCTGAGCCACCAGAGAAGCCCATTGTATATCTAAACATTACTAACTCGTAACCTTTCTGAAAGTGATAGTCGCTTAGTCGTGTCTGACTCTGTGACCCCAGGACTGTAGACCGCCAGGCTCTTCTGTCCATGGGGATTTTCCAGGCAAGAATGCTGCAGTGGGGAGCGGTTTCCTTCTCCAGAGGATCTTCCCAACAAAGGGATCGAACAGGTTGCCCACATTGCAGGCAGATTCTTTACCATCTGAGCCACCAGAGTACCAAAAATAAGAATGCAATATATTTGGGTGCTGTTCTCGCAGGCTGAGAGTGTGCTTGATGGAAGGCGGAAGATCCATTTGATTTGCTCATCTATGTTCTGCTAATGTCAGTATATATGTTTTACTGTTTATGCAATCAAGTATATTTATAGCTTCCTTTGTGACTCTAGGCTTCCTGTCTTCCTTAAGAAAATCTTTCTCACCTAACATTTATACACATGACTTAAATGTTCCTCTGCTGGAATATTGATCTTCCCTGGGCAATTCTGGCTTCTCAGACCTTCTGACTTAAACTGAAATCTACAATATTTGCACTCTGGGTCTCAGGCTTTCCAACCACACCACCTGCTTTCCTGGGTCTCCAACTTACAGTCAGCAGGTAATGGGACTTCTAAGCCCCCATCATCCCCTGAGCCAATGCTTTACAATAAATCTGTCTCTCTCTATATATCTCCTATTGGTTCTGTTTCTCTGAGGGCCCTGACTAGTACAGTGACCTACTACATTTCCAGGAATTTGTGAGAGCTTTTCAAAGTCCCCTATGGACATCTTATTCCTCTTTTTTCCTTTTAAGATTTTGGTCAGCCTTTGTCAGTTCCAACTGGAAATTCTGTCTCAGGCAGCTGCAATGGACAATTGCCACTTTTTTTTTTTTTTAATCCAATCAATGAACTACAAATAAGGCTATTCAGACAGAGCAGCTGAATCAGGCCAATTAAAGATAAATCCTGAAAATGAAGTTTTTCAACAAGCTGCCCAATAGGTCAAATAGTGATGATTATCGATTACCTGGGTATGGACGGTCTGGGGCACGCCAAACCCATTCAGGTACCTACAATGGCTTTTAGGATGTTGGTTTTCAAATCTGTCCTGAGTATGGTATTAGGTCAAGATGTAATGCCACACAACTCATCGTTTTCACCAAAATCTAGCCATTTTTCTTCAGATTGTAACAAGACTTTCTTTCACTTCCAGAATTCTGCAAAAAGGTGATTTTGACAGTTTTTGACAATATTCTCATTGCTTTTTCTGAAGAAGTGGATTCTTAAGCTCCTTACTCCACCAAAACTGTGGTCAGAAGCCTTCAGTAATATTTTAATAAAAATTGTTAAGACATTTTTTTTCTGAGTACATTTTACCTGTGTCTCAAATCTTTCAGTCTGGGTTTTTTTTCTATTTGTTACTTTAAATGATTTATATCCATTATTGAACCTGGACTTATTTGGGGGAAGTGTTTCAGATTTTCCATGTATATACTCTCTTGATTCTTTAGTTTTATTGTATTAAGGAAAAACTGTGACTTTTTCCATCTTTCCTCTTGTGCATTATTAAGGTTTTATTTGTGGACAGTTCTATGAATAACCTTTGCACATGTCTCTGGAAAACCAATTGTATGCTTTTTTTGTGTATAAATAAGATGACATCAATATTACCAATTGAATAATATAATCAGTGTGCACTCAGTCACGTCTGGATCTTTGTGGCACCATGTATTGTAGCCTGCTAGGCTCCTCTCTCCATGGAATTTTCCAAACAAGAATACTGGAGTGGGTTGCCACTTCCTACTCCAGAGGATCTTCCCGACCCAGAAATTGAACTCACATCTCTTGCATCTCCTGCATTGGCAGGCGGGTTCTTTACCACTAGTGCCAACTGGGAAGCCCAATACTATCAGAATATTAGTCAAAGACTATACATTGTTGACTACATAATACAAGGGCTTCCCAGATGGCTCAGTGGTAAAGAATCCCCATGCCAATGCAGGAGATGCAGGTTTTATCCCTAGGCCAGGAAGATCCCCTGGAAAAAGAAGTGGCAACCCATTCCAGTATTCTTGCCTGGGAAATGCCATGGAGAGAGGAAATTGGTGAGCTACAGTCCATGGGGTCACAGAGTTGAACATGACTGAATGACTAAACAATAGCAACAAAGTATAAACTTCCCATTTAATTCATAATATAAAAATTTGCTTAACTTTATAGAAAAATTTTCTTTCTGTTTAATACATAAACATGGTAAAAGTTTGTGTCTACCTGAGACATTTTCTTTCATAAGAAGCTCTTGTACTTTTATGTTTCCTGCTTTGGCCCTCAGGGAGTCTCCTTCATGTAATGTGCATCTAATATTAATATTGCCACTCTTGCTTTCTTTTTTTTTAAATTTATTTATTTTAATTGGAGGTTATTTACTTTACAATATTGTATTGGTCAGGCATGTATTTGTGCACCCTTTATTTCCATTCTATTTTGTTCATGGTTTTCTTTTGCCAAAATTTTAACCTATTTTGTTGATAGATTTATGGCTGTTTCAATCATTTTTGTTTTTAACAATGTCATCAAAGAGATGCATATTAAGTAACAAAAAAAAAAAATCTTTAGGTCTTCATAAAGCACCAGATAAAACCAAATCCTGGACTTGCTGTCTCATGATTTTTATATAAATTGAACTCTATTGCCAAATTTAAAATAACCTCGAGTAGAATTGGATTGCAAATTCAAGAAATTAGTGGCCTGCAAAAGAATAGAGCAGTTGGAATGCCTTTATGAAGCTGATAGCCGATATTAAAAATCACAAGTTTTTTCTCAACGTGGTTGTTTTGTTTAAAGCCTGAAAAGTAATCTATTGAGAAAGCTTAAGTATTTTACAAAGGTTATTTCATTTAATTTTCACAAAAAGCCCTCACATGAGCTGCTGCTGCTGCTCTGCTAAGTCACTTCAGTCGTGTCCGACTCTGTGTGACCCCACAGACGGCCTATATTAAATATTCAATAAATGTTAACCAGTTTTATTGCTACCACTAATAGTTTATGATTAAGAGCATCCTGTGAAAAAGGTTGTCATTCTATGTGGAGAGGGTAAGTGACTTGATTTGGTTCACTGGTTGGTTAATTGCAGAATAATTCAAGTTTTGTTCATCTTATTCCAAACCCAATTCTTTCCCTTCCTTGTCTAGTAGCTTTACAAAGGAAAAAAAAAATGTAAAATGTTGAGAAGTCAATGAGTCCCATTTTGCACATAATCACTACAATTACTGAAGAATACGTCTATATAAAGGAAAATACTTCTGATTGTTTATTTTGAATGAGTCTAAACACTGCTTATTCACTCTTCTGACTGTGTATGTACTAATTCCCAGTGGTTATGACAGGACTTCTGTGTAGTATATTGTATTCTGACAATTCGCAGGACTTTTTTAAACAATGAACTCTTCCCAGAGAAAAGACAGTTATATCTATCACCCTAAGAATAAACACACGCTCCTGGGATGGCGGCTACTATTTCCACCGCTTTCAGGAGCCTCCTTGCTCTTCTGGAGCTATCCTAGAGGACGCTTCTCCAAAAAGCCAACTCACTTGCAAACCTTTTTTTTTTTTTGGCTGCGCAGTGTGACATGTGGAGTCTTAGATCCCCTACCCGGAATGGAACATGTAGTAGAAGCGTGGAGTCCTAACCATAGGACCGCTGGGGAAGTCCTCACTTGCGAATCTTGTATAAACCTTCCCTGAGATCTCAAGGTCACCCGAAATTTTATCATTTCTCATTCTCCAAAATGCTTTCCTCATGTTCACAGCAGAGACTTAAACTAATCCTCATTCTTCTACTCTCTCCAAATAAGAATTTCTCTTCCTTCCCACCCCAACCCTTGTCTAATTCCACTAGGCCTGATTTAATCACCCTTATTGGATAAGAACTTCTCTAACCCTTTGAACCCACATCAATCACTGAAGTGTGGAAAAGTCCATATCATATTTTTGTATTCTGTCACCCCAAATAGAGTGCAATCCTCACACACAAGAACTGTCATTATCTGTCATCCCACAAAAATTTGAATTACACACAGTAGTTTCAAAATAAAATTTAAGTTAAAAAATAAGTTTGAAGAGCTCTTGGCATAGTATGATGGTTAAGTTTAACAATGTTCTATAGATTTGGGGTGGTTGTATTTTTGCACACACACAAAAATTGGTTCATGTAGTTATAAAACGCAGTAGAAATCAACAAGAGGAAAAAATTCATATAAACATTTTTTTAACCATATACAAACTTCATTTAAGAATTTAAATATCATTAAACGTCAAATCAGAGCTTTGCCTCCTGACTAATCAGAGTGAAAAGGAGAACTGATACCATTTTCTTCAATTATATACAATTTCAACCTGGCCTTCTACTAATTCTGTGTTGATTATAAAAAATGAGATATATCAACATCATGTTCAGTCACTCAGTTGTGTCTGACTCTTTGTAGCCCCATGGACTGTAGCCCACCAGGCTCCTCTGTGCCTGGGATTCTCCAAGAAAGAATACAGAATGGGTTGCCATTTCATCCTCCAGGGGATCTTCCCAACCCAGGGATCAAATCTGTGTCTCTTGCATCTCCTGTATTGGCAGGTAGATTCTTTACCACTGTGCCACCTGGGAAGCCCACAAAATTACTAACATATTTGTAATTAGTCTATGTAAGTGATTGGCTAACCATATAGATCAAGATATAAAGGAATATAGATAGAAAACACATCATATATACACACCTTCAAAATTATTGTATATTTTAACCCAAGTTTCATTTTAAATTTTAATAGGTTTCTGCTTTCTTTTTTTTTTAATTTTATTTTATTTTTAAACTTTACATAATTGTATTAGTTTTGCCAAATATCAAAATGAATCCACCACAGGTATACATGTGTTCCCCATCCTGAACCCTCCTCCCTCCTCCCTCCTCCCAACCTTAATCAATTGGCTTATAGTCCCAAAACTTTTGTAGTAAAGCCAGGACTTAAACTTCAGAACTCTTAGTTCTTTAGGAAAGTAGTATAGACTAATTATTTGTGAACTCCTGGTGTGATGGCATTAGGAAGTGGGACCTTTGAGCGGTCCTGAAGGGAGACCCCTCAAGAATGGGATTAGTGTCCTTATAAAAGAGACCCCAGAATGTTCCCTCAGCCTCCCCACGTGTGAGGCCACAGCAAGAAGACAGAGGGCTCTGAACTGGAAAGCGGGTTCTCACCGGACACCAGAGCTGCAGGGGTCTTGGTTTTCAACTTTCTAGTCTCTAGAGCTGTGAGAAATACATTTTTGTTGTTTATAAGCCATCCAGCTTATGGTATTGTATTATAGTAACCTCAAGAGAGAGGCAGCCTGATGCAAAAATCTGATGTACGCAGGCTCATTGTAGACTTTTGTATTCATTATTATTTTAAAATATCTACCTATTTATGGGTGCACTGGGTCTTCGCTGGTGCATGAGGGCTTTCTCTAGTTGCAGTGAGCAGGGGCTGCTCTCTAGCTGCAGTGTGCGGGCTTCTCATTGCTATGGCTTCTCTTGTTGGGAAGCATGAGCTTTAGGGCACTAGGGCCTCAGTAGGTGTGGTGCGTGGGCTTAGCTGCTTCTTGGCAGCTGGGGTCTTCCCTAATCAGGGATCAAACCCGTGTTCCCTGCATTGGCAGGTGGATTCTCAACTGCTGGACCACTGCAGAATCCCTTTTATATTTATTATATCAAAGGAAGTCTTTATCTCTTTGCTTTCAGTTGACATGAAAACAGCCCATTCTGATGTTACATCTACTTCTTTTCCTTTGTGTTCTAACAGTAAGAGGAAATATGTACTATTGGTTTCTTTTCAACTGCTCGTTTCTATCCACATTTCTCTGTGTTTGTCCACATTATGTAACCACATTTGTAGATGTCTTCACTGTTTTGACAAGACTTTCTTTCTTTTCGTTCTTTTTTCAAAATTTCTAAATATATCGACATCTTTAAACAACACTATAAAACGATTTTATGTTAATAATTCTACCATTCCAATGTTCTTGAAACATTTGGGAAAATGCTTGGTTCTGTCATGCCTCCAGTTTTCCTCATTTAATCTCATACACAAAGAGTTTTGAACACCTGTTATGTGCCAATTACTGGTAGGAGACCATTTGTTTCAAACACACATGCTTTCCCATGGAAGAGCTTGGCATGTGCTCGTCTTGATGTTTCCAAAACCTTTATCACTGTGGAAATATCATTTGTTCTCAGCCCAGAGAGGTGCTGTGAAAATGCCTTGGTCAAAATATAAAAATCAAAGGTGTTTTGTGCTGCTGCTGCTGCTGGGTGATTATAGGTAACTTGACCATCCTTGCCTGTTCACACTGCCTTTCTAGCTTCTGAAGACGCAGTTTCATTATATGCCTACACTGTCCCATGAGTTAGTGGCTGGAGGTCCTTTTGAGTGACAGAATCCTAGTTGGTCTGATCTGAAGAAACAAACTGTTGGAATTATTAGACTCAGCAATGATAAATCTGTGTGTAACTCTCCATCAAGGACTGGCCCTTGAACTCTCTTTTTACGTGCACTCTGCAGGTCAGATAGGGGATCTAGCAGTAACCAAAGAGCCAGTAGCTTGAAGAGGAGTTATTTAAGCAGCTCTCTTGACGCTACAACAATCTGGGACCCATCTGTGCTGACAACTGAAGTATTCCTTTAGTTAAAAGGAAGATTCTTTCCTTTGTTAAAATGGCAGCTAGTTTGGGATCCTTAATTTATTACCTCCTCCCTCACTCCAGCATACTCAAAAGAGATAAATGATCCCAGTCCCATGTCTGGTGAAGAGTGTGTGCTAAGTTGCTTTAGTCATGTCTGACTCTTTGTAATCCCATGGACCATAGCCTGCCAGGCTCCTCTGTCCATGGGACTCTCCAGGCAAGAATACTGGAGTGGGTTGCCATTTTCTCCTCCAGGGGATCTTCCAGACCAGGGTCCATGGGTCTCCTCATTGCAGGCAGATTCTTTACTGTCTGGTGAGGAGGGAGATGGTCAAATGCTAAGATGGGACCTAAGACCCCAGCAGCAGAGCAGGAATATTCCTGAAATATTGTGTGAAGATTCTTCAGATCTTGAAGTGATTAAATATCTAGTTATTACCTATTGTAAATATTTAAAGTAAATATAAGAATAATCAACAAATATATTTATAAAGTGTAAAAAGCAGAGACATTACTTTGCCAACAAATGTCCGTCTAGTCAAAGCTATGGTTTTTCCAGTAGTCATGTATGGATGTGAGAGTTGAACTAGAAAGAAAGCTGAGCGCTGAAGAATTGATGCTTGTGAACTGTGGTGTTGGAGAAGACTCTTGCGAGTCCCTTGGACTGCAAGGAGATACAACCAGTCCATCCTAAAGGATATCAGTCCTGAATATTCACTGGAAGGACTGATGCTGAAGCTGAAACTCCAATGCTTTGGCCACCTGATGCAAAGAACTGACTCACTAGAAAAGACCTTGATGCTGGGAAAGATTGAAGGCAGGAGGAGAAGGGGATGACAGAGGATGAGATGGCTGGATGGCATCACCAACTCAATGGACATGAGTCTGAGCAAACTCCAGGACATGGTGATGGACAAGGAAGCCCGGCATGCTGCAGTCCATGGGGTCACAAAGAGTCGGACATGACTGAGCAACTGAACTGATAAATAAAAACTACTCTTTAGTTTATATTTTAAATTCTAAATTTAAATGAGGGTATAAGTGCTGTTATGTTTAGGACTCAAGAGTCATACATTTGTTTACAATAATAATAATATTGATGAAGGGACTTCCCTGGGTGGCTTTGTGGCTAAGGCTTCCATGCTCTCAATGCAGGGGTCCTGGGTTCCATCCCTGGTCAGGGAAGCATATCCCACAACTAAGAGTTTGAAAGCTGCAGCTAAGACCCGGCACAGGCAAATAAATAAATATTTAATAATAATAATAATGATGAAAATGTGAAAGTAAAAATTACATAGAGTGAAAAAGAATCAGAAGAGTGCTGAGACTACATGCTTCAGAGAAATGATCCCAAAAGGTTCTTGATCATTTTATGTGTGGCTACTTATTTTTGTTGTTGCTGTTGTTTAGTCTCTCAGTGGTGTCTGACTCTTTGCGACCCCATAGACTAACCCACCAGGCTCCCCTGTCCATGGGATTCTCCAGGCAAGAATACTGGAGTGGGCTAACATTACCTTCTCTGTTAAGTCACTTCGGTCGTGTCTGACTCTGTGAGACCCAATAGATGGCAGCCCACCAGGCTCCCCCGTCCCTGGGATTCTCCAGGCAAGAACATTGGAGTGGGTTGCCATTTCCTTCTCCAATGCATGAAAGTGGAAAGTGAAAGTGAAGTCGCTCAGTCGTGTCCTACTCTTAGCAACCCCATGGACTGCAGCCTACCAGGCTCCTCTGTCCATGGAATTTTCCAGGCAAGAGTACTGAAGTGGAGTGCCACTGCCTTCTCCGTATCTTCTCTAGTGCCACTCATAAAACATTTTAAGTAAGTATTTTTACCATGTAAGTGTTTAAACGATGAGAGACATTTGTCGAGACCATCTTGAGAAATGCCGAGATGCTAAGAGCAGTTTTCTGTCTACGCTAGCACTTTAGAAGGGTTTGGGTTCAGTTTTCCTTGCCAGTGTACTGGAAGGAAGAAAGCTTCTAGGGAGCTGGACTCTCTCTGTGGAAAACTAGACATACTCCAGACAGACGGGCTTTGCTCTACATATAGAGCTGTCTCTCTGGGATTAATTTTTTAATGGGCTCTAGGACTTTTTGACAGTGTGAATTCTCATCTGTTGTTAATCACCATGCAGATTAATGTGTACTTTGACTTCAGTACCTATTTTTCATCTCTGTGAAAAACAACACAAGGGAACGTGGAGCATGAAGGATGGAGAAGGTGGAAAACATTTGGGAGGATTTCTGTGAATTTTTATAAAGTGAAAAAATAACGCTCCAAATGTTATTTTGAGTTATCTTGTATTTGTGTTAGTAAAGGTAGAATAAAATGAGCAGATAATTTTTAGAGCACGCATTTGTGCAGTCTTGTACATCCATGAAATAATGAATATAAGTGGAATTGCTGAGAAGTCATACACTGCACTGGAATTCTGCATTCACTCCTTGATTTTTCTCCATTCTGTAGAAAACTTTATGATCAAACTGGGACAGTACTTGGTTTGGTTGGTGGTGGTTTAGCTAAGTCATGTCTAACTCCTGTGACACTATGGACTATAGCCCTCCAGGCGCCTCTGTCCAGGGGATTTCCTAGGCAAGATTACTGGATCAGGTGGGCGTTTGGTTGTTTAATTTTAAAATTGGAATGAAGTGAGAAATCACTTAAACATGACAAGCTCATGACTTGGAAAATGTGCTTTAAATTAATATATAGCAGTGTACGTATCTTCACAACAGTTTATATCAGGACTAGAACCCACTTGACAGACGTGTGTGGGTGTGTGCATGCGTACATGTTTGCTTCCTTTGGATGTCAGGGTTTTTTGTATAAATTATAGCCAGCATTCATTATTAATATCTTATTCAATCATTAACATCTCCCGTTTCAATTTCTTTAAAAGATATTTGGAATTTAAAGATAGGAAGAAAGCTATCTGGGAGTAGAAGTATTCTAGATTTAAAATTTTTCCTTATTCATTCTCACTTGATAAGATTTTCTTTAATGAACTGCCTCTGGCAGGTTTTTTTCCAAAGCATTGAACTTAGTCTCATGAAAACAAATTTCCTTCCACACTCAACTTTTATCACTTTGAAAACTTATTAAAATCAAGTCATTAGAATAACAAATAACCCTCCACAAACAACCTTGGAAGAGAAAAATCAAAACTCTAAAACTATCTTTTGGTGTGAAAAGCAATGTATTGACATGAAGTGTGCTCTGACCTTCTTTGAAGGATCTGCCTGTCATTCTGGGAGGTGATTAAGTAAAGATCACTTACAAGAGCTTTCTGTCATATGTAGTACCATAATTGAAGAGGAATACATTCATTTTAAATGTAGTTGGTAGGGCAAACTTTATAAACCACAATATCCTATCCTACCAACTGCAAAAGGGGAAAATACTTCCCTTCAAAGACTTTATTATTTCCTCTCCTATTAATTAAATGCTAATAATACTGAGTGGATAAAATCAAACATTTTGCAAAAAGGTATGACAAGGTGACTTAGCACGCTAATTTAGGAGACTATCCATCTAATGTAATTTTGAATAGGTAGATGGTGACTTATTACTAAATGTCAATTATATTATCTCTATAGATAGATTCATCTAAGAGCAGTGCTCATTTTTCATTAAACTATAAACTCTTATTAATGGGAAAGCATGACTCAAATACAAGGAGAGGTTGATATAATGATATATTTAAAAAAAAAAAAAAAAAACTACAGTTAAATTGTGCTAACACCAAGTTAGGGTAAAAATGAGAAAAAAAGCCCAGAGTGTTAGTGGAGAATAATTTGGTAACTCTTCCTCAAGGAAAATCTAGAAATGTTCATTAAAATGTCTACTTAAAATGTCTAATAAAAATGGATAATTAAAAATATTTAATTCTAAAAGTAGAGACAGACTAATATCTCATCAATTTTTAGATCTGGCAAAACATCTGAACTTTATGGCTTGATATTCCCTCTCATGCTTTGTTGGTATTCCATTTAAATATTGTACAACTCCAGAATAATGCTAACTTTATCATCACAAACACTATTGATGTATAATAGTAGCAGAAATATAAGGGAAAGAGGAGATAGATTAATTAAAATGAATATTACAATTTAAAAATCAAGAGAGAAATTTGTGTAGAGACTACATTCCTTGTTTCTGCAGTTGATTCCTCCTTCTGCTCACTCTACGCTCACTGGTATTCAGCCAGCTTCTCAAATGGCCAGAATTCATTGTCAGGTGGAGTCACACAAAACCTACTTTATGGAGGATCATGTTCAATAATTTAGAATCCAGCAGAGTCCAGAAGACAAAAAGTGTGTCACACAAGACCGTTACCCAGTGATGACAGAGCGTTGCTCCCAAACCCTGGATGTTTCTTCCATGATTCAGCCAATAGTACAGGCTTCACAGAGCATCCTGAAGCAGGCCCAGAATCCCTCTCGTCACGGCCTCTACTTAGCTCACAGAGCATCCTGAAGCAGGCCCAGAATCCCTCTCGTCACGGCCTCTACTTAGCTCACAGAGCATCCTGAATCGGGCCCAGAATCCCTCTGGTCACGGCCTCTACTTAGCTCACAGAGCATCCTGAATCGGGCCCAGAATCCCTCTGGTCACGGCCTCTACTTAGCTCACAGAGCATCCTGAATCGGGCCCAGAATCCCTCTGGTCACGGCCTCTACTTAGCTCACAGAGCATCCTGAAGCAGGCCCAGAATCCCTCTGGTCACGGCCTCTACTTAGCTCACAGAGCATCCTGAAGCAGGCCCAGAATCCCTCTCGTCACGGCCTCTACTTAGCTCTAAATGGCCAACCAGCGCTGTCACTAGAACTGAAGCCCTAGACCATCCAGAGAGACTTTTCTTTCTTAGATTCCACTCAAAACTAGGAGGTTTTCCAGACACTTGCCATTGTCAGACAGCACACCAAATTTCCAGGACCCTCACACTTCGCGCAGAGGTGGTAGATGCTTTTTAAAATTTCTTTTATTGGAGTATATAGTTGATTTATAATGTGGTATTACTTTCAGGTGTACAGCAAAGTGATTCAGTTATATATATATACATATTCTTTTTCAGATTCTTTTCCATTATATATTACAAGATACTAAACATAGTTCGCTGTGCTATACAGTAGGTCTTTGTTGGTTATCTAATTTATAGAGAGGAATGTGTGTATCAGTTAATCTCAAACTCCTAATTTATTCCTCCCCTCATTTCCCCTTGGTGATCATAAGTTTGCTTTCTATGTTTGTGAGTCTGTTTTTGTTTGGTAAATAAATTTATTTGTATATTTTTTTTTAGATCCCACATATAAGTGATATTATATGATATTTGTCTTTGATTTATCACACTTGGTGTGATAACCTCTAGGTCCATCTATGTTGTTGAAAAAGGCATTATTTCATTATTAATATGACTGAGTAATAATCCATTTTGTGTGTATATACATACACCACATCCTTTTTTTACAATTTATTTCATTGAAGTATAGTTGATTTTCAAGGTGTTAATTTCTTCTGTATGGCAATGTAATTCAGTTATACACACACGCACACATATACTTTTTCATATTCTTTTCCATTATAGTTTATCACAGGATATTGAAAACAGCTCCTTGTACCACATTTTCTTTTTCCACTTATCTGCTGATAGACACTTATGTTGCTTCTGTGTGTGCATGTGTTAGCCACTCAGTCGTGTCTGACTCTTTGCGACCCCATGGGCTGCAGCTCACCAGGCTGCTCTGTCCATGGAATTCTCCAGGCAAGAATACTGGAGTGGGTTGCCATTCCCTTCTCCAGGGGATCTTCCTTACCCAGGGATCAAACTCAGGTCTCTTCCATTGTGGTCTGAGCCACCAGGGAAGCCCAGGTCGCTTCTAGGTCTTGGTTATCGTGAGGGGTGGTAGCTGTTGGTCCTTCCTCCCTTTCTCCCCTGTCTGCTTCCAATGCAAGAATGTTTCAACAAGGTGCCTAATAGCCCTGCTATAATTTCCTACATACTATCAGCATGATTTCACCAATTTACCATAAAAGTGTGACAGACTGTGAGATAGTGAGTGTATCATAGCATCCCGTTTTAGAGACAACTCATCTGTAAATGAAGAGGGTGAACACACTAATGTTCTTGTCAGATGAAAGTAAACTTCTAGTGCCTTTAATTGTAAGAATGGAGACGTATAAAAGCATTTGGCAGATCAGAAGCTGCATGCCAGGTGCAAGGGGCTTGTGGATTGTATTTTTTACATACATAGTTGATGTTTTTGGTCAAAGTGTGAATAGTGGTCGCTTCTGTGCAGAAGCTTTAACGGCCTATAATTTGCCATTTTCTCTTTTTACTACCTCCTTTTATGGTAGCATATGGAAAGATGATTTACTGGCCGGGTTACCTGAAAGGAAACTTTTCTATAAATGAAGGAAGGAAGGAGTGAGGAGGAAATTGTTTCTCTAATGAGTTCAGAGGACTTGCTTCTTTGACCAATGAAGACTCAAGTGTGTGGATGTGTGGATGTTTCAGAGGTGTTTGAAGATTTAGCGTGCCACTAAAACTCTGAATACTCCCAGATTTTCCCAATTTATCACTGAGAGCCCATCTTACTCTTTATCAGTTATAATAATAATGTTCACATAAAAGATTAGACCTGGTTTTCATTTCAATGAATGTTGTAATTCAACAGCTAACAGGTCAATCTCAGAATGCATTTTTGATGATCTCAAAGCTTGAGGCTACATGAGTTATAGGAGTTTAGTAGCATTGTCTGAGAATTCATGAGATTTGGCCTATACTTTGAAATAACTATTCAAGTTGTGAACTTCTTCACTTTCAGATACCCAAAGTTATCCAGAAACACCCATCCTACTCTGTCACTCCCCCAATTCCTCAATTTCTTCTGAATTTTATCTTTTTACATTGCAGTAGTCAACCAGTTTTCCAGTGACTAGCCAAACAATAAGTTCATGGGTCCTAAGGACCCATTTGAAAAAAAATTTCCAAATGTGTACATGAAGGAGCGTGGATTAAATAGTATGCACAGACATTTCTTATCCTTCCTCAGAAATCCTAAGGAGCTGAAAGAAAAGTAGGCTCATGCTTCAAATAATGAGTGAGCATTCCTTATGTGCCAAGACCTCTAAGATCTGTGTTCTTAAAGACAAACATGATGTTTCTCTAGGTCAATCCATAGAAAACATTTATTCTTCGTTGTGCTAATTATTTAAATATGATAATGTTTTCATTTTAGATGCAGGAAAACAAATATCACAAAGCTGGACATGTAAATTCCAGTAGAGATTTGGATTCAATTTGTGTGTGTTTTTAAATTTGTTTCATCTGACAATTCAAGAATTTCCATGAACCTGCAACAAGCAAAGTAAATAAATAATCTAAATAAGGAATACACTTAGAATATAAGGAAATAGATTTAGAATATAGGGAACTATGTCTCCGGAGGGCTGTATAAGATATTTCAGTGTCTATATCTTTGCAGGTTTCAAAAGTCAACGTACAGTCATAGTACCATGGCCATAATTTTGCTGGAGTTTTCTTACATCAATAAAAACTTACAAGGATGAACTTTCAATTTGATTTCTCTTGGTCAGATGATCATTTCCCAAACAATTTAGCACTTCTTTATACTTTATAAGATTCATCCAATTTCCAATGAAATAACAATTTCAATGAATTTGTGAGCTGACATTTCCATCCATATGCTGAGATTTCATTTCTCCCTGACATTTAGATGTTCCTTTGGTGAGACTATATAAACAAGGCAAGGGTTCACAGCCTTAATCCAGGAAGGAAGGGAAAATACTTCAATGAAGTAAAGGTCATTACCTTTAAGCTAAAATGTGTTATACTGAGCTTAATTTTGCAGAAATCTGTGGTTTTCAAAATGTCTTTCTACATTTCAGATAAAGCAACAAACCAGAGTAGAGAACCTGCCAAGCGTCAGGTACTCTGCCAGGTATCGGCTTTGCTCACAGAACTGCATGTTGCAACTCCGATCCTCCTTCCCACTCCCTCACCATCAAACTAGAAAATTCCCTTTGGTTACTGTGGAGAGTTTACAATGGGAAAGGCTGGAGCAGGGATACAAGTATAGCTGGAAACAAATTATAATGGTTGGCATGACTGTGGTAATAATAAAAATAAATGGAAGGGAATAGATTCAAGAAATATTTACGAGAGAGAGATGATAGCCATTGGATTTATTCTGGAAATTTGTGTAAGAGGCAGGACTAAGTCTAGACTAACTCTCAGGTCAGTTTTGGTTTGCTTTTTAGAGTTTGCAAATGGGTTAAAAATTATGCCATTTCTTATTCATCTTTAGGCAGGGTAAGTTTGAAGGACAGTCAAGAAGATATGCCTAGATAGCAGCTGGGCCACAATCAGGAAAGAAACTCCACTGGAAATACAACTTGGTGAGCAATTAACATGTAATCAAAGTGTATGGATCACCCCAGGGGATCTCATGTACTGATCGTGAGGAGACGTCAGAAAAGACTTCAGTGCCTATAAAAATTCCTGACACAGACATAGCTGTTAGATAGCAAGTGCATGAAATAATTAACTTACAAAAGGATGAACAGATGTAGAGACAGATATAAATAGATATAGATAGATATCTATCTATCAAATAGATATAAATAGATATAAAAGCCAGTAATGATCATTCCATGTGTTATGAATAAAGTTCCATGGAAGTAAAATGAAATGCCACCTACAGTAATTCATTAAACTTTGCAATAAATACAGTGGATTAGGCATGGGAAATGTTATTTTTATTTTAATCACAACATACTTGAGGCTAAGAAGGGTGCTTTTGTCCATGACTACAAGGATGCAATTCATAATGATAGAACCAGGAGTAAAACAAGTTTTTTAAAATATTAAATGAGGAGTTGTCAAAATGCAGGTTTTATGTGTTATGTTGGAATCAGAAGAGGGGATGAGGGTAGAGGAAGGAGAACTTGCTCCTTGAACTCTAGTGCAAAATCACAAGAGTCTGAGGGCCGCTTTGCAAATTGAAACCATCTGAAGGAAGCGGAAGAGGATTAGAGAACAGTGGACCTTTTCTGCCTTTCTCAAAGCCAGTTGTGCCCCTTTCTCTACCACCCAACAGAGGCCCCAGAATGGGCTCCTTTCCTGCTAGATTTACAAAGCCCTGGGTCTGTGTTCCGTCAGTGCTAACACAAGACTTGTATTAGTAATCCTGTTCCCCAAATGCATGACCCCAAATTCCTTTTAGATATTCAGGTTGTTGATGGAAATTTTGTTTGAAATTAAGATGCATTACAAAGCAAGCTCCCCTTTGCCCTTTAATATCAGAAAGCCTTTCTAGAGAGGTTTGCATTCTCTGAGTTGCTCTAATGGGTGTTTAATATGCCAGAAAGGCAAATATTCTCAATGCAAGTAATTATTCTTTTTTCATCTATCAAGTTGCAACTCATTTCCAAATGTTTCTTTGGCTTGTACATGTTTGTGCCTCTCTTCACCTAGTTGAAGAATGTGTAAGATGAAGAAAAAGAAGCAATCTCTCTCTTAGTGTAATTAATCAGTCAGCCCCAGGGACCTCTAATGGGTAAGGTCATATGGGACCTTAAAGCATCTTTCTCTTCTGTTCTTGGTGGGCATTCAATTTTTATAAAGTGATCAGAACCAATGTTTCCATCCCAATGACTCTCAATGTGAAGTTATTATGTTTTCAAAAGAGACAAAGATTGCCTTTCAGGAATCCTTAGGGAGAGAATTTCAAGCGAAAAATCAACCCAGTAATGTTAATTTCACAATAAATTACTGCCCTGGATGGGGCAGGGTAGGGGAGAGGACATTCAAAATGGAGCACTGTCAGAGACACTGTTCTAAAGGTCCAGGCCAAGGGAGAAAACGCTCAGACTTAGGGGGCCATTCCCACCTACTCAGAACCAGATACTATGCGATTATTATTCAGGGTTCTTAGCTACGATTATATTCTTTCAGAATGTCCTCTTCCCTTTTATCTAGATCTCGGTGCAACAAAGAAATATCTAATGTGTTATTTTACTTCCTGGGTTGACGTACTAGGAGAAACACTTTTTTGAGCAAATGATTCAGACCAGTTTCCTTAAGAGTTACATCCTCCAGTGTAAGTTATTGTATACTCTTGATTTATGCATAACCATTGTGATTAGTTTCATAGCAACAAGTTCTGAGTCTAACAGATGCTGGGTAAACTGGCAAAATAGTTTTCTTAGCCTCTAAATCAGTGCGCCAAACCTGGATCTTGGGCCTTCATCCAGGAGTAGCAGAATTCTTTGTTGCAAAGACAATGAACTTTAGAGCCAAACAATCACAGTTTGAGCTCTGTTTTTCACTTGGCAGAAAGTTATTTAATCTCAGGATTCTGAAGTTTCTCATTTAACAAGTGGGAATAATATCAGCACTGAAAGTTTCATATAAGATTAGAGGTAATGACCTGAAACCATAAAACTTCTAGAGAAAAAACTTAGGCAATAAGCTCTTTGACATTGGTCTTGGCAATTTTTTTTTTTTTTGCTTTGATGCCAAAAGCAAAGGTAACAAAACCAAAAATGAACAAGTGGGGCTACCTCCAACTAAAAGCTTCTGCACAGCGAAGGGAATCATTAACAAAATAAAAAGGTGATCTGCTGAATGGAAGAAAATATTTGCTAATCATATGTCTAATAGGAAGCTAATAGCCAAAATATTTTAACAACCCAATGACCAAAAATGGCAACTTGCTTAGAAATGGGCAAAGGATCTGAATACTTCTTTTTCTGAAGAAGACATACAGATGGACAACAGGTCCATGAAAAAAATGCTCAGCATCACTAATCATCAGGCAAATGCAAATCAAAACCACAATGAGCTAGCACCTCACCTCTGTTAGAATGTGTGTTAGGGCTTCGCAGGTGGTGCTAGTGGTAAAGAATCTGCCTGCAATACAGGATCCACAGGAGTCTCAGTTTCGATCCCTGGGTCGGGAAGACCCCCTGGAGAAGGCAATGGCAATACACTCCAGTATTCTTGCCTGGACAGAGAAACCTGGTGGGTTACAGTCCATGGGGTCGCAAAGAGTCGGACATGACTGACTACTATAAAAAGACAAAAATAAGTGTTGATGAGGACGTGGAGAAAAAGAAAACCTTGTACGCTGTTGGTAGGAATGTAAATCGGTGCAGCCACCACGAAAAACAATATGTGGTTTCCTCAAAAATTAAAAATAGAACTTTTATATCATCCAGAAATTCTACTTCTGAGTTTTTATCCAAAGATGGTAAAAACACTAGCTAAAAATGTCATAAGCACCCCATATTAATGGAGGCATTATTTGCAATAGTCAAGATACGGAAACAACCTGAGTATCTGACAGATGAATAAAGAAAATGTGACACACACACACACACACACAAGACACACACGAATATTACTCAGCCATAAAAGAAAATGAAATCTTGCCATTTGCGACAAGATGGATGGGCCTGGAGAATATTATGTTTAGTGAAGTACATCAGACAGAAAGATAAATACTGCACTATCACACTTATTTGTTGTTGTTTAGTCACTAAGTTGTGCCCAGTTCTTTTGCAACCCCATGGACTATAGCCCTGCCAGACTCCTCTAGCCATGGAATCTTCCCAGCAAGAATACTGGAGTCGGTTATCATTTCCTTCTCCAGGAGATCTTCCTGATCCAGGGATAGAACCCTTGTCTCCTGCATTGGCAGGCTAATTCTTTACCACTGAGACACCTGAAAAACCCATCTCACTTATACGTGTAATGCAAAACCAAAGCAAAACAAAAACAAGCTCATTAGAAAACAGATTGGTGGTTGCCAACAGCTGGGGTGTGGGAGGAGGGTGGATTGGGTGAAGGAAGTAAAAAGGTACAAACTCCTAGTTAAAAAGAAATGTGGTGCATATGTATGGCTGAGTCCCTTCACTGTTCACTTGAAACTACCAGAAGATTGTTCATCAGCTATACCCCAATACAAAACAAAAAGTTTAAAGCTTGGGGGGAAAAAAAATGTTATGGTTATACTGTACAGAATGAAAACTATAGTCAATAATACTATATGGCACATTTGAAAGTTGCTGAGACTCAGGGAACTCAAACTAGGGCTCTGTAACAATGTAGAGGGTGAGAAAGGGTGGGAAGTGAGAGAGAAATTCAAGAGGAAGGGATATATGTTAACCTATGGCTAATTCATGTTGATTTATGGCAGAAATCAAGACCTGTGTTTGAGTCTCCTGTAGAGGTTTGGGTCAGCAGTAGCCTGCCACAGGGGCAGGGGCTCTGGGTGCCGCAGACCTGTGGCATAAGCTCTCTTAGAGGAGGTTGCCTTTAACCCCACCATACAGCCACTGAACAGACAACCCACAAATTGCAGAACAATTATACCAAAGAAATTGTCACACTGTTAAGAAAGTTCTAGGATCCACAACAGATTTCCCAACCTGGGGAGCTGACAAAGGGACTGAGAACCCCCAGGGAATCTGACTTTGGAGGCCAGTGGGATTTGATTACAGAACTTGCACAGGACTGGGAAAACAGGCTCTTAGAGGGTACAAACAAAACCTTATGTGCACCAGAACCCAGGAGAATGGAGAAGTGAACCCACAAGAGACTGACCCAGACTTGCTTATGAGTGTCCCGAAGTCTCTGGCAGAGGTGTGGGTTGGTGGGGGCCTGCTGCAGGGTTGGGGGCACTGACTTAGGCCTACATGGTACCTTTTAAAGGAGGTCCCTATTATCTTCATAGACAGCTTCATAGAATCTCTCTGATGGGAGAGACTGACTGATGGGGAAACTGGATCTTGTTCTGATGGGTAAGGCCTCCACCATAATTTGGTTTAGGGTCAAACAACAGGGAGGGAACACAGCCCAATCCATCAGCAGAAAGTTGGATTAAAGATTTACTGAGCATGGCCCTACCCATCAGAACAAGATCCAGTTTCCCCGTCAGTTAGTCTCTCCCATCAGAGAGCTTCCATAAGCCTCTTATCCTTATCCATCACAGGGCAGACAGAATGAAAATCAAAGCACAGAAAACTAACCAAACTGATCACATGGACCACAGCCTTGTCTAACTCAATGAAACTGTGAGCCATGTCAGGTAGGGCCAGCCAAGACAGACGGGTCATGGTGGAGAGTTCTGACAAAATGTGGTCCACTGGAGAAGGGAATGGCAAACGACTTCAGGATTCTTGCCTTGAGAACACCAAGAACAGTATGAAAAGGCAAAAAGATATGACACTGCAAGATGAACTCTGCAAGTTGGTAGGTGACCAATGTGCTACAGGAGAACAGTGGAGAAGTAACTCCAGAAAAAATGAACACATGGAGCCAAAGTGAAAACAACACTCAGTTGTGGATGTGACTGGTGATGGAAGTAAAGTCTGATGCTGTAAAGAGCAATATGGCATAGGAACCTGGAATGTTAGGTCCGTGAATGAAAGTAAACTGCTGCTGCTGCTGCTGCTGCTGCTAAGTTGCTTCAGTCATGTCCGACTCTGTGCGACCCCATAGATGGCAGCCCACGAGGCTCCCGTCTCTGGGATTCTCCAGGCAAGAACACTGGAGTGGGTTGCCATTTCCTTCTCCAATGCATGAAAGTGAAAAGTGAAAGTGAAGTCGCTCAGTCGTGTCCGACCCTCAGTGACCCCATGGACTGCAGCCCACCAGGCTCCTTCGTCCATGGGAGTTTTCAGGCAAGAGTACTGGAGTGGGTCGCCAGTGCCTTCTCTGAAAGTAAACTAGAAGTGGTCAAACAGGAGATGGCAAGAGTTTTAGGAAACAGTGAACTAAAATGGAGGGGCTTCCCTAGTGGAATCTGTCTGCAATTCAGGAGACCTGGATTCGATACCCTGGGTTGGGAAGATCCCCTGGAGAAAGAAATGGTGCGCATTGGGCACCTACCAACTTGCAGAGTTCATCTTGCAGTGTCATATCTTTTTGCCTTTTCATACTGTTCATGGTGTTCTCAAGGCAAGAATCCTGAAGTCGTTTGCCATTCCCTTCTCCAGTGGACCACATTTTGTCAGAACTCTCCACCATGACCCGTCTGTCTTGGCTGGCCCTACCTGACATGGCTCACAGTTTCATTGAGTTAGACAAGGCTGTGGTCCATGTGATCAGTTTGGTTAGTTTTCTGTGCTTTGATTTTCATTCTGTCTGCCCTGTGATGGATAAGGATAAGAGGCTTATGGAAGCTCTCTGATGGGAGAGACTAACTGACGGGGAAACTGGATCTTGTTCTGATGGGTAGGGCCATGCTCAGTAAATCTTTAATCCAACTTTCTGCTGATGGATGGGGCTGTGTTCCCTCTCTGTTGTTTGACCCTAGACCAAATTATGGTGGAGGTAATGACGATAATAGGGACCTCCTTCACGACGTTCCATGCAGGCCTAAGTCAGTGCCCCCAACTCTGCAGCACAGGACTGGAAAAGGTCAGTTTTCATTCCAATCCCAAAGAAAGGCAATGCCAAAGAATGCTCAAACTACCGCACAATGGCACTCATCTCGCACGCTAGTAAAGTAATGCTCAAAATTCTCCAAGCCAGGCTTCAGCAATACATGAACTGTGAACTTCCAGATGTTCAAGCTAGATTTAGAAAAGGCAGAGAAACCAGAGATCAAATTGCCAACATCCGCTGGATCATGGAAAAAGCAAGAGTTCCAGAAAAACATCTATTTCTGTTTTATTGACTCTGCCAAAGCCTTTGACTGTGTGGATCACAATAAACTGTGGAAAATTCTTCAAGAGATGGGAATACCAGATCACCTGACTTGCCTCTTGAGAAACCTATATGCAGGTCAGGAAGCAACCGTTAGAACTGGACCTGAAACAACAGACTGGTTCCAAATAGGTAAATAAGTACATCGAGGCTGTATATTGTTATCCTGCTTATTTAACATATGCAGAGTAAGTTCATGTGAAATGCCAGGCTGGATGAAGCCCAAGAAAGATTGCCGGGAGAAATATCTGTAACTTCAGAGACACAGATGACACCACCATTATGGCAGAAAGTGAAGAAGAACTAAAGAGTCTCTTGATGAAAGTGAAAGAGGAGAGTGAAAAAGCTGTCTTAAAACTCAACATTCAGAAAACTAAAATCATGACATCCAGTCCCATCACTTCATGGCAAATAGATGGGGAAACAATGGAAACAGTGACAAACTTTATTTTCTTGGGCTCCAAAATCACTGCAGATGGTGACTGCAGCTTTAAAATTAAAAGATGCTTACTCCTTGAAAGAAAAGCTATGACAAAACTAGACAGCATATTTAAAAATAGAGACATTACCTTGCCAACAAAGGTCCATCCAGTCAAACTACGGTTTTTCCAGTAGTCATGTATGAATGTGAGAGCTGGACTATAAAGAAAGCTGAGCGCCGAAAAATTGATGTTTTTGAACTGTGGTATTTGAGAAGACTCTTGAGAGTCCCTTGGACTGCAAGGAGATCCAATCAGTCCATCCTAAAATAAACAGTCCTGAATATTCATTGGAAGGACAGATGCTGAAGCTGAAACTCCAATACTTTGGCCACTGATGTGAGGAACTGACTCATTTGAAAAGACCCTGATGCTGGGAAAGATTGAAGGCAGGAGGAGAAGGGGACAACAGAGGATGAGATGGTTGCATGGCATTACTGACTCAATGAACATGATTTTGAGGAAGCTCTGGAGTTGGTGATGGACAGGGAAGCCTGGCATGCTGCAGTCAATGGGGTCCCGAAGAGTTGGACATGACTGAATGACTGACCTGAACTGAACTGGGACTTCCATGGTAGTCCAGTGGTTAAAACTCTGTGCTCCCATTGCAGGGGGCACAGGTTCTATCCCTGGTTGGAGAACTAATGTTCTACCCCTTCATGCAATGTGCCCAAAATATAATAAAAGGCAAATTGCCTGACTCCAAAATCCCTGTTGTTCCAACTCATCTAAGGCATTTTAAATGTGTTAGAAATAAGCAGGGACCCTCTAATCCTGATAAAAGTGAAAGTAAAAGTTGCTCACTCGTGTCCAACTCTTTGTGACCCCATGGAATGTAGCCTTCCAGGCTCCTCTGTCAATGGAATTCTCCAGGCAAGGATACTGGAGTGTGTAGCAGTTCCCTTCTCCAGGAGATCTTCCTGACCCAGAGATTGAACGCACATTTTTCACATTGCCAGTGGGTTCTTTACCATCTGAGCCACCAGGAAAGCCCAAGAAGACTGGAATGGGTAACCTATCCCTTCTTCAGGGCAACTTCTCAACCCAGGAATTGAACCGGGGCATCCTGCTTTGCAGGCAGATTCTTTACCAGCTGAACTACCAGGGAAGCACCCACCCCCCCATCCTGATAGAGGGAGCAAATACCTAGAAAGCTGACCTCAGGTGAAGTTCACAAATTAATTATAGTGATAGTCATTCAAAGCACACGTAAGCATTATCATACCAAGTAAGCAACTGTGGTAATTATCAGGTTCTCACTCCAGTACTCTTGCCTGGAAAATCCCATGGATGGAGGAGCCTGGTAGGCTGCAGTCCATGGGGTCTCTAAGAGTCGGGCACGACCGAGCGACTTCACTTTCACTTTTCACTTTCATGCACTGGAGAAGGAAATGGCAACCCACTCCAGTGTTCTTGCCTGGAGAATCCCAGGGACAGAGGAGCCTGGTGGGCTACTGTCTGTGGGATCGCACAGAGTTGGACACGACTGAAGTGACTTAGCAGCAGTAGCAGCCAGGGAGGCTGCCAAGCCCAGTTTCATGAATAGCTGCAAGAACAGGCATTATCTCTTCTCTTAGTGAAGACAGAGTGATGAAGATCCAGGACAAAGGAGGCAGTGCCCTGATGTCACGGAGGGCTGGCCACACCTGTTTACGTGAGCCTGGAAAGGATGATCAGGCCCACTGCACAGCACTGTAGAGGCGATGGCATCTATTTTATTGAATCTTTCCTGGCACCCCTCCCCAAAAAGAGAGGCAGCTCTTTGTTGTGCTGTATTTATTTTGGTCCTTCTCATCTCATTAATGATGGGTCTATTTAAAAGGAATTTATTACCTTTTCCAAAGGTGTTAGAATTGACTCTGATTAAGTCTGTTTTCTCCCTCCTAAGGGAAGAACATCCTTCTTGTTAACCCTGGGGCATAAACTGCTGCTGCTGCTAAGTCGCTTCGGTCGTGTCTGACTCTGTGCGACCCCATAGACGGCAGCCCACCAGGCTCCCCGGTCCCTGGGATTCTCCAGGCAAGAACACTGGAGTGGGTTGCCATTTCCTTCTCCAATGCATGAAAGTGAAAAGTGAAAGTGAAGTCGCTCAGTCGTGTCCGACCCTCAGTGACCCCATGGACTGCAGCCCACCAGGCTCCTCCGTCCATGGGAGTTTCCAGGCAAGAGTACTGGAGTGGGTTGCCATTGCCTTCTCAGGGGGCATAAACTATCTAATCCTAAAGAAAATAATTCTCCAGTTTGCTCACTCCTGGTGCACATCTTATCAGGATCAGAAATCATAGGAGTAAATATTCTCAATATTGGCTACAGAGTATTTTTATGGGTTGAATTATGTTCCTCACAAAGATAAAGTCCCAACCCTTGGTACCTGTGACTATGACCTTACTTGGAAACGAGGTTATCATAGATTAAATTAAGCTAAGATGAGATTGTAGTGAATTAGGGTGGGTGCTCATCCAGTAAGACTACTGTGCTAAGACAGGTACACAGGTGGGGGGTACCCAGGAGCTGCTCCAATCAGCTTTGGCGAGATATGCAAACATGGAAATGACCATGATAAAGATGTTCCACAGCAGTAGGAGACACAGGATGCCCTACACGGGTAAGCACCTCTGTTGTTAGGAGACAGAAAGAGCAAGGGAAAATGTGGTCACCACTAGAAACTAGAAGAGACAAGGAAAGATCCGACACAGGGTCTTAGGAAGTATGATGCTATTGACACCTTGATTTTAGACTTTTAATCTCTGAACTGACAGAATAAATGTGTGCTGTTTAAGCCACCTAGTTTATGGCGCGTTCTTTATGACAGCCCTAGGAAACCAATATGAGCACTGAATGTAAGGTCAGGTTTATCTTAGTCTGCGGATGTTTACTGACAGTGGCCATTTCAATGTATTTGAAGTTGAAAATAGCTTTAAAGACCCTTTGTCACTCTGCAGCTCATGGGAGTTTTGCTAATGTAGTGCAAAGAGGACCATAACCCTGGGCATAGCCCCAGGATTCTTGTCTCTAGTAGATCCAGCAGCTTCTATGCACAAGCCTGGCATCTGAGCCCAATTAAATGGATTTTAGTTTCTGTACAATAAGGGGATTAGATTGAATGAATCTGAGGATCTTGAGATGTGCATAATTCTATAAAACAAAAAGAGTCCTAGACATTGCCCAAAGTGGAGTGTGGTTGACTTGGCCTGCATTCCCCGAGGAGCCTGCTGTCAGGGTTTCCCTGGGGTCTCCCCATTAGTGGGGAGGAATGAGGGATGATGCCTTGGGGCAGCAAGGAGTGGGGGCTCGCTGAAGATGGGGGACTGAACTGGAAGCTACCAAGTGCTCTATCCTGTGACTCTGAGAAGCCATTCAACCAAGGCTTGGACAGTGTATCTGGGGAAAGAAAGGGGTAAATTTTGTCACTTAGCTGCTACCCTCTCGTAAGCAGAACTTGACCCGTTAGAGCACTATGTCCTTGCAGTTTAGAGTTCTGGATGCATTTGAACTGATATCACAAGCCATGGTGTCAAAAGGGGAGCCCTAGCAGAGAAGGCTGGAGGAACAAGGCGGGCGCCATCCTAGCTGAAGTCAGCTTGAGCATGTGGGAAGCAAGCTGGGGTACATGAAATGCTGATCACAAGAGCAATGGCTGCAACCGGGGCTGAAAATGATGACTAGGTATGAAGGACATATCTGACACTGTGGTTCCTGGAAAACTTAGAACTAGTATGATGATACAGCTTCTACAGGATAACAATCAGTGTTATTGACCATTTTACCATGGACCAGCAACTGCATTATGTCCTACGCATCAGTGCTTCTCAAACTGTGGTCAAGGACCAAGTCTATTGCTATTTTCCACCAATTCTTTTGTAAAATACAATTAAGAGGAATTCCTAAAGATTAACTGAAATAAAAAGTGGGTATTCAAAATGCATGTTCATTTAAAAAATGATCTGATTCAACAAACATAAAATCACTTTGTCACATTGCCGTAAAGGTTTCTGAGCACTCTCAGCTTCTCTACTCATGTCATCGTGAACTGCTAACAATCAGGCTGTGGATTACACTCGGGAATGCCCTTCTCTGTCAGTACTGTATCATTTGATTTTTCAACAACCTTATGGGCAGAGAGCTTATGATTATCCCCATTTCACAGGTGAGACAACTGAGGTTTATTCAAGTTAAATAACTGTCCAATCTCTCACAGCTCGTAGGGGGTGAAACCAAGTCAGCCTGACTCTTAATGCCACACTGTGAACCAATTCCCTGGGCTACCTTCTCCAGCTGTTTGAAGGAGAATAGTTTCTGGTTGGCAGATTTAAAACTAAAAACTAAAGGAATTCCTTTGATTTTTAACTTTTATTATTCATTTGCCGAAGTTTGAAGACATGTGCTTATGTATGTTTTATATATATATATATACATACACACACATATATAACACATAATATAATCAAACTAATTAACATATGCTCATATTTGCATACATATATATATATCCCCTCCTGCATGCATGCCTTTATTTAGAATATTGAAAATGTGTATGTGGTACTTTGCTTTTTACTTCCTAGATAAGTAATACTTTGGAATCTGTGTGATTTCTTAAAAAGTCTTTCAATCTTTCTGTGTACTCCGTTTCTTTTTTATTATTTATTTATTTGGCTGTCCTGGGTCTGAATTGTGGCATGTGGGATCTAGTTCCCCAATCAGGGATTGAACCTAGACCTCTTGCTTTGGGAGTGTGGAGTCTTAGCGAAGATTTAGGGACGTCTCTGGAACCTGTGTGGTTGTTTAACTGCTCAGCATTCTGTCTCACACTAAGAAGGAGTTTCAATTTCCTACATCCTGGCAGGTCTTCTGAATTGATTTTAACATGGAGTTAGCCTTCATCGTCAACACTGATTGCTATTTACTAAGGAGTCACATGATGTGGTGTAATCAGAGACACTTGACAGAGCTTATTCTTTGCTAGGAGGCCCACAGGTATGTAGATACCTGCCCATCCCCCCTCGCCTCCCAGGAATACTGCCAATGCAGAATGCCCTGAAATCCTGATCTATTAGCACTAAGTCACGTGATAAAGCTGACACAAATACAAATGATCGGGTACAGTTGATACCTCTTGATATCAGTGTCAAGAGCTCGTGAAATCACATGAAAACAAAGGATCAAGCGCTTCTCTTTCAGGAATCTTGTTCCATCACTCTTCATGCTAACATTCACCTGCAGAAAAATGAGATTTGGAATTAGGCTTGAATGATGCCCTGGAGGGTGGTCAGTAGTGAGCAAAACACCTTCCCTTTAGAAAGACCTGGAAGTTCAGGTTGCAATCAGTGCCCTAAATTGCTTTCTGTTTGTTGGTTGGGTTTTGTTGTTGTTGTTATTGTTTCTAATAATTCTGAGCCTTTTGGCCTTTTCAAATTGCATGGGTTTATCCTGAAGGTTAAAAACGCATGCATATCTGAATGCATAAAACACATTTATTGGGGAGTTGTCATCTATCTAATGGGATAATTCTTTTTTCTTCATCTTTATTAAGATATAATTGACAAATAAAGATTGTATATATTTAAGGTGCAGTATCTGATGTTTTAATATATGTGTACATTGTTAAATGATTAGGACAACCAAGCTAATTAACAAATCCATCATCTGACTTACTTGCTTTTTTTTTTGTGGTGAGAACACTTGGGATCTACTCCCCTAGAAATTTTAAGGGTACAGTACAGTATTAGCTATAGTCATGTTACTGTCCATAAAATCTCCAGACTTATCCATCTTGCATAATTGAAACTTTGTGCCCCCTGAGCAATATCCTCTCATTTCCTCTACCCTCCAGGCCTTGACAACCACCTTTCTATACTCTACTTCTACTGCTAAGTTGCTTCAGTCCTGTCTGAATTTTTGACCCTATGGATTGTAGTCTGCTAAAGCAGAGACATTACTTTGACAACAAAGGTCCGTCTAGTCAAGGCTATGGTTTTTCCAGTAGTGATGTATGGATGTGAGTTGGACTGTGAAGAAAGCTGAGCACTGAAGAATTGATGCTTTTGAACTGTGGTGTTGGAGAAGACTCTTGAGAGTCCCTTGGACTGCAAGGAGATCCAACCAGTCCATCTTAAAGGAGATCAGTCCTGGGTGTTCTTTGGAAGGAATGATGCTAAAGCTGAAACTCCAGTACTTTGGCCACCTCTTGTGAAGAGTTGACTCATTGGAAAAGACTGATGCTGGGAGGGATTGAGGGCAGGAGGGAAAGGGGACAACAGAGGATGAGATGGCTGGATGGCATCACCGACTCAATGGACGTGAGTTTGAGTGAACTTCAGGAGTTGGTGATGGGCAGGGAGGCCTGGCATGCTGCAATACATGGGATTACAAAGAGTCGGACACGACTGAGTGACTGAATTGAACTGAACTGAACTGAGGATCCTTGGTCCATGGGATTCTCCGGGAAATACTGGAGTGGGGAGTGGGTTGCCATGCCTTCTTGACTATTTTAGATTCCTCACGTAAATAAAATCAGGCAGTATTTTTCTTTCTATTTTAGACTATTTCACTTAGCATGTCTTCCAGGTTCATTCATTTTGTCACAAAATACATTAGAACCTTCTTTAAGGCTAAATAATATTCCAGTGTGTTTGTGTGTGTGTGTGTTACATTTTCTTTATTCTTAATTTTTCCAACATGTCAAGAAGCAACAGTTAGCACAGGACATGAGACAACAGACTGATTCAAAATTGGGAAAGGAGTACCTGCTTATTTAACTTCTATGCAGAGTACATCATGAGAAGTTCTCAACTGGATGAACCACAGGCTGGAATCAAGATTGCTGGGAGAAATATCAATAAACTCAGATATGCAGATGTCACCACCCTTATGGCAGAAAGCAAAGAGGAACTAAAGACCCTCTTGATGAGGATGGAAAAGGAGAGTGAAAAAGTGGCTTAAAATTCAACATTCAGAAAACTAGGATCATGGCATCCAGTCCCATCACTTCATGGTTAACAGAAGGGGAAAAAGTAGAAGGAGTGACAGATTTCTTTTCTTAGTTTCAAAATCACTGCAGACAGTGACTGCAGCCATGTAATTAAAAGATGCTTCCTCCTTGAAAGGAAAGCTATGACAAACCTAGACAGCATATTAAAAAGCAGAGACATCACTTTGCAGACAAAGGTCCATATAACCAAAGCTATGGTTTTTCCGGTAGACATGTACAGATGCAAGAGGTGGACCATAAAGAAAGCTGAGCACTGAAGAACTGATGCTTTTGAATTGTGGTGTTGGAGAAGACTCTTGAGAGTCCCTTGGACTGCAAGGAGATCCAACCAGTCCATTCTAAAGGAAATCAATTCTGAATATTCATCGGAAAGACTGATGGTGAGGCTCCAAGAGTTTGGCCACCTGATGCAAAGCATAGACTCATTGGAAAAGACCCTGGTGCTAGGAAAAATTGAAGGCAAAAGGACAAGGGGGCGCAGAGAATGAAATGGTTAGATAGAATCACCAACTCAATGGACATAAATTTGAGTAAATGCTGGGAGATAGTGAAGAACAGGGAAGCCGGGAAGCCTGGCGTCTGCAGTCCACAGGGTCACAAATAGTCAGACGTGACTTAGTGACTGAATAACAAACAACAATTTTTTCCAAACACATTGACTGGGTTTTCTTGAGGAGTGATAAAGCCTATCAAATTTAATATAGGGAAATATACATCTTAGGCCCAATGTAAAATGAACTCATGATACTATGCATGATGCACTAAAAAGTAAATACGGAACAAACTTTGCATGACAATCATGATGGCAGCCGAAACTGACTGAGGATTTGCCATGGCCATGCGTGTGCTAGGGGCTTTGCATGGATCAGCACCAGTGGGACCACACATGGCCCTTGAGATACAGCAGAAATATAATCAGCCTCCCTTATTCAATGATGTAATTACAAATCATTTCTAGCACGTGTGCAGTGTGTAACATAAACATTAGGAAATTGGAAAAATATCTTTATTTAGGCCATGGAGAAGAGAAGTGTAAAATGAGTGAGATTATGGTCTCTGGAGTCAGACTCCTTGGGATCATATTCCAGGTCTAGCAATGACCAGCTGTGTGACCTTGGGCAGATGACTTAACTACTGTGTGCCAGTTTTGCCACATTTACCCTTTTTCTTATCCTTATTCCTACTCAGTCATGTCCAACTCTGTGACCCCATGTACTGTAACCTGCCAGCTCCTCTGTCCATGGAATTTTCCAGGCAAGAATACTGGAGTGAGCTGCCATTTCCTTCTCCAGGGAATCTTCCTGATCCAAGGATCAAACCTGCGTTTCTTGAATTGGCAGGAAGATTCTTTACCAATTGTACTACATCTATAAAATGAGGAAAGAAATGTTTTAGAGGATAAAACAAGCTAATAGGTGCAAAATATTTAGAACAATTCTTGGCTTATTGTCTTTGCAAAAGGAATGTTCGCTCACAGCCACATGTTTTAGTAAAGAAATGTAGACCAGATGGGAACTCTTGATTTTGCATGTTTCACTCTCCTTACATTGCTAATAAGTAATAATCTCTACTTGGCCATTATGTATTGTTTTTAAATGTACTGCTGCAATCTGTTAATACTTATATTAACAAAAATACAAATATCACATATTTCATGATATTCTATTTTATACTATGATATTTATAATATTTATTTTAAAATGTTTCTATATTTTTCTTTGTGTGTGTACCCTTCATCAGGCTTTGGTAAAAATGAAATGCCAGTTTAATAAGAAGTATTTGGAATCTTTTCTTCATCTATGGCTGTAGAATAATTTAAATACTATTATTATTATTTACTATTTAAAGGTTGGTATAATCCTCCTGATTTTTCCCCAGGGCAATTTTTGACTCCTTTTATCTGTGTCTATTTTAGAAATTGGACTTATGTTTTATAGCCCTTCTGTAGAAATATTTAGTAATTTCAAAAAAAAAAGAAATATTTAGTAATTTCACTAAACATTTTCCATTTTATGACTGTTTTAAAATCTGTTTGCTAAAGTTGATGTATAGAACAGTCTTTTGGACTCTGTGGGAAGGGAGAGGGTGGGATGATTTGGGAGAATGGCATTGAAACATGTATAATATCATATATGAAACGAGTCACCAGTCCAGGTTCGATGCATGATACTGGATGCTTGGGGCTGGTGCACTGGGACGACCCAGAGGGATGGTATGGGGAGGGGGGAGGGAGGGGGGTTCAGGATGGGGAACACATGTATACCTGTGGCAGATTCATTTTGATATATGGCAAAACCAATACAATATTGTAAAGTTAAAAAAAAAAAAAAAACAGTGTGTTTCAAACAGAGATTCACAATGGAAAAAATAAAATAAAATAAAGTTGAATAGTACTATTTTAATGAGTCTTTTGACTTCTCCTTCTCTTATTACCCCCTATTTTTTTATTTTGTATATTTATTTTTGTCTTGATGGGTTGGTGAATAATCTAGTGAAGTCAATTCAGCATTGCTAGTTTTATTTCTTTTTAAGACTGACTTCTAATGTTTTAATTTCTTAATTGTTTTTATTGTTCCCTCTGCCTTCCTTCAGTTCATTTTGTTGTTTTTTTCTAACTTCCCACTTCAGATGTTTAGAGTTTTGTGTTTAATGATAAATACAGTGAGGCATATGAGTTTTCTCTGAGCTCTACTTGTCTCCCACATGCTGTATACATTTTCATAATTTTCTAGATAACCTGTGACTATGCACTATATATTTTCAGGGTATCAAGAATTCATTAAGATATCATTTATAAACTTCAAAACTGATGGAGTATTTGTTTTCTGATTATAGTTAACAGCGAATAGCTCAATACAGATGAACAGGTTGGTATAAACAGGATTACTAAATTAGTGCATATGATGCTTGTTACGTTTATAATTTATGGTTTGCTTAATTATTCTAAATATAAACTTTTCATGGGGTACATTTGAATATAAAAATATGGAATCATAAATGATTCTGCTTGTCTTCATTGTTATTGGATATATTACTTTTGGAGCTTGACTTGCTTGAGATTTCTACTCTCCTCATTTACTGGTTGTGTGACCTTAAAGTGACTTCACTGTCCAGGCCTAATTTTCCATATCTGTAATAGTAATAGTTCTTACTTTAAGGGGCTGTTGGTAGCTCTGAGCATCTGGCATTTAATAAATGTTAAATATATGTTTAAAAAAAAATAAAAAATAAAATAAAAAATAAAAATCTTCTGCTGAATTTCTTAGAAGTATATATAAATAAGATCTTTGCCAGATAGTATCATATATTTTTAATTCATGTTTGAATATTGTTGAGATAAAATAAAGAATCTTATTTTCAATCAAAATAATCAGAAGTTTTATCAGTTTAGCAATTAGAGATTGAAATACAGCATTAGGAAAATAAGGCTGCCTTTCAAGGTATCATGTCCATTCTATAAGAAAATGTGCTGGAAGAGTAAGTATACAAAATTTACTACTTGATCTGCTATTCTTCAACATGCTGCTAATTAGCACAAACACTCACTCCAGCAAGTGAAATCATTGCTTTCTCTTGGTTGTATCTGAGAGGTTCTTCATGATTGAGAAAAAGCCCAGGCATTTGGTTTCAAATAGGAATTACCATCCAGATGTCTATATTAATAACAACAAAATGTCTTAGCTAAGAATCCAAGAAAAAGAAAGGGAACTGCCTCATTCTTGATACTTTTAATGACCTTTGCCAATACTTATTAGTAAATAGTTATCTATTGCTCCATAAAAATTGCCCCCACACGCAGCAACATGAAACAGCAAACATTATTATCTCATATTGTTTCTGAGGGGCAGGGATCTGGAAGCAGCTTGGATAGTGGTTCTGACTGTGTCTCTGGGTCTCTTGTCAAGTTTCAGTCAAGCTGTTGCCTGGGGTTGTCAGTGGGAAGCTCCGGGTCCTTCCTCATATAGCTACTCAAAATGTGAGCTGGTTTCTACTAAGGCGAGTGGAGAAACAGAATGACACACAGGGAGAAAGAGAGAAACGGCAGGGTCTTCTGTAACCCATTATCAGAGTGCTCTATCATCTTTTCTGCCATATTCTAATGGCCATATAGACCGCCTGAATGCCAGGAAGTGGAGGTCTCTGGGGCCACCTTAGAACATGGTAACTATAGGTACTAAACTTGTTCTAGAGGATACATGAAGCATAAAGGACTCATCTATTAATAGAAACATTTATATATTTCTTCACTTAGCTTCATGATCAATAGAGCAGATATTCAATCAATGTCTACCAGGTACCAAGCTCTGTGCTATATCCAAGAGATTATAAAGTAGACAAGACAAGGCCTCATACTTATATTCTGGCAGGAGAGATAAATATGTACAGCAAAGCTGAGCAGCTAGTACTGTAAGTAGTCTTAAAAAGCAAGGAAGATTTGAATAAAACTGGAGTGATGGGTATTTCAGAAGGAAGAGATAGTATGAGTGTGGAAGATTTTATTTTCTAAAGATGGGCACAAAAATATTTCCAATGTTCTCTTATGCAGTGTGAACTTGACATTTTATCCATTTAGGGGTGGAGTCTCTTTTCCATCTTCTTAAATCTGAGGGGCTCTGTGACTACTTTCACCATTAATTTATAGTGGAACTGTTGCCATGCCACTTTCTGTCATAGTTCTAAACTAGCTGTTCAGCTGTTAATGCCTGTTTCTCTGAATTTAGCCCCTATGGAAAAAGTGAAACTTCCTTTAATATCCATGCTGCAAGAGGCTAAGCCAAGGGGAGAAACCCTGAAGAACTGGAAGCTACATGAGAGAGATCAAGGAGCTCTGAAACACCAGGATGTGAGTGAAGATACCATCTTGGAAGAAGATTTTCCCACCTCAACCAATGCAATGTTGATCAGAAATGACTTCACAGTCAAACTGCTTCTATGTTCATGATCAAATCATGAGCAAAATTAAAATGGTTGCTTCTGGATGCTGAATTTTGGGGCAGTTGGCTATGCTGCAAGAGATAACTAAAGAGCATATTGCCTTACACATTCAATAACTCATCTGAAGAAAGAAAGGAAGTGAAAGTCTCTCAGTCGTGTCTGACTCTTTGCAACCTCATGGACTGTACAATTCATGGAATTCTCCAGGCCAGAATACTGGAGTGGATAGTCTGTCCCTTCTCCAGGGGATCTTCTGGACCAAGGAATTGAATGGGGGTCTCCTACATTGCAGGCAGATTCTTTACCAACTAAGCTATCAGAGAAGCCCCATCTGATGAAGCTAGGTACTAAATTGAAGAGTGGGACAAGAAAGCATTAGCTGGCACAGAATCCAAAGTATAAAATACTTGATGTGCTCTCATAAGTGCTGTTTAGGAAAGGGTGGACATTCTGGATTCTTCTGAATGGCAGAATAAAAGAATTCAATTTGTGATTAGAGAAAGTCATTGTGTGGAAAATGTGGGAGCTGAGCAACAGGAGAGAAGCCAGAGGAAGGCAAATAATTTGTATTTTCCCTTTGTAAATACAAACCATATGAAACAAACCATACAGCAATGATCAAGGCAGAAGTATGGACCTGCCACTTTATGAAGGAGAATGGACTATTTACTGGTTAGACTTGGCTGGTGGGAAGAAGCTAGATAACAATTATTACAGATGATTCTTGAATGTCCAATCACTGTATAAGACAGGCAACATGGGAGAAGAAGCAAGGGATGTTTAATGAGATGGTTTTAGTTGTGTTGAATTCAAGGTGCCCACGGGACTTTTGATAATTGCAGCTCGAGTTCTATAAGAGCAGTTGTATTTTGCTTTCACTTAAATATAATTTTCACCTTTCTCTTACACTTCCTAATTACTTTTAATAGAGGGCAGCGATCCAAGAGATGTTGGTTGCTACTGACTTCCTGCTAAAAGCTCCACACAGATTTTTATGTTGTAATAGTCCTAATATCCCAACAACCCAGTTTTCCCATTCGGTATTTTTATGATCCCTAATTACAGGAATAAGATCCAGGTAATGACTGAGTTACATTTTCTGCTAGACAAATTATGTACATAATTACAGGCACATGTTCACTGAGATATTGAAGCATCTGATGCTTCTATAGAGAAGATAATTGTCAACCTTTGTACTGTAATTAAGTCTAAATGGGAATTCTAATCATTTTCCAAATGAGCAAACAGTAGGCCAGTCTTGATTGGCTGTGTCATGGCAGCAAATGAAATAGATTTGCTGCCCAGGTTAATTAGTCATCTATGAATGTCACCACCCTCAGAAACCCCACGTTAGATCTAAGCATTAGAGCTAATTAGCAGTACATTGTTGAAACTTTGTATGGTTTTTACCTGGCTTGTCTTTGGAATTTAAAATCTCATAGATCTTTTTTTTTTTCCTCCTGAAGCTGTCTTTTCATAGTGACTCATATCAAGCCATTTGAATGTTCTACCCACTAATCCTAGCACAGGCATGAAGAGAATGAAAGGAGAAAGGATTTAGGGTGAGTCAGAGCTGGATTCAAATCCCACAGAGATTTTGTTAGAGTGAAATCTATTTCCTCTTAATCTCTCTCACTTTCAGCAGCTCATCTATAAACTATATGTGATTCATTTTATTATACAGAACATTAAGCTGTATGACAAAGGTTGTATAGTTAAATACAACCAGTAGTCACGTTTCAATATAAGTGTTGGTTTTTCCAGGGGTCATGTTTGGATATGACAGTTGGACCATAAAGAAGGCTGAGCGCTGAAGAACTGATGCTTTTGAACTGTAGTGTTGTGGAAGACTCTTGAGAGTTCCTTGGACAGTAAGGGGATCCAACCAGTCAATCCTAAAGGATATCAACCGTGAATACTCGTCGGAAGGACTGATGCTGAAGCTGGAGCTCCAGTACTTTGGCCACCTGATGCTAAAAGCTGATTCAGTGGAAAAGACCCTGATGCTGGGAAAGATTGAAGGCAAAAGAAGAAGGGGGTGGCAGTAGATGAGATGGTTAGATAGCATCACCAACTCAATTGACATGAGTTTAAGAAAACTCTGGGAGTTAGTGAAGGACAGGGAAGCCTGGCATGCTGTAGTCCATGGAGTTGCAAAGACTTGAACACAACTGAGTGACTGAACAACAAAATCATTCCAGAAAGCTGCCCCATGACTTTTTTCAGTCAACTCCACTTCATCCCACCAGAGACAATAAACTTTCTGATATTTTTCCATTAGTTTTGCCCATTCTAGAATATTGTGTGAATATCATAATGTAGACTGTAATGATTTTACATAAGGCTTTTTTTCACTCAGCATTATGTGTTTGAGGTCCACCCCTGTTGACATGTCAGTACATCCTTCTTGCTAGAAAAACTAATAAACGTTCATATTTCTGTTACTTAATATAATAGAAATGTATTTTTCACTCATGTCCACATACACTATGGATATTCCTGGTTCAAAGACAGCTTTCCTGGATGTGGGGAACGTGGTGATCTTGGGCATCGAAATTTCACCTTTTCCTAAGCATTGATACATCTGTATGTGACAGCTGATGGAGAGAAAGAAAAGAGGCCAGAAGGTAACGTCCACTGTGTAAGAACCCAGCCCAGAAGCATCACACATTACTCCTATGCATACACCATCAACGAGGGCAGACCACATGGCCACATGTGCATACAGAGGTGGAGAGCGAAGGCTCTGGGTGGGCAGCCTGATGAATTTTTTAAAATTAATTTTTATCTTTTTGGAGTATAGTTGCTTTACAATACTCCAATTTTATTGGAGTATAATTGCTTTACAATGTTGTGTTAGTTTCTACTGTACAGAGAAATGAATATACATATATGTATATACATACATACACACACACATGCATATACATATATCCTGTCTTGTTTGAATTGCCTTCCCACTCAGGTCACCACAGTGCATGAAGTAGAGTTTCCTGTGCTATAGGTAGGTTCTCGTTTGTTAGGTATTTTATTGTTTGTTGTTGTTGTTTAGTAGCTAAGTCATGTTGTTGTTTAGTAGCCAAGTCGTCTCCAACTCTTTGTGATCCCATGGACTATATAGCCCACCAGGCTCTTCTGTCTATGGGATTTCCTAGGCAAGAATATTGGTGTGGGTTGCCATTTACTTCTTCAGGGAATATTCCCGACCTAGGGATCGAATACTGCGTTAGCAGGTGGATTCTTTACCACTGAGCCTCCAGGGAAGCCCAATCTAATAATATCAATAGTGTATATGTGTCAATCTACAATCTCCTAATGCCTCCCACCCCTCCCTTTTCCTCCTTAGTATCCATGTCTTTGTTCTCTTAACTCTGTGATGGTAAGATCACCTACACCATGTTGTTAGATTACACCTATATGCATTAATATGCAATATTTGTTTTTCTCTAACTTACTTCACTCTGTATGACAGCCTCTAGATTCATCCGTGTCTCTATAAATGACTCAGTTTTGTTCCTTTTTATGGCTGAGTAATATTCATTGTTTACATGTACCACATCTTTACCCATTCCTCTGTTGATGGACATCTAGGCTGCTTCCATGCCCTGGCTACTGCAAATAGTGCTGCAGTGAACACCAGGTACGTGTGTCTTTTTGAATTAACTGCCATACGTCCTGACACCTATTTCCTGCAGCCTCTCTCTCTTGTACACCATAGAAGAAAGAATGCGCCTTTTTAAAGGAAAACTAGTTATCTCTGTCACAATGTCTACCTCTAGTTCCATGACCTTCCCCTCTCACTAGGCTCTTTACTGAGTATCTCTGTAAGAGGCCAAGAAGCACAAACTCTATGAAGCAACCAAACAGTGTCCACAGACACTCCTGCTCTTGGCTCTTCAGGTTCGGTCCTGCCACTCCTACTGCTGTTATCTGCCAAGGCCATTTTAAGCCTTTCCTTCTCTTCTATGCTCATATCTTGCTCTCCTCTGCTCATCTCTTCCAATGTTAATTATGAGAAACCATTTGCTTAGGTAGGGATCTACCTGGTACCCTGAAGCCAAACAACTATCACTTCAAGAACAGTTATATTCTTTTCCAAGTCTCCTGTTAACAAGGCTCCTGAACATGTTTTGAAAGGAAAGACTGAAAGATTAGTAAATCTGGTTCTTTGCTAGGGATTTCCACACATATTATCTCAATTAATCTTCAAAGTACCTGATAAGACATGATTATTTTTATTCTAAGATATTGGAAAGTAAGGTCCAGCTATTAACTAGTGATGTCCCAAGACACAGAATTAAAAAATGACCTGAGGACTTCCTTGGTTCCAATGGTTAAGAATCCGTCTCCCAATGCAGGGGACCACACGTTCCATCCCTGGTTCAGGAAGATTCCATATGCCCCTGGGCAAATAAGCCCATGTGCCACAACTACCTAATCTGTTTGCCACAACTAGAGAAAGCCTGTGTGCAGCAGTGAAGACCCAGCTCAGCCAAAAATAAACAACAAATAAGTAAATAACTAAATAACTTTAATAAAGGAATGACTTGGGATTTGAGTCTAGAGATCGTGCATCTTATGATCAAAAAGGAATTTACAGGTTGACTGTCTAATTGCTTCCTTTCACAGATAAGGAAATAGAGGCTTAGGGCACTCAAATGACTTGTCTAGCATTTGAGAACTAGAAAGCAGCAGAGCCATGCCAAATCTAAGGCTTCTAAATATCATCATGTGGTTCTATGCTTTTAACAACAGAATGTTGTCTCACATCAGGCTGACCCCTGCACTATTCCTGAAACCGTTTCTAGCTGATAGTCACTGGTCAGCCAGCTTCTATTTGGGGTTGACTATCACAATGCTTTCATCTTCCACTTGAATGCTGATGTTATGTCAAACCAGCCATTTTCCTGAAATGATCAAACCTACTTTGCATTTGCTAAACACTTTTCTTTTGAAATCTCCCCAGAACCTGTTTAGCAGAGGCAAAATGCCTTTGACAAAATTATCCCCTATTCAATGGTGTGAATTCACTGTCTGATTATGCATCCATGAATCGAAAGTGTTTGCTGCCTCAGGGATCAGCCTCTGATATACCCTTACTAACTGTGCTTTTATCCTCTGTGAAAAAAATCAACTTGTCTCAGTACTGGTGACTGTTGTATTTAACTACTGTAAATGGGTTTCTTCATCACTGTGCATCTTTTACTTACTGTAATAAATGTGATCAACTGATGTTAAGTGTCACCTGTAGACGGAAAAGGAAGTGCAAAAATAAGTCTGCTGAGAAAATATTTTTTGAAGGTCATATGTTATGTTGCTTTTTTGTGTTCTTAATTGGGAGCTTTGTAAACACCTAGCTAGAGCCCACCCTGGGTCCAAACCTGGCTGATAAATATAAAGCGTGTAAAAATAACAGAGGAAAAGAAATCTATGTGACCACTGAAGAACAATGAAGTGTAATCGCATGAAATAGTCAATGAACCCAGTAGGAAGATTGCTGCACTTACTGGAGTGATATATAATTTGTGGGAAGCCTCTAATTGCAACTTACATAACATGACTTTAAATCCTTCCAGAAAAGTACTCTACTTATTCAAATTGAGGTCTTTTAAAGCTGCCAAGCTGCCAAAATCTCTTGCCTGAGGTGACTGGCATATTTCTGTTCTGGGGAGACTCTGCGTATATTGACAATTGGACTTAAGTGTCCCACGGGGATAGTGGAGAGGGTGGCGAATGTTAAAGTGTAGAATACTAAACAAACAAAGAAACTACATTCTACATTTGTGGATTATACCTGCACTGGGAAAGACCTGTTAGTTATCTTGTTAAAAAAGACATTTAAATAAAGAAGTGCCAAAGTACTTACTAACCAGAATACCACCTGCTTCCTAGAAGTCAATGAATGCGTATTTTTTGAATGATAAATATAGTAGTTACTGCTTGTTGAGAACACAGCATGTATCCAGCACGTGCTAAGGCCTCCGTTATAGGGCCATGAGGCCGCCCACATTCAGGCCTAGCCTGACCTATGCTTGTTTTCTTAGAGCCCTCGGGGGCTTCTAAGAGATTTTTAGGCCTTCACTCAGAGTGTAGGCTCTCCCTCTTTGTCCTCCCCCAAACTCTCTCTGGTGGCTCAGATGGTAAAAAACCTGCCTGCAATGCAGGAGACCCGAGTTCAATCCCTAGGTTGGGAAGATCCCCTGGAGAGGGAATGGCAACTCACTCCAGTATTCTTGCCTGGAGAATTCCACAGACAGAGAAGCCTGGTGGCCTACAGTCCAGGGGGTCGCAAGGAGTCAGACACGACTGAGTAACTAACACAAACATCTTTGTCTAGCTTTCTATTCCTCGTTTTTGGCATTCAATCAAAATGTCTGGTAACAGGTGAATTAGGGGTTTCCCACTTTGCCAACTGGACATACCCTCTGACTATGTATATAGTGACAGTTTCCTTCCATGAACCCAGATTATGTATTTGCTACTCTATGGATAAACCTAGACAGTGTATTAAAAAGCAGAGACATTACTTTGCTAACAAAGGTCCCTATAGTCAAGGTGATGGTTTTTCTAGAAGTCATATATGGATGTGAGAGTTGGACCATAAAGAAGGCTGAGAGTCAAAGAACTGATGCTTTTGAATTGTGGTGTTGAAGAAGACTCTTGAGAGTTCCTTGGACTGCAAGGAGTTCAAACCAGTCAATCCAAAAGGAAATCAATCCTGAATATTCATTGGAAGGACTGATACTGAACTGAAGCTCCAATACTTTGGTCCCCTGATGCATAGAGCCAATTCATTAGAACAGACCCTGTTGCTGGGAAAGATTGAAGGCAGGGGAAGAACAGGATGACAGAGGATGAGATGGTTGGGTGCCATCACTGACAACTTTGAGCAACCTCCAGGGGATGGTGAGGGACAGGGATGCCTGGTGTGCTGTGGTCCACGGGGTTGCAAAGAGTTGGACACAACTGAGTGACTGAATAACAGTGACAATGCTATGGATTCCTAAAACATGCTTCACTTTTTCTTTCAGGACACTTAGCACAATTGCAATTTTTTACAGCCTCTTGGTAGGAGCCCTAGAAAGAGTTGAAGATTGTCTTGCTCATGCTAATATCTTCTTCCCTTGGTTCAATTCCTGAAAGTGTTTAGAAATATTTGTAGAATGAATCTTTAATGCATTCTCACATCAGTTCCTAAGATAGAAGTTATTATCCTTAATTTATACATGAGAACACTGATGATCAAGGAACAAATTCTCTAAGATCCTTACTGTAAAAAATAATAGAGCCTGTCTGCTTTACTCTGAAACCCATGTGTTCAAGTCCTATGGAACATTATGCTTTAAAGGGAACTCATGCTACATGAATGTAAGCTATATAAGTGAAAACAGTGCAAACAAATGCAAAGAAAAATTAAGTGAAATTGACATGTGAAACAATGTTAGTGGGTGGTGGCAGTTTTAGTGGGCTTAAACTTGCTTGGTTTTTGTTTGGCCGCACCATGCATCAGGCGTGTGGGATGGTAGATCCCTGACCAGTGATCTAACCTGCACCCCCTGCATTAGAAGCATGGAGTCTTAACCACCGGGCAACCAGGGAAGTCCTAAAGCTACATTTTCTACTTCGGAATACCATGAGCATTAGATCAAGAACCAGCAGTTCTTGAAGACACCTCGTGATTTGATTTCCTAAATGGAAGATGGAAGACTGGGAATGAGATGAGGCCAAGCTGTGTTTTCCTATCCAACCCGAGAATTTGAAATCTCTAGATGTGACCTCACTAATTGAGTTAGGACTGAAACTAACCATAAAGGGAGAGGGTCCTGTCACTCTAATGCAGACAATCAATCATCATAACTCAACTCTACTCTCTTTGGTTTGGGTTGTGGCTATTTAAACCTGAAAATTATAAACATGTAGAATCATTTCAAAAGACGACATCCTTTGGAAGACTTATCATGGGAGATTTCATGAGCACAGGACATTTGGCTAACTTTTTATACATATTCAGAATGGCTTAGAAATTTAAAAACCTGTGGAATAGTGTGGCTAAAGCAAGTATTTCTAGTTTGTATTCTAGAATGCTTGGGAGCAGAACGCATGAGGAAGGACACTCAGAGCTGCATCAAGAAGTGCACAGACTTTGGGGAGGAGGTTCAGAGCTTCAGGTGCGTGCTGGTTCCTCTGAGAGTTGAAAGTGAGAGAAGTCATTGAATTTCCATTGTCTGACCTCTCACCATGTCATCAGTTGCATTAAAAGGAATGCTTTGCATGCTAAGTTGCTTCAATCAGGTCCAACTGTTTGTAACCCCATGGACCATAGCCCACCAGGCCCTTCTGTCCATGGAATTCTCCAGGCAAGAATACTGGAGTGGGTTGCCATGCCCTCCTCCAGGGGATCTTCCTGACCCAGGGATGGAACCCAAGTCTCTTTTGTCTCCTGCATTGGCAAGTGTGTTCTTTACCACTAATGCCACCTGGGAAGCACCATTAAAAAGAATAAATGAATCTTTATCTGAAGTATAATTTTGAGCAAATTTGTAAATAGTAAAGTGTCCAGTTGCTTAGGAAGTACATTTCTCAGATTTCTAGATCAGAGAGAGAGCACAAAGAAACACAAATTCCCTGAACTTTGAACCAGGCTCTCTGTGATACTGCCTGCTCTGCGGTATTTAATTCTGAACTGCCGATGTACTGTCACTTCATGACATGGAAGGAATGGCTGGGAGATGGCTTGAAGAAACAGCTGAACAAGAAGTAGACCCCAGGGGGATTTGTTGAGCCAAAAGTGAGAGGGGTAGAAAAGGAGATGGGCAAGGCTGGAAGACAGGGATAAAGCTAGAGGAGGAGCGTAAACCTCATGGTCAGAAACTAGTTTTATTCATGTATTAAATAAACACAGGTGAGTGACATCCCTATAAATCAGTTTCAGGAATATTGCTAAATCTCAGAGATACTAAAAAGGAATTTCACAGGGTAATTAATGCATTATTTCTCTCCATGACAATCTCTTAGTTTAGAAAACTATCCAGTTATGTGGAGAGACATTTATAATAGTGTAGAGGTAAAGCTTCCCTGGGAGCTCAGTTGGTAAAGAATCCGAGTGCAATGCAGGAGACCCTAGTTTGGTTCATGGGTAAGGAGGATCCCTGGAAAAGCGATAGGCTACCTACTCCAATATTCTTGGACTTCCTGGTGGCTCAGATGGTAAAGAATTTGCCTGCAGTGTGGGAGACCTGGGTTCGATCCCTAGGTTGGGAAAATTCCCCTGGAGGAGGACATGGCAACCCACTTCAGTATTCTTGCCTGGAGAATCCCCATGGACAGAGAACCTGGTGGGCTCATGGGGTCACAAAGAGTCGGACATGATTGAGCAGCTAAGCATAGCACAGCCCAGGGGTATTCACAGGGGTTTCCCAGATGGCATTAGTCATAAAGAACCTGTCTGCTAGAGTCGGGGTAAAGTGGTAAAGAACCTGCCTGCTAGACTCTTTGATAGGGGTAGCAAAGAGTCAGACACGACTAAGCGGCTAAGCATAGCACAGCCCAGAGGTATTCACAGGGGCTTCCCAGATGTCACTAGTGGTAAAAAACCTGTCTGCTAATTCAGGAGACAAGAGACTAGGGTTCGATCCCTGGGGTTGGAAGATCTCTTGGAGGAGCGCATGGCAACCCGCTCTAGTATTTGTGCCTGGAGAACCCCATGGACAGAGGAGCCTGGTAGACTCTAGTCCACGGAGTTGCAAAGAGTCAGACATGACTGAAATGACTTAGCATGCTCGCAGAGGTATTTACATGATGATGTGCATATACAGCACAGACAGAGCTACCAACCTGCAAACTGGAGCATTTCTAAAAGAAGTTATGCAAGCAAAGTGACCCTAGAAGAATATTCTTCTGAATGTTAGTTATATAATATATTGGGATAGGCCAATGTTGAAGGTAGGAAAATATCCAGAATGTGATTGTAGCAATCCAAGTTCCAAAAGGGTAATATTTAAAGAAATAATATTCGGCATTAGAAACTGACTTTATGAATGCTCAAGGAAAAACGTGCTTTCCTGTCCATTGTCTTGCAGGGCTCACCCTCTCTCACGGTCTGCATTCACATTAGAACTCTAGCTTGAGTTCTAGCCTTTCACGAAGTATATATTGGTTTAAAACAGCTATCTATTAATTATTTTTTTCCCTAGGAGCTAAACTAAGAACTAGCAGGACACAAGTGGGCAATATAAGGTCCCTGTACCATAGTTGTTTGACTTCCTTTTATCTTTATTTTTTTTATTTTTATTAATTTATTTATCTTTAATTGGAGGATAATTGCTTTCCAACATTGTATTTGTTTCTATTATACATCAACATGAATCAGCCATAAGTGTAAATATGCCCCCTCCCTCTAGAACCTCCCTCCTACTTCCCACCCGAACCCACTCCTCTATTTGTCACCAAATACCAGGTTTACTTTTCTAAACTTTAGTCTAAATTGGCCAAAGCCTGACAGTATCTATCTTTTCTACTATGTGTCAGCGTTGGGCAATACTGTGATGAAGTGAAAAGAGAGTGGTCGATCTAGAGAATGGGTGTTGAACTCAATCCTATATCAGAATCACTTAGAAGGTTAGAACATGGTTTGCTCCAGAGCTGCTGACTTATTAAGTCTGGAGGGAGCCTGAGAACATCAAATATAACATGTTTTCTAGGAAATGCTGTTTGCCTAGGGACGACATTTCCAGAACCACTGGAAACAGACTACTTCCCTGTATCTTTTCTCTGACTACTTTAGCTCAAAGAAACTGTCCTTCCTTTTCAATACCCTCCTGTCCAACCTTTGAACCCCAAAGGTTGAATTTTATACAATCTGGTTTTCTGTTTAATAGGTAAGACTTTAGACTCCATAGGACTGAGTAGGAACCTATTAAATTTCTTTAACTTTGCTTCTTGCTGAGGGGGTAGATGTCCCTTAAATTGCAGCTAATATATGAAATGTCATGGTCTCCAGACCCAGGGGAAGAGAGGCAACCTCTCAGATGAGGGTAGGGAAGTTCAGTGGCATCTGTAAATTATAGAGCTGTACCATGACCTGCATAGAGGTACCCTGGGAAAGAGACAGTCTTTATCCAAGGGCTTATGTCCCACAAGTTCAAAAGGAGCTTTCAATGTTTAGAACATGGAAAAAAAAAAACTTAGGACAATAAAAAATGTACTCATTATAGAAGAAAATGAAATTTAAATCTCCAGTTCTCCAAAATACCCACTGAAGAAAACTGCTGTGCCTTCAACCTTTGAAAAATCGCTAATGAACTACATGAATCTCTATGTGCCCTTAATCAGGTGACTAGCTGGGGCTAGCAGAGTGACCTCTCATAACCAGGCAGTAAACTCATATAATTGGGGAACATGTAAGGAAAGACTTACTGTATTAGATTGCATTCATTTGCATATTGAGGTCAAAACTCCAATGTGTAAACTGAAAAGAATGATATTAATTAGCAAAATTTCTTGCAAGGCTCTTTGGCTTAGAAAAACAACACTTTCAGCTCAATTTAAGTGTGCATAGGTGATGTCTCTCTGTACAAGTCTGTCTGGATCCAGTAAACCTGGTCATGCTCTCATATAAGGGAAATCATTCACTATTCCAACATGTCTGAAGATGCCTTTGCTATATGTGCACAGACTTGAAGCACTCTGGGGAACAGGCACATTGCATCTGGCCAAGCTCTAAGAGAGTGGGGAAAGATGTGGGGGACTTTGCATAAGCAAGGTTTCCACTGTAGGCGAGTGTGGATACACAGGTTCCTACTCGAATTATCCATCTCCAACCCCGTGCTTGGCACATGAGAAGCAGTTCACAAGTACTTTTGAATGTGAAATTTAGTAGAAAAGTAAAGAGCCAAGATTTGTTGGGTTTTACTCATGAACCTGTAATTCATTTTGGCCTCAAAACATTTCCCAGTAAAAAGGCTATAGTCTTGGCCATTCATGTATATTTCTCCTAACTTTCCATGATAAATCCTTAGCAAGTGTAAAGTTGTAGAAAATTGAACATTGTGATGTCCTGTGGAGGAAATATCTTAAGCAAGAGATCATTTTCCAAGATGCTTAGTGACTGTAAACATCATCAGGCCTAACTGTGAAACCTTGCTTTTCCAGATGGTGAATGGATGTGAAAAATTTACAGGCATTTCTCTTCCAAATATTGAAGTAGTTTAATTTTTTTCTTGTTATAAAATGCTGATGCTCCTGCCATTGAAAATACTGCAATATAAAAATTTGCTGATCTGCTTTTTGTCAAGAGAAGAAAACAACTTGTTTGGCACTAGACATTGATTTTCCAGCAATATGAGCAATAAAGGGACTAAATTCTCAGAGAAGTTCCAAATCCAACCCCACCTGCCTGATGTTTCCAGAAGATCTTGCATATTCAGCTTAGAGTCTGGAAACATTTAAAATTTGCACTTCTCAATGAACTAATAGAAAGATGAAAGGAGACGTTGATAATTTCTTCATTTTACAAGCTACAGGTATATTTAACTTCTAAGTAATTATGAGCAAAACATCTAAACACTTGGCCTCAATCTACCCAACTGTAATGTAGGTAAACCAAACAACCTGCTTCTTTAAATATTTAACAATGACTAGTAAAGATGATGAGAATAACCATTCTTTGAATGCTAGTTTTTGTACCTGTCAGGAATTATACTAAGATCTTTACCTGATTTAGCTCATTTTATTCTTACTATAACAAGAAGCTCAGTTGCTTAGGTGATGTTCAACTCTTTGCAACACTATGGACTGTAGCCCTCAGGCTCCTCTGTCCATTGGATTTTCCAGTAAAGAATACTGGAGTGGGTTACCATGCCCTTCTCCAGGGACTATAAGCCTAGTTATGTAATCTTCAACTAACAAGTAACACAAACTGAGGTTTTTAGAGGATAAACAACTTTCCCCAATAAAAGCAGACCTAAGATAAAAATTTAAGCCTTCTAACTGCAAACTAATGTTCTTATGGACTTTTAAATTAAATATCATTATTCTCCTTTTTGTAAAACTTATTATAGTGTCACATTCTAATCAATAAAGGATAAATAGAAAGATAAGTATGAACACATACACACATTTTGTATGTGTGTGTGTGTATGTGATTTAGTTATTCATTGTGATCAATTTGTGATAATCTTAATTTTAGGATGTTATATGTAATCCCCATTTTAACCACAAAGAAAATATCTATAAAATTTAGACAAAAGAAAACAAAGAAGGAATCAAAATGTGTCACTCACTACAAAAAGATCAGCTAAGTATAAAGGAAACCAAAGGAGAGGAAATGAGGGACAAGAAACAAGACATATTCACAGCAAATAATAAAATGGTAAAAGTAAGTGCTTCCTTATCAGTCATTAATTATAAATGGGGACTTACCTGGTGGCCTGGTAGTTAAGAATCCACCTTCCAATGCAGGGGACATGGGTTTGATTCCTGTTCAGGGAACTAATATACCACATGCCATGTGGCAACTGAACCCATGTACCACAAGTAGAGAGAATCCCACACACTGCAACGTGTGGGATTGCAGTGAAGAACCCATGTGTCACAACTAAGACCTAAAACAGCCAAAACATAAGTAAATAAATGTTTTTTAAGAATAAATCTACAATGAAAAGTCATATATTGGGAGAATGAATCAAAAAACAGGATCCAATTGTGAGCCATCATTAAAAGACTCAGTTTAGATCTAAGGACACATGTTGAAAGTGAAAGAATGGAAAATGAAAGATATTCCATGCATATTGTAATCAAAAACAAGTAGAGGTGGATATAATAATATCGGACAAAATAGACTTAAGTGAAAATTGTTACAAAAGAAATAGATAAACTTTATACCATGATAAAATGATCAATTCTTCAAAACTATATAATTATAAATACATATCCTTCAAACAGTAATCGAAATCCTCCCAATAAAGACAAGTTAAAGACTAGATGGTTTCACTGGTGAATTCTATCAAACATTTAAAGATGAAGTAACACAAACCCTTCTCAAATTCTTCCAAAAAAATTGAAGAGAATACCTCCCAACATACATTGTGAGGCCAGCATTACTCTGAATCCAATTCTAGATAAAGATTCTACAAGAAAATAAAAATAGAGACCATTATCTCCAATGAATATTGAACAAAAATCCTCAACCAAATGCCAGCACGTCAAATTCAACATCACAATGAAAAGACTGTACAAAGACCAAGTGGGATTTATTCCTGGAATTGGAGGATGATTCAACAGATGGAAAACAGTCAATGTGAAGCATTACATTAACAGAATGAAAGACAACAGCCACATAAGCATCTAAATTGAGTAAGAAACAGCCTTTCACAAAAGTCAACCCCCTTTTACAACAGAACACTCAAAAACCTAGGAATAGAAGGAAACTACCTCAATATTGTAAAGGTGTTATATGAAAAACCCACAGCTAAGCTAACAACACCATCGTCAAAGATGAAAGACTGAAAGTTCTTTCTCTAAGATGAAAAATAAGACAAGCCTGCCAATTTTTGCTACTGATTTTCAACATAGTACTGTAAGTCCTAGCCAGAGCAATTAGGCAAGAAACAAAACGAAGGCAACCAAATTAGAAGGAAAGAAGGAAATCATCTCTCCTTGCAGATGGCAGGCTCTTATACACAGAAAACCCTAAAGATTCTACCAAAAAAAAAAAAAAGTTAGAATCAAAATCAAATTCTGCAAAGCTGCAGATACAAAATCAACATCAAAAATAAGTTGCATCAATGTGCATTAGCAATGGATAACATAAAAAGTAAATTGAGAAAAGAATCCCATTTATATAGCATCAAATAGAGTGAGTCTGAGTGAACTCCCGGAGTTGGTGATGGACAGGGAGGCCTGGCGTGCTGCAATTCATGGGGTCGCAAAAAGTCAGACACGACTGAGAGACTGAACTGAACTGAACTGAGAGTAACATACTCAGGAAGGAACTCAGGAATGTAGGAGAAGTAAGATTTTGCACTAAAAATTATAAAACATTGAAACAGACACAAATAAATGAAATGACATCTTGTATTCATGAGCTGAAAGGCTTAATATTAAGATGCAAGACTACCCAAAGGGATCGGTATGTAATCAATCATCTTAAAATTCATATGGACTCTCAAGGCACCCTGGATAACTAAAACAATCAGAAAAGAACAAAAGAACAATGGAGGAATCACATTTCCTGATATCAAATTTTACTGCAAAGATATGGTAATTAAAACAATGTGGGAGTGGCATATGAAACAGTGAAATAGAATAAAGAGTCGGGAAATAAACCCCTGGAATATGGTCAAATAACTTTGACAAAGTTGCCTAGATCATTCAGTGTAGAAAGGACAACGTTTTCAGCAAATGATTTTAGGAAAATTAGATATTCACATACAAAAGAATCGATGTGGGCCCTTTTCTTATACCATATGCAAAAATTAACTCAGAATGTATCAATAATCTAAATGTTAAGAGCTAGAACTATAAAATTTTTAGAAGAAAACATAGGGGAAATGCTTCTTGAGTTTGAATTTGACAATGATTACTTGAATATACCAAAAGCACAGGCAGCAACACCAGAAATTGAGAGAGAAATTATGCCTCATCAAGATTTAAAAGTTTTGTGCATCAATGGGCATTATCAACAGACTGAAAAGGCAGCCTATGAGATGGAAGAAAATGTTGTTGAATCATCTATCTGATAAGAAAATGATATCCAATATGTGTGAAAATTCCTATAGTTCAAAAATAACAATAACACTCCAATTCAAAAATGGACAGAGGACTTGAATAGATGTCTTTTTCGATTAACTAACAAGTACAAAAAGAGTTGCTCAACATGACTGATCATCAGGGTAATGCCATCAAAGCCATATTTAAATACCACTTCATGCTCATTAGCATGGCTACTACAAAAAATGAAAGCAAATGTTGACAAGGATGTGGAGAAATTAGAACACTTGTGCATTTCTGGCGGGAATGTAAAATAATGTAATCGCTGCTGGTGTGGAAATAATATGATGATTAGTATAATATGATGTTTTCATAAAAATTAAACATTGGAATACTATATAATTCTACTTCTAGGTATATACTCAGAATAAATGAAAGCAGGATCTAATATATATATATTTCAAGGAACATTTTCATAGCAATATTTTTTGCAATATATGTAAGATGGAAATAACAAATGTCCATTGCCAGATGGACAAAAACTAAGATCAAGTCATCCAATCCCATCATTTTATGGCAAATAGATGGGGTAACAATGGAAATATTACAGACTTTGTTTTCTTGGGCTCCAAAATCACTGTAGATTGCAAATGCAGCCACAAAATTAAAAGACGCTTGCTCCATGGAACAAAAAGCTACGACAAACCTAGACAGCATATTAAAAAGCAGAGACATTACTTTGCTGACAAAGGTCCATATAGTTAAAGCTATGGTTTTTCCAGTAGTCTTGTATGGATGTGAGAGTTGGACTATAAAAAAATCTGAGCGCCAAAGAATTGATGCTTTTAAATTGTGGTGTTAGAGGAGTCTTGAGAGTCCCTTGGACTGTAAGGAGATCACACCAGTCAATCCTAAAGGAAATCAACCCTGAATATTCATTGAAAGAACTGATGCTGAAGCTGAAACTCCAATACTTTGGCCACCTGATGCCAAGAGCCAACTCATTAGAAAATACCCTGATGCTGGGGAAGATTGAAGGCAGGAGGAGAAGGGAACGACAGAGGATGAGATGGTTGGATGGCATCACTGACTCAATGGACATGAGTTTGAGCAAGTTCTGGGAGATGGTGAAAGACAGGCAAGCCTGGTGTTCTGCAGTCCATGAGGTCACAAAGAGTAGAACACAACTGAGCAACTAAACAACAATTGCCAGATGAATAGATAAACAAAATATAGCAAATATATACAATGGAATATTTTCAGCCTTCAATAAGGAGAGAGAATTCTGACATATGCTTCAACATGAATGAACTCTGAAGACATTGCAGTAAGTAAAATGAACCAATGATAAAAATACTAATGTTGTATGATTCCACGTATGAGAGCCATTCAAAGTACTCAAATTTATAGACAGAAAGAAGAATGGTGGTTTCAAGGTCTGTAGTGAAAGGATTAGAGAGTTAGTGTTTAATGGGAGCAGAGTTTTAGTTTTGAAAGATTAAAAAGTTGTACAGCTGGGATGGCATTAACGGTTTCAGAACAATGTGAATGTACTTAATAACACAGAATTGTACACATAAACATAATTAAAATTTTGTATTGTATATATTTTACTGCAACAAACTGAGTTTCTTAAAAGAGTAAATATTTATTTAGAATAAGTAATTATCATAAATTATTTCTGGAGGGTTTGGGACACTCCCCACAGATATCTCTTTCAGTTCGGTTCAGTTCAGTTGCTCAGTCGTGTCCGACTCTTTGCAACCCCATGAATCGCAGCACGCCAAGGCCTCCCTGTCCATCACCAACTCCCGGAGTTCACCCAGACTCACGTCCATCGAGTCAGTGATGCCATCCAGACATCTCATCCTCTGTCGTCCCCTTCTCCTCCTGAAACATGCTTATGGAGAATGTGTCCCTGATTGGACAAGAGTTTCTTTCAGTTAAACTCTCTCCCTCTGCATTTTCCGTATGCTGTTTCAGATGACTCAAGACACATCTCATACCAGATGTCACGGTTTAATACTTAAAGGATACATGACAGGTCTTTCAAGGGCTCGCTCAGCCTCTCAACTGATGTGGATGGAGGAGACCATGTATCTTTGTTCTTCAGGAATGTGCATGTTGCACTCTTCAAAAAATTATCTTCGTGTTTCAATTTTAAACTGTTTCCGATTTAGCTGAGGATGATCAGTTGGCAAGAAGTTTGCAATGAGAAGTAATACTACTCTCTTATGTGTGTGAGAGAAATATGTAAGTTATATTTGGGGGTTGACATGTTTAATCAGGCATTTCTATTGCAGCCTTGCTAGGGAAATAGCGCTAGGATGTCAGGCTCTTGCAGTCTGCAGATCAGTGCTATACAACAAAGACTGTCCCTCCTGAAATGCTTACTGCTCCATTAAGAAACAAGTTTGTTTGTTTGTTTGTTTGTTTGTTTGTTTTGAGTACCATTAAGTAGTTTGGCACTTGCCTTTGGGGATAACTAGAAGCTGTTGATTTTATTCTTGATCTTTGTAGTTTCAGCCAAAACAGAAAGGGCCAATTGCATATCCTTTAAAGTGAAAAGAGTTAAAACAGGAAGAAGAAATACCATTGACTCCAAATTATTCATTTTATGTAAGAGAAAATTAATAATGCTAGAATCAAGAGGAACTGATATTAACACTGCAATCACAAAAGGCTGATCCTATTTCAGAGTATGGGATTTTATATGGCCATCATCTTCTTCATTATCATGTAACATTCAAAGCAAAATGGTTGTCTGGGGAGGCCTTACAAATAGCTGTGAAAAGAAGAGAAGCAAAAAGCAAAGGAGAAAAGGAAAGATATAAGCATCTGAATGCAGAGTTCCAAAGAATAGCAAGAAGAGATAAGAAAGCCTTCTTCAGCAATCAATGCAAAGAAGTAGAGGAAAACAACAGAATGGGAAATACTAGAGATCTCTTCAGGAAAATTAGAGATACCAAGGGAACATTTCATGTAAAGATGGGCTCAATAAAGGACAGAAATGGTATGGACCTAAGAGAAGCAGAAGATATTAAGAAGAGATGGCAAGAATACACAGAAGAACTGTACAAAAAAGATCTTCATGACCCAGATAATCACGATGGTGTGATCACTCACCTAGAGCCAGACATCCTGGAATTCAAAGTCAAGTGGGCCTTAGAAAGCATCACTACAAACAAAGCTAGTGGAGGTGATGGAATTCCAGTTGAGCTATTTCAAATCCTGAAAGATGATGCTGTGAAAGTGCTGCACTCAATATGTCAGCAAATTTGGAAAACTCAGCAGTGGCCACAGGACTGGAAAAGGTCAGTTTTCATCCTGATCCCAAAGAAAGGCAATGCCAAAGAATGCTCAAACTACCGCACAATTGTACTCATCTCACATGCTAGTAAAGTAATGCTCAAAATTCTCCAAGCCAGGCTTCAGCAATATGTGAACCGTGAACTTCCTGATGTTCAAGCTGGCTTTAGAAAAGGCAGAGGAACCAGAGATCAAATTGCCGACATCTGCTGGATCATGGAAAAAGCAAGAGAGTTCCAGAAAAGCATCTATTTCTGCTTTATTGACTATGCCAAAGCCTTTGACTGTGTGGATCACAATAAACTGTGGAAAATTCTGAAAGAGATGAGAATAACAGACCACCTGATCTGCCTCTTGAGAAATTTGTATGCAGGTCAGGAAGCAACAGTTAGAACTGGACATGGAACAACAGACTGGTTCCAAATAGGAAAAGGAGTATGTCAAGGCTGTATATTGTCACCCTGTTTATTTAACTTCTATTCAGAGTACATCATGAGAAATGCTGGACTGAAAGAAACACAAGCTGGAATCAAGATTGCTGGGAGAAATATCAATAACCTCAGATATGCAGATGACACCACCCTTATGGCAGAAAGTGAAGAGGAACTCAAAAGCCTCTTGATGAAAGTGAAAGTGGAGAGTGAAAAAGTTGGCTTAAAGCTCAACATTCAGAAAACGAAGATCATGGCATCCAGTCCCATCACTTCATGGGAAATAGATGGGAAACAGTGGAAACAGTGTCAGACTTTATTTTTTTGGGTGACAAAATCACTGCAGATGGTGACTGCAGCCATGAAATGAAAAGACGCTTACTCCTTGGAAGGAAAGTTATGACCAACCTAGACAGCATATTCAAAAGCAGAGACGTTACTTTGCCAACAAAGGTCCGTCTAGTCAAGGCTATGGTTTTTCCTGTGGTCATGTACGGATGTGAGAGTTGGACTGTGAAGAAGGCTGAGCACCGAAGAATTGATGCTTTTGAACTGTGGTGTTGGAGAAGACTCTTGAGAGTCCCTTGGACTTCAAGGAGATCCAAACCAGTCCATTCTGAAGGAGATTAGCCCTGGGATTTCTTTGGAAGGAATGATGCTAAAGCTGAAACTTCAGTACTTTGGCCACCTCATGTGAAGAGTTGACTCATTGGAAAAGACTCTGATGCTGAGAGGGATTGGGGGCAGGAGGAGAAGGGGACGACAGAGGATGAGATTGCTGGATGGCATCACTGACTCGATGGGCGTGAGTCTGGGTGAACTCCAGGAGTTGGTGATGGACAGGGAGGCCTGGAGTGCTGCGATTTATGGGGTTGCAAAGAGTTGGACATGACTGAGCGACTGAACTGAACTGAACATTCAATAATTTTTTGGACTGAACAGTCATGGTGAACCACCCTGGAAACAAAAGAGGTATGAACACTTGTAGATGATTAGAGAAAGCAAAAAATTGGCAGTGGATGGTGAAATACAGGAGACAGCTATAATATTTACATGACTCATCCTGGCCACATACTACTTTGCGTATACCACTAGAATGGGCCTTACTGGACTGAGTCAAGACAGAAAGAGTATCCTTACTATTATACCTCTCACTTCATCCTTCAAAAGCTAAAAGGGAAAAATAAGACACAGGGAGATATCTTCACAGGGAGATGTCTTTTCTTAAAATAGTTTCCCGTCACTTTAAATACTGAATATTAGAAAAATACAAATACTTGACATAGTATTCATATCTGAAAACTGGCTTCTTACCACAAATACTGCAAAAATTTAAAAATAGAGCCATCAAAAGCAAAACAGATTCAAACTGACAGCAAGTATGTCCAATGTTTCCTTGAAAGGCCATTTCCATCACAGCAAAGATAAATCAATATTCATTGCTCAAAATTTGAAAAGTATGAGTAAATGGTCAAAGTTATAAAAAGTGTGCTGTTATTGGTCTTTAGTTGCTTAGTCATGTCTGACTCTTTTGAAACCCCATGGACTGTCAAGAATACTGGAGGGGGTTGCCATTTTCTTCTTCATGGGATTTTCCCAAGCCAGAGATTGAATCTGTGTCTCCTGCATTAGCAAGTGGATTCTTTACCACTGAGCCACCTGGGAAAATCTATGAAAAGTGTAGCCTCTCAGTCAACTTAAAGGAACAAAATATTTGAAGTAGAATAGACTCAGCAGGCTGTATAATCAGTCACATTCAAGCCAGTTACTTCATAACATCTGCTGTTATAAACATAATAATCTACAACCATTACTTTCTTATATCAGTGATTATTAACTCTAACTCCTTTATCAAATCAGTAAGATGAGTATTATCTTGCCTACCTTATATATGAGAGGCAAATAAATTTTCATTCATTTTGTTTCTCAAATTGAAACTATTCAAAGACATTTATTCAGAAGCTACTATATTTTAGGCAAAATGTGAGGTGCTAGAGGTATGAAAAACAAGACATATCTTGTCATAGAATTTGGGGGGAAATGGAGGGAAAAAGATAAAACACTTGAAACAACTATATTTTTAAATTACAAATTTAATGTGTTGTGATATAAAGAAGTAAATTTATGAGAAATAATGATAACACAGATTACTTCATCATAACTCTTAATGCAAACAACAACAAATACTCAGCAAAAATTAAAGTGTTGCTCATGAGATCAAAGAGCTTGCCAGAGTATAAGGAATTACCAGGGTATGTAGGAAGAAAAAAGAAGAAAGAAAAGAAAGTATAGAAGAAAGGAGAAAATAAAATAAATAAATAAAAAGGGAAATGGTAACCAAGGATGTGGGGCTTTCTTAGAGGCTCAGACAGTGGAGAATCTGCTTGCAGTGCAGGAGACCAGAGTTTGATCCCCGGATGGGGAAAACCCACTGCAGAAAGGAATGGCTACCCACGCTGGTATTCTTGCCTGGAGAATTCCATGGACAGCAGAGCCTGTTGGGCTACCGTCCATGGGTGGACATGAAAATAGGTGCTATGGCTTTCATCTCTATTATTCTTTAAAACTGTTAGAAGCAAAACTAAAACATCAGCTTCCTTATAGATGGAAACCAAAATTTATCATTCAAAGGGTAGATTTTGCATTAGATTAGACACAGTCATAGGGAATTTGTAAGCCAGAATATAAATTAGAATGAATCACCTAGAATGAATCACCTGGAAAGGTACACACAAAAACCCCACAAAGATGCAAAACTTGGAAAAGTGTGAAGAAATATAGCAGATACAGTAAGATCTAGTCTTTAAAAAATTGAAGTCCCTGAAAAAAAAAAGTAAATAATAATGCATCATTATTTTCCTTAACAAAGCAAAGGCAATAATCTATAAATTCAAGAAACTCAATGACACCCAAATAGGATAAATAAAAGTAAATACACAGCTTAGTACATCACAGCGAAAATATTGAATACCAAGCCAAAGAGATAATCTGAAAAGCAGCAGATAATGTCTTTTATTTTTTAAAGGACACATTACATTTATTAGAGCAACAGAATTACAGCTGACATTTCAAAAGCAGCAAGAGCAATGAGAAAATAGTGGGCTAAAACATTCAAGAATATCTTCAATGTATCAACAAAAGAAATGTCAACTAAACTAGAATGCCATATTCAGGAAAATACACTTCAAAATAAAATTGAAATAAAGACACTTCAAACAAATAAATATATGATTGCAGTAGACTGCACTAAGATTTTGGTAAGGATAGTTCAGTTCAGTTCGGTTGCTCAGTCATGTCCGACTCTTTGCAACCCCATGAATTGCAGCACGCCAGGCCTCCCTGTCCATCACCAACTCCCAGAGTTTACCCAAACTCATGTCCATCGAGTCAGTGATGCCATCCAGCCATCTCATCCTCTGCTGTCCCCTTCTCCTCCTACCCCCAGTCCCTCCAAGCATCAGAGTCTTTTCCAATGAGTCAACTCTTCGCATGAGGTGGCCAAAGTATTGGAATTTCAGCTTCAGCATCAGTCCTTCCAAAGAAATCCCAGGTCTGATCTCCTTCAGAATGGACTGGTTGGATCTCCTTGCAGTCCAAGGGACTCTCAAGAGTCTTCTCCAACACCCGTACCTTTGACCAAAAAAAAAGGTAGCCCTGTTTTTTAAAGATAGGCTGATATAAGTGGTGAACAAAATAAGATAAACATCATGAGTAGTGGTGTATCTAAATGGAAATTGCTAGTATAAGACAAAAATTATTATATCTGCATGTGTTTGTTATTTTTATCTTATATTACTCTGATTAAATGAACATTTTTTTCCTTATGTTTATCAGCCATTCATGTTACTTTTCTGAGAAATGCCTGCTCATGACTTTGGCACAGTATTTAATTTGGTCATTTAGCTTTTTTGTGGTTTGTCATTTATTCATCTTAAATAGATTAGACTATGTTATTTTACTTGTTTCATGCTGCTTTTTGATAAAAGAGCCCCTATTTTTCACAAAGTTAAATTCATCAATCTTTTCCTTATAGTCAAAATTTTTACTTTCATATTTAAGAAATATTTTTTTGTCTGAAGGTGAAAAAATAAAATATGAGTTTGGTTTAAATTGTGGCATTAGAAGGGAGGAGTTAAGGATGAATTGACATTTCTAGCTTGGATAACTGGATGCAAGGTAATTCCATCTATTGAGGAAGAGAACACTAAAAGAAGACTAGGTTTTAGAAAAAACAAGGAGGATTATAAATTTAGTTTTCGTCACATTTAGTTTAAAATGCATTTGACTGAGCTGCTGGTCCAGTGCTGAGATGTTTCAAAGCCTTATGAAAAATGTTTGGATCCCCATGAACCCCAACTATACCCAGGTTTACCAGAAAACTTAGGTAGGAATGGTGTTGATGGGTTTCATCATTTATAAATTCAGGGGTGCTGATAAAAAAGTAAAGCCTCAAAAGTTTCCAGTTGTGCACCTGTTCATGGCCATCATTAATCAGCTTCCCTTGGACGGGATGTCAGGATGGCTGTGTTGTGGGAACGTGGGACATCCTGTTGACTTGTAGCAGTGCTGCTGCCCAGGGGCATGAATAAACATACCTATGAGACTAGAGATCTCCCCAAGAAAATTAGAGATACCAAGGGAACTTTCCATGCGAAGATGGGCACAATAAAGGACAGAAACAGTATGGACTTAACAGAAGCAGAAGATAATAAGAAGAGGTGGCAAGAATATACAGAACTATACACAAAAGATCTTCATGACCCAGATAATCGTGATGGTGTGATCACTCACCTAGAGTCAGACATCCTGGAATTCGAAGTCAAGTGGGCCTTAGAAAGCATCACTACTAACAAAGCTAGTGGAGGTGATGGAATTCCAGTTGAGCTATTTCAAATCCTAAAAGATGATGCTGTGAAAGTGCTGCACTCAATATGCCAGCAACTTTGTACAACTCAGCAGTGGCCAGAGGACTGAAAAAGGTCAGTTTCATTCCATTCCCAAAGAAATGTAATGCCAAAGAATGTTCAGATTACTGCACAATTGTACTCATCTCACACGCTAGCAAAGTAATGCTCAAAATTCTCCAGCCAGGTTTCAACAGTACATGAAGAATGAACTTCCAGATGTTCAAGATGGTTTTAGAAAAGGCAGAGGAACCAGAGATCAAATTGCCAACATTTGATGGATCATTGATAAAGCAAGATAGTTTCTGAAAAACACCTACTTCTGCTTTATTGACTGCACCAAAGCCTTTGACTGTGTGGATCACAACAACTGTTGAAATTCTTCAAGATATGGGAATACCAGACCACTTTACCTGCTGCTGGAGAAATCTGTATACAGGTCAAGAAGCAACAGTTAGAACTGGACATGGAACAACAGACTTGTTCCAAATCAGGAAAGGAGTTGGTCAAGGCTGTATATTGTCACCGTGCTTATTTAACTTACATGCAGAGTACGTCATGCAAAATGCTCGACTGGATGAAGCACAAACTGGAATCAAGATTGCCAGGAGAAATAGCAGTAACCTCAGATATGCAGATGACACCACCCTTATGGCAGAAAGTGAAGAAGAACTAAAGAGCCTCTTGATGAAAGTGAAAGAGGAGAGTGAAAAAGTTGGTTTAAAACTCAACATTCAGAAAATGAAGATCATGCATCTGGTCCCATCACTTCATGGCAAATAGATGGGGAAACAATGAAAACAGTGACAGACTTTAATTTTGGGGCTCAAAAATCACTGTAGATGGTGACTGCAGCCATGAAATTAAAAGACGATTGCTCCTTGGAACGAAAGCTATGACCAACCTAGACAGTATATTAAAAAGCAAAGACATTACTTTTCTGACAAAAGTCCGTCTAGTCAAAGCTATGGTTTTTCCAGTAGCCATGTATGGATGTGAGAGTTGGACTATAAAGAAAGCTGAGCACCAAAGAATTGATGCTTTTGAGTTGTGGTGTTGGAGAAGACTCTTGAGAGTCCCTTGGACTGCAAGGAGATCCAACCAGTCCATCCTAAAAGAAATCAGTCCTGAATATTCATTGGAAGGACTGATGCTGAAGCTGAAACTCCAATATTTAGGCCACCTGATGCAAAGAACTGAGTCACAGGAAAAGACCCTGATGCAGAGAAAGACTGAAGGCAGGAGGAAAAGGGGACGAAAGCTCATGAGATGGTTGAATGGCATCACTAACTTGATGGACACGAGTTTGAGCAAGCTCTGGGTGTTGGTGATGGACAGGGAGGCCTGGTGTGCTGCAGTCCATGCTGTTGCAGAGTCAGACATGACTGAGCAACTGAGATGAACCGAACTGGTGAGACTCACAAAGACAAAAATAAGAAATAAAATGCATTTGAGCCTTCTATGGTTGATATATTGAAAAAAGTTTGTTATGTGGAACTGGTGCCCATAGGAAATATCAGAGGTAAAGATGATTTATTTAATCTTATGAATTTATTTTTGTGATGATGGTCAAAGAAGCCAATGAGCATGAACAAATTCACTTAAGAAGTGAGTAGGGCAGTAGTTCTCAACTTGAAGAGACTTCGACCCTCCATCCCTTCGCCACTTCCTAGGACTTTCAAAAATGTCTGGAGATATTTTTTGCAGCCCTGACTGGGGAAAAGCATCTAGACTGTAGAGGCCAGGAATCTTCTCAGCAAGCCTCAACACAATATAGATAGTCCTCCTTTTCCCTGGTGGCTCAGATGGTAAAGAATCTGCTTGCAATGAGGGTGCCCCAGGTTCTATCCCTGAGTAGGGAAGTTTCCCTGGAGAAGAAAATGGCAACCCACTCCAGTATTCTTGCTTGGAGAATCCCATGGACAGAGGAGCCTGGTGGGCTACAGTCCATAGCGTTGCAGAGAATTGGACACGACTGAGTAACTAACACTTTCACTTGCACTCTCTCCTAAGAGAAAATATCCAGCCTCATATATCAATAGTGCCAAAGTTGAGAAACCCTGGGGTAGAGAAAAGGGACCCTCTGCCAAATTTTGTACAGCACTCGGTGGTTGTGTTGCAGAACGAAAATTTTCAAGTAACACCGAAAAGGAGTAGTCAGTCATCTAGGAGGAAAATCAAGAGTATTAAATCATGGAAGCCAAGAGGTGAATGTTATCAAAGGTATCAAATGCCACTGAGTTCATCTAAATTGAAGAATACAAAGTATCAGTTAGACAAACATAGTGAAAATGAAGTTTTTTCATGATACTGTTTTGTGGAATGATGAGGGTAAGAAAGGAGTGAAACAGGTTAGAGTCTGTTGAACAGGGAGTAGAACATAATGAAATGTAAGTTAGCAAAAATAAATAGCTCTTGTGATAGTTTTTGGCTGCGAATGAAAGAAGAAAGGGGAAGTATGGAGTGGAGTGAGATTCATTCTTCAAGGGAGAAATTTAGGGATATTTAACAGCCAATGAAGCAGATCCAAAGAAGGAGAAAGAGAGAAATGGATGAGAGATCCTGATAGCACATGAAGAAGATGATGCGTAGGAATTCAAGGCTTGGGGTAAAAAAAAAAAAAAAATGTCTTTAAGCAGAGGAAGATTCTCTCCTCCAGTTTAATAAGGGAGAAGGAAGATAGAATGTGTGTATATGCAGATGTAAGCGTGTAGGTTAAAGATGAAGACTGGCAATCTAATAGCTTCTATTTTCACTCTAACGTAGAAGGTGAGTTCAGCTGCTGAGAATTGGGGAAACAGTGACATGTGAGATATTCAGGCTGAAGAGAGATTGAAGAGTACACTGCATTTAATAGAAGAGTTGGATGATTGGAGAAATACAACAAGGTCACCATTTTTCTGTCTCCCCTTTCTCCATTTCTCTCTCTCTCTCTCCCTCTCTCATCTTTCAGTCTACCAACCTGGACCACAATTACTTAACATCCAGGTGATATTTGAGTTCCCTCCTAAATATCAACTATTAATATATGTTTATGGCTACAGAGGACACTTCAATAGAATACCTGTTCATTGTTAGTTTTTTCTGCTTTAGGCCCACATCTCTACACTAAATTTATAACCTATTACACAGTAATTAGAAATATGTTCACACAAATTCTATCTAAACTCTCTCTTTTAGGCTCTCACTACTTCATAAATTACCTGATGTGAAGGAGAGTATACTTTTACAAATATTCCCTGCTCACTTCTACTCCTCAGCAGCCAATGATATTCCCAGGCTCACCACTGAGTTACGAGCTTAGAGAGGTCACAGTTGACCTCAGTTCTGACTCCTTTCAACTACAATCTGTGTGCGTGAAGCAAGCACTTAATGAAACCTGAGCCTTTGTTGGTTCATCATTAAATGGATATTGTGACCATCGCCTCTCACAGGGCTTTTGAGGGCTGACTGCTTGTGGACATGAAGCGGTCACACCTCCTGGTTCCAGCTAGCGGTCCTGGCACGACTGGTAACCATGTCTCCTTCATTCCTCTGCCTCCCTCATTTCACCCAAGCAGCACCCTTTATGTTTGGCAGTCCATTCTCCAGAGAGATAAAAAACTGATTTGCCAGTTACCATGGTGAAAACTCTCCCACGGTGATCAATTTTAAGTTGCCAATATGTTGAATTCACAAAGTTCCTTAAAATATACTGGCTCTTATGAGCCAATAATAAGAGCTGGCTCCAGCCACTACTGAGAATAGTTCTCAATCTTGGCTGCACATTGTAAAAATGTAATGTAGCTTTAAATATACTGGGTCTCATCCTCAGAGACTCTGATGTGTAGGTCTGGCATGAGGCCTCAGGACTAGGATTTTTTTAAGAGCTTCCCTGGTGATTCTGACATGCAGCCAATGTTAAGAAACATCACCCTGTATCTACCCAGACTACAGTAGGTTATCAATAAGTGGTGGCTATGTCCACTGTATGGGATATTCTCGTGATAATTTTCTTTTGAATGATTCTTTTCTCCGACTTCAATGTGAATATTAATATGTAAATTGAAAAGATTACTTGGAAACAAAATTCTGAAAGACTTCTTGATTTCCACTTCAAGTCTTTCTTCCTAGATTATTCCCTATCCTAAAATAAATTTGTTCTTTTAATCCTTGTGTTAGTCCCCTATTCTCATTATCCCTCTTTTTCTTACTTTTTAATATTACCCATCCCTAGGATGCCTTTCACAGTATTTGTGATATAAGATAAATAGAGAAAAAAATGTAGGGTGACCCAAAGGAATAGTAGGGTCTCCACTGGCAGAAGCCACACTGGAGTTTCCATGCTGTGGGCCCCGAAGATAAGAAGAAAGCAGTAATTCAGTCACAAGCAAGAGAGGGCAAACCACCCTAATGAACTGAGGCCACCTAAAGGGGGCAGAGACAATTTGTAATTGATCAGGAATGCTTTGGATATTTAAAAGGATCTAAGCTAGGTTTTAGAAAATGTCTATTCAAAGAAAGAAGAGAGAAAATGGTCAATATTTTGCTCACCAGCCCATTGAAGAGAAGTCCCAATAAATTCTAAAATAAAATATTTTCATTTTTAGATACTTAAAACTCCCTTTCTTCACTTTAGAGATGGACAATCTATTATGGTGAATTAGTTCACACAACTTTTTTTCCTTAAGCTTTATAAATTACTTCGCTAGTGAAGACATAGTGTCTATATTGTTTTCTGGATATTTCCATAAAATACTGATTTTAGGAAGAAAATGATAAAAGCTGAATACCTTGAAGGTCAGATATATGAAGTCAACATCCCAAGGTGAGAGAGGTTTCACATCTCCCCCAGTAAGGGAATCAGCAGCATCAATATCAACTGGGAATTTGTTAGAGATACAAATTCTAGAGCCCCATCTTAGACCGATGAATCAGATTTTTTAGGGGTCGGGTCAAAGAATCTGCATATTACCTCAACCTTCAGGTGATTCTAATACATGCTTGCCTCCGTGCATGCTAAGTCGCTTCAGTCGTGTCTGACTTTTTATAACCCTATGGCCTGTAGCCCACCAGGCTCCTCTGTCCATGGGGTTCTCCAGGCAAGAATACTGGAGGGGGTTGCCATGCCCTCCTCCCGAGGATCTTCCTGACCCAGAGGCCAAACCCAGTCTCTAAAGTCTCCTGCATTGGCAGGCGATTCTTTACCAGTAGCACCAACTGGGGAAGCCCCATGAGGCTTTTGGGGGTAAAGCAATTCCATTTATGAAAACATTAACTCCAGAGTTTTAAAAATTGAGTGTGCTTTCATTCTTCTGTTATTCTTGCTTTGCAATGCCAAACACTGAAAGGACCAAAAATTATTTCTAGTATGTTCCCCAATCTCAAGAAATAAGTGTTGGTTTAAACTGAGCTAGAAGACAATGCAAAACAATAGAAGCAAGTTCCCAAACATGTGACACAGATGCAAAGGACTTGGGAAATCTGGAAAGGAGAAAGAAGTCAGTGTGGCCTAAAAGCCCCGAGGCAGGATTTGGGGAGGAAGTAGGAATAAGACAGGTTTTGGAGCTCAGCAGTATTTAGACAGCTGGAAGAAGGCAAGCTGTGAGAGCTGCTCCTTGGCTAAGCAGATTTGTAATACAGCAGATCTTGTTCAATCTGGAGATGATGAGATTAGGTGATTATTTCCTTCCTTCCAGAGGGAACATATTGAAAGATGGACTCCTGCAACTTCTCAGAATGCAAGATACTACACAGGTTCTGCTTGGACCACTGACAACACACAAGTTAATTGAGTAGAGAGGTGAGCTACGGCTATTCAACGACCATCCTTTTGATACACGCTTCTTTCTTAACAGAAATGTAATGTTAGCAAAGCTAACACATCCTGTTTCTTTGTATCAAGCAGATGTCTTCTAGCTGGATGTATTTATCTGTTTTATTTAAAATTTTTATGCATACCCTTGTTATTCTCAGGATAGAAAAATATAGTACAAAGAGCAAGGGCTTTGAAGTCAAGTAAAATTCATAATAATCACAACCATTGACTTGAACTCCTAGTCTGCTGGGCACTATATTGAGTGGAAACTGAGGCTACAAGGGGCAAGTCCCTTGTCCCGGATTAGACAGTGATGATTCTGGGTTCAATTAGGCTGACTTGAAATCCTTTAACCACTATTCTAACTTGTCAACGTGATTCCAGAAAATGATGTTGGGTGAGCTTAGGCAAGTAAGTCAACTGAGCTTCAGTTTTATCACCTGGATGATGAAGACACATGAGACTTTCTCAAATAACTGAGGATCATTTGAGAAGATATGGGCAAAGCCCCTCCTCCAGTTACCTGCTTACCTATACTTAGTGGGGAGGGGGCATCTAATTCTCACTGCATTATTACCGGCTCCTAAATGGATGAGACAACTGGTTTACCCAGATTATGCCATCAGGCATCTTATTTTGTTCTAAACTTAACAAAAGAAGTTGAGAACAAAGTGGCCCAGAAATAAAGGAAGGGTTGCACTAACATGTTATCACTTTGATTTTATTTTACCTCAGGGAGAAAAACTAATGGCCATCCATTACAGCAATATCAAGTAGGGCGAGGTTATACATTTCCTATGAACCTCTGTTTCTGTCAGATTCTCATGCTGTTAAGATTTATTCCTAAAATGTAAGCTTTGATACTTTATCAACCTCTCAGACCTTTACTCATCAAGAGACTCTAAAGAACATTCCTCACCAGGAGTTAAATCATTTACTTTAAAACTACATTGGTAATTTGTCTATCATGGGATATAAAACAGAAGAAGTCTAGTTCTTTTTTTTTTTCCTTTTAGAGCAGCAGGGTCCCTACACCACTGGCAGCTGCTTTCCAAATTGTCCAGCCATTAAGTAATTATTTCCTCATCATAAGAGCAGCTGGGAGAGAGCCTCCCTCCCTTCTTAATAGAGCCTTCACTTCCTCTGCCTTCTCCTCCATGCTGCCTTGAAATGGGCTAGGCCCATAGAAGTATAGTATTGGTTTTCTTCTTATAATTGAAGAAATATGTGACTAAGCATTCTGACTGCTGATTGTTTTTCAACAGCCCTGCTGCTGCTGCTGCTATGTCGCTTCAGTCGTGTCCGACTCTGTGCGACCCCATAGACGGCAGCTCACCAGGCTCCCCTGCCCCTGGGATTCTCCAGGCAAGAACACTGGAGCGGATTGCCATTTCCTTCTCCAATGCATGAGAGTGAAAAGTGAAAGTGAAGTCACTCAGTCGTGTCAGACTCTTATCGACCCCATGGACTGCAGCCCACCAGGCTCCTCCGCCCATGGGATTCTCCGGGCAAGAGTACTGGAGTGGGGTGCCATTGCCTTCTCCGTTCAACAGTCCTAAAAGGCAACAAAGGATGGCAGCAATCCTTTGATATTGGACGATTGTGAGATGCTAGATCTGGAAGCAACAGGATGTATTATCTAGAACACTTCCCTTCCTACGTTTGCAAGGAACTTAAGTTTTGAGCAGTGATTTGGTCAAGGTCCTACTTAGCAGGTGGCATAGTTGAGTCTTGGATTCAAGTCTAAGCACTTGAGGCTCAGTGGAGTGTTTTCTCCACTACTCCATGGAAATGGATCTGGACCAGGAACTTACCTCACCTTCCTAATAGCTATCTACTTTCTGATGTCAGAAGAAACAGATACAGTGAGTGATGTTTTGTCTCTTTTTGTAGAAAGGAGGAGGATAATGTTGAGATTTTAGCAATCTGCATATACTTTTTTGGTGAAGTTAACGTATAGTGTTGTATACCTAGTTTCAGGTATACAACATAATGCTTTGATATTTGTGTACATTACATAATGATCACCACAACAAATCTAACTAACATTCATCACTATATATAGTTACAATTTTTTTCTTGTGATGAAAACTTTTAAGGTTTACTCCCTTAACAACTTTCAGATATACAATATTACTAACTATAGTCACAATGCTGTACATTATATCTCCATGACTTATTTATTTTCTAAATAGAAGCTTATATCTTTAGATTACCTTCACTCATTTTGCCCACTCCCTTCTCCCCACCTCTGGTGACCCCCAATCTGTTCTTTGTATCTATGAACTCATTTTGTTGTTGCTTTTAATTTTACATGTAAGTGAGATCATACAGTATTTGTCTTTCTCTGACTTACTTCATTTAGCCTAATAGCCTCAAATATACCCATGTTGTCCCAAAGAGTATTTTCTTCCTTTTTATGGCTGGATAATATTCCATGGTATATACATACATATATATTTTTTCTTTATTTGTCTTTTGATAGACAGGTTGTTTCCATATCTTGGCTATTGTGAATAATGCTGCTATAAATGTGGAAGTGCAGATATCTTTTTGAGTTAGTGCTTTTATTTCCTTCAGATAAATACCCAGAAGTGGAATTGCCAGCTAATATGGTAGTTTCATTTTTAACTTTTTACTTGTGCTCAAAGATATCATCAATATCCATATTACCCATCCTAAACCCAGTCAAAGTCTAATAAAGTTCACATTTTGCAGGTAAATAGAAAACTTTAGAAGATTAAATCTCCAACAACTACTGGCTGCCTGGATATGGTGTTCAGTCAACTTGAATTTCCTCTTTCACCCATCCTTTTTCTATCTTTTAATATTTTAATTTCCAAACTCTCTCAGAATAGTGATTTCTCAATGTGTGTCAATTTTTTCTCAATAAAAGTGGAAAAAAATTACTAAGTAAGTACTAAAAATAGTGATTTCTCCCTTGGATGTATTTCATATTGGTCTGATCCAGGGTTTTCTGTGTGGTCCACAGAGCTACCATCTGTGTTCTAAGGATCCAAGAGTGGGGATGGTTGTTTAAAGTGGGGGCTTGTTTAAAATGTGTTTTCCCAGAATTCTCCCCAGACATACTGAATTCTGTTTTCTGGGACATGGAGGGGAAAAGTTAAAAACAGGAATCAGCATACATTTTCCCTTCTGCATCTGCCTCTGTAACTTCAGGTAACCCAAAATGAGGTAATTTTAATGCTAAAAAGACAATGACCTAGGCCCAGTGGTCCCTCTGAATCCCTGTAGCACCCTTTATGACTCCATTCTCACTACAAATCCCCAGGTGCCTTGAGTGTCTTTAGTATCTAACAACCGGTCCTCAAAGGGTCTTCTATTCTGGTTTCTACATGATGCCCACTCCTACAAACACTTGTAGACAGCATCTGGCCATGAGGACAACTTTGCTTTGCCCAAAGCACCTGATGTTCTCATAGGTGAGAAACTCCAGGTGTTACAGAGGCTCTCTAATTCCTTCTGCCATCACCAAAGCAAAGTAGGAAGAAGGATGCTGTCTCCAGCTTGGGATTGCACATCGTTCCTGAACTCAGGTTTTCCACTCCTCATCCCTGGGCTTCACAAAATCCCTTGTAAGAATAGCTTGCTCAGCCCTTCCTCTCAATAGGGCTTTGACTGGAGTCAAGGAACATGCTTTGCTATTTGCCCATAGCTCAACCTCTAGCCCCAGCAGGAAACCACACACACCCTTTTTTGGGCCCCTTTCTGCTACACATAGAATTCCACCATACAGATACATGGGTTTTCCAAAGATCCAGAACTCATCAGAAAGACTGGATTTTAGGGAATGGAACAGCCTACTCTATTCATCCTCACTTGCAGGGTTTCATTATTTTAAAAATTGCATTGTGTCTTATATCCTCCATTATACATATGTGTGTGTGTGTGTACACACACACACACATACTCTTTCATACATTTTAGATGAAGTGTAGAACAAAATACTAAGGGGATAGCAGAAATGCAATACAGAAATATAAAAGGGACAGAAACAAAATCAAGGACATGAGAAAACTCTAAGCAACAAGAATAAAAGAATGGAGAGATAGAACGAGAGGTACTCAGTTAACATACAGACAGAGTAAGTCAACAAGAAAGCATGAAAAACTATGAGGAATGGTCAAAAGCATAGTGACAAAATTAGCTAATATTTATTAAGTGATATCAGACCTTGTGCTATGTGCTTTACTTGCAAATTTCAATTAAGCACCACAAAAATTCTATCATATTAATGTTATTTTGATTTCTGTTTTGTATTATGCAAGTGAATCTCAGTTAGGCTTGGTGCACAGAGTCTACTGTTTTTAATATATCAAAACACTTCATGTTTGATGCCAGTGTTGCTATTTGACATTCTACTGTATTCCCACTGCTCAAGGCTAGGTCACCTCCCCTTAGACGCCTTTTGGGCGCTTCCCCTAGACGTTTTTCCATGATCCAGTGACTCAAAATTTAATGTTCTGCACAGCAGGAATCTTCAGTATCTCCTCCTAGGCTATGCTGAAACTTGGCCATGCCTCACTGATTTTATACATTTCTAGCCTGACTAGAAGTTAAATTTCCAAATTTGCTTGCAATGCAGAAGACCTGGGTTCCATCCCTGGGTCAGGAAGATTCCCTGGAGAAGGTAATGGCTCCCTACTCCAGTATTCTTGCCTGGAGAATTCCATGGATAGAGGAACCTCGGGCTACAGTCCAAAGCGTTGGACATGACTGAACAACTAAACACACACACACATACAAGCACATTGTAAACTAGAATTTGAATGAAGACAGGCAGATTACTGGCAAAAACAAAGGCCAGATGGATGGAATATGTTGGACAAAACAACAGAAATGATGAGCTGCATTTTTAAAAAAATATTTTTTAAAATGGTCCTGTGATGACCATTTTTATTTTTTGAGAAGTCAGCGGGTCAGGTAGGAGCTAGAAAGCAAAGGATGGCCACTCCCCTTCCCTTCAGCCAACAGATTCCATGGTTTCCCCAGTCGTCACAATGGGTATGCTCAGACTAGGGACTGCCAGATGGCCCTTCTCCACTCTCTTCAGATTATGAGGACCTGGAAATTATTTTCCCTACACTGTTGATAACCGAAGGCAGAAACCATGATAGTGACATACTAGGAAAAAAGAACAATTGAAATAAATGAAAATGCAGTAGATGAACTTAAAGAAACAGCAATAAAAAATGGAGGTAGAAAATAATAAACTTTAGTTGCAGCACCAAACAATTTACATACTTCCCTCTAACCTGCAAATTTAGTCCTTTAAGGGAGAGAAATACATTATGCAGACCTGATAATGAAAATCTGTATTCCATGATTTGCAACTTCCTGGCTATGTTATGCCAAGTGCGTGTTAAACAAGGCATTCTGCAACCTAATTGTGGGTGACTTCTCCCCATTCTAATTGTGTTTTAAAAATACGTCTTTCTATCTCATTCATGCGCACCCAGATCACTTTGTTTTTGCCCTAAAGCACAGGAGTAAAACACACAAAACTGAGGAGTTTTTATTTTGCTGTGCACCCAGGAATCCTGAATGGAAAAATAATGGGGACTGGCAAACACTTTTTTTCTGTGATGCCCCAGATTAGATGTTCGGATTTCCTACTGGTTTCCAAGATTAGAATTGCAACAAACAACAGCATGGCACGCAAAGATAAATGTTTAAGACTGTGATTCTCTGTCAGGGGTGATTTTTCCTCACCTCTCCAGGGGACATGTGGCAATATGTGGTGATATTTTTGGTTGCCCTAATGGGAGGAGGCTACTGGCATGTCATGAGGAAAGAGATGTTGACAAGTATCGTACAAGGCGCAGGACAGTCCCTGCCAATAAAGAAATATTCTGTCCCACATGTTAATAGTAATAGTGTCCAAGTTAAGAAACTCTGATCTAAGGTACCATTAAAAGCCATTCAGTTAAACTCTTTTCATCATGACACATTGCTTGAGACTTGTACATGAAAAATCAAAGAATTTTATTTAAAAAGACTACTGATTTATGTGAAGAAAATATATACTGTGTGTCTTTGCTTATGAGAGCCTTAGCTGATTTCCACCAGTGCCTCTGTTGCAGGAATTGTAGCCCGAGAGATCACGGTGGTCTTCTGCACTGACGAGGCTGAGGTCAGTACCCATAGACGAGTCTGGAGGCCAACCAGGGCAGAGATAAGCTAGCCAAAGCAACAACAGAAGGAAGAAGGGGCAGCAAAGTCCTTAGAGAATGTCAAGAGGAACAAGTTGATATTTCAGATTCAAAGGAGCAGGAATGTCCAAAGATGGGTTGTGAGTGGCAAGGCCAAGGATTCTGAGCATTAAATCCATGCAGAATGAAGACAATCTGCAGTAGTAAAAGGCTTTGAGACACCCAACATATGTATAACATATATAATTATAGCAATACTGTAATATGCTGGTGGACAGGTGTGCTAAGTTGCTTCAGTCGTGTCTGACTCTTTGAGACCCCATGGACTGTAGCCTGCTAGGATCCTCTGTCCATGGGATTTCCCAGACAAGAATACTGGAGTGGGTTGCCAAGCCCTCCTCCACAGGATCTTCCTGGCCCAGGGATCAAACCCATGTCTCTTTTGTCTCCTGGCAGGCAGATTCTTTACTGCTAGTATCACCTGGAAAGCCTAAAATGTAGTATAATATGTATATTTTATATATAAGTTTTGTATATGAGTAAACCAAAGCTGAGAGAATTTAATTGTTTTTCATAAGGTCACAAAGTTACTATGAGGCAATAAATGTTTTACTACCATGAAATGAGAAAAACCTTCCCTCCCTTTAAGCTCTAGCACCCTGTTCACATGCTCATTTAGCTTGTTTTCATATTTTACATATGTCTCCAGGGAGCATTCATTTTTTTTTAGGTTTCTCCCCCACAAAAAACCCCACATCTTCCTTGCCTCCGTTACCTGTGTCTGTTCCTTATGAGTAGGAGAATGCTTATCTTATACTGTGTGTATCCCTCTTCAGGGCAGGCCCTGACTGAATGGAACTGAAAAGTGAGCATTATGACAACAGAAATGCAAATGAAAATAAATATGTACCTGTGTAACATATCCTTATATTCATTTTTATACACCACTCCTGATGATTACCATATTTTCTTCATTTTTTTTCTCCAAAGGAAATTGGGAAAAAATAAGCAAGAAATCATAAAATGTTATTCTTCTAGTAAGTTCTAATTATTTTTTAAAATTTAAAAAAAATTAATTGTATACAGAGCATTTTAGATGTGTACAACTACAGGCAAAATTATTAAAATGATGAGTCAGGATAAATTTGATTTGGGTTGCTACTGAAACTTTACTATTTGAGTCCCCTGGGTTCTTAGAGACTCAGAGAATCCCAGCGTGGAAGGAAATTGGATAAATTCAGTGGATGTAATTGTACTGTGAGCTGACTCTCCTCCCAAACGACTGGCTTATAAAAAAATATTCTTTATATCAGTAACTTTCAGCCTAAAGGACGTATTTCACAGCAAGGACTTAGATAGAGGAAACATTTGGGAGTAGGAGAGTCCTTTTATTAAGGTCCAGAACTCACTTTGTTTGCAGGAACTTTCAAACAATGACAGAACATGGAGGAATCTTAAATGTATATTACTAAGTGAAAGAAGCCAATTTGAAAAGGCTACACACTGTAGGATTCCAACTACATGACATTCTAGAGAAGGCAGAATTATGAAGATTAGTAGCTGGCTGGTGTTGAGTCAAAGGAGAGATGAATGGATGGAACACAGAGAACTTTTAGGGCAGTGGAATACTCTGTGTGATACCATGATGATGGATAAGTGTCATTATGTGTGTGTGTGCGCTCAGTTGTATCTGACTCTTTCTGAGTCCATGGACTGTAGCCCGCTAGGCTCCTCTGTCCATGGGATTGCCGAGGCAAGAATACTGGAGTGGTTTGCATTCCCTTTTCCAGGGGATTTTCCCAACTCAGAAATCGAACCAGGGTCTCCTGCATCGTAGGTGGATTCCTTACCGACTCAGCCACCAGGGAAGCTGCATATGTCATACATTTATCCAAACCCACAGCAGGTACAGCAATGAAGACTCAAGCCTATGCACTTTGGGTGATTACGATGTGCCAGGTTAGATTCATCAGTTGTAATGAACATACCATCTGGTGAAGAATGTTGGTAACAGAGGAGGCATTTGTGTGGGGGACAGGGGGATGATGGGACATCTCTGTATCTTCCCCTCAAATTTGCTGCGAACCTAAACTGCTCTCCAAAAAAATATCTTAATAATTTTTTAGAAGAATAGCTTGTAGGGGTGGAGAAGGCAATGGCAACCCGCTCCAGTACTCTTGCCTGGAAAATCCCATGGACGGAGGGGCCTGGTGGGCTGCAGTCCATGGGGTCACTAAGAGTCGGACACGACTGAGCAACTTCACTTTCACTTTTCACTTTCATGCATTGAAGAAGGAAATGGCAACCCACTCCAGTGTTTTTGCCTGGAGACTCCCAGGGACGGGGGAGCCTGGTAGGCTGCCGTCTATGGGGTCGCACAGAGTCGGACATGACTGAAGTGACTTAGCAGCAGCAGCAGCTTGTAGGGGATTTAGGACAGAAGCAGGAATACAAATTAGGAAGCTGATACAATAATACAGGCAAGAGTCAAAGGGTTTGGATTAGATAAGGAGTTTCTAAGTGTTTGGATTCTACTGCAAGTCTTAAAAACCCTCATCCTTGTACTATCGCAAAAGGTCCCCAAATCAATCCCTCTCTCCAGGTCCCTCCCATATAGCCTTCTCCATGCCATCTGGGTGATGGATCAAAACCACAGTTATTATGTCACCTCATCTTTGCTTTAACATCCCTAGAGGTCTTGGAGCCCACTCCATAGAGTCTTCCAATGTGCTACCAACTAGACATCTCCATGAAAGGCTGCCCTGTTTCCCTAAAGTTCTTCCTGCCACAGTAAACCATGGCTCATTCCTAAGTGGTCGGTGCCCTGTGGGGATCCTATGTCTCTTGATACTATCATTTCTGTACTTTCTACATATTCCCTAGGCTCTCCACCCAGAAAATTTTTGCTTCTCTGTGAGATACAGCTCAAATGTTGTCAGCTCATTTCCCAGACATCCAAGCACAGTAAGGGGCTCCCTCCTTCTGTTCACATAGTAATTTACTTATTTGTAATGTAGTAATTTCTAAATGTATAACTAAATATTCTTAGCTCAAGCTTCCACAGCAAATTATTATAGGCTGGTGGCTTCCACAACAAGCATTCATTTTTCACAGTTCTGAAGGCTAGAAGTCCAAGGTCCAGGGTGCCAGCATGACTGGGTTCTTGCAGGGTGAGGACTGTCTTCTTGGTTTACAGATGACTGTCTTCTTGCTGTATCTTCACATGGTTGATAGAGAGTCAGTTAGCTCTCTGGCCTATTCTTATAAAGGCACTTATCTCATTTATGAGGCTTCCACCCAGATGACCTAGTTATCTCCCTAATATCCCACCTGCTGCTCTCCCACCACAGCTGCGCTGTGCTGGAGCGGTGAACAGCCGAGGGGATATCCCCCACGTCCAAGGTAAGGAGCAGTGGCTGCACTTTGCTGGAGCAGCCATGAAAAGATATCCCAGGTACAAGGTAAGAGAAACCCCAGTAAGATGGCAGGCACTAAGAAAGGGCTTCAGAGGGCAGATAGACTGAAACCACAATCACAGAAAACTAACCAATCTAATCACATGGACCACAGCCTTGTCTAATTCAATGAAATTAAGCAATGCCATGTAGGGCCATCCAAGATGGACGGGTCATGGCAGAGAGCACTGACACAATGTGGTCCACTGGAGAAGAGAATGGCAAACCACTTCAGCATTCTTGGCTTGAGAACCCCATGAACAGTAGGAAAAGGCAAGAAGATAGGACACTGAAAGATAAACTCCCCAGGTCAGTAGGTGCCCAATATGCAACTGGAGATCAGTGGAGAAATAACTCCAGAAAGAATGAAGGGATGGAGCCAAAGCAACAAAAAATACCCAGTTGTGGGGGTGACTGGTGATAGAAGCAAGGTCCAATGTTGTAAAGAGCAATATTGCATAGGAACCTGGAATGTCAGGTCCATGAATCAAGGCAAATTGGAAATGGTCAAACAGGAGGTGGCAAGAGTGAATGTCAACATTTTAGGAATCAGCCAATTAAAATGGACTGGAATGGGTGAATTTAACTCAGATGACCATTCTATCTACTACTGCGGGCAGGAATCCTTTAGAAGAAATGGAGCAGTGATCATAGTTAACAAAAGAGTCTGAAATGCAGTACTTGGATGCAGTCTCAAAAATTACAGAATGATCTCTGTTCGTTTCCAAGGCAAACCATTCAATATCACAGTAATCCAAGTCTATGCCCCAACCAGTAACACTGAAGAAGCTGAAATTGAATGGTTCTATGAAGACCTACAAGACCTTTTAGAACTAACACCCAAAAAAGATGTCCTTTTCATCATAGGGGCCTGGAATGCAAAAGTAGGAAGTCAAGAAACACCTGGAGTAACAAGCAAATTTTGCCTTGGAGTACAGAATGAAACAGGGCAAAGACTAATAGAGTTTTGCCAAGAAAATGCACCGGTCATAGCAAACATCCTCTTCCAACAACACAAGAGAAGACTCTACACATGGACATCACCAGATGGTCAACACTGAAATCAGATTGATTATATTTTTTGCAGCCAAAGATGGAGAAGCTCTATACAGTCAGCAAAAACAAGACTGTGGCTCAGATCATGAACTCCTTATTGCCAAGTTCAGACTGAAATTGAAGAAAATAGGGGAAACCACTAGACCATTCAGGTATGACCTAAATCAAATCCCTTATGACTATACAGTGGAAGTGAGAAATAGATTTAAGGGACTAGATCTGATAGATAGAGTGCCTGATGAACTATGGAATGAGATACAGGAGACACGGATCATGACCATCCCCATGGAAAAGAACAGTCTTATGGACTCTGAGAGAGAGGGAGAGGGTGGGAAGATTTGGGAGAATGGCATTGAAACATGTAAAATATCATGTATGAAACGAGTTGCCAGTCCAGGTTCGATGCACCATACTGGATGCTTGGGGCTGGTGCACTGGGATGACCCAGATGGATAGAATGGGGAGGGAGGAGGGAGGAGGGTTCAGGATGGGGAACACATGTATACCTGTGGCGGATTCATTTTGATATTTGGCAAAACTAATACAATTATGTAAAGTTTAAAAATAAAATAAAATTAAAAAAAAAAAAAGAAATGCAAAAAAGCAAAATGGCTGTCTGGGAGGCCTTACAAATAGCTGTGAAAAGAAGAGAAGTGAAAAGCAAAGGAGAAAAGGAAAGATATAAACATCTGAATGCAGAGTTCCAAAGAATAGCAAGAAGAGATAAGAAAGCCTTCCTCAGCGATCAGTGCAAAGAAATAGAGGAAAACAACAGAATGGGAAAGACTAGGGATCTCTTCAAGAAAATCAGAGATACCAAAGGAACATTTCATGCAAAGATGGGCTTGATAAAGGACAGAAATGATATGGACCTAACAGAAGCAGAAGATATCAAGAAGAGGTGGCAAGAATACACAGAAGAACTGTACAAAAAAGATCTTCACGACCCAGATAATCATGATGGTGTGATCACTCACACTCACCTAGAGCCAGACATCCTGGAATGTGAAGTCAAGTGGGCCTTAAGAAGCATCACTATGAACAAAGCTAGTGGAGGTGATGGAATTCCAGTTGTGTTATTTCGAATCTTAAAAGACAATGCTAAAAAAAAAAAAAAAATTAAAAGATGATGCTGTGAAAGTGCTGCACTCAATATGTCAGCAAATTTGGAAAATTCAAGGTGGCCACAGGACTGGAAAAGGTTGGTTTTCATTCCAATCCCTAAGAAAGGCAATGCCAAAGAATGCTCAAACTACCACACAATTGCACTTATCTCACATGCTAGTAAAGTAATGTTTAAAATTCTCCAAGCCAGGCTTTAGCAATACGTGAACCGTGAACTTCCAGATGTTCAAGCTGGTTTTAGAAAAGGCAGAGGAGCGAGAGATCAAATTGCCAACATCCGCTGGATCATGGAAAAAGCAAGAGAGTTCCAGAAAAAAAACATCTATTTCTGCTTTCTGGACTATGCCAAAGCCTTTGACAGTGTGGATCACAATAAACTGTGGAAAATTCTGAAAGAGATGGGAATACCAGACCATCTGACCTACCTCTTGAGAAAAGTGTACAACAGTTAGAACTGGACATGGAACAACAGACTGGTTCCAAATAGGAAAAGGAGTACATCAAGGCTGCATATTGTCACCATGCTTATTTAACTTATATGCAGAGTACATCATGAGAAATGCTGGGCTGGAGGAAGCACAGGCTGGAATCAAGATTGCTGGGAGAAATATCAATAACCTCAGATATGCAGATGACACCACCCTTATGGCAGAAAGTGAAGAACTAAATAGCCTCTTGATTAAAGTGAAAGAGGGGAGTGAAAAAGTTGGCTTACAGCTCAACATTCAGAAAACTAAGATCATGGCATCCAGTCCCATCACTTCATGGCAGATAGATGGGGAAACAGTGGAAACAGTAGCTGACTTTATTTTGGGGGGGCTCCAAAATCACTGCAGATGATGATTGCAGCCATGAAATTAAAAGACCAACCTAGACAGCATATTCAAAAGCAGAGACATTACTTTGCCAACAAAAGTCCATCTAGTCAAGGCTACGGTTTTTCCAGTGGTCATGTACAGATGTGAGAGCTGGACTATAAAGGAAGCTGAGTGCCAAAGAATTGATGCTTTTGAACTGTGGTGCTGGAGAAGACTCTTGAGAGTCCCTGGGACTGTAAGGAGATCCAACCAGTCCATCCTAAAGGAAATCAGTCCTGGGTGTTCATTGGAAGGACTGATGCTGAAGCTGAAACTCCAATACTTTGGCCACCTCATGCGAAGAGCTGACTCATTTGAAAAGATCCTGATGCTGGAAAAGATTGAGGGCAGGAGGAGAAGGGGATGACAGAGGATGAGATGGTTGGATGGCATCACCGACTCAGTGGACATGGATTTGGGTAGACTCCGGCAGTTGGTGATGGATAGAGAAGCCTGGCATGTTGTGGTTCATGGGGTTGCAAAGAGTGGACACGACTGAGCAACTGAACTGAACTGAAACTCTTTAGGATATTGAGTCTTCCATGTCATATAATCAGTCTTTTCCATATCATTTAATCAGGGTACAGGCAAATTAAAAGACAAAAGATAAAATACTCCAAAAATATTTTTGTTTCCAGGGATAAGGGATTAGCATATTGGAGTGTTATGTGCTTTGTTCTTGCCATTACTATAGTAAACAATTCATTTTTAGGCCATTTCCATCCTTTATTATCATTTTTATCAGGACTATGAAACATCAGGAGTGGAATGCTTTTTCTGTCTGAATATTGTGTTAAAAATTATTGACTTTTCTCAGTATTCTACAGTTTGCTTTTTCATTTTCATTTCTCATGGATTTGCCATTTTATGAGCCTGCAGATGAAAAGGAGGCTTTGAACAATTGAATCCAAGAACACTGAAGAAGAAGAAACAGAGACAGCAATGAGATCCTATCACAAATTTTGAGAAATACTTTTAGGATCTATTTCTGAAACAACTAGCAACTGAGAGCTAAATGAACTTAAATCCTTACTTCATATCTTATATAAAACTGAATTAGCAATGAATCAAACATAAATATGTTAAATAATTTAAATAAGTATTAGTGATTTTTTTCATAAAATTTGAAAGGCCAATGAAAATTTTAAAACAAAAATGGTTATGAATTTAAATGCAGAAGTTAAGCTATCTCTATGCAAAATATCATGATAACATAGAATGAAGGGGGGACAGCTAGAAACCAGAGAGGTACATGGGTGAGCAGATGGGGAAGAAACTCTTCTTGGTTTTCTGACAGCTCTCTTCCTGTTGTATACTCACATGCAGAAGAAGAGCCAGTGAGGTCTCTTCTTATAATGACATTAATCCTATTCATGAGGGTTTGAGAGGGTGAAAGAGTCAGAGGGAAGAAGGGAGAAGGAGAAAGAGACAGAGAGAGAGAACAGAAAGTCTTTGCAAAAAGTTTGTAAAGGGAGAGAGAAAAAGAGTGGTCTTTCAAGAAAGACATGGAAGATGAAATTTTCTTTTAAAAGAAGTGCCCTAACGCTTAAAAGTCAAGTGGAAGGGTTCATTTGAGAGCCTGGGGACCACACCATCACATCGCACCTAAGGAGATCTCGACAGTCCTTATCTTACCTTACCGAAGCATTTGATGTGGTTCATACATCTCAGTGGGACTTCACTTGCCAATACAGGAGACTTAAGAGGAGAGTTCAGTCCCTGGGTGGGGAAGATCCCCTGGAGAAGGACAAGGCAACCCACTGCAGTATTCTTGCTTGGAGAATCCCATGGACAGAGGAGCGTGGCAGGCTACAGTCCATAGGGTTGAAAGAGTTTGGTATGAATGAAGCAACTTAGTACTATACTTCTTTGGAAAAACTTTCCTTGGTTTCTGTAGCACGACACTCTCCATTTTTTTTTTTTTTTTTCATCCTCTGGATTTTCTTTCTCAGCAGCCTTGGCCAACTCATCCTCCTGCACCTAAATGACCTGATGAAGTTCTCTCAAGCTATGTCCGAGGTCCCATCTTTCCTTATGACCACTCTCCAAGACAATCGTATCAGCATCCTCAGCTTCAGGTGCTGCCTAAATGCTGATAACTTAGGGATGTCTGTCCTTCATTCAGAACGTCTTCTCCAAACTTCACAACTATGTATTCAACTAGCTATTCAAGAAGTCCATTTGGAGGTCTGCATACCACATGGATCTTATTATGTCCAAAGCCAGGACCAAACTTTGAATTTCTCCACACCCCAATCCAGCCCTCTCCTGGCATTATTTCTGTGGATGACACTTGAATTCATCAATTGTATAGCCCAGAAAACTAGTAATCATCTTTGTTATTTAATTCCCTGAAACTCTGAGATCCAATCTATCACCAAGCACTGTTGATTTTGTCTTGTAAACAACCTCGATAATGATCCAGACATCTCCATCTGCACTGCCAATAACCCAGTTAAAACTATCAACTGCTCTTACTTGAACAGCTGATAATTTTCATGGATTTTGCCTTCAAGCCATTGTCCATCTGGCAGCCAGGATGTCTCTATAGCAATTTCCCATTGCTCTGAGAATCATGACAAAATTCTAAAAGTGTCCCTGTGTGATCTGCAACTTAATCATTTCTCCATTCCTCTCCACTCTCCAGTTTGTTTTCTGATCTCAGTCCCATTGCCTTTGTTTTAGTTTCTAGAAATGCCATAATCCTTCTAGTTATGAAGCCTTTTCGTGTGCTGATACTTCTGCCAATAAAGTGCTTCCCCTATTCAATTTTCTTAGCCTGTCTGATTACTAATCACCTTCCGGTCTTAGATTTGTCATTATCTTTCTCAATGATCTGGTGAGTCTAAGTCACGTTCTTACATGATGTACTCTCCAAAATCACACTGTATTCTGTCACACTGTTTATCTCAGTGATTATTTGGTTACTGCTGTGGTTATTTATATAGTCTACTCCACTACTGTATGAATTTCATGAGAGGAAAAGCCATGCTTGTATTTCTAGTAAATATATCCTGGGCCTCTAATACAATGAACAGCACAAAATAAGACTGCAATAAATGATAAGTGCATGAATAAGTGAATAAATGAGTGAATCAATGAAATAACTATCCCACCTTAGACCTCTGTGTCTTATTCATCTATATGCAGAATCACAGAGAAGAGAAAATGAGAAGATATATATAAAAGCAATTTATAAGCACATTTACCTTAAATTGACATGCTGCTGATGGCTTGTCTTCCATCCTTCCCTCTCCATGTAGCAAAGTTGACTGAGCTCCAAGCAAACATTGTCAGTTCATAATTATATGCTGTAGCATCCACAGGGTGACCTCAATGACCCTGACTTCTTTCCCAACATTCACTTTTTTAGATTTTAAGGTTTAATATGATATTTTGAACAATGAATACCTGGTTGATTTGACTGTTCTTAATCTTTTTCAATGTTTAAAGTAAGCAGAGTTCACAAGCTTAAAATCCTATTCTGTCTAGGGAATGGAATTTTATCCCAAAAGACAGTTTGTTTGAATGTCAAGATATGGAGCAAATAGAGCTGGATGTATAAGGCCAAGGCCATGTGTGTGTTTTAGGATCTAGCACATGTGTTGGGACACCCACACTCTGACCCACATACACCCCAAAGCACGGAGAAGATAATTAACTCTGGGTGGCCATAGTGTTTGGGGATTAAATAATACAAGCCTTTTCTGAATGCTGTCACTAGGTGATCTTGCCTTTCTGAAGGTCCTGACAATGATTTAGGGAAAATAGTTAATATTTTAGCAAAGAAATTGCAAATTCCTGATATTTCTGATTGTCTTTCAGTCTCTATTCTTTAGCTTTGAGCCACATCTACAATAAAGTTATGAGATCCCATAATAGCATGAGAAATGCATCAGAGTGATAGGTAGAGGCCAGGAACAAAGACAACAAGGGAAAGAGTGGAGGATTTACAGAAATCTCTGCTCCATGGCAAGGCCTATGAGGAAGGTGCCTGGGTGAAGGAGTCTGAACCCCACCCTTGGTCAGAGCTGTCCACTGGACCAATGATGCAGATTATTCAGTGGTTCACCAGTTTTCAGCTGTATGATTCTGCATCTACAATTAATTGGAAATGTAAAATCCACCCCCACTTCTCTTTTCCACAGCAAACACAAAGCATTTAATTAGTAAGAAAGGAAAGAGAGACAGAGCAATTCTGTGCTGTGTTTAATTAATTTTGTTGGTTCATTCAAATCATCAAAAAAAAACCAAAAACCAAAAAACAACTAGATGGGTATTCTGTGGTGCTTGTGACCAAATTTGGGAGTAACAGATATACACTAATATGCGGCCCAGCTGGTAAAGAATCTGCCTGCAATGCAGAAGACCTGGGTTTGATCTCTGGGTTGGGAAGATCCCCTGGAAAAGGGACAGGCTACCCACTCCAGTATTCCGGCCTGGAGAATTCCATGGACTATAGAGTTCATGGGATAGCAAAGAGTCGGACAGGACTGAGCAACTTTCACTTTCATGCATAAAATATTTAAATGTGGATGTATAACTGAATCATTTTGTTATATACATGAAACTAACACATTATAAATCAACTATACATCAATACAAAATTTAAAAATAAATATTAAAACAAGAAAACATTTACAAACATAGTACTAATCCAAGAATAAAAATATAAGACCTGACTATGCATTTTGCATGAGAAAAGTGAAAGTATTAGTCTCTTAGTTGTGTCCAACTCTTTGCAATGCCATGGACCACAGTCTACCAAGCTCCTCTGTCTGTGGAGTTCTCCAGCAAGAATACTGGAGTGGGTTGCCATTCCCTTCTCCAGGGGATTTTCCTGACCCAGGGATCGAACCCAAGTCTCCTGCACTGCATTCTTTACTGTCTGAGCCACCAGGGAAGTCTTTTCATGAGAAACTCATTTTAATTTTTTTTTTTTGGCCACACCATGTGGCTTGCAGGATGTTAGTTCCCTGACTAGGAATTGAACACCTGCCCATGGCAGTGGAAGCACAGAGTCCTAACCACTGGATTGTCAGGGAACTCCTGTGAAACTCACTTTAAATGTGAAGGCACAGATAGTTTAAAAGCAAAAGGATGAGGAAAAGATATACCATGATGATAGCAATTAAGTGAAAGCTGGGGTAGCTCTATTAATTTCAAATAGCGATCACTTCAGACTCAGGAAAATTATCAGGGATAAGGAGTAATATCATTAAGTAATATTATCAATGATAGATGAATTTTCCAGGAAGATGTAATGATGCTAAATGCATATGCTTATAACAACAGAGTATCAAAATATGTGAGGCAAAACTGAGAAAACTACATAAGGAAATAGGTAAATCCATTAGTACAGTTGGAGGCTTCCACCCCAGCAAGATCAAACCAGTCAGTCCTAAAGGAAATCAACCCTGAATATTCATTGAAAGAACTGATGCTGAAGCTAAAGCTCTAATACTTTGGTCACCTGATGTGAATAGCTGATTCATTGGAAAAGACCCTGATGCTGGGAAAGATTGAGGGCAGGAGAAGGGGACGACAGAGGATGAGATGGTTGGATGGCATCATCGACTTAATGGACGTGAGTTTGAGCAAGCTCTGGGAGATAGTGAAGGACAGGGAAGCCTGGCGTGCTGCAGTCCATGGGGTCACAAAGAGTTGGACACAACTTAGCAACTGAATGACAACAGCCTCTTTTGATAACTGACAGGTTGATCAGGCGGAATACCAGTGAGCTAGAATTAACCTGAACAGCCCTATCAATCAACTTGATCTAATTAACGTTTAGAAACTATTTATCCCAAAAGAGTAGGATACACATTTTTCTCAAGCTAGCATAAAACATTTACCAAGATAGATCACATTTGGTGTCAGAAAACACACCTTAATAATCGAACCAGGGTCTCCTGCATTGCAGGCAGATTCTTTACCAACTGAGCTATCAGGAAAGTCCTAAAATAGCATGAACCATGCAAAAGGTATTTTCAGGCCACAATACAATTAAACTGAAAATCAGTAACATAAATATGGCCGGAAAATATCCAAATATTTATAGATTAAACCACAAACTCCTAAATTACAAATTAGTCAAAGAAGTCTCAAGAGAAAGTTAAAAATATCTTTACCAAATAAAAGTGAAAATACTATTTGTAACTTTGTGGGATGTAGCAAAAGCAGTGCTAAGAGAGAAATTTATAGCATTACATGCACATACTAGAAAAGAAACTGGGGAAGGGAATGCTACCCGCTCCAGTATTCTTGCCTGGGAAATCCCATGAACTGATGAGACTGCCAGGCTACAGTCCATGGGGCCTCAAAACCTTCAAAGCCTTTCTCTATTTATACAAGAATATACAGAAAACCAAAATAAGACCAACATAATTCTCCAAACAAATATTTTGAAGGGTTTCCATAATTTTAATTCCATTATAAGAATGCATATTGAAATGTAAAGTATTTCTCTCTGGCTTGTGAGATTACGGGCAATTCTACTTTCCCTTTGCATAAGCATTTCCCAAATATTCTGCAATGGTACTACTTGTAGGAGGGTGGAAGAGGAGAAAGTAATGGGAGGAGAATCAGATAACTTCACACTTCACTGCCCAATAACCTCCCAATTCTAACTTAATGGCTAAAGTTGGACATTCAGAAAACTAAGATCATGGCATCCGATCCCATCACTTCATGGCAAATAGAAGGGAAAAAGGTAGCAGCAGTAACAGGTTTTATTTTCTTGGGCTCCAAAATCACTGCAGACAGTGACTATAGCCATGAAATTTAAGGACACTTGCTCCTTGGAAGGAAAGCTATAACAAACCCAGACAACATATTAAAAGTCAAAGACATCACTTTGCCAACAAAGTTGTATATAGTCAAAGCTATGGTTTTTCAAATAGTCATGTATGGATATGAGAATTGGACCATAAAGAAGGCTGAGAGCCGAAGAATTGATGCCCTCGAGTTGTGGTGCTGGAGAAGATTCTTAAGAGTCCCTTGTACAGCAAGGAGATCAAAATAGTCAATCCTAAATCCTAAAGGAAATTAACCCTGACTATTCATTGGAAGGACTGATACTGAAGCTAAAACTAATAATTTGGCCACTTGATGTGAAGAGCCGACTCACTGGAAAAGATCCTGATGCTGGGAAAGATTGAGGGCAAAAGGAGAAGTTAGCAGCAGAGTTAGACAGATCACCATCTCAATGGACATGAATTTGAGCAAACTTCAAGAGATAGTGAAGGATAGGGAAGCCTGGGGTGCTGCAGTCTAAAGGGTCACAAAGAGTCAGACACAGCTTGGAGACGGAACAACAGCAACAACAAAAATGGGACATTCATCATTGCACTTTTCCAAAGACCTATTGATTGACAAGACTGAAATTTTTAAAAAGATGTACGTATATAAGGGGAATTTGGTTTTAATTTTGACAGCAAGAAGAAAACAGGAAAAAAAAAAAAAAGATGTTAAGCAAATGGAAAAGCCTAAATACCAGGAAAGAGGAGGGCGGGGGGAAGTAAGCCTAGAAAGATCATAGAGGAAATAGTGTTTGACTCACCAGTAGCTTTCCAGCCTATATGTCTAAACCAGTCATGGCATTTCTGCCCCCTTGCCTGTATCTGACTCAGGAATGGGTCTCTAAGCCAATTTCGACACAAGAGACTGTCGTGAGTGGGAGGGTAACTCCCAGGCTGGCGAAGCAGAGACCTATAAATAGAGATGATAATCGGACAAGCTCCGATCAGCCATCTGCCCTCCCGTTATGCGTGACAATGCCCGTTCTCATTGTTTGAGCACACTTAAGGTGTGCTTTCTGTTACTTCCTGCACAGACTGTCATCAGCAGGAATGCAAAGCGAACTTTCCTCTCTTCATAATTTCACTTTATGGTATGGGCTTACTTTGCCACCCAAACACATTGGCTCTTTTTCCTTTTTGTGAAAATTGGGGTATTGGTTTCTGTTATCTTGATAATTTGTCTCCACTTATAAATTTTATGTTTGTTATTATTCTTTAAGATAAAGTTCCACCTCTGGATTTTCTTATGTCTCTGTACTGTAGCTTGTAAAAACATAACAATGTGATTTAGGCTGTTAGCCGCAGGATTATGTACATAAACCCCATAGTAGCAGGTTAACTTATTTTAGCCATTTGAGTACACTGAGAGGGAATTTTCATTTGTTTGAAGGATAGTGTGCCAATCCTGCTTTAGGAAAAGAAATACTAGCATGCAATCTAGCATTAAGGGCACACAAACACAGGCATGCACAGTTAATACTTTTTCACTGTTTCCTTGCCAATTTTAATTTTTTTGTTTAAAGAAATGCAGAAAAGTACAGAGAAAAATGTAAAATTTACTTGTGTGCCCAGATTAATGAAAATTAACGTTTTTTCCAGTTTTAAGTGTTTTATGTTAAATGTGGTGTTTTACTTTTTTTTTCATTAAAGATATCACGGACTAGGGTTAAAATAGAAATTTATTCATGTCTTTACCCATTACTCTTTTTTCCTTTCCAAAAGTAGCTATAATGAAGTTCATATATGTCCTTATGAATGAATTATGATGTAACTTGATTTCTTTTTTGTATTGATGCATAAGTTGTTTTTTTTTAATTTAAATTTATTTATTTTAATTAGAGGCTAATTACTTTACAATATTGTATTGGTTTAAAGTGAATATTTTAAAGTATTTTAATGTACAAATATGTCCATATGAACAAATTATAGTAGCACTTCACTTTCTCTTTTTCTTATTGATGCATGAAATTTTTTAAATTGAGTACCAATCTTGAATCCACTATATGGTTATACATATATTCTTCCAGCTAGTCACTCTCTTTGAAGTTTGATTATAGTGTCTCTCTTTCTTCCTTCCTTCTTCCCTCTCTCCTTCCCTTCCCCACTCTCTTTTTCCACAGAAACAGCTTTTATTTGATTCATTAAAAATATTTATATTTTAATTTGTAGTTTGGATTCATTTTTTCTTGTCTAAGAAATATCTTCTTTTCTCAAAATTACATAGATTTTTCTACAAATGTTTAGAGTCTTTTGGGACTTGCTTGTATGTTTGTGTTTCTAAATGTCTCCTTGAAAGTCTTTCAACAATGACATTATGGTATGGTTTATTTCTAATTTAACAGTATTGTAGCATTTGTACCTTGTTTTGTCAAAATTTTCCCTATGGCCTAATATATGGTCAGTGTGTGCATGTGTGCTAAGTCGCTCCAGTCATGTCCAATTCTTTGCCATTCTATGGACCGTAGCCTGCCAGGCTCCTCTGTCCATGGGATTCTCCAGTCAAGAATACTGGAGTGTGTTGACATGCCCTTCTCCAGGGGAATCGTCCCAACCCAGGGATAGAACCCAAGTGTCTTATATCTCCTGCATTGACAGGTGGGTTCTTTACCACTGACCCCACCTGGGAAGCCACATATGGTCAACAGTTATTTTTAAAATTACAAATTTGTGTTCATGCTCAGTCATGTCTGACTCTGCGACTCTAAGACTGTAGCCCGCCAACCTCCTCTCTCCATGGGATTTTCTAGGCACAAATACTGAAGTGGGTTGCTGTTTTCTCCTCCAGGGGATCTTCCCAACCCAGAGATTGAACCAGTGTCTCTTGTATCTCCACCATTTCAGGTAGATTCTCTACCTACTGAGTCATCTAGATGTGGACATGAATAAAATGTAGTTTTTATTTGTGGGTTCAAATGCATATTTTATATGTAAATTATGTATATACAATTATGTATAAATATGCAGTTATATATTATTTATAAAACATATACCACATACATATGCAGAAATATATGTGTATATCTGGAGAAGGGCATAGCAACCCACTCCAGTATTCTTGCCTGCAGAATTTCATGGACAGAGGAGCCTGGCAGGCTACAGTCCACAGGGTCGCACAGCATCGGATATGATGGAAGTGACTTAGCATGCACATATATGCATAAAACATTTGTATTTACATCTGTTCACATACACACACAACAGTTAAAAGTGTATTTCAAATTTTAGCCACTCTACTAATTTTTTGTCTACTTGGTCTCTCAATTTCTGAGAGGTATGAATTGAAATGTTCTTCGGGGATTTTGGATACCAATTTCATCATATAATCCTGTAGCTACTCCACTGTGTATTTTCAAGATGTATTTTTATGTACAAGCAACTTCATGTTTTCTGAAGCTTTGGGATGATTATTACCTCTATTTTATGATAAAAATCTTTGTTTATACCTATTTAAACCTTTTAATACTCTTGCTTGTGTGTGCTAAGCTGCTTCAGTCATGTCTGACTCTTTGTGACCCCATGAACTGTAGCCCAAGAGGCTCCTCTGTCTATGGGATTCTCCAGGAAAGAATACTGGAGTGGATTTCCATGCCCTCCTCCAGGGGATCTTCCTGAACCAAGGATGGAATCTGCATTTCTTTTGTCTCCTGATTGGCATGCAGGTTCTTTCCCACTAGTGCCACCTGGGAAGTCCAATCAAATTTCTCTTCTTTATTGATATAATCAAGCTTCTTTTGAATACTATATTTTCAACTGTCTGTTACTTTGCTTTAATTGTGCTCCTCGATCAGATCTTACCCATTTCCCATGTTATTGTTCACTAGTATTTTAGCTCCACTTTGTTTTCTTTCTCCCAGAGGTCATTATTATTAATGGCTTTCATAATCAAACAACACTAATTTATTTAACAATTTATTTATTTTTTGTATACCACTCTTCCAAGTTGAATTTTCTGTTTTTAGAGATTATATTTCATCATCTAAAAAGGTCATTATTTTCACCATGCTCTTACAGGTTTTGTGATTCTAAGGTGATAGTTATTCATCTTCAACTCTTGCGCACCATGTTAGCTTACTGAACCTGAGCTATGTCAGCATCCTTAGCAGGCAGCTTTGAATCTGCCCCAGCCACAGGCCCTAAAGGTTTCATTAAATCAAGAGCTTTTGTTTTAATTTTTTTGGCTTGGAGTCACTGCATCATATAAGCAGTCTGAATTCAGAATTCACACCTACTTATGGTACCAGCCAAGCTGACTCCTTTTCCACCCTGGGCTTTGAGAAGCAGGCAGGTTTCTTTGCCAAGGAGAGGAGTCCTGGCCTTGGGAAGCAGTGAGAGCCACCCCTTGCTGTTCCCCATTTTCCCATGTGAGACTGTCCACTTCCATTTCCAAGCACCATAGATTTAGAGGTGATCCTCTAATTTTAACTCCTTGGGATTGCCTTTCGTTGATGGGGTGGGGGAATGGGTGGTTAAACTTAGGTATATATCTAACAAATTTTAATTATCTTTTAGCTTTTCCATGTGCTTGAAATGAGAAAGGGAATTTCCTCTGCAGCCCAGTCTGCTTAATTGACCACAAGTTCCTCCAGCACCCTCTGTATTAACCTATAACTCTTCTGGAAACTGTCTCTTAAAGGGATCAATTTAAACAGCTGAAAAATGGAAGAAACTCATCATATAACCCCACCAATTGGATTTTCCCATTCACTGAGGAATAGGAGTAGATAAAGTTAGCTAAGTCTATGCCTAGTGTCCCTACATGAGACTGGACCCTTTGGCTACATGCTCACTATTGAGAGGGTCTCTAGGACATAACTGCGGCACACATGGAGATGAAGCCAACACTACCCGTGCCCTCCAGGCACTCCCAACCAGAGTGTATGCAAGCCCGTGCAACACTGTGCATGACCTCTTGGCTCCTTTGCTTTAGTGACTCTCTATATGCGAGATAAAGTCTAGATTCCTGTGGACAGCATTCAAGGACTCCAATTTACTCATTTAGGCCATAGAGAGAGACCTGCTTACAGGACTATGGACGGAGTGTGTGTATCCCCATACCTCCAATTCATACATTAAAACTCCAGTCCTTGGTGTGATGGCATCTGGAGGTAGGGCCATTGGGAGAGCTAGGTCACGAGGGGGTGGATCCTTCATCATATTTTGGTACCCTTAGAAGAAGAGACAGGAAAGGGCTTGTTTCCTTTCTCTCTACTATTCACCACGTGAAGACATAGCAAGAAGGTGGCCTTGTGCAAACTAGGATACTACCATGCTGGCACCCTTATCTCAAATTTTCCAGCCTCCAGCACTAAGAGAAATAATGGCTTAAAAAAAAAAGTCCAGGCTATGGTGTTCTATTAGAGCTGCTGCTGCTGCTGCTGCTAAGTAGCTTCAGTCGTGTCCGACTCTGTGCGACCCCATAGACAGCAGCCCAACAGGCTCCTCTGTCCCTGGGATTCTCCAGGCAAGAACACTGGAGTGGGTTGCCATTTCCTTCTCCAATGCATGAAAGTGAAAAGTGAAAGTGAAGTCGCTCAGTCGTGTCCGACTCTTAGCGACCCCATGGACTGCAGCCTACCAGGCTCCTTCGTCCCTGGGATTCTCCAGGCAAGAGTACTGGAGTGGGATGCCATTGCCTTCTCCATCTATTAGAGCAGTCTGGGCTAACTAAGATAGACAACCTCCTGAAAGCAACATCCTCTCCTCCTATGTGTCTCTCCATGTATTATTCTCCTTCCCAGCTGACCGCCGTCATTATTTTCTTGGGAAACTTGCACTCATCTTCCAAGACTGACCTCAGAGGTCATCACATCAGTCCATTAACTTTTTGGTCCCCTGACCAGATAGTGATTCTCATTCTCTCCTTTCTAGGGCACCTTTTACACCTACTATGTGTGTGTCTTAGTAGCTCAGTTGTGTCTTACTCTTTGGGACCCTATGGGCTGTAGCCTGCCGGGATCCTCTGTCCATAGGATACTCCAGGCAAGAATATTGGAGTGGGTTGCTATGTCCTTCTCCATTTACATCTACTATAATGTGTTTTTTTTTTTAATTTTATTAATACTTTCCTTGCTTTTCTATGGGAAGTGTAAGAAAATGAAGGAAGAGGATGCATACAACTCAGTTTTATTTCACAGGTACTTGTCATGCTCTCTGGTTCAAGACTAATGTTCAATAAAGGCAAATGCAGTGAATAAGTGTGTCTCTATGGATGAAGACTTGTATTTCTTTTCTGATCTACACCAGGGGTGCAGGCTTTTAAACACAGGTCCCTGAATCCCTGCTCCCATCTCAGGGCTGGAACCAAACCCTGAACCTTGGTTCAGTCAGCTAATGGCCCTAATACTGGACCCTTTCTGGGAATGTGGTCCATGGAAGAAGTCATTGTCCATGGGCACCAAGCTTGAGCTGAGGCTGTACCTACTCATAAAGTCGACATTTATCTCTACATGTCAAGTAATCAATTGAGTAGGAGTAGCTCAAGGTGGTCTTCTCCAGTGGCTCAACAGTAAAGAATCTGCCTGCAATGCAGGAGACGCAGGAGGCATGGGTTGAATCCCTGGGTTGGGAAGATCCCCTGGAGGAGGAAATGGCAACCCACTCCAGTATTCTTGCTGGGAAAATCTCATGGACAGAGGAGCCTGGTGGGCTACAATCCATAGGATTGCAGAAAATTGTACATGACTGAGCACTGAGCTATTAAGGGATAAATATACACCCCATGTACATAATTATAACTTCTCTCTGCCCTTACAAATGAAGTCAATAATAATTTGAAATATAAGTTATTAAATATTACAGATGTAATGATGAATGTCTCTACAGGGTACAGTGGGAGCAAGATGAAGTGAAGTAGAAAAGTTTATGGAAGAATGACACCAGTTCATGCGTTCTCAGTGGAGGTGAGACAGCCCCCGAGGGGTCAAAACTTGGTTCCTGGTTGGGGCATATAGGGATAGACCAATTAGCCAAGATGGCGGTGGTCAGACTCTCTTGCTCCACGTCCTTACCCATGTAAGCACCACCTGAAAAGCCCTTGCTGCGCGTTGCGGTGGCATCAACCATTAGAGAATTAAGCAGTCAGCCTTGCTGCCATGAATAAAGAATGTCTGCAGTTCCTACGTTCCTTGGATCTTCTTCCAGCGTCTTCCCATATGCTTTCTAGCTTGTGCCTTGCCTGCCCTGGGTTTGGTGAACAGTGAGACAGGGGAAAAGCAGAAAAATCTTAGATGTTATGGCTTGTGTACCCCCCAAGGGGCTGCATTACATAAACAGATATACAGCATATCTGAACTATTAAAATTTTACAAGGTGACAATTAGGAAAATTAAAACAATGTCTTTAAAGTCTCCTTGGGAGGGCAATAATGTTCATCTAAATGGTTGAAAAAATACTATATTAGATCAATCTCAGGATGGGGAACACATGTATACCTGTGGCGGATTCATTTCGATATTTGGCAAAACTAATACAATATTGTAAAGTTTAAAAATAAAATAAAATTTAAAAAAAGAAAAAAAAGAAAAAGTATTCTCCCCTTCAGTGTGGGAGTAGGAGGCAGAAGGACCAGCATGGACACTGTCTCAAGAAGTGAGGGGCAATGGCCTTGTCAGGGCCAGGAGGGAGAAGGGATCTCCAACCAGATGCATGCCATTGGAGGACCAGAAGCGAAAATACTGCAGCAGGCAGCGAACTTGAAGAGTTCTTTGCCAGAGGCCTGATTCCACGCTGGCATCTTGCAGGAGAGCTTGGACGGCTCTGTTGGACCCAAGGCCAAGGCATGTGCCAACAGCAAGAACTGGCACTGCCAACCAGTCCTGCTGTGAAGGTTCCCCTTGGCTGTGACTCCTCTGACATTGATATTGGTGGGTCAAAACTGGGTTAGTTTGGGGCTCCTCCAGCAAAGGGATGACCTTTCTCTTCTGACTAGCTCACACTTTCCTTTGCTCTGGACCAGCGTGTCTCCCTCCTACCTTTTCTGCCGGGACTCCCAGCAAGTCATATGATGAGGGTGACCCTAGTCTGGGTGGGCACAGGATATAGGGCCAGGGCAGTCTCAGGCCAACCAAAGTGGTTGGTCACCCTACTTAGGGTCAAGATTACTGGTGCAGAGAGGACCTAGGCCTTTTTGAACTTCAACAGGTAAAGCCAATTGGTAGACAAGCATCTCCCACCTCATGTCCTATACCCAACTATTGAAGCACCTGATACTGCTTAGAGAAGCAAGTCTCAGCCTTGATTCCAAATTAAAATCACCTGGAAGACTTTAAAAAAACTGCTGCACAAGCCACACCCTAGAACAATTAAATCAGAATCTTTTGGATTAAAACCAGGCATCCATATATTTTTTAAATGTCCCATATGATTCCAGTATACAGCCAAGGTGAAAACCACTGGCTTAGAGCAATAGCAGTGATTAACCAAAATATTGCAATAATGGAACCATCACCTTGGGTTTACTCTAATTTGGAGAGACTGTAGTGTTTTAACCTTGATGCTTTAACACTTATGCCTCCATGTGAAGTTCATGAATACTTAGGTCTGTCAATATTTTGGAAATGAGAGCCATTAAATCAGGAGTTTAAATTAAACTAAGATTCAGATGTAGAAATGCTCTCTTTCCAGTATCCATATGCCTCTGGTTTTTGTCTGCACAGATTCCTTTTTGGCAGGTCAGAACTGATGAAACAGGGCTGTCTCGATTTGCAGGAGTTTCATCACGTGAAGAGGAGCTCAGATTTAAAGTCAACCAGTAACACTTAAAACTAATGGTTCACTGCTGTTAGCAGCTGGTAGACCTCTCTGAAGTTGGTATGAGTGATCTGAAGTCATTCCCATCAATAACCTTCCCCGTGGTGTGCCTCAAGTTATCCCTGGGGAGGCTGTCACCATTTGGAAGGATTACCCAACCATCCGAATGGTTAGCACGCATGGAGCTGCTTGCTAACACATGAAAGAAATAAAATAGAAACAAAGAAAGAAGTTAGTTTGAAGTTGAAGGGCAGATTCATACAAAAATGCTAGCTTTCAGAGCATCTGCGACAGATATTAAATAGGAATTGGACTGGGGCCCACTGAGTACTTCTGGACCTTCTATAGAGTCACCTCTATAAGCATTTTGGTTTTTATTATCTAATGATAACCTAAAGCAAATAGAAAATAAGCAACTTCAGCCCCATATAACCACAACTATATTGAGTCTGCTTCAAAGAATATTTAAAAATGCTTTTCCTGAGGATACGCTTTCACCAATGGCTCTCAAATGGAAAAACAGTTACGCTGTCTCCTTCTGTGAAGAGGAGACGTGTGACTCTTTTGTAATGAGAATGATACTCTGATGCACTCAACCGTTTCATTTTCTCCTGGGACATCCCCAGTTCCTGGTCGTCTTGGTTTTCTGTGAACAGCCAGTCTGAAGTGTGTGTGTGTGTGTGTGTGCGCACACGCACGCTCAGTCATATCTGACTCTTTGTGACCCCATGGACTGTAGCTGGCCAAACTCCTCTACCATTCAATTCTCCAGGCTAGAAAACTGGAGTAGGTTGCTATTTCCTCCTCCAGGGGATCTTTCCAGATCAGGGATTGAATTGCATCTCCTGCACATTGGCAGGAGGATTCTTTACCAACTGTTCCACTGGGGAAGCTCAATCTGAAGTATTTGGATTATACGCCTTTGCAGGAAAGCCCTTGAGGTCTCCTGCCCTAAGAAGCACAGCATCTCAGAGCATTGCTGAATATACTAGAAGAAGTCCATAGAAAATCTGGCCCTGCTGATCACTGAATGTGTGAAAAGGAAGGAGACAGAGCAGAGGAGAACCAGCAGGTCCTATGTCCTCTCAACCCCTCTGTCCAGAATCATGGGAGAGGCAGAGCCTACTTAGCGTCTGCCTGAGTAAGTCCTAGTACTTACTTTCAGAACCACGTGGTCACCGCCGAGGGCCTAATTAGCCCAGCAGATTGTGGATGACAGAGCAGGAGAGCTCCAAGTGACTATTAAAAGTCTTGGCCTACGTACTTTTTGGCTTGTAGAAGTGGTTATTTCTTGTTAATAGAAGCCACATTGCTGATTATAAAGGCTCATCAGAGCTATATCCTGTATGAGTCTCTATAGCCATTAGGGTGTATTAAATCCAGAGTGTGTAGGCAGGGCCAACATCATGTAATATAATATAATGCAAGACAATCCTGGCCCCTGTTCCATATGGATGTTCACAGAAGGACACCCTGACCAGGCAGACGGAGGACAACACACTGGAGACCAGCAGACCCAGAGGACAGCACTGGAGCCCAGGCACAGAGAGCTGGACATTCTTGCCATCCTGTGCGGTTGAGTGCACCCAGCCTTCCATGGATCCTGGGGTCAACTTTGGTAGAACAGCAGGAAGGAGAGGGAATTTAAAAGGCTGAGTAATCATCTGAAGGGAGATTGGGTTGGCTGAATGGGAGTGTTTAAACCCAAAGAGGTTAAGAAATATTCATTATCAAGTTAGTACTTCTGACCACCATGACTGCTCCCTGCCCCAAGCAGACCCCAACTGCGATTCAGCAGGGTATAAGAGAAGTTTAGATCAGTTACAAGAAATGCACCTTTAACAGAAGCAGCAGAGAATGACTCCTCCCTCTCTCACTATGGGACTTCGGGCAAGTCATCCATGTGTGTATTCACAAATGTCCTGTTAGGGTGTGCTGCTGGACACTAAGGACGCAGTGAAGAAACACAGTGTCTTCAGATAGGGCCGCCAGTGACTCTGCTTCCCTCAGTCTCTTCCTTTTCTTCCTAAATCTGGGGCCTATAGTCAATACTATTTATTATAATATTACATTTTTTTACCCTTTATCTGCCTTAAGAATAAGAAACGAATCACCAGTCCTGGTTCAATACAGGATTCAGGATGCTTGGGGCTGGTGCACTGGGATAACCCAGAGGGATAGTACAGGGAGGGAGGTGGGAGGGGGGTTCAGGATGGGGAACACGTGTACACCCGTGGCGGATTCATGCTGATGTATGACAAAACCAATACAATATTGTAAAGTAAAATAAATAAATAAAATAAAATATTTGAGGCCAATTAAAAAAAAATAACACAACTTCAAAAGAGATAGAGCAAAACCTGCCTCACTGCCATTGTCAAGAATTAAATGAAAGGATGGCCACACACATACATGAGATTATGGATGGCTCCAGTGAGCTTACATTTTCACCCAGAAAACAAAAATCAGTGAACTGGTTTTGAAAATAACCACCCCCCAACACACACACCTCAGATATGTAGCTCACGTATCAGCATTTCCACTCCTGCAAGGGCATCCTTCCTGTCCCACATCTGGGATAGGGAGAGTCTCCTTTCTTCTTCCTACCTTTCTGGCCATGCTGGCCACACCATGGGCTTCTATACCTTCCCTTTTATCTTCCCATGAAGCTCGCTCATCTTTCCCTGGACAGTACTTGGTCCTTGGTCCTTGGATACTTTCTCCCAAATGGCTTGAAACCAAAACTATATGCAACTTACATAATTTATTGTAAGATGGAATAGCTAGAAAGATTGAGCAGAGAGGACACTTAAGCATTTTATGAGAAGCCTGTTTCCATTCACCCTCCTCCAATATGAGGATCACATTTCCACACTGAAATTTACCCTTGTGTGTGGGGGGGTGGTGGTGCTCAGTCGTAGATGACTCTTCGTGACCCCAAGGACTGTAGCCAGAATACTAGACCCAGGGATCAAGCCAGGGTCTCCTACATTGCAGGCAGATTCTTTCCCATCTGAGTCACCAGGAAAGTCCACAGACAACTCTGCACACATACGAAAGAATGAAGATGTATTTTAAGGACATACAACTTCCATGGGCAAACAACAACACTTAGAGAAAAATAAATTTCTAGTTAGAGTGCAGAGAATGCAAAGGACTTTTACTTCCATGGTAGCAACAACGATCAGTTTTACAAAGCACAAAGTGAGGTTTAAAGGAAGTCTTAATGATTCCAGAGGACAAGCCTTTTTTAGGCAAAAGAGACATATGGTGGCTTCCACCTGGCAGCAGTAGTCTGATACTCCCCAGCCAAAGAACTAAAAACAATCCAAATGCCCACCAGAGGAGAACATGTAAATACAGTGTAACATGATTATACAATGGAATATTATTCAGCATCAAAAATGAAGTCCTAATGCATGTGAAAATATGGATGAATCCCAGATCCATTATGCTGACTGAGAGAAGCCAGATACAAGAGTGCATTGTGTATAATCCCATTTTTATGAAAGGCAGAAACAGAAAACACTCCATTATATTGATAGAAATCAGAAGAGAGTTTGCCTGTATTTCATGGGGATGAACTAGAAGGAAACCTGAGGAAATTTCTGGGTTGACAGAGTTTTTAATATTTTGCTTGAGGTATCAGTAACATGTGTTTAATTGATCAAAATGTATCAGATTGTACTTAAGGTCCATGTATGCCATGCTATGTTGATTTTGACTCAGTTAAAACAAATACAAAGAAAGATATCAAACTGCATGCTTAGAATTTGTACATTTCATTGTAAGTAAATTATACCCCAATTTTAAAAATATTTGAGAAGGAAATGGCATTCCCCTCCAGTATTTTTGCTTGGGAAATCTTATGGACAGAGGAGCCTGGTGGGCTACAGTCCATGGGGTTGCAAAAAGCTGGATACAACTGAGAGACTTTCTCTCTTTAAAAATACATTTGAAAATCCATAACCTTTCCCTAAATTTATAATATCCTCTGAATTAATTAAAGGAACATGTTTCTCAACTTAGGTAGTGTTGTGAAAGACCTGTTATAAATACTTAGTGGATGTACCAAAACACACATACATACACACACATGCACTCATACACACAGCCTTTCTGGTATGACACCCATCATGTTATTTCTGACCCCAGGCCCCCTTGAGTGGACCCGTGTGGACTGGTTAACTGTGCCAGTTCCAGAACCACAGATACAGGAAAGACTGAGATGAAGCCTGGTCACTTACTGCAGGCACCTCCCTAGGTATCCATGATGACAACTGAGATTTAAAGGGTAGAAGATTATCATTATGCTTAGAATTCAGCTAAGAGCAAATGCCCCACATCCCAACTTCCTGATTAAACAGACAAAGTCATTGCAATCTCAGATAAACCATTGGTCCAGGAATTCCCACTTTCTCTGAAACATACAATAAAACTGCTGCTGCTGCTGCTAAGTCGCTTCAGTCGTGTCTGAGTCTGTGCAACGCCATAGATGGCAGCCCACCAGGCTCCCCCGTCCCTGGGATTCTCCAGGCAAGATCACTGGAGTGGGTTGCCATTTCCTTCTCCAATGCATGAAAGTGAAAAGGGAAAGTGAAGTCACTCAGTCGTGTCTGACTCTCAGTGACCCCATGGACTGCAGCCCACCAGGCTCCTCTGTCCATGGGATTTTCCAGGCAAGAGTACTGGAGTGGGTTGCCATTGCCTTCTCCCAATAAAACTGGATATAGCCATAAAAGCTGGATATTTCCTTATCAGTAGAACTAGATATTCTGATTCTTCTCTGCTCTAAGTTTTCTGGAATGGCAACCTAGGAACACTGAACTGAAAGGGCTAGAAAAAATAGTTTAGTGGCCTTGAGTGCTTACCCCAACAATCAGGCTAGACTTGCTACGTTTGACATACACATTATTTCCTGTGAAAAGTGGCCCATATATGTAATAAATCTTCTCTTAATCCCGTGACAAGGGGTTGAGTATGAACTTTGGTTTTCAGTCTCTCAAACAAAGAGGAAAGTTCATGGAATTCCACACGGTCTGAAGGGAGAAGAATAGCAGTCAGGGAGGAGGTAAGGAGACATTTACTGGGAATGTTTTTCTCACGTGTCTGAGAGATTTTCCAGAAGTAACCCTTTCTCCAAAGCTCTGAACATCCAAATGCACAAATACAAGCTGGGAATGCCCAGCCTTCAGGTTCAGCTTGAAGCTGATGCTGATACATGGAGAAGGCACAGCCAAGAGACACACAGGGACGGGCCAGTCAGATTAAGCCTCCCTAGAACCTACTCTTCTCTTTCTCCTGTCGTGTGAGCCAGTGAAGTCTCTTCTTATTTATGCAATTCTGAGTTGGGCTTTTGCTTACCAGGGGCCAAAGAACCCTACCTGAAATCCTGCTGAATATATCTGTGAAAATCATGTATGGCATTTTCCTGAAAATTCATTTACCTTTTGGGAAAGGTTGATCATAACTGTCACATAACGCTATAAAGATGTCCTCTTATATGTTGTTTGCAGAATATTTATTTTAAAAAAAATAGACATGTGCACATGTCAACCCCAAAATCCAATCTATCCCTCCTTCCCCACCCCTCACCCCATAACCGCGGTATCTTTAAACCAACATATTTAAACAATAACCTTATATTCAGAGGAAGCACAAGAAAGAATGTGAGGATTACTTTTGAATCACGTTGTATAAGAACTCTGCTAATGAGTTTGCCAGAATTATTAATGATATCTAATCTTTAATTGGCTCAGAGGTAAAGAATCCACCTGTAATACAGGAGACACAGGAGATATGGGTTCGATCCCTGAATCAGGAAGATCCCCTGGAGGAGAGCAGGGCAACCCACTCCAATGTTCTTGCCTGGAGAATCCCCATGGACAGAGGAGCCTGGCGGGCTACAGTCTATAGGGTTGCAAAGAGTTGGACACGACTGAAGTGACTTAGCACACAGCACAGTCTTTAATTATGATTCTTGGAAAATCCTTGCAGGTTATGGCAACTGGTCACTCACTGACTAGAATCATATGATCTCCCTTTGAGTAAGAGTCATTCTTGCAAATCCTGCAAGCATGAAGATGGCAGCAGGGATCAGGAAAACCCATCACCCTGGTGCATATGGAAGCCATCCCAGGCGCCCCAACTGCAGCATCTGTTTTTCACAGCATGAGTTCACTTCCCTTAATCATACTTTATGCTCTCCAAAAATAATGTGGAGGAAGCGTGCATTATGTACGTAAAGATATACCATCTGTTTTCCTTCTTTGCCTAGAGAGGAATTCCGTATTAAAATGAAAGCCTCCGGTCATCATAGGAAGCAAAAAGCAAAGATAAATGTCTTTCCTTTTTTTTCCTCCCAAAGCACATGTACAAAACATTTCCCATGGCCAGCCAGTGGAACAGGTGGATACACTTAACTTTCATACGCAGGCAATTAACTGAATGCAAACCCGCAGTCTGAGATTCCTTAACATAAGGTCGTAGGTCTGAGGCAACTGTAGGAACAAAAGCAGGGATATCGAAATCTCAGCCAACAGACTGTGGTGTCCTTCAGGGCTAAAATCTTTGTGTCTCCCAAGCTCAGCCAGGCATGGAGCAGGTACAGTAAATATTTGCCAAATCATACAAATAACTGTATCATTAATGCAGTGATCTTAATCACTGCCCATTAAAATCAACCAAGTCTCTGCTAAAACATAAAGGTGGCTAAGATTCTCCCCAAGTTATTAAAATCAGAATGCCAAACTCACAAGGTAAGCCTAACAAGATAGTCATCTATATAGTCATCTGTATAGTCCACGGGGTCATACAGAGTGGGACTTGACTGAGGACAAGCACGTATTTAGCTTATACTGAAGCAAAACATTTAAAAACAAAATTTTTTGTAGTCTATCCTCTTCCTCTTCTAGTCTGTTGCATCCATATCAAAAGTCTTGGTTTAGTAATAGGATGAAATCTCCTTTGGAAAAATTAATTGTATATTGGTGATAGAAGTATGAGAAATAATTCTGAAGTTGAGGAATTAAAAAAAAACAAAACTTCCCTAAATTAACTTTAGCACTACTCAGGAATGCTATGAAAAACCAACAAATACTCAAACCCCTGAGATTAAACCTCAAATAGAGGGTATATAATGAAAATGATTGGTTTTTAAAGGAATTCCAGACCAGGAAAACTAATTCTCAGAGATTTTGTAGGCCTTCAAATTGCTGAGTTTCACCAATCCTGAAAATGATTCATTTTACTAAAACCTCTGAGAACAAATTCTGATTTATCACATTAAACATGTCTCTCAACTAGAATATCTTATCTTTCTCTCTGAAAATAAAACTTGACTCCTGGTAGTCGGTGCTTTGCTCTAAGACACGTGTACTGAATTAGAACCTGCATTTTAACAAGATCTGGGCCTTGCATGTGCACACGAAGGTCTGGGAAGCACTGGTCCAGGCTAAGTGGATCCAGACCACAGGTCATCTCAGGACCTCGGCAGTAGCAATTCTGTGCACAGGAGGGACTGTGACCATATGAACTGCTTGCTGTTGTTGTTCACTCACTAAGTCATGTTGGACTCTTTGCAACCCCATGGACTGCAGCACGCTAGGCTTCCCTTCCTTCACTGTCTCCCAGAGTTTGTTCAAACCCATATCCATTGAGTCGGTGATGCCATCCAACCATCTCATCCTCTGTCACTCCCTTCTCCTGCTCTCAGTCTTTCCCAGCATCAGGGTCTTTTCCAATGAGTTGGCTCCTCACATCAGGTGGCCAAAGTATTGGAGCTTCAGCTTCAGCATCAGCCCTTCCAATGAATATTCAGGGTTGATTTCCTTTAGGATTGACTGGTTTGATTGCCTTGCAGTCCAAGGGACTCTCAAGAGTCTTCTCCTGCTCCATAATTCAGAAGCATTAATTCTTTGACTTGGAACTCAGCAAAAGCTGCTTTCTTAAAATGAGGCCCTTAAAATAAGAACATACTAGCCTTTACTTCCTGAGTTGGACACGACTGAAGCAACTTAGCAGCAGCAGCAGCCTTTACTTCACCTGTGTTAAGGTCAGTATTCATGTGGAGGCTCACAGTCTCAGAGATATTTCATGTCTTTAGAGAAATAGACATCTTTTTCCCTATCACGCCCTTGGCTGGGCAGTGACTACCCCACATTACATTGTGTGAAGCTCTAGTGTGGACGGCCAGGATGAGAGCACAGGCCCATGCACCCATCTGGACAGTAGGTGAGAGCCCTTCCTGCTCTGAAATGAATAAAGAGGGACGCACTGTATCAGCTCTTGGGGGAAACACCAATGATAGTAGAAAATAATGTGCTTAGGCTGGAGACATTTTCTTTTTCCAAAGTATAGACTCAACTCCTTTAAAGAAACCTCTCGAGCATAAACAGTCCTGTTAGGACACATGAATTATCAAGGTTAACAAGCTAACCAACAGATCTATTTTTCCCTTTTCACCATTCAAGGGGCTTCCCTGGGGGCTCAGAGGGTAAAGAATCTGCCTGCCATGTAGGAGACCCGGGCTCAATCCCTGCATCTGGAAGATCCCCTGGAGAAGGAAATGGCCCACTCCAGTATTCTTGCCTGGAGAATCCCATGGACAGAGGAGTCTGGCAGGCCAAGGTCTATGGAGTTGGGAAGAGTTGGACATGACTTAGAGACTGAAAATAGAGACTGAAAACAACAACAGCAACAAAGCAGGGACCAACAGGAAGTATTACGTAACACAACGCATTGAGAAATATAGTAAGAAATCACTTTGGTAAGACAGGCTGGAGGGAATTTGTGAAGAAAATGTTCCTTACAGTAAAACAATCTTGAATCAAACTATATATTATGATGAATAGTTTTATATTCTGACAATACATTCCAAAGTCACCTTTTTCATTTATGCTCTAAAAATTCATACTTGGGGATTTCAATTTGCCTAAGAAAATAGAGAACCATTATTTAGGGTTGAGCAGGTCCATTCTGTAGCAAGGGACGGCTTTTGGGATCATCTTCCCACAAGATTAGGAGCTGAAAAACCCCATCAGTGATTTTTATCTCACCTCAAGCCTGTTCTTTCTCACAAAACTTGCTGCACTTGGGGATACTTGATAAAACAATATGAAATACAACTAGTACCACACTAGCACAGGCCAGGACCTAGCACATCCAAAGTGTTTAGCAATTTATTTTCTAAAATCAAATCCAGTTGAGTTTAGTCCAGATCTAGCAGTCCTGGGCTGTCCTTTTTACTCTTTGACTGAGTGCCTTCGGGCAAGTCTTGTAATAAATCTCTAAGTCTCACTTTCTCATTGTAAAAAAGCGATTATAATCACTTGTTAATAAGGATGATGAAAGAATATAAGGTGGAATATGCAAAAGAGCCAATCCCAGTCTCTGGCCTTAGAGGGTGTGTGTGTGCTTAACTGCTCAGACGTGTCTGACTCTTTGTGACCACATATGGACTGCATTCCCCTAGGCCCTCTGTCCATGGGATTTCAAAGGCAAGAAAACTGGAGTGGGTTACCATTTCCTTCTCCTTGGGATCGTCCCAACCCAAGGATCGACTCTTACCTCCTATGTCTCCTGCATTGCAAGCTAATTCTTTACCCCTGAGTCACCTGGGAAGCCCCAATATTTATTTTTATTTATTTATTTGGCTATGCTGGGTGTTAGTTGTGACCTGTGGGATCTAGTTCCCCAGCCAGGCATAGAACCCAGGCCCCCTCCATTGGGAGTGCTGAGTCTTAGCCATTGGACCACCAGGAACTAACGCAGACAATAAAACTGATTGCTTTATTCATGATCCTTGCTTCCAAGGTCAAGCAAAGTTGTGAGTTGGAGCACCTATCTGATCCACTATACTACATCACAACCAGATGATCTTTAAGGATTCTGCCAAAATAAAAACTTCCTTTAAATCACTTTCTCTGTTTTTGGTTTGAACATTGGTGATGAGTTCCTTTTGTAAATCCATTATACTTGACCTCACTCAGACAAAGAACATGTGATGAAACAAGGAATCTATGCAGACACTTCCCCATTCTGTCAGGAAGATCTGACTTTTGGCCTCTATTTATTCATCTATAAAGTCAGAAGTTCAATCAAGTAGGTGACCAATCACCCTTACAGGTCTAATTCTTTGAACCACATTCTATGGTAGTGAGATATATATAATGACTCTGTGTCAAAAATATGTTTTCATTTTGCTTTATGGTTTTCATCTTACTTATGGCTCATAAAACCCTGTATGACAGTATTTGCAATCTCTGCTTGTTTTAGGTAGTGAAACTAAGACTTAGAGAGGTTTAGTAGCTTGCCTAAGGTCACACAGGAAATGGGGAACAGAGTAAGAATGTGGATGCAGATAATCGGACCAAATTCTCTTCTCTACTGGGTGTCCCTGGAACTCAACATTCTGGGACCATTTGTTCAAGAATATTTAATAAATGTAAGAAGCTGCTGTGGAGCAAGAGTTTTCAAGTCTGGTTTTTTGTTTTTCTTTTCATAATTTTTACATCCCTTCCTGTCAAGGTGACACTACCATTTTCTCTGCTATCAATATGCTTACCTCTGACCGGCACCTCTCTCTAATCTTCTTTTTATACTGCTGTGGATTTAAAACCAGAAGTTGTCAGAAATGTTCGAAGAATAATGGATCTGGGAGGAGGTTCCCTGGGCTTCTCCTGGAGTAAAGTGCACAAACTCGGATTCCCCCATACCTTCCTCGAGGAGGCTCAGACATTCATTTTCATTCCTTGATGCTCAGAATAAATGAGATTCGTGGATGGGGAATTCCTAGTGGATGAGGTTTTTTTGGATAATGATTGAGCCTGTGGTTGTTTGCTTTATTTTGTTACTGCTTTTCCTTCTTTGGACACACTAGACTGTAAGCTCATCACAACTTGTCTGTCAGTCACATCTTTCCCCCTCCTGCCAGGCACGGAGACAGCATATGCTTATTTATTCACTGATTCACTCAATGTACATATTTTAAGAGTCTGCTACATGCCAGACACTATGAAAGATATTGAAGATGCGTGGACTAAAAGGAGAATCAGATACTGACTTCAAACTAGTGGCAATTGGCTCAGATGGTAAAGAATCTGCCTGTAATTCAGAAGAACCAGGTTTGAGCCCTGCTTCGGGAAGATCCCCCAGAGAATGGAAGGACTACCCACTCCAGTATTCTTGCCTAGAGAATTCTGTGGACAGAGGAGCCTGGTGGGCTACAGCCCATGAGATCAAAAGGAGGCAGACACGACTGAGTGACTAACACTTTCACTTTTTGGAAAGAAAAATAGGCACCAAAAAAGAAATGGACTTTCTGCATACAGTTGCTGAAGCTGAAGCTCCAATAGTTTGGCCACCTGATGGAAAGAGCTGACTCATTGAAAAAGACCAGATGCTGGGAAAGAGTGAAGACAAAAGGGGAAGGGAGTGGCAGAGGTTGAGATGATTAGATAGCACTGTCGACTCAATGGACAGGAGTTTGAGCAAACTCCAGGAGTCACTGAAGGACAGAGGAGACTGGCATGCTGCAGTCCATGGGGTCACAAAGAGTCAGACATGACTTAGTGACTGAACGACAACAAAATAGTTAAAATATGTCTTGAAAACACTGGGGCGGCTGTTAATGTCTCATCAAGAGAGTCTTGCATCTTGCACTGAGATAAGTGTTTTTCAGGAACACAGAGCAAAGGAAAATGTTTCAGGCAGAACAGGCATCATGCGCACAAATGGGAGACCTCCAGGAATGAGGCTGTTATGATCTGGAACCACAATTAATTTGATATCACTAGAGTGTAAACCAGCAGTGTGCTGGCAAGCAATCTCCCTGAAATCAAAAGCCTTGATTTGCAGTGTTTGCTGCTATCCAAGAGGCAAATCCTCTCACCATGACCAATTTCAAGCTCTCTACACTTTAACAACCAACCGCCTTGAAAATTTCCTGCGTATTTAACAACTGCCTCTTCAGTTGAGCTCCAGTGGTATGCTCACCATTGAAAAAAAAATAAATCATTGTCTCCAAAGAGAATAAAACAAAGTGGTCTCATACTTGCTATCCTATATTCTGTAGGAAGTTCAATGAAGTACTCTGGTTATAACTCCCTCAGGACCTTAGTCTTGGACACTATGCCTGCCCACAAAGATACACAAGGAATTCCACCCTCTTCATTTACCCCCAAAAGCAACAGACTCACAGAATGTATAAACATAGGGATTTATATTGAAGATTTGAAGTTCACTTTGCAGGAAAGCAAATAACCTGGAACTAGATACAGTAAGTTACCTACACGTGAACGAGTTCCATTCTGAGAGCATGTTCGTAAGACCAAAAAAGTTAGTCTAGGTACCCAACTAACACAGTTAACTATATAATACTGTGCTGTAATAGGTTTGTAATACTTTTCACACAAAAGACAGAGAAAGCATCTTTGATCTTGCAGTACAGTACCTTGAGAAATACAACAGTGCAGTACAACAGCTGGCATACAGGGGCTGGCATCGAGGGAACAGACCAGAAGAGTTACTGATGGAGGAGGGAGTGGAGGTGGGAGATGGTAGAGCGGAAGGGTCATCAGCAACAGGAGATGGAGGGCAAGCTGCAAGGTCACTCATGACTCATGTGGATGGCACAGGTTCTGGTTTCTTGTTGCAGCAAGGTGCACATTCCTATCTTTGAAAGTTTGCAACTTGAAGGTTCATGTGAGGGGGACTTACTGGGTAATTGACCTTGTTCTTTACAAGCCCATTGGCCTCCCTGACGAGTATGCTGGGCACATTTCTCTATGCCCCCCTCCACCGCCCCACACCTTGCCCATCTCTCAGCTCTAAGAGTAAATGTTACTGAACAAGAGGTATTTCTGTTGCTCCTCACCAGCTAGCACTACAGATGCAAGAATTTTGAAAGCATTCTTCCCTTTCTCATGTCTTCCCCAGTCTCTGTACCTGGAAAGGTGATTTTTTTAAAAAATGGAGTTCCTGGCTGATAAAAATTATATGATACCTCACTCATTAAGTCCATGATGTTTATAAACAGTAAATTCTTTTATCCACTGTTACATCACTTGACTCTGCTAAAAGTACAAGGTAGTGAGTACTGAACAAGAAAGTGAATGGGTATGTAAAAACATTGTAGACTTGGGTAAATATTTGCTAGATGTATTACCCACTGTTGGACTCCTAGAGAGGGTCTTATAAAATAAAAAGGCGACCATGAACTTGCAGCTTCCCAGGCAGTGCTAGTGGTAAAGAACCCTTCTGCCAATACAGGGAATATAAGAGATGCAGGTTCCATCCCTGGGTGGAGAAGATCTGCTGCAGAAGGGCGTTGCAACCCACTCCAGTATTCTTGCCTGGAGAATCCCATGGACAGAGGAGCCTGGGGGGCTACAGTCCACGGGGTCACAAAGAGTCGAACAGGACTGAAGCGACTTAGCACACAGGGACAGCTGCGAACTTAGCTAGTGCCTGTCTCATTAACCACCAAAAAAGGGGTTTTATTCCATTTTGTTCTGGATATATCCTGTAAGACATGAGAGAAAACACCAAAGGGGCATTTCCATTTTACTTATTATAAGAAGAGATGGGACTCAACTGGCAGAAAAACGGGTTCTTTGGCAGAAAGAACTTTGTTGAAAAAACTCAAAGCAGTGCTCAATGAGACGCTTGCATGGCCAATCAACCGCTGCTTTGGGACTAAGAAAATGAATTGGTTTCCCCATGAACTTTCCACACTTAGCAGACACAAACAGCAAGATGAATTCCAAATAAAAATAAAGCGTGCTTGGGGAGGTCCCTGGGCTGTGTCGCTTGGGGCTATCTGGGAAAAGGGGGAAGCTTAGCGACCGGGCCGATGTACTCTGGCTCCTTCCCACTAGGGCTGTGTCTGGCGCTTGCACACACACGGGTGGCCTCGTGCACACACGTTTTTTCCACAGGCGCACAGGCTTTTTACCGAGTGCATTGCGAAAAAGGGTTCTGTGCTTGGCGGCCGGAGCCCTGACGCGGGGCCAGGACACAGCGCAGTTCAGATGGCGTTTCCTCCGGCTGGAGGAGCAATCCTTTCTAAATTAAATGCCAGGTGTGAAACAGGCTTTCTTCTTTATGCTTTTCGACTGTGAATAAACAGAAATTCCTGTGCAAGTGCAAGATAATCCGCGCATAATTCATCCTGGGGTTTCGTTTTCCAGATGTTCAGCCACTAGCGGATTCCCATGTCTGCAGGGCTTTGTTTCTTGGAGACAGAACCATAGTCCGTGCGGCCGGATCTGACTCCGGATCTGACTCCGGGCACCCCAGCCTCGCTCGCAGCCTCTGCCTGGCCTCCTCGCCGTCTCCCCGGCTCCCCAAGTTGTGCTGCTGTCTGAGCGCCTCTGCTCTTTGGCTGCATGGACTTTATAGACCACTTTTTTTTTTTTTTTTTTTGCTTTAAAAGGCAAACTGAATTTCCCTTTGTAAAGGAACTGATTTTTCTTTAACGTGGAGGATTTGTCGTTTCCTCTTTCTCACTCACCTGTGGAAGATCTCTTCCAATATTAAGAAGGGACTTCTGAAGTTTTAAAGCTTATTCATTATTTTTATTGTAATAGAAAAAAAGCTACGTCATTGGCTTTCTCCGACTTGCGTATTCTGAGCATCCTGAGTGTCAAGAACTGACTCATTGGAAAAGACCCTGATGCTGGGAAAGATTGAAGGCTTGAGGAGAAGGGGACAACAGAGGATGAGATGGCTGGATGGCATCACCGACTTGATGGACATGAGTTTGAGCAAACTGCAGGAGCTGGTATGGACAGGGAGGCCTGGCGTGCTGCAGTCCATGGGGTCACAAAGAGTCGGGACACAACCGAGCAGCTGAACGTAACTGAACTGAGTTTCAGGCACACCTCCACACCTCACATGGTCATTTACTGAGTCTTTCGGGATGACCAGCATCGAATGCTTACTCCATGCTGCTCAGCATCCTGTCCACCCTTCTAGAGAATGAACTTGGGACAGGATCAGAGAATTTGCTGAAGGCCGTGTGGATTTTATTCTGCTGCCTCGGTGCTGCCTAGCTGTGTGACCTCAGGAAATGATGCTAACCTATCTGTGTTTCTTTGTTCTAACCTGTAACAAAAGTTGAGAGTTGCAGGGGTTGTCATGAGGATCAAAAGAATACCTATAAAGTGCCTAAAGCAATGCCCAGCAGCAGTAAATATTTCATAAATGTTTTCTGTTGCTATTTTATCCTGTTTAGTCAGCACTGAAACTTGTCATCTGTATCCTCATTTTTTCAACTATAAAAACACTTGAATCCCATATCTTAGACCACGAGGAGCCTGCGAAATGCATAAGTGTTATGTCTGAATTCAAGTCCTGTGGACTTCTGGCTAGTCTATACCATCCTTCTCTCTGACTTTACTTTTGTAAATAAGACTTGGAAATTCTGTATTATTTCCAGGTTGGCAAGGAAAGCAGCAGCAGAACAGGCTGTGTTCAGAATATAACTTCCACAACTCTAACATCTGTCTCATTGGGACGGGCGTCTAGTTATTCTTCTAGCATCTGGGCAATTTAAATAATAATATTTTGTTTGTATCAAACATCTTCGTGCCTTTCCAAAGCAAGGTCGATCCCAGTGAAATTAAACTGTTTTCCTCGCCACATTTTTCATTATTCCACCTGGATATCTCAAGTGTCTTTTCCAAGGGACTCTCACATAGTACAGTCATGCAGTTCATCCTTCTGGCAACAATTATAGATATCAGTTTTGGCATTACTCTCTCAATGACCATTTCTAATCTTTAACTTCTCTCCCACTGGTGACCTTTGCATTCCTGATTCTGTGCCATTTGTTTCAGATTTACTCTGACTTTCTAGCAACCAGTGCATGAAATGATTCTCTGTACAGAAAGTCTGCTGGAAATCCATGGGGCCATCTACCATCACCCCCCTCCCCCATTTGAACTGGTTTCACTTTTAACTGGTTTTCCTATGGATCAACACTGCCCAGACTATCTGCTGCTGCTGCTAAGCTGCTTCAGTCATGTCCGACTCTGTGCGACCCCATAGTCAGCAGCCCACCAGGCTCCGCTGTCCCCGGGATTCTCCAGGCAAGAACAGTGGAGTGGGTTGCCATTTCCTTCTCCAATGCATGAAAGTAAAAAGGGAAAGTGAAGTCACTCAGTCGTCTCCAACTCTTAGCGACCCCATGGACTGCAGCCTACCAGGCTCCTCTGTCCATGGGATTTTCCAGGCAAGAGTACTGGAGTGGGGTGCCATTGCCTTCTCCGCCCAGACTATCTAATGCTATGTAAATAGGATGTATCAAAAATGCTTAGCTTTATACAAAAAAAATTGTTCACAGGAGTCTCTGAATGAAAATTCACAACAATTTTATGATCTTTAGTTTATTTCCATTCTATTAACTAGAAAACTGGGGTCCAGAGATACTTGGCACACTGCCAGTCACGCACAGCTCTTCCAATTTGGCCTCCAATTTCAGGTTCTCCCTTCATGAGCATAGTATTCACTGAGGTGCTGGGTTTAACATGGGTTTCATCATTTAAAAATGTGACCAAATGTTTGATTTCATGAATAAGGAAAGGGAGAATTCCAAAGCCTGTAGAAAAGGGAAGAAAGGAGTGGCTGCTTTCTTTTATAAATAAATGATGAGGAAGACTGTCCTTGACTCAGAAAATAAAGAGGGGTGGAGCCCGCGTCTTGCGCAGCTTGCAATACAGTGTTCTGCTTTCAGTCACACACTACTCCAAAAAATCAAAGAAGGGGAATCTGTTGCATCACACAGGGAAGTCCCTTGACCTCTGGGAATGTAGGAAGGCAGAAGGAGCCTAGGATTTGGAGCCAGATGAACCTCCTCCATTATGTTCTTGCTGCAAGTCAGTGAACTCGTGAGTTTCCCACTTACTTCATGTATAAAAGGTGAGTGTGTGCCTTCTAAGTCGATTCAGTTCAGTTCAGTTCAGTCGCTCAGTTGTGTCCGACTCTTTGCGACCCCATGAATCGCAGCACCATGAATCCAGGCCTCCCTGTCCATCACCAACTCCCGGAGTTCACTCAGACTCATGTCAATCGAGTCAGTGATGCCATCCAGCCATCTCATCCTCTGTCGTCCCCTTCTCCTCCTGCCCCCAATCCCTCCCAGCATCAGAATCTTTTCCAGTGAGTCAACTCTTCGCATGAGGTGGCCAAAATACTGGAGTTTCAGCTTTAGCATCATTCCTTCCAAAGAAATCCCAGGGCTGATCTCCTTCAGAATGGACTGGTTGGATCTCCTTGCAGTCCAAGGGACTCTCAAGAGTCTTCTCCAACACCACAGTTCAAAAGCATCAATTCTTCACTGCTCAGCCTTCTTCACAGTCCAACTCTCACATCCATACATGACCGCTGGAAAAACCATAGCCTTGACTAGACAGACCTTTGTTGGCAAAGTAATGTCTCTGCTTTTGAATATGCTATCTAGGTTAGTCATAACTTTCCTTCCAAGGAGTAAGCATCTTTTAATTTCATGGCTGCAATCACCATCTGCAGTGATTTTGGAGCACCAAAAAATAAAGTCTGACAGTTTCCACTGTTTCCCCATCTATTTCCCATGAAGTGATGGGGGTGTCCAACTCTTTGCGACACTATGAACTATAGCCTGCCAGGCTCCTCTGTCCATGGGGATTCTCCAGGCAAGAATACTGGAATGGGTCACCATGCCCTCCTCCAGGGGACCTTTGCAACCCAGGAATCGAACCCAAGTCTCTTACATCTCCTGCACTAGCAGGCAGGTTCTTTACCACTAGGGTCACCTGAGAAGCCCCAAAGATTTTATATATATACATATATATATATATGTAATCTTATTATAAATCACAATATCATAAAAATGCATGTATGTTGAGTGTCCTGTGGGTACCAGTTATCTTGCTAATGATACTATCTAAAAGGCGTTTTGCAATCTCCACCTGAAAGTTCTTGAACATTATATAGGAAGGCACACAGATGATAAGCAGAAGTTCCTCTATTTCTTGAAATCCAGACTGCTCACTGAGAGGTCAGGACCAGAGCTCCTGGCTGCAGTCCACCGTATATGATGCCTTTCACTGATGTGATATGAGGGAGGGTCCCAGCTAAGGATGCAAGAGAGGGATTCAGTTTGGAAGCAGAGCACTTTGAAGACGAGTTGTCTCCCTCAGCTCTCATTGCCCTCTCCTTTGTCATAACCTCCTGGTGCTTACTTGAGTGTGTCTCCAGGTACATCCTCTTTATCTCAAATACAGCTAATTCATTGCCTGAACATTAACATTGCCCTCGACACAAAATATCAAGGGGAGAAAACTAAGAAGGTGGATGGAGAAATGAGAGACATAACAAACTACAGAGAGCTGACTTCTTACACAAAAAAGGGCCCCTGGAGGGAAATTTTAGATAGAAATCGATAGTCTGGCATCAAAGTGAACATACATCATTTTGTAATTAATTTGGAGAGTTGAGAAGAAACATTAAGTATTGATTCCAATTAACTTCGGGGGCTAAATTAATCGTTTTCTTACTTGAAAATTCCTCATATAATGGCCTAGGAGTAAGGGCAAAACAATGCTGGCAGTATGGAATTCCTGGCTCAAATAATCCTTTCATTGGATTTTGCAACTGATTTCCTGACCGCCAACCCATCTGATGATATTTCTTCATGAAGGACAAAACCACTTGGGCATTTTAGGCCATGCTGTGGCCACAGACCCAGGCAAAGGCCAGCATTTTCAAAGTCATTTAGAATCTAGTGGCTTTTGTTATTTATAGAAAATTAGCACCTGAGAATTAGTGATTATTGCAGTTAGAAGATTATGAAACACCCTTTCTTACTTTCTAGGCCCTGTCTACAAACCTGTACTGGGGGGATGATCTAGGAGTCTGGTGTCTTGAGATCTACTGGACTTATTTTTCCCCCTGGTTCCAGGTATAAAGTTCACCCTGCCCGGAGAGGTCCCTTAACTGTTGTCAAGACCGTAGGTTGGTCTCAGACATAGAAAATAAGCAGAAAATCCTTAGCTTTGTAAAGTGGAAAACAGATTTTCTTAGCACTTATAAGGATGACGATTTTATATTAGGAATCAAGCCAGAAAACCAGAACAAAGAAGTTTTATATATATGTGCATGCATGTGTGTTAAGTTGCCTCAGTTGTGTCTGACTCTGTGTGACCCTATGAACCATAGTAGCCTGCCAGGCTTCTCTGTCCATGGGATTCTCCAAGCTAGAATATTGGAATAGATTGCCATGCTCTCCTCCAGGGGATCCTCCCCACCCAAGGATTGAACCCATGTCTCTTATGTCTCCTGCATTGGCAGATGGGTTCTTATTGCATGCGCTATTAACTTCTTGCCACATTAAGAAACACCCTTAATGATCTTTAAGGGAAAACTCAAGAGTCAGGGAGAGAATGAGAGCAATGGTTGCAAACTGAGTGTGAGTATGCTGGCTTCTCCTTCAGATCTGAAGCACAGCCTGTAAGGGTCTTGCTTCCCTGGGCCTGGGCCGCTGGTGGAGACAGAGAGACTTCCAGAGAAGGCATGGTTCTACCTCGATAGGGTGCCCAATGCGAACATGGCAATGGCTGATGGCGTTTCTTGAGCCAGTGGGCCTGAGACAGGGGGAGACAATCCTGCTTGTTTCTGTGTAATTTAGAAAAATTCACCCAGAGTTACTGAAACCCAAGGAAAACACAGAAGGACTAAGCAGGCTTACGGCCTAGGAGGGGACTGGAGTTGGCATGTGAGGCCACAGAGCATGAGTCTCTTGCAGCCAGAAGCAGTCGCAAGAGTGGCTATCATCAGCCAGAGTCTCCTACCCCATACAAGCTTCTCTATTCACTTAAATAGGAAATTAAGATAATACAAGAGAGAAGCTTTAACATTTCTTTCTAGGTCTCATTTTATTTGGATCACACAAAAGAAAAATTATTCAATAATTTTTCCCATGGAAGCAAAATGGAGAGGACAAGTTAAATATCTAGAAATCTTTTTCAAAATTAACCTTTGTTTTATTAGAGAAAGAAATATGATGCAGACAAAGCAAATACCCAGGTGATAGGTTTATGTTTCCCTTCATGTTATAAAATAACTAAAAGTCAAAAGGATGCTGTATGTCTCAGTATATAAAGTTGTTTAACTTTGCTGACAGCCATGCTGGAAAATCATCAGCGTGTTCAAGCAGGTTCTCACCTGTGGAACTGACCGGGGCAAACTGAGACCTGTGCCCTGAGCCACAGGCCATGAGCAGGGCTGTGCCACTCATGACCAAGCGTGCCCCTCTTCACAATGACATGATTTTACTTATTGGTTCACATCAGAGACAAAAAGCAAGTTTTCTCAATAAGGAGTAGGAACTGAACCTATTGCTAAACTCTTGAACTTACCCAGGGCTGACAATTTAGCTCTCCGTAAATCCTAGGAGATTTGAAAGGCACTTTTCCTGCTTCTCCATAGAGCGCATTTGAGGAGATTACAGTTGCTATTCAGAGAGAAAAATGTTCCCAGCAATGCAAGTGGGGAAACCTGTGTGTGACTGTGTGCTGAAAGTCTGCACAGCATATCTAAGATACGTATAATACTCTTGTTCTAAGGGACTGAGGGCAATCATTTTATATTGTAGAAAACAAAAATGATACTGTGCCCTGTTTTCAATATCACTACACTAAAGTCTTCACATGTCACAATCAAGAAAACAAAACACCAAAAACATTTTGCCCTCTGAGAACTCCGAGATAAACCAAGGATTACAGGGCCGCCTTGACTGATTCTGTTTCCCCACATAATAAACCCTTGACTTCTTCCCATTAACCCAGGTGGTGCAGTGGTAAAGAATCCACCTGCCAACGCAGGAGACACGGTTCAATCCCTGGGTCAGGAAGATCCCCTGGAGAAGGAAATGGCAAACTGCTCCAGTATTCTTGCTGGAAATTTTCATGGGCAGAGGAACCTGGAGGGCTAGAGTCCATGCAGTAGCAAAGAGTTGGACACAACTGATCACGTGTGCACACACACACACACACACACACATACCACCATCAAATAAATCAGTTGCTTTTTCTTTTTTACTGTGAACAGACTAAAATTAATATACTAATCTTGGAAATTTAACTACTTTTCCTCTAAATACTTATTTTTTTTAACTTGGTAAGAGAAGATTTTAGCCTTTTCCAACATCTTATTTTCTTGAATACACTGAAAATAAGTGTTCTTAATATTTCTGATCTTGAGACTTCCTTTTACAGTGACTTCTGATTTCATGAGATAGAGTCTACTTGAGTGCAACTGATAATAATGCATCCTATTTCCTATCAGAGTATTATTGGATACACATTATTTGTAAGTACTACTGCTGCTGCTGCTAAGTCACTTCAGTCGTGTCCAACTCTGTGCGACCCCATAGACGGCAGTCCACCAGACTCCACCATCCCTGGGACTCTCCAGGCAAGAACACTGGAGTGGGTTGCCATTTCCTTCTCCAATGCATGAAAGTGAAAAGTGAAAGTGAAGTCGCTCAGTCGTGTCCGACTCTTAGCGCCCCCATGGACTGCAGCCCACCAGGGTCCTCCGTCCATGGGATTTTCCAGGCAAGAGTACTGGAGTGGGGTGCCATTGCCTTCTCCTATTTGTAAGTACAAGCAAGGCTTATATTTTATATGAATAAGTCGGGCATGCTCACTATTAAGGAACCAGGAATATGCTTCATATGTAGATATTGTATCTATAAAGTACTCGAGGAAAAATTCATTAACTTGAGCCCAATGTTTATAAAAGCTACTCAGAGGTGGTAAAAAGATGTCATTCCCTGGCAGTTCAGGAAAATGAATAAACAGTGGGGGGACGGGGCGCGCCGGGTGCCCAGGGCAGAAGGACGTCACTGCACTCAGAGGTGTGCCGGTATAAGTGACAGAGGTCTGTGGGCTGGTTCTTGGTTTCTGAACTCAATAAAGCTGATGTGACCAGCAAAATACTTCTGACTCATAAAGGTATATCATAAATCCAAGGCCTTTTTAAACTTCCAGACAGAAATTAACTTTTAATATCATATATATCCCTATGTTCAGTTCAGTTCAGTCACTCAGTTGTGTCCAATTCTTTGGGACCCCATGGACTGCAGCACGCCAGGCTTCCCTGTCCATCACCAACTCCCAGAGGTTGCTCAAATTCATGTCCATCAAGCCGGTGATGCCATCCAACCATCTCATCCTCTATCTTCCCCTTCTCCTCCTGCCTTCAATCTTTCCCAGCATCAGGGTCTTTTCTAAAGAGTTGGCTCTTTGCATCAGGTGGCCAAAGTATTGGAGTTTCAGCTTCAACATCAGTCCTTCCAGTGAATATTCAGGACTGATTTCCTTTAGGATGGACTGGTTTGATCTCCTTGCAGTCCAAGGGACTCTCAAGAGTCTTCTCCAACAAAACAATTACTGATACAAAAAGTATGTAAGCATTAATCAGCACTTCTTTTTACATCTATATTTTTAAAACCTATTCAAGAATCATAGTATCAAATTAATGATTTTGTATCATTAAGCAACTTTTGCAGCTAAATCCATTTGTTGATGGCAGGAAATTGACTGCCAAAAAGAATCGAAGAAGAAAAAAAGCAATATCTGTACTGCTTTAATATGACTAAGAAATTTAAAAAACCACAGGTAGGCAAAAAATAAGGCATTTCACCCAAGATAAACCAAATATAGCAGGGTCACCCTGCCTTGGTCTGGACCATAAATAATAAAACCTGTACTCTTTGCTATAAATCTGAAGTCCTTTACAAAAGCATTTTTATTCCTGAAGCTTGCACAGCTGATGTCTCATGATACCTCTTGACATTTGTTAAAATGATAATTGTGTAAGGAAACTTTTTTCTTTTTGCCTTGAACAGATAAATATGTGTTGGAGGAGGACACGTGTATACCTGTGGCCGATTCATGTTAATATATGGCAGAAGCCATCACAATATTGTAAAATGATTATCCTCTAATTAAAAATTTTTAAAAAGAAAAAAAGACCATTTGACAGTGAAAGAAAAGAAAGAAAAAAAATATATATGTGTTGGAAACAAGGATATTTGAGGATTTCCCTTTCAATTTCAGGTAGCACTTTTAAGTTTTCTGAACCATGCCTTCTGAAGTTTGACTCCCTTAAGCTAATTTATGCAATTGCAATCTCAAGTATTTATTGAATTTAAGTGGAATCTCACCAATTATCCACTGTGTAAAATAGCTACCTATAATAATTTTGCATTAGACTGTTTTTCATTATAGAAAACTTTTATTTTTTTACTTAAAAATGTCTTGCAAGTACATCATTAAATTAGACAATATAATTTTTTAAAAGACTATAAACCACAACTGGAAAGAATCACTGATACATACATATATATATATATATATAAAATGTATTGAGATATATTTAATAAATATACACTGATATGCACATAGTAGATCTATATCCTGCTATATAGAGAATATATATGAAATATATATTTTTATTTAGCAAATTCATATTGGTGTACATTTAAACATTGTATTTAAATTTTTGCTGTAATAGATTAGGCTATTATTAATTCTAGTGTATCTGAAAGTTTTTTCCCACTCTTCATTATTTTAAGTTAAATTTCAAGAAATAGAATTGGTGAGACAGTATTCACAGGGTATTTGAAGCAAATTGTCAAATTGTCCTGCATAAAGATAAAGTTTGTACCAGTCTACAGAATTTACAGAATATTATGTTTCTCCATGTTTGCATTATAGGTACTAGAAATGTAATTTATTTTTCCAGTCACAAGGAATCTGTTTTAATAAATTATTGTGGCATAAACTTTTCAATGCTAGTATTTGACTGCATTATAAAAAACTTTAAAACATTTATGTTTGGTCTTACTTATGTCTATTGTCAAAATTTATTATAAGTAAATTCTCTTACATCAGTTGATAGTATTAGCATTCAAACTCTTGATTAATATCTAAGATTTAATATTTTCAAGCTGCTTACAGAAATCTCAACGTATTTACCAATAAAAATTTTAACTGCTACTAAGTACATTAAGTCATCCTATCATTTAGGAAAACAATTATCTTGTGGAATAGAACTTTTAATCAAAATCACATCTGTGAATTTGCAAGTTATTCTTTCCTACTGTGTAGACCAATTGCCACTTGAGTTTTAGCTCTGATATATATTAGGCCATATGTATTTTCTACATATAAATACACAAATCATAGTCAGAGTAATACCAAGTCAATGCTGAATTTCAATTCTCTAGGCATTTAGCTTTGTAGTTGGAGTCCATATTTGGGCTAAAGGTCATGCGAGTTATGGGATGGAGTAATAAATATTAACTCAATTTCCTGGTTGCCCCTCTTGTACTAAAGACCTGTTGATAACTGGTCAACCTAGAGGCACCTTGGTGCTCTAATATTTCAGTAAGGCATGATCCCTGTTCACTCATCCCAGGCTAACACGCACAAGCCACTTTAACATGAACCAGATGTTGAGTGCATGGCTGGGGGCTTTGAGCAGAGATTGCACATTCTGGAGGTTTGCTTAATGGGGTGTCCCACCGTTTTAGAAAGGGCAATTAATTTCCTTGTGGCGCTATGCAATACACCACGGAATGCTGGGGTTCTGGGTGGTTTTCTTTCTCTGCCATCCTATGTCCACACATTTTATAAATTATGACTTTAATTAAAAAAAAAAAGAAAAAGGCGACACCTGTGGTCAGTAAGGCATCCATGTGGTACACAAGTCATTCAGATTCTACGCTGGGCACGAATGTGGCCCAGCTCAGGGATAGGTTCACTCAGTGGGCTCGCCCAGAAGCACGGGACGATGAACAGCATGTGGAGACCTCGATTACCCACTGGCGCTTTGATTTTGTTCCTAGTCCCCTAAGTGGTCCCCTATAAAGGCAAATTAGATCTCAGACTAAAATGTGAGAAGAACTGAAAGGCTAGATTCAAGTAGTCATATTTGACTTATAGATGCCTCACACTGATGAATTAACAGAAAAAATAAATATAAACTAATCAGAGGAACCAATATGCTGCAGCTTTAATGACAGTCTCGTTTGTGTGTGCTCAGTCGTGTCCAACTCTTTGCAAACCCATGAACTGTAGCCCGCCAGGATCTTCTGTCCATGTGATTTCCCAGGCAAGAATACTGGAGTGGGTTGCCATTTCCTTCACGGGATCTTCCCGACCCAGGGATTGAACCCACGTCTCCTGCATTGTAGGAGGATTCTTAACCACTGAGCTATCAGGGAAGTCCAGTGACACAGAGGGCATTTCTATGGTGGAAAAATTAGAGAATCATGCTCCTACTTGATGGGAGTTTTGCAAAAACATTTGTACTTGTATTATTTTTAAAAATCTTTTTCTTTTCTTTTTACTCTATGGTTTGTTCTTAGTAAGGAATACATTATTTCCTTTTAGTTTTGGCAGAACTCCTTGCTCTAGGGGAGGGATCTGTAAATATTGCTTCTTGCATTGGAAGCTGCTGTTTACCCCTGCTTCCAATCAACAGGGTTTGGGGAGTCTCTGGAACAACCACCCCACCACACACACACACCTCCCTGACACACTCAGTCCTCTATCACTACTTGACATTGACCTGGAAAGTACCACATATATTGTTCACTTTTACACATTCTACAAGATGAGCTGTTTTTAAGGTCCTTGATAACCCTAGGGTTATGAAGATTGTCAAGATAAGCTTTTACCTGTCAATTTAGAAGACTCTTGAGAGTCCTTTGGACTGCAAGGAGCTCAAACCAGTCAATCCTAAAGGAAATCAGTCCTAAATATCCATTGGAAGGACTGATGCTAAAGCTGAAACTCCAATATTTTGGCCACCTGATGTGAAGAACTGACTCATTAGAAAAGACCTTGATGCTGGGAAAGATTGAAGGCAGGAGGAGAAGGGGACGACAGAGGATGAGATGGTTGGATGGCATCACCAACTGTATGGATATGAGTTTGAGTAAGTTCTGGGTGTTGGTGATGGACAGGGAAGCCTGGCGTGCTGTAGTCCATAGCGTTGCAAAGAGGTGGACATGACTGAGAGACTGAACTGATCAAGTTAGGCTCTTAAGCCTGATACCCAAGATGCTTCAAGACAGAGCCCATGGCCTTTGCCAGACTTGACCATCATCACCTGGTGTATCAGGTACCTCCATCACCCACACCCGTGGCTCCTCAGACACTCCCTTGTCTGTCCTAGAGCCGTTGCTCTGGAAAGCCCTCATTCTCTCTGCTGGAGCACTGTAGAGTCCCCCACTCTCAGGAACCCCAGACTTAGACTCCCAAGGGTATACCTCATGGTGCCAAGGCATTTGACCCTTGAAAAGTCCCAACCTAAATGACAACCTTCCCCCCAAATCTGAGCATATCACCCTTTCTGTGGTTCCACACCATGCCCTGGTCCTACCTCCCTCTACAGGCACACTCACTGCAATTTTTCAGGCCATTCCACTCTGCGAACCTGCTGAAATTCTGGGTACTCTCAGCAGGGGCCACAACGTTAGAGTTGGCTGCTCCCCATATCCTATGGGATGGGGGCCCCCTGGCGATCTAACCGCTCTCACCACCAGGACTTCCCTGCCTGTTCTCGGTGAGTTGACTTCCAATTCAGTTTGGTATCTCACCTATGACACAGCACGCATTTGTTAGCATATTTTCATTACTTTCTGGAGAGTGTTCTCTGTGAGTACAGACCATGTCTTAATTATCTTTGTATTTCCAGGGCCAAACACCATGCTGTCACTTATAAGATTATCCAGAAGGATTCTTGAAGTCTGTCTTTAAACTTCTAGCTTTAATCTACTAGCATGGTTAACCTCCACCTCGGAACTCCAAGGGTGGAGTACGAGGGCCTTAATATTCTCTTCACAGCTGCTTTATATTAGAGTTCATTGCATACCTGTTAGTCAAGAGAATAGCAAGCCTACTCTCATAAGGTTTAGCATAACATCTTGCCTATCTATAAAGTGACAAATTAAAACAACAGTACTATGTCGTACCCATGTTTGGCCTACTACGGATACTATGTGAGAGAGGACAGTAAAATATATACTAAAGCATTACTTAAATAATTGGATTATTGATCAATATGTTTATTATTAAGTAAAATGCTTTATAAATTCGCTTTGTAATTGAGTATTGTTACTGTTTTTTTTTGTTTTTTTGTTTTTTTTTGAGAAGGCAATGGCACTCCACTCCAGTACTCTTGCCTGGAAAATCCCATGGACGGAGGAGCCTGGTAGGCTGCAGTCCATGGGGTCGCTAAGAGTCGGACACAACTGAGCAACTTCACTTTCACTTTTCTCTTTTCATGCACTGGAGAAGGAAATGGCAACCCACTCCAGTATTCTTGCCTGGAGAATCCCAGGGACGACGGAGCCTGGTGGGCTGCTGTCTACAGGGTTGCACAGAGTCGGACACGACTGAAGCGACTTAGCATAGCATAGCATAGCATACTGTTTTTTTAAGAGCTATTTAAAAAATACTGGAGAAGGAAATAGCAACCCACTTCAATACTCTGGCCTGGGAAATCCCATGGACAGAGGAGCCTGGTGGGCTACTGTCCATGTGGTCACAGGAGCTGGACATGACTTAGCGACTAAACCACCATTCAGTTCAGTTCGGTTCAGTTCAGTCACTCATTCGTGTCCAACTCTTTGCGACCCCATGAATCACAGCACGCCATTATTTTGTTCAAATAGAAAAAAGGAAGCTACATATTGTTTATTCAGTCAGAAAGGTTTTTACCTTTTTGTTTGTACCTTTTGTTAAGTGTCAGCCTCTTCGCACTGGGGAAACAGTAGTGAATAATTCAGAACCAATCTCGTTCCTAGGAGAGTAGGAGACCGGTTAGAAAACCAGGACATTATACCACCATGTGCGTAGATGAATGAAAGCAGACAAGAGGATCATAAACCTAGGCTTGGGTGGTCAGAAGTGACATTGAGTTAAACCTTTGAAGTGTGACAGGATGAAAATCTGGCATTTGGAAAAACAACAGCCAGCTTGGAGGAAGTCCAAATTTCCAAGACTGCTGGTCCAAACTATACATCTCCCGGGTGACTCTACCGTACCCAAAGCAAGTTAAATCAGGGCAAATATTAAGCAACAAGAGAGCTGCTCTAACATGTGTCTGCCTGACTTCAAGTATCCTGCAGGTGGTCGCATCACAACTACCTTTACTTTTTTAAATTTATTTATGTGGCTGCATCAGGTCTTAATTGCGGCATGCGGGCTTCATTGCCCTGCAGACCTTAGTTCCCCGAACAGAGGTGAGCTCATGTTCCCTGCATTGCAAGGCAGACTCACAGCCACTGGACCACCAAGTCCCCACGACTACCTTTAGACCTTGAGGAAACTAAAAGAAGAAATCATCTTGAAAAGCACCCTTTTTAGTAGATACTATTTCTATTTGTATTATTCTGGGGTAAAAGCAAAATTAAGTATTTTCGTATGCATTATTTCATCTGCATGGTACGATTAGATCATGTAGATGACTACCAGCAGGATCAGGGCTTGAACCCAGGCCCGTCTGATCCCAAAGCCAGTGTTTCTAGACTGCAAACTATGCTGCTTCCTGCTACTGAATGGGCGTTGCGACTTGCTCTCTCTCGTTCAATGCATATTCAAAGATCAGTGTGTTAAAAAATAAGTCAAGATGTTTAAATACACATTTAATGTTTAAATAAGACCTTGAAACAGGCCTAAATTTTTAATACTTAGGTCTGGAAGGCCATGGTCCATGGGATTGCAATGAGTCAGATGACTTAGCAACTAAACAACAGCAACAACTTGATTTATATTGTGATTTAATCTCAAATATATTTGCTGTAAATAAATCAGGAAAACATATCATCTAAATCCTACTAGTGTTTGAGAACTTTAGCTATGTCCACATGACACAATAAGAAAGAAACATTTGGGGGTTTCCCTGGTGGCTTACTGGTAAAGATTCCACCTGCCAATGCAGGAGACATGGGTTCCATCCCTGATCCAGGAAGATCCCACGTGCTGTGAAGCAACTAAACCCGTGCACCACAACCATTAAGCCTATCCTCTGGAGCCTGCGAGTTGCACCCACGGAAGCCCTCACACCCTAGAGCCCATAGAACCCTAGCTCCTGAGCACAATCTTGTACACAGGACTTTAAGACCTGCGTACTTACTGTACTGCTGGCTTTTCATCTATATGTTTTGTAATATTCTTTATAATAAACTGGTAAATGTAAGTAAATATTTACCTGAGTTTTGTGAGCTGTTATAGAAAATTATCAAACCTGAGGAGGAAGTGGTTGAAACTTCATTTAGTTTTTATTTACTTTGACCTAACCATCTCATTTTGGGAATATATTGCAAAATCCATAGCCACAAATATGAAATGTGTATTCATTGCAGCCTATTTGCAATAGCAAAACACTGGCAACTTCTCAAGTGTTCATCACTAGCAGCAATAAACCATATGATCACAAGTGGACTACAAAGGATCATAAAAAGCAATGAGGACTCTTCTCTGTCCTTGTGGGAGATAATCTCTGGGATATCTTGTTGAATGGAAAGACAAAGTGAAGACACATTACCATGTGTAAAAGAGATAGCCAATGGCAATACGCTTCCAATATACTTAAACAACATATACATATTTTCTTTTATTATCATAGAACATATTAAATATAAAATAATGAAGAGATTTTAAAAATTATAAAATTACCACCTTGGGCAAGGTGGAGAATGGATGAATGGAACAGAGAGGGACTGGACTTCTCTGAATATACTTTCCTTTGGCGATTCAACTTTGAAATCACTTAATATTTTGTATAATTGTAAAAACTGACAGCAAAAAAGTGTATCAATTTGGTGACATAATCACCCAGCAAAATTTAATTATTTGACTATTCATCCCTATGAATTGATTTTTTTAAAATTCTTAACAGGTATACAGAAAATGTTGATGGTGGTAATGTTTATATTATAATTTTGAAGCTGTTGCCTGTGCCTCTTTGAATAAAACAGATGAGAAATCATGTCAGTTATTTGAAAACTGAGATTTTGGGTATGGGTACACACTGGCATATTGATGAAGTTAAGAAAATTGTTTGTGGTTCTGAATATGAATTGACAGTATCACTATAAACTCATGAAGTATTTTATTTTAAAAACATTTTATAGCTCATTCACTGAAAAACAGTAGAAAAACATGACCTATTCAGTAGCAAGGAGTATCCTAGCTCTTCATATGTGGTCTCTAAATAGCAAACCAGAGTTCCTTGGATTAAAGTCTTATTAAGAATAACAAAACCTAAGAGGTATACACACACACACACACACACACACACACACAACATATAGACAATATTATGGAAAGGGGGACATAATTGAAGGTATAAAAAATAATCTTTGAAAATCATGAGACAATATCCTTAACAAATCATGGCAACAATATTTTAGTAAGTTATGCTTTATCAAAATTAATTTTAAAAATTTGAATAGACTAAAAAATGACATTTCGTGTAGTCAGAAACCAGCTATTTAATTCAAAATTATAAGGATATACCTTAAAATATGGATTACTAATCTATACATGGTAAGATCATGAGTAGTTTTTATCTGCCTCTTTTTGCTTAGAGGTACTTTTCATGTATGTATATATATATATATATATATATATATATATGTGTGTGTGTGTGTCTGTCTCTATGGCACAATCAGTTAACACATTCAGCTGTTAACTGAAAGGCTGGTGGTTTGAGCCCACCCAGGGATGTGACTCACCTTTGGGTTTCCTAGGTAGCTCAGTGGTAAAAAACCCACCTACCAATTCAGGAGCTGCAGGTTCGATTCCTGGGTTGGGAAGATCCCCTGGAAAAGGAAATGGCTACCCACTCCTGTATTCTTGCCTGGAGAATCCCCATGGACAGAGGAGCCTGGTGGGCTACAGTCCGTGGGGGTGGCAAAGAGTTGGACATGACTGAGTGACTAACATTTTCACACAGAGATGATGTCAAGAAAAAGTAAACCAAAATAATAGACATAATTTTTAAAGACACTTTTATTGAATTTTGTTCCTTGTCTTTTCTTAGCTTATATTATGGTACTTCTGCCCTCTGATGGAGAAGGATAAGAGGCTTACGGAAGCTTCCTGATGGGAGAGACTGACTGTGGGGGAAACTGGGTCTTGTTCTGATGGGCAGGGCCTTGCTCAGTAAATCTTTAATCCAATTTTCTGTTGATGGGTGGGGCTGTGTTCCCTCCCTGTTATTTGACCAGATGCCAAACTATGGTGGAGGTAATGAAGATAATGGTGAGCTCCTTCAAAAGATCCCATACGTGTACTGCTACACTCAGTGCCCCCAACCCTGCAGCAGACTCCCGCTGACCCACGCTTCCACCAGAGACTCCTGGACACTCACAGGCAAGTCTGGGTCAGTCTCTTGTGGGGTCACTGCTCCTTTCTCCTGGGTCCTGATGCACACAAGGTTCTTTTTGTGCCCTCCTGGAGTCTGTTTCCCCAGTCCTGTGTAAGTTCTGGTGGCTCTATGGTGGGTTAACAGTTACCTCCTCCAAGAGGGCTTATGCCATACCCCGGTCTGCTGCACCCAGAGCCCCTGCCCCCACAGCAGTCCACTGCTGACCCATCCCTCTTCAGGAGACACCCAAACACAGTTCTGTCTCAGTCTCTGTGGGGTCTCTGGGTTCTTGTGCGCAGAAGGTATGTTTGAGCCCTCTGAGCATCTCTGGCGGGTATGGGGTTTGATTCTAAATGTGATTTCACCCTTCCTACCATCTTACCTTCACACACTAGCAAAGTAATGCTCAAAATTCTCTAAGCCAGGTTTCAAAAGTACAAGAACCAAGAACTTCCTGATGTTCAAGCTGTATTTATAAAAGGCAAAAACGAGAAATCAAATTGCCAACATTCATTGGATCATTGAAAAAGCAAGAGACTTACAGAAAAACATCTACTGCTTTATTGATTATGCCAATGCCTTCGACTGTGTGGATCACAACAAACTGTGGGAAATTCTGAAAGAGATGGGAATACCAGACCACCTGACCTGCCTCCTTAGAAATCTGTATGCAGGTCAAGAAGCAACAGTTAGAACTGGACATAGAACAATAGACTTGTTCCAAATCAGGAAAGGAGTATGTCAAGGCTGTATATTGTCACTCTGCTTATTTAACTTATGTGAAGAGTACATCATGCAAAATGCTGGACTGGATGAAACACAAGCTGGAATCAAGATTGCCGGGAGAAATATCAGTAACCTCAGATATGGAGATAACACCACCCTTACAGCAGAAAGCAAAGAAGAAGTCAAGAGCCTCTTGATGCAAATGAAAGAGGAGAGTGAAAATGTTGGCTTAAAACTCAACATTCAGAAAACTAAGATCATGGCATCCAGTCCCATCACTTCATGGCAAAGAGATGGGGAAACAGTGGAAACGGTGGCACACTTTATTTCTTGGGGCTCCAAAATCACTCCGGATGATGAGTACAGCCATGAAATTAAAAGACACTTGCTCATTGGAAGAAAAGTTATGACCAACATACACAGCTTATTAAAAATCAGAGACATTACTTTGCCAACAAAGGTCCATCTAGTCAAGGCTATGGTTTTTCCAGTGGTCATGTATGGGTGTGAGATTTGGACTTAAAGAAAGCTGAGGGCTGAAAAATTGATGCTTTTGAACTGTGGTGCTGGAGAAGACTCTTGAGAGTCCTTTGGACTGCAAAAGAGATCCAACCAGTCCATCCTAAAGGAAATCAGTCCTAAATATTCATTGGAAGGACTGATGCTGAAGCTGAAACTCCAATACTTTGGCCACCTGATGCAAAGAACTGACTCATTTGAAAAGACCCTGATGCTGGGAAAGATTGAAGGCAGGAGAAGGGGATGACAGAGGATGAGATGGCTGGATGGCATCACTAACTCAATGGACATGAGTTTGAGTAAACTCCAGGAGTTGGTGATGGACAGGGAGGCCTGGCGTGCTGCAGTCCATGGGGTCGCAAGAAGTCATACAGCACTGAGCGACTGAACGTAACTGAACTTACGGTACTTCTGTGGTTCTGCTCACAACAGCCTCTCCACAAGAAAGGCATTATTTACTTCTCCTAGAATCTCAACCATGATTAAGCTTCTGTCTTACAAGACTGTCCTACTTCACGCACGCAGTCCCGGGTCTCCACCCCTCTTAGGTACCTAGAACGCCATCCTGCTGGTCTCCCAGGGAGTTCCGGGATCCCTAACCCTGGAGAAGGTGACTCACACCTCTGTTTTTCATTAACTGTAGAAACTTAGCCCCATTTCTCACTTGTCCAAACCTCAGTTTCCTCATTTTCAACAACAGACCGCAACCTGTTGTGAAGATGGGGTTTTCTGTAAAGCATGCTTGTGTGCTAAGTCCCTTCAGTTGTGTCCGACTCTTTGTGGCCCCATGGGCTGTAGCGCACCAGGCTTATGTGCCCATGGGGTTCTCCAGGAAGAATACTGGCGTGGGTTGCCATGCCTTCCTCCAGGGGATCTTCCAACCCAGGGATCAATCCCACATCTCTTAAGTCTCCTGCATTGGCAGGTGAGTTCTTTACTAATAGCGCCACCTGGTACAAAGTACATACTGACTTTACTGTCATTCTTGGCTTCAAAGTGAGAACAAGAGAGCATTTAACACAGCCACCCTGACCAACTGTTAGCTGAGCAAAGTGTCACCATGACAATGAAAGTGAAGACTACTGAGAAATGCCAAAGCTAGAGGACGGGTACTTTTTCTTATCACAATGGCAGAACTTCTTTCCTACTTTTGTGAACCAGTACTGCATGGCACACCACCCAGTGTGAGTGTGCATACACACATGCATGTGTAAGCACACGTTGTTGCCCAAGCATCATACTCTCATCTAAAGATACCACACAGCATGGCCAAAAAAAATTTTTTTTCAAACAGCACAAATTTATTACCTTACAGACAGAAAGTCAGAAGTCTGACATGGCTCTCATTGCACTAAAATCAAGGTGTAAGTAGAGCTGTGTTGCTTTCTGGAGATCTAGGAGAGAATCCCCTTTTTTGCTTTTTCCAGCTTCTAGAGGCCCCCTGCATTCCTTGGTGTATGGTCCATGTCCATTTTCAGAGCTAGCAGTCACAATTCTGACTCTTTTTGCCCCAGTTTTTCTCATTAAAGAACCCTTCTGGATACAGTGGGTCCACCCTGGAAATCCGTCTCCTTATTTGAGGTCATCTGGTTAGCAACTTTAATCCAGTCACAACCTTAATTTCCCGTTGTCATGTGACAGGATGTATTCACAGGTGTCAGGAATTAGAACTTGGGCATCTTCTGGGAGTTGTCAGTAAACCTGCCACACAATTATTTCTCCACAACCATACAGTAACAGTTTAAAAAGCATCCCTTTAAGTACATGATCACTGAGAGGTTTCATTCATCTTTCCAGCAGCAGCTGTCTTTAACCTCCCTTCTAACTTCCTCCCCATAATATTGCACTGAGCACCACCAGAGTGAATGTATGACCACACGTATGTGTAAGGACACTTTTTTTGCCCAAGCATCACAGTCTCTTATCTAAAGATCCCACATATCATGCAGTGAGACAAAAAAAAAAAAAAAAAAAAAAAGAAAGAAGAAAAATAAGTTAAAAATAAAAAACAAAGGTACTTCCACACTTCCCTTCTGCTTTCACCCTATATCAGGTGAAAAGTTGGAGGCCAGTGTTAAGAAAAATTTACCTACATTAGGAACATTTGACCCCATCACAACATAAGCAAAAATAAAACAGGGCCAGCCTACATGTCCTCTGCCCAGAAAACCAGACAATCTGCTTGTGGTAACATAACCTGATAAAAAATCGACGGCACGTCACCTAGGTATGATTGCTCAGAGAAAGCATTCCTTTCATAATAATCTTGTTAGGATGAGAGAGTGGATATTTTTGTTTTTCCTTTGTAAGGAGCAATTTATTTTTATGGTAGGAAAAGGAGATAAATTTTCCTGAAATGGTTCCTTGGTGGATCGAGATCCACAGGGCTCATTCTGCGTTTATAGATAAGAAAAAGGTCAACTGAGTGTTACCTCTTTATGGCGAGGCAGTTAGAGGCTGCACCGTGTGGTGCGGGGAAGGAGCTAGTTGGCAAATTCAGCGGATCTTCTACTTTCCTTGAGAGACTGGTTTGAGGGGTGATTCTGTGCCAGGGGCTGCAGGGGAAACACCTCTGCATCACCCATCACAAGGCACTTGTTTCGGTGGGATTTAATATTCTGTGAATTAGGACATATTGTTTTTGTCACTTGTGCAAAACACACAGATGATTTTTCAAGTACGTGTTTGACAGATTCCAAAGGAGCCGCGTGTGTGTCCCTGATGAATGACTTCCTCCTGTGTTCCTGAGGCCAGGGCAACATTTCATTAAACTGTAAACACAGGGACCTGTTTGGAGATAGTGGAGAGAATCTGCCTCCAGGGTCTATTCAGGAGAGAATACATTTCAGACTCCTGTAAAACAGCAATCAGCTCTCACTTGAGAGTGCCCTTACATTCCTAATGACATTTCTCATTTGCTTACCAAATAAATTAGTCAATACCATGCACAGGACCCTACATTACTAGACCCATAGAAGACCCTGGCCTTAAAAGGTTTAATTTCTAATAGAGACAGGAAGGAGGGTTAACTCAATACACATTGAGTGTCTTTCATATGCTAACTCATAACTACTGAAAATCTAATAGAGCAGCAGGAAAGAACACTTATATTTCGTGAGCACCTATACTGGTCCAGACAATATATTAAGTATCAACAATATTTTTCTCAACTTTATCCTTGTTAATATTATATCTCCTTTTTTCTTTTTTTTCTTTTTTTTTTGGTTTCAGGTCATAATACTGAGAATCAAAGAGATCTTGACAATAAAAGGCTATTTCAAAATCCAAACCCAGATTATCTGGTCACTGCTGGAAAAGGAAGAAGGTGGGGTGGGATAGGAAGGTAGGGATGGAATGGGAGGTGGGCATGTGCAGAAAGAGCTCCCAGAGGAAGTAGAGTTGAACTGAGTGTTAGCCAGGGACAGCAGAGAAAAGCAAACCATATATAAGCTCTGATGACAAGAAAAAGGTGAAGCTGCTCTGGGCAGACAGCAATGACTCTGTACCCAGCCCATGTTCTTTCTATTTTATTATTATTTTTTAATTTATTATTTTAATTGGAGGCTAATTACTTTACAATATTGTGGTGGTTTTTGCCATGTATTGACATGAATCATCTCTGTTCATTTCCAAGACAAACCATTCAATATCACGGTAATCTAAGTGTACACCCTGACCAGTAACACTGAAGAAGCTGCAGTTGAACAGTCCTATGAAGACCTACAAGACCTTCTAGAACTAACACCCCCAAAAGATGTCCTTTTATTTATAGGGGATTGGAATACAAAAGTAGGAAGTCAAGAAACACCTGGAGTGACAGACAAATTTGGCCTTGGAGTACAGAATGAAGCAGGTAAAGGCTAATAGAGTTCTTCCAAGAGAACGCACTGGTCATAGCAAACACCCTCTTCCAACAACACAAGAGAAGACTCTACACATGGACATCACCAGATGGTCAATACCAAGATCAGATTGATTATATTCTTTGCATCCAAAGATGGAGAAGCTCTATACAGTCAGCAAAAAAAAAGACCAGGAGCTGACTGTGGCTCGGATCATAAACTCCTTATTGCCAAATTCAGACTTAGATTGAAGAAAGTGGAGAAAACCACTAGACCATTCAGGTATGACCTAAATCAAACCCCTTATGATTATACAGTGGAAATGACAAATAGATTTAAGGGACTAGATCTGATAGACAGAGTGCCTGATGAACTATGGACGGAGGTTCGTGACATTGTACAGGAGACAAGAATCAATACCATCCTCAAAAAAAAGAAATGCAAAAAAGCAAAATGGCTCTGTGAGGAGGCCTTTCAAATAGCTGTGCAAGGAAGAGAAGTGAAAAGCAAAGGAGAAAAGGAAAGATATACCAATTTGAATACAGAATTCCAAAGAAGAGCAAGGAGAGATAAGAAAGGCTTCCTTGGTAATCAATGCAAAAAAAAAATAAGGGAAAACAATAGAATGCGAAAGACTAGAGATCTTCTCAAGAAAATTAGAGATACCAAGGGAATATTTCATGCAAAGATGGGCTCAATAAAGGACAGAAATGGTATGGACCGAACAGAAGCAGAAGATATTAAGAAGAGGTGGCAAGAATACACAGAAGAACTGTACAAAAAAGATCTTCATGACCCAGATAATCATGATGGTGTGATCACTGACCTAGAGCCAGACATTCTGGAATGTGAAGTCAAGTGGGCCTTAGGAAGCATCACTATGAACAAAGCTAGTGGAAGTGATGGAATTCCAGTTGAGCTATTTCAAATCCTGAAACCCTATACTGTGAAAGTGCTGCACTCAATATGCCAGCAAATTTGGACAACTCAGCAGTGGCCAGAGGACTGGAAAAGGTCAGTTTTCATTCCAATCCCAAAGAAATGCAATGCCAAAGAATGCTCACACTACCACACAATTGCACTCATCTCACACGCTAGTAAAGTAATGCTCAGAATTCTCCAAGCCAGGCTTCAGAAGTACCTGAACCGTGAACTTCCAGATGTTCAAGCTGGTTTTAGAAAAGGCAGAGGAACCAGAGACCAAATTGCCAACATGCGTTGGATCATCAAAAAAGCAAGAGATTTCCAGAAAAACATCTGTTTCTGCTTTATTGACTATGCCAAGCCTTTGATTGTGTGGATCACAATAAACTGTGGAAAATTCTGAAAGAGATGGGAATACCAGACCACCTGACCTGCCTCTTGAGAAACCTATATGCAGGTCAGGAAGCAACAGTTAGAACTGGACATGGAACAACAGACTGGTTCCAAATAGGAAAAGGAGTACGTCAAGGCTGTATATTGTCACCCTGCTTATTTAACTTATATGCAGAGTACATCATGAGAAATGCTGGGCTGGAAGAAGCACAAGCTGGAATCAAGATTGACGGGAGAAATATCAATAACCTCAGATATGCAGATGACACTACCTTTATGGCAGAAAGTGAAGAGGAACTAAAGAGTCTCTTCCAGGTTCGATGCACGATACTGGATGCTTGGGGCTGGTGCACTGGGACGACCCAGAGGGATGTAATGGGGAGGGAGGAGGGAGGAGGGTTCAGGATGGGGAACACATGTATACCTGTGGCGGATTCATTTTGATATTTGGCAAAACTAATACAATTATGTAAAGTTTAAAAAGAAAATAAAATTAAAAAAAAGAAAAAAAAATAAAGAGCCTCTTGATGAAAGTGAAAGAGGAGAGTGAAAAAGTTGGCTTAAAGCTCAACATTCAGAAAATTAAGATCATGGCATCAGTCCCATCACTTCATGGGAAATAGATGGGGAGACAGTGGAAACAGTGTCAGACTTTATTCTTCTGGGCTCCAAAATCACTAAAGATGGTGTTTGCAGCCATGAAATTAAAAGATGCTTACTCCATGGAAGGAAAGTTATGACCAACCTAGACAGCATATTAAAAAGCAGAGACATTACTTTGCCAACAAAGGTCCATCTAGTCAGTTCAGTTCAGTTGCTCAGTCGTATTCGATTCTTTGCGACCCCATGAAGCACAGCACATGAGGCCTCTCTGTCCATCACCAACTGCCAGAGTTCACTCAAACTCATGTCCATACAGTCGGTGATGTCATCCAGCCATCTCATCTTCTGTCGTCCCCTTCTCCTCCTGCCCCCAATCCCTCCCAGCATCAGGGTCTTTTCCAACCAGTCAACTCTTCTCATGAGGTGGCCAAAGTATTGGAGCTTCAGCTTCAGCATCAGTCCTTCCAATGAACACCCAGGACTGATCTCCTGTAGGATGGACTGGTTGGATCTCCTTGCAGTCCAAGGGACTCTCAAGAGTCTTCTCCAACACCATAGTTCAAAAGCATCAATTCTTCGGTGTTCAGCTTTCTTCACAGTCCAACTCTCCTATCCATATATAACCACTGGAAAAACCATAGCCTTGACTAGATGGACCTTTGTTGGCAAAGTAATATCTCTGCTTTTCAATATCTTGTCTAGGTTGGCCATAACTTTCCTTGCAAGGAGTAAGCGTCTTTTAATTTCATGGCTGCAATCACCATCTGCAGTGATTTTGGAGCCCCAAAAAATAAAGTCTGACACTGTTTCCACTGTCTCCCCATCTATTTGCCATGAAGTGATGGGGCCCGATGCCATGTTCTTAGTTTTCTGAATGTTGAGCTTTAAGACAACTTTTTCACTCTCCTCTTTCACTTTCACCAAGAGGCTCTTTAGTTCCTCTTCACTTTCTGCCATAAGGGTAGTGTCATCTGCATATCTGAGGTTATTGATATTTCTCCTGGCAATCTTGATTCCAGCTTGTGCTTCTTCCAGCCCAGCATTTCTCATGATGTACTCTGCATATAAGTTAAATAAGCAGGGTGACAATATACAGCCTTGACGTACTCCTTTTCCTATTTGGAACCAGTCTGTTGTTCCATGTCCAGTTCTAACTGTTGCTTCCTGACCTGCATATAGGTTTCTCAAGAGGCAGGTCAGGTGGTCTGGTATTCCCATCTCTTTCAGAATTTTCCACAGTTTATTGTGATCCACACAATCAAAGGCTTTGGCATAATCAATAAAGCAGAAACAGATGTTTTTCTGGAAATCTCTTGCTTTTTTGATGATCCAGCAGATGTTGGCAATTTGATTTCTGGTTCCTCTGCCTTTTCTAAAACCAGCTTGAACATCTGGAAGTTCACAGTTCACGTACTTCTGAAGCCTGGCTTGGAGAATTCTGAGCATTAATTAACTAGCGTGTGAGATGAGTGCAATTGTGCGGTAGTTTGAGCATTCTATATTCCTTAGTATAGAATTTAAACTGAGTTGTTTGTTGTATAATCATCAGTTCTGGGCTTAAAGGGAAAAAAAAAAAGTTTTATGTGACTAAGACTAAGGAATGTAGAAAAAAATGTTTGTCCTTTCCTCTTCCAGACCCCTATCTCCTCCTTGAGAGCCCCAGATCCTTTTCTCCTCCTTGGTGATCCAGAACTTCTTATCAACCTGCCTAGATCTTTCACATCTACCACTCTCTAAACTCTGTGAGGCTTGTGGGATGAACACCTCTTCCTATGACCCCCAATCTATCCAACATGTATCTGTAAATTCACCAATCTTTACAGACAAAGTAAAACTTAAATTTCAGAGCCTATCATTTGTGGCAATTCACAGACTGGCCCTTCAGTCCTATCTCTTACCACTCTCCGAAAGTAGCTCATTCATAGGGCAAAATGTGTCCTTCCCCTTCTGAACTTGACACCTGCCCTTTCCTGTTTGTCTCCACTGCATCCCCTCCTCCTCTCTCCCTAATTAAATCACATTCGTTTTACAAAGCAAAATTACAATCGCATCTTATCCACCAGAATTTCAAGATTTCAGTTCAGTTCAGTTGCTCAGTTGTGTCCAACTCTTTGTGACCCCATGGACTGCAGCATGCCAGGCTTCCCTGTTCATCACCAACATCCAGAGCTTGCTCAAACTCATATCCATTGAGTCAGTGATGCCATCCAACCATCTCATCCTCTGTCGTCTCCTTTTCCTCCTGCCCTCAATCTTTGTCAGCATCAGGGTCTTTTCTAATGAGTCATTTCTTCGCATCAGGTGGCCAAAGTCTTGGAGTTTCAGCTTCAGCATCAGTCCTTCCAATGAACACCCAGGACTGGTCTCCTTTAGGATGGACTGTTTGGATCTCCTTGCAGTCCAAGGGACTCTCAAGAGTCTTCTCCAGCACCACAGTTCAAAAGCATCAATTCTTTGGCACTCAGCTTTCTTTATAGTCCAAATCTCACATCTGTACATGACCACCAGAAAAACCATAGCTTTGACTAGATGATCTTTTGTCAGCAAAGTAATGTCTCTGATTTTGAATGCACTGTCTATGTTGATCATAGCTTTTCTTCCAAGGAGCCAGGGTCTTTTAATTTCATGGCTGTGGTCACCATCTGTAGTGATTTTGGAGCCCAAGAAAATAAAGTCTGTCACTATTTCCATTGTTTCCCCATCTATTTGCCATGAAGTGATGGGACTGGATGCCATGATCTTAGTTTTTTGTTGAGTTTTAAGTGAACTTTTTCACTCTTTTCTTTTGCTTTCATCAAAAGGCTTTTTAGTTCCTCTTTGCTTTCTGCCATAAGGGTGGTGTCATCTGCATATCTAAGGTTATTGATATTTCTCCTGGCAATCTTGATTCCAGCTTGTGCTTCATCCAGTCTGGCATTTTGCATGATGTACTCTGCATATAAGTTAAATAAGCAGGGTGACAATACACAGCCTTGACATACTCCTTTCCCAATTTGGAGCCAGTCTGTTGTTCCATGTCTGGTTCTAACTGTTGCTTCTTGACCTGCATACAGATTTCTAAGGAGGCAGGTAAGGTGGTCTGGTATTTCCATCTCTTGAAGAATTTTCCACAATTTGTTGTGATCCACACAGTCAAAGGCATTGGCATAATCAATAAAGCAGAAGTAGATGTTTTTTCTGGAATTCTCTTGCTTTTTCAATGATTCACCCAAAAACTGCATTCCGGATTCTTTTGTTGACTGTGAGATCTACTCCATTTCTTCTAAGGGATTCTTGCCCACAGTAGTAGATATAATGGTCATCTGAGTTAAATTTGCACATTCCAGTCTATTTTAGCTCATTGATTCCTAAAACATTGATGTTCATTCTTAACATCTCCTATTTGACCACTTCCAATTTACCTTGATTCATGGACCTAACATTCAAGGTTTCTATGCAATATTGTTCTTTACAGCATTGGACTTTACTTCCATCACCAGTCACATCCACAACTGGGGGTTGTTTGTGCTTTGGCTCAGCCTCTTCATTCTTTCTGGAGCTATATCTCTACTCTTCTCCAGTAGCATATCGGGCACCTACCAACCTGGGGAGTTCATCTTTCAGTGTCCTATCTTTTTGCCTTTTCATAATGTTCATGGGGTTCTTAAGGCAAGAATACTGAGGTGGTTTGCCACTCCCTTCTCTAGGGAACCATGTTTTGTCAGAACTCTCCACCATGACCTGTCCATCTTGGGTGGCCCTATGCTGCTGCTGCTGCTAAGTCGCTTCAGTCATGTCTGACTCTTAGCGACCCCATGGACTGCAGCCCACCAGGCTTCTCTGCCGGGGACCAGCCCCGGCTGATCCAGGGTATTCGAAGGAGAGACGGCTAGGCGAGGGTCAGGGAATAACTGCTTAATTACACTTTAATTAAGGATACAAAGAGTAATAGAATAAGGATAGCTCAGTGAGGAAATTCAGTGGAGAAAAGCGGCTGAAATAAGGATAGCTCAGTAGGAAAATTCAGTGGAGAAAAGAAGCTGAGTGGCTTGGTTTACGCGGAAAATCAATATAACCCGTGACACCAGGTTAGCTCTGACCACGGAGGCCGCAGGCGCCCTCTCGAATAGCGGAAGGTGCCCCACCTTAGACACCTTCTCGAGTGGGTCTTAGAAGCCCAGGCAAATAAATGGTCGCAGAGGACATCCACGCTCCAGATGGACGCTCAGCCGGAAGTTAAAGGGAAGAATGACATGGGGAGACCAAGTTTCAGTGAACAAGGCCCGCACTTTATTTTCCAAAGTAGTTTTTATACCTTAAGGTATGCATAGAGGATAATGGGGGAAGGGGTAGAGTCATGCAGCAAGCCAGGCTTTCTTCCTGCAAACTTATCATATGCAAAAGTTCAGGTGATTGACATCATCTTCTGGCCCGGAGGCCTGTTAACATTTTAAGAAACTTATCTTTCTCTAAAGGTGATTATTCCAAAGTCAGGCGCCAGCCTTCCAAAAAGCATTGGACAAAGCGGCATTTTACATTTCTATACACCCATTATATCAATCAATACACTGCCAAGGACACAGTAGGTAAGGAGTATGGAGACTTAGCAGCAAACATTGGCCCAACAAGTGAAAAACCCTTTACCAATACAATTTCTAATCAATCTTTTAACTACTCAAAGGAATCTGTGTTTAGGCAGTTTAGAACATCTCCTGCCTCTCACAGTTGGGAGGCTCTGAACAATCACATGTGGCCGGAAAAACCCATTCAGGCAGGCTAGAGGATTTCCAAAGGAGTTTGTAGGTTGAAACACTGTCACATCCAGGAATTATTAACTGGAGCTGTGAGCTAACTCTTTTTTCAGAGAGAGGTAGTGGGGGACAGCCCCCCGTAAAGTCAGAGGTGTAGGTGAAAGCACAAAGCAGAAAGTAGGCAGACTCTGGTTTTGGGGGTAGATGCTCGAGAATTTCCAGGGGGACTCCTGAGGCTCGATCCCGCCTTTGCGTATGCCGAGCCTCCTTCCTCATGACCTTTGTCATGGGCGGAGTGCCTCACGCTGGCTCCCGGAAGTGATAGAATTCCAGTTGAGCTATTCCAGATCCTCACTCAATATGCAATATGCCGGCTCCCAGCATCTCCCCCTTTTTTATTTCTTAAAACAGCCAGATGCAGCTCAGTCGCGAGCTTCTGAATGTTCTGCCGAAGAATCCTGACAATACAAGGAAGAATGAATATGAGAAGCAAAATTAAAGCACCAGCAGCGATGTATCCAAGGATATTAGAATGTTTTTTTCTTGAAATGAAGTTAGAGAAAGTGTGAAAAAAGTCATTAGCTGCGGTAAAATCCAGTCAAGAGTGTTTCAGAGTCTGTATTTGATTATGAAGTTTTCCTAAGTCCAGGCCAATGTCAGAGCTGTTCCAAACACCTGAGATATGATTTTTGATTTTTTCCCATTCATAATCTGTCTCATTTACCTTTAAAGATGTCACGCATATCCACCGGTAATCAGCATGGCAAGACAAAGCCATTTTCACTTTTAAAGCCTGTAAATCAGTCCCAATATGCATTATTGCCTCTTCTAAGGCGTCTACTCTCATCTCTAATTTCCTATCTATAGCTTCCTGTGTTGTTAGAGTTAGTGAAACATTTTTAGACATGGTATCAACATATTGGGCAGTATGCACTTGTTGAGTCAATGATATTGCTGCCACAGTAACAGAAGTAATTGCGGTTATTAAAGCTGATATTCCTAAAATAAGTAAGCCCACAAATCGTCGCAATCGCATTAAATCCTGAAGTTGTTGTAACACGGCAAGACTATAGTTATATCAATAAGTGGTTACATTATAAGATAAGGTGGACGTTGTAACACTTACAAAGGAGCAAACATTATATTGAGGGTTTAAACAAGATGAGAGCATACATTATTCACAGGTCACTACATTGGGTCCACCAGTTTAAAGTCACATGTACATTAAGTTTTCCAGAATCGTTGGTAAAGGGAAAAACATAAGAAGAGGGTAGACAAGCCAAAACAGAATAAGTAGAATTATTTTCTGGTTGGAGTTCGGGCTGCAGCAGCCCCGTCGGTCCCGCCGGGATCTCGATGTTTATCTTGCCTCCCCTTCTGGTGGGCTCCTCTTTTGCGATCGAAGCAATGGGGGAACTGGATGTCTGGGGGTCTGCAACATGGTGAATCAGCCTGTCTAAATTGGAGAATCTGCATCCTGTGGAAAAATATAAGCACATCCTCGACCGATAGTTAATAATGGGTCAGGACCCTTCCATTGTCCTGAGAGGGCCTTCCATTTGACTAATGGTTTTGCATTTAATTGCTCCAGGCACCAATGGGAAGCATTGCAGTAATTCCAGCTGAATCAGTATTTAAAATATTTATTACGAAAAGAGCATGTTGCAAGATTTGATGGGGAGAACTATACTTAAACTCCCCTTCTTTTAATTTTTTGAATTATTTGGATTTTTAATGTTGGATGTGCTCTTTCAACAATGGCTTGTCCCTGTGGGTAATAAGGGATGCCTGTATTATGTTTAATTTGAAACTTTATGCAAAATTTCTGAAAAGACTTAGAACTGTAAGCAGGAGCATTGTCAGTTTTCAAAACTTTTGGCAGGCCCAAATATGAAAAACAAGTAAAGAGATGTTGTATTACATCTTTAACTGCCTCTCCGGTACGAGCAGTTGTAATAATAACGTGAGAAAAGGTATTTATAGTTACATGAACAAAAGACAGTTTTCCAAATGAAGAGACATGAGTTACATCCGTCTGCCAGAGTACGTTAGGTTTGAGACCATGAGGATTAACTCCCATAGGTAGACTATTATAAACAGTGGGGCAGTGTAAGCAAGAACGCACAATCTCTCGAGCAGTCTCTCTGGGAATTTGGAATTGATATCTTAAAGCAGTAGCGTATTGATGATGAAGTGAGTGAGAGGCTCTGGCCTCCTCAATCACAGTAGCCACTGTATTTCTGGTTAACAAGTCAGCCAAATCATTAAAGGCATTTAAAGGGCCGGGCAATCCGGAATGAGCCTGAATATGTCCAATGAAAAATATTTTATTTCTTTTCCAAATTTGTTGTTGTAATTTAGTTAACAAATGAAATATGGTAGTTTTATTTTCAGGCAAAACCGCAGTTTCAATGTGTGGAATCAGCCTGACCACATACTGAGAATCAGAGTAAAGATTAAATTCCTCATCTGCAAACATAGCAAAAGCCTCTATGACTGCTGTTATTTCAGCTCTTTTAGCTGAAGTTTTTTGTGTTTTTAAAACTTTTTGGTGATTTTTAGTAACTATGAAGGCTTTACCATTTGCTGACTCATCAGTAAAAACTATTTGAACATTTGGAACAGGAGATTGTTTATATCTGACAGGAAAATTAACTGGATGTCTGGATATAAAATTCAGCAAAACATGCGAAGGTAAATGATGCAAAAATTTTGACCAAAATAGTTTCCTATAGCAATCTGCCAATTTTCAAACATTAGAAGAGCATCAAATTGTTTTTTATTATATGGAATTACAATTTCTGATGGCTCTTTACCAAATAATTCAATGTTCCGCTTTTTTCCTTTAATATCAAAGTAGCTATCAATCCTGGATAAGAAGCCACTACTTTTTTAGTTTGAGCGGGAAGATGGACCCACTCTAGGGGGCCGTTTTGCCATAAATCCAATTTTTTGTCTGGCTTCCCCAATTACACCTATGGGGGTTTTATGGCAAAGGAATTGTCAAGCAGTTGTCAATTTAATTTTTTAATTTTTTAAAATTTACATTTTAACAACATGAATTTAAAGATATGTTAATTTAGGTCTAATGTTTAGTTTAAGTCTCTGTATAAATTTAAATAATAAATGTATAACCTCCTTATCTCATTTTAGTATACAGATATACCTAAATGCAAAATGTATTTATATATGTATTTATATATGGCAACAACTATAAACTTATTGACATATATATAAATCAATATACTTGAATTAATCGTTATAATTAATATATTAATTAATATATATATACTACAGCAATACAACACGTACACAGCTAATACCAACCAACACAAACCAATGCACTGCAATAATACATGTCACACATATATAATATAATTATACGGTATATAGAACATATATCATCACAGCACATCAATCTATACCAATTAATATCAGCCACTCACACATTATATTACTGCAATATATATTCAATTATACAGTATATATATAATATGCATATATAGCATACATATTAATTTATATACAAATTAATTAAGTATAGATCTATAATGGAATTAGGTATACCTTTATTATATTTTATTTATACCCATACCTAACTAGGCAAACTGTAATTATGTAAATATATTTATATTATGTATTTATAACAACATATAAAGTCTTGTTAATTGTACCGCCTGTTGATAACTAAGAAATTGAGAAAACCCTTTTCTGAGTATCTCCTGTTTGAGACAGCACGTCCCTCCCCCATAGGGTAAAGGGGAGCATAGGAACTACATAGGGTTGAAAAGTTCCACAGGTATCTTCAAACTTCTAATCTAACATTTTTGAACTTTTAACTACTGTGGGGGCTTGAGGGCAAATGAAACAAAATTTGACTCCTGAAATCTATCAGGGCAACTTGCCAATCATCACTATTTTGTAAAAGACTTGCAGTTGATCCTTATTGAGTGAAATTATTATATTTGCTACTTGTTTTCTAAAAAGTTCTACACTTCTTATTTCCTCCTTTTATAATTAATTGTGTCACCAAGCTGGGAAAAGATAAAACTATTTTTCTTGGGGTCACTGGTCACAAGCACTCTGTAGGTGTATGTTCTGTGGCAAGAATAATTTAATCTCATCTTTTGGTAATATTAATCTTAATTAACTGATCATTTAAAGTCTCATCTACTTTAACAAGAGCTGACTGTCTCATTTAGTCAACTTTCTCTTAGAACTGGAATTAGGATTGCTTTTTAAGTAATCAAAGGCTTTAAATCTGCAGTAGTCAGTTTTAAATGTGGGCGTATCCAATTACTGTCTCCTAATAATTTTTGGAAATCATTTAAAGTTAGTAAACAATCTCTCCGCTTCAAAGGGGCAGTTTTTAAAACTTTTGGCAGACCTAAATATGAGAAGCAAGTAAAGAGGTGTTGCACAACATCTTTATAAGCTTTTCCAGTTATTGTTTTGTAACTTAAATCTGGTCTATAGCTTTTTAGATGACAAGCAACCATCTAATCTTTGTTTGAATACTTTCAGAAACAGGGAACTCACTACTCTTCAAGGTTTTAAACGCTCCCTCACCTTTTTTTCTACAGCATTCCCACCCTGTATACCACTCTTTCTAATCTCACCAACTCATTTTCAGTAGTATATGTTGGCCAGGAGCTGGGCCAGTCTTTCCCAGCAATGTTAAGAGACGTCTGTTCTTGTGTCTAATAGCCCTGACATTTTATTTTCTTGAATTAAAAGATCTTTTAAAGGCCTTGGAGCTGTAACTTCTTGCACCCAAAAGGCTAGATCACTAGATCTAAATGCTCTGTGGCTCTTAGCTTGAGAAGTCAAGTTTTTTTCTGTCTGATAAGGTAAAAGCAAAAACTGTGTTATTCTTTGACCTTTATTAATTTGCACAGTTTTGGTAAGCGGCGAGATCAAAACTTTAATTTCTCCAATATAATCAGAATCTACCACACCATACACCACCAAAATTTCTTGAAAAGAAAGCGAGCTACACCCTAGCACAAGTCCTACAATGCCCTCAGGCAGGGGGCCAGCCACTCCCATTGGAATCGGAGCATGTCAGGGGTTAATATTGTTGCTAAATCCCCTTACCGTTTTTCTCTTAGCCTGGGTGAGACCCCCCCTGAGGGGGTTTTCTCCAAGGAGCACGCTCTGCATATTGTGCATGCAGTCTTGTTTTAAAAGCTCCACTGTTTAAAAAACTTTTTATCTTCCTCAGGCTTAGGCAACACTTTGAGAGGCTTTGGGGGCAAAGTGGGGAACTCTTGGGCCCTGAAAAGCGCAAAAGGAGGCGGCGGCGATGGCCTTAAATCATAAAGTGGTGGATAAGTTTTTTGTTTTTTAAAGGTTTGTGCAGAGCGGGAGGGAGCTCGCCAGGGCACCTGGTCACAGCGTCTCTTACTTTCTTTCTCTCTCTCTTCTGCCTTTCTCACTTTTTTCTCACCCTTCTTTTTTCGCTACCCTTCTTTCCTTCGTTTCTTTCTCTTTACCCTCTTCTCTTCCTTAATTTTTTTTTTTTATCTTTTTCTCTGTATCTCCTTTTTTAACTTCCTTTCTCTATCTTGATGCGTTCCCTGATTCCTTCCTTCTCCGTTCCTCTCCTTTTCACTCTTTAGCTCTTTCTCTATCTTTACATCTTTCTCTACTTTTTTCCTTTTTCATTTTTTTTTTCTTATTTTTCTTTTTTGTTTTGTTTTTTTTTTTTTTACTCTTTTTTTTTTTGTTTGTTTGGGTGAGGCCCCCCGAGGGGTTTTTCTGCAACGAGCAGGCTCTGTATATTGTGTATTTTTTAAAAGCTCCTTTGTTTAAAAGAAATCTTTTTTATCTTTTTCAGCCTTAGGCAATGCTCTGGGAGGCTTGGATGTAAACTGGGGAATTCCTAGGCCCTGGGAGGTGCAAGCGGAGGTGGGGTAGTCTCCTTAAATCAGAAATTGTTGGATAAATTTTTAAAGGTTTGTGTAGAGGGGGAGGGGGCTCGCCAGGGCGCCCGGCCGCAGCGTCCTGTAAGTCCTCTCCTTCCTCGGGAGGTAGAGCACAGTCTCCCTCCGTTCTTTTGTCAAGGGCAGAAAATATGATCTGCGCAGAAGGTGGAGACCCACTACCATCCACCGCTATAGCTTCTCCCATAGGCTATCCCACAGCCTCATGAGGAGGGTCCAGAACATTTTTAATCATATTTATAGGATAAGTTTTTAGTTGTTTTTTACCTTCACCCAAGTATCTAAATTAACAGTAGCCTCTTTATCAGTTTGAAGATTATTTGTATAAAGAGTTGCCATTCTTAGTTTCAGTGTTACCCATGTCAGAAAATTAAGTATAATAGAAGATAAAGCTTTTAGCTTTTAAAAGATCAGGCTTTTCTTTGGCCTTTTAACTTCAGAAACTGTTTTCTCTAAGTCTTCAACACTTTCAACACTTCCCACTCCTCAGCCCTGTCTATCCTACAGGGGGGTCCGCGGCACCCTTGAGTGGGGTCCTAGCCGTCCCGAACATTGGAAGGACAATAGGGCTGGTGACCCAGATTGTCCCGGGGGGGAAACAGAAGGCTGATGACCCAAACTGTTTCGAGGGGGGAGCAGTAGAGCTGATGACCCAAACTGCTCCGTGGGGGAACAAGAGAGCTGATGACCCAGTTGTTCCGAGAACGGGGAGCAAAAAGGGCTGATGACCCTAATTGCAGGGAGCTTACCTTCGAAGTCCCTGTTCGGGCGCCACCTGCCGGGGACCAGCCCCGGCTGATCCAGGGTATTCGAAGGAGAGACGGCTAGGCGAGGGTCAGGGAATAACTGCTTAATTACACTTTAATTAAGGATACAAAGAGTAATAGAATAAGGATAGCTCAGTGAGGAAATTCAGTGGAGAAAAGCGGCTGAAATAAGGATAGCTCAGTAGGAAAATTCAGTGGAGAAAAGAAGCTGAGTGGCTTGGTTTACGCGGAAAATCAATATAACCCGTGACACCAGGTTAGCTCTGACCACGGAGGCCGCAGGCGCCCTCTCGAATAGCGGAAGGTGCCCCACCTTAGACACCTTCTCGAGTGGGTCTTAGAAGCCCAGGCAAATAAATGGTCGCAGAGGACATCCACGCTCCAGATGGACGCTCAGCCGGAAGTTAAAGGGAAGAATGACATGGGGAGACCAAGTTTCAGTGAACAAGGCCCGCACTTTATTTTCCAAAGTAGTTTTTATACCTTAAGGTATGCATAGAGGATAATGGGGGAAGGGGTAGAGTCATGCAGCAAGCCAGGCTTTCTTCCTGCAAACTTATCATATGCAAAAGTTCAGGTGATTGACATCATCTTCTGGCCCGGAGGCCTGTTAACATTTTAAGAAACTTATCTTTCTCTAAAGGTGATTATTCCAAAGTCAGGCGCCAGCCTTCCAAAAAGCATTGGACAAAGCGGCATTTTACATTTCTATACACCCATTATATCAATCAATACACTGCCAAGGACACAGTAGGTAAGGAGTATGGAGACTTAGCAGCAAACATTGGCCCAACAAGTGAAAAACCCTTTACCAATACAATTTCTAATCAATCTTTTAACTACTCAAAGGAATCTGTGTTTAGGCAGTTTAGAACATCTCCTGCCTCTCACAGTTGGGAGGCTCTGAACAATCACATGTGGCCGGAAAAACCCATTCAGGCAGGCTAGAGGATTTCCAAAGGAGTTTGTAGGTTGAAACACTGTCACATCCAGGAATTATTAACTGGAGCTGTGAGCTAACTCTTTTTTCAGAGAGAGGTAGTGGGGGACAGCCCCCCGTAAAGTCAGAGGTGTAGGTGAAAGCACAAAGCAGAAAGTAGGCAGACTCTGGTTTTGGGGGTAGATGCTCGAGAATTTCCAGGGGGACTCCTGAGGCTCGATCCCGCCTTTGCGTATGCCGAGCCTCCTTCCTCATGACCTTTGTCATGGGCGGAGTGCCTCACGCTGGCTCCCGGAAGTGATAGAATTCCAGTTGAGCTATTCCAGATCCTCACTCAATATGCAATATGCCGGCTCCCAGCACTTCTCCGTCCATGGGATTCTCCAGGCAAGAACCCTGGAGTGGGTTGCCATTACCTTCTCCAACGGGTGGCCCTATACTGCATGGCTCTTAGTTTCATTGAGTTAGACAAGGCCGTGGTCCATGTGATCAGTTTGGTTAGTTGCCTTAAGCCATCACATCCTTTTCTGAACTCTGTTTGCATTTGTCTAAAGCTCTCACATCTTTCCCCAGCTGCCCTTTCCTGTGAAGCATCCTTTATGGGGCTCAGGCTTTTTTCTCTGTTTGACTGTACACATTGTGAGGCCAGATTCTTGCCCTCATGATATTTGTACCTCCAACGTGCTCTGCACATGCGGGATGCTGGAGAAAGCTGTCCCTGTACTCACAAATGACAGTTCTCTGGAATGCACCCTTCCCTTCTTGCATGAGTCAATTCCAATCATTATTAACCACATATGCACAGCTCACATCAACTCAGATCCCTCAAGCCAAACCCTTGCAAGACCTCTTTCAAAGTGACAGTGTCTGCAGGGCACATACCCGCCCCGACTGGTAAGTGGGCTGGGTGTGCGACATTTCAACAGCAGGTTCAGTTGGGGACTGTGATTCAATTACAGCATTTGATTTCTGTAATGAGAGCCACTTGTTCTCTTTGAGTGACTTTTGGGGGGAAATAAAAAAGCTTTCTTGTAATCAGAAGGTGCTGAGTCAGCGCTTGGCTCACCCTCCGTTGTATGTCATACCACTTCATACTAAAACTCATTTTATACTTTTGATACATTCTGGCCCAGGGAGTAAATGGTTTATATCAGAACATGCTACCTGATGGATGGTACACTGGCTTTCTCAGCTTCATTAAACATCTACCTGGAGGGATCACTGCCAAGCAGTGGCTGAAGCTTGAAATCTTACCCACCTGCTTCTGCATACTTCCTGCACCTGAGTGGCTGGCACAAAATGCCCCAAAGAAAGAAGGCTGTTGTTGTGAAAAGAGGTTGCATTACCTGCCCATCCAGTGGAATGAGTTTTCATCATGCAGAGCATCTTAAGCTGAGCAAGACTCTCTCCCTGCAAGGGAGAAAGATGACTGGAAAATTCCACCGACTTTGCAAACTAATCCCTTCCCTAGACACTGATACACAAGTAAACTGTCCTTTTCTTAACCGTCCAATGAAGAAATACAGAAATTATGAAAGAGGCTGGAATTTCAATCTTGCCACTTTGCTTTTAACTCTTCAGATACCTGCATAATTTCTCCCAGACAATGACCTTGTGTTTCAGAGACTCATGTTAGCATCAGTTGACTCTCAAAGATTTTCAGATGCAGGGACAGTTTGCCTACTGAAGGACCACTCTCTAGTTTCTGCACATTCTCTCCCTTTGCCTTCCAAGAGGCTACTGACAGCATCCTGACCATGACAGGGTTCCCGTGGTGACACACTAGGAAATTTGTACCTTGGGGTAATGAAGACAGGGCCAATGAAATATTAAGGTCAATATGTATAACTCCAAGAAACTATGTAATCATGTACTGTTCCTAAATGAAACATACTTTCATTCAAATTACAGATTGCCCCAAATCATGCCAGATATTCAAGTCCATGATAACCAAATCTGTATCCTTCATCCACTCTCACTGATGGCTCAGTTACAATTTTGGCAAAGGTCATGATGTTTGGGATCAAATAAATGAGTTCGAACCTTACCCATGAACCTTTGAAGAAGTCCCTTGTTGTCTTCATTTTCTCCTCTATAAAAATGGGAAATGATAGCTGATTCCCAGGATTGTGGTGAAGATTGGAGAAGACAGTGGTTTCACAGTGCTTTGCACCATGCCCAACACATGGGAGATTCAAAGAACTGGTGCTTAAATTCTTCTTTCTTCCACAGCATTGATTAAATGGTGTTCATATAATGCTGGGTTTTGCTGGTGGCTCAGTGGTAAAGAATCTGCCTACCGATGCAGGAGACATGGGTTCAATGCCTGAGTCACGAAGATCCCCTAAAGAAGGAAATTACAACTGACCCCAGTATTTTGGCCTGGGGAATTCCATGGACAGTGGAGCCTGGTGGGCTACAGTCCATAGGGTAGCAAAGAGTTGGACACGACTTAGTGACTAGACAACAACAACAACAACAAAAACATATAATGCCAAAGGGACCTGTTACTTCGGTTTGTAAACATTCCAATAACTTACTGCTAATAAGTAATAAAAGGAAAGATTATGGCTTACTGGTATCTCATCCAGCATATTCAGAACACAATCAATCGCTGAATTTTTGCATTTGAAAAAAGGTTGCCTCAATGCCAGCCCAGTGGAATGAATAAATTATGGCTATTGTATCAGAAAGCCATAATTAGTGAAGAGGTAAGAGAGATCACTAAACAAAAAGTAAAAGTTTTGCATCCAGTCTCTTTCGTCACTGGAGAAACTGGCATTTTCTAAATCAGTGCGCATATGTGTTTATTCACCATCCTTGTTTAATTTCATCACATCTGTCTTTCTCAATTGCTCAGCTGCAAACTAGTCTCAAATATTTTATGATATTTAATTTCAGGAAAATCGTTTCACCATGGTAGCAAAATAACAGCAAATGTAATGGAAAATGTATTATATATAATTCCCTACTGCACAAGACTTTGTCATTAATATTTATATAACCTGTAAGCGGAAAGTCAAAGATAACTGTGACTGAGGCAGGGGGCGTATACATACAGGGTCCCTTCCTGAGAGTGAGATTTTTTCTTAGATTAGAGGAAAATATTCTGGGTTGTTTCTCTAAAATAACATTTCTGCAACATATCTGAAAATTACTCTAATCCAAATGCATACCATTTTCTCCATTAGATCAAATATTCTTACACTATTTTTTTTAAGAAATCCACTTTTTAAAACGTTTATTTTATTACTGTTATTGACCATACTGCATGACATGCAGGAGCTTAGTTCTCTGACCAGAGATCCAACCTGTGTCCCCTGCAGTGGAAGCCTGGATTCTTAACCACTGGACCTCCAGGGAAGTCCCCCTTATGTTTTATAAACAAGGTTACCTGCTCAGTGGTAAAGAATCTACCTGCCAATGCAGGAGACACAGGAGACATGGGTTCAATCCCTGGGTCAGGAAGATCCCCTAGAGTAGGAAATGGAAACCCACTCCAGTGTTCTTGTGTAGAAAATCTTACGGATAGAGGAGTCTGGCAGGCTACAGTCCATGATGTTGCAAAGAGTCAGACATGGCTGAGTGACTGAGCATCCACATACCTTGAGTTAAATTATCATGGTATAAAAAATACGACCATATCAAAGAAGGGTATGAAGGAAGAGTAGGTACCTTATACAGGTATTTACTTGTAATTCTAAAAGAGGAATCATTGAGTGAAAAATGGAATTAAACTTTTGTTGAACCAGAGTGAGCTGGTAGGGCCTTTTTCCATAACAGCTCTTGAGACTCTGGGCTTCCCAGGTGATGCTAGTGGTAAAGAACCCACCTGCCAATGCAGAAGACCTAAGAGACATGGGTTCAATCCCTGAGCTGGGAAGATCCCCTGGAGTAGGAAATGGCACTCCACTCCAATATTCCTGCCTAGAGAATCCCATGGACAGAGGAGCCTGGTGGATTACAGTCCATAGGGTCGCAGAGAATCAGACACAACTGAAGCGAATTAGCATGCCTTAAAACTCCAGAATAATTGTCATGAAGGAGTATCTTTGAAATCATCCACAATGGAGTAAAATCTGCTGTTTTGATAGTGTTATGTTAAACCACCATTGACATCTTGGGCAGAGCCTCAAGTTCTGGCCTATTTAAGTCACCTGCCTTGGACCTGCCACTGTGACGCTTGTTTGCTTCCAGTTAAGAAAGATAGGAAACACATGTTCATCCCAGTTTCTAAACCACAGGGCATGCCCTGAAACAAGTTTCTTCTTTACTGATATAATTAATGTACTGTCTTGAATTAAGGTAAAGAATGAAATTGAGGTGGTACTAGTGATAAAGAACCTGCCTGCCAATGCAGGAGACAGAAGAGATGTGGGTTTGATCTCTGAGTCAGGAAAATCCCCTGGATCCACTCCAGTGTTCTTGCCTGGAGAATCCCATGGACAGAGGAGCCTGGCAGGTTACAGTCCACGGGGGTCACAAAGAGTTGGACATGACTGAAGCAACTCAGCACCCATGCACGCATGCATGGGTGGATATGAATCAACCTCCATGAATATGAATCAACCCCTCCACTTTGCAAAGCAGGAATGATGATCAGCATTTACTAAAGCAGCAAGCATGCTTGGCATTTTTCATGTGTCACTTTGCTTCCCCCTTGCAACAGCTGTTTGAGATACATATTACTGTATCATTTCACATCTTAAAAAGCTAAAGTTTAGCAATGTCACGGAACTTGTTAAATGTCACACAAGAAGTAGCAGAATCCGGGTTCAAGCAGAGGCGTATTCAACTACAGACCTCTCATTATTCCTCCTCCATCCTGCCACCTCTCTCGGAATTATTACAGTGCATGCATGTGGACCAAAGACTCCCCTGATAGCTGTTAATGGTTTGTTTTCTCTGATGGCATTTCGGGGAATCTGCTCTAAAAATAGTCTTTAAACGTAAGCACATATTTATAGCAAAGAGGTGTTATAGGAAGTATTTTCATTGGAAAATGAAGGCTACTTATGTTTATTTACTCTGCCATTCCAGTCTGCTCCTACATTGTCTTGTTTTCTCCACGTAGGAAAATCAGGACTAGGCTGTGAACTCTGTTTCCTGAAGCTGCAACTCCTCAGAGAAGATGAATCGCATTGAACACGGCTGACTGACAGCCTTTTACTCTCAGAACCAGTACCTCGATGTCAGTAGTTGCCAAGACAAGAAAGAAGAAACAAGAAGAGTTTGGGGGAAAAGGTCATCCCCAGTGTCGCCAAGAGCTGAGTTAGCAAGCAACGGCCATAAACAAGCTCAGCTCTGTTTCGCCTCGTCTGCACAGCTGGGTCGTCCCACCCAGCAATGTTCCCATCACCAGATGTGTTAATTCCCCAGCGCAGTGAGCAGCTCACAGTTTATCTGACACACATGTATTTAGTTCTGAGGGTCACTGCTCTCCCAGGTCAGCATTTTTCTCACTCCTCAAGTAAATCAGGCTTGACAAACCAGTGTGTTATCCTTGGTTTTCTCTCTCCCAAATACACTGTTCAATCAATACCAATTCCCAATGGGTTACAACAAAAGGCGAGTGATTTCGCTCCAGGCTGGTGTTCTCCCTGCCTGGAAGCTAATGATGGTTGAACAACATGGAATGGGTGTGTTAGGAGTAACACATCTCCCCAGTGGGATACACTGGGGAATGTTGATCTTCCTTGAAGAGAAACAAGCCCAAGAAGAGAAAGATGGAGCCGACACTCTTGTAAAATATGTTCCCACCTTTCATAGACCCTCTGAAATATTTCTCAACAATTAGGCCGTAAGACGATTATAATTTTCAGAGTAGGTGGCACAATAGAATATTGACTTGCATCAAAATAAGAATCCCTTAATAATTGAGATGTACTCATGACTGATTCCAGAGATGTTGATAGTATAAATGTTGATACCTATTAGCAACTGGCTTATTAAATCACCAAAAATATCAGAGATTCTGTACATCACACTTGAAACTAGTCCTAGCTTCCTAGAATTGTAAATTATCATGTGTTCCTTTTTGCAAAGCTTTTTTTATGATTATATGTAACTGTTATGTATTGAATCTTTGCTTCTTCCTGCAAAACCACATGTTGAAGGTTCAGCACCCAAGGTGATGGTATTTTGAGATGGGGCTCTTAGGAGGTGATGAAGTTAGGCTTTAATAGCATCATAACTGAAGCTCCAATACTTTGACCACCTGATGTGAACAGCTGACTCATTGAAAAAGACCCTGATGCTGGGAAAGATTGAAGGCAGAAGGAGAAGAGGGCAACAGAAGATGAGATGGTTGGATAGTATCACCCATTCAATGGACATGAAATTGGGCAAACTCTGGGAAATGGTGAGAGACATGGAAGCCTAGTGTGCTACAGTCCATGGGGTCGCAAAGAGCTGGACATGACTTGGTGACTGAACAATGACAGAGGCTAGACTAGGTCATGACAGTGGGGCCCTCTTGGTGGGGTTATTGTCCCTAAGAGGAGGAAGAGAGATCTTTTTCTCTCATATGCACCTGCTGAAAAGATGACAAGTGAGGAATTAGAGAGAAGTCAGCCATGGGGTTGCAAAGAGTCGGACACAACTGAACCACTGAGCATGCGTGCCTGGGGTCACAGTCATCTGTAGGAAACAGGCTCTTGCCAGGAACCAGACAGGTTAACACCTTGATCTTAGACTTCCAGCCTCCAGAACTGTGAGGAATAAATCTTCGTTTAAGCCATCTAGTGTATGGCATTTTGTTGTGGCAGCGTTGAGCCAAGACAGTTATAATATCCTTTCTAATCAAATTGTACTATTTCCCACAAATAAGTGAGAAATTCTGAAGTAATGGGGTGACGAGCTATGAAGGTCATGGTCCAGGTGGGGTCAGATTTTGAATGCTCAGTTGTCTCTGGATGGAAGCAGAAACCCTGAAAATGGTCCTCACCACGTTACATCCCCAGTTCCAGATAAAGAACAAATGTAGTAGGGTAGATTTGGAGGAGAAATCAGTGTCAAGTGACTGCATCTGAGGAAATCAAACTGAAAAGATGTGGTCAGGCAGATGCACTTCTGGAAGCTGTAGAATAAAAAGGTCAAATTCAGGACAAGGATGCACAGCCATGGCCACTATGATGCGTGGAAAGTGTTTTTTTCTTCCCTTTCTTCCCAAAACATGCATGTGAGCATGATGTACTTAGCACTGTTTGATCTGTGAGTGTGTGTGAGTGTGTGTGTGTGTGCTCAATTGTGTCCAACTCTTTGTGACCCCATGGATGGTAGCACACCAGGCTCCTTGTCCAGGGGATTCTCCAGGCAAGAATACTGGAGTGGGTTGCCACTTCCTCCTCCAGGGGATCTTCCCAACGCAGGGACTGAACCCTCATCTCTTGCCTCTCCTGCACTGGCGGGCAGGTTCTTCACCGCTAGCGCCACCTGGGAAGCCTGCAAGTGACTGAAACACTTGCAACAGGTTAACATGCCCCCAAAAGCGAAGTGTCTGGTCTCAGGCTTGCCACTCCTGGATGCTCTCTCCATGTCCTGGGAGACTGTACCCCACCAGCCTTAAATTCCATCTCCCTTATATGTTTTACTACCAGGCAGCCCCTCCTCCAGTGGATGGAGAGAAGGGTATCAGAAGCCGTGGGTTTGCGACCCAGACACAAGGGAGTGAGACGTTACAGGTGGATGGTCATTGGCCAGGCTGGGTGACAGGCACCCCGGACCAAGCCTGAGAAAACACGGACCAATTCTTGGACCTGTCCCTGCCCACTAGGCTGGGGTTTGAGGACAGCCATCCCCAAAGCACAGACTGAGAGTCTGGGAGAGAGGCAGTTCCCACCTCGCCCTGTGTGGAAGGAAAGCTGCTGCAATCACAGACCAGCACACAGCGTTCACTTAACCATTTCTGTTTAAGGTGAGTTGTTTGATTGTGCTGCATGCAGCCTATCCAAATTCTCTATAGTCTTCTAACGTTGACCATCATGCAAAAACTGTACAATGTGCTCCAAACTCCATTCAAAATACATTGTGAGGTCATGATGAAAACTCTAGAAATAGAGATACTGACATAGAGAACAAATATATGGATATCAAGTGGGAAGGGGAAGTAGGAGCAAATGGGAGATTGGGATTGACACATACACATTATTAATACTATGTATAAAATAGATAACTGACGAGAACTTCCTGTACAGCAAAGAAACTCTACTTAATACACCGTGGTGGTCAACTGGGGAGGAAATCCAAAAAAGAGGGGATATATATATATAGGGTGTATATATATATATATATATATATATGGCTGATTCACTTTGCTATACAATAGAAACTAATACAATATTGTAATGAAACTACACTCCAATAAAACTAGTTAAAAATTAACAAGACAAAATGAGAAAACAAAATGTAATTTCCTTTAATTAAAATATAAAGTGGTAACAAATAAAAAAAAATTAGATTTAAAAATAAATTAAATTTAAAAATAAATAAAATGAATCCATAGTTCAAATTGTAAATACCCAGTAAGTATATGATCCAAAAGGAATTTTAAAATAAATGCTTGCTTTTTTTTTCTTTTTTTGCATACATCTTTTTTACTGAGAAAAAAGAGAAACTCTAAAATACTTCTTGAAAATTGCTCTGCTCTTTACTCATTAAGTTGCATCTGACTCTTTTGTGACTCCAAGGGCTGTAGCCCTCCAGGCTCCTCTGTCCGTGGGATTTTCCAGGCAAGAATAATGGAAAATTGCTCCATGAAATGTTTGAATTTACAATTTTCTCATCAAAATGTCCAGCTCCCTCTGTAAATATGTGTATATTTGTGTACATATGTGTGTGTAACTGTGTCCACATAGACACTCATCATGGTATTTTCTGGAAAACAAGCTCCCTCTTTTTCCCCACCCCTACTCCTGCCACAGGTCTGTCCTTCCTGACTGGCCTCTGTTCTGAGAGCTGGGAAGACAGCCTGGAACCAGAGACCAACATGTAATTTGCTTTATGGAGGTAGAAGTGGAGACAGCAAATAAATGGAGTAGAATTTACGAGGAATGTCATCCGGTGTCTGTTCCCCATAAAGCTGCAATCCAAGGTTTTTAGGAAGTCTGGCCCCCCTGGTGGTGGGGTGCCCTGCACATGCTGCGGGTAGAGGGGAGCCCAGGCATTCTCCCCAGCTCCCTGGGGCCCCTCTCACAGGTGGCTGCTCCTGCCCCAGGGCACCACCCATGATGCAACCTGGCAGTCTTATTCTTCCCTTGAAAGAGCTGCTTATTTGTTAGCAGGAGGCAGTAGTGATTTTCTTCCTTTTTCTGTTTTTTTTTTTTTTTTAATTAGAGGATAATTACTTTACAATATTGTATTGCTTCTGCAATAATCAGCATGAATCAGCCATCAGTCAGTTCAGTTCAGTTCATTTCAGTCGCTCAATCTTGTCTGACTCTTTGTGACCCTACGGACTGCAGCACACCAGGCCTCCCTGTCCATCACCAACTCCAGAAGCTTACTCAAACTCATGTCCATTGAGTCAGTGATGCCATCCAACCATCTCATCCTCTGTCGTCCCCTTCTCCTCCTGCCCTCAATTTTTCCCAGCATCAGGGTCTTTTCAAATGAGTGAGCTCTTCGCATCAGGTGGCCAAAGTATTGGAGTTTCAGCTTCAGCATCAGTCCTTCCATTGAATATTCAGGACTGATTTCCTTTAGGATGGACTGGTTTGATCTCCTTGCAGTCCAAGGGACTCTCGGGAGTCTTCTCCAATACCACAGTTCAAAAGCATCAATTCTTTGGTGGTCAGCTTTCTTTATAGTCCAACTCTCACATCCATACATGACTACTGGAAAAACCATAGCCTTGACTAGACAGACCTTTGTTGGCAAAGTAATGTCTCTGCTTTTTAATATGCTGTCTAACTTGATCATAATTTTCCTTCCAAGCAATAAGCATCTTTTAATTTCATAGCTGCAGTCACCATCTGCAGTGATTTTGGACCCCCAACAAAATAAAGTTTGCCACTGTCTCCCTATCTACTTGCCATAAAGTGATGGGACCAGATGCCATGATCTTCGTTTTCTGAATGTTGAGCTTTAAGACAACTTTTTCACTCTCCTCTTTCACTTTCATCAAGAGGCTCTTTAGTTCTTCTTCACTTTCTGCCATAAGGGTGGTGTCATCTGCATACCTGAGGTTATTGATATTTCTCCTGGCAATCTTGATTCCAGCTTGTGCTTCATCCAGCCCAGCATTTCTCATGATGTACTCTGCATGTAAGTTAAATAAGCAGGGTGACAATATACAGCCTTGACGTACTCCTTTTCCTCTTTGGAACCAGTCTGTTGTTCCATGTCTAGTTCTAACTGTTGCTTCTTGACCTGCATACAGGTTTCTCAAGAGGCAGGTCAGGTGGCCATAAGTATACGTAAACATATGTCCCCTCCCTCTTGAGCCTCCCTCCCACCTCCCTCCCCATCCCATGCCTCTAGGTTACCACAGAGCCCCAGTTTGAATTTCCTGAGTCATATGGCAAATTCCCACTGGCCATCTATTCTACACATGGTAATGTAGATTTCAATGCTACTCTTTCTATTTGTCCTTCCCTCTCTTTGCCCCGCTGTCTCCACAACTCTGTTCGCAGTTGGACTCCCCATTGCTGCCCTGCAAATAGGGTTCATCAGTATCATCTTTCTAGATTCCATAGATATGCATTAATACATGATATTTGTTTTTCTCTTTCTGACTTACTTCACTCTGTATAGTAGGCTCTAGGTTCATCCACCTCATTAGAATTGATTCATTTTAAACCAACCCCAGGATGCAAGGTCTTTCTCCTTAGAGGAAAAACTGCCCTGATTGGGTTACTGCCCTGCGTTCTTGTTAGATATGATGTTTATTTCCTCCACTCCAGATAAATTCTCTAGATTGTTCTCTGTGTGTCTTTTCATCATTTTACACCTCCACATTTGTCATTGTTGTTGTGGTTTTGGACTCAGTTAAAAAGCTAAGATTATGAACATGACTAAGTTACTAACTTCTGGCTCGAAGTCAGCATGGAGTTAGTTGACAGGGGCTTTGGACGTTTTGTGAAAAAGTGCACCTAAGTGGTAAGAATGATTCTCAATATTTGTAGAATGAATGAACTACTAAAAGTCCCTAGTGATGAAAATGTGTCTTTCAGCTGCAGCTTTAACAATTTATGATAATTCTGCTCTCGACAAAGTTGATATTCACCTCCTTTTTATCCGTCCACCTCTCCATCATAGTCACGACCTTAAGGCCAGCCCATGCCCCCTCCCAGTGGCTGTTTCCCCCACTCGCTCTGGCTAGGGGTTTGCAAAGCTGAACGTCCCAATCCTATTATTTTAAAATGTATACAAATGTAAAGATATGTGTGCGACAGAACTGTTTGCTGTATTCGAATTCCATTCCATGCTTGCGCATAATGTCGTATATATCCTATAATGCTTTGAAGCATGATTTTTAATGCTTTTCTGTTTCAATTCATTGTATCATTACATTTTAATCTCCAGGAAGGATTCAGAATCTCTGGGGGACAGGAGGACATAGAAGACGATACAAACCTCAGCACTTAGTGAGGTTTGCTGTATATGATTATCCCACAACAACACAGTCTTCAGAATAATGCCGCTAAGCCTTTATCAATGCTTTTTCAGGTTTTTGCAGTTTGAGGATAATCTTCCTGGAATGTGCTAAATCTTATCCTCCATGTGACCTTATAAGAAACCAGAGTATGCACAGATTCAACGTGGGAAGGGCTCGAAACCCTGTTTCAATAGCTCTGGGTGGAAATTTACAGGAATTAAAGGGAGTAGGTGAGTTCAATTAAACGGTCCTCAGAACCTGGTGTTACCCATGTATCTTCAGGATCAACATACAGCAGTTATCACATAAACACACACACAAACACACATCCCACTTGGTATATCACAAAAAAAGAGGTTAAAACCTTCCATTTTTACTGTGGCCACATTCCTTCTTTTCAGCTCCCACCCTGGGCAGGGAGCTTCATCTTTCAGATCATGCCTGTCTAGAGCTACACTTTCTCCCCAGCCCTGAGAACCTCGCCAATTAGTACATTTATTTCTCAGCTTCCTCATTGGTAAAATGGAGTTAATCATGGCCTGCATCTCAGAGAGTTGTCAGAAGGAAATGAGCAAATTCACATGAAATGGCTGTAGCCCATAGGGAAACTGCACCCTCAGCACCCAGGAAGTCTTCAATAAATTTAAAGACTTTGTTGTCAAATGAGAACCTTCTCTCTTTTCCAAGAAAAAATGTGCAGGGTTTGGCATCAGGGACATAAGAGGTTTTATGGGGAGAGTAATCTGGAAACTGGATGTGATTAAAAAATCTAAAAGTAATAATGTGGTGGTGAAATAGTTCTGGACCCAGAGTCAAGAGGTCTGGATATAGTTCTGGCTCTGTGGCTAGTTAATTGTGTGACTTGAGCTGAACAGAACCTTTTGGGCACTTACCACTTGCCAGATACTGAGAATTCAGAGGCCAGTAAAACACCGTCCCTGTGCTTCAAACAGTCACAGACTTTTAGAAAATTATGGGAATGCAGAAATAAAATACTATGTGATTCACACAATCAATTATAGAGAAGGGAATAATTTTATATTCCCTGGAGTTAACTCATGTGAACACAAGTTAGAGGGTGGAGTTACACAGACATGGGCTTCCCTGGTGGCTCAGATGATATAAAATCTGGCAGGAATGCAGAAGAACTGGGTTCTATCACTGTGTGGGAAAGATCCCCTGGAGAAAGGAATGGCTGTTCCCTCCAGTATTCCTTCCTGGAGAATTCCATGGGCAGAGGAGCCTGGTGGGCTACAGTCCATGGGGTCACAAAGAGACAGGACTGAATGACTAACACTTTCATTTTCAGACAGATATAGGTTAAAAACTCAAACCAGCAAGTGAACTTGGGTAAGTTATTTACCCTGATTTGGGCCTCCATTTCCTCTTTTATAAACTACCTATTCTATAAGAGTATTAGAAATAATACATATAAAGCATCCAGCCAGGACTGTTAATGTACGCTGAGTGTTGGGCACAAGGTAGAAACGGCTGGATGTCTATCCCCTCTGAAACCTTTCTCAGCCCTCACATTTAAGCCTCTATGCATCAGACCCAAAGGAATGTTATGTTGTCACCTCCAACTGCAGTTTTAGAAGCTGCTATGAACTTTACTGGAACTGAAAGTTTAATGTGGAAACTTTCACGAATAGTTGTTGGTTCAGGTAGAGAGCCTGGGTGAATAAAGACATGAATATATTTCTAAATTTCACCAGCTTTTCTGCTAAGGCAAGGCAAAGGTTAGTCATTCGTTCTGCCTTTTTAATTCTCTTTCATTTCTTGCGAGAAGTTATTCCAACCAACAAATTATCATCAGTGCTATTTTCTCCTTCTTGGTGGGCGAGACATTCCACCCGGCAGGCTAAGACTGATGAGAAAACCTCGTCTCTCTCTAGAGAAAATTCCAGTTCTCTCACCCCATCCAAAGCAAGGGAGAGTCCCTTCTTTGAATTGGGAAGCCCAAATTCCAAAGTGTAGCCTTCTTCACAAACTCTTGCCAGTTTGAAAACTCTACTGGATTGCAGAAAAGAGCCCATATTCTACCATCATGGAACTATAAAAGAGAAGGATGCTCAGCAATCATTTGGCCCTGCAAATGAGGAAACCAGACCAGAAGAGAGGCAAGGACTTGTATCATGGTTACCTTAGCAACATGGGTAGGAATTTGAACAGTTCTATGAAGAGCTACAAGACCTTTTAGAACTAACATTCAAAGAAGATCTCCTTTTCATTAAAGGGAACAGGACTGCAAAAGTAGGAAGTCAAGAAACACCTGGAGTAACAAGAAAATTTGGCCTTGGAGTACAGAATGAAGCAGGGCAAAGGCTAATAGAGTTTTGCCAAGAGAACTCATTGGTCATAGCAAACACCCTCTTCCAACAACACAAGAGAAGACTCTATACGTGGACATCACCAGATGGTCAACACCAAAATCAGATTGATTATATGATTTGCAGCCAAGGATGGAGAAGCTCTATACAGTCAGCAAAAAAAAAAAAAAAAAAGACCAGGAGCTGATGGTGGCTCAGATCATGAACTCCTTATTGCCAAATTCAGACTTAAATTGAAGAAAGTGGGGAAAATTAGACCATTCAGGTATGACCTAAATCAAACCTCTTATGATTATACAGTAGAAGTGACAAATAGATTTAAGGGACTACATCTGATAGAGCGCCTGATGAACTATGGATGGACGTTTGTGACATTGTACAGAAGACAGGGATCAAGACCACCCCCAAGAAAAAGAAATGCAAAAAAAGCAAAATGGCTGTCTGAAGAGGCTTTTCAAATAGCTGTGCAAAGAAGATAAGCAAGTGAAAAGCAAAGGAGAAAAGGAAAGATATACCCACTTGACTGCAGAATTCCAAAGAATAGCAATAGAGAGATAAGAAAGCCTTCCTCAATGATCAGTGCAAAGAAATAGAGGAAAACAATACAATGGGGAAGACTAGAGATCTCTTCAAGAAAATTAGAGATACCAAGGGAACAAACATTTCACACAAAGATGGGCTCAATAAAGGACAGAAGTGGTATGGACCTAACAGAAGCAGAAGATATTAAGAAGAGGTGGCAAGAATACACAGAAGAACTGTACAAAAAAGATCTTCACAACCCAGATGATCACAATGGTATGATCACTCACCTAGAGCCAGACATCCTGGAATGTGAAGTCAAGTGGGCCTTAGAAAGCATCACTACGAATAAAGAGTGAAGGTGATGGAATTCCAGTTGAGCTATTTCAAATCCTCAAAGATGATGCTGTGAAAATGTTGCACTCAATATGCCAGCAAATTTGAAAAACTCAGCAGTGGCCAGAGGACTGGAAAAGGTCAGTTTTCATTCCAATCCCAAAGAAAGGCAGTGCCAAAGAATGCTCAAACTACTGCACAATTGCACTCATCCCACACACTAATAAAGAAATACTCAAAATTCTCCAAGCCAGGCTTCAACAATACATGAACCATGAAATTCCAGATATTCAAGTTGGTTTTAGAAAAGACAGAGGAACAAGAGATCAAATTGCCAACATCCACTGGATCACTGAAAAAGCAAGAGAGTTCCAGAAAAACATATGTTTCTGCTTTATTGACTATGCCAAAGCCTTTGGCTGTGTGGATCACAACAAACTCTGGAAAATTCTAAAAGAGATGGGAATACCAGGCCACCTGACCTGCCTCTTGAGAAATCTGTATGCAGGTCAGGAAGCAACAGTTAGAACTGGACATGGAACAACAGACTGGTTCCAAAGTGGGAAAGGAGTACATCAAGGCTGGATATTGTCACCCTGCTTATTTAACTTATATGCAGAGTACATCATGAGAAACGCTGGACAGGATGAAGCACAAGCTGGAATCAAGATTGCCAGGAGAAATATCAATAACCTCAGATATGCAGATGACACCACCCTTATGGCAGAAAGTGAAGAAGAACTAAAGAACCTTTTGATGAAAGTGAAAGAGGAGAGTGAAAAAGTTGTCTTAAAGCTCAACATTTAGAAAACTAAGATCATGGCATCTGGTCCCATCACTTCATGGAAAATAGATGGTGAAACAGTGTCAGACTTTATTTTTGGGGGCTCTAAAATCACTGCAGATGGTGATTGCAGCCATGAAATTAAAAGACGCTTACTCCTTGGAAGGAAAGTTATGACCAACCTAGATAGCATGTTAAACAGCAGAGACATTACTTTGTCAACAAAGGTCCGTCTAGTCAATGCTATGGTTTTTCCCGTAGTCATGTATGAATGTGAGAGTTGGACTATAAAGAAAGCTGAGCACCAAAGAACTGATGCTTTGAACTGTGGTGCTGAAGAAGACTTTTGAGAGTCCCTTGGACTGCAAGGAGTCCAAATAGTCCATCCTAAAGGAGATCATTCCTGAGTGTTCATTGGAATGACTGATGAAACTCTAATACTTTGGCCACCTGATGCAAAGAACTGACTCATTTGAAAAGACCCTTATGCTGGGAAAGATTGAAGGGAGGAGGAGAGGGGGATGACAAAGAATGAGATGGTTGCATGGCATCTCTGACTCAATGGACATGAGTTTGGGTGGACTCCGGGAGTTGGTGATGGACAGGGAGGCCTGGCATGCTGCAGTCCATGGGGTCACAAAGAGTTGGACACGACTAAGTGATTGAACTGACTGACTGACTCTCTCCCTACACATTCAGTCTTTTCAAATAATCAAATCAATGTAAAGGCCAATGTAAGAATACAAATGTAATCAAACACATTTAGTTCTCCAATCACATTTTCTGGAAACTTTTGATAAAGGCAACACTGACAGTAGAGGAAGAGGAAAAAAAAAAAATTAAAAACAAAGGTACATGAGGTTAAGTCATGCCTTATTAGCAAGATGTTTTTTACTTTTCATTCATTTCCATGAAGCTCATCAATATCACAGGGTTCGGGATTAGATAAATATTAATTGTGAGAAAAGTGGAAGTGTTCTTGGATGTTGAAGACGATAAAATGTTATTTCCCCCCATTTCAGTGACAATATAAAATATAAAGAGACATTAGGTAAAAGCTAAGGAAATCTGAATAAAGTATGAACTTTAGTTAATAATATATCAATATTTGTTCATTAATTGTGACAAATATGCATGCTAATTTAAGATGTTAATAATCAGGGAAACTGGATATAAGGTATATGGGAACTCTCTGCACTCTCTTTTCTATAAATCTAGAACTGTTCTAAACATGAAGTCTATTTTAAAAAATAAAATAGAAAACAAACAAGCAGAAAAACTTCCACCTGCCTTCCACCATGCTCTTAGATATTGGACGATCACGATTAGGGTCACATTAGAATGGAAACATGGGAGTGTTTAAATGACATGAGAGATCATATAAACAAGAATTTGTATTTCAGGCTACATGCAACGCAAAGGCAGGGGAATTTTGAGTATCTGTTGCCAGAGGCCATTTCCTCCTCCAGGGGATTTTCCTGACCCAGGGATTGAATCCGTATCTCTTGCATTTCCAGATTAGTTCCCTGAAATCTTTAATGTCCTTTCCTTTTCCTACTGTCAGTGAACATAAATACCATTTTCTGAAGAGCTGGCCAAAATATGAGATAGCCGATGATAGTTTTGAGTCATTGTGTCCCTTTAGAAATTTTCTGGATGTGACAGTTTCTCAGAGCCTCTTTTGCTTTTTTGAAGACCTTGACAGTATTGAAAAGTAATGATAAAGCAGTTTGTAGACTGTCTCCAGATTGCAACTGGGATTTGTCTGATGTTTCCCTCCTAATTATAGTGAGTTTATGGGTTTTGTGAAGGAAAGCCAACATACCATGTACATCACATCTTATTAAGGGTACTTACTATCAGTTTGATGTATTACTGTTGATTTGAGCTTAATCACCTTGCTGAAGTGGTATTCATCAGGTTTCTCCACTGTAAAGTTACCCTGTCACCCTCATTCCACGTGGTACACTTTGGAAACAAATAACCATGTGCAATCTATTTTTGAGTGGGATTCATGCTCCTCCTCCTTGAGGATGGAATATCTATATAAATTATTTTTAATCCTATATTGATAGTATGTTTATGTATTATTAACCATTTATTATGCAAACATTTATTTATATCAGTATGAAGTCATGGGTATTTAGGTGGCACAGTAGTCAAGTACCCACCTGCCAATACAGGAGACATAAAAGATGCGGGTTCTATCCCTAGGTTGATAAGATCTCCAGGAGAAGGAAATGGCAACCCACTCTAGAATTCTTGCTTGGGATCCCATGGACAGAGGAGCCTGGTAGGCTACAATCCATGGTGTTGCAGAGAGTTAGACATGATTGAGTGACTTTACACACACAAATACTTATTTTGTTGCTCAAATAATCCCAACTGTGCCACAGACAAGGCAATGGCACCCCACTCCAGTACTCTTGTCTGGAAAATCCCATGCACGGAGGAGCCTGGTAGGCTGAAGTCCATGGGGTCGCTGAGAGTCGGACACGACTGAGCAACTTCACTTTCACTTTTCACTTTCATGCATTGGAGAAGGAAATGGCAACCCACTCCAGTGTTCTTGCCTGGAGCATCCCAGGGATGGAGGAGCCTGGTGGGCTGCCATCTATGGGGTCGCACAGAGTTGGACACGACTGAAGCGACTTGGTGGAAGCAGCAGCAGTGCCATGGAAAGCTCTGTCAGTAGACTTACATGTGTTTTCAAATAATCCTTATATTGGGAATTTTTTTTTTGAGAATTTTCTTACTATTTAACATTACAAGATGTTCTAGAATTGTCTTGTATATTTTGTACCCCAGAGACTAGAATCATCTCGTTCTACAAGAAACACTGGTTTCTTTTTTTTGGAGAATGTTTTTAGAGACAAAGACCTGGGCACTAGGTGTATCATAATTTGTGCACATATATAAATATTTCTATATGTGACCACCTGTGTTTGTATTAAGCTAAACATGAGTTCACACTGATGTGTTGAATTTCAATTCATGTTCATTATGACATAATTCACTCTAGCATGCTCCCCTTGGTTTTCTGTAAATTCCCATCTGAACAGTGAGAAGCCTGGCATTCTCCATCCATCACTCATTTACTTAATTGTTCAAATCCAGGACACATGGTGGTATCAGACTTCTTGGTTGGTATCTTCTGCAGCATTTGGTATTTTCATCTGTTTGGATTTTAGCCAAATTAAGAGTTATGCAGTGGTAACTCACTGTTGTTTTAATTTACAGTTCTCTGATTTCTGTTATTGATTTCTAGTTTAACTTGCTGGCGTTAATTTGTAGTTTAATTTACACATCTGAGAACATACTTTATATAATTTCTGCTTTAAAAGATTAATGTGGTTTATGGCCTAGAAAGTTGTCTGTTTGGTGAATGGTCCATGTAAGCTTGACAAGAATGTTTATTCTGCTATTGTTTCTTGGCATATTCTCTGTCAATTAGATGAAGTTGACTGATAGTGCTGTTAAGGTCAACTTGCTGATTTTGTGCTTTTTTGATCTATCGGTTATTGAGAAAAGGGGTATTGAGGTCTATATCCATAATAGTGAGCTTTTGTATTTCTTCCCGAGGTTCTGTCATTTTTCACCTCACGTATTTCAATGCTCTGTTATTAGGCACATACATGTTTAGGATTGTTATGCCTTTTTGAAGACTTAGCCCCCATATCATTGTGTAATACTTCTCTTTATCCCTGAATAACTTTCCTTATTTTGAAGTTTGCTTTGTCTGAAATTGAAACACATGCTCTGGTTTTCTTTTGATTGACATTATCATGGTATGTCTTCAGCATGGTATATCTTCCTGCATTCCTTTGTTTTTAATGTATTGGTGTCTTTATACTTAAAGTGGGTTTCTTCTTAGAGATGACATGTAGCTGTATCTTGTTTTTTTACCCACTCTTTTAAGTTGGTGAATTTAGATGATTCAAATTTTAAATCATTATTGATATATTTGGATTGACATCTATCCCATTTGTAACTATTTTCCTTTTGTTGTTTATTTCTCTTTCCTCAAATATTCTGCCTTCTCTTGTTTTAATTGTGTGTTTTATATTCCTTGAGTCTTCCCTGGTGGCTCAGATGGCTAAGAATCTGGTTGCAATGCAGGAGAACTGGGTTCAGTCCCTGGGTTGGGAAGATCCCCTGGAGAAGGGAATGACTACTCACTCCAGTATTCCTGCCTGGAGAATTCCATGGACAAAGGAATCTAGCAGGCTACAGTTCATGGGGTCACAAAGAGTCAGACATGACTGAGTAACTAACTCTTTGCACTTTTTATATGCCCTTAGAAAGAGAATTTCACTCACTTAGTTGGAAACTTAATACAATAAGAATAGTAGATCCTGGAGTAGCAGGGACCAAACAACCGCACTCAACAGCCAAAGGCAAAGAGGATATGGCTATCATAATGGGCAGCAGAGTCAGATCAGCAATTAGAAAGGCCTGGATAAGTGAAAGTGAAGTGAAAGTCGCTCAGTCATGTCTGACTCTTTTTGACCCCATGGACTGTATATGGTTCATGGAATTCTCCAGTCCAGAATACTGGAGTGGGTAGCCTTTCCCTTCTCCAGGGGCTTGGATAGAGGAGGAGTAAAATGATGGCAAAGACATGGGGGAATTTCTAGAGTGATGAAATGGTTCTGTATATTTATTGTGGTTGTGAGCACATTTGTACACTGTACACATTCATCAAACTCACTGATCAAAAAAACAAAAAGATAATTCACTGATCTCTACACTTTAAAGAGATTAATTTTTCTGTATGTAAACTATAATTCAATAAGCCAGACTTTTAAAAAAACCACACAGATGAAAGTAGTGCAATGGAAATGAAATAATCTTAGGATTCAGAAATACTTGAGTGTGGTTTCCAGCCTCTCTGCTTATAACTCTGTCATTTAACCATTCAACTACTGATTCATCTATCCCTCCATCTAGTCAATTGAAATGTTAAAAATCTTGTATGTGTTGGAGATGACTAATTAGCTAGGACAGGGCAAATCATTACCCTCTAGATCAAGTGTATTTGACCTGATGTCTGAATAATGAGAAGGAACAGTTCAGGGGACCATCTGGGCAATGCATTCTAGCAAAGATAAAAGCAAACAGTGGAAAGAGGTGGGGACAAGCATAGAATGTTTGAAAGTTATGTAGAGTACCCATGTAGCTGTAAGGAGTGACCTAAGGACTGGAAGGAGATGAGATCATGGAAGAGGTAGTTACCAGACCAGACCAGAGATGCATCCATGGGCTCTGATAAACCAAGGTTTTGTTCTGAGAGCAATGGTAAGCCACATAAAGAGTTTAAGCCAGACAGGTCACATGTTCAAATGTATGTTTTAAAATGGACTATTCTAGCCAATATATGGAGATTACCAGTGGCATGTGGGCAAAGAATACATTTGCATGTAGAGACAGAATGAAAATTGATGGACTGGATAGGATGAGTGAGAAAAACAAAGGATGTTTTAAGATTGTTTATTGAACCTACTTGAAGTTTTTTTTTTTAATATGTAAATTTTGTTAAGTGGAACCAGTAATATGTATTTCACAATATTATTGAGAGGATTACTTGGGACAATAAAAGTAAAATACTGATCACAGAATCTACCAGAGATTAGTGCCCCAAATGATTTGCTATGCTTTTCTGAACCATTTTATGAATATGAATATTGATAGACATCTTTGTCCTTTAGAAAACATTAGTGGACCTAATGTTCCATTTGCTGCCAAATCTTAGGTTCTATTGCCTTAGTTCTGTAAGTCTCAATTATCCAATTTGAAATAAGCAAATATAGCTAAATAGAATTGAAGGATTGAGTTCTGGGCAGTGGGGGTGGGGGACAGATATTCCTTATGTTGGTTTAGAAAGGGAGGTCTTGTTTCTGAAAGACAGGTGCTATTTCATACAATCCCACTTCTCACTTAGTATTTTTGAAAATATAAATACTGCTCTTGTGTCTCTTCCATTTACAAAAAAAAAAGGCAAATCAAACTATATATGGAGAAAATGATAAAAATAACTATTAATGTTTTATATATTAGATTATCATCCAAAGAATATTATATGTACATATATATACATATGTATGGCAATGCTAAGTCACTTCAGTCATGTCCGACTCTGTGTGACCCCAGAGACGGCAGCCCACCAAGCTCCCCCCGTCCCTGGGATTCTCAAGGCAAGAACACTGGAGTGGGTTGCCATTTCCTTCTCCAATGCGTGAAAGTGAAGTCGCTCAGTCGTGTCTGACTCTTAGCGACCCATGGATTGCAGCCTAACAGGCTCCTCCACCCATGGGATTTTCCAAGCAAGAGTACTGGAGTGGGGTGCCATTGCCTTCGCCAATACATATGTGTGTGTGTGTGTGTGTGTGTATATATATATATAATTTTACTAAAAAAAAACTATATATATATTAATTCTAAGAATCATAACCAGGTTCTAATAATTTGATTTTCTGTGTAATAGCCCCATGATCATGATGAAAAGTGAAAGTTGCTCAGTTGTGGCCAACTCTTTGCGACCCCATGGACTGTACTTCTGTGGAATTCTCTAGGCCAGAATATTGGAGTGGGTAGCCTTTTCCTTCTACAGGGGATCTTCCCAACCTAGGGATCAAACCCAGGTCTCCCGCATTGCAGGCAGATTCTTTACCAGCTGAGCCACCAGGGAAGCCCATGATCATGATGAAGTGCTTACCAATTTCTCCCAGATATGGTTGATTACTTCCTAAATTCACTGAAGCAACAGATGCTTTCAATAATTTTCTACACATTTATTTATTCATTATTGCAATCTTAGTTCCATTTATAGGTTATTTCTGAGGGTCAGTGAAATGATTCATTATGATGACTACATCAGTAAAGCCTCAGGTAGCAAATGGATCAGAGAAGGCAATGGCAACCCACTCCAGTACTCTTGCCTGGAAAATCCCATGGACGGAGGAGCCTGGTAGGCTGCAGTCCATGGGGTCACAAAGAGTCGGACACGACTGAGCGACTTCACTTTCACTTTTCCCTTTCACACATTGGAGAAGGAAATGGCAACCCACTCCAGTGTTCTTGCCTGGAGAATCCCAAGGATGGGGGAACCAGGTGGGCTGCCGTCTATGGGGTTGCACAGAGTTGGACATGACTGAAGCAACATGGCAGCAACAGCAGCAGCAAATAGATGTGATAAATATATTACTTGAGTTGATGAAGAAAAAATCAGCAAACTTGTAAATTCATAGAGTTTATGCCATCTGATAAGTGGAAAGAAAATTAAAATGATATATTAACAAAAAATCAGAGAAACATAGGGCACCATTAAAAACAATAACATCTACATAAAGGGAGTCACAGATGGAGAAGAGAGGCAAAAAAGCAGGAAAAATACTTCAAAAAATTATAACTAAAAATGTGCAGATCTGATGAAAAATATTAATCTTCAAAGCCAAAATGTTCAATGAACTTCAAGGAGAATAAATGCAAAGAAATTCACACCCATACACATCAAGGAAAAGTTGTTGAAAGTCAAAGACAAAGAGAAAATCTTGAAAACAGCAAGAGAAAATAGATTCACATACAAGAAAAGTCTAGTGAAATCAACAACTGACTTTTCAAGAAAAATGGAGGCCAAAACACAATGGGATAACATATCTGAAATGATGCAGGAAATGGAAAACTGTCCATCAAAAATTATATCCAGTAAATAATGTTTTAAAAATTAAGGCCAAATAAAAATATTTTGAGATAAATTAAAAACTGAGAAAATGCATTGACATCAGGTAAATCTTACAAGAAATGCTACAGGAATTTCTTCAGGCTAAAAGCAAGTAACAGTAGAGGAAAATCTGAATCCACATGAAAAAAGAAAGTTCATCAGTTAAAGTAACTGGGCAAATAATTGTAAAATGCCCTATAATTGCATATTTATTCTCTTTTTTGTCTTATTTGATTTAAAAAGCAATTGCTTTAAGCGACAATCACATTGTTGGATCTATAACATATATAAATATAGTATTTTATACAAAAGTACAAAGGAAACAGATGGGAACAAATTTGTTCTGGAGTAATAAAATGATACTGTGGGATAACTCAAATTCACTTAATATAACAAAACTATAAATATATCCTTGCTACCTTTCCTTCCTTCAGTTTCTTTGAAATACATAAAGTTATATAGAATGATAAGTATACTGTATTGATGGATTTATTACATATGTAGACATAATACTTATAACAATACCAAAAAGAAAAGAAAGAAAAAAGAATAGAACAATAGGAATACCAAAGAAAAAAGACTTTAAATTTTTAAAAAGATAATTGGAGAGAAATAAGAATACTTTATAGTGAAAAACTGGCCAGTGAATCAGGAAGATATAACAATAATACATAGGCGTATACATTTTAAAAGGGCTTCGAAATACATTAACATTGAAAGAATTGGGAAAAAAAGAAATAGAAAATTTAAAAATAATAGTGGGATACTAGAATGCCCCACTTTCTATAATGGATAGAACCACTAGACAGAAAACTAAGAAGGAATCGGGAGACTTGAAAAACACTGTAAACCAAATAGACATAACAGACATCTATAAAAAAACACCGTACCTAACAAAAACAGAATAAACATTCTTCTTAAGTGCACTTGGACATTCTCCAGAAGAGCCCCTATGTTAGGACATAAAACAAGCCTCGATAAATTGGAAAAGATTTAAATAATCCAAAGCATATTCTCAAACCTCAATGAAATAAAATTAGAAATATATGACAGTACTGCAATGTACAGCATGACCATGATGAGTTCCACTCTCCAGTAAAACTGATTGTTGGGGGCCAGTGTGAGGCACTCCGCCCATGGCAAAGGTCATGAGGAAGGAGGCTCGACATACGCAAAGGCGGGATCGAGCCTCAGGAGTCTCCCTGGAAATCCTCGAGTATCTACCCCCATAACCAGAGCCTGCCTACTTTACTACTTTGTGCTCTTACCTACACCTCTGACTTTACGGGGGGCTGTCCCCCACCACCTCTTTCGGAGAAGGAGTTAACCTAGAGCTCCAGTTAATAAAAATTCCTGGGCGTGATAGGAGTGTTTCAACCTACAAACTCCTCTGAAGGTTCTCTAGCCTGCCTGACAGGCTTGTCTGGCCACATGTGATTGCTTACAGCCTCCCAACTGTGAGAGGCACGAGATGCTTTAAACCTTCTAAAAACAGGTTCCTTAGAAAAGTTAGAAAACCATTAGTATAAGTATAGTGGGCTGATTAGAAATTGTATTGGTGAAGGGTTTTTCATTTGTTGAGCCAATGTTTGTTGCTAAGTCTCCATATCCCCTGCCCTTACACACCTTAATGAATATATAGAATAAATAAGTATTAACCTTTGATATTAATCACATTAGACCTTAAGCTAAGTAAATTCTTTCCTTAACTAAAACCCACTACACCCTCACCCTATAGGAATGTAACTTTATTTGGGTGGCGTCTGTTTTAAGAATAATCACCCCTGGAGAAGTAAGTGTTGACTGACCGCTGTCACAAGGAGAGGGTCATAAATTGTCAGCAGGCCCCCTGGCCAGAAGATGATGTAACACCCCTAAGACCTCTGTATACATTTGTATGAAGCACCTGACTTTGATAAAAGTCAGGACTGCTGACCCCACGTGACTTTTGCATAACATCTCAGTGTATAAAAGTAGACCATGGAAAATAAAGAATTGGGATCAGTTCCTCAAAAGACTGGTCTCCCCATGTCGCTCTCTCTCTCACTCTGGCTGAGTCTCCATCTGGAGCACGGAACCCGCCATGCTTACTAATTATGCCTGGGCTTCTAAGATCCGACAGGGGAGGCCTCAGTGTCTCCTCTCCTTCGGGAGAACGGAAGGACGCCTGCGGCCTACGTAAGTGGTGCAAGCTTCTTGTCTTGAAGTTTTATTGGTCCCCCGCGTAAACCAAGCTACTCAGCCTCTTTTCTCCACTGAATTTTCCTACTGAGCTATCCTCATTCTATTACTCTTTATATCCTTAATTAACGTTTAATTAAGCAGTTGTTTCCTGACCCTCGCCTACGCCGTCTCTCCTTCGAATACCCTGGATCAGCCGGGGCTGGACCCCGGCAACTGATGAAAATTATTTTAAAAGAATCAGAGCTCTTGAAAGTCTCCCAAGGCATATAGCAAATAAAATAAATATTCAAGAAAATCTCCTAAAATTTAGTAAGAATAGCAAGACTCTCTGGTATCCAAGCAGAGACCCACTCTTTTCCTACTGCCTTCCTGACTCCGTGATAAAGTCTACTCCAGACTGGAGATCCCTCTTACTCCAGCTCTCTGTCGGCGCTACCTTCCAGGCATCAGCATTTCTCCCTCTGCTCCCAGCTGCCAGTGCTGAGGCCAAGTTCTGGGTGGGTGCACGTTGTGACATGGTAGTCCAGCATGAGTCTCAAAAATGGAGTAAGGGAGAGAGAGAGAGAGAGAGGAAGGGGAACCAAGAGCTCTTCTTTACAGAGAAAGCCAGGAAATAAAGGGAGAATAAATGCTAGACTTGAAAACTCATTCTGCTTGAACCACCAATGTAATAATGGATTGGGCATGGAACATCAGTGGATAATAAAAGCATTCTGTGAAATGTTGTTGGAGAATATTATAGTCAGATGGTGACATAAATCATCCCACAGATTGCTTATTAATTGGAAAGAGAGAAATAAAATGACTTTACAATGAGGAACCTTGTCAGTCACCACATTTCAGCAAAATAAACTAAACTGAGGTTTACAAAGGTGAGAAATTTCACATCAGGACCTCGCCTAAGAAGACACAGCATCACCTAAGAAGTCTCTTGCCAAAATATGTTCATTCCAAGGCAAATCAAGCCTCCAGACCTCACTTTCATTTATGGAAAATACAGAGGTTGAAGGCTAAATAAAATGACAGAAGCATGAAATAATGAGAACCAGACTGAGAGTTGTTTTATACGATGAAAGGTTTAGACCCAATAAAAAATCAATGTTGTGAAAGAAAATGTAGAGGGAATGTTCCAGAATAAAAGAAGTTAAAGAAATATTAAAAGCAAATGTAATATGTGAACTTTGACAGGATACTGATTCAAAGACCTCAACTATAAAATGTATCTGGGGGACACTGGAACATTTCAATAAAGACTAAATCCCACCTTATATTATTTATTATTGCAATAATTTTACTTAAGTGTGTTAAAAACATTGTTTTAAAGTATTTAAAGAATGTCATTTCCAGGACATATATGCTTAAATATTTAGGGAAGAGGTGCTATGATATTAATATCTTCAGCATAATTTATAAGGTTTAGCAACTTTGTGATAAATAGAAAGAGGAAGAGAAAACCACAGCTGTGACAGCATGTATACAATTATTGAATCTAGAAGTAGGTTATGTGGGAATTCATTCTACTTTTTTCCTAAATTGTCTGTACATAATCGGGAAATTGGAGAATTGTAGGGAAATTGGAGAATTGTAGGGAAATTGTCATACCATAAAGTAGAGAATATCTTTTAAATGTTATAAAACATACTTACGAATAACTAAAGTAAGAAATCACAAAAGGAAATTAGAAAAATACTTAGAACTGAATGATGCCAAAACCAATACTGAGTAGTAAGGGTTAATCAGAAAAATTAATCAGGAAAATATTGATCCCCTGCAGGCTGGCATCCTCAAACAGAGGTTGGTCTCATATAAAGCTCTAGAAAACCCACTCAGGTTCAGAACTTTAGGTCAACCAGGGTTCAGGTCCCCATCCCCAGCTATGCCCAAAGAGGAGCGGGTGCTCACCCAGCCATGAGCATGGAATAGGCAGGAGAGAACTGGAAAATGGATCCTCCCAGATCATATTGCAATTGAGTTCCAGCTCCTAATCCCAATGGGGCAAGAGCCAGTGTTTTCTTAATTTGTACACCCAAGGCTTGGAGTCCTCCTCCGAGACTGTGACATCTGAGCCTTCCAGACTGCTCTGAGCAGCCCCAGGAGGGGACAGGGATGTGAGAGCCCTGCATTCCTGATGCTATCCTGCCCCATGATTTTTTCCAAATGCAGCTTGACATACATGCTGCTTGATCATTAGGTGCACAAAATGTATTAAAAACTTATGATATAGAGCTAATGTAATATTTAAAGGAAACGTATATCTTGAAGAGACTGTGTTAAAACAAGACCTGATAATTAATAGCTTAGAGAAAACAAATAAACACATCATAAAAAAGAGAAACAAAATAAACATAGAGAAGTAGACAAAATGGAAATAAGATGAGAGAAGAAATTAATAAACACAAAATATCACTATACTACAGTGGATTAACAATGTTAAAGTTATTTCCTTGAGAATAATTAAATATAAGACTCCACTAAGAGTTAGTGAAAAAAGAACAGTCACGATAAGAAAATTTTAATTTGAATACAATTTATGAATTGTACGAATTATTGATAGATCATTTTTTAAAATTCTACATCAATAAATTTGACAACTTACATAAAAGCTTAAATCCTTGAAAACTATGATTTATCAAAATCATTTAATTTCTTTTTTTATTTAATTTTATTTTTTAACTTTACAATATTGTATTGGTTTTGCCATATATCAACATGAACCCACCACAGGTATACATGTGTTCCCCATCCTGAACCCTCCTCCCTCCTCCCTCCCTGTACCATCCCTCTGGGTCGTCCCAGTGCACCAGCCCCAAGCATCCAGTATCGTGCATCGAACCTGGACTGGCAACTCGTTTCATATATGATATTATACATGTTTCAATACCATTCTCCCAAATCATCCCACCCTCTCCCTCTCCCACAGAGTCCAAAAGACTGTTCTATACATCTATGTCTCTTTTGCTGTCTCGTATACACGGTTATTGTTACCATCTTTCAAAATCATTTAATTTCTTAAGAAGAAATATTTAAAAGCAGAATGATATTATAGTCTTTAAATAAGTCAAATCATCAGACACAGATTCTCTAACAAATATAGTCCAGATAACATTATAAAGTTCTGTTAAAAATTTGAGACAAATACTTTGAATATTACATGAAATATTTGAGAAAAATTGAAAAGAGACAAATTTAATATTAATAGGGAGAGAAGAAACATTTGATAAAATTTGACAACTACTTATGACAAATCTCTTAACAGATGAAGAATGTAAGGGGATCCATAGTAAATCTATAGCACATAGCTGAGCCAATGATGAAATACTAAAAGCACTTCTTTTAAATTCAGAGGTAAAATGACTACTATTATCCCTCTTATTTCACAAAAAATTGAAGGCCCTTGATTATTCAATAAGACATAAAGAAATAAAACATACAGAGATTGAAAAGTAAGAAGTAAAACCTTCAATATTTGTAAAAGATATATGATTACTTACATAGCTAAATATTCACTAAAAAAGCAAGTACAAGTTACTAAAATTCAAAACAGTTTAGACAGATTGCTTAATATATAAAAATAAAATCACAACTGCATTTTAGTCAATAACAAAAAATAATTAGAAAATTCAATTTTAAGTAAAGTAGCATTTATCAAAGCAACATAGAGTGAGATAATTAATTAAAAACAAATCTAATTTAGGATGTGCAAAACCTTTTTGTGGAAAATTATAAGATCTTATTAAAGGACATTTAAAAGACAAGAGAGACTAAGTCACTGTACTCTAAATATGTTGTTTCTCCCAAGTTGAATTGAATGCAATTTCAATAGATAATCCAATCTTTCTTTATCATGGATCTTAATAAGTCTCAAATTTATATCAAAGAACAAAGAACCAAGATTTGCAGGATATCCACAAAAAAGAAAGTAAAGTAAGTGAAATTTCTCTGTCAATAATACTTTTAGGAAACTTACAGTCACAGCAAAAATGCATAATTTGTGCAGGAATATAAAAATGGGTCATGGAAAATAGCTTCAAAACACACACACAGAGTCTGGTATATGACTCAGTGGAACTGGAGATCAGTGGGAAAACATAGGTTATTTAATAAATCACGCTTGGACAACTAAATTATGTGAAGGTATAAAATTGGGCTTCTACTATATATCATACACAATTAAGTTTAAGTCAGATTTCTAGCATTTAATATATATTAACTCACTTTAAACTGGAACTATAGTATGATTGTTGTTCAACTGCTCAGTCTTGTCCAACTCTTTGCAACCTCATAGACTGCAGCACACCATGCTTCCCTGTACTTCTCCATCTCCCAGAGCATGCTCAAACTCATGTACATTGAGTCAGTGATGCCATCAAACCATCTAATCCTCTGTTGTCTCCTTCTCCTCCTGCCTTCAATCTTTCCCAGTATCTGTGTCTTTTCTAATGAGTTGGCTCTTCGCATCAGGTGGCCAAAGTATTGGAGCTTCAGCTTCAGCATCAGTCCTTTCAATGAATACTCAGGATAGATTTCGGTTATTTTTAAAATTATCCTTATTTTACAGATGGTAAATTAAGACATAGAGAAGATGAAAAACTTATCCAGGATGATATTTGCTCAAGTTGGAATTTGCACATGCTGAAATTTACCACGTAAGTGACAAGTACAGTGACTCAAAACTCAGAAAGCCTGATTTCAAAATTCTTGCTCTTAATCACATTGTGTTCCATCAATTCCAGAGACATTAAGAACTGAAATGGAAAATCTAGCTTTATACATTTTTTATAAAGTATACAACAATATCTTCATGATCCTGAGGTTGTAAAGAATTTTTCAATGAAATGCAATGCAAAAAAACACACATCTTAGATGGAAAGATGATGGATACATCAGCAATAAGCTTCAGTTCATCAAAGGTACTTTAAAGAGATAAAAATGTGGGCCACATAGTGGGAGATGAGATGTACAACATTTACAGCCAAAAAAAGGATTAGCATTCAGAATTTTTTATCCTTTTTTTATAATTTAATTATCCCTTATTGAAAGAAAAATACATAGAAACAATCACATGTACTAAATCAAAGTCAAATAAATACTATTTGATAAGTGCTTATTATATAATGGACTTCCCTAGTGGCTCAGACGGTAAAGCGTCTGTCTACAATGCGGGAGACCCGGGTTCAATCCCTGGGTTGGGAAGATCCCCTGGAGAAGGAAATGGCAATCCACTCCAGTACTATTGCCTGGAAAATCCCATAGGAAAAGACCTCGAGATACATTTAAAAAAAAAGAGAGAGAAACCCATATAGGCAAAATAGATAAATAGTTATCCATTCAATTGCATTTTTATTCTATTGCTTAGAAGGGGAAATTTGTGTTTGGCTCTGAGTATATGGTTATCTGGGCTTCCCTTGTGGCTTAGCTGGTAAAGAATCCACTTACAATGTGGGAAACCTGCATTAGATCCCTGGATTGGGAAGATCCCCTGGAGAAGGGAAAGGCTACCCACTCCAATATTCTGGCCTGGAGAATTCCATGGACTGTATAGTCCATGGGGTCACAAAGAGTCAGACAAGACTGAGCAACTTTCACTATATGGTTATCTAGTGTTTCCCTCCTGGCTCAGTAGTGAAGAATCCGCCAGCCAATGCAGGAGATGCAGCTTTAATCCCTGAGTCAGGAATATCCCTTAGAGAAGGAAAAGGAAACCCACTCAAGTATTCTTGCCTGGGGAATTTCATGCACAGAGAAACCTGGAGGGCTACAGTCCATAGAGTCACAAAAGAGTCCGACACACCTTTGTGACTAAAACAATAACAATATGGTTATGTAAAGTTCTATATTCAAAGTTATAAACTTCTACAGAAAGCTTCTGCACAACAAAGCAAACTCTAAGCAAGGTGAAAAGACAGCCTTCAGAATGGGAGAAAATAATAGCAAATGAAGCAACTGACAAAGAACTAATCTCAAAAATATGTAAGCAACTCCTGCAGCTCAATTCCAAAAAAATAAATGACCCAATCAAAAAATGGTCCAAAGAACTAAGCAAACATTTCTCCAAAGAAGACATACAAATGGCTAACAAACACATGAAAAGATGCTCAACATCACTCATTATCAGAGAAATGCAAATCAAAACCACTATGAGGTACCATTTCACACCAGTCAGAATGGCTGCGATCCAAAAGTCTACAAGCAATAAATGCTGGAGAGGGTGTGGAGAAAAGGGAACCCTCTTACGCTGTTGGTGGGAATGCAAACTAGTACAGCCACTCTGGAGAACAGTGTGGAGATTCCTTAAAAAACTGGAAATAGAACTGCCTTATGATCCAGCAATCCCACTGCTGGGCATACACACTGAGGAAACCAGAAGAGAAAGAGACACGTGTTCATCGCAGCACTGTTTATAATAGCCAGGACATGGAAGCAACCTAGATGTCCATCAGCAGATGAATGGATAAGAAAGCAGTGGTACCTATACACAATGGAGTATTACTCAGCCATTAAAAAGAATACATGTGAATCAGTTCTAATGAGGTGGATGAAACTGGAGCCTATTATACAGAGTGAAGTAAGCCAGAAAGAAAAACACCAATAGAGTATACTAACGCATATATATGGAATTTAGAAAGATAGTAACGATAACCCTGTATGCGAGACAGCAAAAGAGACACAGATGTATAGAACAGTCTTTTGGACTCTGTGGGAGAGGGAGAGGGTGGGATGATTTGGGAAAATGGCATTGAAACATGTATAATATCATATATGAAACGAGATGCCAGCCCAGTTTCCATGCATGATACAGGATGCTTGGGGCTGGTGCACTGGGATGACCCAGAGGGATGGTACAGGGAGGGAGGTGGGAGGGGTGTTCAGGATGGGGAACATGTGTGCACCCGTGGCAGATTCATGTTGATGTATGGCAAAACCAATACAATATTGTAAAGTAACTAGCCTCCAATTAAAATAAATAAATTTATATTAAAAAAATAAAGTAAAAAATAATTAATTAATTAAAAAAAAAAGAATATTCATTGGAAAGACTGATGCTGAATCTGAAGCTCCAATACCTTATGCACCTGATTTGAAGAGCTGACTCATTGGAAAAGACCCTGATGCTGGGAAAGATTGAAGGCAGGAGGAGAAGCGGGCAGCAGAGGATGAAATGGTTAGATGGCATCACCGATTCAGTGGATGTGAATTTGAGCAAACTCTGGGAGACAGTGAAGGACAGCTTGGTGTGCTGCAGTCCATGGGATCACAATGAGTCAGATAGGACTTAGCAACTGAGCAACTACAACAAGAACAATAAGAAGGGCTTGATAACACTGTGTTAAATAGCTATTTTATAAATGTTCATGATCACAATTTACCAATTTAGCTTACAGTGAAAGTGAAAGTCACTCAGTCATGTCTGACTCTTTGCAACCCCATGGATTATGCAGTCCATGGAATTCTCCAGGCCAGAATACTGGAGTGGGTAGCCTTTCCCTTCTTCAGGGGATCTTCCCAACCCAGGGATTGAACCCAGGTCTCCCATACTGCAGGCAGATTCTTTACAAGCTGAGCTACAAGGGAAGCCCAGTTTACATGTGTTTTACTTTGTTTAGTCTTATCCAAGATGCATAAAAAATCCTATCCTTTAATATTTCTTTTTTTATTGCACATGGCTCTGCACTGAAACATTTTATTTTATAACTGTTTTGAGACAATAATTAAAAGATAAAACATCCAATTTCAATGAACAAAAGGTATGGTAGAAATTTCTTGTAGAAGAATTTCAGAAAAGAAGAACTAAGAGTTGTCAAAATGTTCAAATTCAGTATTTGAGTAGTAGTTAGTAGTAGTCAGGAAAATTCAAAGTTAGTAGTCAGGAAAATGCAAAGTAAAGCCAAGATTAGATTCCATTCCATACCCACAAAATTGGTAAAAATAAAGATCTATAATATTAAGTGTTCGCAAGCAAGGCTGTGGAGTGAGGAAAAACTATACACTAATGGTCAGAATATAACTTTGACCAACTACTTTAGATACAATTCACACGGCCCAATAAGAGGAAAGATATACATGCCTGTCTACACAGCAATTCCACTTCTAAGCCATACATAGGAATGTTGGCAGCATTGTTTAGAATCACACAAAAATTACATGTTTAATTTTTTTTAAACACATAAAGGTTTTTCAACTATGGAGCAGATATATAAACTTAGATATATTCATGCAATTAAGTATCATCTGTTCATTGGAAAAGACTCTGATGCTGGAAGGGATTGGGGGCAGGAGGAAAAGGGGACGACAGAGGATGAGATGGCTGGATGGCATCACCGACTCAATGGACGTGAGTTTGAGTGAACTCCAGGAGATGGTGATGGACAGAGAGGCCTGGCGTGCTGTGATTCATGGGGCCGCAAAGAGTCGGACACAACTGAGAGACTGAACCGAACTGAATTGAGCATTGGAAATAAAATAGTTACATATCTATATATCAACATGAATGGATCTCAAAAGCTCAAATTTAGTGAAAAAGAACACAAATGTAAAAGACCACATAAAGCATGATTCCATTTATTAAAGATCAAAACCGGCAACATTTAGCAGTGTATCCCTTTGGAATATGTTTTGTAGCTACAAAAGTGAAAGCAGGAAATGATGAACACAAAGATAAAATGATGGTCATGACTGTAGGGGCCGCAGGGGCATGTACCGTGGGAAAATACACAAGAATACAGAGGTCTTTGGATTGTTCTTTTTTAAACTACATAGTGGCCAACACAATTATTTTATCATTATTCTCCGAACTCTATCAGTTCAGTTCAGTCACTCAGTTGTGTCTGACTCTGCAACCCCATGGACTACAGCACGCCAGTTTTCCTTGTCCATCACCAACTCCCGGAGCTTGCTCAAATTCGTGTCCATTGAGTCAGTGATGCCATCTAACCATCTCATCCTCTGTCTTCCTGTTCTCCTCCTGCCTTCAATCTTTCCCAGCATCAGGGTCTTTTCCAATGAGTCAGTTCTTTGCATCACATGGCCAAAGTATTGAAATTTCAGCTTCAACATCAGTCCTACCAATGAACACCCAGAACTGATCTCCTTTAAGATGGACTGGTTGGATCTCCTTGCAGTCCAAGAGACTCTCAAGAGTCTTCTCCAACACCACAGTTCCAAAGTATCAGTTCTTCGGTGCTCAGCTTTCTTTATGGCCCAACTCTCCCATCCATACATGACTACTGGAAAAACCATAGCCTTGACTAGATGGACCTTTGTTGGCAAAGAGTCTGTGCTTTTCAATATGCTGTCTAGGTTGGTCATAGCTTTTCTTCCAAAGAGCTAGTGTCTTTTAATTTCATGGCTGCAGTCACCATCTGCAGTGATTTTGGAGCCCAAGAAAATAAAGTCTGTCACTGTTTCCATTGTTTCCCATCTATTTGCCATGAAGTGATGGGACCAGATGGCATGATCTTAGTTTATCGAATGTTGAGTTTTAAGTCTGCTTTTTCACTCTCCTCTTACTTTCATCAAGAGGCTCTTTAGTTCCTATTTTATATCATATATACTTTTAAAAATATATGATATACATTTAAAATATGTATTTAAAATAGTTTTAAAAAATGAATATAAGATATAAAACAAGTCATGATGGAGGCAAAGAAAACTGTTAAGACCTTGCTAATATCTTTGGGGTCAGAAGAGAGCCTCCACATTTTTTCTTCACTTTTATATCATTTGGGTTTTTTCTTTATTTTTCCCCTGCAATCACATATTAGTTTTAGATTTTAAAAATAAGAACAATTAAGAACTCCCCTGATAGTTCAGTTGGTAAAGAATCCACCTGCAGTGCAGGAGTCCCTGGTTCGATTCCTGGGTCAGGAAGATCTGCTGGAGAAGGGATCGGCTACCCACTCCAGTATTCTTAGGCTTCCCTTATGGCTCAACAGGTAAAGAATCCACCTGCAATGTGGGACACCTGGATCCGTTGACACCTTGACACCTTGATCCCTAGATAGGGAAGATTCCCTGGATATGGGAAAGGCTACCCACTCCAGTATCTGGTCTAGAGAATTCTATGGACTGTATAGTTCATGGGGTTGCAAAGAGTTCACTCAACTGAGCAACTTTCACTTTTTCAATGTTTCAGTAGAAATCTTTATCTATGCTTAGGATAAATTCTTATGTGTTTCAAGATAGAGTAAGTTAAACAAAACAAAACCAAATGTCCTTAGGTGAGTGAATGAATAAGCAAACAGCGGTGCATCTGTAGGGAACACTGCTCAGCAATGAAAAGGAATTGAAATATGCTGATACATGCAACAACTCCAGGGCATCATTTCGAATAAAAGAAACCAATCTTAAAAAGTTACAAACTACATGAATCTGTTTTTATAACATTTTCAAAAATACAAAACTATGGTGAGCTACCGTGGAGAACAGAGCAGTGGTTATTGACAGAGGAAAAGAGTGGGAGAGTGAAGGTATTTTTTTGTTTCTTTGTTTGTTTTTGGCATAGTACGTGGGATCTTAGTTTCCCAACCAGGGATCGATGTCGTAGCTTCTGCACTGGGAGTCTGGAGTCTTAACCAGAGGACCACCATGGAAGTCCCTGGGAGGGAGACGTTAAGGGAGGTGGTACTATTCTTTAAGAAGATTATTGTGGTGATTTTCTAATACATGTGTTAAAAATCATGTGACCATATATCACCAGACATACACCACACACACACATGTTTACTATATAATTAGAAGAAAGGTAGGGAAATAGAGACAGAGAGAGGGATGGAGGGGGGAAAAATCTATTCTTAAATGCAATCCAGAAAAGACAAAAAACTCTAAGTCAAAAAGATATGCACACCCCAATGTTCATAGCAACACAGTTTAAATAACCAAGATGTGGAAGCAATTTCAAGATCTATCAACTAATGAATGAATGAAAAAGATGTAATATATATGTTATAGATTATTACTCAGCCATAAAATTATTGAAATATGCCATTTGCATCAACATGGATAGATCTGGAGAAGGTCCATCTAAGTGAAATAAGTCAAACAGAGAAAGTCAAATATCATAAGATATCACCTATATGTGGAATCTAAAAAATGACACAAATAAACTTATTTATAAAACAGAAACAGACTCACAGACATAGAAAACAAACTTAAGGTTACCAGAGGGGAAACCCGGCATGGGGATAAATTAAGACCTTGGGATTAAAAACTGCACACTATTATACATAAAATACATATGTACACATAAAATATACATATACATAAAATAGATAAACAACAAGGACTTACTGTATGCCTGTGTGCACGAGTGCTCAGTTATGTACAACTATCAAACCCCACAGACTGTAGCCTGCCAGTCTCTTCTGTCCATGCAGTTTTCCTGGCAAGAATATTGGAGTGGATTGTCATTTCCTCCTCCAGGGGATCTTCCCAACCCAGAGACTGAACTCGCATCTCCTGTGTCTCCTGCATTGCAGGTAAATTCTTTACTGCTGAGCCACTGAGGAAGCCCTTCATTAATAATAGTGTGCTGATTTTAATTTCTTAGTCTTGACAGATGAACCACAGTAACATAAGATGCTAACGTTAGTAGAAACTGGGTAGATGCTATAGAGAAACTCTGTGTTACCTTTGTAACTTCTGAAAAGCATCCCTCCCCTCCCATTATTTAGTTTTTAAAAATCCAATGAGAGTATAGATGATATAATTTTTATTTTAAAAAAATGGAGGGAAGAAGGAACAATCTGTGTATTTGTTTGCATAAACCATAAATATCTCTAGAGAAAACACACACACACAAGAAACAATATTGGTTGTTCTACAATTGGGGAAGTGGGTCTTTAGAGGACAGAGTGTGAGAGATTTTTAATTATGTACATTTTTATATTTTCAGTTTTGAATCATGTAAAAGTGTTCACTATTTAAAAAAAAAAAAAATCCAAGATGTTGAATGGGTTGGCCAAAGGCTGTGTGTCTTTTACTCTCTGATACCCACAGTCAGATGCCTGCAGGGTAATTTTCTCCTGAATTGATAATAAAATGGCCCCAGGTCCATTTCCACTAGTTTCCTTAGTTCACAGTAACAGTCATGTAATTCATTATTAATCCTCAGTTGTTTCAATGCTTCTAGCAGCAGCTAATCTCAGAAATCTGAACCATACCCAGTTCAGAGCAGCTCTGTCAGGGCACTCAGGTTGCAGAAGTAGAACTCTTCTGGGAGGGAGTTATGATTTGAGGACACCAACGAGACTACTTCATCTTAGGATAAAGATCATCCGCCCCTGAAGATGGCATTTGTCAGACTGAGCGACTTCACTTTCACTTTCATGCATTGGAGAAGGAAATGGCAACCCACTCCAGTGTTCTTGCCTGGAGAATCCCAGGGACCAGGGAGCCTGGCGGGCTGCCGTCTATGGGGTCACACAGAGTCGGACACGACTGAAGCAACTTAGCAGCAGCAGCAGCAGCAGAGTTGTGGAAAATGCCCGTCCTGCTGCCTGTGTGCATTGCTTGAGAACAGATGGTGAAAGGATTGTGGAAGCTCCCCGCCACAGATGTCATGTTCCTTTTTCCATAGACGACATGAATGGATGTTGCCTCCTAATACATCAAGCTCTTCCAAAGGCAAAAGCTGTCAGAGTGAATGTCCATTGATCAGACGCAAATAGCAAGGCACAGTGTGATTCAATGTATATTTTTTAAAACTTGGATTTCTTTCAAAGATTATATATATGTATATTTCAAAAGCAGTTTCTCAGTCTGCTTTCAGGATCCCTATGCAGGAGATACAAAACAACTATTTCGCTTGTTAATTCACCGTTACTGAAAAAAGAGAATTACCTAGGTTGCCACCAAAGGTTTTCAGTGATTGTGACAAAACACACTTTGCCCGAATCGTCCAGGACACAAGCAAGCCTATGTAGTTGTTGTTCAGTTGTTAAAGTTGAGTCCGACTCTTTGCTACCCCGTGGACTGCAGTGTGCCAGGCTTCCCTGTCCTTCACTATCTCCCGGAGTTTGCTCAGACTCATGTTCATTGAGTCAGTGGTGCCATCCAACCATCTCATTCTCTGCTGCCCCTTCTCCTCCTGCCCTCAATCTTTCCCAGCACTGGGGGGGTTTTCCCATGTAGCAGAGGACTAGATGTAACCAAGGGTGAATGTAGAAGGTGGGATGCAACTTGCTGATGGGACCAGCATCTCTTTGGGTTGTACTTGGAGGAGTGTTTATAGAAGGAGGAGCTTTTAAAAGGATATACAACATTGAAAGGGATACAGAGAGAAGAGAGAAGCAGAATATATGTAGAGAGTATAGAGGATCTTTTTAGAGAAAGTCCAGAACACAGTTTAACTAGCAAAATCTTCAGGGGTCATCAGACTACCTATGAAGGTATGAACTTAACCTGAATCCAAAGAGGGACTTTGAAAGAAAAAAAAGGACCCTGTGTTCTTTGTCACAAGCAACAGAGACAGGTTCTAGCTAACTTGGGCTAAAAAGTAATGAATAAAAGACTACTGGGCAAGGAGGGAGGCTGTAAGACTAGTCTTGGAAGATGGGTAGGAAGCCTGGACATCAGAGCAGAGTCAAGGGCACATACAAGAGAGAGCCTTGCTAGAATAATATTACCAACACCACTGACCTGGTCATTAAGGGCTTCAGGTGGAAGCTTCCAATTGGCTAACCTGGATGATGTGCCCATATTCTGGTTGCCAGATGACAGCCCAAGAGAGAAACTGGCTCCTTGTTTGGAAAGGCAAGGCTCTGCCTCCCATCAAGACTTCTGTCAGGGTGAGGAATTCTCCTGAGTAGGAGAGATGTTGGTTGTTAGATAGCCAAAGCAAACACATTCAGTAAGCAGACTAATGCCCATAAAGACTTCATTATTTTGTAGAAGATTAGAAGACCTGGGCATGGAGGATAGGAAAGAGTTAAAGGAAGAGAAATAGAAAGGAGAAATATGAAAAACCTAGACCAGAGGAAAGAATTGGGATAATGACTGTTAAAGATATTATAAGCTGCTTAAAACAGGTAAAATCGAACCTTAACCAAAGGATGTCTTATCTTGGACTCTACCCAGGTACCCGAAAGCCAAGTCTAGAATAGGGCTTGCATGTATTTAGTTTATTTGAAGAACAGACTAGAGAAGTAGGTTGGTGACCTGGGAAGAGTAAAAGAGAGAAGGAGGAAAAAAGGTATAGACTTGATGAGTCTTTGCTGTGGGCACCTAGGCTCACTCCCACGTACACCTTCTGAGGAGCTATGTAGAACTGGTCATCTGAGCTGTGTATAAGCGTCATCTACCTGCTCCAATCTCCCATTGGCCAAGACCATCCTATGGACACTAACTCCTTGCATTTATGAATTCTGGAAGCTTCCTGTTAGAATCCCATAATGCAGAGGGTAGAAAGAAAAACAAATAGGGTAGAGCTGAAGTAGGATTTTGCAATAAGAATATTTTATGGCAACAGAAAGCAATCCAGAAAAGTAGCAGTGATCACCAGGTTAAGCTGTTCCTCTGTTGGCTGCTTTTTAAAGGCAGAACCCATTCAATCACTGTAATAGAGGAATAAAAGATCTTGGCTTCTAGAACTTTCTAAGGTGGACTGTGGCCCCTTCAGTCATCATGGGCACCAGATACATTTTTAGATGAGATAATCCCATTCTGACTTCACAAAATCAAACATGGGAAGACACAAAGCCAATATAGTCCATCTCTAGGGAAGGAGACTGTGGAATCTATGTGTAGAGCCTCGTTTGGAGGCTGGGGCTCTTTTTTTGTGAGCAAACCTCAGCTGCAAGCATATTTGTAAATGGTTCTGGCAGTGCAGACCCTGCACGTGTAGGTAGAACATTAAAGAAGGAGATCATTAGAAATCCAATAAGGAGAGTGTATAGAAAGGATTAGAGATGGAGGTGGATGATATAGGAGATGTGGTTCCTTTAATGCAGAGAGAGGAGGGCTTCAAAAATCAGTCAAACATCAGATGCACCTGGCTTCTTGGAGACGTGGAACCATCTGGTCTCCATGGAGTCCTTTCCTCTGTCCACTCGATGCCATCAGGCACATGCAGCCCCTCCCACTGCCAGCGTGGCCTTCTGCTGTCCTTCATTCATAGACACTCAGATGAGAAAGGTGGAACACAGTGGATGATTCAACAGCTCCAAGGACCCAGCAGAATCTGACAGTTGGCTAGCTTTTGAGAGAGAGATTGTCCCTTCTTTTGTACTATTTATACTCTCTAAATAACCCTAAACCTAAAAAACCCTTCTCTCTAAAACATAGGTCGGAATCTTTCCAGACTGCACTGTAGGACAGTCTAAATAACCTGTTACAGACTTTTTCCTTACTTGGTGAATTCTTCTCCACAAGTCTCTGCAAACTGACAGATCTTACCAAGCAGATCCCCAGACAAAGCTCAATAATGTAAGTTTTCACGGGGAATGCCAGTAGTGAACCACCAATGGGATCCATGTTGCACTTCATCCTGTGAATACACTCACTTTACATGAGCCTTACTTTTCTAAAATACTTTTTATTTTGTATTGGATTATAGCCGATTAATAAACAATTGCGGTAGCTTCAGGTGAACAATGAAGGGACTCAGCCATACATATACAAGTATTCATTCTCCCCCAGACTACCCTCCCATCCAATATAAGCCTTAGTTTTTAAATAAGGAGAGGAGGGGAAATGTGTTTAGGATTTAAATGGTAATGCAATGATTCCTCTAAGCATGAATTGAATGTCAAAAACCAGGTGTATGGCCTCCGAGTTAACGTACCTGAGTGCTCTGTTGCTACAAAGGAGCAGGGGAAGGGGCAAGAGGAGAGAAAAGAAGGAGAAAGAAAATATCGGAAAGAAACATAACTGAACAAGCTTCCCTTTCCTCTACTTTTGCTCAAAAGAATAGAGTTCATGAAGGGTAACCTTATTCCTCTGCAAACCAAAATGCAATTGTTTCTTCAAGACCGTTCAGATCTCAGAACAGCATGTTCTTCAATGACACTTTGCTAAAAGAGCCCTTTGGTGGACAGCAGACATGCTGACTGGCAGCGTGCATTATTCACCAGGTGTGGTAAGAGCTCAATCATCCATTCCATTGTTAATAGCCTGTTAGTTGTTGCTTTTGACATGAACATTTAACATCAGCAAGAAGGGAGTTCAAGGAAGGAGGAGGGCACAAAATTTGAAATAACAGGGCCGAAAGAGGGCAGCAACGGAGATGCAGACAGAGGGAAGAGACTTGTGGACACAATGGGGAAGGAGAGGGCGGGGCGAACGGAGAGAGTAGCATGAATGCACACTCATCAACATGAGTGAAGTTAGATGGAAATTTGCTGTTTGACACAGGGAGCTCAAACCCAGTGCTTTGTGGCAACCTAGAGGGGTGGGCTTGGGTGGGAGGTGGGAGGGAGGTTCAAGAGGGAAAGCGAAAGTTGCTCAGTCGTGTCCGACCCTTTGTGACCCATGGACTATACAGTCCATGGAATTCTCCAGGACAGAATACTGGAGTGGGTAGCCCTTCCCTTCTCCAGGGGATCTCCCCAACCCAGGGATCAAACCCAGGTCTCCTGCTTTGCAGGTGGATTCTTTACCAGCTGAGCCACAAGGGAAGCCCAAGAATACTGGAGTGGGAAGCCTAGACCTTCTCCAGCGGATCTTCCTGACCCAGGAATCAAACTGGAGTCTCCTGCATTGCAGGCAGATTCTTTACCAACTGAGCTATCAGGGAAGTAGGAGGAGACATACATATACCTATGGCTGATTCATGTTGATGTATGACAGAAGCCAACACAATATTGTAAAGCCATTATCCTTCAAATAAAAATAAATAAATCAAAAAAATTAAAAGCAGAAACAGTTTGGAACTTACCATGGTAGCTGGAAGCTGCTGCTACAAAGCCAGCTTCTCAAACTAAAGCCCAAGGCAGATTAAGTGAGTGGTATCCTTGAATGACTGAAGAGAGAGTCAGTCATCCCTATGATAGAAAATGAGAGTATATCTGTTGTGATGCTTCCTGGGGGAAAAGGTACAAAGACCACCCTAGTCTCCATCTCTCTCTCTCTCTCTCTCTCTCTCTCTCCCTCTTTGCTCCTCTATCCCTCTAGCATCCCTGGAGCTTCTCAAGAGCAACTGTCTTTCCTTTGGAGTTTCCCCATAACCTTCAGCATCTTATTCATGGTGTTCAATAGAATGCAGAAAGGGACCACCTGGTTTTGCTTTGGAGTCATTGCTGGCCAGTCTATCTCAGAAAAGGTGCTCCTGAGTCTCAGTTTCCACTTCTGGTCCAGGGGATAGATAATACTGACCTCTTAAGATGAGCATGAGAATGAATGAGAAGTAGGCAAAACTTCTGATATCATGCTCAGAATGCATTTGTTCTTAATAAATGTTAGTATGCCCTGGTGGCTCAGTAGTAAAGAATCTGCCTGCAATCCAAGAGACCTGGGTTTGACCTCTGTGTTGGGAAGAACCCCTGGAGAAGGAAAAGGCAACCCATTACAGTATCCTTGCCTGGGAAATCCACGGACAGAGGATCCTAGTGAGTCTGCCTTCCATGGGGTCACAAAAGAGTCAGACACAACTTAACAACAACACAATCTTTGCCCTTTCCCCTCATCTGCAAGTACACCTGTCTTAGAGGCTGCTGGTGATGGTTGTGCTAAATCACTCAGTCATGTCCAACTCTTTGAGACACTATGGACTTTAGCTTGTCAGGCTCCTCTGTCCATGAGATTTCCCAGCAAGAATACTGGAGTGGGTTGTCATGCCCTTTTCCAGGGTATCTTTCTGACTCAGGGATCAGACCAGGGTCTCATATGTCTCCTGCATTGGCAAGTGGCCAATCACTTGTACCACCTCGGAAGTCTGGTGCAGGTTAGAGGAGATGATGTTTCAGAGTGCAACGCAGGGTTTTGTCTATGTTGAGTACGTTTTTTTTTTAAAGATAGTCTAGGGTTTTGTCTATGTTGAGTAAAGTTTTTTTAAAGATAGTCTAGATCTTTGTTAGGAATAGAGTTTTCTATATTTCTCTAAAAATGGAAAAAGCCCATGACTGGAAATATGAAATTAACATGTGGCACACAAAGTCCTAAGGAAAAAAATAAAGAGCTGAGTAGCATTTCTTGGGCATCACCCACCTGCATACAGTTTTAAGGGATTCACTCATGCTTCCCCAGAAGGTGGCTCCTGCCTGCAGGCTGTGGGACCTCCAGCTCCTCACAGTGTCTCCTCTTCATTTTCTGGAGGCCCTTGGATCACTCCACATGTACCCACAAATCATCACATGCTCATCTGCCCCAGGCTTCTTGCTGATGTCACCTCCTGAGAATGTAGGGTCTTTCTTGAGAAACTGAATTTCAACATAAATTTTCCACCCCTGTCAACCTCCTAAAGTCACCAACTCAGATAATGATTCTCTTCCCTTGATTTTCGCCAGATGGGACGCTTCCAAGAAGGTGGAATATTTTCTTCCCAACTCCATTGTCTTTTGGATGTAGAACAGGGCTGCTCACTTTCCGAGTCTCAAAGGGACCCTCAGGAAAAGTGTTTTGCCTTAGTCTCCTGTCCTCCTTGCCTCCCTCCAAAGAACAGCCTCAATCCAAGGAGGTCTTCCTGAAAACAGTGAGTATACAGGGCTCCCCACTGCCCAGCATGGCCCTGCCCACCTGCCCCCCATCTTTGTCCTCAAGCATCTGTGAATGAAGCTCTCCTCAGGGCCCCTTCTTTCCACCTTACGCAAAGAAATCCAAATCCATGCAAAGAGTGCCTACAGCTTAATAGTGCCAGCAGCTCACAAATGTCTGAACACTCTTCTCTGCAACTGCAAGACACACACACACACATACATACACATACAATGTAATTTAAACCCACAAGATAAAAGCTGATTTGCATTCATACAGGGAGATTCTTCCTGTTACTCCTTTTCACCTTCTTTTGCTCTTAAAAAGTAACTCAAGTGAAGAGTCTCTCTCCTCCCATGCAATGAAGTCTGAAGCCATTTTACATAAGGCAAAGTTAACTCTATAGAATCTAATTTAGTTTCAAAGCAAGAGCTACTTAGCTCTTTTTCCTTATTGTTGGCTTCCCAGATGCTTCCCATATGTGGACAGGGAATCCACATGCTTCCCTTGAAATGATTCCATCCAGTGACTCGAAATCAGGGAGTAGTTGTGACATGTCTAATGGGAACAGTCCGGATTTGCAGTGTAGACAGTCAATCTGCTTCTTTCAATCTACCTTCCCCCTCCCCCACCCCCCAGCTAAACCAAGCAAAAGCAGACTTGGTGCCCTTTTGACTCAAAATACTTTCATATCGTGGACCTAGCAACCAAACTTAATTGGAGCTGAACGGCCCCCTGTGGAGATAAAACCAAAGGAAATTCAGAAAGCAAAAAATCATAGGATTTATATTCATTTGCTTAATCACCACTCCTAGCTCCTTGATGCATGAAAGTAATAGACACCTCATTGTATTCCTGTCTCTATTGATATTCACAGCTTTATCTCACTCTTCATGTGCATCACATTTAGGTTTACAGTTTCTTCCCTGGTGGTACCTGCTCTGTGAGAAGGTCTCTCCCTGGTCTCCCTGAAGGTTGCATCAGATCATTTAAATGAAGAAAGCCCCATGAAATGAAATTAGGGGCTGTGTTCTGCACATTTATTTTTTTCCCTCCAAACAGGTCACATTTTGCTTTTTATGACACCTTCAGTTTTGGTAATTGGAGGATAAATATTTCTTTTTTTAAAAAAAGAGGATTCTTAATAGGCCTTTTAGAGGGCAAAACTGCCTCTGGGAAGCTTCTACAATAAAAATAATAGAATAACAGAGATCCAAGATGAGAAAGATAAATGTGCTTACTTGGCCCTCTGTCTGAAGCAAAATGCTATTTAATTCCTTCAGACTCTCAAATGTTGGAGCCCGAGTCCTTGCTTTTCATCCACGATTTCTCAGTTAACTAGTGAACATATATTAAAAAATCATATTTTTATTGTGGTAAAATATACATCACATAAAATTTATTTTAACCATTTTAAGTGTACAATTGAACAGCATCAAGTACCCTCACGCTGTGTTGCAAAATATCATCTCCAGACATTTTTTATCTTCCCCAATTGAGACTTTGAACCCATCAAACAACAACTCCTTGTTTCTCCCCTCCCCGGACCCTCGCAGCCACCATTATATTTTCTATCTCCATAAATGTGACTATTCTAGATACTGCATTTAAGTGGAATTATACAGTATTTGTCTTTTAGCATGTCTGTCTTAATTGAAACATCACAGTTTTTAACTTGAGGGCAACAAAGGTAGAAGGAGATACTTGGCATTTTTAAAGATACAAGTTTAAATTCCACCTCTGCCACTTAATCCCTCTGTATTCTCAGGGAAATCCCTCTAAACATGTTTCTTTATCAGTCCCCCAAAATACTATTAATAATACTGGGTTGTATGACTGTCAGGAAGCCCTGTATGTCCACAGGATGGTATAGGATATAGAGTGAATACTCAATAGATGTTATTTGTTATTCCTGCTACTAAGCATAAGAAATCTGAGATAAATCCAGATGTCTACCTTTCCAGTGTTAAACTAGCACTTCTGTGCTTATCAGACATACATTGAAGTCGACGGTCTTTAAAATGAGAATGAATATCTTCCCCAAAAGTTTCTTGTGGCAATAAAATTAAATTAAATATGAGAGTTCGATGTATACAATTTAATAACAGCTGGTCCAGTCTCAATGGGACGGATTCCAGAATGCTATTGCATGGTCTGTGATCTATATGATGAAAGTGATAGAGTTGTCGGCATCCCCAAGACAAGAGAGAAGAAAAGATGATGCAGCATTTGTAGCTTAAAAGGAGAGGGGTATGGACTCATAAAAAGTCCTGTATTTCCTGCAATAAAAGTACTGTTGATTAGAAAAACATGTTTGATAGATTCTTGTCATTTTATCATTGGAGTAAAGGCTAAAGGTCATCTACACCAATATTATTATCTCACACAACTGGTAATAGCTCTTGCTATATGTCCCTAACTCCTTTTTCACCAATAGATTGCCATTAAAAAGTGTATATGTATATAATCCTGAAAAGTAGTCCTTGTTCTTGCCTTCCAGCCAATGTAATGACACTTTTTCTTGAGATTGTTGTTCAGTCTCTAAGTTCTGTCCTACTTTTTGTGACTCCATGGACTGCTGTACACCAGGTTCTTCTGTCTTCCACTATCTCCTGGATTTGCTCAAATTCATATGCATTGAGTCGGTGATGTTATTTAACCATCTCATCCTATGCCATCCCCTTCTTCTTTTACCTTCAGTCTTTCCCAGCATCAGGGTCTTTTCCAATGAGTGAGCTCTTTGCATCAGGCCAAAGTATTGGAGCTTCAGCTTCAGCATCAATCCTTCCATTGAATATTCAGGATTGATTTCCTTTAGGTTTGATCAGTTTGATCTCCTTGCTATCCAAGGGACTCTCAAGAGTCTTCTCCAGCTCCACAGTTTGAAAGTATCATTTCTTCGGTGCTCAGCCTTCTTTATGATCCAACTCTCATATTTGAACATGACTACTGGAAAAACCATAGCTTTGACTATTCAGACCTCTTGAGATATTAAATCATTATTGAGCTCCAGTCTGCTTCTACCATATCCAAAAGGGCTCGGTCTCTAAGACTGCAGGGTGAATTGTACAGTTAGCAGAACATTCCAACTCAGGGAATAAAAAATTCTGAACCTGTTATATTGAAATGTTTAAAATAAATTGACCCATAGAATCACAGAAAATATACAGAAAACAAAGACACATATCTAATTCAGACCTTAAGAAAGAAATTTAGGAATTCAGCAGTCTGGTAGGTGAATAATGGCCCTCAAAGCTATCAGGTTCTACTTTCTGAAATATGTCAGTGTTACTTTGTTTGGGAAAAAGATCTCTACAGATGTGACTGAGCTTAAGGATCTAGAGATGGGGAAATTTTCCTAGAATATTTGGGTGGGTCCTAAATGCAATCATATGTGTGCTTATAAAAGGAAAGCAATGAGAGATCATGCACAGAGAAGGTGGCAGTGGGTGAAGGAACAAAGATTTGAAGATGTTGGTCTTGAGAATCACAGTGATGCAGCTGCAAGCCAAGGAATGCTGGCAGCCACCAAAAGCTGGGAAAGGGATAACAGGGATTATCTCCTTGAGCTTCTGATGGATGGAAGCCCTGTTGATACCTTGATTTAGTCCCAGTGATACTAATTTCTGACTGCTGGCCTCTAGAACTAGGAAAGAGTAAATTTCTGTTGTGCAAACCACAAATTTATGGCAATAGTTTTAGGAGTAAAAGGAAATTGGTACCAGTAGTGTAAAAAAGACAGCACCATCTCTTCTCTCATGGATCTTACTCTTTCAAAGAGAAGATAAATGTTAAACAAATTAAACTGACATTAGATTGGGTGTAAGAAGGGAAAGGACAGGGTATTTTGAGAACGTATTAACAAGGAGGTAAGCAGAGACATTACTTTGCCAACAAAGGTCCGTCTAGTCAAGGCTATGGTTTTTCCCGTGGTTAGGTATGGGTGTGAGGGTTGGACTGTGAAGAAAGCTGAGTGCCGAAGAATTGATGCTTTTGAACTGTGGTGTTGGAGAAAACTCTTGAAAGTCCCTTGGACTGCAAGGAGATCCAACCAGTCCATTCTAAAGGAGATCAGCCCTGGATGTTCTTTGAAAGGAATGATGCTAAAGCTGAAACTTCAATACTTTGGCCACCTCATGCAAAGAGTTGACTCGTTGGAAAAGACTCTGATGCTGGGAGGGATTGGGGGCAGGAGGAAAAGGCAATGACAGAGGATGAGATGGCTGGATGGCATCACCGACTCAATGGACATGAGTTTGAGTGAACTCTGGGAGATGGTGATGGACAGGGAGGCCTGGTGTGCTGTGATCCATGGGGTCGCAAAGAATCAGACACGACTGAGCAACTGAACTGAACTGAACTGAAATCCATCTTTGGAGGTCAGGTAGGGCCATGCCAAGGGTGTTTACAATGAGATCTAAAGATATAAATTTAATAAGAGGTATATGGGAATATATATGGGAAGGTACAAGGCCATCATGGAAGTGTGTTCTACCCTGTTAAGAGCCAAGAGGTCATGGGCAGCATTCCACATTCTTGCCCTAAAGACAGTACTATGGGCCAGAGTATAGAGTGAGCCAAATGATGGAAATGAGGTGGTGAGGCAGTCAAAGACTGTATTATGTAAGGACTTATAACCATGGGAAGGGGTATAGAGATTTGCAAATATATATATATATATATATATATATATATATATATATATTATTGGGGTATAGTTGGTTAACACTCTTCTGCTATTTTCTACTATATAGTAAAGTGAATCAGTTATACATATATCCATTCTTTTTTAGATTCTATGCCCCTATGAAAGTGAAAGTGAAAGTAAAATTTGTTCAGTCATGTTCAACCCTTTGTGACTCCATGGACTATACAGTCCATAGAATTCTCCAGCCCAGAATACTGAAGTGGGTAGCCTTTCCCTTCTCCAGGGGATCTTCCCAATCCAGGGATCAAATCTAGGTCTCCCACATTGCAGGCAGATTCTTTACCAGCTGAGTTACAAGGGAAGCGCCATACAGGTTATTACATAGTACTGAGTAGAGTTCCTTGTGCTATATAGTAGTTTCTTATTAGTTATCTATTTTATATATGGTTCAGTTCAGTTTAGTCACTCAGTCGTGTCTGACTCTTTGCGACCCCATGAATCACAGCACGCCAGGCCTCCTTGTCCATCACCAACTCCTGGAGTTTACCCAAACTCATGTCCATTGAGTCAGTGATGCCATCCAATCATCTCATCCTCTGTCATCCCCTTCTCCTCCCACCTTCAATCTTTCCCAGCATCAGGGTCTTTTCCAATGAGTCAGTTCTTCACATCAGGTGGCCAAAGTATTGGAGTTTCAGCTTCAACATCAGCCCTACCAATGAACACCCAGGACTGATCTCCTTTAGGATAGACTGGTTGGATCTCCTTGCAGTCCAAGGGACTCTCAAAAGTCTTCTCCAACACCATGGTTCAAAAGCATCAATATTTCAGTTCTCAGCTTTCTTTATAGTCCAACTCTCACATCCATACATGACTACTGGAAAAACCATAGCCTTGACTAGACGGACCTTTATTGGTAAAGTAATGTCTCTGCTTTTTGATATGCTGTCTAGGTTGGTCATAACTTTTCTTCCAAGGATAGTCAATACCAATTTTCCAATTTATCCACCCTCAACTTTCCCTCCTGGTAACCATAAGTTCGTTTTCTATATCTCTGACTCTATTTCTGTTTTGCAAGTAGAGATTAGTTTTAAAACAATGGGAAGTCACTTACGACTCTCAAGTCAGAGGATGATGTAATGGATTCCTTTAAATGGATAATTTTGGTGTCATAACAAAGAATGAATAGAATTGGACTGGATGAGAACCAGTTAAAGAGGCCATAACTATGATAATTGTGTCTTGTACCAAGATAAAGGCCAATTTCAGAGAGGCTAGAAAGGAGCAGTGAACACTTGCAAGAGATGCTTACTTGATGGATGGGATGGGACTCTGCAATTGATTGGATGTGAGGTTGATGAGAAAACAGTCAGGGTGGCTTTGTCTGCTGAGATAAGGAATGCTGACATTTTGGTGTGTTGCTGCTGCTGCTAAATCACTTCAGTCGTGTCCGACTCTGTGCTACCCCAAAGACGGCAGCCCACCAGGCTCCGCCCTCCCTGGGATTCTCCAGGCAAGAACACTGGAGTGGGTTGCCATTTCCTTCTCCAATGCAGGAAAGTGAAAAGTGAAAGTGAAGTTTGGTGTATGTGTATTGGGGGGTAATTATGAGTTTGGTTTGGGACGTGTTGACTTTGATGTACTGGCAGAAAATATAATTGAAATATTGGCTTGGCCACAGGAAATACAGATATGAAATTCCGAGTGTCACTCTAGCCCATGGAGGCAGAATTAAGATTTACTTTGTTGTTGTTCAGTCATTCAGTCATGTCCAACTCTTTGCGACCCCATGGGCTGCAGCACACCAGGCTTCCCTGTCCTTCACCATCACTCAGAGCTTGCTCAAACTCAGGTCCATCGAGTCAGTGATGCCATCCAACCATCTCATCCTCAGTCATCCCCTCTCTTCCTGGCTTCAATCTTTCCCAGCAGCAAGGTCTTTTCCAATGAGTTGGCTCTTCCTATCAGGTGGCCAAAGTATTGGAGCTTCAGCTTCAGCATTAGCCCTTCCAATGAATATTCAGGACTGATTTCCTTTAGGATTGACTGATTGGATCTCCTTGCTGTCCAAGGGACTCTCAAGAGACTTGTCCGACACCACAATTTGAAAGCACCAATTCTTCTGTGCTCAGCCTTCTTTATGGTCCAATTCTTGCATCCATATGTGACTACTGGAAAAACCATAGGTTTGACTAGACAGACTTTGTCAGCAAAGTAGTATCTCTGCTTTTTAATATGCTATCTAGGTTTGCCATAGTTTTTCTTCCAAGGGGCAAGTGACTTTTAATTTTATTTACTTAGTAGAGGGGGAGAAAAGGGTAAGAAAAGAGGAAAAGGGCTTGGATAGAGACAAGAGGAACATTCAGTAAACACCACAGTGAGGGTCAGTCCATGAAAAGCATCACCAGGAGGAGAGGAACTATCCATCAGACAACCTGCCCATGACTCAAAAACTTCCTAATGCTAGCCTGAAGTTATCTTCAACTTTTACCCTTCAGTTGCTTGATTTGAAAGTCCACTTCTTTTTCACTTAAACACATTTCTGCAGACTCTTTTTTGAACTATCAAAGAATACAGTTGCATCCTGCTTGGAAAATATCTGTTATTAAAGTGAAAGGTGAATGTAGTCAGAAGAAGGAAAAGGATGAGGAGAAGAATGGGGAGGAGTGTGAGATAAAACATAAAGGTGATGGCTGCAATGACATCATATTAGAAAAATACTGTAATTCACAACAATTTAACTTAATACACCTACTATAATTTTATAATACAGCACCTCCAAATAGAAAATTGGATCATTTAACGTACCTCCAGGATATTTCAGGCCCAAAGAAAAACAATTTTCACCTATAAAATGTAGAAAATTGACCCAAAGATTAATGTGAATTGAATGTTCTATAAATACGGCTAAATTTTATACTTTTATTTCTTCATTTAAATGGCTGAATTTGCCAGGAGGAAAAGTAGATTTCTTAAAGAATATGCTTACATAGTGCCTCACAAATCAATCTGTTGCTTTTTCACTTAATAACAAGATGACTGGCACTAAAGAAATGAAAAGAATGAAAAATGATAATTGCCTTCCTTGCTCATGATATTAAAAATAAATATGCTAGATATAGTACACAGTGCGGTTGTATCCATGTTAATGGACGTGGCTGATATTTACTGAGTGCCTATTATGTGATAGTTATTTTATTTGACCTTCAGCTTGCAACACTGAACAAAATAGACGAGGATCCTGTGCTCAACGAGTTTATCTTCTAAGCAAAGTATTTTAATATATCAAGGTAATCATTTTGTAATGTACAGAAGTATCAAAGCATTATGTTGTGCAACTAGAACTAACATAGTGATACGGCTCAATTATATTTCAATTTGGGAGGAAAAATGTCAAAGTGCTAATGTTGGTTACCACTGGCTGATGGTTGGTGGGTGATAGTTAGCTTTTACTTTATACTTTTATTTATTTCTAGTTATTTGCCATAAACATGTGTTCTTATAAAATTAGAAAGAAAATAATGAATACCATTAACATTTTTTTAAAAAGCAAAGTATTTTAAAAGCAGAGAGAAGAGAGTAAATGCTGGATAATTTGCATTGAAAGATAAAGCGAGCCATATTTTCTACCAAGCCAGAATAGAGGTTGGAAAAATTAGAGAAGGATGCTTAGGCAAGGTGATATGTGCCTTGAAGATTGGTAGATACAGAGGAATCCTCCAGCTAATGGTAGAGGAGGGCATAGAAGGAAGGACCCTTGACAAAATAACAGTGCATAGATGAGAAAGTACCTAGCGTGTTCAGAGAACGAGGAACCAACTGACAGAGCTAAAGCACTGGAGATCGAGGCCAGATTGTGGGTAATATCCAACACCATGCAAAATGATTGGAACTCCAAGTATTTACAACCAACCAGAAACGGGAAAAAAATGGCTTTAATCTGTTAATAGCCATACAGAGCAAAACACTCATGTCATAACTCACTTGATTAACCAGTTTAAGCCCTGCTCAATCTCCAGAATAAGCAATTAAAATAAATAAAATGGGTTTGAACTATGGAATGAGATTGATTCTTTAACTAACAAATTCTGCCCAGTGATCACCAGGGAATGAAGTAGAGTTTCCATCCTTGGAGTCATAAAGCTTTGAGACGGTTTCAGGCTGGTCTTGTCTAAAACTGTGAAGCCAACCCATGTGATCATTTTAGTCCCTCTGGAACTCAAATGCTTTTTTATGATTGTGAGACCTTTAAATGTGCAGCACATTTAAAGGACAAGCTAAAATTAGATTGCTGAGGTAAAACCAAAATAATGAAAGATTTTATTTTATATCCATGTCCACATTTATGATTCCTTTAAAACTTGTGACTTTTACAGAACCTTGGAATTAGGCAAGAAAAAGATAGCTTCTGTGGTTCCTCAGCTAATTATTTTATCCAGCCATCCAGCAACATAGCCGTAAGCTTCAATAGTACACTTGCTAAATCCTAATTATTATAAGCCTTTCACCGTTATTTTCATAGTGAAGGATAAGACCATGGCCGTATATCAAACAATAGAAAATTAATTTTGTTTGTCACCACTTTCTGTTAAAGCAACTACCATATTTCTCTCCAAGTAGATTATTTATTTGGGAGTAATTTTTACAACTATGTATAGCCATAATCTTTTTTCAGAACGATGAATTTCAAAGGCCAAGACTTTTATGATAAATTCCCACTATATAATTTAATGATCTAAAAGAATAGTTCTACCATCATTGAATTTATAGACTCTTTGTGTATTAAGAAGCAGACATGAGCTCAGACTTTGCTAGTGATGAATAGCTACAAGGGCATGAACAGTAACTATTCATTTACGGCCAGGATCTCCTCAAGCCATTCCATCTTTGGGTTGAGATGTGCACAGACTATTGCAATTTCTGTCATCACCTATTAAAAATGTAAACACTATGAGGTGGCAAAGCTAATAGCTTAAAAGAAGGAAGTTTCAGAGCTTCTTATCCTGAGCCAGAAGACCCTTAGTGGTATGATGTAATGTTGGGTACAAACTGGTCTTTAATGTGATGTAGGTCATAGTGCAAGCAGACTCTGCAGAAGTCCAAGGTTACAGGTTATGTGAGATCTTTCACTGTCAAAGCTTGGTTCAAGATTGATGGCATGAATAGCATGGCCCTGGGGATTTGGTCCAGAATGACAATGGGCCATGAAGGATAGCAACTGATGCTGTATCAAACTCAGGGATACTGTGCTTCATGTTTAGAAAGCATCGATTCTACTTTTTCACTCTGTGATGTCTATCTGTCCAGTTGTTTGTTTCTGGGAATAGCTCTAGGAACAGGTGAAAGCAAAGAAATGTAACACTGCCTCAAGATAAGCAGACTATAAATGAAAAAACTCAATGAATCTGTTGATTTACTGCATCTACACAAGGTCAAATGGAAAAGCAGGATAAAAAGCTAGAAAGGACAATTATTTTAAATCTCTACAAGGAGACTTCCCTGGTGGTCCAGTGGCTAAGACTCCAAGATCCTGATGCAGGGGGCCAGGGGTTCAATCCCTGGTCAAGGAATGAGATCCCACATGCTCTAAGACCCAGTGAAGCCAAATAAAAATAATAATAATAAATCAATATTTAAAAATCTCTACAAGGGAAAGTGATCTGAATGAAAATGAGATAATTGGAGACCAAAAACCAACCAAACCAAAACCACATACCAAAGAATATATTCCCAAGTGATACTTAAAGTCACATTTGCCTCCTTATTTGTATAACTTGGATAAAATAAGCAGGGGAGGTGAGAGAGGTATGGATCAAAACACAGGGATACACAGGGAAGAAAAGGAATGCAAAGTAACTGCCATTTGCTCCTCAGCAAGTATGCACTGAGTGATTGTGCCTTGTTTTCCCCATAAAATAAATCCACGAGATGGTGTTAGTCTTTATAGCAAGTGATGGGGTTCGGATGCAAATGCAGGTGTGTCCCAAAGGAAAGCCACAGCTCCTTCTCAGTGTCTCTTGCTTCTTTCCCTCCCACCCACTTCTGATCACTTGAGTTCTACTCCAGCTGAAGGTAGGGAAGGATAGGGGGTGTGGGGTTATAGAGAAGAGCCACCAAATGCAAATTCCATTTCTCACCTGTGAGATTACATTGAGCAGGCATTCAGCGCACTGAGCTTTCCCCCAAATCCCCCGCCTTTGACATCGTGTGGGTGCCGTCTCTGAGATCTTCCCAGAAGCGCTTGCTCCTCCATGATGCTTCATCAGAGTACAGTCAGAGAAAAGTCAAGGATGAGGTGAGGGAGCACAGGAGGAATTTGCTGACATTTATCACACACTGAATGGACTATAAATAAAGACACATTTTCAGCCTTAAAAAAAAAAGCCACTAATTTTTTTTGAGTCTGGTAAGAAACAGACTCCCTGTTTAGAGAAAAACAGAATCCCTGAAGATAAAATAGGATAACCTGTTTAATTTTTTTATTATTATTTATTTATTGGCTGTGAGGCATGTAGGATCTTAGTTCCCCAACTAGGAATGGAACCACACCCCCACATTGGGATTGTGAAGTCTTAACCTCTGGACTGCTAGAGAAGTCCCAAGATAAACTATTTTTATTAAAAAGCTTAGAAAAACTTTGGGCTTCCCAGGTGGTGCTAATGCTAAAGAATCCAACTGTTAATGTAGGAGATGAAAGAGATGTGTGTTCGATTCCTAGGTTGAGAAGATCTCCTGGAGTAGGAAATGACAACTCTCTCCAGTATTCTTACCTAGAAAATTCCATGGACAAAGGAGCCTGCTGGGGTACAGTCCCCAGGGCCGCAAAGAGTCGGACATGACTGAGCACTTTAAAAAAAGCTTTCAGCATTTGCATTTTCTGATAAATGAATAAAGAATTCTGTAAAGCAAGAATTATTTAAACTGGAAGGACCACACCAAAACATTAGTAGTTTTTCTTTCTCAGAGTTAAAAATATAGGCTTTTTCAAATTTCTTTAGTGTTACATTTTCTAAAATGAGTGTGTATTGCTTTTAAATGGAAAAATGAAAACAAACTTTAGTTTAAGAAGCAAGAGAGAAAAAGTTTCTGCTCTGACAAGCTCTTCCTGGAAGTACTTATTAGGGATTTTGTGATAGATGTGCCATGTGATATGGCTTTTAAGATTATCTCTGACATAGATTGAGTTACCTTAGTCAATAAATTTCAGTTCAGGGAGGAATTTTCCTCAAGGCTTCTTGGCAGGAATTCTGCATACTTTTTCTCTTTCCCCAGAGTCCTGGATAGGGTTCTTCTTCATTTGCTCCATCCTACCAATTCCTCATATTTGACAGAGATGCCACACAGACAAAAATTCAGCTGTTTTCAATCCAAGCTGCCCCAAGCCATCTAGTGCAACTCCTTCTAAATCACAGAAAAATGTCTGAAAAAGTCAAGAAGAATTCAAGTTAAAGGACAGAGAAGAAAATGTCCTGATAGAAATTTAAACAGCTAAGTCAATCAGGTTTAGATTCTTCTTAACCTTAGAATAGTTTTAGATTCATAGAAAAAAAATGCAGAGTTCCAACATAGCTTACATCCAGCTTCCCCTATTATTGACATGTTACAAGAGCATGGTACATTTGTCATAATAAATAAACCAATGTTAATGCCTTATTATTAATTAAGGTATTTTATTCAGATTCTTTAGCTTTTATTTAATGTCCTTTTCTGTACTGATCTCCTCCAAGGTCCACATTACATTTAGTCATCATTTGTCTTTAGGTTCTGCTTGGCTGTGACAATTTGTCAATTACATGTTAATCTTTTGAAAACTGAGAGAGATAAAGAGACGTTGCTGTTATTCTAACACTCTACAAACTTATGTTATGGCTAGATATTCCCAGGAAAGTACCTGAATCCTTAAGATGTATATCAACTACCAATATTCATCCAAGTGCTAAGCAAATGGAAAATAAAAGAAGAAATTTGCCAGCATATTTACAGAAAGATGAGTGTCCTTTATTTCGTGAAGCTGTCTGATAAATGTAAGGGAAAGCCCATCTGGTTGACATTCAGTGCCTTTTTAACAAGTAGAATTCAAAGACAGGGTCCACTTCAGGGGATAAAATAGAAATCAACCAAATAACTAATATGGTAAAGAAACCGTATCCACAGTGCCATCTGGCACACAGCACCTAGCATGGGGCCTGGCACGTGTGTTCAATGGATGGATGTAAATGAATGAGTGAGGCCCTAGAAGTGAGTGTGGGTAGGACTCCTGGGCAGCAGAACTTCATTTCAAAGGGTGACACAATTCATGCACAAAGTCAAATCTACCATCAGCTCTAGAAGAATTTAAACCAAACTCAGAACACTGATCTTTTTTTTTTTTTAATTCAAGCTTATGATTTTCAAAAGATAGGCACTACAGGATATGTCAGGAATATCCTGAACTGCTTCTATTTACCAGATGTGGAACCTCTAAGAGAATCATTTAAACTCTTTGAGAGTTAGTTTCCTCATTTGTGTTACACAGGTAGTAATAATTACTATATGGATTTTCCTGAGAGAACTAAGACAATGTCTGTTATAAGAGTAGAAACTTGGCAAGTGGTGATCAAACATCATCATCAATGTGTCCATTTTTATTGCTCGCAAGAGTATTACATGCAAAGTAGGAACAACTCTTCTATTTACAACTGACCCTTGAATAACTCAGGTTTGAATTGTGCAGATTGACTTACATGCGGATTGCTTTTTCAATAGTGAATGCCGTAGTACTTACTACATGATGCATGGTTGGTTGAATGGATGCAGAGTCAAGGATGTGGAGAAACTGCACAGAGGGGGGGTCAATTATTTGGCTGTGCAGGGGGTGGGCACCCTAACCTCAAGGGTCCACTGTCCTTTTTCCTCCCCATACCTCTCTCCAACATGGAATTCTCACCTCTGAAGCAGCCATATTGTATCTTGTGACTTGTCTGGCAAATTCCTAACCATTTCTTGAGATGCACTTCAAAAAACATCTCCCTGAAAAGCATTTTCATGCCCTTCTTTTGTACCTCCCTGGTACCAAGTTAATATCTCAATAAAACTCTTACTTGAGATATTGAAATCTTGACTCCTATCCCAACTACACATGTTCATCTCAGTATACGCAGTGAACTGCAAATATTGTTTTCTAGTGCCCTTGTAATAAAGGACCACAGGCCCGTGGTTTAAAACAAGAACTTATTATCTCACGGGTCTAGAAGCTAGAAGTCTAAAATTATGGTGTTCTTATGGCAGTGCTGCCTCTGAAGTCTCTAGACAAGAATCTTTCCAAGACTCTTCCAGGTTTCTGAGCCTGGTGACACTCTTTGGCTTCCCTTGGCTTGTAGCATCATCACTCCAATCTTGCTGTCCATCTTCAGAAGACTCTCTCCTCATTTGCCATTTTAACTCTGCTTGTGTCTATCTCTGGGTCGCTTTTCCTTTTGTTATAAAGGAGCCAGTCAAGTTGGATGAAGTGCCAACCCTGTTTCAGTATGTGTGCTTAGTCGCTCAGTCACGTCTGACTCTTTGTGACCCCGTGGACTACAGTCCTCCAGGCTTCATTGTCCATGGGGATTCTCCAGACAAGAATACTGGAGTGGGTTGCCATGCCTTCCTCCAGAGGATCTTCCCCACCCAGGGATCAACAGGTCTCCCACATTGCAGGCAGATTCTTTACCATCTGAACCACCAGGGAGGTCACCAGGACACTTCAATATGTCCTCTTCTTAATTTATTAATATATCTTAATCACATCTACAAAGACTCTGTTTGCAAATAAGGTCACATTCATACATGCCAGGGGTTAGGATTAGAACATTTGTTTGAAAGGGATACAGTCCAACCCACAACACTGCCCAACACGCAGCAGGTGTCCTAAGATGTCCTGATGAGGGAAGGGATGGATCAGTGACTAAATAAACAAATTCGACTCTCCCAGTGTCCAGGTGCAGACATACAGGTGGTAGCTCATTCTCCTGTAGCCACAACTATGCTTTAAAATTCTGCGGTTTCTTGGCACCCACAGAATTCTGCCTTTTTAAATCCATGATTAAATAATCCCATGCTAAATCTCACAGTAATTCCCTTCCAGGGCTTCGTATTTGTATTCAATTATGGAAAACCTAAGCCAGAGCCTCAGAGGCATAATTTTAAAACTGTTTCTCCCCCTTCTGGTTTAGCCGCTGCAGCAGCCAACATACTCGTGGCATGAGTCTCCTTTCACCTGTGAAATGTTAGTTACTTGAAGGCAAAACAGTTCTTTGCAACCACAACCTATTTAGGGGCCAAATTAACTGACAATGTTTGAGACAGAAGTTTGCTGCTGGGTTTTTTTTTTTTTTTTCAACCCTTGACTTTTAACATATGTAATCAGCTCTTAATTTTTTTTCACATTTTCTCCTCTGTTAGAGTAAAATGAAAATACTGCAGAACATACAAAACTCTACGTTTGGGAGTTTACCAGATCTGATTTTAACATTTCCATTTTCCTCATTTTGCTCCCAAACCACAGAGAGGTGGCAGTGGGTTCCAAGGTATTGAGTCCTCATTAGACATTTTGCTTTGTTAATATTACTCCTTCCCTGGACCTTCACTGAATTACCTCACCAAGAAAAAATAAGTAATTGACTTTTCCTTTAGCCAGTAAATGAAAAACACAGTGATCCTACTTGCTAATTCTCCTAGTTCTTCAAACTACCATACTTATCTAGCATGTTATGCTAAATCAAATTATCTGCTTGCCGCCTGGGGAGACACAAAGGATAAAAAAAGAAAAGACAGCACACGGAATAAAAGAAATGATAAAAGCCACAGGCAACTTCATGCACATTTACTTGCACTTATAAAAATAGAAAATAGCAAAGTGTGACATCCTTGGATATGTTCACAACTCTTTCCGAAGATGAGAAACACAAATGGAGCAGTGTGGGAGAAGGACTAGCCAGAGTTTGGAAAAAGGAAACAATTCTGATGGACTTTTTCTCTCCCTAGTGTTAAATGCTGGTCTCTTGGGATATTATAGGTTATGGCTCCACCCAACCTGGTAAAGGAAGAAAGACCCTTGGTCCAAAATATCAACAAGAAGCCTAATTCTATAATTTGCCTAGATTTTAAAATAAATGATAATACATTTCTAGGCATAAATATAATTTGGAGTGACACAATTTAAGAATTAAAAAACTTTCCTTCTTTTTGGGGGGACACTAATCATATATCAGGCTTCCTTGGTGGCTCACTCAGTAAAGAATCTGCCTGCAATGCCAGAGACCACCTGCAGTGCAGGAGATTGGGGTTCAATCCCTGGGTCAGGAAGATGCCCTGGATAAGGAAATGGGGAGTCACTACAGTATTCTTGGATGGGAAATCCCATGGGCAGAGGAGCCTTGTGGGCTACAGTCCAAAGGGTCTCAAAGAATCAAACACGACTGAGTGGGTGAACACAAGATATTAGAGGGGGTCATGGAATAACGAAAAACACCTAATCCAAAGGAGGCCAACAATAGGATTATACAACAGATGAGATAAATAACAGCAAGAATAAGATGCTAAATATAAAACCACACATATAAACACTTTCCTTAAATAAAGATAGACTCTCCCATTGGGGCTTTTACACTGGCTAGTCCTTCAGCCTGGAACATGCTTCCCCTTGAAAATAAGATAGCTAACACCTTCAAAGTATTTGCTCAAATACCATCTCACAGTGAGCTTTCCTCGTAGCTCAGTGGGAAAAGAATCTGCCTGTAATGCAGGAGACCAGGGTTCGATTCCTGGGTCAGGAAGATCCCTTGGAGAAGGAAGTGGCAACCCACTCCAGGATTCTTGCCTGGAGACTCCCATGAACAGACAAGCCTGGTGGGCTACAGTCCATGGGGTCGCAAGAGTTGGACACGAGTGAGCGACTAAGCAAACACACACACACATCTTCACAGTAAGCCTTATGTTGGACTGACATATTTAAAACTGAATCTTCTCTCCCTGGGCTTGCCAGATGGCACTAGTGGTAAAAAGATGTGGGTTTGATTCCTGGGTCGGGAAGACACCCTGGAGGAGGGGCACAGCAGCCCACTCCGGTATTCTTGTCTAGAGAATCCCATGGACAGAGGAGCCTGGTGGGCTACAAAAGTCTGTGGGGTTGCAAAGGATCGGACAAGACTGAAGTGACTGAACATGCACACACACTTCTCTCCCTAGGCACTCCTGTTCTCTTTTTATTTTCCACTTTCCCATAGTATTTATATCTTTTAATATTCCATATGATATATTATTTATATATATATATATAAATTTTTATATACAGTTAATTTTGTTTTCTGTTTCCTCCTAGAGATTGACAGTCCTTGGGAGCCAAGAACTCTATTTTACTCACTCTTTCCCAAATGCTTAGAATAGTGCCTGACTCTTAGGACATGGGTACTTATTTAAAGAATGTCAAATTAATACATAAATAGATATATGGGTAACAAGCATTCAAAATTAAGAATTCAAAATTGTGTTTAAGAAATGAGGTAGAATGAAGAAATACAAGCAAGTCACACTGCATTTTGACTTTAGAATCTGTGTTGTTGGAGTTAACATCCCCATAGACCAGGGATGAAAGTTGGACCACTGATCCATGGAGGAGATTTTCAGTCCTAAAACCATCAAGGGAAAGAAGAAAGTCTTTCTAACAGTTTGTTTCCACAGGAGATCTCCCAAACTTAGTTTGGATGAATCAAAAATCAAACTCAGCTGCACAAGGCACCAACCATAATTCTCAGGACATAAGGATGCTTAAAACAAACTAATTTGATACAGAATAAAATCTAAGCCTCTATTGAAATAGTCCTCATTAAATAACGTTCCGACACATTTCTGACACACAGGTCTTTATTTTTTCACAAAGGATTTTTTTTCTATTGCCTCTCTCAATTTTCTAAAGGTTTTACTTTCTATTCCTCCTCTTCAATACCTCTTGCCAGATTAGAAAGGAATGACCCAGGGACTCTGACAATTCAAAGAATGAATCAGAAATGTCACGTGCATCTGAAGTCCTCCCAGTAGCCCCGTCTCTCTTATCAGGCCCAGCAACCTTGGAAACGGAATAGCTAGAGACAGTCTCATGGGGATCACACACATGGGTGGGTCTCTGATTCCCCAGGCTGCCATCACTAAGGCCATCAGGTTACCGCAAGTTATACGCTAAGTGCATGTCTCTGATTTGGGCCTTTCTTAACATTTTAAGGGAACAGTGAATTTACTGAATGTCATTTGCCACTTATTCATTCCACATTTGAGAAAGATGTATAGAATCATTGTGACTCTGTACCTCCAAGAATAGCCTTTAAAAATAAATAGAAATCGTCTGTGTGAGCTAATATCATTGCTCTGTTAAAGTCTCCCCTTTAGTAGCACAGAGCTCAAAGGTCATTTCTGCCTGAGATGGGAAGCTTTACATTGGATACTTGAGCAGCACTCTGTACCTGAAAAGGCAATAAAATGGCATTGTGCTTGAGATGATGGTAGAGGAATACTGTAGGAAAGACATAATGCAGCTTGCTCCATTGAGGAGTCACTGTGCCAGCAGGGTCCTCAGGGTTTTCATAAATTATTTCCTTTAAAAACAGAGGATAGGAACATAACACAGAATGTTGGCATGCTCAGGATGTTCTTAAATAATGTATTACCAACTTATCAAAGTGACCCCAGGAGAGAGTCTTCTTCATATTAGAGCTGAAAGATGATGATGGAGAGGATGAGAGGAGTATGGAGGTGCTTGAAAACATTGAATCACAACCCAAGAGATCCCCATCTTCCACTGCTCTGAGAGGCATTTCTCCCAAGCATTTTGCTTTGTGCAGTTAAGAGGAAAGAAAGGAGGGAGGGAAGGAGGAAAGAAGGGACGAAACCAGTTCCAGTTGGACCAGACAGTACTCAGAGGCTTCACACAAACCATTTGATTTACTGGTGTAGGTAGCTTGTGATATCAATATTTTATCTTTGTTTCTTTGACAAGGGAACTGAGACTCACTGAGATAACTAACTAGTCCAAAAACACAGAATGAGTTAGTGAAGGTGCTCATATTTGAATCCAGGTTCATTTGCATTCAAACTTAGATTTCTTTCTTGTTTGAAGAACCGTAAACAAGCTTTTCCTCCTCACTGGAAAGGCCGAGATGCCTAGGAACGGGGGCTATCTTCACCTGCATTCGCAGGACTGACATTAGGTTTGGTGTATTTTTTCTCATAATTGCTTCTATATTTTATTCATTTCATGTGATCATTTTATGCTATCTGAGTGAAATTTCACATGCATGTTCATTGGTCATGAGGCTCAGGGAACACTTCAAGTTTGGTCCTTCCACTCTTGTCCAAGCACTTCTGAAGTAACTGAAAGAGACAAATATTGTGTATCATAGTTTTGTCATAAGACACATAATGAATGGACAGCATTATCTACACAGAGACAAAGGTTGTGTTTGCAAGTAGCATACAGAGAGTAACAATTCTTGTGTGATTTCAGCTGTCAAATGCCCACTTATCTCATCCAGGCCCCTGGACAGGCATCGCTCACATCTATGTCATAGCTTCTGAGAGTTTTATACAATTTCTCAGCACCTGATCTTTTCTGCTTCCTCACAAACCTGAGTGGAGGAACTCAGTTGTACAAATGTATTAGTCAAAATAGGTCAGGTTAGGACTTCCTTGAAGGTCCAGTGGTTAAAGTTATGTGCTTCCATTGCAGGAGGTACAGGTTCAGTCCCTGGTTGGGGAGATAAGTTCCCAAATGCCATGGGGCACAGCCAAAAAAATTTTTAAATACTTTTTTCTAAAAAAGATAGGTTATACTATGTTAATCATTTTTCAAAGGCTCATTTCTCTTCCACATGATACGTCTATCATGGGTTCACTGGGACCTCTATTGCCATCATCATCCCACTCTTTTAAGGAGAAGGAAATGGCAACCCACTCAAGTATTCTTGCCTGGGGAATCCCATGGACAGAGGAGCCTTGCGGGCTACAGTCTATGGGGTTGCAAGAGTTGGACATGACTGAGCCATTAAACCACCAACCACCACTCTTTTTAACCCAGGCTAACAGAGTAACCACCACTGGAGAGACTGCCCATCAATATGGTGGAGGAGAAGGGAGAGTGTGGTGAATCCTGGCCTCTGAAAACTTCTGTCTGGATATGGCACATGGCACATTCACTCACATTTCATTGACAACAAAGTAAGTCAAATGACCACCACTATCTTCTAAGGGGCAAGGAAGCCCGGTGCTCCCACAGGAAAAGAACTGGAAGAATGTGGTAGACGCGCTGTGACTGCCACACTGAGTGAGGTCAAAGTCTTTGTCTTTATCTTTCCTGGATCATGGCAGCCCCTTGGCCTTTTTCCCTTTCCCTTTCCCTATAGCTTAGGAAATAGCTATAGGAATTAGCGATGGCACCCCACTCCAGTACTCTTGCCTGGAAAATCCCATGGACAGAGGAGCCTGGTAGGCTGCAGTCCATGCGGCAGCGAAGAGTCAGACACGACTTCACTTTCCCTTTTCACTTTCATGCATTGGAGAAGGAAATGGCAACCCACTCCAGTGTTCTTGCCTAGAGAATCCCAGGGACGGGGGAGCCTGGTGGGCTTCCATCTATGGGGTCGCACAGAGTCGGACACGACTGACGTGACTTAGCAGCATAGCTAATATAGGAATTAGCTATATTAGCTTGCTTGGGATGTCATAACTAAATATCACAAAGTGGATGCCTTAACCAACAGATTTTTTTTTTCTTCTTCTCACAATTCAGGAGGCTGGTGGTCCAAGATCAGGTGTTGGTAGACTTGGTTTCTCTGATCTTTGCGGACGTCTGACTCCTCTGTCTTCCCGTGGTCTTTCCTCAGCATGTGCACATGTTTGGTGTCTGCTGTCTCTCTGAGTGTCCAGATTTCCTCTTCTTTTCAGGACACCAGTCATATTGAAAGAAGGCATACTCTAAAGACTTTATTTTACCTTAATCACCTCTTTAAAGGACTTATGCCCAAACATTCTGAGGAAATGGGAATCACGGCTTCAACATATGATTCTGGGGAGGTACGATTCAGCCTTTAATAGTCCCCCACTCTCTGTCATAATTTGTGTTCTCCAGGTGAGGATCTGCCTTCTCCTTCTCTTGTCCTTTTTCTGCACAGCTGCCATGAGATTGGTGTTCTACAGTGTTCAGAACATCTACAATCATTTTTATTTAAAAAATAATATTGGCGGAGAGTTGCTTTACAATGTTGTCTTCATTTCTGCTGTTCAGCAAAGTGAATAAGCTACATGTATACATATACCCCCTCTTTTTTAGATTTTCTTCCCATTTAGGTCACCACAGAGCACTGAGTAGAGTTCCCTGTGCTACACAGTAAGTTCTCATTAGTTATCTATTTTACGCATAATAGTTTACATATGTCAATCTCAATCTCCCAATTCACCCCACCCCCCTCCCTCGTTGGTAACCCTGTTTGTTCTCTATATCTATGACTCTGTTTCTTACCAGCATCTTTTGGTGCAGCCTGGCACTGACTGCCAGAAGGATACCAAAGCATGCAGGTACCCCCATTCTCCCAACATGTTGAGGAGAAGCAGACGTGGCTGGGTGTGGCTGGACACATTGGCCTCTTTTTGGGGGGAGTATGTGTGAAAGCAGTCTTGAATGAGGGGACGATGTGGTTTATGCATCCAGAAGTTTGGGCTTATGTGCCAGATGTTTAGAGAGTGCTAGGAAATGCCAGAAACCCAACCACTGCAATGATTTGCAGGCCCCTGTCTTAGAGAGAGGGGGAGCGCTGGTCCAACTCGATTAGACAGTCTTCACCTCTTGCTCCACAGCAATCAGTTAGAAACACAAAATTTCACTCCATTTTGCTTACCGAAACATGCCAGAGATTTCACACTGTTCCTAGAAAACTCTAGCCTTAACCTTTGCCAAAGTATGGGCATAACCATGATCTTCCAGGTGTTGTATAAACTGGTCCCCACCTACCTCTCCAGGGTGCTCCTCATTGGCCACTCAGTTCTGGCACTTGCCAGAGAGTGATGGTCGGGGGTCATCTACGGCTCTAGGGAGGGGCTGGAAGGAGGGTGAGGTACAAAAATGTACAGAATGCCTGCTAGGTGTCATTACTTCATCTCATCATCAGGGACGAGAAGTAAATACAATTTTGTTCATTGTATTGCTGAGGGCACCAGAAAGTGTGAACCACCCTTGCTTTCTGTACTTTAAGGATGGGCCCTACAGTCCTAGGTACGTGCCTCTCACTGGTCAGAGCTGACTGGAAGAGAAGCTGACCGGGAGCCATTCATTGAGCTGAGCCAATCTGCTCCTGCCACCTGGAATTGAGATCGATGTTATCTGATTTCTGTGGCATCAGAACTGAGAGAATCTGCCAGAAGTCCTGGAGCAGCCACATTCTGCCACGTGTGCTGAAAAGCACGTGAATTGGTGTGTAGAAAATAAGGTTGGAGATGCTGGGTTCATAGAGTAATGATAAGAGACACGTCCACCCACCCCAACTAGAGAGAAATAGAAGTAGACCGAGAGAAAGGCAGAGATCAACACGCCTGGGGAGATTCTCTCCCACAGGAGACTTTTATACCTTTCAATATATCTCCCTTTGGCTCAACCTAGTCACAACCATACCTGACTATATTTTAAAATGGCAATCATTTATAGGATGCACTCATTTTTTATGTCCCCAAATACCTCTCAGATGGAGATTTAAATACCTAGTTTATGTAGACACCTTCCTCCATGACTTTCAACCACATTATGAACAACCCAAAAGCAGAAATTGTGTCCTTTTTATTCCATAGTAGCATCTATGGGGTTTCATTCAGTTCAATGATGAGGTTACACCTCCTTGGCACCAGAAAGGAAACTGCAGGTCTCAATGCCCCTGAGTCATTTGCCTTCTAATTAAATCTAGAATTAAGGGATATTTTCCTATGCTTTAAAGAGAGGGAGAGGGTGGGAAGATTTGGGAGAATGGCATTGAAACATGTAAAATATCATGTATGAAACGAGTTGCCAGTCCAGGTTCGATGCACGATACTGGATGCTTGGGGCTGGTGCACTGGGATGACCCAGAGGGATGGAATGGGGAGGGAGGAGGGAGGAGGGTTCAGGATGGGGAACACATGTATACCTGTGGCAGATTCATGTTGATATTTGGCAAAACTAATACAATTATGTAAAGTTTAAAAATAAAATAAAATTTAAAAAAAAAACAATAGGACAGGAGTTATTTTGGAAATTTATACTTTAGTATAATTAAGAGAAGTAAATTTCTCTCCAGGAAATGTTTGGAGTTAAGTGAACACCACAGTTCACTTAAGTAGCAAGTTATTTATCATTTTTTATGCCAACATAATTCTTCTTGAAAATTTGATTACTCTAGTAGCAATGAGAGAAGTAGAACTGGATAAGATAAAAAATGAGAAGAAAAAAATCCTTAAGTGTGAGAAAACCAATATCATTATGATTAAACTGGCATTTATAAATAGAATCACTCTTTGGCAATATCTGATAAATGAGCAAGAAATTCCATCATGACCTTCTTTTAGAGTTTTCTAGCACCTGTCACTCTATATGTGCTCAGTCAGTCATGTCTGACTCTTTGCAATCCCATGGACTGCAGCATACCAGGCTTCATTGTCCTTCACTGTCCTTCACTTTCTTTCAAAGTGTGCTCAAACTCATGTCCACTGAGTCAGTAATATCACCCAACCATCTCATCCTCTGTCACCCCCTTCTCATTCTCCTTTCAATCTTTTTTAGCATCAGGGTCTTTTCCAATGAGTCAGCTCTTCGCATCAGATGGCCAGTGTATTAGAGCTTCAGCATAACAAGAATGACTAGAACCTTCACTATCTTCTTTAATCAGAAGCAATATAATTTTTCAAATGAACTATAGGATGTTAATTCAAAAAACTACTATGCTGCCACCAAAGATTATGCTTTTGAAGATGATTTGCTAATATAAGAGTATTTATAGGTAAGGAGAGAACACAAACCACAAAAGTATTTTGTATCGCTTGATCTTAACATCAAATTATTATATTGAAAAGAAAATATATATACTTATGAGATCTTGAAGGTTGAAGAAATGCTTTTTTTTTTTTCTGGATCCACCTGCAAGAATACACTAGGATGTAACATATTCCAGAATGTAAACATGTAAATGAAGGAATCGAGACTATCCTCTCTCTGCTAAATGCTTATTCTGATTACTGGACAGGGTCAGAGGCTGAGCTCCACAATTTCACTCATTAGCTTACATAAGTCTCATACACTACTATGTGTCAGGTGTTACTTTCCCCCTTTTATAAATGAGGAAACATCACAGACATTAAAATACTTGCTCAATGTCACTTAGCAGGCAATGGAGATCTCTTTTACTTCAAAGGGTTAAACAAGCTTGATCAATCCACGGTCCTTACACTAAGGCACCAGCAACTCCCACACTCTGTCTGCAATTTTGTACTCTCTACCTCAAGCTTTCAAAAGCTCTAACTTTCTCCTACTAGCTGAGTGCTCAGAGGACCAAGAATCCCTCCTGCAGCCTCCCAGCATCTCACATGGCTCAGATCCCGCTGACGGGGCCCAAGTTTTCCAACTTAGATCACCCTAGCTGTGACCACCTGCCTGGAACTCCTCCTTCTCCCATCGAGGGCTTTCTCCAAGCAATTGTTCATTTATCTTCCATCTATTCCAGGACCTCTTCTACGTACCTACATGTAAGAATGTTTGATAGGAGTTCAGGAGTACAACCCGGGACAGAGCGCATCTGTAGCAGATCCCTGGCTGTATTGTACTCCCCTCTCCGTGTCACAGGATCACAAGTCAGCCAGGGGTAAGCGGCTTTTCAAGAAGTGGATTCTTCTGGTTTCCCATGAGATTTATAAATCACCTTCCTTTCAGACTCTTGGCCAAGTTACTGCCTGTTTACTACCCTAGAGAGAGAGGTGGGGAGAGGCAGAAAGAGAAGAAAGGAAGGAAGGAAACCTTGGTTAATTGCTAGATTTCTTCAGTAGACTTTTAACTGGGGAAAGGAGACAAGTGCTTAAAAAGCAGGACTGGTATCTCCTTGCCCAACACTCAGAAGACATTCACTCTTCTGCAGGGCACCGATCCAATTCCTTGCCCCTTTCAGTCAACACTGGCACAGAGATAATCGTCACTGTTGAGGTTTTTGCAGGGTTAAATGCAAAGCACTGGACACAAAAGGTAACTGGCACTGTCACCCTGTCTTCTTAAATTTTTAAATCACATTTTATTTTGCTTTCACAGCATTCTATGCTGGGGGAAATCTGCAGTCACACATGTGGACATAAATCAGCTAGATAATTGAGGTTTGAAAGAATAGCCTTTGGACTTGGCCAAACCAATCAATTACTGAGCCTCAAGGTATGCTTTGGAATTATTTGTCTGGGTAATTCTAGCAAGAACAACAAAATCCAAACAGATTGCAGAGAAGTTAATAAAGAGCTCAAAATGGGCACATTCATGCACCACAGGACCAATCAAAACTAAACGAATAGAACGAAATGAAATGAAAGCACAAAACTCCAGCCCCAACAACAAAAAAATTTCAGAATTCTCCTGTGTTTCTTCTTGATCTTCCCTACATCACTGTCATGCCTACATCCTTTCAGATCACCTTTGACTTCACTTCTCATTCCCTGACATATACTTGGTCCTTCTATTTAAAGAGGAAATTTAGTGTTTCCAGCTTTAGTCCTTGGTGCTCTTTAGAGGGAGTCTTTATACCTGCACTGGACTTTCCAATTTTTGCATGCATAAAAAGTCACTTCACTTGTGTCCAACTCTTTGTGACCCCATGGACTGTAGCCCATCAGGCTCCTCTGTCCTTGGGATTCTCCAGGCACAAATCCTGGAGTGGGTTGCCATGTTCTTCTCCAGGGGAGCTTCCTGACCCATGGGTTGAAACCACATCTCTTACACCATCTCCTGCATTGGCAAATGGGTTCTTTACCACTAACACCACCTGGAAAGCTTGGTTATTCTGAATTAATATTTGGATCCTGTTTCTCCATCAAGAGCTATCCCAGTTCATTAATTTCTGGACACTGTGAAAAACTCAAACTTTTCTAGAGTGTATACATACCTAGGGCTTCCCAGGTGGCCCTAGTGGTAAGGAACCTGCCTGCCTCAGGAGACATGAGAGTCACAGCTTCAATCCCTGGGTCTAGAAGAGGGCATGGCAACCCACTCTAGTACTCCGACCTGGAGAATCCATGGACAGAGAAGCCTGGTGGGCTACTGTCCATGGGGTCACAAAGAGTTGGACATGACTGAAGCGACTTAGCAGCAGCAGCAGCAATATACATACCTAACCTAAGCCCTTCCCTGGCACTCAGCAGTAAAGAATCCACCTGCCAAACAGGAGACAAGGGTTCCATCCCTCAGTCAAGAAGATCCCCTGGAGAAGGCAAGGACAATCCACTCCAGTATTCTTGCCTGGGAAATCCCATGGACAAAGAAGCCTGGCAGGCTACAGTCCATAGGGTCACGAAAGAGTTGGACTTGACTTAGAGGCTAAACAACAACAACAATGCATACCTGAAGACCACAGAATATTTTGCCCCAACTCAGCCATGGCTGCATTAACCACAGTATCTCTTAAAATATTCCTAGGAGCACCTTACAGAGAACACGTTTTGAAAGGCTGGAATAGGTTATTGCACGCCACCTCTGGTTCAAATCTAACCCAAGGCACTCAGCCAAGTGGTGTTGGAAGAGGTAGTCCACAAGCAGCGATCATTTTGCCTAGTTAACTCTGAGAAGGAAAACTTGAAACTGCAGGAGCCACTTAGAAAGAGCAGATCTAATTGGGAGACCTGAAAGGAGGCCAGGTCACCTGGCTTCACATGCCGAGAGCCTTCCCAAGGCTCTAGGACTTTGGCCTCCCTCTCCTTCAGCTGGTATCAGCTCACAGAACTCAGGCCCCTTACCAGCAAATCAAGGAACAGATTTACTCTTCCTTCTCCCTAAGAGAAACAGCTGCACCTGAACAAACTTGCAAGGCCAGGTTCACACACAGTTCATGAAAACCTTCCCTGGGTCCCACTCCGAACAAAGGCCAAAGACAAATCTGACGCGGGTTTTCCGGTCTTTGGCCCACTGCCCCATCTGACAGCTCCCTGCACCTAGCTCACTAACCCTCATCCTGTAGCTGTCCCAGCGAGTCCTGCTTCGGGACAGGAAAGAGAAGTTCTCACGTATCCCTCACCACATCTACGCTAGCTCCTTTTGCACCTGGGATCTCCTTGGGGGCCTCTGAATCGAAGTCTGACTAAGCCTGACCTTGCTTTGCTTTATGAGGGTAATGAAATCGCAGCCCCAGGTGGGGTAGCTGCAGGTGCACATTCTCGGCCCTTCGGAGCCGTTATTTCTGTAATTTGTCACATGCTGTCTCCTGCTTGGGGTTATACTTTACAGCACAATGAATGTACTCCCTTATTAAGACAAATCTTATCCATGCCAATCCAATTAAATCTATATAATTAGCCTGGAAATTTTAGAGAAGTAGGCTTCAGTGCATCTACAGTCTTTTTTTTTTCTGCTATTGTAAGTTGTTGGACCAGGGCTAATTATGATTTGGGAAGCAGAGAAGTTGATGGAAAGAGCAACTAGTGAGATGTCAGGCAACCTAGTTTTTATTTCAGTTCTGTTGTGTGATCCTGAGCCACTTCCCTCTCTTCCGTGGGTGTGGGTCCCTTGGCAATGAAATGAATAGTTTGGGCACATTGATGCAGATAGTATCTTTTCGTTGATTGAATTACCTCACTACAGGCCAGACAGTTGCATAAAAACTCGGCAAAGTGGATGCAATGCTGTCAATTATCAGAATACAATCTTCAGATTTAACAGAAGACAAATGATTCACCCAAAACCAGGCAGTGAAGAAAAAGATACGGTTCCAAAATACATCATACACTGCTTAAATTGATAACCTGATGCTAGGAAAGATTGAGGGCAGCAGGAGAAGGGAATGACAGATGATGAGATGGTTGGATGACATCACCGACTCAATGGACGTGAGTTTGGGCAAACTCCGGGAGATGGTGAAGGACAGGGAAGCCTGGCATGCCGTAGTCCATGGGGTTCCAGAGAGTCAGACACAACTTAATGACTGAATAATGACAATACTCTGCAGGCTACGCATCTTAGTGAGAAAGCTTACAAGGAGCTGAAGTATCACGTCACAAAGCTGAGTAGAATTCATAACTCAGTTACTAACTCAGAGATCCCAGACTAACTGACCATCTCATTGCCAACCATCACCATAACTAATCTTTCATTTTCACTCAGTTCTCAGAAAATTCAGGTTAATATGTAGGGTATACTTTGAAGTCTTCTGAAATACAGGCAGGAGAAAAACAGGAGTAAATTTTGTTGCACTTAAGAGAAGAAAAATAATTCATTTCTGTGAATACAATAAATAAATGCTGATTCCAAATATGAATGTCACACTGATATCAATGTGGCTATGAAACTCTCGGTTTCACCTATGTTTGTGAAGCACTTTGTTCAATAAAAAACTGTGATCATAAACAAATTGAGCATCAGCAAATGGAAAGCTTAGCCATGAAAAGCACATTTTCCTAGTGAGTTCCTAGTACCAGATTTAATTCCCTATCTAATGGTATTATGAAAGTTTGGATCATGTAGAGACCAGTTCTCCCGTTTTTCATAGAGACAAAAATGGATTTTTCAGTAATTATTTATTCAGGGATTTAATTTAATGCAAACAATTTTATTGTTACTTGGAGAAAAAAGAACTCTATCCTTAGGGCATTCATCTACTTACATGAAAAAGGCAACAATGAAACATAAAACTTTCTTTATTTCTCTATTTACTATGCTTTCTATATAGAAAAAATGCACCCCCAAATTTTCAGATCAGTGATTTATAAAAACACCACTGAAGTTAAGAAATAGAATATTCACCAACACCACAGAAGCCTCCATGTATTGTGTGTGCTTAGTCACTCAGCTGTGTCCAACTCTTTGTGACCCCCAGGGACTGTAGCCCGCCAGGCTCCTCTGTCCGTGGGGATTCTCCAGGCAAGAATGCTGGAGTGGGTTGCCATGCCCTCCTCCAAGGAACCTTCCCAACTCAGGGATTGAACCCAGGTCTCCCGAATTGCAGGCAGAGTCTTTAGCATCTGAACCACCAAGAAAGCCCAGGAATACTGGAGTGGGTAGCCTATCCCTTCTCTAGGGATCTTCCCAACCCAGGAATTGAACCGGGGTCCTTGCACTGCAAGCAGATTCTTTACCAGCTGAGCTACCAGTATTGAATCCCAACAAATGTCCCCTCTGTGCTCCTCAAAGGTAACCAATATATTTATTTGTTTAAATAACACTTTTGCTTCTTTACAGTTTACCAAAGCATGCTATTGCCTATTTTATGAACTTTATTTTAATAGGTTTATATAGTCTATATCCTTTTGTAACTTACCTTTTAAAATAAAATTATATTTGTGAAATTCATCCATATGGTAATGTTATATTTTGTTCTTTTTTTACTATTATGTAGTATTGTATTGCATGTATATTTATTATATGTATAAATATGCCATAATTTGGAGAAGGCAATGGCAACCCACTCCAGTACTCTTGCCTGGAAAATCCCATGGACAGAGGAGCCCAGTAGGCTGCAGTTCATCACGTCGCTACAAGTCAGACACAACTGAGCAACTTCACTTTTACTTTTCATTTTCATGCATTGGAGAAGGAAATGGCAACCCACTCCAGTGTTCTTGCCTGGAGAATCCCAGGGACGGGGGAGCCTGGTAGGCTGCTGTCTATGGGGTCGCACAGAGTCGGACATGACTGAAGCGATGCAGCAGCAGCATGTCATAATTTACCATTTCTATTCTTGAAGATTAATTGGATTAATTTGCAAATTTGGGGGTTTATACTAATGTTGCAATAATCATTCCTGCATCTGTCTCCTGTGTACCTGGGCATGTTATGTCCTTAGCATTTATGAGAGTAAATTGCTGAATTGTAGGCTTTGCCTTTCTTAATATTAATAGATACTGTTAAAATGTGTTCCAAAAGTGTTGTTTCAATGAACAACTAATCCCACTACTTGGCATATATCCAGAGAAAACCATAATTCGAAAAGATATATGCACACCAGTGTTCGTTGCAGCACTATTTACAACAGCCAGGACACGGAAGCAACCCAGATGTCCATCAACAGAGGAATGGATAAAGAAGATGTGGTCCATATATACTAAGGAATATCACTGAGTTATATAAGAAATGAAACTGTCGTTTGCAGAGATGTGGATGGACCTAGAGGCTGTCATATAGAGCAAAGTAAGTCAGACAGAAAAAAACAAATATCGTAAATTAACACATATATGTGGAATCTAAAAAAATGGTATAGATGATCTTATTTGCAAAGCAGAAATAGAGACACAGACGTAGAGAACAAATATATGAATACCAAGGGGGAAAGGAGGTTTGTGATGACTGGGAGATTGGGATTGAGGTGTGCACCCTATTGATACGTGTATAAAATAGACAACTAATAACTGCATAGGGAACCCTACTCGGTGTTCTGTGGTGACCTAACGGGAAGGAATCCAAAAAATAGGTGATATATGTACACATATAGCTGATTCACTTTGCTGTACAGCAGAAACTAACACAACACTGTAAGCGACTGTACTTTAATAAACGTTACAGTAGGCAAAGGAGAGGGTGGGAGACACTGAGAGAGTAGTGTTGACATGTGCACGTTGCTGAGTATGAAATAGGCAGGCGGCGGGGCGCTGCTGCGCAGGCTCACGGAGCCGAGTGGACTGGACGCTGTGGCAACCTCCAGAGGCGGGATGGAGCAGGGTGGTGGGGACAGGCTCAGGAGAGAGGGGACATGTGAGTATTTACTGGTGATTCACGTTGCTGTATCATAGAAGCCAACACAATATTGTAACACAATTGTCCTCCAATTAAAAAAAAAAGGGGAAAAAAAGGATTGCACCAAATTTACTGCACTCTACCCTTCCACATCCTTTCCAATACTTAGTGTTACCTCTCTTTTGCATGTTTATCATCCTGGTAGTTAGGCAGGTAATATCTTATTCTTTTAACATGCGTTTTGCTGATAACTAATGAACTCGAGAAGCTTTTCGATATATTTGCTGGCCATATGAATGTCTACGATCCACCTGGAATTAATTTTTGTATATAGCCTAAAATAGAGATCATGCTTCATTTCCTTCCATTTAAACATTCAATTACTTCAATAGCACTTAGTGAAAAGGCCATAATTTTTCCACTGTTGACAAGTGCTATTTATGTCATTAATCATTTGCTATATACATGTGGGTTTGTTCCTAGGATCTCATATTTCTCACTATTGGTTTCATTGTCTATCCCTCTATGCTTGTCCCTATATTTTAACATTTTAATTACCAAATATTTTAATACCTTAATGTATTTTAGAGTAAGTCCTCCCACTATTTTTTCTTCTTTTAGTCAGCTCTGGCTATTGCCAGAATTTGCAAGAACCAGCTTGTTAAGTTCCAGTAAAAAACAAAAACAAAACAAAAAAAACACAGGTAAGATTTCGAGTGGGATTGCATTGATCTAGGATCAAGAATCCAGGCAGTTTAGGGACTATTAAAAGTGAAGCTGTGGCAAAGTCCTGCACGCATGCTCAGTTGCGTTCCACTCTAGCCCGCCAGGCTCCTCTGTCCAGGATACTCCCCGGGCAAGAATAGAAGGGTGGGTTGCCATTTCCTCCTCCAGGGGATCTTTCTGACCCAGGGATCGAAGCTGTGTCTCCTGCATAGCAGGCAGGTTCTTTACTACTGAGCTATCTGGGAAGCCCATAGTGAAGGCCTGACTACTTCCAATTCATCACTCTGAATTCTCTCAAAAGCACCTCATAGTAACCTGTGTAGAAATCTTGGAACATTCTGAGTTGATTTTATTTCAAGTGTTTAATCTTTTGGTACAGATCAATTATATCTTATAATTTCTTTTCATTTTCTGTTTTTTTTTTTTTTTTTTTTGCCATAATGTAGAAATTGAATTTCTAGATTGACTTTTCCTTTAGCAAATGTGCTAAACTCATTCATTATTAGTCATATTAAATCCTATCACTCATACCTGCATGGCTGTCAAAATGTGAAAGACTCTCTTCTCTGCCACTCTGAAAGACTTTCCAAATGCTGGGCTCGGTTCTCTGGACTGTCCTCCTCCAGGTCTTGACCTTCACTGTTCTGTCAACTCTTTCAAGCAAACAAGCTTTCCTACTTGCCCTCTTAGGATAGTTGGCTTGAATCATGTAATCCTCCGTTATTAAAAAGAATCTCCAAGTTGCTTTATTTGACAAAGCATAATTCAAAGGTAAATACAGAATGATTCTTCCTATTAAACTGTTCTTAGAGTTAAAATTTCCTTTAGATCTAAAAATTTTATTAAAATGGGAGATGGGTAGCTCAGTCAGTAAATCATCTGCCTGCAATGCAGGAGACCCAGGTTTGATTCCTGGGTCAGGAAGATCCCCTGGAAAAGGAAATGGCAACCCACTCCAGTATTCTTGCCTGGAGAATCCCATGGACAGAGGAATCTGGCAGGCTACAATCCATGGGGTCGTAAGAGTCAGACACGACTTAGTAACTAAAACCAAACAAACCAAAATGGGAGATAGGCATGGAAAACAAATGTTATTAAAACATATGCTTTCATGATTTTTTACAATATTTGCAATTTATTAAAAACAAAAATCATTACATGAAAGAAGACATTATTCCTATATTGTGGCACAAGAATTATTTTAATTCATAAAAACATAAAACCATTGTTCTAAAGAACATAAATTAAGGAGCAATATTTGTTTTAAATAAACTGTTGCTCATATATTTGGCTGTGGTGATGGTTTAGTCACTAAGTCATGTCCGACTGTTGCAACACCATGGACTGTAGCCCACCAGGCTCTTCTGTCCAGGGGATTCTCCAGGCAAGATCACTGGAATGGTTGCCATTTCCTTCTCCAGGGATCTTCCCGATCCAGGGATTGAACCCTGGTCTCCTGCATTGCAGGCATATTCTTTATCAACTGAGCTATGAGGGAAGACCATATTTGGCTCTAGGTGCCAATGATTCAATGGGCTTCCCTGGTGGCTCAGCAGTCAAGAATCCACTTGCAAAGCAGGAGCTGTAGGAGATGTGGGTTCAAACTCTGGGTTGGGTTGGGAAGATCCCCTGGAGGAGGGCATGGCAACCCACTTTAGCATTCTTGCCTGGAGAATCGCATAGAGGAGACTGGTGAGCTATAGTACGTAGAAATACAAAGAGTCAGACACAATTGTAGTGACTTAGCACACACATTAATGATGCAACACCAAGATTTTTGCTTTTGTTTTGAGTTTGCTAGTTTCCCATCTTAAAAGGCATGAAATTTGGTCTGATTTTTATTTCTTAAAGATATTCAGTTTTATTCCTTATAGTTATTTCAAATGACACATTGCTATTAACAGCAGAATAGTCCAATAATATGCATAAACATGCTCAAAGGATTAGGAGGAATCCTAGTGTATTTATTTTCCTTCATGACTTGGGTCATTTAATTCAGCTTTTCAACACCAAAAGGTCAATTCAATTTATGTGATTATTTCTGGGAAAGATAGTAATTACATAAACCAGATTGTACTTCAGAAAATTTGTAGAAAATATATATCACTGGCTTTACCTAGATACATCTGGAAATGTTCAAAGCATAACTGATTTGTACTCTTGCTAAGTAAAGTAAGAAGAATAAATCAGTAAAATTAAAAAATTCAAAATAATTTTTTCCATGCCCTACAACTGTAAAATTTAAAATTAATTTATTAGAGTTAGAATATGAATATTATTGACAAATAGAGGTTTATTGGGCCTTTAAGACCAACACAATGTTAATAAAATGTCTTTTGTTAAAGAAGTTGAAAAAATAAGTGAAAATAATCCCCGTGTAATGCAGAAGTGAGAAGCATCAATAAGTGGATTCATGTTGTTGTACAGAGAAACTAACACAATATTGTAAGGCAATTATCAGTTCAGTTCAGTCTCTCAATTGTGTCCGACTGTTTGGAACCCCATGACCTGCAGCACGCCAGGCCTACCTGTCCATCACCAACTCCCGGAATTAACTCAGACTCATGTCCATTGAGTCGGTGATGCCATCCAGCCATCTCATCCTCTGTCAATCCCTTCTCCTCCTGCCCCCAATCCCTCCCAGCATCAGAGTCTTTTCCAATGAGTCAACTCTTCGCATGAGGTGGCCAAAGTATGGGAGTTTCAGCTTTAGCATCATTCCTTCCAATGAACACCCAGGACTGATCTCCTTTAGAATGGACTAGTTGGATCTCCTTGCAGTCCAAGTGACTCTCAAGAGTCTTCTCCAACACCACAGTTCAAAAGCGTCAATTCTTTGGCACTCAGCTTTCTTCACAGACCAACTCTCACATCCATACATGACCACTGGAAAAACCATAGCCTTGACTAGACAGGATTTGGATTTGGAATAGCTCAACTGGAATTCCATCACCTCCACTAGCTTTGTTCATAGTGATGCTTTCTAAGGCCCACTTGACTTCACATTCCAGGATGTCTGGCTCTAGGTGAGTGTGAGTGATCACACCATCGTGATTATCTGGGTCATGAAGATGTTTTTTGTCCAGTTCTTCTGTGTATTCTTGCCACCTCTTCTTAATACCTTCTGCTTCTGTTAGGTCCATACCATTTCTGTCCTTTATCGAGCTCATCTTTGCATGAAATATTCCTTTGGTATCTCTGATTTTCTTGAAGCGATCTCTAGTCTTTCCCATTCTGTTGTTTTCCTCTATTTCTTTGCATTGATCGCTGAAGATGGCTTTCTAATCTCTTCTTGCTATTCTTTGGAACTCTGCATTCAGATGTTTATATCTTTCCTTTTCTCCTTTGTTTTTCACTATTCCAAATCCTGAAAGATGATGCTGTGAAAGTGCTGCACTCAATATGCCAGCAAATTTGGAAAACTCAGCAGTGGCCAGAGGACTGAAAAGGTCAGTTTTCATTCCAATCCCAAAGAAAGGCAATGCCAAAGAATGCTCAAACTACTGCACAATTGCACTCATCTCACACACTAGTTAATTAATGCTCAGAATTCTCCAAGCCAGGCTTCAGCAATATGTGAACCGTGAACTTCCTGATGTTCAAGCTGGTTTTAGAAAAGGCAGAGGAACCAGAGATCAAATTGCCAACATCCGCTGGATCATAGAAAAAGCAAGAGAGTTCCAGAAAAACATCTATTTCTGCTTTATTGACTATGTCAAAGCCTTTGACTGTGTGGATCACAATAAACTGTGGAAAATTCTGAAAGAGATGGGAATACCAGACCACCTGATCTGCCTCTTGAGAAATTCGTATGCAGGTCAGGAAGCAACAGTTAGAACTGGACATGGAACAACAGACTGGTTCCAAATAGGAAAAAGAAAAACCATAGCTTTGACTAGACAGACCTCTGTTGGCAAAGTAATATCTCTGCTTTTTAGTATGCTATATAGGTTGGTCATAACTTTCCTTCCAAGGAGTAAGCAACTTTTAATTTCATGGCTGCAGTCACCATCTGCAGTGATTTTGGAGCCCCAAAGAAATAAAGTCTGACACTGTTTCCACTGTTTCCCCATCTATTTCCCATGACGTGATAGGACCGGATGCCATGATCTTCGTTTTCTGAATGTTGAGCTTTAAGCCAACTTTTTCACTCTCCACTTTCACTTTTTCAAGAGGCTCTTTAGTTCCTCTTCACTTTCTGCCATAAGGGTGGTGTCATCTGCATATCTGAGGTTATTGATATTTCTCCCGGCAATCTTGATTCCAGCTTGTGCTTCATCCAGCCCAGCGTTTCTCATGATGTACTCTGCATATAAGTTAAATAAGCAGGGTGAAAATATGCAGCCTTGACGTACTCCTTTTCCTATTTGGAACCAGTCTGTTGTTCCATGTCCAGTTCCAACTGTTGCTTCCTGACCTGCATACAGATTTCTCAAGAGGCAGGTCAGGTGGTCTGGTATGCCCATCTCTTACAGAATTTTCCACAGTTTATTGTGATCCACACAGTCAAAGGCTTTGGCATAGACAATAAAGCAGAAATAAATGTTTTTCTGGAACTCTATTGCTTTTTTGATGATCCAATGGATGTTGGCAATTTGATCTCTGGTTTCTCTGCCTTTTCTAAAACTAGCTTGAACATCTGTAAGTTCACTGTTCATGTATTGCTAAGGCCTGGCTTGGAGAATTTTGAGCATTACTTTACTAGCGTGTGAAATGAGTGCAATTGTGTGGTAGTTTCAGCATTCTTTGGCATTGCCTTTCTTTGGGATCAGAATGAAAACTGACCTTTTCCAGTCCTGTGGCCACTGCTGAGTTTTCCAAATTTGCTGGCATATTGAGTGCAGCACTTTCACAGCATCATCTTTCAGAATTTGGACAGCTCAACTGGAATTCCATCACCTCCACTAGCTTTGTTCGTAGTGATGCTTTCTAAGGCCCACTTGACTTCACATTCCAGGATGTCTGGCTCTAGGTCAGTGATCACACCATCGTGATTATCTGGGTCATGAAGATCTTTTTTGTACAGTTCTTCTGTGTATTCTTGCCACCTCTTCTTAATATCTTCTGCTTCTGTTAGGTCCCTACCATTTCTGTGCTTTATCGAGCCCATCTTTGCATGAAATGTTCCCTTGGTATCTCTAGTTTTCTTGAAGAGATCTCTAGTCTTTCCCATTCTGTTGTTTTCCTCTATTTCTTTGCATTGATCACTGAGGAAGGCTTTCTTATCTCTTTTTGTTATTTGGAACTCTGCATTCAGATACTTATATCTTTCCTTTTCTCCTTTGCTTTTTGCTTCTCTTCTTTTCACAGCTATTTGTAAGGCCTCCTCAGAGAGCCATTTTTCTTTTTTGCATTTCTTTTTCTTGGGGATGGTCTTGATCCCTGTCACCTGTACAATGTCATGAACCTCCATCCATAGTTTATCAGGCACTCTGTCTATCAGATCTAGTCCCTTAAATCTATTTCTCACTTCCACTGTATAATCATAAGGGATTTGATTTAGGTCATACCTGAATGGTCTAGTGGTTTTCCCTACTTTCTTCAATTTAAGTCTGAATTTGGCAATAAGAACTTCATGATCTGAGCCTCATTCAGCTCCCAGTCTTGTTTTTGCTGACTGTATAGAGCTTCTTCATCTTTGGCTGCAAAGAATATAATCAATCTGATTTTGGTGTTGACCATCTGGTGATGTCCATGTGTAGAGTCTTCTCTTGTGTTGTTGGAAGAGGATGTTTGCTATGACTAGTGTGTTCTCTTGGCAAAACTCTATTAGCCTTTGCCCTGCTTCATTCCATATTCCAAGGCCAAATTTGCCTGTTACTCCAGGTGTTTCTTGACTTCCTACTTTTGCATTCTATTCTCCTATAATGAAAAGGGTATTTTGGGGGGGTGTTAGTTCTAAAAGGTCCTGTAGGTCTTCATAGAACCGTTCAACTTCAGCTTCTTCAGCATTACTGGTTGGGGCATAGGCTTGGATTACTGTGATAGTGAACGATTTGCCTTGGAAACGAACAGAGATCATTCTGTCGTTTTTGGGACCGCATCCAAGTACTGCATTTTGGACTCTTTTGTTGACCATGATGGCTACTCCACTTCTCCTAAGGGATTCCTGCCCACAGTAGTAGACATAATGGTCATCTGAGTTAAATTCACCCATTCCAGTCATTTTAGTTCGCTGATTCCTAGAATGTCGATGTTCACTCTTGCCGTCTCCTGTTTGACCACTTCCAATTTGCCTTGATTCATGGACCTGACATTCCAGGTTCCTATGCAATATTGCTCTTTACAGCATCGGACCTTGCTTCTATCACCAGTCACATCCACAACTGGGTATTGTTTTTGCTTTGGCTCCATCCTTTTATTCTTTCTGGAGTTATTTCTCCAGTGATCTCCAGTAGCATATCGGGCATCTATCAACGCAGGGAGTTCCCCTTTCAGTATCCTATCATTTTGCCTTTTCATACTGTTCATGGGGTTACAGTCCAGTTAAAAAAAATGGGAGAAAGTGAAAGTCACTCAATTGTGTCCAACTCTTTGGGACCCAATGGACTATACAGTCCACAGAATTCTCCAGGCCAAAATACTGGAGTAGGTAGCCTTTCTCTTCTCCAGGGGATCTTCCCAACCCAAGGATAGAACCCAGGTCTCCCACATTGCAGATGGATTCTTTACCAGCTGGGCCACAAGGAAAGCCCAAGAATACTGGAGTGGGTAGCCTATCCCTTCTTCATGGGGTCTTCCCGACCCAGGAATTGAACCAAGGTCTCCTGCATTGCAGGTGGATTCTTTACCATCTGAGCTACATGTATGCTAGAATCAGAAATCTATGAGCAGAAGTGTTACCTAGGGAAAACAGCTTTTTTATCCAGAGGAGCCCTCAAAAGGCAAAATTACCTTGGTGACACTGTCATCCTTTCAGCGATATTTATTAAGTATCTACCACATGCCTGCCACTGGGCAGGACACTAGAGATCCACATGTGTTTACAGGGAGTTTGGGGTAGTTCTTGTCTTTGTTTTTCTGTAAATCAATACTTCTAGTCCTTAAGATCTCTCAGTAGGATCTACCAAGTTAGCATTTAGTCATGACAAAGATGGTTGATGAACATAATGTGTGTTAGTGGCTCAGACGTGTCCAACTCTTTGCAACCCCACGGATTGTAGCCAGCCAGGCTCCTCTGCCCATAGAATTCTCCAGGCAGGAATACTGGAGTGGATTGCCATTCTCTTCTCCAGGGCATGAAAACAGTAATGACAAGCAAAAAGTACTGGAAGTATTAAAAGAGTGCAATCTAGATGTCATCGAGGTATGGCCCGTGAGCCAGCCTGCCACCTATTTTTATATGACTAGCAAGCTAAATGTTTTAGCCTACTGAGAACAGTCATTTGATTTTGCCTCTTGGCTGGCCAAACCAAAAACATGGCAGGTTGGGCGGGCATCCGCTAGCCTTGGGGGATTGGTGGGGGCGAGCTCCAGCCCTTGCTGGCTGCCGTGAGTGTCAGGTGGGCAATTGCCTCCTAGATGCAGGATAGAGCATTGCAGATTTCCTTATTTTTGACTGTTATATGGAAGGATGATTGCTTACAAACAGAAAAAGACAAAAGTAAAAAATGTGTTTTGTCAACAGGTCAGCTCTACGGATGTTACAGCTTCTGAGATGGGGCTCAAGTCCATAAATTCCAAGTGCCTTTTAGATCCTGATTACATCATGGAGTTGGGAAATAATATCAGGAAGTTCTCTCCACATGTTACTATATTTGAAAGAAGCTATTCTCTCAGGAGATTTTTTATCATTTGGAATCTTAATCTTGCTTGTCTCACAGATTTAAAATGATGGTAATTTAAAGCAAGGTGGATTCACTCATCTCTACAATTTTATGAAATGAGTTTTAATTTGTGAGTAGATAGTTCATAGGTTAGGAGGGAAGAGGATTGAAAGCCAATCCTAAATAAGAATAAAAGAGAAAATTGGTAACAATTACAAAATAGCAAAACTGCTTACCAGGTGGCCCAGCAGTAAAGAATCCACCAGTAATGCAGGAGAGGCAGGTTCAATCTCTGGGTCAGGAAGATCCCATGGAGGAAGAAATGGCAACCCACTTTAGTCTGCTTGCCTGGAAAGTCCCATGGATAGAGGAACCTGGCAGGCTACAGTTCATGGGGTCTCAGAGTCAGACATAACTGAGCAACTAAGCGCACACACACACACACTTTTAGAAAAGTTTTGCTGCTGCTGCTGCTAAGTCACTTCAGTCGTGTCTGACTCTGTGCGACCCCATAGACGGCAGCTCACCAGGCTCCCCCGTCCCTGGGATTCTCCAGGCAAGAACACTGGAGTGGGTTGCCATTTCCTTCTCCAATGCATGAAAGTGAAAAGGGAAAGTGAAGTCACTCAGTCGTGTCCGACCTTCAGCGACCCCATAGACTGCAGCCTTCCAGGCTCCTCCATCCATGGGATTTTCCAGGCAAGAGTATTGGAGTAGGGTGCCATTGCCTTCTCCGTTTAGAAAAGTTTTACCTAACCCCAATTTAAGCAAGACCCGATGGAATATCCCTGTTCCATGTTTCCTGGTTTTAGTCTTCTGAGCTTAAAGAAGTTTAGTATTGCCAACAAATTTTGGGTTCGGTGCTTTCTTTCACCTGTACACTAGGAACTTTTGTTCCCTTTTCATAATATTCATTGTCAAATAATTCTGTTTGGCAATCTAGTCTTAATGACATTTTCAGGCCATTTCTCTCTAATTCTTTGACCTGATAAATATCCCACTTTCCAGAGGGCATCTTTAGATATTGCCTCTCATGGATTATGTGTACTATAGTTTAACACTTCAGGACTGACAAACATTTTGTGTAAAGAGCTAGATAAGTAAATCTTTTTGGCATTGTAGACTTGATGGTCTCTGTCAAAATCATGTGACTCAGCCACTATCATGTGAAAGCAGAGATAGAAAGTTTGCAAATGAACGGGATAGGGATATTTCAATAAAACTGTATTTATAGGGACTTCCCTGGTAGTCCAGTAGTTAGGAATCTGCTTTGCAATGCAGGGGTTGTGGGTTTGATCCCTGATGAGAGAACTAAGATCCCACATGCCTCAGGGCAACTAAGCCTGCCTGATGCAGCTAAATAAATAAACGCATTTGTAAAAACTGAGGCTATTTGGATTTGGCCTCTGGGTCACGGTTCATCAAACTCTAGCCCAACTTGTTCATACACATTCCAACTCATCTTAAAAATATCTATGCAGAAGTTTCCTTTTCTATTACATCCACTTTACAAGTAAGGAAAATGGCACCAACAACAAAATAAACTCTATATTGAATAAACCAATTAAGCAGCTAATAATAGCATTGGGGAAAAAAATAAACCATCAAATTGTCAGTCATAAGTTGACCCTGAAACTGAATTTACTTTGTAATTTTTCCAGGGACTACAATGCCTTAAATTTGATCCCCAAATGCTGGTGATTGTTGAATCACAGTTCTCAAGCAAGCAACTCCTCATAACTGTATTACCTATGGAACGCTTAATGTATCATCTTGAAAAGACAGCTTTGGCTGTGTTTGAAACAGCTCATACTTTCTTTCAAGAGACTGTTAGCTTACTGTCTTTGGGTATTGCTTCACCTTGCATAGCCAAAGATGTTCCGTTCTACCTGGAAACCGAGGCTGGTCAGAATGCCCCTGAACGTTGTTCCTTAGGGGTATCAATTCTAAATGTTTAAACAAATGGATCACAAAACTGAAATGAGGTCAATAAAATCCTCCAAGGCACACTTCCTTCTGATGGATGAGCTGAAATGAAAACCATTTCAGAACTTACTTTCAGCAAAATAATGAATTCTGTGTTCCAATCATTAAAGTTGAAATTATAATAGATAGCATTCTGCCCTCACCGTTCATGAGATTTAACTCTTCAAAGGTCATCACAGATACACCCTATTAAATAATGCAGGCCAGACAAAGCTGACTTAATGAAACTGAAATGTCACTTTGGCTTTGGATTGATTTTCCTACTTGAAGACCTTTTAGGCTTGCAAATCAGAGCTGCCTTGTATTCGCACGTCTGAAAGAGGTTGACTTTCCCAGGATTAGTTTGAAAAATGCAGATTGATGAGAAAGGGTTGTGCTGGGTCAGTATCAAATAGCCTTCTCTCGGGGCTTGAATTATTCATGAGCATCCATGTGTTTTGTGTTTCTTGCTTAACACCGTGGATGTTGGGAACAGGAGGAAAATGTAGTCAAGTGCAAACAGATTCCTTCTTGAACAGGGTGAGCAGTCAGAGGAGGCTAGGGGTGGGTCTGATTTTACAGGAATTCAAATCAATAAACCTTGAAACTAAAGAACTAGCTGACAACTGAGGATACCCAGGTATTATGTTATCTACAGTTCATTTGTGACAAGCTGTATAATTTTTAAACAAAGGTAAGAAGCCATAAAATCAATTGTCTTCTCATTGTGAATGTAGCTGTCTTTGGCTGCCTCCTTTGAGGTGGAGTGGCCCCTGTTAGATGGGTAAGTGTGTAATTGACATATGGAAATAAGACTCAAGAAGGGAATAAAGCCAATATTTTATAATGACTATAAATGAAATATAATCTTTGAAAGTGTGGATCACTATGTTATACAGCTGAAACATATTGTAAATAAACTATTTGTTGTTTTTCAGTCACTAAGTCGTGTCCAACTCTTTGTGACCCCATGGACTGCAGCATGCCAGGCTTCCCTGTCCTTCACTGTCTCCCAGGATTTGCTCATATTCATGTCCATTGACTCGGTGATGCTATCTAACCATCTTATCCTCTGCTGCCCTCTTCTCCTTTGGCCTTCCATCTTTCCCTGCATCAGGGTCTTTTCCAATGAATCCGCTCTTCATATCAGGTGGCCAAAGTATTGTAGCTACACCTGAGTTTAAAAAAGAAACAAAAAAAAAAAAGGAAAAAGAAAGAGACTCAAGAAGCTTCCACTCTGGGCTACTTTCCACTTAGTGCTCTGACTCTTGAGTATGTCACCTACCATTTCTGAGCTGCAGAATGCACTTCTATCAAATAAAGCACTTTGGCCATCTTTGGTGGTTTTCAAATTCTGGTAGGATGAAGAACATGGTTTTGGACTGAACACACCCTACAAGTCATATGCACAAACCCAGGGCTGAAGTTGGGGTAAGAGGTAGAGGGGAGGAGACGCTGAACCTCTCTTTTTCTTAACTTGATCGAGTTGGTTTGACCTCACGCTCCCAGGTACCAAACCCAGGAAGTCCGGAGAAAGAAATAGCTATCCCCTCTTCCGATTTCCCTGCTGGCCCTCTTTACTGCCCTTCATCCCTCCTCCCATGTTTCACCAGCTTTAGGTCTTGAACAGTTCCTCAGCTGAAATCCTGGGAGTGCTCTTGTCTTCAAAGGAGACCCAGAATGAGCCACATTGAAAATCATTATTTTCAGGCCCTGTTTTCTGATTTCAGAGAGCCAGCCTCTGTATGGATGACTAGTTTTGAGAGCATTTAGAGGAAGAGGGAATGAAGAATGGTAAAAAATCAGAAGAAAAGATTGTCGGATTAATGCTATAATACTAGAGCTGAAGGATTACAGCTAAAATAATGTCTTAATCTGGAAGAAAAAATGGTCACATCAGGTGATGTGAGGCGCCAACATCTGTGAGCCTGAAGCAAAGTTTCTCTGCCCATATTCCTCTTATCAAATAATGTCTCTAAAGGAGCAGATGGAGCCCCTATGGCTAGTGATCACCTTATTATTCTATAGATGTGCATTCTAGCGTCAACAAGAAGTTGTCTTTTGTCAGCTGGGCCTTGATTTGGTTCACAGCCATGGACAATAAGACAGTTATATTATTTTTTTTTTCTGACAGAAAATATGCCACATTTTACCAGAATGCATACTTCATCTAGAGAAGCAGTCCAAGAAAAATATCCAAGGAAAACCCTCCTTTGGCCTCAAAAATTTGTGGCCTTCATGCTAAATGCAACAGAAAAGATGATCTTAAAGCCAGAAAAAGAAATGTCCGAAGTTCAATATTTTTTTTCCTTGCTGTTAATTAAAGCTATGAGGACAGTGACCTTAAAAGTATAACATTCCTTGAGGCAGGGAAAAGAATAATGACTGGCCCTTAAGACTGCCACTGAATAGACAAAATATGCATTGATTATGCATGCAATTACCCAATTTTGTTATTTTACAAAATTGAATTCTTTCCTGCTGAAGTCCAATGCTGAGTAATTAAACACAGACTGTACTTAACTTTGTCACAGAGTAAATAGCAGAGGCTATGGAAAGTGTTGTGGTTCCACAGCCATTAATATTCCACTGGTGTTGGACAAGACTAGCAAGAGAAGAATACGGCAGGTTAGGATTATATGAATCTATTCAAACCCCACATAATGAATGTGGAGAAGAGTGATTTGAATGTCTAATAATCAGTCACCCAGCAGAAAGGAAAAACTCTCCTGCTTTCTCTTGGGGCTTTGAAAGAGCTATATATTTTTGTAATTGTTCACCTACTATTATAATCAGACCTTCTGAAATAAATTGCTAATAATTTTCAAGCCAAATGAACTCATTTTTTTTCCTCTAGAAAATTTTTAAATTTTGTGTGCTGTCATAAGAAATTGTATTTTGTAGCTTTTTCCACTATAAGGATTCAGAGCAGTCACAAGCCAGAGAGATTCTGGTAAGTTGCATTTTGTTGCTTTCCTACACTCACCCTATGGGGGCCCACATTTGTCCTTCTTGAATTCAATAGCTAAATGTGTTTATTTTTACTTTCCAGTGGAGATGTCCAAAGTGCCTAGCCATTTATGTCATGCTTCTACCAAATGTTTTAAATAGGTAATCAAAAGGAGTTCTACACTGTAATTATGGGATGAAAGAAATTTCCCAATTCAAAGATGAAAGAGCAATATCAATCTGGAACTCTCAATAATGGGGGCAGGGATTCACACAATAAATTATAGGCCAAGAGATGGGCAGAAAATATCAAATTTAACAATGAACTCTGATGGAGAGGAAGATGGAATGTTATAGAACCGAAAAGCCCTGGGGAGGAAATTACAACTATGTGAAGATCCTTTAGCATTTCTCCTGCAAGGTCAGGTGATGTCTTTCCAAGAATATGATGAACCATAACCACAAGGAAACTAAAACCGATTTATCAGTAATTTACCCGAGACTCTCTGCAGGGGCTCAGCAACTGTCCTCATTTCCTAGGTCCAAATGTGACACTACACTGGAATGTGAGTACAGCTAGCAAGAAAAATAGGGATACAGGTGACAAAGTTTTCTTTCAAAGCTAGTGTCACTCATTTCTTGTTTCTGAAACCATCATCTTTGTCATTACAAACAAACTGCTATATTTAAAATGATAACTAACAAGGACCTACTGTCTAGCACAGGGAACTCTGCTCAGTGGCAGCCTGGATGGGGAGTTTGCGGGAGAATGGATACATGTGTCTGTATGGTTGAGTCTCTTTGCTGCCTACCTAAAACTATCACAGCATTGTTAATCGGCTATACTCCAATACAAGATAAAAAAGTAAAACCAAATAAATAAAAGTAAAAACTTTGTCCTATACCCATAGGACAGCAGTAACAAGTAAAAACTTCTTATATGACAAAAATGGTGATACTAAAATATAATAATCACTTTAACAGAGGTGAGGGAGAAGGAGGAAAATTGCCTGGAGCTTCCCTTAAGTCCATCCATCTGAGAACACAAATGGGAATTGGTTTCCAATCCATATTTCACTGGTTCTTGCTTCTTCCTACTCACTCAAGGAATCCTATGCCCTGTAAAGCCTCCACTTGGCCACCAAGGTTTCTAGGCATCCTTAGGGGATGTCTTCCATGTGGTTATGAATATGCCCATCAGCATCAATGGCAAATTGCTGGGTAACTCACATCTCTGCAAGGTACCACTGCTGCTGGCGTCCACTGGATGGCCAATGTTCGTGCCTTCTATTCTTGCCACCCACTGCCACTGTTGTGAGCTTTGGCCACCAGTGCCAGGACATTTCTGCCATCTTTCATCACATGTCTCAGAATTCCCTTGGAGGCAGCTTCCACTTCCATCCCCGCCCACCCAGTACCCCCCAACCCCAGTACACCAGCCCTCCATGGTGCCCAAGGCATGTAGTGTTCTAGAGGAAATCTTTATTTTTTTTCTCTTCATGCTCTGATACGACAGTATTGGCTTGCCCTGATTCACATATTTTTGATGGAATACTATTGCCGGTGTTTATCTGAAACCTCTTTCTTCTTAGGACAAAGACGAGAGACCTTCCTTGGTGGTTCCGTTGGACTCTGACTCAAGTGTTTTTCATCACTCAGCACTGCTCCTCTCCAGCTCTAAGGCTGTGCCTGACTTTTTCCTTCCTTGAAATAAGGTCTTAACTATGAGACTCTCATAGAAGCAGATTCCTGATAGACCTGCCCCACAAGCTCATCAGACCTGCCCAGCCTGATTCTCAGGTGTAAAGACAATGTAGACCCTATACTCCAAGCTAACTAAATCTCCCCACATTTGTCTAGCATACTTTTCTTTAAAATATGCTTACAGTATTTTCTCTTAATCCTGTTCTGTTGAAACACAGCACAGAGTTTCAGTCACTGGAACAGTCTTCTTCTAGAGGCTAAGCCTCTTCGAACATTTTGGGCCACCTGAACAAATAGAAACCAGTGCCAAAGCAAGAACTGATCAACAATCTTGGACTTTTGCAGTTCATAGTTACTTGGTAAATCATCAGCCTACTGATCCTTAAGGGTATTTCTCTCTTTTTTTTTCCTACGGGATAAGGACAATAAAATTCTCATCCAATGAGCTGACCATCAACAAGGGGAGAAAAACTCTAAGCTCCCAAGATGTATTGCTGTTACCCTGTCATCAAGTGTGTTGAAATGTATTGTCATTTCTTTCCTACTCATCTCTGTTCCCTATCAGCTCAAGGCTCAGATCCACCTTGTTCTCATGATATCCTCAGCACCTAGCCCACTACATGTATTTATTCTCAGTAAATATTTTTAAATGATATTCTGAGTTTGAGCTACTTGAATCTTGTATTACCCATTTTAAAAATAAATCTATTTATTTTAATGGGGGGCTAATTACTTTACAATATTGTATTGGTTTTGCCATACATCAACATGAATCCGCCACGGGTGTATATGTGTTCCCCATCCTGAACTCCCTTCCCACCTCCCTCCCCGTACCATCCCTCTGGGTCATCCCAGTGCACCAGCCCCAAGCATCCTGTATCCTGCATCGAACCTGGACTGGCGATTCGTTTCACGTATGATATTACACATGTTTCAATGCCATTCTCCCAAATCATCCCACCTCTCCCTCTCCCACAGAGTCCAAAAGACTGTTCTATACATCTGTGTCTCTTTTGCTGTCTCGCATACAGGGTTATCATTACCATCTTTATAAATTCCATATATATGCATTAATATACTGTATTGGTGTTTTTTCTTTCTGGCTTACTTCACTCTGTATAATAGGCTCCAGTTTCATCCACCTCATTAGAACTGATTCAAATGTATTCTTTTTAATGGCTGAATAATACTCCATTGTGTATATGTACCACATCTTTCTTATCCATTCATCTGCTGATGGACATCTAGGTTGCTTCCATGTCTTAGGTTGCTTCGATGTCCTGGCTATTATAAACAGTGCTGCGATGAACATTGAGGTACACGTGTCTCTTTCAATTCTGGTTTCCTCAGTGTGTATGCCCAGCAGTGGGATTACTGGGTCATAATGCAGTATCCATTTTTGTTTTACCTCCACCCTCTTTCTTCTGCCCAGAGTTTAGAAATAGCAGATGCTAGATAAATAATTGATAATGAAATTCTGCTTATTTCTCTATATCAGACACAAGGGGAGAAGATCCTCTTACTTTTCCACTGGATTGACCGTACAAAGATATTCCAATACCTGATATGCTGCTGCTGCTGCTGCTAAGTCGCTTCAGTCGTGTCGGACTCTGTGTGACCCCATAGACGGAAGCCCACCAGGCTCCCCCGTCCCTGGGATTCTCCAGGCAAGAACACTGGAGCGGGTTGCCATTTCCTTCTCCAATGCATGAAAGTGAAAAGTAAAAGTGAAGTCTCTCAGTCATGTCCGACTCTTCGCAACCCCATGGACTGCAGCCTACCAGGCTCCTCCATCCATGGGATTTTCCAGTCAAGAGTACTGGAGTGGGGCGCCATTGCCTTCTCTGTATAAGTAGCTATAATTCCCTGATAAGATATACCTTCACACTTTTGGACCATGGTGATCAATTATCACGCTGTCAATATTTTCCATAAAGTCTGAAGCATAAAAGGGATGAATTTGGTCATAATCAGAGTCACACTCTCCATAAAGATGGTTTCTTTTCTCCTGCATTTTCATTTCTTTATTTGTGGCTGCTCTGGGTCTTTGTTGCTGCACATGGGGCTTTCTCTAGTGGCAACGAACAGGGCTGCTCTTGGTGGGGGTGTGCAGTCTCCTCACTGTGGTGACTTCTCTCGTGGAGCTCCGGCTCTAGGCTGCGGGCTTCAATAGCTGCAGCAAGGGCTTAGTTGCTCCGTGGCATGTGGAATCTTTCCAGACCAGGGACCAAACCAGTATACCCTGCATTGGCAGGGGGATTTTTTTTTCTTTTTTTACATAAATGTTCACAGCAGCTTATTAGCAGGCAGAATTTTAACCACTGGACCACTGGGGAAACCCTAGAAAGGTAGTTTCTGAGCGTGTTATGCTAAGATTAGAGTGTTTCTCAACACTCAATCTATAAAGCCAAGGTGCTGATCTATTCATGGGGCTCTTTTGGGGGAAAAATGACTCTGATTAGAATGAAGCTGTAAACTTCATCAGAGAGAAAGTGTCCCTTGCAAATTATCAGGTTGGATATCCTTTTAAGCAGATGCCCTGTCCATAATGCGAGTCAGATTCTGGAGTCCGCTTGCCTCTGTGTAGCCTCTCTAGACATGGAGGACATCTATCAGGGTACCTCTCTACCAGGATGCCCAGGAACGGTAGTCAGCCCCTCCTCGTATCTTTTGGGCTTAAGAAAAAATATTGCTTATTTTCAGTAATGTCTTGTGTTGTTCTTTTATTTCCCCCTTTAGTGTGTAACCTCAGGCTGTGTGCATTTCTAAGGCCTCAGTTTCCTCATTGAAGAATAGCAGAACACTTAAAACTCTCCCCCTTAAAACTTAAACTTGTGACACTGCCTTAAATCTGTCTTCAGTAGCTCTCTTCCTTGGCTAGATTAGTCACATCTGACTCTCTAATTCTAGGATTTCATCCGATGTTGAAGTCTTATCAGAGCGGTCCTTGCCAACGCCTTCCCCTTATCCATCGAACCTACCATCATCTTTGTCTGGATGTGATTTTTGGTATCTCAGAGGTTGTAGATGCTGCTGGCCAGGAATATCAGGAAACACATCACACAGGAGCACCCATAATCGATGACTCAAGAATCAGTGTATAAATTTCCCAGCCTGCTTGCCCCTCAGCTGGTTAACTCCATGCCTTGTATTCTACACAGTTTCCCAGCCTTTCTTTCAGGATCAAGTGCTGATCCCCCAGGGTGGCAGCTGGCTTAATAGGGCACTCTCTGTTTCCTGCCTCCCTTCCCGGGGTACTCTCTGCACAGCCCAGATAAATGACTTGTGCTTAAATCTTGTCTCAGGGATGGTTTCTGGGGGAATCTGAATGAAGACACACGTATTAAACTAAATTGAAAGTATTGTTTCAGGTATTTGAGTCTCTTTGTATTTTCTCCCTTCTTTTGACCTCCAGAGAGTAGATGGATGAAATACCAACACCCTGGGATATGCCTGCATGAATTGGATGCTATTACTTAGCTGCCTTCCCTGCAGAGTAAACAGCTCAACATGCCAGTGTGTAAAACGACATGACCCTGTGGTTGCCTTATGCACCCATCAAACCGCTCTGTGTATGTTCACATCATAGCATGCTATGCAATTCAAGAAGGCCAAGAAGAGCCAGGATTCGTAATTAACACAGCAAAGGCAGCCTTAGAGTTCCCAAGTAGCTGGGAAGAAATACAAAGCAAAACGTCCGAAAGTTAATGATGATGAAAGAAAGTATCCTTTGGTTTTGTGAAAATAATCATCTCAGGGCCCTGAGTCATGTTAAATCTATAAATGCATACTTATATAATGCATATATTTAGTAAGGATGGTATATATCTGTGTTGCTCAGTAGCAACCTATGGAGTTTGGGCGCTTGAAATATAACCAGTCCAAAGTGAAACAAGGTACAGGTAAATAAACATATGCTTTTCAGATAAGAAGAATGTAGGATTTCTCATTAGTGATTTTTTACATGAATTACGTGTTTAATTTATACTTTGGGTATGTGAGGTTGAATAAAAAGTATTACTAAAATTAATTTCACCTATTTACTTTTATTCTTTAATGTGGCTACTAAATAATATATAATTACCTATCTGGCTAAATTATATTACTATTATACCATATTGGTCCAAATTATGCTGTAATGACAGAGAAACTATGAATTTTCAATAGTAAATAATACAGGAATGGTCCATTTCTTATTCATGGTCCTTAACTCCAAAAAAGGTACATATGTAAATATAGTGGGGGGCTCTATTCCACAGAATCTTCCAGGGGTTTGGCCTGTTAAAGGGACTGTCATTTTGATCAGAAAGTCAAAGATGAAATTTCTTTTGTTACCCCAGAAGGGACTTTGGGGGGATCTTGCCCCAGCCCAAAGTGTCTTGAATTGGAAGAAGCACACTCACAGACCGTTTTCAGAACTCATCACAAGATGCTAAGGGCAAAGGAGATCAGAGAAACATCACCCTCCCATGTACAAGGCAAGTCAGAGTGGACATGGACACACATCTAAAGTGCGTACCGCAGTGTGCATGGTTTAGTGAAGTGTAAATTTCCAACATCAATACTCCGGTCTCTAGAGTATAACAGATTAAAGATGGTAAGATGGCACCAGATGATATCAGTCATTTACACCTTGACAAGAACCACTTAAGAGATGCATTCTTAGGTGAGGAAAAGAACCCGAGATTGGGAACTGGGCACAGAACTGATACATAAGAAGCACAGAAAACAAACTTGTTTAGCTGCTTGTTTTTTTTTTTTTTCCTAGAAGTGTGTTCTGTGCTTTGATATATATCTCAGGTGATTAAAATGAAATCAAATGTCACCTAACCAAGGCCAGAGACATGCTCATGGTGAACCTACCACAGTCTAAAATGTAAGGCTCAGAAAGACTCTGTTGGAACACTAAGGGTTGCTCCATCTCTCAGGAACAAGGTCATATTTAAACAGAATTCCTACATATTAATTTCAGATGGAAACACCGCCATTCTCAGTTGGACTCACAAATCACTCCCTTATTAAAAGGAGAAAATACTAAATGGAAAATCATTTAATACTGAAAGGAAAATCTTACCTGGTGAATAGGAAATTAAAACAAGAAATCTCCATTGATCTCAAGAATTACTTCTTAGGTAGGCAGACTTGAGGAACTCTCATATATTTCATGAATAATTTGATCAAGGCGAACATGATACGTAAGTCTACTTAGTCAAGACCAGCTATCTACATATAGACATATAATGCTGCCCAAGACCTGATACTCTTATTTTACGCTTTTGTGACTAAATCATCTATTTTCCACAGGCTTTCTCCAGAGGAAGCAAGCACAAATAATGAGGTTTCAGATGGATGAATTGCTTTTACTTCCATTCCACACTGCCTCCCTGAGATGACTTCCACAATGCCTTAATTACATTTTTAGATATTCCCACAGCTTTTCAGCATACATTCATTCATAGTATTTCCCATCTCCTCACTTATGATGTGTACATTTTTGTCATTGTAATTCTCAGAGAGCTTTTATATTTATTAGCCCTCAGGAACAGTTCTCCGTGACCCTCATGAAATAAAATTCTGTCTGAGTTGGATTGAAGGGCTTCCCAGGTGGCTCAGATGGTAAACCATCTGCTGCAATGCGGGAGACCCAGGTTTGATCCCTGGGTCAGGACGATCCGCTGGAGAAGGGAATGGCTACCCACTCCAGTATTCTTGCCTGGAGAAGTCCATGGAGAGAGGACCCTGGTGATCTATAGTCCATGGGGGTCTCAAAGAGTCAGACACGACTGAGCAACTAACACTGAGTTGGATTAATGGAGTGATTTTATTCTCTATGGCAAATTATGTTGCATTTGGCTTAATATTTTGATACTCAGACTAGAAACAGAAAATTGAAAATCAGTCCTAATAATTCTAGACTATATGAAAGGTCTAATTAAGATAATGATCAGTGTTTTAGTAAAAAATTTTTTTTAATTTTATTTTATTTTTAAACTTTACATAACTGTATTAGTTTTGCCAAATATCAAAATGAATCCGCCACAGGTATACATGTGTAAAAATTAATAAGAGTGGCTTTACCTTTCATGTTTTTTCTTCAGATTTTCACTAAAAGAAATTAAGATTGTATCTACATAGAACAAATTTACCAAGTGTTTCATCAGAAACATCTGTAAGACATAGATCTACAAGCATCAAGCATATATATATACATTTATTTATTTATTTATGGAGACAAATTTGATACTGATGAGAAACTTTCAACGTGGTGCTGGGAGGTCAGCGTACAGCATAATCCCTATTGCGCTGGTTCCGTGTAGGTGTGGAGTGACAGTTGTACCAAGGACAGTTAGAGTCAGTAGCATTCATGTTTATAAGGAAAACAGGGTTAACTATACTGCATGATTCCAAAAGTGATAGATAGCCTCCCTATTAAAACACACCACCCTTGACTGAAGTGTAAACATACTTAACCTTCTACTGTTAATATCTGTGGAAGATTAGCGTCAACAGCATCTTAGGGATCTGTTCTTGCTCTCAACTTTTGGAGATAACACTGCCCTTTTATGTCTTTCAATCTAAAAAATTCAAATGATACCAAGACCGGTAGCAAATCGAGACAATAGTTTTCTAATGTCAATCAGTGAACACTTGGAACCAGAAAACTTAAGTAGCATGAAGTTATTAATTACCTCAGGCTAGACTGAGTGACTTCACTTTCACTTTTCACTTTCATGCATTGCAGAAGGAAATGGCAACCCACTCCAGTATTCTTGCCTGTTCTTGCCTGGAGAATCCCACGGACGGGGGAGCCTGGTGGGCTGCCGTCTATGAGGTCGCACAGAGTCGGACACGACTGAAGCGACTTAGCAGAAGCAGCAGCAGGCATAACATGCACATTTCAAAAGGGGGGAAAGGGCATTATGAGGGATAAGTCATAAAAAGAGTCGAGTGGGCTTCATCATGGGAGCTTCCCAGGCGATGCTAGTGGTGAAGAGCCCGTCTCCCAGCGCAGGAGATCGAGCCCTGGGTTGGGGAGATCCCCGGAGGGGGGCATGGCAACCCTCTCCAGTATTCTTGCCTGGAGAATCCTACGAACAGAGGAGCCTGGTGGGCCATGGTCCACAGGGTCACACAGAGTCAGACACAACTGGAACAACTTAGCAAACTCACGCATAGGCTTCATGATATTATTCAGTGTTCATCCTAAGCAAAATATAACCTTAAGCCAGTTTCAAGAGCTTTGCTTCCAGTCATCCGAAAAGTGGTTAGAAAGGAGTATTCTTCAGGCAGCCCATTGGGATATAAATGCCTGAGTAAAATTGTAAGACAGTAAATATAACTCTTGTTTTTTGTATTCAGGTGTATTACCATATTTCCTAATTATGCTATTTTAGGTTCTAGACCTACGGAAACATCGCAGTGTGAAACCCATATGCTAGCTGTTCTTTTATGACTGTTCATAAAGACCTTTACTGAAGTCCAAAAAAAAAAAAAAAAAAAAGAGAAGTTAGGCTTTCATACTTATTTTTTATATTCCCTTCAGGTTCTCACAGTAGGATAGAAAGATAGAAATGATTCAATAAAGACTTGTTCATTCAATATTTGCCACTTTTTTATAGTGCCAACTATATCCAGGTTATAAGTGTATATCACAAACAAGAAAGAGTCATTGCTCTCAAAGGGTTTATGGTCTGCATGGGGTTTCCAAACAAAAAAACATGAATAAAATTAATTGTTAATATAAGAGCAAAATATAAAGATCAGCTATACTTCTGTACACTGGAAATAATCTATAAATAAAATTTTTAAAATGATATTTACAATATTATAAAAATTACTTAGAAATAAATTTTCCTAAAGAAGCACAAATCGTACTCTGAAAACTACAACATATTATTGGAAGAAATTAGAGAAGATTTAAATAAATGGAAGGAGCAAAATAAATGAAAGAAATTATAGAAGATCTAAATTAATATTCATGAATCAAATGACTTAATATTAAGATGGCAATACTCCTCAGATGTATCTACAGATTCAATGTAAGCCCTACCACAGAGGGCTTCTTGGCAGAAATTGACAAGCTGATCCTAAAATTCACTCGGAAATTTAAGGTATGCAAAATGGCCAAAGCAATCTGGAAAAAGAAAAGCAGAGTTGGAAAACTCAGACTTATTGATTTTAAAACTTACTGCAAAACTAGATCAATCAAGTAAGTGTGGTAGTGGTATAAGGTAAACATATAGATCAAAGGAACAAAATTGAGAGTTCAGAAATAAAACTTCACATTTATTTATGAACAATTTATTTTTGACAAATTTGCCAAGACAAGTTAATGAGAGTATAGAAGAGTCTTTAACAAATAGTGCTGAGACAGCTGGAGAGCTACATGCATAAGGAGGATATTGAACCCCTAACTCATACCATACAAAAAAGTTAAAATGGATAATAGATATAAATATCATATCTGAAACTATAAGATTCTTAGAAACACTGGAGTAACTTTTCATGACCTTGACTTAAGCAATGAATTTGTAAAGAAAATTCCAAAATCCAAACAGCTATTATTGATATACTGATACAATAACATTTATATATGTATAGTTGAATTTCATCAATTTTTAAAAATTATACTTTAATGTACACCTACAAGACAGTAAAAATAAAATCCACAGGAGAATGTGTGAGAATGTATTTCAAATTATGTACGTCATAAGGGATTTATATCTAGAATATATATAGAACTGAACAAACAGAAAGACAAATTCCCTATTAAAAATAGGCAGAATATCTGAATAACCATTTTCCCAAACAACATATGCATATGGTCAACAACATATAAAAAGATGCTTAAACTACAAGGAGATGCTGTTCCATACCCAATAGGATAGCTAAAATCAAAAGACAGAAAATAACAAAAGTTAGTGAAAATGCTTTTTCACTAACATTGGACGGAGAAATTGGAACCCTCATACATTGACATTGGAAATGTGAAACAAATCAATCACTATTAAAAAACAGTTTACCAACTCCTTAAAAAGTTAAACAAATCTAATACAGTTATGTAAAGTTTAAAAATAAAATAAAATTAAAAAAAAAATAATAGCAGGCAAAAAAATAAAAAAATAAAAAAAAAAGTTAAACATAGAATTAACCACATGATCCACTATCAGCATATACCCAAGAGAACTGAAAATTTTTGCCTACTCAAAAACTTACAGATGAATGTTTATAAAAAGCACTATATGCAATAGACCAAAAAGTGGAAACAGCCTAACTGTTCATCAGCTGTTGAAGAATTTAACAAGATGTTGTATATCCACAAAATGGAATACTGTGCTCAGTCACTTCAATTGTGTCCGACTCTTTGCCACCCTATGGACTGGAGCCCATTAGGCTTCTCTGTCCATGGGATTCTCCAGGAAAGAACACTGGAGTGGGTTGCCATTTCCTCCTCCAGGGGATCTTCCTGACCCAGGGATTGAACCCACACCTCCCACATCTCCTGCATTGCAGGCAGATTCTTTATCTCTGAGCCACTGGGGAAGCCCCCTATATGGAATGTTATTCAGACACAAAAAGGAATGAAGTTCCAATATATGCTACAGCACAGATGAATTTTTTTAACATTACACTAGGTGGGAAAAGCTAGTCACAAAGAACCAATATTGTATCTTTCTATTTATATGAAATGTTCACCATGGGTAGCTTCATAGTCAGAAACTATATTAGTGGTTGTCAAAGGTTGGGGTGGAAGGAAAGAGAATAGGGAGTAACTACTAATGGGTTCAAGCCTCCTTTTAGAGATGATTAAAATATTCTGGAATTAGATAGCAGTGATTCATGCATGATTTTGTGTCCATTCTAAAATGTACTTTAAAAGGGCAAACTTTATGATATGTGAATTTGCAAGAATTTAGACAACTTATGCTATCTAAGGAAATAGTACCCACAAGACTGCCCTCAGTTCATGCTGCTGCTGCTGCTAAGTCGCTTCGGTTGTGTCCAACTGTGTGACCCCATAGACAGCAGCCCACAAGTCTCCCCCATCCCTGGGATTCTCCAGGCAGGAACACTGGAGTGGGTTGCCATTTCTTTCTCCAATGCATGAAAGTGAAAAGTGAAAGTGAAGTCACTCAGTCTTGTCTGACTCTCAGCAACCCCATGGACTGCAGCCCACCAGGCTCCTCCGTCCATGGGATTTTCCAGGCAAGAGTACTGGAGTGGGGTGCCATTGCCTTCTCCACCTCACTTCATGACCTAGATACAAATTTGGAGGTCCCCAGGGCCACATTCACACCAGATGGCTACAAATTAGGGGGTTTCCTAATAACCATCCTCAGATTCAGTAATTCACTTAAATGACTCACAGAACTCAAGAAAGCACTGTGCTTAGAGTCACAGTTTTATTTTAAGAAAGGATATAAATCAAAACGAGTGAAAGGAGAGACACTTAGGGTCAAGTCTGGGAAATTTCCAAAAGCAAAGTTTCCCTCATTTTCAGGGTGTGCTACCTTCCCAGCACCAATATGTTACAATATACATGGAATATTGTGAAACAGGAAAGCTCACCCATGTGTTAGTGTCCAGAGCTTTTATTGAGGTTTAGCTATGTATCAGTGAACTAAAATGGACTGGAATGGGCCAATTTAACTCAGATTACCATTATATCTACTACTGTGGGCAAGAATCCCTTAGAAGAAATGGAGTATCCATCATAGTCAACAAAAGAGCCCTAAATGCAGTTCTAGAGTATAATCTCAAAAACAACAGAATGATCTCTGTTCATTTCCAAGGCAAACCATTCAATATCACAGTAATTCAAGGCTATGCCCTGACCAGTAATGCTGAAGAAGCTGAATTGAACAGTTCTATGAAGACCTACAAGACCTTCTAGAACTGACACTCAGAAAAGATGTCCTTTTCATTATAGGGGACTGGAATGCAAAAGTAGGAAGTCAAGAGATACCTGGAGTAACAGGGAAATATGGCCTTGGAGTACAAAGTGAAGCAGATCAAAGGCTAAGAGTTTTGCCAAGGGAACACACTAGTCATAGCAAACACCCTCTTCCAACAACACAAGAGAAGACTCTACACATGGACATCACCAGACGGTCAACACTGAAATCAGATTGATTATACTCTTTGCAGCCAAAGATGGAGAAGTTCTATACAGTCAGCAAAAACAAGACTGGGAGCTGACTGTGGCTCAGATCATAAACTCCTTATTGCCAAATTCAGACTTAAATTGAAGAAAATAGGGAAAACCACTAGACCATTCAGGTATGACCTAAATCAAGTCCTTTACGATTATACAGTAGAAGTGACAAATAGATTCAAGGGATTAGATCTGATAGAGTGCCTGAAGAACTATGGACAGAGGTGTTGGATGGCATCACTGACTTGATGGACATGGGTTTGAGTAAGCTCTGGGAGTTGGTGATGGGCAGGAAAGCCTGGCATACTGCAGTCCACGGTGTCACAAAGAGTCGGACACGACTGAGCAACTGAACTGAACTGAATTATGTGGCCATGATTGATTGAATCATTATCCACATTGTTGAACCCAGTTTCTATCCTTCTTTTCTTGATCAAAGGTGGGATTTATACCAAGTTACTCAAAACTTAAAGTCTCTAATAACTTGGTTGGCCTTTCTGTCATGACCAAGTGTTACTTCTTTAATAAAACTTAGCATCTCCTTAGCATAAACTTTCAGATGTAATCTAAATTAGACATCATGAATAACAAAGATACTCTTAATACTCAGGAAATTAAAAGACATTGGAAGCTACCTGCTAGGACTCCCAGGACAAGTTTCTGATCTCTCTTTAGGTGAGATCAAATTCCATACTACACAGAATTATAAAACAGTAAAGTTGCTATTTTAAAAAGAAGAAAGAAAATAAAAAAGAACATTGAATCCTGATTTATGATAGACACTACCTACATGTATATAAAGTGAGTATAAGAATTTAAGTCATATTAAAGAATTTTAGCAGGATTCTACAAAAAGGTAATATATGCACATCACTGTTATTGAAATAATAACTGGAGAATTCCATAGTCAGAGCAGCCTGGTAGACTAGAGTTCATGGGGACCCTCACTCGTGTCCAACTCTTTGTGACCCCATGAACTGTATAGCCCACCAGGCTCCTCTGTCCATGGAGTTCTCCAGGCAAGGATACTGGAGTGGGTAGCCATTCTCTTCTCCAGGGAAGGGAGAAAACTAATTTTGATATGTTAGATCACAGAAAGCGTTGCTAAGGCAGTGACATTTGGATGACATTTTGCGTGGAAGATAGCCAGGGACAGTGAAAGTGTGGAGGAAGGGAGTTCAAGGCAAAGAAAGCATCAAGTGTAACAGAAGAGGGAATATGCTAGGGAGTTTGAAAAACAGACAGAAAGATGACACGGAAAGTAGAGGCCAATGTATATAGCTCCATATAGGCCACAAGGAAGGGTATGGATTTAATGCTGAGTGCTAAGCATGTGATTGCAGGGTCACACTCTGCCCTTCTGAGTCCTCCAGTCTAGTCTGTGGGGCACAAATGCTGAACAAATAGCCACACACAAAAAATAGAATTACAGACTGGGACACGCTACAAAGAAAAATTCCCACTCATCCTGAGGCTTTATAACCAAAAAAACAGATTTAACTTGGGCATAGAAAGGACTTCTTATGGGGAGTAACCTTTAAAGAAAATTTTAAAGGAGAGATGGGTAAAAATAACCAGTTATATTAAATTTATTATTTTAGACACATGTGAATGCATAAAGATAGATAGCTAGATAGATAGACTTCATAGAATTCATTCACTTTAATTAAAATTTTAAAGTGGTGACCCTAATGAGACTTGTGATGAAAAGAATGACAAATTTGCAGTCATAGAATATATGCCATCAGACATGAAAATTTTATTATCTTTGCAATGACAAATTGATTCACTACACAGGACTTCAAAATATTTGAAATTAGGAACATGGCATTAAAGTTCACAAACTGATTACCATAATTATAGTTCATTTGATCTTGATTGCTTTTGTAGGAACTCCTGATTAAATCTATCTGCCCTTGTAATTCCTAAAGCTTCTTTCTTACAATGCTAAAAATTTCTTGGGATAATAATTCAGCATTTTGCTTTCAGCCCTTCCCCTCTTCATGTACTATATTGTTATGATTCTTTTAAAAACACTTATATTTTTCTCTTGAGAGTCCCTTGGACTGCAAGGAGATCCAACCAGTCCATTCTAAAGGAGACCAGTCCTGGGTGTTCTTTAGAAGGAATGATGCTAAAGCTGAAACTCCAGTACTTTGGCCACCTCACGCAAAGAGTTGACTCATTGGAAAAGACTGATGCTTGGAGGGATTGGGGGCAGGAGGAGAAGGGGACGACAGAGGATAAGATGGCTGGATGGCATCACCAACTCGATGGACGTGAGTTTGAGTGAACTCCGGGAGTTGGTGATGGACAGGGAGGCCTGGCGTGCTGCGATTCATGGGGTCGCAAAGAGTCGGACAAGACTGATTGACTGAACTGAACTGAACTGATATTTTTCTTAAAGACCTGGAGTAGTAGTTTACAAAGATTTCCATTTACAGTATTCAGAGATTTAGAACAAGTTCAGTTCAGCTCAGTCACTCAGTCATGTGCGACTCTTTGCAACCCCAGGGACTGCAGCACACCAGGCTTCCCTGTCCATTACCAACTCCCAGAGTTTACTCAAACTCATGTACATCAAGTCGGTGATACCATCCATCCATCTCACCCTCCATCGTCCCCTTCTCCTCCTGCCTTCAGTCTTTCCCAGCATCAGGGTCTTTTCCAATGAGTCAGTTCTTTACATCATCAGGTGGCCAAAGTATTGGAGTTTCAGCTTCAACATCAGTCCTTCCAGTGAATATTCAGGACTGATTTCCTTTAGGATGGACTGGTTGGATCTCCTTGCAGTCCAAAGGACTCTCAAGAGTCTTCTCCAACACCACAGTTCGAAAGCATCAATTCTTCAGCGCTCAGCTTTTTTTATAGTCCAACTCCCATATTCACACATGACTACTGGAAAAACCATAGCTTTTTCCAGTAGATGGACCTTTGTTGGCAAAGTAAAGTCTCTGCTTTTTAATATGCTGTCTAGATTGGTCATAGCTTTTCTTCCAAGGAGCAAGCGTCTTTCAATTTCATGGCTGCAGTCACCATCTGTGGTGATTTTGGAGCCTCCCCTCCCCAAAAAAAGTTGGGGAAGCAAACAATACCTTCTATTTATAGATGAGGAGATTGAAGATCAGCCAGGGGAAGAGAATGGTCCTAAGCTGCATAGCTCTTACTGTGTTCGTTTCTCTTCTTCAAGTCGCCAGAGAGCTCTAGGATGTTGGATTCACACTAGCAAGGAGTCATCTGTGTATTCTTCTTCACCAACATGGAAATGCTTGAGAAAGTCATTTTGCTTCTTTACCAAAGGAGAGTAGAGAGGCTAGAAAGAAGCAAAAATGCAGAGGACAAGTTTCCATAGAAAGACAAAGATCTTTTGATTTCCCCCCTCCAATTTTCAGAGTTTTTAGCCTACATCTTACAACTTGGATATTGGTGGCCAAATGACTAGTCAGTGTCTTCTCTCTGGGGCAGAGGAAGAGGTTGGAAGGTAGGGCATAGCTGTCTGTCTGCAGATATTAACCCCTGAAAAAGACTTCTGTGGATCTAGAGCCCCAGCCCTCTATAAAGTAATTCATAAAAATAAATCATCCAAGATGGTTCAGTTAGATGAGTGGGCTTGATAGAATTCCTAGAAAACCAAAGCCGCCAATGTGTGTGTGTGTGTGTGTGTGTGTGTGTGTGTGTGTATGGGTAGGGGGTGAGGGAGGCAGATATTTGATGATGGCTGCTACTTCGGAAGCCTTGTCCATGGGAGATGAAATGTAGGAGCCCAAGGAGGCTGAAACTGTAAGGGAAAGCCTAGCAAAGGTAATATTGAATGTTAATTGGGTACCAGAGGCCTGCCAGAAGTTTGGGACCTCAAACAGAGATGCCTTCATCCCACACAAGACCATGGGATGAAAACTCAGTCCCAGGGAAACTGCTGACCTTGTTTAAAGAGAAGTTCAGAGGCCAATTGTGACTCAAAATGAGGACCCAATAATTCTCCCAAAGGAACAATTCCAATTCCTTCTATTAACACATGCTTGGGAAAGAGAGGAAAAAATAAGAAGATCCATTGGTCTTGGTATGGACTGAAGTGAGTCCTCTCAGTTCATCTGTCAGAGTCCAAAGCCCCAGTATCTCAGGATGTGGCTGTATTTGGAGACAGGGCCCTTAAGAGTGAGGCTTCCCAGATAGCACTAGTGATAAAGAACCTCCTGCTAAGGCAGGAGACCAAAGAGATGTGGGTCTGATCCCTGGGTTGAGAAGATCCCCTAGAGGAGGGCATGGCAACCCACTCCAGTGTTCTTTCCTAGAGAATCCCATGTACAGAGGAGCATCCCAGGATACCATCCATGGGGTCCCAAAGGGTTGGACATGACTGAAACGACTTAGCAGAGGGGCTTAGTACAGAGGGGAAGACGAATGAGATAGGGGTATAGGATTAAGAGACAGAAACCCCCATATATCAGAGAAATACACTACAAGGATATTTTGTACAGCACAGGGTAATATAGCCATTATTTTATAATAACTTTAAATGGAGTAAGTGTGTGTGTTAGTCTCTCAGTCATGTCCAACTCTTTTCGACCCCATGGACTGTAGACTGCCAGGATCCTCTGTCCATGGAATTTCCCCCGGCAAGAACAGTGGAGTGGGTTGCCATTTCCTACTCCAGGGGATCTTCCCAACCCAGCGATGGACCCGGGTCTCCCACATAGCAAGCAGATTATGCATCACCAAGGAGTATAATCTATAAAAATATTGAATCACTATGTTGCATATCCAAAACAATATAGCATTGTAAATCAACTGTACTTCAATAAAACAAAAAATGATTTAAGTTAAAATGAGGTCATTAGGATAGACCCTAATCTAACATCAGCTAGACTGGATTTTTTATAACAAACACAGAGGGAAAACCATGTGAAGACAAGCAGAAGATAGCCTTCCACAAGACAAGGAGATGGATCTCAGAAGAAACCGACCCCACAAATATAGGTAGCTCGCTGTTTTCCTTCCAAGCCCCACACTTCTCTGGGGCTTAGAGAAGCCCCATAAATGCAGCCAAGCCCCGAGGAGATGGACTAGGAAAATGAGGGAATCTAGTCTGTATTAGAAGCAGGTCCATCTGTAAGGAAATAAGAAAGAGATTTTCTGGGTAATGAAGAAGGGAATGCTATTTCCCTCTTCTTTTTCTGCAAACTGCCCAGAGACAGCAGTGAAGCAGCACCTCAGTGAGGGGGAAAATGCCTTTTCCTCCTCCTTCACGATACAGCATACAAAGGACCACCTCACACTTCAGAGTGGACCATCTCACTGGGATTTAGCTAAGTCATGGTGTTCAAGTCTTAACAAAAATCCTTGACCCAAAAGTGTTAGAACCTAGAAGAAGGAAACCAAGATATAATAGGTGGTTGTTTTCAATAATATCATTCTTGGCATTCTGCTCTTTCTTTTTTATTATTATTTCTGTATTCAGAATCATGGCCATTGCAGCTGTACAGTTCTTGATTTGCTTTGGTTACACTTTAGTTTTTTAAAAGACATAGGAAAGTATTCAAATGAGATATGGCTTGAGAAATGAAAAGAGAGAATGAGTCATTGAAAGCTCTAGGGGAAACCTGAGTTCACCTGTGCTGCTGAGAACCCAGGCTGCAGGGCATTGGAGCCACAGTGTGGTCAGAAAGCAGCCCCACCCTCAGAAATCTAAGCAGAACAAATATTAGAGTGAAGAGCCAGGTGGGGTCATTCTCTCCAAGTCTCCTAGAGACACCTTCAGCTGACCTAGCAGGCAGGTAGATGCAGAGTGTCATTGCCCCTCTGGGGAGTAGGGAGCCCTTCTCGTGCCCTTCAGCAACTGATCTTAATCATTCTGAATCAGAGGAATCAGCAAGTCCGTCACTTGGAGATTTAATTATCTTTTCTTTACTCAAATAATGAACGATTCCAGGAGCTTATTAATTTTCCATTCCAGAATGAGCACATGAAGGCTACCCAGTATGATGTTCTGCTGCCTTTGAAAAATTCCACTCATGCCTTGGGTCTGTACTGTGAATGGGCTGTACATACATTCTTTTAATTAACACTTGGAATCACATTGAATCTTATTGACAAGGGCTTAAGGTGAGGTCATACTAGCACGCTTAAGATCATGGCATACGGTCCCATCACTTCATGGCAAATAGATGGGGAAACAGTGGAAACAGTGGCTGACTTTATTTTGAGGGGCTCCAAAATCACTGCAGATGGTGATTACAGCCATGAAATTAAAAGATGCTTACTCCTTGGAAGGAAAGTTATGACCAACCTAGACAGCATATTAAAAAGCAGAGATATTACTTTGCCAACAAAGGTCCATCTAGTCAAGGCTATGGTTTTTCCAGTGATCATGTATGGATGTGAGAGTTGGACTATAAGAAAGCTGAGCGCTAACAAATTGGTGCTTTTGAACTGTGGTATTGGAGAAGACTCTTGAGAGTCCTTTGGACTGCAAAGAGATCCAATCAGTCCATCCTAAAGGAGATCAGTCCTGGGTGTTCATTGGAAGGACTGATGCTGAAGCTGAAACTCCAATATTTTGGCCACCTGATGCAAGAGCTAACTCACTGGAAAAGACCCTGATGCTGGTAAAGATTGAGGGCAGAAGGAAAAGGGGACAACAGAGGATGAGATGGTTGGATGGCATCACCAACTCAATGGACATGGGTTTGTGTGGACTCCGGGAGTTGGTAATGGACAGGGAGGCCTGGCGTGCTGCAGTTCATGGGGTCACAAAGAGTCAAACAGGACTAAGCGACTGAACTGAACTGCAACGTTTGTTAACTGTATGCGCCTATGTGCTCGATTGCTCAGTTGTGTCCAATTCTTTGTGATCCCCTGGGCTATAGCCCACCAGGATCCTCTGTCTATGGGATTTTTCAGGCAAGAACACTGGAGCAGGTTGCCATTTCCTCCTGCAGGGGATCTTCCTGACCCAGGGATTGAGCCGACACCTCCTGTGTCTCCTACACTGGCAGTCAGATTCTTTACCACTAACCAACCAGAGGCTGGAGCACTACAGAACCCTGCCCACCAGCCAGAACACAGGAGCCCCTGTATCTAACATCTGTCAATCTACCCCTGCAACTGCCTCTCCCTGAGTTCAAGATTAATCATCTCTCCCTTGGACAGTAACATTAGACTTCATCTTACTTTTCCAGTTCGTCTTCCTACACTCAACCGTAACAAAGTACCTACACTTCCTTGGACGTACTTCCAAGCAGGGCTTTGTATATTGTTTTTCTTTGACCAGGAATGCCCTCCTGCCCCTGTTACCCCACCTAACTTCTACTCCTCCATCAAGAAACACCCTAAGGATCACTGCCCTGAGAAACCTCCCTTCCTGCCCACAGATATAACTGCCTGTTTCTGGATGGGCCTATTCCTCACACAGAATAATTCAAAATAATTGGACACTTCTAAAATTGTATTACTCAATAATTAGGCCACATGTGGGGCTTCCCTGGTAGTTTAGCTGGTAAAGAATCTGCCTGCAATGCAGGAGACCCCAGTTCGATACTTGGGTGGAGCAGATTCCCTAGAGAAGACATAGGCTACCCACTCCAGTATCCTTGGGCTTCCCTGGTGGCTCAGATGGTAAAGAATTTGCCTTCACTGCAGGAGACCTGGGTTCAGTCCCTGGTTTGGGAAGATCCCCTGGAGGAGGGCATGGCAACCCACTCCAATATTCTTGCCTGGATAATCCTATGGACGGAGAAGCAGATTATAACTCTGGAATAGTACCCAAATAGACAGTGAAAGTGTTAGTTGCAGAGTTGTGTCCAAGTCTTTTCAACCTCATAGACAATAGCCCGCCAGGCTCCTCTGTCCATGGGATTCTTCCAGCAAGAATATTGATGTGGGCTGCCATTCCCTCCTCCAGGGGATCTTCCTGACCTAGGGATCAAACCTGGGTCTCCTACATTTCAGGCAGCTTCTTTACCATCTGAGCCACCAGGGAAGCCCAAATAGACAATACCCTTTTTGATTATACAAGAGGATCCCCTATTCTGTGGCCTGTTCTTTAAAAAGATACATATTGCCAACATACCAAAAAATACATTTGTGAAAAGATGCATGAGTGAGGAGTGAAGTGACCCAGTCTCATCTGACTCTGCGACCCCATGGACTGCAGCCTACAGGGCTCCTCTGTCCATGGGATTTTCCAGGCAAGAGTACTGGAGTGTGTTGACATTCCCTTCTCCAAAAAGAAGATGCATAGACACTTCTATCACTTTTTATATGGCACTCAATACTTGTATAAGAGATTCAGAATCCTAAACAAGGACTCATATGATTAACATCATTTGGACCCAGAAAAAAATGTGTTTCCATGTCTCTTGCCCTTGATCCAGACAGAAAGAGCTGCATTCAAATGCTGGGAAAGTTTTGAGGGGGTGGGTTCTCAAGTTAGAGATGGGCTGTTCTGGAGTATGGAGGCAATTTGACAGACAAGAACACCTGCATAGGAGGAAAGATGAAATAATTAACTCGTCTCACCCATCTTCTTAGTTATAAATGCAACGGGCTCTTACAAAATGAGTTCTCATTTCCCAATAATGCCGAGTGTCCACTTTCTTGCTTCTCTTTGGTTTCAATTTTTTATTCCAGAGGGTTTTACAAGTTAATGCAATATCCACAATAGTTCCATAAGTTGGCAGAGGAAAATTTTGTAACATAAAACAGTTGCTTGTGCAAACATCATTGACCCTTCAGAACAATACCCAAACATATGCAATACTAAAGTTTAGTAGTGTTTGATAATTTGTCAACTTTGAGGCAAATCAAAATTTAGTTGTATGCTCATTTTGTCTTAGTAAAGGCATAGTTGTCAAATTTGATAGGGTGATATGTAACTCATTAAAAATTAGGCATATAGACAGTGGGACTCCATTCAGACACTTGTCCCAAATGTTCATGGAAGCCTGTACATTGATTCCCAGATATTAACACCCCACCCACTTCTTGTGAAGAAATATCAGGATCCTCTATGTCAGACCATTCTTTCTTCAGTGCCCTGAGGAAACGAATGAACCCATAACGATGCCATTGATTGTGGTGTGCTATAAAAGTTATCTTATATATGCTCTGAAACACAAACTAAGCTTCCATACTACTGTGTGCAATTTAATTCTGAGCAGGGTTTACTGAGCATTTATAGCATTATACAAATTGCTGTGATAGCTTCCTTACAAGTTGGTTATGACAATACATTCACATAAAGCCCAGTTCCAGAGTTGTAATTTCAAGTGTTTCTTTTTTTTTTTTTTTAATCTACTGTGTACAGTTCTCACTCCTTATTTAGCAGTGATGTTCGCATAGCTGGCTCCATTCCTAGAAGACAGGGACGAGATCATATTCTCCTTGGATATACAAACCCTACAGTGGGTGCCTGTTTTTAAAAGCATTTCTTGCTGTTTTCAATCCTACCTGATCCCCCTCCCCCAAAAAAACTGGATGCATAGGTTGGAGGAAAGTTCTTGATATTTGATAAGAAATTACAGCGATCCAAGGACTCTTCAGAAATGTTTTTTATTTCCTTAAAAAAATATTGAAATAAATATTAAAAAGAAAGATATTTGAAAGAAAGGAATACTGTCAATGTCTTGTATATTACAGTTAGTCTTTGATAGCAGCCTTTTTTTTTTTTTTTTTGCTGTGTTATTGTTGGTGCTCCATAAATGCACAGGAAATGAATCAAAGATGCACATGAGCAGCTCTCTGCTCTACAGATGTACTGTTTTTACGAGTGATATCTGTTTCCCACTTCTGTCTCAGTTTTTTGTTTCTTTAATCACATCATGATCTTAATTTTTAGTAGCATTTTATCACCTATATTCCTTTAGCTAACAACTGCTTAATTAGCAATCTACTAGATGCTTTACAGGGGCTTCCCTGGTGGCTCAGGTGGTAAAGAATCGGCCTGCAATGCAGGAAACTGGGGTTCAATCCCTGGGTCAGGAAGATCCCCTGGAGAAGGGCATGGCAGCCCACTCCAGTATTCTTACATGGAGAATCCCACAGACAGAGGAGCCTGGCAGGCTACAGTCCATGGGGTCACAAAGAGTCAGACACGACTGAGCGACTAAGCACACACACAGAGGTGCTTTATAGGGCTTCGCAGGTGGCTCAGTAGGTAAAGAATCCACTTGCCATGCAGAAGCCACAGCAGCTGCTGGTTCAATCCCTGGGTCGGGAAGATCCCCTGGAAGAGGGAATGGCAACCCATTCCAGTATTCTTGCCTGGAGAATCCCCATGGACAGAGGAGCTTTGCAGGCTACAGTCCATAGAGTCACAAAGAGTCAGAAGTGACTAAGCATGCATGCTCACAGGTGCTTTAAATTATCTTCTGTATTTATTTTTTGTACAGTTTTTCATTGCTTTTCTTCCCCCATGAGACTCTAAACTCCACAAAAGAAGAGACCTGTCTGTCTTACTGGGAGATATTCAGCATCTGGAAAACAATAGGTGCTAAAATATATGTGTAGTGCTAAACAGCTGCTAAGCTGCTAAGTCGCTTCAGTCATGTCCGACTCTGTGCAACCCCATAGACGGCAGCCCACCAGGCATCCCCATCCCTGGGATTCTCCAGGCAAGAACACTGGAGTGGGTTGCCATTTCCTTCTCCAATGCATGAAAGTGAAAAGTGAAAGTGAAGTCGCTCAGTCATGTCCGACTCTTAACAACCCCCTGGACTGCAGCTCCTCCATCCATGGGATTTTCCAGGCAAGAGTACTGGAGTGGGGTGCCATTGCCTTGTCCGGTGCTAAACAGAGGAATGTGTAAATATGCAGCTACAATCTCAACAGCTGAGGTTCCTAGGGCTTGTTTCCTCCCTCTATCACTTTTCCTTTTATTCAAACAACATCAAGATGGTATCTATTTGTTTTAGAACAACAGCAACAACAAAAAATGACTATTTGGGAGGGCTCTTAAATTAGCCATTTCTTGATGGTGATTGATGGACTGACGTTTTCACTTTCCACCTTTCACTTCCATCCTGAGTCACTCTTCATTCTAACACAGACTGCACACTGATAGGTGCTTTTGCAGCTGATGCTGGAACAGCCCCCAGAGTGATTCTGCAGAATCTGAGTTCATCAGTATCATGTCCATTCTCCATAGCCAAGATTACAGGTTCTTTTTGGGCACCCCCCCCTTTTTTCTAGTCAGATTTCACTTGCTTGGGATAAATCTTGTAGGCTATTAAATCTGACTTTCTGATCCCTGCTAACAGAGCATTTGAAGAACTATCAAAGGGATACTGCCAGTGCCTTGTGTATTACAGTAAGCCCTTGATAGCAGCCATCAATGTGTCGTGTGATGCAGAATGTTGTCTAAAGATAAAAATAGGCAGGCGGGCAGGCATCAGCCCAATGGACTTAATTTTACACACGTACAGCCTCTGGCGTGTCTGCAATGAGATTAAATAATGCCATTCTTGGCAGTCCTTGTAAATTTTCTCGAATTGCAAATTTTTAGTTGATACTACAGCTTTGGTGCAACTAAAGCTTTTGGTGTAAAAGAAGAAAAGATTCTATAGCTTTCGGTGTAAAAGAAGAAAAGAAGAAATAGTTGATTCCAAAGAACTCTCTTGTTTAAAAAACCTTGCCAGAGAGGGCATATATCATCAGATAGAAGAATAGACCGAAGGATTTACAGTTCTGTTGTTTTAAAATAGTCTGAGGTGTAGATAAGCAGCACAGACTGAAAGCCTTTCTCAGACCCTCTTTTCTGCCTTCACCCCTGAAAGGGAAATCCTAAGTTTGTTATAAGCTCTCTATTAAACCATAATACATGTTTCCTGCACATCATTAAACCTCTGCGCTGATTACTTGATGCATCTCTCTGAAACAAGTGAGCCCCACTTAGAACAGGAAGCACTTATAAAAATAGCCTTATTAGATACCACCTGTGATTCTGACCCACTGTCAAAGCCCAGATGCAGAGGCCTCGAGGTCAGAAACACCCTGCGTCAGGCAGAATGTATTCTTGCTTCTAGGCCAAACAAAAGACGAGAGCAAGCCCATGGCTGGCAAATCCATCAGATTTCTGGGAACTGATGTCTTATTACAAGTTTGCATATGAAATCGGTGCTCTAAGAAAAAAAGAGGACCTATAGGGCACATTTAAGATGTCTCTCCAGTGCAGTCCTCAGAACTTCATTCAAGGAGAGAGTGATTGGATGGGACCAGAGTGGGAAGCAGAATGGGGAAAGCAATGGGTTGAGACTGAAAACACGTGAGTCTTGTCACGAGTGAGCAGATGCCCATCAAAGTGTGCACATGGATCTCGTTCTGTGTACTTCTGTGTTGATACTATGAAAAGGGTGCTTTCATGGAAGAAAAACAGGTCCTGAAAAGTATGGTTATTTTAATTTTTTTAATGCTAGAATGTCTGAATATAGTGTGTTTGCTAATTTAATCCTAAATCTTTGTTGCATACTCCCTTATGAAGTACAAGGAAATTGCGTGCAAGTACCTCAAAGTGAAAGTATTATCGCTCAGATGTGTCCAGCTCTTGCAACTGGCCCACCACGCTCCTTCATCTGTGGAAATCTCCAGACAAGAATACTGGAATAGGTAGCCATTCCCTTCTCCAGGGGCTTTTCCCAATCCAGGTATCAAACTTGTGTCTCCTGCATTGGCAGGCAGATTCTTTACTGTCTGAACCATTAGGGGAGCTACTTCCTTATTTTTTAATTAAATTTATTTATTTATTTTAATTGGAGGATATTTACTTTACAATATTATGATGGCCTCTGCCACTCTTATTAAGTCAAAGGAAATTGCACCAGGTACTCAAATGTAAAAGTAAAAATAGTCCTTCCATTTGTGACATGCCTGCTTTTTTCAACTCCATGCTGGCTGAGACCACCTCTGTGTCTAATGGGAGAGGTGCAATGAATTCTAAATACTACATTATCTTGCTTTATAACTGCAATACCTAATAACAGAAAGAGGGCTTTGGGCCACAATTAATAGCCATTCTTACAGATCTTTTAACTCTCTGCATTCTCTAAGGAGTTTGCTTTCCATTAACATTTCCAGAAATAGCTTGCTTTACATTATTAAACTGCTGTGAGTGATAGCTCCCAAATTATTCCTAAGCTAATTATTAAAAAATGATTACTCCAAAAGGCTTTCCCCACTTTAAATTGTATTTTTAACAGTCTTGCAATATGAAGATAAAGCCATAGTCATTGCAACAATCTCTGCTTGTAATATAACCAAGATTGGCTTTTATTAAGCCAGTCTCCAGTGTACTCTAAACTGTGTTTTCATTACAAGTTATAGTGCTAAATACCATAGGGAAAGATATGCAAATCAGCAATATTAACCATGCCAGTTTAAGACGAGCCAAACTAACCAAATGAAGGGGATACAGCCACTAGAAAGCTATGTTTTGATTTTTTTTAAAGGTTAATTAGACTGCCTAATTATCCCAAACTGAGAGCATATTATTCTCTTAGAAGAGCAAGCATAATTAACTTAGAGAGGCTTCCCCTACAAGCAAAAACAAGTAAATAAGAAAACTCCAAGCCAAAGTGGTTTGCTTCTGTTGAAATCCTAAGGGTGGCTTGTACAATAGGATCAAACACACAGGTGCGCACACACACACACACACACACACCCATAACGATAGTTGTTAAATGTGTCCATCTTGACAGTTTACAGGATATGGAAAAGCTGACTGCAAATGTATATCCATGATTTATATTCTGTTTAAAGTATGTGTATTAAAAAGCAGGGACATCACTTTGCCAACAAAGGTCCATATAGTCAAAGCTATGACTTTTCCAGTAGTCATATACAGATGTGAGAATTGGACCATCAAGAAGGCTGAGCACCAAAGAATTGATCGGTTTGAATTGCAGTGCTGGAGAAGACTCTTGAGAATCCCTTGGACTGCATGGAGATCAAACCAGTCAATCCTAAAGGAAATCCACCCTGAATATTCATTGGAAGAACTGATGCTGAAGCTGAAACTCCAATACTTTGGCCAACTGATGCAAAGAGCCGGCTCACTGAAAAAGACCCCAATGTTGGGAAAATTGAAGGCAAAAGGAAAGGGGGCAGCAGGGGATGAGATGATTGGCTAGCATAGCCGACCCAATGGACATGAATTTGAGCAAATTCTGGGAGGGACAAGGAAGCCTGGTGTGAAGGACAGGGAAGCCTGGTGTGATGCAGTCCATGGGGTCACAAAGAATCAGACATGACTTAGCAACTGAACACACACACACACATAAAGTATTTGCTTCTCAAGAGAGATTAGAAGAAAATACTTCCTAGGAAAGAACAAGACATTAGTTGCTTTGAACTGCCTAACAAGAATCCCCTTTTCTTTTGGTAACATTGCCCCAATTTTCTTTTTTTTATTTTAATTTTATTTTTTATTTTTTTTTACTTTACAATATTGTATTGGTTTTGCAATACATCAACATGCATCTGCCACGGGTGTACACGTGTTCCCCATCCTGAACCCCCCTCCCACCTCCCTCCCCATACCATCCCTCTGGGTCATCCCAGTGCACCAGCCCCAAGCTTCCTGTATCCTGCATCAAACCTGGACTGACGATTCGTTTCTTATATGATATTATACATGTTTTAATGCCATTCTCCCAAATCATCCTACCCTTGCCTTCTCCCACAGAGTCCAAAAGACTATTCTATACACCTGTGTCTCTTTTGCTGTCTTGCATACAGGGTTGTCGTTACCATCTTTCTAAATTCCATATATATGCGTTCAGTTCAGTTCAGTTCAGTTGCTCAGTCGTGTCCGACTCTTTGCGACCCCATGAGTCTCAGCACGCCAGGCCTCCCTGTCCATCACCAACTCCTGGAGTTCACTCAGACTCTCATGTCCATCGAGTTAGTAATGCCATCCAGCCATCTCATCCTCTATTGTCCCCTTCTCCTCCTGCCCCCAACACCTCCCAGCATCACAGTCTTTTCCAAAAGCCAACTCTTCGCATGAGGTGGCCAAAGTACTGGAGATTCAGCTTTAGCATCATTCCTTCCAAAGAAATCCCAGGGCTGATCTCCTTCAGAATGGACTGGTTGGATCTCCTTGCAGTTCAAGGGACTCTCAAGAGTCTTCTCCAATACCATAGTTCAAAAGCATCAATTCTTCAGCGCTCAGCCTTCTTCACAGTCCAACCCTCACATCCATACATCACCACTGTAAAAACCATAGCCTTGACTAGACCAACCTTTGTTGGCAAAGTAATGTCTCTGCTTTTGAATATGCTATCTAGGTTGGTCGTAACTTTCCTTCCAAGGAGTAAGCGTCTTTTAATTTCATGGCTGCAGTCACCATCTGCAGTGATTTTGGAACCCAAAAAAATAAAGTCTGACACTGTTTCCACTGTTTCCCCATCTATTTCCCATGAAGTGATGGGACCGGATGCCATGATCTTTGTTTTCTGAATGTTGAGCTTTAAGCCAACTTTTTCACTCTCCTCTTTCACTTTCATCAAGAGGCTTTTCAGTTCCTCTTCACTTTCTGCCATAAGGGTGGTGTCATCTGGCATCTGAGGTTATTGATAGTTCTCCCGGCAATCTTGATTCCAGCTTGTGCTTCTTCCAGCCCAGCATTTCTCATGATGTACTCTGCATATAAGTTAAATAAGCAGGGTGACAATATCCAGCCTTGATGTACTCCTTTTCCTATTTGGAACCAATCTGTTCTAACTCTTGCTTCCTGACCTGCATACAGGTTTCTCAAGAGGCAGGTCAGGTGGTCTGATATTCCCATCTCTTTCAGAATTTTCCACAGTTTATTGTGATCCACACAGTCAAAGGCTTTGGCATAGTCAATAAAGCAGAAATAGATGTTTTTCTGGTTCCTCTTTGATCTCTGGTTCCTCTGCCTTTTCTAAAACCAGCTTGAACATCAGGAAGTTCATGGTTCACGTATTGCTGAAGCCTGGCTTGGAGAATTTTGAGCATGACTTTACCAGCATGTGAGATGAGTGCAATTGTGCAGTAGTTTGAGCAGTCTTTGGCAGATCTTCAAGACCCAGATAATCACGATGGTGTGATCACTCATCTAGAGCCAGACATCCTGGAATGTGAAGTCAAGTGGGCCTTAGAAAGCATCACTACGAACAAAGCTAGTGGAGGTGATGGAATTCCAGTTGAGCTATTTCAAATCCTGAAAGATGATGCTGTGGAAGTGCTGCACTCAATATGCCAGCAAATTTGGAAAACTTAGCAGTGGCCACAGGACTGGAAAAGGTCAGTTTTCATTCCAATCCCAAAGAAAAGCATTAGTATACTGTATTGGTGTTTTTCTTTCTGGCTTACTTCACTCTGTATAATAGGCTCCAGTATTATCCACCTCATTAGAACTGATCCAAATGTATTCTTTTTAATGGCTGAGTAATACTGCATTGTGTATATGTACCACAGCTTTCTTATCCATTCATCTGCTGATGGACATCTAGGTTGCTTCCATGTCCTGGCTATTATAAACAGTGCTGCGATGAACATTGGGGTACACGTGTCTCTTTCAATTCTGGTTTCCTCGGTGTGTATGCCCAGCAGTGGGATTGCTGGGTCGTATGGCAGTTCTATTTCCAGTTTTTAAGGAATCTCCACACCGTTCTCCATAGTGGCTGTACTAGTTTGCATTCCCACCAACAGTGTAAGAGAGTTGCCTTTTCTCCACACCCTCTCCAGCATTTATTGCTTGTAGACTTTTGGATCACAGCCATTCTGACTGGCATGAAATGGTACCTCATTGTGGTTTTGATTTGCATTTCTCTGATAATGAGTGATGTTGAGCATCTTTTCATGTGTTTGTTAGCCATCTGTATGTCTTCTTTGGAGAAATGTCTATTTAGTTCTTTGGCCCATTTTTTGATTGGGTCGTTTATTTTTCTGGAATTGAGCTGCAGGAGTTGCTTGTATATTTTTGAGATTAGTTGTTTGTCAGTTGCTTCATTTGCTATTATTTTCTCCCATTCTGAAGGCTGTCTTTTCACCTTGCTTATACTTTCTTTTGTTGTGCAGAAGCTTTTAATTTTTTTTTTTAATTTTATTTTATTTTTAAACTTTACATAATTATATTAGTTTTGCCAAATATCAAAATGAATCCGCCACAGGTATACATGTTAGATCCCATTTGTTTATTTTTGCTTTTATTTCCAATATTCTGGGAGGTGGGTCATAGAGGATCCTGCTGTGATGTATGTCGGAGAGTGTTTTGCCTATGTTCTCCTCTAAGATTTTTATAGTTTTTGGTCTTATGTTTAGATCTTTAATCCATTTTGAGTTTATTTTTGTGTATGGTGTTAGAAAGGGTTCTAGTTTCATTCTTTTACAAGTGGTTGACCAGTTTTCCAAGCACCACTTGTCAAAGAGATTGTCTTTAATCCATTGTATATTCTTGCCTCCTTTGTCAAAGATAAGATGTCCATAGGTGTGTGGATTTATCTCTGGGCTTTCTATTTTGTTCCATTGATCTATATTTCTGTCTGTGCCAGTACCATAGTGTCTTGATAACTGTGGCTTTGTAGTAGAGCCTGAAGTCAGGCAGGTTGATTCCTCCAGTTCCATTCTTCTTTCTCAAGATTGCTTTGGCTATTCAAGGTTTTTTGTATTTCCATACAAATTGTGAAAGTATTTGTTCTAGCTCTGTGAAAAATACCGTTGGTTGCCCCAGTTTTCTTTCTGGAGTTTTCTGTTGCACCTACATTGCAGTGCAACCTTGCTTCCTGCCCAGTTCCATCCCCTTCATGTCCTTACACTTGAATGTTCCCTAGGAAACAATTCAATAAACTAACTGCACACAAATCTCCACTTCAGAGTTTCAGAGAAGCCTTTTCTAGGGAAACCAATATAAGTCACTGGTGAAAGAACTGGCCTACAAAGCAGAAACTAAAATGAGATTTTAGATTTCTCCCACTTGTCTGCTGAGTGCAATGAAGGTTACGACATTGGTAGTTGCGGTGGCGGTGGCTAAATCGCTTCAGTCGTGTCCAACTCTGTGCGACCCCATAGACGCAGCCCACCAGGCTCCGCCGTCCCTGGGATTCTCCAGGCAAGAACACTGGAGTGAGTTGCCATGTCCTTCTCCAATGCATGAAAGTGAAAAGTGAAAGTGAAGTCGCTCAGTCATGTCTGACTCTTCGCGACCCCATGGTCTGCAGCCTACCAGGCTCCTCCATCCATAGGATTTTCCAGGCAAGAATACTGGAGTGGGTTGCCATTGGTAGTTGAGATGGAACTGATAAGCCCCCTCATAGGCTGTTGCAAGATAGCTGTTAAAACTTTCACTGGTGGCAAATTGGCATAGAGTAGAAGGCAATGGCACCCTACTCCAGTACTCTTGCCTGGAAAATCCCATGGATGGAGGAGCCTGGTAGGCTCCAGTCCATGGGGTCGCTAAGAGTTGGGCACAACTGAGCAACTTCACTTTCACTTTTCACTTTCATGCATTGGAGAAGGAAATGGCAACCCGCTCCAGTATTCTTGCCTGGAGAATCCCAGAGACAGAGGAGCCTAGTGGGCTGCCCTCTTTGGGGTCGCACAGAGTTGGACACGACTGAGGCGACTTCGCAGCAGTAGCAGCAGCAGAAGAAGAAATCATGGGCTTCCCTGGTGACTCAGCAGTAAAGAATCTGCCTGCAATGCAGGAGACCCAGATTCAATCCCTGGGTTGGGAAGATCCCCTGGAGGAGGGCATGGCAACCCACTCTAGTACTCTCGTCCAGAGGATCCCATGGACAGAGGAGACTGGTAGGCTACAGCCCATAGGGTCGCACAGAGTTGGACACAACTGAAGCGACAAAGCAGCAGCAGCAACAGCAGAAAACACACTGATATGCATGGTAAATGTTAGGTAAGTATACTATCTCGGATGTTCAAGGATTTCATGAGAATCAGCAATTTTAAGGATAATGAAATTTGATGATTGTGGCTGTGGCTTTTCATGAATCAAAGAAAGATGAGGAAATGCTGACAGTGATTAATACTAATTTAAGACAAAGAATGGAAGACAGAGGACTTCCTTGGAAGCATATAAAGAGATGTTCATCTGTTGTAACCAGGGAGTAGAAAAGAGCTGAGGATTAGCATCAGGAATTAATCATAATTATAGTTGAGCTCCAGAGAAGATTGAAATCCAATCCTAGAAAGTCCAGTAACATATTTTCAAGATCCTGGTTGGAAATGAAAGAGACCCGGGGATTCAGACCTACCTATTTAAGGTTAGGAATATTTTGCTTAAAGATGGTAGTGGCAAATGACTCAGCTGATTGGTTAGGAGCATATGAGGACAAAGAGACCTGCGGAAGAGATACGTTAATGGATGTGGGATTGAGCACAGTGAGAAGATCTTTGTTTTGACTGTTCATGCTCAACAGAGACTATCGAACAGAGAAGAAACAACCAACCAGACAAAATGACTTAACCAGTTGACAACTCTGAAACAATGAGTTCTGAAACAATGGCTGCATAAAGACAGCAGCCAAAGTAGAAGGGGTGGAGACTATGCATGGACCCAACCTGCGTTCCAACTTACCGGTGCTATTCTGGGACTGATGCTGCAGAAAATTTAACCCCCTGGTTACAGAGACCAACGTTAAGCTTCCAGTATGGTACCAGCATACATAAAGACTAGGGACATCATGCATGAGGACATGAGTCACTTAGTAAAAAGTTGATTGTTCATTTACTTTTACTGAGATTGACACATATTCTAAATATAGCTTTGCCTTCCTGACTGCAGGGTATAGTAGCATCAATACATAATGGCTTAAGTGGTTGACCTGATAAAGGATCCTCTTTCACATTTCATCAGACCAAGGGCTCTATTTTACAGCCTAGGAGAAAAGGCATTTGACACAAAATTATAGGGTCCATTCAACTTCTACCACATTGCCTAGAAACTGCTGGCAAAACAGAGCCTTAGAACAACCTTTTGATGACATAGCTGAGGCACCAGCTTGGAGATGACACCTTCAGGGATGGGCATCACCCTCCAAGACCTGGTATACACCCTAAATCCACCGTATGGTTCTATGTTCCGATTGGCAGAATACGTAGATCTGAGAACTAAGGAACAGAAGTAGGAGCAACTCCACTTACCTTCACTCTCAGTTGGGGGCTTTTCTCTCATCCACATAAATGTAGGCACTTGGGTCAAGAGATTCATATTCTCAGAGGGAGGACAGTACTACCAGGGGATACAGCAAGACTACCATTTATCTATAAGCCCTGGCTGCTGGTCTATCACTTCAGGTACCTTATGCCAAGAGACTGCATCACAAGGAAGCTCATTATGCTGGAAAGAATAATTGACATTGACCTTCAGGAAGATGTTGAACTATTGCTACACCATGATGCCAGAGGAAACCTATACTGGAAATTCAGTTGCTTCACTGGAGCTTTTTAATACTCCCCTGCCTAATTGTGGGGAGAAGGCAATGACAACCCACTCCAGTACTCTTGCCTGGAAAATCCCATGGATGGAGGAGCCTGATAGGCTGCAGTCCGTGGGGTCGCTAAGGGTCTGAGCGACTGAGCGACTGAGCGACTTCACTTTCAATTTCCACTTTCCACTTTTCATGCATTGGAGAAAGAAATGGCAACCCACTCCAGCGTTCTTGCCTGGAGAATCCCAGGGGTCGGGGAGCCTAGTGGGCTGCCACCTGTGGGGTCGCACAGAGTCACACACGACTGAAGCGACTTAGCATCAGCAGCAGCCTTATTGTGGAGCTTACCAGGTGGCACAGTTTTTAAAGAATCTTCCTGCAGTAAAGGAGACATGGGTTCAATCCCTGGCTTTAGGGGTATCCCATGGAAGAGGGCATAGCAACCCATTCCAGCATTCTTACCTGGAGAATCCCAGGGACAGAGGTGCAAAGTGGGCTACAGTCCCTAAGGTTGCAAAGAGTCAGAAATGACTGAAGTGACTAGCATGCACACACACACACACACACACACACACACACATTGCCTAACTGTGGCAGAAAATGGTCAAGAAGAAAAGCATTCATAGCATGAGAAGGGCATAGTAACCATGTGCCCAGACTCCTCAAAGATGAGAGCTTGGGTCACCCCATTAGCTAAACCATGAGAGCAGAGGTGCTGGCAGAGTGTGGGAGTCACAATGTGCCATGCAGGAAGGAGCGTTAGTTATGGCCCCATGAACAACTGGGGCACCAGCATGAACTATGGCAGTGGGGGCTATAATTTGTTTCACAAACCTGGCCCTTGTAAATTTTCCCACCAAAATAGACCAACCAGAGTTCTAGAGGAGCTGTATCTAGATAGGTTGAACTTAGATAGCAAATGGGTCCAAGCAGTAAAAGGAGTAGACAGTAGAGGATGCTGGGGTGCAGCACCCAGATCCCTCACTCAATACTGAGTTACTGCTTCCTGCAGCTGCCAAGTGGTATATCCAGGTAGCAGCTCAGGTGGCAATTCTCCAGGAATTTGTGTCGGCCAATGAGAGCTTGCTCATCCAACAATGTGCCCTATCACAAGTATAGATGTCATTCAACAACTGGTCAGTGTGGGAGTACATAGACCTAGTCATGTAGAGATGTGAGAGTTGAACCATAAAAATGACTGAGCACCAAAGAATTGATACTTTCAAACCGTGGTGTTGGAGAAGACTCTTGAGAGTCCCTTGGACTGCAAGGTGATCAAGCCAATCAATCCTAAAAGAAGTCAACACTGAATATTCATTGAAAGGACTGATACTGAAGCTGAAGCTCCAACTTTGGACACCTGATGCAAATAACTGACTTACTAGAAAAGACTCAAATTCTGGGAAAGACTGAAGGCAAAAAGAGAAGGGGGTGGCAGAGGATGAGATGGTTAGATAGCATCACTGACTCAGTGGACATGAATTTGAGAAAACTCCAGGAGACAGTGAAGGACAGAAAAGCCTGGCGTGCTGCCATCCATGAGGTTGCAGAGTTGGACACAACTGAGCAGCTGAAGAGCAACAACAAACACCCGTATCTCCAACGGGTCACTCCAGCTTCAGAGCTGCCATCAACAACCACAGGACCATGCAGAGCAATAACAGCGTTTCTGATATTTAGACATTTCAGTTAACAAGGTACCACATTAAGTATGGAATACCTATAAATATATGGGCTATGTTGCAAATTAAATTTGTTTTTCCCTGTTCAGTTCAGTTCAGTTGCTCATTCAAGTCCAACTGTTTGCGACCCCATGGACCGCAACAGGCCAGGCTTCCCTGTCCATCACCAACTCCTGGAGCTTGCTCAAACTCACATCCATCAACTCGGTGATGCCATCCAATCATCTCATCCTCTGTTGCCCCCTTCTCCTCCTGCCTTCAATCTTTCCCAGCATCATAGACTCTTCTAGTGAGTCAGTTCTTTGCATCAGATGGCCAAAGTATTGGAGTTTCAGCTTCAGAATCAGTCCTTCTAATGAATATTCAGGACCGATTTCTTTTAGGATGGACTGGTTGGATCTCCTTACAGTCCAAGGGACTCTCAAGAGTCTTCTCCAGCACCACAGTTCAAAACCATCAATTCTTCGGCGCTCAGCTTTCTTCACAGTCCAACTTTCACATTCATACATGACCACAGGAAAAACCATAGCCTTGAAGAGACGAACCTTTGTTGGCAAAGTAATGCCTCTGCTTTTCAATATGCTGTCTAGGTTGGTCATAACTTTTCTTCCAAGGAGTAAGCGTCTTTTAATTTCATGGCTGCAGTCACCATCTGCAGTGATTTTGGAGCCCAAAAAAATAAAGTCTGACACTGTTTCCACTGTTTCCCCATCTATTTCCCATGAAGTGTTGGGACCGGATGCCATGATCTTAGTTCCTACACCAGGGATCGAACCCATGCACCTTGCAGTGGAAATGTGGAGTCTTCACCACCGGACCACCAGGGAAGTCCTTCTTCGGCACGAAGCTTTCTTTAAGTCCAACTCTCACATCCATACATGACTACTGAAAAAACCATAGCATTGACTAGACAGACCTTTTTTGGCAAAGTAATGGCTCTGCTTTTTAATATGCTATCTAGGTTGATCATAAATTTCCTTCCAAGGAACAAGCATTGTTTAATTTCATGGCTGCATTCACCATCTGCAGTGATTTTGGAGCCCCAAAAAATAAAGTCAGCCACTGTTTCCACTGTTTCCCCATCTATTTGCCATAAAGTGATGGGACTGGATGCCATGATCTTAGTTTTCTGAATGTTGAGCTTTAAGCCAACTTTTTCACTCGCCTCTTTCATTTTCATCAAGAGGCTCTTTAGTTCTTCTTCACTTTCTGCCATAAGGATGGTTCATCTGTGTATCTAAGGTTATTGAAATTTATCCCAGCAATCTTGATTCCACTTGCGCTTTATCCAGTCCAGCATTTCTCATGATATATTCTGCATATAAGTTAACTAAGCAGGGTGATAATATGCAACCTTGACATACTCCATCCTGATTTGGAACTAGTCTGTTGTTCCATGTCCAGTTCTAACTGTTGCTTCTTGACCTCCATACACATTTCTCAAGAGGCAGGTCAGGTGGTCTGGTATTCCCATCTCTTTAAGAATTTTTAACAGTTTGTTGTCATTCACATAGCCAAAGGCTTTGGCATAGTCAGTAAAGCAGAAATAGATGTTTTTCTGGAACTCTCTTGATTTTTTGATGATTCAGCAGATGTTGGCAGTTTGATCTCTGGTTCCTCTGCCTTTTCTAAATCCAGCTTGAACATCTAGAAGTTCACGGTTCACATACTGTTGAAGCCTGGCTTGGAGAATTTTAAGTATTACTTTGCTAGCATGTGAGATGAGTGCAACTCTGCAGTAGTTTTAGCATTCTTTCACATTGCCTTTCTTTGGGATTGGAATGAAAACTGACCTTTTCCAGTCCTGTGGCCACTGCTGTGTTTTCCAAATTTGCTGGCATATTGAGTGCAGGACTTTCACAGCATCATCTTTTAGGATTTGAAATAGCTTAACTGGAATTCCATCACCTCCACTAGCTTTGTTTGTAGTGATGCTTCCTAAGGCCCACTTGACTTTGCATTTCAGGATATCTGGCAAGGGATCACACCATCTTGTTTATCTGAGTTGTTAAGATCTTTTTTGTTTTGTTCTTCTGTGTATTCTTGCCAGTATGTTTTTTCCTGTATTTAATGGGAAAAAAAAAATTGTAAAATAGACATTTCTCCAAAGAAGACATACAGATGGCTAACAAACACATGAAAAGATGCTCAACATCACTCATTATCAGAGAAATGCAAATCAAAACCACTATGAGGTACCATTTCACACCAGTCAGAATGGCTGCAATCCAAAAGTCTACAAGTAATAAATGCTGGAGAGGGTGTGGAGAAAAGGGAACCCTCTTACACTGTTGGTGGGAATGCAAACTAGTACAGCCACTATGGAGAACAGTGTGGAGATTCCTTAAAAAACTGGAAATAGACATGCCTTATGATCCAGCAATCCCACTGCTGGGCATACACACTGAGAAAACCAGAAGGGAAAGAGACATGAGTACCCCAATGTTCATCGCAGCACTGTTTATAATAGCCAGGACATGGAAGCAACCTAGATGTCCATCAGCAGATGAATGGATAAGAAAGCTGTGGTACATATACACAATGGAGCATTATTCAGCCATTAAAAAGAATACATTTGAATCAGTTCTAATGAGGTGGATGAAACTGGAGCCTATTATACAGAGTGAAGTAAGCCAGAAAGAAAAACACCAATACAGTATACTAACGCATATATATGGAATTTAGAAAGATGGTAACAATAACCCTGTGTACGAGACAGCAAAAGAGACACTGATGTATAGAACAGTCTTATGGACTCTGTGGGAGAGGGAGAGGGTGGGAAGATTTGGGAGAATGGCATTGAAACATGTAAAATATCATGTATGAAATGAGTTGCCAGTCCAGGTTCAATGCACGATACTGGAAGCTTGGGGCTGGTGCACTGGGACGACCCAGAGGGATGGAATGGGGAGGGAGGAGGGAAGAGGGTTCAGGATGGGGAACACATGTATACCTGTGGCGGATTCATTTTGATATTTGGCAAATCTAATACAGTTATGTAAAGTTTAAAAACAAAATAAAATTTAAAAAAAAAAATTGTAAAAACCTACCACAAGATGCATTCCTTTAAGTGGGTCTGTATTCTATGAAGAAATATTTATAACATGCCAACATAAGGCAAAAATAATGAACTTTTTAGAAGGGAGTAATATAAAGGCCTTATTCTTACCCATCTGTATTCATGCAAAGATTTTTGCAGTTAAAAGAAGGAAAAGGAGGAACAGGGAGAAGAAAGAGAAAAGAGAAATAGGGGAAGGGAAAGAAGAAAAATTTCAGGATTTGAAATTTAGCAGTATAAAAGAAAGCTAATCACATGGCCTATTTTCATTTGTTACTAACTTGTCATATAATTTCCTCAACAGTCCAAAATAGTCCTCGACTCCCTAATAAGTTACAAGGAATAGATAAATGCTGGAATTAGTTCTTATAATAAAGGAAACTACACAGCTCCTGTCCCTGCCAGTTGAAACCCTGAAATATAAGTCCTATTTCTTACAGACTGCTGCTGTCTGATTTCAAATGTGACATTGGCTTTGAGTCCTGGGATATTTGCAAAGATGCAAATTTTAACAGGGATTGGCAAGTCTGGGAAAGGATTTGAGGGACAACTGTCAGAGCATTAAAGAAAACTCAGAGGCTTGGTTTCCTCACCTGGGGGAAGGCTTGGTTCTCCTCGACTTTCTGTCTGCTCCCTTTCAAGACTTGGCCAAGGCCACCCCAGAGAGAGGAAGACGCAGGTGTTTCCTCCTCCCAGCCGGGGGGCAATAGCTCAGTTTCTTTCTGTCCCTACGAGTCAGCAAGGCCCCATTCCCACCGTCTTTGCTGTCTCTCACACAGGTCCCAGAATTACAGTTTTCCAAAATCAGCATGAATTTCCTTTCCTTTCCTCAGCAGAGTGCCGTGCTCAGGCTGGAGTATTTTCTCCATCGTGTGGAGCAGCTTGTCTTCTGCTTCCTCTTAGAGGCCAGTTCCCCTGCCCTAATCATTTCCCTCCGTAAACTAGGAACGATGTCAGAAAATGAAGAAATTGAAACAGGCACTTCCACTCCCAGAGGTCAGAAACTGCTCAGGGCCAAGTGTTACAGGGGCATTTGAGGCCAAGAAAAAGCAATTTACTTCTCACAACTTTTTACCAGGAAGTCAAGTGGAGTCACCCCATTAAAACAAGTCATCTCTTACATTTTTCCTCGTTGAGGAGGTTCCCTCAGTGAGGAGAGGGAGCAAAGCCCTTCTGCTTACATGAAGTGGATACAGAGATGCTCTGTACCAGTGGTTCCCAGAAGCCAACCACATTTGAATGTGCTAAAGACTCCCCCTGCAATGCAGGAAACCTGGGTTTGATCTCTGGGTCAGGAAGATCCCCTGGAGGAGGAAATGGCAACCCACTCCAGTATGCTTGCCTGGAGAATTCCATGGGCAGAGGAGCCTGGTGGGCTACAGTCCATGGGGTCGCAAAGGGTGGGACACAACTGAGCACGCACTGAGTGCGGAAGGCGCCTTACAACACAAATTCTGGCTGCAGCCCCTGAATTTCCGATTCAGTCATTTGGGGGTGGTGCTTAAGGATTTGCATTTCTAACCCCTCCCAGGGGATGCTGACCCAAGCTAGCCCACAGCCCTCACTTTATATGGATTTTTGTCCCTACTAGGTCTCTACCATGGGTGTAGGGACAGCAGGTGACCCCAATCGAATGGCTCATCACTGAATCTACTTAGAATGCAGATTTGATTTAAAAGAGACCATGGTAGCATAACGCACTTGCATGCATGGTGCTCGGTCATGTCCAACTCTTTGCGACCACGTGGACTGTAGCCTACCAGTCTCCTCTGTCCATGGAATCCTCCAGGCAAGAATACTGGAGTGGGTTACCATTTCCTTCACCAGGGGATCTTCCCAACTTCAGGGATCAAATTCCTATCTCCTACATTGGCAGGCAGATTCTTTACCACTTCATCACCCGGGAAGCCACAGAGGCAAAATCAATATGAAGAGAAATACGTGGGTACGGGGGAGAAACCATGCTGTTATAATACTGGCTTTCGAGCCTCACCTCTAATCCATAACACACCACTGAGACAGTTTTCACTGGTGCCAAAGAGAACTTTCAATTAGCACATCTGCCACAGAGATAGTTTTCCGAATTTTTTTTTTTTTTTGGTTCAATAGTTTTGTCTTATTTATTTTATTTTTTTTGTTGTTGTTTTTGTTCTTGTTTTTTTTGAAGAGATGTTTAACCACATTTATTTATTTAAAGCACATTGAAACATTACTTTTTGTTTATCATATTGAAAATGTTCAAAAAATTAAGATAAATCATCCAGGCACCGGAAGTCCAGTCAGTGAAAGGCATGTAATTGTTTTCATTCAGCCTGCAAACAAAATGTTGCTTCAGATGAGAATTCAGTTGATTTGCAAACTGTGTTTACTCTTTGCCTTGTCATCACACAGACAAGCCAATTAATGACATTAAAGATTAATTAACAGGGAAGCTGTGTGCCACCTGCCAAAGAGATGATTAAACTTGGGAGTCTGTGTTTCTTTCCAGAGAAGAAAATAAACCTCAGTAATTAAAGGTTCAGAAGCAGCTTTTGTCCTGGGGACCAAGTCCATCCAAGTCAGAATGAGAAAGATTTCTTAAAAAGCCAAATGGTAGGTTCAAGCTGCAGGCAGGTCTTAGCCACTCAGTGGCGCCAATCCCTCTGAGCCAGGAAGCAGCTCCACCTGCCAAGGAAGCAGGAGTCATCACACAGAGCCTCTGTGTGCCTGCACTCAATGAGGAGCGGCAGCAACTCAGAACCGGCTCTCCACCCCCATCCCTTCCCAACTCTCATCATCACCTCCCATATCCCTAGAACAGTCTCTTGGTCTAAGTCCATCTTTTCCCAAATGACCCAGCTGAGGCTGTTTATTTTTCTTCCCAAGAAACACATAGCAAAGGTAAGGTTTGAGGGACTTACCTAGTGGTCCAGAGGCCAAGACTCCACACTTCCAATGCAAGGGGCCCAGGTTCAAGCCTTGGTCAGAGATAAATCCTGTATGCCACAACTAAAAATCTCATGATCTGCAATGAAGATGGAGGATCCCACACGCCACAACCAAGACCCAACACAGCCAAATAAATACATAAATAAATATTTGTTAAAAGGTAAGTTTTGATCATTCTCTTTTTCCCCAAATTTTAAACCTTTTATTTCTTATTGGGGTAGAGCTGATGAACAATGTTGGGGTAGTTTAAGGTGAACAGTGAAGGGACTTAGCTATACATATACATGTATCCATTCTCCCCTCAAACCCACTCCCATCCACCCTGGCACATAACGTTGAGCAGAGTCCTATGTATTATACAGTAGGTCCTTGTTGGCTATCCATTTTAAATACAGCAGTGTGTACAGGACCTTCCCCAAATCCCTAACTATCCCTCCCCCCCCGACAACCATAAGTTCATTTTCTAAGTCTGTGAGTCTTTTTCTGTTTTGTAAGTAAGTTCATTTGTATTGTTTCTTTGTTGGTTCATTCTAAAAATACACAAGTAAGCAGAAAGTTTAACTGAGGTTGGGAGAAGGGCATGATCTCACCAGAACTTCAGACCACTGATGGTAACACACACTGGATAACGTTTCACAGTTCATAGTGTGTGCTTTTATATGCATGCGATCCTGTTATATACTCTCGATAGACTTGGAAAGTGGTCTTCACTGTTTTTTGCACAAGTGAGTAAACTAAGCCAATGGTGAGTGTGAAAAGTCTAGGGAGAGGAGGTGTCAAATGATCCCCCCAGGAGTGCTGATAATATAGCTTTGACTGGCTGTGGGCTTCTCTCACCGACAAGTGTAGAATAAGGGACCTGACTGTAGAACCCACAACGGTTAAGGCGTTATGAAAATCTTGCACTGAGAGAAAAAACATGGAATGTCATCACTTCTAAACCTAAGATAAGCAGCTAATTAATTAAATAATACACTGTTAAAAGCTATAGCTCATGGATCTTTAATATGACCATATGATGCAGCGCTAATCCAGAATATCTTTGAGAATGACAGGGGACAAATCAGAACTTGTGGTCATCTCATGACTGGCAAAGTGCTTCAAAAGTAAATACCTATGTTTTTCAGTGTTTCAGATAGTGGTATTCCAAGTATCTATTGTGGGTGTTTTGGAGACACACAATGCTATAGGTGAAATATATGATGTGTTTAGCCAAGATAAATTTCCTATATGTTCTCATCCAGAAAAAATTTTTCAGTAAAAGCCTTCCTGTCATACAGAGTGAAGTAAGTCAAAAAGAGAAAAACAAATATCATACATTAAAGTATATATGTGGACTCTAGAAAAATGGTACAGACTAATCTATCCACAGAGCAGGAATAGAGAGGTAGGTATAGAGATCACACATGTGGACACAGTGGGGGAAGGGGAGGGTGGGACTACTTGGGAGATTGGGATTGACATATATACACTACTACGCATAAAAAAGATAACTAGTGGGGAGTTGCTATAAAGTACACAAAGTTCAACTTGGTGCTCTGTGATGATCCAGAGGGGTAGGAAAAGAGTGGGATGGGAAGGAGGTCCAAGAAGGAGGGGATGTAGGTATGCATATGGCTGGTTCACTTCATTGCACAACAGAAACTAACACAAGATTGTAAAGGAATTATATTCCAATTAAAAACATTATTAGAAGAGCTATATAATCCTAAAGGAAGGTTGGAATAATTTCAGTTGAAGCCTTGGAGAAATTTAATGGAGAAAGTAACATTCAGGTTCAACTATGAAGGACCAGTAGATAATCTATGGCAAAACAAAGAGTATTTTGAGGTTAGAAGAATTGCTTGAAGAAATGATAAACCAAGCCAATGTTATAGACATAGGAAGTATATTATGCTTGAGGAATAGTGAGTAGGACAATTTTTTTTAATTAGATTTTTTTTTTCCTCTCAAAGTGTAAATGAATGGAGATTCCACAGTAATTTATTAACATACAGTGTAATCTTACATAAACCTGGACAGTGCTTCCCAAAGTTAAATATTTATGAAATTACATTTTAATTTAGATAAAAGATAAAATTTGCTTCAGGTCATATTTAATATAAGAATCATATAGTGATTAAAAAGGCCATTGGTTTCAATGTTTAATAACATTACTATGTAATTACTGTAAAGGTTACTGAGTCAGCAGAAGACACTACAAATAATTAAAAGCCTAGAAATGGAAATGGCTAGGAATTGATAACTTTAGTGCTAGGAGGGAAAGGAAATGAAAGAGTAAATATATATATATATATCCATTCATATCAACAGATAAACAGTGCCTTTCTTGAGCAGTGAAATGTTAAAGTTGTTATGTTTAATTCCCTGGTCAAGTTTATCTGCAAGTAGATAGTGAGTCCTGATGGGATAGGCAGCCTGGGTTTTCATGCTTTTGTGATTGTCTGATGCTATGGAAACATTCCAGAGATGCTGACAGAATGGGAGAGAAGGAGCATTTATTTAAGAGAATCTTGAATACTGTATATTCAATGAATGCAAAAATTAATGAATCTAACATAATGTTGAAGGAGATAGCAGTATGTTAGTCTCTGAGAAGGAGCAAGAGTTGAGTTTATCACTGTAAAAAAATAAAATAGAAACCATTACTTTGCACAATAACAACCACACCAACATAACAACAAAAAACACATAATATTCATTTATTTTGCAAATTTTAGATGTACAAAGGTATGCACCAATAGGCTGTAGAGCTACAGTAGTAAATAAAGTTCCTGTCGTCCTGGAGAAAGAAAATTTTTTAAAATATGTAAATTAATTTTTGTAGTGATGAATATTCTGAAGAAAAACAGATATTTCTTCAAGGAAGACATACAATGGCCAAGAGGCACATAAAATGTATTCAACATCACTAATTATTAGAAAAATGCAAATCAAACTACAATGAGATATCATGTCACACCAGTCAGAATGGTCATCATCAAAAAAATCTACAATGAGGTACCATCTCATGCCAGTCAGAATGGCTGCTATCAATAAGTCTACAAACAATAAATGCTGGAGAGGGTGCACAGAAAAGAGAACCCTCTTACACTGTTGGTGGGAATGCAAACTAGTACAGACACTATGGAGAACAGTGTGGAGATTCCTTAAAAAACTGGAAACAGAACTCCCATACAACCCAGCAATCCCACTGCTGGGCATACACACCGAAGAAACCAGAACTGAAAGAGACACGTGTACGCCAATGTTCATCGCAGCACTGTTTACAATAGCCAGGACATGGAAGCAACCTAGATGTCCATTTGCAGACAAATGGATAAGAAAGCTGTGGTACATATACACAACACAATATTACTCAGCTATTAAAAAGAATGCATTTGAATCACTTCTAATGAGGTGGATGAAACTGGAGCCTATTATACAGAGCGAAGTAAGTCAGAGAAAAACACCAATACAGTATATTAACACATATATATGGAATTTAGAAAGATGGTAATGATGACCCTATATGCAAGACAGAAAAAGAGACACAGAAATAAAGAACAGACTTTTGGACTTTGTGGGAGAAGGTGAGGGTGGGATGATTTGAGAGAATAGCATTGAAATGTGTATATTACCATATGTGAAATAGATTTCCAATCCAGGTTCGATGCATGAGACAGGGTGCTCAGGGCTGGTGCACTGGGATGACCCTGAGGGAGGTGGGAGGGGTTTCAGGATGGGGGACACATGTACACCCATGGCTGATTCATGTCAATGTATGGCAAAAACCACTACAATATTGTAGAGTAATTAGCCTCCAATTAAAATAAATTAATTAATTTTTTTAAATCTACAAACAATAAATGTTGGAAAGGATGTGGATAAAAGGGAACCTTCCTACACTCTTGGTGGAAATGTAAATTGATTCAACCACTATGGAGAACACTATGGAGTCCCCTTAAAAAAAACTAAAACTGGAACTCCCAGTGACTCAGCACTTCCACTACCAGGCATATACCCTGAGAAAATCATAATTCAAAAAGACACATGCACCCTACTGTTCATTGTTGCACTGTTTGCAATAGCCAGAATATGGAAGCAACCTAAAAGTCCATCGACAGAAAAGTGGCTGAAGAAGACGTGGTACATGTTGGGGGAGTGTGTCATTTCCTCGGTTCTGTCTTGCCACAGCAAAGATTGGAAATGGTGGGCCAGTGTTACTGCTCGGTTACAGCTCAGTTTTACTTGACAAACAAAGGATAGTACACCCTTGAGACACAAGGGCAGGCCGCCCACAAAGGCGAGTCCTCAATCATCTTGGCTTCCTCTTTTTATGCATTTGTCTCCATGCTCCTGAGCCTACCCTATGCAAACTGGGTTAGCCAGGAGGGCTGTTTTTTTCACCTGAGGTTCTCACTCAGGTCTGTGGATTTTCTTTTGCTCCATTTTCGCGAGCTTTTCCCTTTCTTTGTCTTTCAGCCACCGCCACTTTGGACTCCTTTTTCCTACTCTAATTACCTAACATTCCCCCCTCAAGAGATGGGCAGCTCAATTCTTTGGGAATATGGGCATTGAGGTCTCTCTGGCTACTTCCTGCTGAGCTGAGATGGCAAGGGGCCTTGGGCCTCCTCCTCTCACTAGTCTCATGCCTCAGAGTCCTTACAGCAGTGTCCATCTAAGGGTGAATGATATTTTTCGTGGTCAGGTATAGTTTTATATATCCTTGTTCAACTAGCGCTGCATTCTTTAGCTTGTTGACCTGGGCAGAGACAAAATGGATTGAACAATTGATAATACATGGAGTGATCATAAGCAGCATCAACATGGTGATAACAGGGGTTAGTAAGGGCATTAGCCAACTCTAAATCCCCCCTCACCAGGAGAAGGATCCCCAAAAGAGACTGTAGCCACCCTGAAAATTCTCCAGCTCATTCTTCAAGATCCTGTATCATCTCAATGTTTTTCTTAAGGACTGTGAGACTTTCTTTAACTTAGCTGGAGGTATTTACCCAGAAACAACATGTCTCATTCAAGATGGCTCAAGTTCCTCCTTGTTCAGGGATCAGGAGCTCTATCTCCTGTCTATTTTGGAGTACAACCCCTGCCAAGCTGTGTTGGCTCTTTAGAGCTATCCTGAGAAATCTTATCCCCAGAAACTTAATTTTGGGGGTGTTCGCTAGAATGGTACTCATTTGTAGTCCTGAATGGGTATCTGAGATCTCCCAGGGCTCACAGGTGCATTGACTGTCCTCTTCTGTTTTCTTTCATGGCTTGACTCATGAGTCGTGAATCCAGGAGTCATATCCTGGTACCTTGACTGCTGTGGGGGTAGACACTATTACAGGGTAGGGGCCCTTCCAGGTGGCCTGGAGTTGAGCCTTTGGGGACCCATCTTTCCAGACTTTAATTAGGACTGGAGCCCCTGGAGCATATAGTGGTGGCTCTGTAGAATCTTTTGGGTCCTAGTTGACACCCACAAGGAGATATCTTGTTGGAATTGCCCAATGGCCATGGTATAACATCTCCCGGGTTATCTTTTTTATTCCTGATTTTAAGAACTGGTTGGCTCTTTTTACTTTTCCTGAAGACTGAGGCCTCCAGGCACAATGGCGGTAATAAGGAATGCCCAATGCTTTAGCGACCCCTTGGGTGAGCTTAGAAGTAAATGATGTCTCATTGTCACTGTGCAATGATCTGGGCAGACCAAATCTCAGAATGATTTCATGGAGCAGTTGTTTTAACCATCTCCTCAGTCTAGATGGGAAAGCCTTCAATCCAACCTGTGAATGTATCTATCATGACTAGTAGGTATTTGTACCTTTGGGAAACTAGCATCTGAGTGAAGTCCATGTGCCAGTCCTCTCCTGGGTAGGTCCCATGCCGCTGGATGGGCTGGGCCAGCTGGGGTCTTTGAGCTCCTTGGAGGTTAATTGGCAAATGGGACAAAAGGAAACCACTTGTCTTATGGTTGTTTGGAGGCCTTTTCCTCTGAAGGACCTCTCTAATAATCTTTGGAGGGCCTTCTCCCCTAAATGAGTGATGGCATGTAAGGAGTTAACCAGCTTCCACTGGAGAGTCCCAGGCAGAAACAGGCACCCCTCCTTTTGGAACTGCCCCATATGATCTTCTTGAAAGCCCTCACTTGTAGCTTTAAGAGTCTCACCTTCAGTATATGAAGGAGTTTCTGGCAAATTAGTCTGTGGAACTAAGGTGGCAACCCCTATTAGGTCATTGTTCTGTAACGCTGCTCTCTTAGCTGCCTGATCAGCTGCTTGGTTCCCTTGTGCCACTTCCGTGCTCCCTTTTTGGTGTCCTTTACAGTGGGAGACTGAAACCTCCATGGGCAGATGGACTGCCTCCAAGAACCTATGGATTTGATCACCATATTTGATTGGGGACCCTCAGGTGGTCAAGTGGCCGCTTTCTTTCCAAATAGCAGCTTGTGCATGTAGCACCAGAAAGGCATACTTGGAGTCAGTGTAAATGGCTACTCTTTTTTCCTTTTCCAAGCTCTAAAACTTGAGTCAGGGCTATGAGTTGAGCCAATTGGGCTGAAGTACCAGCTGGCAAAGGTTTAGCCTCTATAGTCTCTAAATTGGAGACTGGCCCTTCTTTTTCATCCAAGACAAAGCTGCTTCCATAAGTGTACCACATTTCCTCAGGATTGGTAAGAGGATCTTCCAACAATCCCTCTTGGGATTTTGTCCAGTGGTCCAAGGTTTCTAGGCAAGAGTGAATGGGGAGAGAGCCCTCGGGTGTAGGCAGGAGGGTAGCTGGGGTAAGAACCTCTCAAAGGGATATAGTCAGGCCTGGATTTTCCATCAGCACTACTTGATATCTGAGGATCCTTTGATCAGTCATCCATAAATGGCCTCTCCCATTCAGAAGTTGTTTCACTTGGTGGCTGGTAAAAATAGTTAGTTTGCCCCTGAGAAGAGTTTTAAAGCATCGTCTACCAGGGACCACCAGAAACTGTTGGTAAAATATTTGTCCATCCCAGCAACAAAGAAGTGCTTGGGTGAATCTTTCTGTAACTGTTTTTCCTATAGCACCCAAGTTGATACAGGTTTGGAAGGAGAAGACTCCGGAATAGGAGATCAAGACAGACTAGTAGTCCCTCTGTCAATCAAGAAATTCTCAGACCTACCTGCCACATCCAATTGCACCCTTGGCTCCAGCCCCATGATGGTTATCTGTGACAGGCGGGCTGGCTGGAGAGGGCCGCTTCAGTCCTGTTGAACCATCGTGAGGGAAGCCTTGGTGCTTGACCTTGAGGCTCTTGGTCCTGAGGGCAGAGTGAAGCCCAGTGCCCCAATTGATGGCATTTGTAGCAAGCCATTTTAGGAGACTTGCCACAATTTGGACACTTTTTGGCCCAATGTCCCACCTGTCTACAGATTAGGCATTTGCCTCATGCCTTGTCTTTTAAGGACTTGGGGTCTGCCATAGGGCTTCCCTGGAGGGCCACCAGCATCTGGGCATACCTTGTCTCTTTCCTTTTCTCCCTTTCCGGGGCCTTGGCCTCCCTCTCCTGTTTTGTTATGAAGGGTATTGGTGGCTGTCTGGACCATCTCGTCTAAAGAGGCAAGCAGGGTCCTGCTGATGTAGCTGTTGTAACTTTATCCTGATGTCTGATGCACATTGGGACAGGAATTTGTCCTTTAAAATCACCTGTCCCTCATAAGAGTCTAAGTCCAAATTGTAAACTATTGGAGGGCTTATTTTAGACTTTTCAGAAAAGCAATGGGGTTCTCACTGGACTCCTGAGTTATTGCTGAGACCGGGCACAGTCCCATAACTAATAGGACTCTTTCTATTTCCATGGGTGGACTTCCTTAGGACTGAGTCTTTCTGAAGTTTATCCTGCCCAGTACTGTTGCAACCTGAGTGCTGGGCATCCCCAGGTCACGGTGCAGATCCCCAGGAAGGTTGAGGTGTGACAACTTCCCAAGGACCAGATCCCTAAGCAGGTCGAGGCAGGTCAACCTCCTGGGACCCCAGGCTGGAGTTCGGTATCCCCAAGGTCTCTAGTATGACCCATGCTGGGTAGGATTAAGAGGTTGTAATCTTAACTGATTGCTGGTTTGTCCATGGCAGATGGGAATAGATACTGTGATGTAAAGCAATCCAAGCCTGAGCCCTGAGACTTGTAACCAAACAGCCTTAAGCCTTATCATCTTATTGCTCTGAGGGAATGTAAGTCACTGATTTCTTCCTCTAGTCTTCCATAAGAGCAGTTTAGGGTGTTTCCAATGGTAAACATTTCATTGTCATAAACTTGCTTTAGATAATAGCAGAAGTAAGTAATGCTCAAAATTCTCCAAGCCAGGCTTCAACATTATGTGAACCGTGAACTTCCTGATGTTCAAGCTGGTTTTAGAAAAGGCAGAGGAACCAGAGATCAAATTGCCAACATCCGCTGGATCATCGAAAAAGCAAGAGAGTTCCAGAAAAACATCTATTTCTGCTTTACTGACTATGCCAAAGCCTTTGACTGTGTGGATCACAATCAACTGTGCAAAATTCTGAAAGAGATGGGAATACCAGATCACCTGATCCGCCTCTTGAGAAATTTGTATGCAGGTCAGGAAGCAACAGTTAGAACTGGACATGGAACAACAGACTGGTTCCAAATGGGAAAAGGAGTACATCAAGACTGTATATTGTCACCCTGTTTATTTAACTTCTATGCAGAGTACATCATGAGAAACACTGGACTGGAAGAAACACAAGCTGGGATCAAGATTGCCGGGAGAAATATCAATAACCTCAGATATGCAGATGACACCACCCTTATGGCAGAAAGTGAAGAGGAACTCAAAAGCCTCTTGATGAAAGTCAAAGTGGAGAGTGAAAAGTTGGCTTTAAGCTCAGCATTCAGAAAATGAAGATCATGGCATCCAGTCCCATCACTTCATGGGAAATAGATGGGGAAACAGTGGAAACAGTGTCAGACTTTATTTTTCTGGGCTCCAAAATCACTGCAGATGGTGACTGCAGCCATGAAATTAAAAGATGCTTACTCCTTGGAAGAAAAGTTATGACCAACCTAGACAGCATATTCAAAAGCAGAGACATTACTTTGCCAACAAAGGTCCGTCTAGTCAAGGCTATGGTTTTTCCAGTGGTGATGTATGGATGTGAGAGTTGGACTGTGAAGAAGGCTGAGCACCGAAGAATTGATGCTTTTGAACTGTGGTGTTGGAGAAGACTCTTGAGCGTCCCTTGGACTGCAAGGAGATCCAACCAGTCCATTCTGAAGGAGATCAGCCCTGGGATTTCTTTGGAAGCAATGATGCTAAAGCTGAAACTCCAGTACTTTGGCCACCTCATGCGAAGAGTTGACTCATTGGAAAAGACTGTGATGCTGGGAGGGATTGGGGGCAGGAGGATAAGGGGACGACAGAGGATGAGATGGCTGGATGGCATCTCTGACTCGATGGACATGAGTCTGGGTGAACTCCAGGAGTTGGTGATGGACAGGGAGGCCTGGTGTGCTGCTATTCATGGGGTTGCAAAGAGTCGGACACGACTGAGCGGCTGATCTGATCTGATCTAATGACAAAGGAGTGGGTTATTTGGTCCTGTTAGGAGCATTGAGAGTATTTTAATAATATGCTGGGTGGAGCAATGTTGCCTATGGAAAAGGCCAGGGTCCTGGTTGTAGGAGTTAGTAAATGGCTTCAGGGAAAATTGATGAGGCAACAGATCAGATGTTCCATAAAAGGAAGTGCAGATTTGATCCTGAGGATATGTTTGCAGCTTTAGGAGAAGGGTGGTAAGTGTTTGGGTCCAAACAGCCTGCAGGGCTTACTCCCAAAGTGACAAACATTATCCCTGGAAGGTCAATTGCCCTTGAAGGGATGCCACCATTGATGGACTTCTAGCAGGCATTGTGTGCCTGTCACCCGCCCCAGCAGGTTCACTGAGAGATTGCTGTTGTTGCACGTGTTGTAGGAAACATGGAAGATGAAGGCCTGAAAATCTAGAGGGGTTGGATATCATACAGTATTTCCCTCTCAAGGGCCAGCTATTTTCTGGTTGTCCCTCCAGAAGATTGTAGAGGCAACATTGTGGGCCTTGATGGGGCTCAGGGAAAGTGCATGAAACAGGAGGAAGGGGGCAGGGCACAACTTTCGACAGAATGGCATAGCCCAAGGACATGACATAAACCAATTAAAATCAAATGGGTCCAAGATGACAGACAAGTTAAATTCAGCTAAACCTTAATCCTCAATCTGCAAGCTAAATGACACACCCAGAGGCACCATCAAAAACTAAGGAGTGTTGCCCAAATGTTGGAATGATCCTCCCACTCAAGCATATGAGCTCAAAAAAACTAACCACACCACATTTCATGGCCTACACATACACCCTCTGTGATGCCACACACTCTGTGGACTGTGCTTCTCTCTGAATCCGAACAAATCTACCTCTTACCTATCAAAGTGAAAGAGGAGAGTGAAAAAGTTGGCTTAAAGCTCTACATTCACAAAACTAAGATCATGTCATCCGGTCCCATCATTTCATGGCAAATAGATTGGGAAACAGTGGAAACAGTGGCAGACTTTATTTTGAGGGACTCCAAAATCACTGCAGATGGTGACTGCAGCCATGAAATTAAAAGACACATCCCTTGGCAAGAAAGTTATGACCAGCCTAGATAGCAGAGACATTACTTTGCTTTTGAACTGTGGTGTTGGAGAAGACTCTTGAGAGTCCTTTGGACTGCAAGGAGATCCAACAAGTCCATCCTAAATGAGATCAGTCTTGAGTGTTCATTGGGAGGACTGATGTTGAAGCTGAAACTCCAATACTTTGGGCACCTGATGCGAAGAGTTGACTCATTTGAAAAGACCCTGATGCTGGGAAAGATTGAAGGTGGAAAAAGAAGGGGATGACAGATGATGAGATGGTTGGATGGCATCACTGACTCAATGGACATGAGTTTGAGTAAACTCTGGGAGTTGGTGATGGACAGGGAGGCCTGGCGTACTGAAGTCCATCGGGTCACAAAGAGTCAGACATGACTGAGCGACTAAACTGAACTGAACTGAACCTATCAATGTGTCTCTCACTGAATTTTTTGCAGTGAGACATCAAGTACCTGAGCTTAGATTCCTTGCCATCCAAGGGACTCTCAAGAGTCTTCTCCGGCACTCAGCTTTCTTTATAGTGCAACTCTCACATCCATACATGACTACTGGAAAGACCATAGCTTTGACTAGATGAATCTTTGCCAGCAAAGTTATGTCTCTGCTTTTTAATATGCTGTCTAGGTTGATCATAGCTTTTCTTCCAAGAAGCAAGCATCATTTAATTTCATGGCTGCAGTGATCTGCAGTGATTTTGCAGCACACAAAAAATAAAGTCTGTCACTGTTTCTATTCCTTCCCCATCTATTTGCCATGAAGTGATGTGACCAGATGCTATGATCTTAGTTTTATGAATGTTGAGTTTTAAGCCAACTTTTTCACTCTCCTCTTTTACTTTCATCAAGAGGCTCTTTAGTTCTTTGCTTTCTACCATACGTGAGGTGTCATCTGCGTATCTGCAGTTATTGAGATTTCTCCCAGCAATCTTGATTCCAGCATGTGCTTCATCCAGCCTGGTATTTCACATGATGTACTCCCTAGAAGTTAAATAAGCAGGGTGACAAAATACAGTCTTGATGTACTCCTGTCCCAATTTGTAACCAGCCTTTTATTCCATGTCTAGTTCTAACTGTTGCTTCTTGACCTGCATATAAATTTCTCAGGAGGCAGGTAGGGTGGTCTGGTATTCCCATTTCTTTAAGAATTTTCCACAGTTTGTTGTGATCCACACAGTCAAAGGTTTTGGCATAGTCAATAAAGCAGAATCAGATGTTTTTTCTGGAACTCTCTTGCCTTTTCAATGCCCCAGCAGTAACTTGATCTCTGGCTCCTCTGCCTTTTCTAAATCCAACTTGAACATCTGGAAGTTCTTGGTTCACATACTATTGAAGCCTGGCTTGGAGAATTTTGAAATTACTTTGCTAGCATGTGAGATGAGTGCAATTGTGCAGTCGTTTGAGCATTCTTTGGTATTACCTTTCTTTGGGATTGGAATGAAAACTGACCTTTTCCAGTCCTGTGGCCACTGCTGAGTTTTCCAAATTTGCAGGAATATGGAGGACAGCCCTTTCACAGCATCATCTTCTAGGATTTGAAATAGTTCAGCTGGAATTCTTCAACTCCACTAGCTTTGTTCATAGTGATGCTTTCGAAGGTCCACTTGACTTTGCATTCCAGGATGCCTGGCTCTAAGTGAGTGATCATAACATCGTGATTATCTGGGTTGTGAAGATCTGTTTTGTATAGTTCTTCTGTGTATTCTTGCCACCTCTTCTTAATATCTTCTGCTTCTGTTAGGTCCATACCATTTCTACCCTTTATTCTGCCCATCTTTGCATGAAATAGTCCTTTGGTATCACTAATCTTCTTGAAGAGATCTCTAGTCTTTCTTATTCTACTGTTTTCCTCTATTTCTTTGCATTGATCACTGAGGAAGGCTTTCTTATCTCTCCATGCAATTCTTTGGAACTCTGCATTCAGATGGGTAAATCTTTCCTTTTCTCCTTTGCCTTTAGCTTCTCTTCTTTTCACAGCTATTTGTAAGGCCTCCTCAGACAATCATTTTGCCTTTTTGAATTTCTTTTTCTTGGTGATGGTCTTGATCCTTGCCTCCTGTACAATGTCACAAACTTCCACCCATAGTTCTTCAGGAACTCTGTCTATCAGATCTAATCCCTCAAATCTATTTGTCACTTCCATTGTATAATCATAAGGGATCTGATTTAGGTCATACCGGAATGGTCTGATCACTCACCTAGAGCCAGACATCCTGGAATGTGAATTCAAGGGGGCCTTAGAAAGCATCACTATGAACAAAGCTAGTGGAGGTGATGGAATTCCAGTTGAGCTATTTCAAATTCTGAAAGATGATGCTGTGAAAGTGCCGTCCTTCATATGCCTGTAAATTTGGAAAACTCAGCAGTGGCCACAGGACTGGAAAAGGTCAGTTTTCATTCCAATCCCAAAGAAAGGCAATGCCAAAGAATGCTCAAACGACTGCACAATTGCACTCATCTCACACGTGAGTAAAGTAATGCTCAAAATTCTCCAAGCCAGGTTTCAGTAGTACATGAACCGTGAACTTCCAGATGTTCAAGCTGGTATTAGAAAAGGCAGAGGAACCAGAGCTCAAATTGCCAACATCTGCTGGATCATTGAAAAGGCAAGAGAGTTCCAGAAAAATATCTATTTCTCCTTTCTTGACTATGCCAAAGCCTTTGACTGTGTGGATCAAAATAAACTGTGGAAAACTCTGAAAGAGATGGGAATACCAGACCACCTGACCTGCCTCTTGAGAAACCTATATGCAGGTCAGGAAGCAAAAGTTAGAACTGGACATGGAACAACAGACTGGTTCCAAATAGGAAAAGGAGTACGTCAAGGATGTATATTGTCACCCTGCTTATTTAACTTCTATGCAGAGTACATCATGAGAAACGCTGGGCTGGAAGAAGCACAAGCTGGAATCAAGATTGCCGGGAGAAATATCAATAACCTCAGATATGCAGATGACACCACCCTTATGGCAGAAAGTGAAGAGGAACTCAAAAGCTTCTTGATGAAAGTAAAAGAGGAGAGTGAAACTGTTGGCGTAAAGCTCAACATTCAGAAAACGAGGATCATGGCATCTGGCCCCACCACTTCATGGCAAATAGATGGGGAAACAGTGGAAACAGTGTCAGACTTTATTTTTGGGGGCTCCAAAATCACTGCAGATGATGACTGCAGCCATGAAATTAAAAGACACTTACTCCTTGGAAGGAAAGTTATGACCAACCTAGATAGCATATTCAAAAGCAGAGACATTACTTTGCCAACAAAGGTCCGTCTAGTCAAGGCTATGGTTTTTCCTGTGGTCATGTATGGATGTGAGAGTTGGACTGTGAAGAAAGCTGAGCACCGGAGAATTGATGGTTTTGAACTGTGGTGTTGGAGAAGACTCTTTAGCATCCCTTGGACTGCAAGGAGATCCAACCAGTCCATTCTGAAGGAGATCAGCCCTGGGATTTCTTTGGAAGCAATGATGCTAAAGCTGAAACTCCAGTACTTTGGCCACCTCATGCAAAGAGTTGACTCATTGGAAAAGACTGTGATGCTGGGAGGGATTGGGGGCAGGAGGAGAAGGGGACGACAGAGGATGAGATGGCTGTCCTCTGATGGCATCACCGACTCGATGGACATGAGTTTGAATGAACTCCGAGAGTTGGTGATGGACAGGGAGGCCTGGCATGCTGTGATTCATGGGGTCGCAAAGAGTCAGATACGACTGAGCAACTGAACTGAACAGAACTGAACTGAATGGTCTTAGTTTCATTGAGTTAGACAAGGCTGTGGTCCGTGTGGTCAGATTGGCTAGTTTTCTGTGATTATGATTTCAATGTGTCTGCTCTCGGATGCCCTCTCGCAACACCTACAGTCTTACTTGGGTTTCTCTTACCTTGGACGTGGGGTTACTCTTCAAGGCTGCTCCAGCAAAGCGCAGCCGCTGCTCCTTACCTTGGACAAGGGGTATCTCCTCACGGCTGCCCCTCCTGACCTTGAACACGGAGTAGCTCCTCTAGGCCCTCCTGCGCCCGTGCAGCCGCCGCTCCTTGGGCGTGGGGTTGCTCCTCTAGGCCGCCGCCTTGACGTCGGGCGTGTGGTAGCTCCACTCGGCCGCAGCCCCTGACCTCAGGCGTGGGGTAGCTCGTCTAGTGGTTTTCCCCACTTTTTTTCAATTTAAATCTGAATTTGGCAATAAGGAGTTCATGATCTGAGCCACAGTCACTTCCTGGTCTTATTTTTGCTGACAGTATAGAGCGTCTCCATCTTTGTCTGCAAATAATATTATCAATCTGATTTCAGTATTGACCACCTGGTGATGTTCATATGTAGAGTCTTCTCTTGTGTTGTTGGAAGAGGGTGTTTGATATTATCAGTGCGTTCCCTTGGCAAAACTCTGTTAGGTTTTGTCCTCCTTCATTTTGTACTCCAAGGCCAAGTCTGTCTGTTACTCTTGGTATCTCTTGAATTTCTACTTTTGCATCCCATCCCCTATAATGAAAAGGGCATCTTTTTTGGGTGTTAGTTCTAGAAAGTGTTGTAGGTCTTATAGAACCATTCAACTGTAGCTTCTTCAGTGTTACTGGTCAGGGCACAGACTTAGATTACTGTGATATTGAATGGTTTGTCTTGGAAACGGACAAAGATGGCTCTGTTGTTTTTGAGATTGCGCCCAAATACTGCATTTTGTACTCTTTTGTTGACTATGATGGCTACTCCATTTCTTCTAAGGGATTCTTGCCCACAGTAATAGATATAATGGTCATCTGAATTAAATTCACCCATTCCAGTCCATTTCAGTTCACTGATTCCTAAAATGTTGATGTTCACTCTTGCCATCTCCTATTTGACCACTTCCAACTTGCCTTGATTCATGGACCTAACATTCCAGGTTCCTATGAAATATTGTTCCTTACAGCTTTGGACTTTACTTCCATCACCAGTCACATCCACTACTAGGCATTGTTTTCTCTTTGACTCCATCTCTTTATTCTTTCTGTTGCTATTTCTCCACTCTTCTCCAGTAGCATATTGGGTACCTACTGACCTGGGGAGTTCATCTTTCAGTGTCCTTTCTTTTTGCCTTTTCATACTGTTCATGGGGTTCTCAAGGCAAGAATACTGAAGTGATTTGCCTTTGCCTTCTCCAGTGGACCACGTTTTGTCAGAACTCTCCACCATGACCCATCCTTCTTGGGTCTTCCTGCATGGCATGGCTCATAGTTTCATTGAGTTAGACAAGGCTGTGGTCCATGTGATCAGTTTGATTAGTTTTCTATGATTGTGGTTTTCAGTCTGTCTGCCCTCTGATGGAGAAGGATAAGAGGCTTATGGAAGCTTCCTGATGGGAGAGACTGACTGAGGGGGAAACTAGGTCTTGTTTTGAGGGACAGGGCCAGGCTCAGTAAATTTTTAATCCAATTTTCTGTTGATGGGCAGAGCTGTGTTCCCTCCCTGTTGTTTGATCTGAGAACAAACCATGGTGGAGGTAATGAAGATAATGGTGAGCTCCTTCAAAAATCCTTGCATGCACTGCCGCACTCAGTGCCCCGATCCTGTAGCAATCTATCTTGGCTTCCTCTTTTTATACATTTCTCTCCAGGCCCCTGACCCTGCCCTATGCAGACTGGGCTAGCCAGGAGAGCTGTTTTTTTCACCTGAGGGTCTCACTCAGGTCTGTGGATTTTCTTTTGTTCCATTTTCACGGGCTTTTCCCTTTCTTGTCTTTTAGCCACTGCCATTTTGGACTTCTTTTTCCTCCTCTAACTACCTAACAGTACACATACCCAACAGAATGGTACTCAGTCTTTGGTAGAAACAAATGGAATCATTTCTTGAGCCATGGATGGATGTAGAGATTGTCACACAGAGTGAAGTAAGTCAGAAAGAGAAAAACAAATATCATATATTAATGTATGTATGAGGAATCTAGAAACATGGTACATATGAACTATTTACAGGGCATTAATAGGGCCATAGACAAGGAAAACAGACGTGTGGACATGGAGGGGCAAGTAGCGCAGGACAAACTGAGAGATTGGGATTGACATATGCTCACTACCATGTGTAAAACAGGTAGCTAGTGAGAACCTGGGCTTCTCTTGTGGCTCAGCTGGTCAAGAATCCACCTGCAGTGGGGGAGATCTGGGTTCGATCCCTGGATTGGGAAGATGCCCCAGAGAAGGGAACGGCTACCCACTCCAGTATTCTGGCCTGGAGAATTCCATGGCCTGTATGGTCCATGGGGTCACAAAGAGTCGGACACGACTGAGTGACTTTCACTTCCACTTTCACTCTCAGTGAGAGCCTGCTGTATAGTACAGGGTGCTCAGTTCGATTCTCTTTGATGACCTAGAAGAGTAGGATGGGGGGAAAGGAGGTCCCGAAGAGAGGGGATATATGTATACATACAGCTGATTCATGTTGTTGTACAGCAGAAACTACCACAATATGGTAAAACAGCTATACTCCAATTTAAAAAAAAAAAAGAAAGAAAAACAAAGCAAGCTGAGAATACAGAGTGACAGCCGTGCTACTTTAAATTAGGGAAAGTTTCTTCTTTTTTCTGTAGTTAAAGCCCTTCCCTAAACTCACTAACCTTGACAGCAGAATGCTAGCTTAAATATTATTTCCACTTTTAGCAATGAGAAGTCCTAGAGAAGTTAACAGGATCACCCAGCATGGGGGTGGGCATTGGTAAGGAGGGGCTGCCAGGACACCCCAGAAGAAGCACTGGTTGTGCACCTGGATATCAAACACCCCTCTCAAGGTGCTTTACAAATGCATAGAGCCCTCGTCTGATGTTTTGGTCTATTTCTTCTTTCCTTAAAAATTCTCATCCTAGGTTTGAAGTCATTGTACAAGGCAAAACATCAGTAAGTGGCAGACATAGTCAAATATAGTATGGTGATTTCAAATCCTGTTTCCATCCTACTACACAGGGACTTCATCGTGGGTCAGGATCTTTCTTAAAAAATGTAGACTGCCTATTCTTTCTCAGGGAAGGAATAGATATGTTTGTATGTACATTTATATCTAAAGACTCATATTCTGAAAATTAAAAGTTATAATAAAACACTTTTTAAAAAAGACAGATAGCTTCATAGGAAAATAAAAAGGGAAATAGAATTTAACTGGTACTTCACAAAAGAGGATATCCAAGTGGCCTAAGCTGGTGATGGACAGGGAAGCCTGGTGGGCTGCAGTCCACGGGGTCTCAAAGAGTCAGACACAACTGAGCAACTGAAATGAACTGAACTAAACTGAAATGGCCAATAAATATACAGAAAGGGCTCATATTTGTTTATTTTATTTCTGTTTTTACAGCAGGTCCTTCAATTCCGTTCAATTTGGTCGCTCAGTCGTATCTGACTTTTTGTGACCCCTTGGACTGCAGCACGCCAGGCCTCCCTGTCCATCACCAACTCCAGAAGTTTATTCAAACTCATGTCCATTGAGTCGGTGATGCCATCCAACCATCTCATCCTCCGTCGTCCCCTTCTCCTCCTGTCTACAATCATTCCCAGCATCAGGGTCTTTTCAAATGAGTCAGTTCTTTGCATCAGGTGGCCAAAGTATTGGAGTTTCAGCTTCAGCATCAGTCCTTCCAGTGAATATTCAGGACTGATTTCCTTTAGGATGGACTGGTTGGATCTCCTTGCAGTCCAAGGGACTCTCAAGAGTCTTCTTCAACACCACAGTTCAAAAGTATCAATTCTTTGGCCCTCAGCTTTCTTTATAGTCCAAATCTCACATCCATATATGACTACTGGAAAAACCATAGATTTGACTAGACAGACCTTTGTTGGCAAAGTAATGTAATGACATTACATTAAAAGTAATGACATCACACTAAAAGTAAAGTAATGACAGCAAGTCCTTATTAACTCTATATTTTATGTATCAGTGTGTACATGTCAATCCCAAACTCCTACTGCCCCTCCCTCCCACCCTTACCCTTAGTAACCATAAGTTCATTCTCGAAATCTGGGAGTCTGTTTTTGTTTTTTAAATAAGTTCATTTGCATATTTTTTAGATTCCTCATATAAGCGATATCATATGGTATTTGTTTTTCTCTGTCCGACTTACTTCACTTAGTATGATAATTTCCAGGTCCATCCATTATTTCAAATGGCGTTATTTCATTTTTTATAGCTGAGTAGTAATATGACTCTGTTTATATGCAGCATATCTTCTCTATCCATTTCTCTGTTGATGGACATTTAGGTTACTTCCATATCTTGGCTATTGTGAACAGTTCTGCTATAAACATGGGAGTGCTTGTATCCTTTCAAACCATGTTTTGCTCCAAGTGTATTGCCAGGAGTGGGAATGCTGGGTCATATAGTTTAGTTAAACATATAGGTCTATGTTTAGTTTTTTAAGGAACCTACATACTGTTCTCCACAGTGGCTGCACCGATTTATATTCCCACCAGTAGTGTAGGAGGGTTCCCTTTTCTCCACACTGTCTCCAGCATTTATTGTTTAGAATTCTTGAAGATGGCCAGTCTGACTGGGGTGAAGTGATATCTCATTGTAGTTTTGATTTGCATTTCTCTGATAATTAGCAATATTGAGCACCTTTTCTTGTGCCTTTTGGCCCTCTGAATGTCTTATTTGGAGACATGTCTATTTAGGTCTTCTGAGCATTTTTGATTGGACTTTTTTTTAGATATTGAGCTGCATGAGCTGTATGTAAATCTTGGAGACGAATCCCTTGTCAATTCCATCATTTGTGAATATTTTCTCCCATTCTGTAAACTGCCTTTTCATTTTGTTTGTGGCTTCAAAAAGGACTCCTTTACTAAACATCAGATCAGATCAGTTGCTCAGTCGTGTCTGACTCTTTGCGACCCCATGAATCGCAGCACATCAGGCTTCCCTGTCCATCACCATCTCCCGGAGTTCACTCAAACTCACGTCCATTGAGTCGGTGATGCCATCCAGCCATCTCATCTTCTGTCATCCCCTTTTCCTCCTGCCCCCAATCCCTCCCAGCATCAGGGTCTTTTCCAATGAGTCAACTGTTCGCATGAGGTGGCCAAAGTACTGGAGCTTCAGCTTTAGCATCATTCCTTCCAAAGAACACCCAGGACTGATCTCCTTCACAATGGACTGGTTGGATCTCCTTACAGTCCAAGGGACTCTCAAGAGTCTTCTCCAACAACACAGTTCAAAAGCATCAATTCTCCAGTGCTCAGCTTTCTTCACAGTCCAACTCTCGCATCCATACATGATCTCTGGAAAAACCATAGCCTTGACTAGACGGACCTTTGTTGGCAAAGTAATGTCTCTGCTTTTGAATATGCTATCTAGGTTGGTCATAACTTTCCTTCCAAGGAGTAAGCGTCTTTTAATTTCATGGCTGCAGTCACCATCTGCAGTGATTTTGGAGCCCCCAAAAATAAAGTCTGACACTGTTTCCACTGTTTCCCCATCTATTTCCTATGAAGTGATCAGGGAACACTAATTAAAACCACAAGGGGATGCTGTTTCATACATACCCAAATGACTAAAATGAAATAGAGACTGTACCAAGTGCTAACAATTATGTGAAGCACCAGGAACTTTCATATTCTGCTGATGGGATGACAAACAATGCAATTAACTTTGGAAAATCTTTAGCAAGATATATTCAAGTTAGATACTCTAGAACCTAGAAATTCTGCTCCTTGGTATATACCCAACAGAAATGCACAGATAAATTCACTTAAAGACACATACAAGAATGTTCATGCTTCTTTATTCATGACAGCAAAAAGCTGGAAACAACCAAAATGTGCATCAACAGTTGATGTATGGCAAAACCAATACAATATTGTAAAGCGAAAAAATAAAAAAAAATAAAATAAAAAACAGTAGAATGTTAAATAAACCATGACATATTCATGCAAAGGCATTCCATATGGCAATGAGAATGAACTATACACAACGCTCAGCTACACATTACCGCCTAGATGACATCCACAAACATGCCAAAAAGGAAAACAGCAGAAATAGACTCAGAGACATAGAAAACAAGCTTATGGTCACCAAAGTGGGAGGGGAAGGAATAAATTAGGAGTTTGAGATTAACAGGTACACGCTACTGTCTATCTGTCTGTCTGTCTAAACGTATGTCTTGTGTTAGTCACTCAGTCATGTCTGACTCTTTGTAACCCCATGGACTGTAACTTGCCAGGCGCCTCTGTCCATGGACTTTCCCAGGCAAGAATATTGGAGTGGGTAGCCATTCCTTTCTCCAGGGGATATTCCCAATCCTGGGATTGAACCTGGGTCTCCCACTTTGCAGATAGATTCTTTACCATCTGAGCCACCAGGCCACACACCTACTGAACAGCACAGAGAACCACATGCAATATCTTCTATGAGGCCTTAATACCTTATAGATATCAGACTTGTGGTTGCCAAGGGAGCAGACAGAGAGTGATGTTTGGGGTTGGTAGATGCAAACTATTACACTTAAAATAGATAAACACGGTCCCACTGTATTGCAGAGGGAACTATATCCAGTCTCCTGAGATAAACCATAATGGAAGAATATTTTTAAAAGGAAAGTATATATGTGTGTAACTGAGTCACTTTGCTGTATAGCAGAGATTGATAGGCACAACACTGTAAATCAACTATACTCCAATAAAAATCTTCTAATAACCTATAATGGAAAAGAATCTGAAAAATTATATCTATATATGTATATATAAAACTGAATCACTTTGTTATCAAGACTTACACAACATTGTAAATCAACTGTACTCCAATTAAAAACAAAGAAACTAAGCATAAAATAGTGCTTACTGTGTGATTTCAATTATGCAAAGTTCAACAAAAAACAAAACTAATCTTTTGTGCTAGAAGTCAGCCCAGTACATTTTGGGGTAACAGCCAGGAGGGAAGGGGGCTGGAGCAGCACAGTTCTGGTCCCAGTAAACGCTCTGCCTTGGTCTGGCTGTGGATTACTGGTGAGTTTATTAAAATGCATCATTTATTATATGTCAGTAAGAGTTTAAAAAATCTTCAGGAAAACAAAAAAGAAATAAAAGTTGTAGAAAGAAAGGAAGGGGCACAGGCTGGATTCCACGAGAAGTGAAGCAAAGAGAAAGGGCCCGCAGCATTGGGAAGACACGCAGGGACCTTGTGTGTTTCTCCTGCAGACTTCTGATCCACAGCCTCTCATGGTGGTTCTAACCCTGAGAGCTCCCAGCAGACAGACAGGGCAGGCTTTAAGCTCTTGATTAGAAGTAAAGGATTTTAAGATCCATGTGTTTTCAAAGTAACACCTAATATTTTTATTTGATGCAGACAGAGTCTATATGTTAAAAGCTACTTCCATGTTCTGTGCAGACTGAGACCTGTGACTCTATTGATACTGAAATGTGGTCTTTGCTTTGTCTGGCTCTTAAAGAAGATATTTTGAATCACTCAGATACCAAAGGGAAAACTTGATAGATCAAGTGGTTAAAGCTCTATTTGGAGTGAACCAAACAGACTGATCTTCTATCCACATAGTTCTTCTCCAAAGCTGATTCTCCACCACATCGTTTTGTCTGTATGTTGTTTTAGGCAAAACATTATATTGAAAGTTCTCACTGCAACTCTTTTGCTCCTTTACAAAGGATCCTGACACAATCTGCTGGACTCTAGGTTCACCTCAAACACCACCACTAGCATAGATGAACTGCAATATTTTACAGTTTTATGTGCTTATTCGGTGGACTTTTCTGGTGGCTCAGCAGTAAAGAATCCACCTGCAGTGCTGGAGCCTCAGGAGACTCAGGTTTGATCCCTCGGTTAGGAAGAGCCCCTGGAGGAGGGCATGGCAACCCACTCCAGTATTCTTGCCTGGAGAATCCCATGGACAGAGGAGCCTGGCGGGCTATAGTCCACATGGTCACAAAGAGTCGGGCACAACTGAAGTGACTTAGCATGCACACACGTGCTTATTCACTACCTAAGCAAACATCAGCTGAATGCCACATGCACTGGGTTATCTACCAGGAGCAAGGCCGAGGAAAGAATGGTTAGGTAACTCAAGGTCAGACGGTAGCAAGGCTACAGCACAGACGTTGAAACCCATGGCTCTTGCCCTTCTCTGCCCTGCTATTTCCAGTCCCGTGGGCCTACCTCTTCCCCAACCTCTGAACTCTGAGGTAGCCTCTCAAGCTGCTTATAACTGTAAAAAAACAAAGGAAAATATTCAGGGAAAGATTTCTCATCTTGTTGCCAAATTGGTAAAGATTTAGACAAGATATACCCCAGATGCTGGCATGAGGGGTTTTGTTTTTGTTTTCTTCTTTCACAAAGGGAAGGTGAAAAAAAAAAAAAAAAGCATGCTCACCATGCTTTATCTCCAAATTGGAGATCAGACTCAGATCACTGGTAGCAGAAGAAAATCAAACCGTGTGGCCCTTTCAAAGGCAAAACAAATAGGGAGGCTATTTGTGATAGTAAGTGTTTACTCTTTTAGACTGGAAATTTGTCCAAACAAGACAAGTTTATTTGCCAATCAAGAGTCAAGTTTCAGTAAGGCCTCCTCATCTATTACACTAGATCATTACAATGCAAAGGATGAACTTGACAGAAAAGACATGTGGACCTCTTGGAGGACACAAAACTCTAAAATACACTTCACAGGTGATCATGCCATTGTTGAGCAAAATTTGTGTTATAAAAATTCTCTGCTAAGTTAAGCCAAAATGTTACCTACCTGCAATTTTTGTCCTTGTTCTGAATTTTGTCTTTGGAAGAAGCATGTTACAAGTTTAATCCCTCTTCAGTATGACAGTTCTTTAAAGATTTAAAAACCACAGCATATTACTGACCCCAGGCTTTTTTTTTGGCCAAACCTAGAACCCATATCCTCTTTGATGACATTTAATTTTCCAGTCATTATAATTTTTTTTCAAAGACCAGTCTAATGATAAGAGTTAATCTTTATTTTTGGATTACAAACTTAGTATATATTCACTATAAAAGTAATTTTAAATCCAGACAAAAAAGAAGAAATAATAACTATCACCATTATTTCCATGACCCAGATAAAAGCTAATATTTTGCTATATATTTTATCAAACTCTTTTCTATGCATATTTATAAGCATAACTTGAATATTGCAAAATGAGTCCATACTCTACATACTGTTTCAAACTGTTAGAGTTTACTTAATACACAATTAACACTTTTTCCTTATCAAAAAGTACCAGTGGTTCCATAAAAAAATGACAAGCTCACTTTTTTCTGTTCTAAGTTCAACTAAGTAGCCTGGAAATTACTTAGAAGAAAATGGTAATGGATTCTGAAAGCTGGAAAGAAGGTGAACAGGCTAGAAAAGGTAACACTTGAGTAACAACAATGTGGTGAATTTCCTGGGTTCAAGTCTAATCTCCCATGTATCCCAGACTGGGCTCTGGAGAGTCCTAGAAACCAGCAGACAACGACACCATAGACAACGACAAAACACACAAAACAAATAACAAAAGCCTCTTCCCTTTGGATTAAAGGACTGGAAAGAGATGCTTGTCTTCCTCTGTCTCTCTCCACACCCAGGAAATGGTTCTATCCACCTACAGAAGAGCAAGGAATCCCAGGACAGCTCAATCCGCAGTCTACAGCCAGGGCTGTGGTGACTTCTGACCCCTTGTACACACAGTAGGTGGACAGTAGGAACAGGGAACCTGAGGAAGTGCCTCTCACCCTGGCAGATGTCACCAATAAGGGCTGAGTTAGGAGTCCCACCAACACCAGGAGAAAAGGTCAGACAGCATTGCAAAGGCGCTGAACACTAAAATGTCATGGACATAAAGCTAAAAAGTAGGTTAGAATTTACACAATAAACCTAAGCAAAGCTACTGCCTGCTAAGATAGATTTAAGGATCAAGGTTACTAACAGAGTAACCAAAGTGTTCAGGAGAACATTAAACATCATATATGCCAAGGAACCAAGAAAACCACAATTTGAATTAGAAAAGACAATCAATTTATGTCAACATTGAGATGTGTGAGATGTTAAAATTATCTGCTAAGGATTTTAGAACAGTCATCATGGAAAATGTTTCCACAATCGATTAAAAATCCTCCTGAAATTTTTGAAAGAAAAAAGCCAATCTCAGCAAAGAAATAGAAATTATAAAAAGGGACCAAATGAAAATAATAGACCTAAAAAGGTAACCAAAATTTAAAGGTGGCAGGATGATCTCAATAGTATAAAAATAACAGAGAATAGAATCAGTGAGCTTGAAAACAGATCAATAGAATTTATTCAGTCTGCACAACAGAGAAAAAATAGACCGAAAAACGTTCAGAGCTTCAGGGATCTGTAGAGCAATAGCAAAAGATCTAAAGCTTTTCTCATTGGAGTTTCAGACTGAGGAAGAGTGAGGAACTGAAAAAATACAAAGCAAATTCCTGAAAATGTTTCAAAATAGACAAAAATCATAAATCTACAGATTCATGAATCCAGATGAACTTCAGATAGGATAAAGCTAAAGAAATTCACGGACTTTCTTTGGTGGCAGTGAAGAGTCTGCCTGCCAGTGCAGAAGATGCAAGAGACTTGGGTTTGATCCCTGGGTCAGAAGATTCCCCGGAAATGGGGAACTGCTCTGGTATTCTTGCCTGGGAAATCCCATGAACAGAGGAGCCTGGTGGGCTGCAGTCCATGGGGTCCCTTTTGCATACACATGCATGCAAAGAAATTCGCATGAAGATAGAACATAATGAAAGTTATATTTTTTCCTTGAGAAACCCGTATTTCTTAAAACATGGCCAACATGGACTAAATGCTTTTTAAATTAATTTTTTAAATTGGAATATAGTTAATTTACAATGTTGTGTTAGTTTCTGGTGTATAGAAAATGCATCATTTATACATATACACGTACCACTCTTTTAAAAATTCTATTCCCATTAGGTCATTACAGAGTTCAAGGCTCCCTGTGCCGTATAGTACATTCATATTAAGTTATCTGTTTTATATATAGTAGTGTATATTTCAATCTCAATTGGCCAATTTAGCCCTCTCCCTGTCACTTTCACTTTTAGTAACCATGAATTCGTTTTCTACATCTGTGACTCAATTTCTGTTTTGTTAATACGTTCATTAAACCTAAAGACAAAAGAAATCTTTAAAACAGTCAGATGGAAAAAATACATCACATATGGAGGGAAACCAATTCAAATGGCAATGGATTTCTCACCCAAAACTATGGAGGCCAGAGAATGTGGCATGAAATTCTTTCAGAAGGAACCGTGAACCCTGAATTCTGTATCTGGTGATACTATCTTTCAGGACTGGAGGGAGAATAAAAAAGTTCTCAGATGAAGGAAAACAAAGAGCATGTGTCATTGACACACTTACCCTTAGAGAATGGCTAAATGGAAGTTCTCCAACAGAAAGATCATGATAACATAAGCAGGCTGGGACCTTTCTAAATAAGAGAAGAACAACAGAGGGGGTAAGAATACAAATAAGCATAATAAACTATCCCACACCTCAAGTGAAAGTGAAAGTCACTCAGTTGTGTCTGACTCTGCAACCCCTTCCTATAGAGTCCAAGGAATTCTCCAGGCCAGAATACTGGAGTGGGTAGCCTTTCCCTTTTCCAGGAATCTATACTTCATATTTAAATTATTTATAACACATGGGATTTTGTAACAACACGGAATGTGTGTTCAACATATGTAGAGAAAATACCTATGATGATTTTACTTGAAAGGTGGGGAAGTAAAGAAATATAACTGTGTGTAAGTTTTTTTTAAATAGTTGAAATAGTAAAAAGATCACTATCAATAGGCTGTAATAAATAAATTATATTTTTGTTGGTTTAGTCGCTAAGTCGTGTCTGACTCCTATGTATGTGTTTGCATATATATACATACACGTATACATACACATATACAGATATGGAAGGACTTCCCTGGTGGCTCAGGTGGTAAAGAATCTATCTACAATGTGGGAGACCAGGTTCAATCCTTGGGTCTGAAAGGTCCCTGGAGAAGGGAGTGACTACCCACTCTAGTATTTTTTCCTGGAAAATTCCATGGACAATGAGCCTGCTGGGCTACAGTCCATGGAGTCTCAGAGAGCTGGACATGACTTAGCGGCTAGACTACCACCACATAAGGTAATACCTACAGTGATAACAAGACAAGCAATCGGACACGACTGAGTGACTTCACTTTCCCTTTCACTTTCATGCTTTGGAGAAGGAAATGGCAACCCACTCCAGTGTTCTTGCCTGGAGAATCCCAGGGACAGGGGAGCCTGGTGGGCTGCCGTCTATGGGGTCGCACAGAGTCGGACACGACTGAAGCGACTTAGCAGCAGCATGAAAAATAATGTGTTCAGAAATAGTATAAATAAATCAAAATAGGATTCTAAATCTTTTTTTTATTAATGTCAGAAAACAAAAGGAACAAACAGAAGGCTAATAACAGAATGGCAGACTTGTCTTAACATATAATTACTTTTAATGAAAAGAAGTTGTTCCAATTCCCAAAAGGAAGAAAGAGTATTCTAACCAGCTTTAGGATAATCCTGGGCAAATAAGTACATGTCAACTCAACGGGGACAGAGAATGAGGAATTACATGGGGTGTGGTGGAGTTAATACGTTTTATGAAATCCTATGGACAGGTATCAAAAGTTAGTAATTATGATAGTTGCTCAGCCATGTCTGACTCTGTAACCTGCCAGGCTCTTATGGAACTGAAGGCAGGAGGAGGAGGGGATGACAGAGGATGAGATGGTTGGATGGCATCACTGACTCAATGGACACCAGTTTGAGTGAACTCCGGGAGTTCATGATGGACAGGGAGGCCTGGCGTGCTGCAGTCCATGGGGTCGCAAAGAGTCAGACACAACTGAGCAACTGAACTGAACTTTACTGATGAGCCTCAAAGAAAGAAAATGTATGGAAAGTTTATATGTTTTAAATGTTAATAAATATTAGTTATTTGTTTATATATATAGATCTTAAGTATGTAAAGCACTTTACACTGAGTGAGTTGTGTAACTAATCTATTACTACTATATCTCAGCTGGTAAAGAATCCGCCTGCAATGCAGGAGACCCCAGTTCGATTCCTGGGTTGGGAAGGTCCCCTGGAGAAGAGATAGGCTACCCACTCCAGTATTTTTGGGATTTCCTGGTGGCTCAGAAGGTAAAGACTCTGCCTGCAATGCAGAAGACATGGGTTCAATCCCTAGGTTGGGAAGATCCGCTGGAGGAGAGCATGGCAACCCACTCAGTAAAGAATCAGGCAAGTATACTGGAGTGGGTAGCCATTCCCTTCTCCAGGCGATCTTCCAGACCCAGGGATCAAACTCAAGTCTCCCACATTGCAGGCAGATTCTTTACCAGCTGAGACATAGTAGTAATAGACTAGTTATACAACTCACTCACTGCAAAGTGCTTTATGTACATAATCTCCATATAGGTAAATGAGTAACTAATATTTGTAAACATTTATAATATATAAACTTTCCATACATTTTCTTTCTTTGAGACTCACCAGTTCAATTCAGTTCAGTTGGTCAGTCGTGCCCAACTGCAGCAGGCCAGGCCTCCCTGTCCATCACCAACTCCTGGAGTTTACTCAAACTCACGCCCACTGAGTTGGTGATGCCATCTAGCCATCTCATCCTCTGTCATACCCTTCTCCTCCCACTTTCAATCTTTCCCAGCATCAGGGTCTTTTCCAATGAGTCAGCTCATTGCATCAGGTGGCCAAAGTATTGGGGTTTTAACTTCAACATCAGTCCTTACAATGAATATAGTCAGGACTGATTTCCTTTCGGATGGACTGGTTGGATCTCCTTGCTGTCCAAGGGACTCTCGAGAGTCTTCTCTAACACAACAGTTCAAAAGCATCAGTTTTTCAATGCTCAGCTTTCTTTATAGTCCAACTCTCACATCCATACATGACTACTGGAAAAACCATAGCCTAGACTAGACAGACCTTTGCTGGCAAAGGAATGCCTCTGCTTTTTAACATGCTGTCTAAGTTGGTCATAACTTTCCTTCCAAAGAGTAAGTAATTTTAAAAAGTAAAAATTAGTTTTCAATTTTATTAAAAAGTAAAATTCTTTTAATTTCATGGCTTCAGTCACCATCTGCAGTGATTTTGCAGCACAAAATAATAAAATCTGTCACTGCTTCCCCATCTATTTGCCATGAAGTGATGGGACCAGATGCCATGATTTTAGTTTTCTGAATATTGAGCTTTGAGCCAACTTTTTTACTCTCCATCAAAGTCTCATTAGTTCTTCTTCACCTTCTGCCATAAGGGTGGTGTCATCTGCATATCTGAAGTTATTGATATTTCTCCCAGCAATCTTGATTCCAGCTTGTGCTTCATCCAGCCCAGCGTTTCTCATGATGTACTCTGCATATAAGTTAAATAAGCAGGGTGACAACATACAGCCTTGATGTACTCCTTTCCTGATTTGGAACCAGTCTGTGGTTCCATGTCCAGTTCTAACTATTGCTTCTTGACCTGCATACAGATTTCTCAGGAGGCAGGTCAGGTGGTCTGGTATTCCCAGCTCTTTTAGAATTTTCCACAGTTTATTGTGATCCATGCAAAGGCTTTGGCATAGTCAATAAAGCATAAATAGATGTTTTTCTGGAACTCTTGCTTTTTTGATGATCCAGTGGATGTGGGCAATATGATCTCTGGTTCCTCTGCCTTTTCTAAAACCATCTTGAACATCTTGGAATTTCATGGTTCATGTACTGTTGAAGCCTGGCTTGGAGAATTTTGAGCATTATTTTACTAGCATGTGAGATGAGTGCAATTGTGCAGTAGTTTGAGCATTCTTTGGCATTGCCTTTCTTTGGGATTGGAATGAAAACTGACCTTTTCTGGTCCTGTGGCCACTGCTGAGTTTTCCAAATTTGCTGGCATTTGAGTGCAGCCCTTTCAGAGCATCATCTATCAGGATTTGAAATAGCTCAACTGGAATTTCATCACCTCCACTAGCTTTGTTCATAGTGATGCTTCCTAAGGCCCACTTGACTTTTCATTCCAAGATGTCTGGCTCTAGGTGAGTGATCACACTATCATGATTATCTGGGTCATGAATATTTTTTTTTGTACAGTTCTTCTGTGTATTGTTGCCACCTCTTCTTAATATCTTCTGCTTCTGTTAGGTCCATATCATTTCTGTCCTTTATTGAGCCCATCTTTGAATGAAATATTCCCTTGGTAGCTCTAATTTTCTTGAGGAGATCTCTAGTCTTTCCCATTCTATTGCTGTCCTCTATTTCTTTGCACTGATCACAGAGGAAAGCTTTCTTATCTCTCCTTGCTATTGTTTGGAATTCTGCATTCAAATGGGTATATTTTTCCTTTTCTCCTTTGCTTTTTGCTTCTCTTCTTTTCACAGCTATTTGTAAGGCCTCCTCAGACAGCCATATAGCTTTTTTGCATTTCTTTTTCTTGAGGATGGTCTTGATCCCTGTCTCCTGTACAATGTCACGAACCTCCATCCATAGTTCATCAGGCACTCTATCTATCAGATCTAGTCCCTTAAATCTATTTCTCACTTCCACTGTATAAGTGTAAGGGATTTGATTTAGGTCATACCTGAATGGTCTAGTGGTTTTCCCTACTTTCTTCAATTTAAGTCTGAATTTGGCAATAAGGAGTTCATGAACTGAGCCACAGTCAGCTCCCAGTCTTATTTTTGCTGACTGTATAGAGCTTCTCCATCTTTGGCTGCAAAGAATATAATCAATCTGATTTCAGTGTTGACCATCTGGTGATGTCCATGTGTAGAGTCTTCTCTTGTGTTGTTGGAAGAGGGTGTTTGCTATGACCAGCGCATTCTCTTGTCAAAACTCTATTAGTCTTTGCCCTGCTTCATTCTGTACTCCAAGGCCAAATTTGCCTGTTACTCCAAGTGTTTTCTTGACTTCCTACTTTTGCATTCCAGTCCCCTAAAATGAAAAGGACATCTTTTGGGGGTGTCAGTTCTCAAAGGTCTTATAGGTCTTCATAGAACCGTTCAGCTTCTTCAGCATTACTGATCACGGCATAGACTTGGATTACTGTAATATTGAATGGTTTGCCTTGGACATGAACAGAGATCATTCTGTTGTTTTTGAGATTGTACCCTAGAACTGCATTTAGGGTTCTTTTGTTGACTATGATGGCCCAGTCCAGTCCATTTTAGTTCACTGATTGCTAAAATATCGACAATCTCTCTTGCCGTCTCCTGTTTTACCACTTCCAATTTGCCTTGACTCATGGACCTAACATTCCATGTTCCTATGCAATATTGCTCTTTAAAGCATTGGACCTTGCTTCCACCACCAGTCACATCCACAACTGGGTGTTGTTTTTGCTTTGGCTCTGTCTCTTCATTCTTTCTGAAATTATTCTCCACTGATCCCCAGTAGCATATTGGACACCTACCGACCTGGAGAGTTCATCTTTCAGTGTCTTATCTTTCTGCTTTTTCACACTATTCATGGGGTTCTCAAGGCAAGAATACTAAAGTGGTTTGCCATTCCCTTCTCCAGTGGACCACATTTTGTCAGCCTCATTGAGCCTCTTATCAAGACTGTCAGCTAGATATTGTAGACACAAATGAAATTTGAAGAAATCAGGTGTGAGACTGACTTGCATAAGGTCACATGCCAGTAAAAATCTCAGCCCAACTAGTCTGTTCCCTAATGCCATCAGTTTTCTACCTTATCATACAAGTTTCCCAGGAGTTCCAGGGAACACTAACTCTCAGCATTCTTCACAAGTCTCACAAGACATGATAATTTGAGGGATGTCAAGTTTATGGTGTTTTAAACAACAACCTCACAGGTATGACTAGGTCACAGCCAAATAGAACCTTTCAAACTTGGAAAGGAATTTTTGTAGCATCCTAAGTTTAGTAGAGGGCTTTTCACTAGTTCTTAAAAGGAAATGTTTTGAAAATTTAATAGATGTTTATTGAGCATCCATTATATGTAAGTAAGCGTGCAGAACATTGTGTGGAATGGTAGAATTTCCACAAGGAACTGGAAGAGACAAACAAAGGCTTCAAAGTGAAAGTGCTCATCAATAGGGTCTGACTCTTTGAGACCCCTATGGACTGTAGCCCTCCAGGTTCCTCTGTCCATGGGATTCTCCAGGCAAGACACTGGAGTGGGTTGCCACGCCCTTCTCCAGGGGATCTTCCCAACCCGGGGATTGAACCTGTGTCTCCTGCATTGCAGGAGGATTCTTTACAGTCTGAGCCACTAGGGAAGCCCTAAATAGGAAGCCCTGGGAAAGGGGCTTTCTAGGGCTTGTAATAGTATTACAATAGCATTACAAGCCCCAGGGGTCTGTAATAGTTTTAGCCAGAATTCAGTCAGGGAAGTAGAATTCCTATGGGTGCCATGGGATGAGCAACTTGTGACAGGGTGCAGACCTTCTGTTGACAGAAATGAAGGTGTGGAAGAGGAAGTTGGAGGACCATAGGGAAAGGAAAAGGGCACATCTTTTCATAGGAAAAGGCACTAAACAGTGCCTGGAGTGCTGGTGTGGGTCGCAAGGCAGAGTAGGAAGGGGCAGGAGGGGGCCAGTGAAGAAACAGCTTGTGGAGAGTCTTCGGGAACCTCCTGGACAGACAGCCACAACCTCCATAGACCCACCACCAAGTGTCTGGTGGTGAGGCTGGGATCCCTGTCGGTCAGCAGGGTGAGCAGTCAGGAGGAAGAGATGGTGCAGAGCTGTGGAGAGCAGGGATGAACCGGGATCTTCGCATCACTCTCGTGACCTCATTCCAGTTCCAGTCTTTAACCAGGTGAAGATGTTCAGAGAATCATCGCAGCTGTCTCCTTTGACCTTCCAAATATAAGTCCCTCTTTCGGCCAACTCAAACTTGAAACGAAATGAAGAAGGAGATTCTGGGACAGGTAGGTCCCAGTGGAACTATGTAGACAGTAAAAATCCAGTACAAGCTGTTAGACCGAAAGAGTATCAGAGCAGTGATGCGAATAACTTATAACAGGAAGAGAGAGGCACAAATGAGTCATGGGCTCGGGAAGCAGGTTTGGGAAACCTCTCTGCTCCTCCGTGGCTCTTGCTTCTCCTCGTTACTCGAATGCTTTGCTCTAGTGGGAATGATGCCACTGCGTTGTCACAGGGCTTATTGTGTGCTCTTGGGGAAGTTACTTAACCTCTATGAGGCTCCATATTCTCAGCTGTAAATGGAGAATAATGAAACATACCACAGTAAACCATGAAAATCACATGAGAAATTACAAGCCAAAGCTCCCAGTACACAGCAGATGCTTGACACATGGGGTCCACCTTGCTCTTCTCCTCTGGCTTCTTCTGCTTCAGAGGTTCATATTCAATCTCTGACCACATGTTCACTCTGGTCTCCACCAGTGACCCTGCTGGATACATAGACTCTTGTTAAATGCTCTAATAATCCTCAAATACGTCATGCATTCTGAATTTCCTTTTTGAATCATGGAAACTAGGTTTTAAAGTAGTTCAACCCTCCCTTTCTGTGGTGGTACCTAAAAGGTATTAAGCCTTTAGGTGGTGCCAAGATCTGTGGAATATATATGATTATAAAAGGTAAGAACCTAAACGTTCCATTCCAGGTGTCTGTCAAGCGGTGACTTCCCCCCATTTCTTTTCACACAATCCCTTTGTTCTTCATGGAGGCTTGCATTTTTTACACTGAGTTCTTGGGAACTCTCGTCCATCAAGTCCTGAGCTATTCAAGATGTCTGGCAAAAAGATTTCCAAGTGTAGGTGTATGTAATTAGTATCAGGTGGGTTGTCCTCTTTATACACCCTTCTTTCCATCTGTTTAGTTCCTTGCTGACAAGCGATTCATCTATCATGCTGAATAATTGATTCCAGATTGAAGCAATTTTCTCTTGCATCTCCCAACCATAAGCAAAAATTCCCTCTCTCTCTCCATATAATATATATGTGTATACACACACACACACACACACACACACACATATCTGTGTATATATAAATATATACATATTCCACTTTCCATTTTGTCTACTGTGCCCCTTTGGGATACATCAACCATAATCAAAAATAGAATTTTTTAGAAATGGGAATGAGAAACATGGATAGAGGTGAACACATTATGGGAAATATTAGCACATATGCAACAGCCCATTTGTAGAATACTGCCCAGCACCGCTCAGCCAAGTTGAAGGGAATTGATGAAGGGATTCCAACTGGCCAGATTTCTCCTGGAATCCATAAAAACTCAAAATGACACTTGGTACATGACCAGAAAAACCCACAAATCAGAGCAAAAGATGGATTTGCAAGTGCAGCCTTTTGTGGCCGCAGTGTTAATGCTCTCAGAGTGCACACTGTCAGAGTGATCATGCAACATGGGCTGGTGGTGGTGGAAGAAGCAAAATGCACAAAGTGCTCAGAAGAAGTGTTTGAGCCAGGAGAGCTTCCTGAAGTCCTTACCCACATTTCTTCACATTAAATATGGGGCTCAAACCTACTCTACTAATGTAACAGATGTTTCAGAGAATTACATAAAAAAAATGTAAGAATGGTTTCAAACAACGTTGCTACATAACTGTAAGACATTTTTATTACACAGCATGATAGAAATTATTTAATTCATTATTTAAATTATTGGTCAGTCAGTAGTCCCAACTAAACTTGAAAATGTCAACAGCAAGTAGCATTTATTTAAACATTCTCTTTTTGTATCTACTTCTTGTTAACCTAAAGTCTAATTGAACAGATCCTTCTAAGATAATACAATCTAAACTGAACCCATTAGTGTATATAAACATAGAATTAGGACTCAAAGATATACCAATAACTATGACTGCAATAATGAAATATTTGCAGATTATTTTCAATTTTAACACTATATTCTAAACTAAAACACCTTTCCAGGTGCTCGGCTTTCCCCACAAACAGTCCTGCACCTTATTTGCATCAGTCCCTCACTTCAAACTTTAAATGAGAGAATATCACAAAGATGGGTTGGTGAAAAGCAACTTAGCTCCTGGGCCCTGCCATCTTCTGCTGACATTTGCTAAGGTACCTCTAACTAATGTAGTAAGGACAGGATGAAGATTAGAAAGTAGGGAAATTTTAGGTTTCCCTCGCTGTTTTATTGGCCATGCATGTGTGCATGCTCGGTCGCTTTAATTGACTCTGTGTGACCCTATGAACTGTAACCCACCAGGCTCCTCCATCTGTGGGATTCTCCAGGCAAGAATCCTGGACTGGGTTGCCATGTGCTCCTCCAGGGGATCTTCCCAACCCAGGGATTGAACCTGAGTCTCCTAAGTCTTCCAAGTCTCCCGCCTTGCAGGCAGATTCTTCATTGCTGAGCCACTGCTGAAGTCTTTATTGGTCATAATCAGTCAATTATTTCCCATGATTGTATCTCTCATAGCCCTGTACTTTTTATATTTCATTACCACATAATCAAACAGGTGTGCAAGCACCGTATTGATTCCAAAACGTTGGCCAATTGCCCATTTTTCTGCTTTGACATCAATCAAAATTAAGTATGGCCGGTCTCACAATCGAAGCCCCTCAAAAGTCCTTGCTGATGAACAAGAGGGGTTTCTCATAGAGTCCATCAGTTGAATAATAACACATCTCTTACTCGCCACAAATCACCGGTGCTATCTTCAAAAAAAATCATATCATGACACCTTTTACTTTGATATTCTTTGCTAGCTTTAAGAAAGGATTTAAGGTATTCAGCACAGCACACGAAGCCCTATTGACCTGTATCTTCCTATGACACCTGTCTTAGTCCAACTTATTCTCTCCTGCACACCCTAAAATGGGACCTTATTCAATTAAAAAGGCTTACTTGGTAAAGAATCTGCCTGTCAATGCAAGAGAGAAGAGTTCAATCCTGCATTGGGAAGATCCCCTGGAGAAGCAAAGGGCAACCCACTCCAGTATTCTTGCCTGGAGAATCCCCATGAACAGAGGATCCTGGTGGCTACAGTCCAGGGGTCACCGAGAGTCAGACACGACTGCCAGACTAAACAACAACAGCAACAACAAATTCAGTTAAAGCTGTTATTATCTGAATCCTCATCTACTTACTTGTATCGGGAACACTTTCCCTCTACTTTATCTTTTGGGGGATACCTACCCATCTTTTAGGGCTCTGGATCTAGACAGCATGCCCTGGGCATCACAGGGACTGGAATGTGCATGCTCTGTTGCTTCAGTCAAGCTGACCCTTCGCAACTCTATGGACTGTAGCCCACCAGGCTCCACTGTCCATGAGATTCTCCAGGCAAGAATCCTGAAGTGGGTTGCCATGTCCTACTCCAGGGGATCTTCCCAGCCCAGGGATCGAACCTGTGTCTCTTAAGTCCCCTGCACTGGCAGGCAGGTTCTTTATGACTAGTGCTACCTGGGAAGCCCAGGGTTGAGATAAGTACCCCCATATTCAGTATCATCTTCATTCATATCTCTACACTTTAGAATTATCTGTTGTTTGCTTGTTGTTTCTTTCTTTTTTGCATATCGTTCTGCCTCACTGCCTGAGAGCTTCCAAAGACCAAGACCTTTGTCACTGAAGTTAGTCTTACAATGCATGCCCTGTGCCTGGTACACAGCAAGTGCTCAGGACATATTGATGAAACATCTGAGTCAATGGGTATATTAACCCATGGGATGGATGGATGGGTAGATGATAGCAAAGTTACAATCTGTTCCCAAGCCAGGTACCATTTGTCTCTCATAGTAAAGTGGCCATTGTTTGCAATGTGATGCAATGAAACTAAGGTCTGTCCATCCCCCACCCCATTCCCCTCTGTCTATCATGGAGCTTTAGACTTAGTGAAGAGGCATGGAAAATTTGAGACCCCAAAATAAAAATCAAAGCAGCAATCTCCTCAATAGTAAAACTACTGCTTCTGTTGGTGATATTCTTGTAACAAGCAACAACCATTCATGATTTAAACTTCGGAGTATGTTGTGTATGTTTTTAAATATTTTTCAAAGGTTTTTTCTTTTTATAACTAAATTTATTGATTTTTAATTGAAGGATAATTGCTCTACAACATTGTGTTGGTTTCTTTCAAGGTTGTTTTTATTTCCTACCTCTGCTCTGCTCATCGGTGTTTACATGATGAAACACCACGATCACAAACAATATTTGTGATCATTGAGCATCCTCCTTGGAAAATAACACCAGGCATCTCTACTTACACCCTTCGTTTCACAAAGGACTTACTCCATGGGAAAATATAAAAAAGCCACATTAACTTTTAGAAGGAATAAAATACTGGTTTGTCATCCAAAGAACAATTTAATTTCTGTTAATATTTCAGCAGTTAAGTCAACGAGAATCTGTAAAGTTGAGTCAAACAGTGCTAAGGCTGGAAGCTATATAAGTGTTCGATGTTCAGTCACTAAGTCGTGTCCAGTTCTTTGTGACCCCATGGACTTCAGCACGCCAGGCTTCCCTGTCCTTTGCTATCTTCTGGAGTTTGCTCAAACTCATGTCCATTGAGTCAGTGATGTTATCTAATCATCTCGTCCTATGCCACACCCTTCTCCTCTTGCCCTCAGTCAGTCAAAAGACCTCAATCAGGGTCTTTTCCAATGAGTTGGCTCTTTGCATCAGGTCGTCAAAGTATTGGCACTTCAGTGTTTAGTCTGGTGCTTAAGGGCTGGATTCACTTTCCATCCCTTCCAAGTGATTTAACATCTCTAAGCCTTAGTGCCCCCCTCTAAGGAACTGGAAATAAGAGAAACACTGGCTCATAGGATGAAACTCAATGAGACAATGTATGTATGAATGTATATTGATCATTCCTTCATAAAGTATTTTGATCATTCCTTCACATAGCAAGCATTTACTAAATTCTAACAGTTCTAAAGAGGAGTGGATTATATTTTCATAACACAGGCAAGAAACTCTGAGGTCTGGAGATCTGATGTGAACTACTCAAGTTTACAATGGAGTTTATCTTTAGTTTCCCACAGTTATCTCTAGCATCAGTTCAGTTCAGTCCCTCAGTCGTGTCTGACTCTTTGTGACCCCATGAATCGCAGCACTCCAGGCCTCCCTGTCCATCACCATCTCCTGGAGTTCACTGAGACTCACGTCCATTGAGTCGCTGATGCCATCCAGCCATCTCATCCTCTGTTGTCCCCTTCTCCTCCTGCCCCCAATCCCTCCCAGCATCAGAGTCTTTTCCAATGAGTCAACTCTTCGCATGAGGTGGCCAAAGTACTGGAGTTTCAGCTTCAGCATCATTCCTTCCAAAGAAATCCCAGGGCTGATCTCCTTCAGAATGGACTGGTTGGATCTCCTTGCAGTCCAAGGGACTCTCAAGAGTCTTCTGCAACACTACAGTTCAAAAGTATCAATTCTTCAGCACTCAGCTGTCTTCACAGTCCAACTCTCACATCCATACATGATCACTGGAAAAACCACAGCCTTGACTAGATGGACCTTTGTTGGCAAAGTAATGTCTCTGCTTTTGAATATGCTATCTAGGTTGGTCATAACTTTCCTTCCAAGGAGTAAGCGTCTTTTAATTTCATGGCTGCAGTCACCATCTGCAGTGATTTTGGAAACCAAAAAAATAAATTCTGACACTATTTCCACTGTTTCCCCATCTATTTCCCATGAAGTGATGGGACCAGATGCCATGATCTTCGTTTTCTGAATGTTGAGCTTTAAGCCAACTTTTTCACTCTCCACTTTCACTTTCATCAAGAGGCTTTTTAGTTTCTCTTCACTTTCTGCCATAAGGGTGGTGTCATCTGCATATCTGAGGTTATTGATATTTCTCCCGGCAATCTTGATTCCAGCTTGTGCTTCTTCCAGCCCAATGTTTCTCATGATGTATTCTGCATATAAGTTAAATAAGCAGGGTGACAATATACAGCCTTGATGTACTCCTTTTCCTATTTGGAACCAGTCTGTTGTTCCATGTCCAGTTCTAACTGCTGCTTCCTGACCTGCATATAGGTTTCTCAAGAGGCAGGTCAGGTGGTCTGGCATTCCCATCTCTTTCAGAATAGAAGGTACTTATTTATGAGCTTACAGATTTTTGAAGTAAAAACAAACAACAAAAAACTATGGTAGTGATCCTAGTTTAAAACAGGGCACTGGGTGAATTGGAAGTCAATTTTAGGCTATCAGAAACAGTTTGGCTTTAAAGACCTATCAAACACATTACAAATATCACACAGAAAAAGCAGTATTAGAAACCACTTTCCAAACTCTCAATCAGTGCACAGTTAATATCACTTCTTCTATCCAATTAGAGATGAAAAGAATAAAATAAGAGCAAATATGAAATTTCAGAGGACAGATCTGTAAATACAAACTTAATGGGGAGATTGTTAGGTTCTGATCCCCTTTCTTCCTCTGACATCAGCTCAGCCAGTAATACCCTCTTGGGCTTCTTCACAAGTACTTACTACAAGAATCTATACTTGTTCAGTCCAGAGTCCTCACAGGTCAGCAAAACTGGATCCTTAATGGCTTTCTTATAAGCTTTCCCACACTCTTTGCCTTGGCTCAAACCTCAATATAGTATCATTTATCATAAGTTAACTATTTGACCTTCAAATTTAAACCAGGACCTGGCAATGCAGCCAACTACAATGCTGAGGATAACTGAGAACCTAGCTTTTCTCTTAAAAAAGCTCATTTCCAATGGTGCTGAAGTTCCTTTCTGAGCAAAGACAGAAATTGGTTTTAATTTTATTGGCATTAGATATCTTCTCTAGAACAATAAATCAATTGGCTTAATTCCTGTAGTTAAGGAATTGGATGTTGTATCCACTTAATATTTAAAAAAAAAGAGGCTTACCCATTTTCCAGATGCCTGATCAGGATATAGTGATCTGATCCCAGAATTAACACAACCATTATAATGGGTTCTTCCCTGGAAGAAGAAGTGAGGAATGAATGAGGTGGCCTGAAAGTCCTGGAGCAGGATCCACATCTGTCACTCCATCAGCAGGAGGGACAGGTGGCAAGAATAGGGCCCTGTTGAGGATGGAGCCAGCAGTGATAACCCAGGCACCAGGGGGGAACAGAGCAACTTTTTACTAAACAGCATGAACTGCTCTGGAAGAACAACCAAATCCCAGGCTGGAGACTCTGATGCTTGGATACATACGTTTAAAATAGTGGTAGTGTTTCAAATAGCAGAAAGTTCAAGATCTTGTACTGGCAGCTCGAAGTAGAGAAGACCTTGCTAAGTAATCCTTCCCACTGACTGCTTCAGTCGCTCCTGTGAGCATCCTGATTGGCTGAGAAGGTCTCTGAAAGAGCAGAAACAGTCAGAGTATAATTGCTTCTGCAAGAGTTATTGAGGAGATCAACCAGATGTTGAGTATCAGAGAACCTGGCCCAGGGTAACTAAGCAACTCTTAGTTCTCTTCCTTGCAAAGAGATCATTATGCCTCTTCTGCTGTTTTAACATAAGATAAAGTCCTAAAATTATATTTTTGGAGATTCCTAAAGGCTATGGTTTTTCCTGTGGTCATGTATGGATGTGAGAGTTGGACAGTGAAGAAGGCTGAGTGCCGAAGAATTGATGCTTTTGAACTGTGGTGTTGGAGAAGACTCTTGAGAGTCCCTTGGACTGCAAGGAGATCCAACCAGTCCATTCTGAAGGAGATCAGCCCTGGCTGTTCTTTGGAAGGAATGATGCTGAAGCTGAAACTCCAGTACTTTGGCCACCTCATGTGAAGAGTTGACTCATTGGAAAAGACTCTGATGCTGGGAGGGATTCGGGGCAGGAGGAGAAGCGAACAACAGAGGATGAGATGGGTGGATGGCATCACTGACTCAATGGACGTGAGTCTGAGTGAACTCCGGGAGTTGGTGATGGACAGGGAGGCCTGGCGTGCTGCGATTCATGGGATCGCAAAGAGTCAGACACGACTGAGCGACTGAACTGAACTGAACTGAAAGGTAAAATTAATACATAACAAATTCCAAAACCATACGGCCTTTTAGACATTTTTAACTCAGACTCTACCTGCTTTCAAAGAAACAGTTTTTATGTATCCACCTACAATGGTACTAAATATGCATAACCTGGATGTCAGTGAGTATCGTTATTCCTTTCCTTCCCATCATATTGTTAAATGTACCAGATCATTCATATACCCCCCAAAATAAGCTGAAATACAGAAGTCACAATTAAACTGAATGAAGATAAAAGAAACATTGTGTTAATGAAAATGTAATTTACGTACTATTCTATATGGCCTTCAGATTAATAGGAGAACAATGGATATAATAGGAAAATTATACAGGATTGAATTTCACAAGGGTCATTTGATATTCTACCTGTGCTGTGAGCAAGTCATGTTGCATCAGATCAAATCCTGATTTTATTCTGTTGCCAAATAGCCCATTGTCTCATCCTCACCTTTTGCCTCTTCATTACAGGGATGTAATCGCAGGATGAACCCCTGAGAGCTTGTTGTTCAACTGCCCGTGTGTGCCTATTTCACAGCCTGCCATTGTTACGAGACCCTCTGGTTAATAAGCAGATAATGGGATATGCAAATTGCATGTACCTGATGAGGAAGGAAAAGTATGCCTTCTCACCTTTGCATAAATACTGGCTGACTTCTTTGTGACGGTGAAAGCATCCCTGTTGGGGTGATTGATGGAATGTCCTGTCCAGGCGGAAAGAACTATCCCTTTCCTTTGAGGAAATATTTGAGGTAATGAAATTGTTTCCTTGCAATTTACAGAAACCTGGAGCATGGGCAAGGCAGGGGGATCTGAGGACAAAGAATCTTTTTTAAATGTGCTCATTAAACTATAAAATAAAATGAGCCTCACACTGCAAAATGTTTTAATCAGCCCCAGAAGAGTCATAAAATATGATGCCAAAGTCTGAACAACCTCAAGAATGCTCACAAGAGGTCATATTGATAAGGAAACTCACCAGAGGCAGAACCATGGTGAGCTGGCCCTGGTATCAAAGAGAACAAGAAGGTGATTTAGTAATTTTTAAACATCAGGAGTTATTTGAGGTTCTGTATTAGCCTTCTCTGGGACAAGGTTCCATAGCATCACAAATAACCAGCCCATCAACTCACTGCTCTGAAACAGAAGAAAGAGCACGGGGTTTGTAGAGAAAAGACGTGGCTTTGATGGGTGACTTAAGACATGGCTTCATTTTCTCATCTATAAATGGAAATAATTATAAAGGCTTTTCACAGGATCATTTATGATACCTTTTCTTTCTGGACCATATGAGACTTGTGAGGATCTTAGTTCCCCAACCAGGGATTGAATTCAGGCCCTCTGCAGTCAAAGTGCAGAGTCCTAACTGCTGGACCCCCAGGGAATTGCTTGTAAGTTTCTTTTTTTATTGAAGTATAGTTGATTTACAGTGTTGTATTAATTACTTCTGCACAGCAAAGTAACTCAGTTATACATACATTCTTTTTCATCTTCTTTTCCATTATGGTTTTCAACAGGATATTGAATAAAAGTGCCTGTGCTATATAGTATGACTTTGTTGTTAATTCATTCTATCTATCTATACCGGTTTATACATGCTAATCCCAAACTCCCAGTTCATCTCTCTCCCACCTCCTTCCCCCTTTGCAACCACCAGTCTATTCTCTGTGTCCCTGATTCTATTTCTATTTCATAGATAGGTTAATTTGTGTCATATTTTAGACTCTACATAAAAGTGATATCATATGGCATTTGGCTTTCTTTCTGACTTACTTCATTTAGTATGATAATTTCCAGTTGTATCCATGTTGCTACAAATGGTATTTTCATTCTTTGTAGGGCCAAGTAGTATTCCATTGTATATATGTACCACTGATGGTTGGATGGCATCAGTGACTCGACGGACATAAGTTTGAGCAAGCTCTGGGCATTGGTGATGGACAGGGAAGCCTGGAGTGCCTCAGTCCTTGGGGTCACAAAGAGTCGGACATGACTGATCAACTGAACTGAACTGAACCATTGTAAATATGTATAAAAGGATGTGGTACATATATACAATGCAATACTACTCAGCCATTGTAAGTTTCAAAAGTTGGGATAATTATGGGGACTGTGTTCTGAGTAGCTTCCCTCTGCTGGTACTAAATCCCCTTGTCCCCTTCTCCAGCCTCTTCTATGCCCTGGGAGAACTGCCTGGATGAATTTTCCTGATCCTCACACCCTCTGACTTTAGGCTGGTTTTGACAATGGTGAGCAGGACCAGGAACATAGAAAGAAAAAGAAGAGTGGGTTTGGGATTATATTCCTTTGAGTCTTTCCTGGCAAGGTCAACCCAGGCTAGGTATGTCCTTTGAACTAAGGTGGTACTTACCTTCTGTAAGTGAATTCCAATAACTGCTCCTCTCATCATTCCTTTATATGTAAATGCCCCTCAACTTTGTTACTAGTCCAAGATCCTGTTTTATCCTTTGTGATTTTGATATATACAGCTCATACCATCTGAAGAGGTCTTTTATTAAACCTTACTCAGATTATCCTAATTTGAATGTCCTGTCTGTGTCTTGCTGGGTGCCTCAATAATGTACACTCTAAAAATGTTTTATGGGCTAATACACGTAATGGTTCTAAAGTAATAAAAAGAAGTCCAAAGCCAACAGTCAAATTCTCTATTTTTCAACTGCTCGTTTATAATTCTTCTATTACAGAAGCCATGACAATGAAAAAGTCCTGCAGGCCCACAACAATTTGTATGTAGAACATGAAATCAGGTGAATCAGTTCCACTTTCATCTGGGTTTCTCATCAGCAATCTGGATGCTAAAACCTATGTTACTAAACAAACAAGGCACACTCATCTGTTTATAGTTTATAGTTTGTTATTGTTATTGCTGTTTAGTCTCTAAGTTGTGTCAGACTCTTTTGCGACCCCATGGACTGTAGCCCACCAGGCTCCTCTGCCAATGGAATTTTCCTGGCAAGAATGCTGGAGTGGGTTGCCAGTTCCTCTTCCCAGGATATCTTCTCAACCCAGGGATCGAACCCATGTCTCACGTCTCTTGCATTAGCAGGCGGGTTCTATACCATTAGTGCCACCTGGCAAGTCCTAGTAGTTGTTGATGGATTAAGTTGGAATGACTTTCACATACAGATAATTTGAGAATGGAAATAACACCACTACAGAGTTAAAGACAGAACTTTAAAAAAAACATTATTTATTTTGCTTGCTGTGTCTTAGTTGTGCCATGCTGTATCTTCATTGCACCGTGCAGGATCTTTCACTGTGTCACATGGACTCTAACTGTAGCTTGGGATCAGTAGTTATGGTGAGTGGGCTTAGTTGCTTCGTGGCCTGTGGGATATTAATCCACGATCAGGGATCAAACCCATGTCCCCTGCATTGTAAGGCAGCTTCTTAACCACTGGACCACCAGGGAAGTCCCAAGACAGAGCATTTTAAGTAAGGCCATAGAAATGCCTTGCATTTGGAGAGTCCTGAATCTGAGGCCCCAACTTTCCCTCTGAGCATCTGTCACTTTCAGCCACCTGCGTGTCTTTTACATCCTATGGTCTTTCAAGCACAATTTGGAGCTATCAGCACCTTTCCCATCAGAATCTCCTAATGGAGGGGCTGTGATTATCCGTAAAAGTTATAAAATATGCAAATATAAAATTTTGCAAAATTAGACTCTAAGCAAATATGTCACTTTGTTGTTAATAAAAACATGAAAATAGGTATGTACGAATGCATCAAGACGGGAAGAGTCCCTGGGGCTCATAATTAAATGTTTCTGGGAGGCAGAACCCTTGAATGTTTCCAGAATTAAACACTTAGGATGGACTAGGGAGAACAGCATCAAAGGGAACCCCTTTTTTTGATAATGGGAAAGCAAGAGAGGATCATTGGAGGGAAGAATGCAGTTGAAAATTTTTGACAAGAAAGAGACACCTGAACTGCTTCAAAACTTCCCTAAGGTGACCTTTGTAAGATCACCCTGACCTAAGGTAACTAAGCTTCCTAATTTGCCCAGGCCTGCAGTATTTTATGGGACTTGGGACTTTCAGAGCTAAAATCAGGATGGCAACCAAGGCAACCAAGAAGATATGTGTGCTCAGTCACTCAGTTGTGTCTGACTCTTTCATGACCCCACAGACTGTAGCCCACCAGGCTCCTCTGTCCATGAGATTATCCAGGCAGGAATACTGGAATGGATCACAATTTCCTACCCTCAGGGGATCTTCCCAACCCAGAGAGCAAACCCACATCTCCTGTGTCTTCTGTATTGGCAGGGATATTCTTTACCACTAGCGCCACTCAGGAAACCCATGAAGACATGGTCACCCTACTTCTATCTCCCCAGCTCCAGTGGGCAGATTATGGGACCTTTGCTTCTCCAGGTATGGTGGTATTTCTCCACTGAAATTCACTTTATCTACTCTTTTAAAAAGTGCATTTCACCCTTTCACTTGTCTAGTCCTTCTGCTAAACATGTAGAAGAAAAAGAGGCACCCAAGGACCTCTGTCCCTTGGAAGGGTAGTCTGTTGGTACCCATACAATTACTATTTTTATGTGTCTTGTTACTTTTTTAATACTCTCTCCAATTACTTCCAAAAAGAGCAATTAAATAAGCCAGCCCACCCTCCAACAGGAATTTTACCATTTCATTCTGCATGCTCCCAATAGAGACAGTTTGGGGGGGGGGGGGGGGACGGAAATACTGTTTTCTCTTGATTCCACAAATATTATGCAAAATGTGTTCTCTCTTCACAGTTGCTGTGGCCTGGATCCTCTGCATGAGGTCACCTGCTTATACAATTGCTTTTGCCTGAAGGGGAGTTTGGGTGCATGAAATACTGCAGATAAGCTTTTGATTTTTGATGACTGGTGACCACTGTCCTCTCGTTAACCAGCTGAGGACCCTGGGCTCCTCTCTCCAGAGCTACCACTGCTGCAGCAGAAAAGAGACAGCAAAGCCAAACTGTAGCAATTATCCTCAATTTTACTAAAATATAATTTAGCTCCATTCACTTTCACCAGCTTCTTGGCACATACACTAAACCTGAGGAGCTAGGCATGGATGTAAGAGAGGAAAGACTCATAGCTCTTAATCCACTGGGAGATCAGAGTCTGATAGGAAGGCTAACACACAATTACCGCAGAAGGCAGGTGATGGTGAGTGCTGAGCCACTAAAGTGGAGTCCCAGAGACACTATCCAAGCATCACGTGGAAGCTAGTGAGACATGCAGAATCTCCAAAGCATGACAGACCTAGTGAATCAGATGCGGTATTTTAGCAAGCTCCCTGGTGAGCTTGTTATGCACTTGAAAGCCTAAGAAGCATAAGAAATGTAAAGCATCTCTTTACATCTCAAATAAGAAATGTAAAAGCAAAATGCTTATACCTGGAGGGAGGGATGCCAGCAGTTGAGAGCCTCCCTGAAAAAGGAATGAGGGAGAAAATCCTCAAAGCATTGACATGACTCTAGAGGAACACCAGTTGGTTACAGAAAGCAGCAAAGTGGAGTGTAGGATTGAGACTGAGATGAGCTGAGATCAGGATCATCAAAGGGCTTGGATATCAAGCTGGGAATCTGGTCTTAGTCTGGAGAAATGAAAAGTCAATGATGATTTTGATGAAGATAAAACTTTGATCAGGACTGTACTTTAGAAACACACCAAGGATTGCTGTGTGAAGGACAGAAGTGAGGGAGGAAATGAGAATCAGTTTTAAAACAGCATCAGATATTAACCACTGCCTCCCTTCCCAGGGAACTTGTCAACAGCAGTGTCCCAGGGCCCCACTGCACCTTCCCTTCAAATGATGCTGCTGCCCCCTGACATCTGAGAACAGCTGTAGATAGAATGATTCATGCTTTCCTTTGGGGAAAAAAAACTATAATTTATTTCCCCTGGGGCAGTTTTGATTTGGAGGAATATACTGGGTTAAATGAAATTTCCCCCAAAAGATACATCCATGTGCTAATACCCAGAACCTGTGCATGTAATCTTACTTGGATGAAGATTCTTTGCAGATGTAATTAGTCTGGATTAAAAGAGTAAACTGTGGATCTAGTGACAAGTCTCCTTATAAAAGACAGAAGACCCAGTTAAAGGGGAAGAGCAGGAAAGAGATCCTGTGAAGACAGACAGAGACAGAGAATGGAGAGACACTGCCTCAGGCCAAAGAATGCCTAGATCCACCCGAAACAGGAAGAGGCAGGGGAGCATTCACCCCTAGAGCTTCAGAGGCAGCACAACCTGTCAACACCTTGATTTTGAACTTCTGGCCTCCAGCACTAGGAGGGAATGGATTTCTCTTTTAAGCCATGTAAATTGTGATAACTTATTACAATAATTTTAAGAAATAATTCAGAGAGTGATTGGGACTTTTGGATTTACATATGCAAATGAAGGACCACTTAAAAAGTCATATAAAAACATAAAATCAAAACTATGATGGTGAAAGAAAGAAAGAAAGATAGCGTTAAGTCGTGTCCGACTCTTGCAATTCCATGAATTGTAGCCTGTCAGGCTCCTCTGTCCATGGGATTCTCCAGGCAAGAATACTGGAGTGGGTTGCCATTTCCTACTCCAGAGGAACTTCCTGACCCAGGAATTGAACGCAGGTCTCCCACATTGCACGTAGATGCTTTACCAACTGAGCTACAAAGGAATACATGATGGTGAACCATGATGCAAATGATAGCGTTGGTGTCCAGACTTGAGCAAAACATGTCCCTTTATCACCATTAGCTGGCCATCTGTCCTGAGTCATTTCCCATCATTATGGTTGCATAGAATCATATAAGTTCTTTCTCTGTTCCTCCTCCCCTGCTGCTGCTGCTGCTAAGTTGCTTCAGTCGTGTCCGACTCTGTGCGACCCCATAGAAGGCAGCCCACCAGGCTCCCCCATCCCTGGGGTTCTCCAGGCAAGAACACTGGAGTGGGTTGCCATTTCCTTCTCCAATGCATGAAAGTGAAAAGTGAAAGGGAAGTCGCTCAGTCGTGTCCCACTCTTCGTGACCCCATGGACTGCAGCCTACCAGGCTCCTCCGTCCATGGGATTTTCCAGGCAAGAGTACTGGAGTGGGGTGCCACTGCCTTCTCCTTTCTCCTCCCCTAACACAGAACTAATAACACATGCATTTCTTTCATTAAGTCAGTGTTTCCCAAGTGATTGGCAGAGTAATGTGCCCTCCCCAAATATGTCCAGTCCCAGAGCTTGTGAATAAATTACCTTGCCTAGCCAAGGGATGATGCCAGTGTGTTTAGTGAAGGATTTTGAAGTGGCAAGATTATCCTGGACTATCCAAGTGGAACCAATATAGTCCCAGGGACCTGGTAAAGAATCTGCCTGCAATGCGGGAGACCTGGGCTCGATCCCTGGGTTGGGAAGATCCCCTGGAGAAGGGAAAGGCTACCCACTCCAGGATTCTGGCCTAGAGAATTCCATGGACTATATAGTCCATGGGGTCACAAAGAGCTGGATGCGACTGAGAGACTTTCACTACACTATATAGGAAAAGGGAGCAAGGAGATGTGATGATAGAAGCGGGGTCAGAGGATGCAGCCATGAGTCGGGGAATGTGGTGGACTTTAGAAGTTGGAAAAGGCAAGGAAACAGATTCTCCCATAGAATCTCAAGGTGGGGCTGACCCTCTGCTGACCTGTTTTAGACTTCTGACCTCCAGGACTATAAGATAAATATGTGGTGTTTAAAGCAACTAAGTTTGTGATAATTTGTCACAACAATGATAGAAAACTAATACCCCAGTTTTGTTTTTTTTTTAATCACAGCTTCTCTAAGAAACCTTTTATGACATTTTTCCCCTAATTGCCTCACTTTCAGCATGAAATATCAACATCACAGATATACTCTACCTGTTTTTATAGTGGGCTTCCTGGTGGCTCAGATAGTAAAGAATCTGCCTGCCATACAGGAGACCTGGGCTTGATTCCTGGGTCCTGAAGATCCCCTGGAGAAAGGAATGGCAACCCACTCCAGTATTCTTGCCTGGAGAATCCCATGGACAGAGGAGCCTGGTGGGCTATAGTCCAGGGGGTTGCAGAGTCGGACATGACTGAACAACTGTGTTCCTTAGGAAATCCACAGGCTATTGTAATATTTAAGCTTTTTTCACCCTCTAAGAAGTAATGTCATTGTCTTGGGGCAATATTGTTCCTGTTAAGATCCATGCTCCAATTTATATCCATCTTTCTTGGTACAACTCAAGTTTTATCTGTTCCATAAAGCTTTCCCAAATAATCCAAGCCGTTTTGGATTATACGTGCATTTTAGTGATCACCTCACTTGCTGCCCAATTTTAATCCATGTGACTTTGACTACTCATACATTAATTCCTGAACATCTTTTTCAGTCAACTTCTTTGCAAAGATGAAATATCCAGTGGCTAAACTCTGCTGAAAAACTTTTTCACAGGTTGAGCTAAAACCCATCTTCCTGCAGCTTCTATCTATTGGTCTTAACCCTATCCTTTCAGGAGGGTGTAAAATGCAGTTGATTACTTTGTTCATATAACAACTGTACTTTTTGCCAAGGACCCTCTTCAAGGTTGCTGTTCTGAACGTGATATTCTCAGAACTGAACTAAGTTGTTTCAGGTACAGTTTGACCAGAATAAAGAAGAGCAGGATCTTACCTGCCTTATTCTGCATAATATATTCCTACAGAAGCAGCTTTTGGTGACAACATTTTGTCAGCCACATTACACTGTTGATTCACATTATGCTTACTGTTAGCTAAAATGTTCAGCATTTGCTGATGCTAATCCTGTTGGGTTTTGGAAAAATTTCAGGACCTCATGCTTATTCCTATTAACTTCTATTGCATTCATCTCTCTAAGCCTTTTGATGTTTATTTAGAGCCAGATTCTGGTAACAGCACAAGCATAATCTCCTAACATTTGAACATCTGCAACATGAATATGCCTTTCTGTTTTTCAATGTTATTAATACCGTAAATATTAAACTATCAAGGTAGGTCTAAGGCCAAACCCCTGAAGTACACTGCTAGAAAACTCTCTTGAGGTAGACATTTATCATTAACCAGCTTAACTGGGTTCAATCAACATCCATCTAATAATACAACTCTTTAATCTTTCATGTGTGTCTGTATTTAGTTCATAAGGGTCTAGGAAGATAGCGTACCTTGTTGATATCTCCTGGGGCTACCTCTTCTTCCTAAGCTTCAGCACGTGCTTGTGTGTGCTCAGCCATGTCTGACTCTGTTCGACTCCATGGACTAGCCTACCAGGCTCCTCTGTCCATGGGATTTTCCAGGTAAGGATACTGGAGCAAGTTGCCCTTCCCTTCCCCAGGGGATCTTCCCAACCCAGGGAACGAACTCAAGTCTCTGGAATCTCCAGCATTGACAGGCAGATTCTTTACCACTGAGCCACCTGGGAAGCTCAATCTTTAACATAGTAAATTTCGAAAAAAAAAGATGATATGACTTGTTTTCAAGGTTCTCAGTCTCTCCTTGTCAACATCACTGCCTCCTCTCAGTGCTCATAACCAGGAGCTGGTATTTCATTTCAGAATCTTACCCAGTGACTAGGCAGAAGGATGCTATAGACAGGAAGCAGGCTGGGAGAGGGCTTCCTGGGCCATCCCACTCTCTACATCCTATGATCCTGGGTAAAGCTCTGCCTTCTCTGAATGTTGAGATCAGTAAAACAGACACCCCCACCAAAGGCCACAGGAGGCATCAGGACAGCTCTGGAGTCTGAATGAATGGAAACCAAAACATAGTAAAGGCAGCCTGGCCAGCTCATGAGATTTCCCTCCATGTTTTCAACCACAGAAATAAAGAATCACAAGCTTTCACAAGCATTACCAGAGACAGAGATATCAGGAGCTTCCAAGGGAAGCAAGAATGAAAAGAAATAGATTGGTAGAGAGACAGAGGGTTTTGGATTCCAAAGAGTAGAGAGAAAGACTCAAGATCTTCATTCATGACTTCTAAATCTCCAACCCCTAAACTTCCAAGCATTCAAGTTTTTTCTCCTTCTCAGTGTGGGCATTTCAGTTAAGAAATCACCAGAAAATAATAATAACCTCTTAGGGAAAAATTATAAAACATTTAAAGAACTAAGAGCTATAAGAAAAAATAAGAGCAACCCAGCAGAGCAGAAGCAGGGCTAACAAAACAGAAAAAGTAGTGATTCACAATCAGATTAATAAATATGCTTGAAGTGTTAAAGAAGTATTCTTAGAAATATGAAGCAGGAACAAGCATTATAAAGAACCAACCAATTATATTTGTTATTAAAAGTATAGTTGCTAAAATGAAGAGCTCAGAAGGTGATTTGAGAAATACAATAGATTCAACCAAAAGCCTTAAGAGCTAGGAGATTTGCAGGAATCTACCCAAAAGGCATTAGAATGGAATTAAGTGGGGGTAAGAGGGCTTCCCTTTTGTCTCAGCTGGTAAAGAATCTGCCTGCAATGCGGGAGACCTTGGTTCGATCTCTGGGTTGGGAAGATTCCCTGGAGAAGGGAAAGGCTACCCACTCCAGTATTCTGGCCTGGAGAATTCCATGGACTACGGTCCATGGGGTCACAAATAGGTGGACATGACTGAGGGATTTTCAGTTAAGGGGGGGTCAGAAGAAAAGAGAATAAAATGATAAGAGTAGAAACTTCAGCATCCAACTAATTAGAATTTCAAGACAAGAAGAGAAGGTAAAACAAGGGTAGAATACATTTGAATAAATGATAATTGAGAGAGTCCTAGACCTAAAAAGATTTAAGACTTTGGATTGAAAAAGGCAAAAAGGGAGTCAATCCAGATCAACAAGAAAGCTTACCTTTCCAGAAGCCACCTTATAGGCTACTGACCAGAACTGCCCCATGTGACATGGGGAGATGAGGCCCTGATTAACTTGAATCAATCATATTTCATCTATGAAACTATATGTGTTTTTAATGGTTCTATTTTTTCCAGAACATTAAAATCATTGAAAATTGAGAAGTTAGTGTATTAAAACTCATGTTACTTTATGTCTAAATATTTCAGTTCAGTTGCTCAGTCATGTCCAACTCTTTGTGACCCCATGGACCGCAGCGTGCCAGGCTTCCCTGTCCATCACTAACTTCAGAAGCTTGCTCAAACTCATGTCCATCGAGTTGGTGATGCTATCCAATCATCTCATCCTCTGTCATCCCCTTCTTCTCCTGCCTTCAATCTTTCCCAGAATCAGGGTCTTTTCTATTGAGTCAGTTCTTCACATCAGAGGGCCAAAGTATTGGAGTTTCAGCTTCACCATCAGTCCTTTCAATCAATATTCAGGCTGACTGCCTTTAGGATGAACTGGTTGGATCTCCTTGTTGTCCAAGGGACTCTCAAGAGTCCACAGTTCAACACCACAGTTCAAAACCACAGTTCAACACCACAGTTCAAAAGCATGAATTCTTCTGCACTCAGCTTTCTTTATAGTTCAACTCTCACATCCATAAATGACTACTGGAGAAACCATAGCTTTGACTAGATGGACCTTTGTTGGCAAAGTAATGTCTCCACTTTTTAATATGGTGTCTAGGTTGGTCATAGCTTTTCTTCCAAGGAGCAAGCATCTTTTAATTTCATGGCTGCAGTCACCATCTGTAGAGATTTTGGAGCCCAAGAAAAGAAAGTCTGTCCCTATTTCCATTGTTTCATCATCTATTTGCCCTGAAGTGATGGGCCCGGATGCCATGATATTAGTTTTCTGAATGTTGAGTTTTAAGCCAACATTTTCACTCTCCTCTTTAACTTTCATCAAAAAGCTCTTTAGTTCCTCTTTGCTTTTTGCCATAAGGGTGATGTCATATGCATATTTGAGGTTATTGATAGTTCTCCCTGCAATCTTGATATCAGCTTGTGCTTTATCCAGTCAAGCATTTTGCATGTTGTGCTCTGAATGTAAGTTAAATAAGCAAGGTGACAATATACATCCTTGATGTACTCCTTTCCCAATTTGGAACCAGTCCTTTGTTCCAAGTCTAAAACAGGCTTGATTGTAATTTTACTTTCTTGACTTCAATAGAAGCAAACTCAACAATATTATTTTCAACTTAAGATAATCCAAGAAGTCAGTTTTGGCCACCTGCTACAAGGGCTGACTCATTGGAAAAGTCCCTAAAGCTGAGAAAGATTGAGGGCAGAAAGAGAAACAGGAGACGGAGGATGAGATGGTTATATCGCATCACTGACTCAATGGACATGAGTTTGAGTGAACTCCAGGAGACAGTGAAGGACAGGGAAGCCTGCCATGCTGCAGTCCATGGGATCACAAAGAGTTGAACATGACTTAGTGACTGAACAAGAGCAACAACAGTTTTGGAAATTTATGACTGGCTCTGAGATGATGCAGGATGCCCTGAAGAGAAAGGACTGCCGGCACATTTGGTTCTAATCTGCACATGACATGGATCATGTTTGAAATGGGCCACACCTCCTCCTAGTCCTTCCGGGGCCCCATCAACTAATACTGATCGCTCCTCAGTTGCTCCTTAAATGGCTTTTCAGGCTTTAAAACTCCATCACAGGCGGGCCATGAATGCCACAGTCCCTGCCCACCCACCAATCAATGTTTGCTTGCAAAACTCTTCTGTTTGTTTGTTTGATTGGGAGTGCTATTCAGACTGCTCAGGTTGAAGCCACACCTACCTTTGTGAAACATACTTTGTGGATCTGTTAAGTCATTTAGTTCGAAAATCACACGAGAGTGGATGATCGATTCTACACAGGTTCTTCTCACCTGGTTGTAGTGAAGCTGCCTTTATGGCAATCTCCTTGGCCACCACCAAAGTCTATCTCTCCAAGCAATGGTGATATCCCAATTAAAAGTGAAAATCTAGGTGCTGGGGAAATGTTTTGGAGAAGGACTAAAAAAATTATTGAAAAATTGATAAATTATTGAAACCACAGTTTTTTTTAATTATTTTTAAGGTAAGAATGGAATTGATTCTTTCTTCTATTCTCCCTGATTCATTCCATTTCTACCCTCTTTGGAGGTAGGTGAGCTGTTCATAGAAGCAGGCTTGTCTGCTCATTGGAGAAGTTAAGTCCTATGGTGTGTGAGTATGCGTTCTCAGTCTCTCGGGGGTGTCTGACTCTTTGTGACCCCGTGAACGGTAGCCCACCAGGCTCCTCTGTCCATGGGATTTTCCAGGTAAGAATACAGGAGTGGGTTGCCATTTTCTACTTCAAGGGATCTTCCTGACCCAGGCACTGAGCTCTCATCTCTGCATCTTCACATTGGCAGGTGGATTCTTTACCACTGAGTCACCTGGGAAGGCCAGGTCCTATGGTATTGGATCTCAAACTTTTAGAGGCCATCAGAATTATTTAGAAGGCTTGTTAAAACACAGTTGTCTGGCTGGGTTCCAGCCCAGAATTTCTGATTCAGCAGGTCTGGGATATAGTAGAATATTTGCTTTTCTAATGGATTCCCAGGGCCTGTTGATGCTGCAGGCCCAGAAACTACATTTTCAGACACATTGTACTGGAGTGATGTGTGTAAAAAGAGAAGTCTTGCTAAACAGTAAGATTTCACTTACAAGTGACAAGTGTTATCTATTCTATAACACAACTAAGTGGACACTTGTATTGAAGTAAACCAAAACTGCACACACAGACCACATACTGGTCTGGTTGTTTGCAATAGTCCTTCTCAATCCTTAAATGCACTCAAAATCACCCAAGAAGCTTGCTAAAACACAGATTCCAATCCAGGCGGTATGAAGGAAAACACTGGATTTCCATTTCTCACTTGCGATGCTCCACAGCTCACACTTGAAGTAGCAAGAGGGTAAAAATAAGCCCTATTTGACACAGCTTTTCATTAAATCCCTTACTGTTGCTTCAGAATAGAAGGCTTTTGTTCCTGTGAACAACTGGTGAAAAATACATTAAATTCAGAAACGTTTTGGTTTTTTTTTTCACTAATGTTTACTAAAAAACAAATTTTTATTGCATGAGACTTCTGTATTGAGCAACTTCCTTAGTATTTCACTTCCCTTCAGTGAGAGAGATGCCGGGAAACATACAGAATGTGAGATGGTCTGAGATGCAGTCTCATCCAGAGCTTTTGGGCCTCAGGGACTCCTAGATCTTTATTTTAACCTCCCCTTGAGCACCAGCAGTTCTCCAGAACTTCAATCTGACTTTATACTTATAAGAAGGGTGGCTTTGATTGGGCAGGATTCCCACTTTGGGTGCAAAGCAACTTTAATATGAAGATTGACCTCAAGTAATATAAGAGGCCCCATCCACTGGTTCACCACCTGTGATCAATGAAATGAAATCAGGTTCAGCTGCCAGGGCAACCTCCTTGCAGCAACAGCAGCAAGCATTTTACAGCTTCCTCTGTCCAGCACAATCCCAAATATACATACATTAGATCTAGGATGACCACCCCTTCCGGTTTACCCAGGGCTGTCTGCATTTTGGCACTGAATGCTTTGCATCCTAGGAAAACGCTCAGTCCCGAACAAACAGGGACAGTTGGTCAGCCTGTGTGTGACAAGGCAGTGATCTTTGCTGATATTCTTTCTGCTCGATTCCCGGCACGCTGGAATTCCGTTTACACCTCCACATCCTCATCTGTGGTGGGGTGTTCTTTTTTAAGTTAAGTAAATCGGAAAGAAAAAAACCAATATAGTGTATTAACACGTGTGTGTGGAATCTAGAAAAAAACGGTATAGATGATCTTTTTTGCAAGGCAGAAAAAGAGACACAGACAGAGGATCAAATGCATGGATACCAAGGGGATTGGGGGAGGGGAGTTTAGGATGAACTGGGAGATTGAGATTGACACATATACATTATTGATACTATGTATAAAATAGATGACAAATGAGAACCTACTGTAGAGCACAGGGAACTCTACTCAGTGCTCTGTGGTGACTTGAATGGGAAGGAAATCCAAAAATGGAGGGATATATGTATATGTATAGCAGACTCATTTTGCTGTACTGTAGAAACTAACACAACATTGTAAAGCAATTATACTCCAATAAAAACTAATTTTTAAATAAATAAAATGATTTTATCATTTTGTTTTTACATTTTTGTTTATTGCACTAATTTCCGTGCTGTACTTATTCGCTCAGTTGTGTCCCACTCTTTGCAACCCCACGGACTGTAACCTGCCAGCCTCATCTGTCCATGGGATTCTCCAGACAAGAATACTGGAGTGGGTTGCCATGCCCTCCTCCAGGGGATCTGGAGGATTGGGAAGATCCCCAATCCACAGATTGAGCCCACATTGCAGGCAGATTCTTTACCATCTGAGCCACCTTGGAAGCCCAATTCCATGCAAGAAAGTACAGATATGTGTACAACTTAATGGCTTTCCACAAATCATATTCTATTGTGTAGCCAACATTTATATTAAGAAGCAGAATGTTACCAACACCACTCTCCCAATCACTGTTCTCTCCCAAGGGTAGCAATTATCTGACTATTTTTTAATAGCTTAGAAAATTATGATAACACAAACACCCTTATTTTTATTGTGGAAGTCACTCAGTTGTGTCTAGCTCTTTGAGACCCCATGAACTATACAGTTCATGGAATTCTCCAGGCCAGAATACTGGAGTGGGTAACCTTTCACTTCTCAAGGGGATCTTCCCAACCCAGGGATAGAAACCAGGTCTCCTGCATTGCAGGTAGATTCTTTTCCAGATGAACCACAAAGGAAGCCCAAGAATATTGGAGTGGATAGCCAATCCCTTCTCCAGCGGATCTTCCTGACCCAGGAATTGAACTAAGGTCTCCTGTATTGTAGGTGGATTCTTTACCAACTGAGCTATCAGGGAAGCCTGATATTTTTTTTTTATCATAATCCTTGTTATTTATTATTATAAGACAGGTACCATAAGTGTGCTTACCATATGTAGTTTAAACTACCATATGTAGTTTAATTTTTTAATTTCTCAAAAGTTTTCCCCTCACTTCATCCTCATTCCCTGCTCTGCTAATACATTAGACAAAATTCTTCCTCGTCTAATCTGCCCCAAGGGCTTCCCAGGTGGCTGAGCAGTAAAGAATCCATCTGCAATGCAGGAGCCACAGGAGACCCGGTTTCGATCCCTGGGTCAGGAAGATCCCCTGGAGGAGGTCGTGGCAACCCACTCTAGTATTCTTGCCTGAGAATCCCATGGACAAAGGAGCCTGGTGGGCGACAGTCCATGGGGTCATAAAGAGCGGAACACTACTGAAGTGATTTAGCACGCAGGCACACAATCCATCCCAAATACCACTGACTTCATGCTCAGGAGGTGGGAATAAGAGGACTTCTACTAAACACCAGGAAGTTGAGGAACAGTTTCCATTTGTTGAGAAAAGCTTACTGTAAAGACAAAGGAATACAAGACTTAACTCATGACTATACTTGGAGACTTTTAGCTTTCTTAAAGCTAACATTGTGATATTCTGCAAGTGAACTTCTTCAATCAAATGCCAACATGAGTTATCAATGGAAAGCTAAGTAATCGGATCTCAGCAAAAAAGCTAGATGGACCCATATTGAACACTTACAGAAGATAACAAGAAATGCGGATATTAGCCTGGGATTTCCAGATAAATTGAAAGTGTGATACCAGATGTTTGTGAAGCAAGAAGGCATTATTTATCTATTCCCTCCAACATCCTAGGAAGCTTAATGAATATAGATGATTCACCTGGAGTCTGAAATGGCAAAGAGCAATCTCCCTCCAACAAGATGAATGAACACATTGCATAGCTAGACTACTTCATTCGTCAAAGAGGCAATCAGCGTTCATTGAAGACATCCAGAGGTTTCATCATCTCTCCGTATTTTCTAAGGTGAATCTGACTCTTCCTTGATGTTTCAGTTCTTTCCATTCAACAATTCAAGAATTCCCTAGCACATTCTATGATTTCAGGCTTATTACTTGGATTCCTTGACAAATTAGTAAGGTTGGAGAGGAGAGAAATTATTCTGATATTTGTCAGAGGACATATCTCCGACTGTCTGTTGTCCAACTCTTATCAAAAACCTTGCCAAGATAATTGATACACTTGATGGTCTGAAAATCAATAAATGATACATTTCTCAATATACTCCATGCTTCATCTGTAGACTAAGTCACACAATCAGAAAGCAGATTTGTTTGTAGAAACCTGCCCAGGATTTCAAATACTCCTTTTACTTAGTCACACACTTATATCCAGAGAAGGCTATAGAATCAAGGTTATTAAAAAGAAGATCACTTTTATTATAAAGCCATTGCCTTATACACTGCATGATGCCTGGCTCCTATGCTGCATAGAGCCACAGATGTAGCTTTCGGAACAAATGCCAAGAATACTTTTACTTTTCTAGAGAAACTGATACGTGTTCTTTGTGTGATCCAGGGAACCAATACAACAGTAGATACTTCTCTTTTGCTCTAACCACGAGAAGGTGCAAAGCCAAATTTTCAGTTCAACTTTAACAACATAAGGGTCTGTGGGAGTTGCCTTCACTGGCTTACATATCGGTCTTCTGATTTGTCTTTTTACTTCTTTAAATTTTTTGACAATTTTTTTAATGTCTTTGCAATTTTTAAATTTTTTAGTGTTTGTCTAAGGGAAGGAGGAAGAGAGATATGGAAGGAAGCAGGGAGAGTGGAAGGGAGAAGGAAGGAAGGAAGAGTAAAGCAGGTAACAAAATAAATTGGTTCAAATGGGATTAGAGTGCTCCAGGAATCAAGAATGATCGATGTATCCTTTTCCCATGCTGAATGTCACTGGCAAACAAACAGAATTGACAAGTTTTACTAGCATCACATCCTTCTTAAAGAAATAGAAAGGATTCTTTAACACAAGCTACATGGCTTGTTTCAGCCAAATATCAATAGCAGACTTTTCGGACGCAGAAGAGAAAACTGAAAGCTAGACAACCAGGAGAGGACAGTTTGGCCAAAGGAACAGGAGCGTCAGTCAGTTCTAACCAGAAATAACTGTAAAGCTATCCATTCTGCATACTTGAGAGATAAGTCACTGAATTGAATAAGTCTTTAACTTTCTTCCAGTTTCTTAAAGTGTATTTTTATTGAAGTAACATTGGTTTATAACATCCTATAAATTTCATGTGTACAATATTATATGCAGCTCAGGAGAGTGAGACAGCAGAAGGCAATGCTTCATGTAGGGTGCGGCTCCATGAGGCTACCTACGTCACCACTCAGATAGAAGCAGAAATAGCCCCAAGGGCCTCAGACTCCATCATGCTGGGTCTTGTCCTTCTGGGGCAATTCATGAGATGTCCTCATGAATTTAAATGACAGCTACAGAATCCCAGTTGTTGTTGCAGCCGCTCAGTCATGTCTGACTCTTTGCAAGCCCAGGAATGGCAGCACACGAGGTTGCCCTGTCCTTCACTGTCTCCCAGAGTTGCTCAAATTCATGTCCATTGAGTCAGTGATGCCGTCCAACTATCTCATCCTCTGTTACCCCCTTCTCCCTCTACCCACAATCTTTCCCAAAAGCAGGGTCTTTTCCCAGTAGAGCATAATAAGACATAGATTTAGAAATATATTGGGCTAAATGAAACATTAGTAGACTCCTGAGAGACACATTGAGAGTAAACTATATGGTTTCTTTGGCTTTTTTTTTTTTTTTTTTTTTTTTTTTTGCAGAGCCAGTACTGACATGGGCATGAAAATCCCCATAGAATTGGAGTAAAATCCCTTTGCATGTAGGATTTCATGGGAACATTTCCACAGTTGTTAGGGTTCCATTCAGATTATGAACTAGCTAATGAATTAAATTTTTAAAAAAGAGAAAACCCACAGTCCCTGGGTACAGCTGATTGCTACCCTTTTGCAAAAGCGGCCACAGCTGCATGATGAAAAAGCCAAGAAGAGAGTCAGACCAAAAGCAGTGCTATTCCCAGAGGTCTGCATGTGTTTGTTCCTTCAGCTGGCGTGTTATCTCCCTCAGACAGGAACATAAATAAATGTTGCCTCAGACAGCATCAAATATAAAAGCTGTATATTTGAAATTAATTGTTTTCTGGCATAATTCCGTAAAAAAAAAATGACATGCTTTCAGTTGAAGCACTTCCATGTAAAGCCAATTAAGCAAGAGAAGCAACAACTGGACTGAGGTCAATAAAAGATGTTGGCTATTGTTCTGCGATGAGACAGGCTGTGCTGGTCACCAACTGTGGAAGCAAGTTAGGATGCTGTTTTCAACAAAGGTTGTCAAGGCCTGCTGGAAGTAAGATAACAAGTGGAAGGAAATTAGACCTCTGGACTAAAAAAAAATACACCTTCCCTTTCTTCTAGTTATGTCCTCTTTATTTATCAGTTATCTCCATTCTTTCCAAATCCAATTCTTGGGGAAAACTTGACCATTTGATGAATACCTTGGTGTGAGGGTACCTCTGGGCATATCCTGCCCTGGGATGTCTACCACTGAGCCATACTTGATTTTAACATCTTAATTGAAATGTAATTTGCAAAGCATACAACCCATCATTTTATTTGTTAAATTTTTTGGCTATACCATATAGTTTAGTTCCCCAACCAGGAATTGAATCCAGGTTCCAGCAGTGAATCAAGATTCACAAGCTGGAATCAAGATTGCCGGGAGAAATATCAATAACCTCAGATATGCAGATGACACCACCCTTATGGCAGAAAGTGAAGAGGAACTCAAAAGCCTCTTGATGAAAGTGAAAGTGGAGAGTGAAAAAGTTGGCTTAAAGCTCAACATTCAGAAAACGAAGATCATGGCATCCGGTCCCACCACTTCATGGGAAATAGATGGGGAAACAGTGGAAACAGTGTCAGACTTTATTTTTCTGGGCCCCCAAATCACTACAGATGGTGACTACAGCCATGAAATTAAAAGACGCTTACTCCTTGGAAGGACAGTTATGACCAACCTAGATAGCATATTGAAAAGCAGAGACATTACTTTGTCAACAAAGGTTCGTCTAGTCAAGGCTATGGTTTTTCCTGTGGTCATGTATGGATGTGAGAGTTGGACTGTGAAGAAGGCTGAGCACCGAAGAACTGATGCTTTTGAACTGTGGTGTTGGAGAAGACTCTTGAGAGTCCCTTGGGCTGCAAGGAGATCCAACCAGTCCATTCTGAAGGAGATCAGCCCTGGCTGTTCTTTGGAAGGAATGATGCTAAAGCTGAAACTCCAGTACTTTGGCCACCTGATGCAAAGAGTTGACTCATTGGAAAAGACTCTGATGCTGGCAGGGATTGGGGGCAGGAGGAGAAGGGGACGACAGAGGATGAGATGGCTGGATGGCATCACTGACTCAATGGACGTGAGTCTGAGTGAACTCCGGGAGTTGGTGATAGACAGGGAGGCCTGGCGTGCTGTGATTCATGGGGTCGCAAAGAGTCGGACATGACTGAGCGACTGATCTGATCTGATCTGATCCAGCAGTGGAAGCACCAAGTCATTTGACCACCTTGGAATTCCCTAAAATTCCTCTTTTTATTGTTTTATTTATTGGACAATAGTTGACTTACAATGTTGTGTTAGTTTCTGATGTACATCAAAATGAAGCAGATGTGCATATACATATATCCACTCTTTTTAAGGCTTCCTTCCTATTTAGATCACAACAGACCATTGACCAGAGTTCCCTGTTCTATACAGTAGGTCCTTATTAGTATTTATATATCAGTCCCAGAGCTTCCCAGGTGTTGCACTGGTAAAGAATCTGCCCGCCAATGCAGGAGACATAGGAGACAAAGTTTCAATCCCTGGGTTGGCAACATCCCCTAGAGGAGGAAATGACACCTCACTCCAGTATTCTTGCCTGGGAAATCCCATGGACAGAGGAGCCTGGTGGGCTGCAGTCCATAGAGTTGCAAACAGTCAGACACGACTGAGCACACACACCCATGTCATGTCATGTCATGTCATGTATGAATCTCAGTCTTCCAATTTATCCCTCCTCCCCTCCCTTACCTTTTATATCCTTATATATAAGGATATAAAAGGATCCTTATATATACGGATATAAAAGGATCCTTATATATACTTTTATATCCTTAACTCTATTCCTGTTTTGTAGATAAGTTCATTTGTACCTCTTTTTTAGAGTCCACATCTAAGTTGTATCATATGATATTTTCTTTTTTGGTCTGACTTGCTTCATTCGGTATGACAATCTCTGGGTCCATCCATGTTGCAAAATTCATCATTTTAAATGTACAATTCTATCATTTTAATATATTTCTGCTCTAGTTTTAGAATGTTTCCATCACCCCCAAACTATCCTTCATGCCCAACTGTAGTTGATCAACCCCTGTTCCCACCTCCAGCACCAGGTAACCACTAAAGCATTTCGTGCATCTATATACTTTATAAAGTTTGGACATTTCATATAAATGGAATCATGTTAGGGAGGAAGGCAACTAACGTGTATACAGTATGGCAGGTGAAGAAAAATCAAACTTATGAAAGAATTCTCCTCTCTTTTCTCCTAGAATTGCAACTGATTCTATTTTTTCATTTTTAAATATTTACCCATTAAAATTTTATCTAAATTTTCCACTTCTTTTTTTTTTTTTTTGGTTGTGACTTGACAGCTTCAATACTTCCATTTTTTACACAGCTTGTATTTTTTTTTCCTGTGGTTTGAGATGCTACTGGAGTTGGACAGTAGATTCCTATGAGTCTTTTGCTTTCTGGTTTGTATTCTATTCTATTTTATTCTAGTCCATCTATCACTTCATGTGCCATCATGCAGTGCTCAGTCGCTCAGTCATGTCTGATTCTTTGCGAGTCCATGGACCTGCCAGGTTCCTCTATCCATGGGGATTCTCCTGGCAAGAATACTGAAGCAGGTTGCCATTTCCCACTCCAGGGGGTCTTCCCGACCCAGGGATCAAGCCCTTGTCTCTTGGGTCTCCTGCATTGGCAGGCAGATTCTTTACCACTGTACTACTTGGAAAGCCCTCATATACCATTGCCACTTCTTTAAAGTGTTTTTCACATCTAACAGTGCTCATCTCCACTGTTGACTCTTCTTCAAAAAAAGAAGACATTTTTATTTGCCTATTTTTCCCAACAAACTTTATGTTTCTCTTTCATGGGAAAGAAATTTGTCTTTCCAACTCAAAATGCAATAACTATTAAAAGATTGATATGTATATCTACATAATAGTACAGTCTTTTGAAAGACAAACTAAAAGAAACAAAAGTCTATAAAAGGAGTCAAAATATAAATGATAAACTGGGCAATAATATTTGTAACTCATTATAGATAATGGACTAATTTTCCCTAAAGTATAAAAGTTTCTAGAAATAAGAAGACCAACAGCTCAAGAGAAATGGGGAAGATATATGACCAACTCATAGAAAAGGATGCCTAATAACCCACTGTTGAATAGCCTCACACTCAGTCTTGCTCTGTTTTTTCTTTCTTATCTGAAAATGGACATAACAGTGAGAATAATAAGCAGATTTGACTCACTTTGGGGGAACACTTCTTTTCCTGAAAGTGAAACTGAGCCTGGAAGAATGATACTACAAAAGGGAAGGAAAAGAGGGCAATTTCTGCACTGGAGGGGCTCTTGGCAGTTTTTGCAGCCCACAGACAAAGACCACTAAAGAAACCCACTGATCATATAAAGTGTCGTAGTGGCTCACAATGGGGAATTAAGGAAAAGGAGTTACATACTGATTTGGGGACAGCCATTAATCAAGACCTGGGCAATGCCTGATCAAAATATATAAATAGGTGAATTGCTGAAACAGTCCAGTGGTCTTCTCTTTGGGACACGTGGGTCCAGGCAGAGTTACCAGTAAAGCAGTATTTTTATGGTCTAATCTCAGAACATGTTCATCTGGGAGAGCCGGGATTTGAACAATTTGAGTTTTGATAGTTTTGTTGCATTTCATTGTACATTTTACAGGTTGTAGAACAGGATTGCAAGTTGTGATTTTTCTGTTTTCATTTCTCATGGTTGATGTGGCATTTCAATATCCACCATAACTAATCCATTAGATGTGTACTATAATATTCATTTTATAGATGGGAAAATCGATGCACTATGACTTTAAGTATTTTGTCTAAATTCCCACAGTTATTAAGTGGCAGACTGAGTTTCAAAATCATGTCTGTCTAGCTCCCAAGCCTGGGCTTTGAGCATCCACTCCATATGTCTCTGAAGAAGGGATTCTTTACCTGGTGCACGTGAACTATCAGGAGGATTCACAACCCCTGCATGCTGCTAAGTCGCTTCAGTCGTGTCCGACTCTGTGTGACCCCATAGACGGCAGCCCACCAGGCTCCCCCGTCCCTGGGATTCTCCAGGCAAGAACACTGGAGTGGGTTGCCATTTCCTTCTCCAATGCATGAAAGTGAAAAGTGAAAGTGAAGTCGCTCAGTCATGTCTGACTCCCAGCGACTCCATGGACTGCAGCCCACCAGGCTCTTTCATGCATGGGATTTTCCAGGGAAGAGTACTGGAGTGGGGTGCCATTGCCTTCTCCACATCATTTGCTAAATATGTATTTTGGAGGCAGAGGGATGAGAATGCATACACTGATTCTCATTGGGTAGGTAAACCAACAAAAGAAGCTAAAAGTCTTTGCCCTACAGAAATTCTCTCCCTAAACCTAGGACAACTTAATCCCACAGTAGAATGGGGAAAGGACATCTATTTATTTTAAAAGCAAAATGGCCATTGTGACCGTTTTCAGAGACATTGCAAGGATTGGGTTTCTCATTTGTAGTTCCTCTGGAGTTAAAGAGCTAAAAGAGCTTAAAGAGCTAAAAGCAGACAAGCAATGATTTTGGGCTTGGAACCCATAAAAGAAGGAATCCATGGGCTCTATCTAGCCAATGCAATTGTCTTGGGAAAGTCATGCAGTGCATCTGAAAGTCATCCAGTGTCCTTGGCTCTCTATATCAAGTCCATTTATCCCAGACAGATCCAAGTGGAAAGTGATTTCAAAAGGAAATTCAAAAAAGGGGGGGATATACGTAAATGTATGGGCTTCCTGGGTGGAGCTGGTGATAAAGAATCTGCCTGCCAAAGCAGGATATATAAGAGATGCGGGTTCAATCCCTGGATTGAGAAGATCCCCTGGAAGAGGCCATGGCAACCCACTCCAGTATTTTTGCCTGGAGAATCCCATGAACAGAGGAGGCTGGTGGGCTACAGTCCATAGGGTCACAAAGAGTTGGACACAACTGAAGCGACTTAGCATATACATGCACATGTATGTATATAGTTGATTCACCTTGCTGTACAGCAGAAACTAACACAAATTGTAAAACAACTATATTCCAGTTACAAAAAGAGGATAACTCTATTCTCTATGTGGTTCATGTAAATTTGGAATAAGAATTAGAACAGCAACTTCTTCCCAACAAGGTCTCAACTCAGAAGCTTACCTTTAGAAATTGAAAAGATATATATATAATGCATAGCATAGTAGGTAAATTTGTTTTTCCAAGAACAAGAAAACATGCTTTAACTCATCTGCTCATATGACTGGTTTTTCAAGTACAAATAGTGAAGACGTTTGGAAATTAACAAAAGAAAAGATTATAGCTCATGGAGAAAAAAGTGCGTTTCTCCCTTACAGCTTGTTGCAAACTATATTCTCCAAAACAGAGTGAATCCAGTGTCCTGAGGAGGAAGATTATTGTAAGCTAACAGTAACAGGAAAAATCTCCCTATAGACATGAGGATTTAGCAACAGATTCTGAAAAGGCAAGGAGACAAAACAACCAGGCAGCTCACAAGACACAGCCAGAGTGAATTGTCTCCAGTTCACGGAGTCCGACAACTCCCTCTGCTTTGAACGCTTCACATTAGGCTGGTTTTTTACTTTTTATTTTTTTTGGTATGCTTATCACTATTGCAGCCAACCCACAGCTGTTATGCACATTTCAGAATAAACGTTAATTTATAATAATGTATTGTTTGTCACAGAAGACAAGGGGGTAACTGAACTCTTTCCATCCATTTGGATTTGGTGAGCAGCTGGTTAAAATCAGGATTTTGACATATTTTGCTTTCTAAATATCTCACCACCATAACCCACCAGCCCAGCCATAGCTGTTTCCCCAGAATGCATGTTGGTGTCTATCATCTAACCTCCTCTGTTATTATTCTTCAGCCATCTGGCTGGAGGTTTGTCCTTACTCTCGGAAGTTTTGTGAAACAAGTGTCTGAGAATTCATGAGAAGAGACTCTATGCAACAAAAGGGCAGAGAGTCTTCACTAATCAGACTCTGAAATTAACCATAACCAGACTGCATGCATGCCTGGAGTCAAATTATTCATATTACAGGAGAAACACAACAGCAATTTCGTGGCTCAAAAAGATTGTCTAGATCAGGCCTGTGGCAACCCATTAAAACTTACAGGAAACAAACAAAATGGCAAATACAAATGTACTTTATATCCCTCTGGATATCCGGCTGGTAAAGGATAACATCGAGATTATACGCCCCTGAGAAACACTGAATAGGACCTTCATTAGAAGCTCTCTCTGAGAATCAAAAATGACCCAGTAACTTCAGAAAAGTGCTGCTGTGAATCAAATGAGAACCTCCTAAATTTGTCAGAGGAAAATTCAATCAGACATCCATGTTGCCCCAAAACTTTGTCATATACAATTATTTATTTCATTGTAATGTCACACTCAGCTGCTTAATGAACATTTCCACTAGCCAAAAAGGAAAAAAAATAGTGAATCTGAGTATAAGAAGTAATGTCAGGTTGGTTCCTTACCATCAAAATTATTACACTGTTAATGCATATTCATGGTCATTATGGACTTCCAATGTTGTCTTGTTTGTTTGTTTGTTTGTATATGGCCCACAAAGTTAGAGAAATCTATAAATAATTATGAACCATAGACTCAGAGACCACAATCAACACAAGTAAAACCAGATTTTGTATTTCTAAGGAGAATTAGTAAACAATCTTTCTAATACTAGCTTATCAACTTCCACCAAGTCTGAAACAAAGTAAAAATGAAATCTCAGTGCATCACCCAAGACTTAAGGTCAAACCCGAAATAGACCAGGTCAAACAAGGCCTGAAGCTCAGCTTCAATTAGTTTATAATGGTCTAGTACTCGGACTGCCCCAAAAAAAGATATTAAATCCTCTATATAGAAAGATAACATCATCCGAGGCCTCTAAAATAGTTCATAAGCATTGGCCAACATTCAATCAAAAATTACTAAGCATGAACATGAACAAATGACCAAAACTAAACAACAGAAATAAACTCGCAAGTGATGTAGCTATTATAATATCAGACAAGCATATTTTTAAAAAATTTAATGAAAAAATAGAGAAATAGATGCATCTCTTACCAGAAAACTGGAATCTATTAAAAAGAATCAAAAGAAATTTCAGAATTGAGAAAATAATTTACTGAAATTAAGAGCTCAGAAGAAGGATTTAGCGGGAGAATAGAGAAATAATGAATTGGGAGATTTGTCAGTAGATAAATTATATTGGGACACAGAGAGAGAAAAGATGGAAAATTCACAAAAGAATATTTTAAAATATATGGGACGCAGTGAAAAGTTCTAATGTGCATGGAAGTAAAGAATCAGAAGGATGAAAGATAATGAAACAGTATTTGAATAGATAACAGGCATGCTGTGATTCATGGGGTTGCAAAGAGTCGGACACAACTGAGCAACTGAACTGAACTGATATCAAGCCATAGGTTCATGAAATTGTAAAAAGCAAAGCAAGATGAATTCAAAGACAATCAAAGCTAAGAATCTATAGTAAAACCCCTTAAAACAGAGAAAAAAATAAAATTTCAAAAGCAGTTAAATTATGCATTCCTATCAAAAAAACCTACAGATATCATCAAACTCAAAGAGCAAGCTTTAGAATTATCTTTAATTCTGAGGAGCAAGAATAGGATATCCTCTTTTTTTTTCAAGTGTTCAATAATTTCTAGAGGCCTATTAAGGCCTTTAAGTTTGGGGTATTTTGTCTTTTCACATTTGGTACAAGATCCAGGAAATGAAAATATCTGAGTCTAAACTCAGAATCCATCATGAATACAAGTACAAACAGATATTTGTACTAGTTAATACAGTAAAATAAAACTTTACGAAGACTGATATTTACTCTCCTTATTTAGAGCTTATTGATTTTTTTATATATCTAATGGCAAAATAATAGAACCAATTCTAGTGAATAAAATTAATACAGAAAACTTGATAACCTTATTAAACACCACTAATCAAATAGCAAGAAAACTGCTATGAACTTGACAAGCTGACCCTAAAATTGACATGAAACAGCAAAGGCTAAATATAACTAAGATAATTTTATAGGAGAGATACAAAGTATTGGAATCAGATAAACTGATATTAATTCATACCACAAAGTATGATGGTTAAATATAAGGGATGGATAAATTAAATCAGGAAAAAATAGATATTATTAAAGTGAATTCATATATATATTAAAATTTGACATATGACTCAAAGTAAGACATGATCTTCCTGACAGAATGATAGCTTAGTCTAAAAAAAAACAAAAATTCATGATGGAAAAATAACCAAAAATGTGGAGACATACAAGTATATGTATATATTGTTGCTGTTGTTCAATCACTAAGTCATATCTGACTCCTTAGACCCCTTGGACTGTAGCCCATCAGATTCCTCTGTACATGGAGTTTCCCAGATAAGAATACTGGAATTGGTTGCCATTTCCTTCTTCAGGGGATCTTCCCAACCCAGGGACTGAATCCGTTTCCTTCATTGGCAGGCAGATTTTTTTTACTGCAGAACCACCAGGGAAGCCATATATATATATATATGCCTAGTTGATGCTTTTGAACTGTGGTGTTGGAGAAGACTCTTGAGAGTCCCTTGGATTGCAAGGAGATCCAACCAGTCCATCCTAAAGGAGATCAGTCCTGGGTGTTCATTGGAAGGACTGATGTTGAGGCTGAAACTCCAACACTTTGGCCACCTGATGCGAATAGCTGACTCATTTGAAAAGACTCTGATGTTGGGAAAGATTGAGGGCAGGAGGAGAAGGGGATGACAGAAGATGAGATGGTTGGATGGCATCACCAACTCAATGGACATGGGTTTGGGTAGACTCCAGGAGTTGGTGAAGGACAGGGCGGCCTGGCGTGCTGCGGTTCATGGGGTCGCAAAGAGTCGGATGTGACTGAGCGACTGAACTGAAGGGAACTGAACTGAAGTGGCAGGCAGATTCTTTATCATCTAAGCCACCAGGAAAGTCCAGTTAGTGAAAGCAGGAATCTAAAAAGGCAAGGAATCTCTGAATTTAGTTTTTATCCTGCATTCATTCATCTTGATGAACCATAGTTTTTACTTCCATATTTATATGCAATATGGAGAACAGGGAAAGAAACCCAAGTTTATCCAAAAATTAACAATCAACTAAAAAGTGTCTGCCTAAAATTAGAACCCCAAAGGCCTGTTCTCTCAGTGTTTAGGTGAAGGAGAGAAAAAAGTCACAATGCAAAAAGGCAGAGCAAGAAATTTGCCAAACTCTGTTGGGCAGAGAGGGGATGAGTTCCCCTGTAAGCTGGGCTTTATGAGAATTTGAGAGCAGAGTCGCATCATATGTGTCCAGAACACCTCCAGCCAAGAGTATATATTAAAACTGTCTTGGCAGTTATTGTTTCACATATCTGCAAGAAAGAAAACACACTTCTCTAAAAAAAAAAAAAGAATGCCTTCTGAAAAATAAATAAGAGTACATAAAGGACAAAAATAACAGCATAAAGAATGACCTAAGGTATTATAATTATCATACACAGAAGATAAAATTTCTATACTTAATGTGTTTTAAGAAATAAAGAATTGAAAATATTTTTAGAAAATAAAAATAAACATGAGACTATAAAATATGACTCAGATGGTTTCTAAAAAGTTTAAACAAATCATGTAAGAAAGACAACATTAACTTAGCCTCAAATATAGAAAACCAAAATCAATGGATCTGCACAGAGAACTGATACATTCGTCAGCATACTAGAAAAATATAATCAAAACCGCCATAAGGGACTTGCCCTTGTGACCCAGTGGTTAAAACTCTGCTCTTTCACTGTAGGAGGTGTGGATTCAATCCCTGGTTGACAAATTAAGATCCTGGATGCTGTCCAGAGAGGCCAAATAAATAAATAGTCTTTAAAAAAAAAACCCACAATGACATAACCTAATACTTGTCATGATGGCTATTATCAAAAGACAAAAACAAAAACACAATAATTACTGATGAGGATGTGGAGAAATTGGAACATTTGTATAATGTTTCTCTGTGCAGATCCATTGATTTTGGTTTTCTATATTTGAGGCTAAGTTAATGTTGTCTTTCTTAGATGATTTGTTTAAACTTTTTAGAAACCATCTGAGACATATTTTATAGTCTCATGTTTATTTTTATTTTCTAACTGTTGTTGAGAATGAAAAATGGTGTAGCCACTAGAGAAAATGGTCCGGAGATACCTCAAAAGTTGAAAATAAAGCTACCATATGATTCAGCAATCCTACTTCTGAGTATCTATCCAAAAGAAATCAGCACTCCCAGGATCATTGCAGCACTATCCACAATAAATGCAGAAGGAAATGGCAACCCACTCCAGAATTCTTGCCTGGGAAATCCCATGGACAGAGGAGTCCATCACAGGAGTCAGACGCAACTTAACAACTTAAACCACCACCGCCCCACAGGTGCGGACACAACCCAGCTATGCATGGACAGATGAGTGGATCACACACACACACACACACACACACACACACAGTGCGATACTGTTTACCTTTACAAAAGAAGGAAATTATGTAATATGTATAAACATGGACAAACTTTGAGGATACTTTGTTAAGTGAAATAAGCCAATCACAAAAGCACAAATACTGCATGATTCCATTGATATGAGGTTTCTAAAATGGTGAAGCTCATACAGACTGGAATGGGGTTTGTCCAGGCCTGGGAGTGAGGGGGGAAGAGAATGGGGAGATACTTATCAATGGGCACAAAGTTTCAGTTAAGCAAAAAGAATAAGCTCTAAAGACCAGGTTACAAAATTGTAACTTTAGTCAATAATGCTGTATTGTACGCTTAAAAATTTGTTAAAAGTGTATATTTCAAGTTAAGAATCCTCATTACACTATCACATATAAAATAGATAGCTAGTGGAAAGCTGCTATATAGCACAGGGAGCTCAGTTTGGTGCTCTGTGATGACCTAGTGGGGTGGGATGGGGGGAGGGTGGGATGAGGGGAGGGTGGGAGGGAGGGGATATATGTATACATACAGTTGATTCACTCTGTTGTATCACAGAAACTAACACAACATTGTAAAGCAATTATACTCCAATTAAAAATAAATAAAAGTGTATAAACAGTAAACTATTTGACTATTAAAAAAGTATTCTCATTACAATAAAATAAAATTTTAAAAAGAAGAATAGCATACATACATAAATAATCACTTGATTTATCAGACCCAAAAATCAGTGAAGATGAAAGCAGCACAACTGATAGAAATATAAAGCACAAGGCGCCCAACCGTTGAAGAATAAATATTGTATTAAAGTATAAATTGATGGTTAATAAGAAATGACCATGTTTCAAACTATACCTCTCAAAAGATTTTCCTAAGACGCCATATAGACAAAATTCTCTAACTACAATTCAAGTAAGTTAAAATCAACAAAAAGAAGGTAACTAGACAAATACATCCATAAAAAATAAGGAATACAATTTCAAATAATTCATGGGTTAAGGAAGAAATGACAATGCAATGGGGAATATTTGATTAAATAGTAACAGAAAAACTACATTTCAAAACATAATATATAACTCAGGCAGTATAAAATAAGGAATCTATAGTCATTACTTCTTGAACAAGAATGAAAAGCAGATTGGAAATTAATGAACTAAGCATCCAACATAATAAATTCATCATTACAAAACCAAGGCAAAGAACTCATGTTTCATGTCTTTTGCCCAATTATCAGAAAAATGCATGTTTTAAGCATATAATTTGATGAATTTTCACAAACTGAATGCACACACAGCATTATCTAGCTCTAGAAGTAGAGTATTACCAGCATCCCATAATTCATTTTAATTAAAAAAAATTTATAGATCAGGGAAACATTTTGTTTATGCTTTTGGTGCCATTCAAATGTTTTCTGTAACCAGATTTATCAGTGATTACTTTATTGCTTTTGAACTTTGAGATCTGTTTAAAAATGCTCTCCTCACATCTCAGTTATAATATTTTTGTATGCAGTTCTCAGGTTCACTTGGGGTTTGGGGTCAAATTTTATCTTTTTCCTTAGCTTCTAGGTTGCCCAATGCCATTTATTGAAAAGTCAATGCTCTCCAGAGACCTGAGGTGCCACATTTACCAAATGCCAACTTTTCATATGTACTTGGACTATTTCTGGACTTCCTATAACATCTTATTCGTCTATCCATTTTGATGTCAAACCCACACAACATAATTAAAGAAGCTTTTTACTAAATGATAATATTTTATCAGGCTAACATCTCCCCAGCATTAGGCTGCTCTCTTAGTTTTTTTTTTCTGGCTATTTTTCCTTAATAATTTTCCCCTGTGAACTTTGTTATCATCTTTACCAACAACAACAGCAAAAAAGACATCTTGGCATTTTTATTAATTTTATATTAAATTTGCATATTAACATAGGGAGAAGTGTCATCTGTATGACATCTTTCTGTTTGTTCAAGTCAAATGTTATTACAAAATATTACCTGATGCCAATATTTTTCTTTTTCCTTCATAAGAAGCAGTTTTTATTTTGGTGCTCAGTCACTTCAGTCATGTCCAACTCTTTGTGACCCATGGACTGTGGCCCGCCAGGCTCCTCTGTGCATGGGATTCTCAAGGCAAGAATACTGGAGTGGGTTGCCATGCCCTCCTCCAAGGGATCTTCCCAGCCCAGGGATCAAACCCACATATCTTATGTCTCCTTTATTGGCAGATGGGCTCTTTACCAAATGATTTTATTGTGTCTCAAAACAGTAACTTTTTTTTACTAGGCTATGTCCTAGAATTGATCATTCTTGGCCAATTTCCCGTATATGATGCACAGTTTTTCTTTTATTTTTTAACAAGAAGATTCTATGGCAAAAAAATCTGGAATCAAACTCAGCTACAAGAATTAAAGTGAATTTACAAATGTCTGCAATCTCGCCTACCTTCATTTTGCTTTTCATTTCTCTATTTTAATGGAGATAGAACTTACCTTATATGATATGTACAGACCAGAAGTGTGTAGCCTGAAAAATACATACATCCCAGTAACCTACAGACATATTAAGAAATAGGATATTTCTTTCACCCCAGAAAGTTTCCTTGTGCTTGTCTCAAACTCCCATAAGCAATTTCTGCTCTGATTTCTATGACAACAGACTACTATTGGTATTTCTAGTATTTATAAATGGAATCATACAGTATACATTCTTTTGTATCTTTCTTCTCTCATTCAGCATTATAGTTTCAGATTCATCCATGCTGTTGTATCATTAACTTGTTAAAGTGCTAAGAAGTACTCCAGGGAATATCTGACAATTATTTATCCATTATACTGTTGAAAATGATTTTATTTTTTTCCCATGTAAGAATATTATGAATAAAACTTCTATAATTACTCTAGCACATAGTCTTTGGAAATTATATATGGTTTTATTTCCCTTAGATAAGTACCTGGTGATGGAATTATTAGCTCATAAGTTTTAACTTTGTGGGAAACTATATTTCCCATAAAATTATATTAATATTAATATGAGATCAAAAATATTCAAAGTAATAGTACAAGTTTTTATGCTCTCCAGCACTATGTGAAAGTTATCTCTAAAACCTCATCAATAGTTCATATTTGAGTCATTATTCATTCTAGTGGTTCTATAAGAGTATGTTATTGTGGTTTAATTTGCATCTCCCTGATTACTATAGACGTTAAGCGCTTTTTCACAAGCTTTTCAGTCTTTCATCATGTCCTCTTTTCAAGCCTTTTGTCCATTTTAAATTAGGTTATTTATATTTATTATTGAGTTGTAAGTTTATTTGCAAATAAGAGACAAACCCTTTGTCAATTATGCACTATGAATAAGCTCTTCGAAACTGTGGCTCGCCAGTTCACTTTCTTGTGATGTCTTTTGATAAGCAAAAGGCTTTAATGTTGATAAAGTCCAATTTGTCAATTAAAATGATTATTGTTGGTGCTTTTGGTTTTGGACTTCCCTGGTGGCTCAGATGGTAAAGCATCTGCCTACAATGAGGGAGACCCGGGTTCAATCCCTGGGTCGGGAAGATCTCCTGGAGAAGGAAATGGCGACCCACTCCAGTATTCCAGCCTGGAAAATCCCATGGACAGAAGAGCCTGGTGGGCTGTAGTCCATGGGGTTGCAAAGAGTTGGACACGACTGAGCGACTTCACTTTCACTTCCTTTGGTTTCTCAGAAGATTTTGCTCGCTTGGAGGTGGTAAAGATGTTGTACTGTGTTTTCTCCCAGAAACTTTGTAGCATTAAATTTTAATCTTTCAGTCTATGATTCATCCCATATTAATATTTATCTATGCTATAAGAAAGGCTTCGCAGGTGGTTCAGTAGTAAAGAATCCATCTGCCAAGCAAGAGGCACAAGTTCAGTCTCTGGGTGGGGGAGATGCCCTGGAGGAGGGCTTGGCAACCCACTCCAGTATGCGTGCTTGGAGAATCCCATGGACAGAGGAGCCTGGTGGGCTACAGTCCATGGGGTTGCAAAGAGTCAGACATGACCAAAGCAACTTAGTGTACCCTCCTGTATCTAGTTGTTACAGCACCATTTGTTGAAAGGGTTTTCTTTTGCTGATTTTCATTAGCCACATTGCCATTATTGTCAAAAAAATTTTTGATTGTATGAATATATCTCTATTTCTGTTCCATTGATCTATTTGTCTATCATTTTGTCAATACTACATAGCTTGATTAATATACATTTTTAAAGTTTTAAAAATTGATAGTGTAAACCCTCAACTTTCTTCTTTTGGAGATTATTTTGACTATTCGAGTCTCTTTTTATGTTCATAAATTTTTAAATTAACTTATCAATTCTACATAAAACTGGCTGAGATTTTGATTTGGATTGTGTGGAATCCATAGACACACGACTGGGGAAAGATGATTAAAATAGGTATGCAAAATGATGGGTTTGTCTGTTCCTCCCTTCAACGCTGTCACATTGCTTCTGGTATGTGAGGCTCTGTGACTGAATGTCTGTATGAATCAATTCCACCTCTTCTATTTGCTTTCAGCTTTGTTTTCATTTGTTTGTTTGGTGGTCACTCGGAGATTACAGTTGCATCGTTAACCTATCATGTTTTACCTTGGATTCATACTATCTCACTTCATGTAAAATCAAGACTCTTAAACTTTATTTATCGCCTCTTGTTCTCTGTGCTGCTTTTGTCCTCAGTGTTTCTTGTCCATATGTTGTAAACACCATAACATATGGTGATTATTCTTATTTAAAATGGGAAATGCCTTAAGATAGTAAGAAACCAACAAAAATATTTTGAACATTTACCTACGTATTAGCTATCACATGGTTTTAGAAAGGGTGAGGGAGAGGGTATGTAGTTTGATAGTTGAGAAGTCACAACTGCCGTATTCTATTGTTACAGTTCCCTCTCAGTTAACCACCATATAGACAGGGTCCCCATGTAATAACTGTATTACGTCTATAAGAACTGCAAGCATGCATAGAAAAACCCCAAATCAAGGGGCTAACCAAAGCAAAAACACTAGAGAAATTTGAATGTATGGTACCTAAACCAAGAAGCAACATGAAACTCAACCCAACTCTAGTTAGATAAATATTAATATTAATTAGATTATAGTAGATTAATATAAACAAAGGCTTATATATATTTATATATAAATATATATATTTACTTATATATAAATATATATATTTACAGGCCTATATATATTTACAAAGGCTTATATATTTATATATATATATATTTATATAAGGCTTTATATATGTTATGACAAAGGCTTATATCCTCTTTTTTACTACCTGATACAAGAAAGAAAAAAAAAAGAGACGCCAGAGAAAGAAAAGAGATAATCTGAAGAGACAAAGCAAGCATCGGAACAAGATATATATATAACGGATACTGGAATTATCAGATAACTTAAAATAGCTATTATTAACATGTTAAGGGCACTAATGAAAAAAGTTATCTAAGCAGAGAAATTTAAACTTGGAAAAAACTTAAAGGAAATGCTATAAACGGTTGTCATTTTCAATTGCCATGGACGCATCATGGGCAAAAATATGTGTGAAATTGAACCATTCCAGCACAAGAAGATAGATTATAGACATATCCCAAGAGGAAAAAAAGGAGAAAAGTAGTTACTGCTGGCTGCTAGATAAGGAGCCATCAACACCACCCTCCCTGAAATCTGGTCAATTGCTTATAATTAGATAGAAAATAATTTTTTTTTATTTACATTTTCCCTTACTCTGAGCATGATCAATTCTGTAATTGATGAAATGACAATCTTGATTTAAATGTAATTACATAAAGAAAAGTCTTCTCAGGTGGCGCTAGTGGTGAAGAACCCGCCTGCCAATGCAGGTAGACATAAGAGACGCAGGTTCGATCCCTGGATTGGGAAGATTCCCTGGAGAAGGGAATGGCAACTCACTCCAGTATTCTTGCCTGGAGCCCATGGACAGAGGAGCCTGGTGGGCAACAGGCCATAGGGTTACAAAGGGTTGGACATGACTGAAGTGACTTACCACGCATTCACGCACTATAAATAAAAATGCCATTTAGAGGGGTTCTTTTATTTTTGAAAAATTATACAAATATAGTATGGCTTCATTTTCAGCTTCTATTGCCATTTTTGACATTTGAAGATATAAATGTTAAATAAAGCATGATGTATCATGATTCTCTCAGGTCTCCTTAATAACTGGAATCACACTAATAACAAGGGCTGGTGGACTCTGAAATGAGGCTCACCAGAACAGGAAAAGGGATCCCTGATTTGATTCCTCTGGAAACATTAGGCAGTACATCTTTGGTACCAATTAGAAGTGCCTTTACTGTTTGGGCTCGGACTGGGGCTATTCTCAGAGTGACATAATTCATATTGGAGCCCTTGTTGTAACAACCAGCAGGCAATGTTAATGTGAAAGGCAGTTAGCCTCTGTGCACCTATAGTAATTAAACTGCAAAATCAGAATAATAATTCAGACTTCACAAAGTTGTCATGAATGTTAAATGAGTATTTACACCAAAATGCTTGGTTGGATAACCATCAATCAGCTTATAAAATTAAAGCAACATTATTATTTTGCACAGGTTAATTTTATTACTTGGCATAAAGAGAATAGTATGCAAAGAAGCCCAATGCCCTACCTTCATTTCAATTTCCAGTTCAGAGGCTCATTTTATTGTTGATTGCAGAGACAGCTACACATATCTTATTAGAACTTCCTGGAAGTGAGTTCAGTGAATTTCACTTGAGTTTCAAATCTAGGTGGTGATATTGAGGAGGTCACTTAAATCATTTAATTTATTCAAATGAAAAGGTGAGAACTGGGCCAGGTAAATTTGGGAGTCCTTCCCAGGACTGATTCTTACAGTCGCATGATCCCATAAAGCACCTTGACTGTAAAATGTCATCTCTCCATTTGCTTTATTTCAGTTCTGACCTTAGATAGCCCCATGCCAGCTGTTTCTATAAGCTCGAGGAAGGGAAGGAGAGGATCATGGGAAGAACAAGCCTTTCAGAGGAGGAGAATCCCACTGCTTCCAAGCTTTATTCCTTGTTGCTACCCTCAATCAGCTAAACTGGTCTCTCCTTTGTCTTGAACCTGAGAGAGTAAAGAATTTTAGTAACAATGTAAAAAGACAGTAGTGAGTTGGCAGGATTGTTCAGAAAGGGGCATCTGTTGAAAAGCAGGGAAGATATATGTCAAGGTATATTAATAGAAATAAAATGTAGACAAATGTGCAGGGCAAAGAAACAGAGGGTGCCTGCAACACAGTGGTACTTTGACCAAGAAGCCTTAAGGTTTCTCTGTGCCTCAGACATCATGACCTTCACCTTCTGACAAAATAATACAAAGGGAGACCTGCATGAGAATAAGAGAACCGGCCCTGAATAGCAGAGCCTCTTGTTATATGGCTGATCCAACATCGGAGGAGTCTGAAAATCATGTCAAAGGATGAGGTCACAAAGCAAAAAAAAAAATGTTTTTTATAGAATTTTATTTTCGATAATATAAAATTATTAACTTGAGCTTACACGTGGCCAGGGCTTCCCAGGTGGCGTGAGTAGTAAAGAACTCGTCTGCCAATGCAAGAGACTCAGCAGACGCTGGTTCAATCCCTGGGTATGGAAAATCCCCTGGAGAAAGAAATGGCAATCCACTCCAGTATTCTTGTCTGGGAAATCCCCTGGACAGAGGAGCTTGGCGGGCTACAGTCCGTGGCGTCGCAAAGAGTCAGGAAAAACTGAGCGACTTCACACATACACACGTGGCCGCGAGGAGACCTGCTCTTTCCTGCTGTAGCTTCACGGCCACAGATGTGCAGCGAATCACGTCTCTGCATTCCCCGTGATCCTGTCCGCTGTGACCAGCAGCCTCCACCGGAGGAACCCTGGGCTGAGAATGTGAGAAGGCTCAGCGTCATGGTGAGCCAGTGTACGGTCTGGAAGGACCGAAGTGGTCCTGACATAGATTTCTTCCTAGCATTGCAGTCAGCCCTGGACAGGAGGTGCTGAGCATGCCGAAATATAACTTTATTTTTCTAAAACTAAACTCAACTAGCCCTAGACCCAGGTTTTGCAAAGGGCCAAACCCAAACCAAAATAAAATTCTCCTTACTTGACAATTAATGTTAACTCAGCCCCTTTCCAATTTAAAACAATCTCTTTTCATCCTTAACAATTAGTTCTAATGACTAAGTCAAATTCAAGGTTGTAACTTGATTGGTTACAGATTTTCTCAGTTCCCTCTTATAAAGTTGAACTCTTGGTATGGAAACTATATTATTATTATATATTACATATATTATATATATTATAATATATATGAGTGAAGTCACTCAGTCGTGTCCGACTCTTTGCAACCCCATGGGCTGTAGCCTACCAGGCTCCTCTGTCCATGGGATTTTCCAGGCAATAGTCCTGGACTGGATTGCCATTTCCTTCTCCAACAATATATATATATTATTCTTGGGGAATTCAATCACTGCACCTGTATAATTACCCTGCCTTGGCTTTTACTAGTGATGGCCATTCCCTCAACCCGGTTCCCAGCTTAAAGCCTTTACATGCATAAATTAAAAATAAATTTGATTATATTTTTTAAATTGTTGATATTTATATACACAATGCTTATTAACCTATATTAGAATAAAGTCATACTTTTTCATGAGTATCCCAGGGATTAAGAGAGGAAGCATAAGGTAGAAAGAAATGAGAGAGAGCCTGAAGTGAAAAGAGGCAGGAAACCTCTTTCTGTCATTTCTATATGCACTTTAATTTATTACACCGTCGTCCTACTCCTAACATTTTTCTTGGTACAAATTTTCCACCTCAGTGAGTAACCTTATACATATGTCTGTTCATACATGCAAGTATTTCTGTAGGATAAATTACTAGCAGGGAATCACTGGGGAAAAGGGCAAATACATTTAGCATCTTAATAGACAAAGCCGACTTTCCATCCAAATAGGCTATACCAATTCAGATTCCCACAGCAGCACAAGAACACCCATCCTTCCCAGTGCTATATATCGTTTTAAAATAGTATGCAAATAAAATGAGCTTTTATGCTAAGTTCCATTTGTTTCTTATCAAGGTTGAACATTTTTTCAGCCATTTATTGGCACTTTGTAGTCCATTAGCTGTGAATTGTCTGCCCGTGATATTCACATTTTTTATTCAGCTATTTGTCTTTTTCTTATTAATCTATAAAAATTCTTTATTCTGAGTATTAATATTTGTCTATGCTTTTTGTTGCTGGTAAAAAAAAAAAAATCCCGGTAATTTGCCTTTTATTTATGAGGTTTTTGTCATCTAAAAGTTTTGAGTTTCTGTGTGGTAAAATCTTTCTGTCTTTTCTTTATGAAATTTGGTTTTTAAATTTTTCTTAAGAAGGCCTTTCTTAGTACTTAAAGCAAAAATATTCCTTCTAGAATTGTTAAAGCAAAAATATTCCTTCTAAAAGAATATTAGTTTCTAGAATTGCTATTGTTGTTTGCTTACTTATTTTTCAAAGGAATATCATGAAATCAATCTAGATTATTTTTGCCTGTGGTACAGGTAATTTTTTCAGGTAGATAACCAATTGTTCCCAAAATATTTATATCAATCCATTACTTTTCTTCTAAGACAAAATGTTATTCTTGACAACAAAATCCCAGAGACATATAGGTTTGTTTCAGGGTATCATTCAAGGAATTTTAGCAATTTGAAAGGGTCCAGAAATTCAGCAGAATAAAACTAAAGACATACATCAATTACATTATTTTATTTTTTATTGAAGTATAGTAGACCCTGACGTTGGGAAAAATTGAGGGCAAGAGCTAAAGGGGACAACAGATGAGATGGTTGGATGGCATCACCAACTCAACAGACAAGAGTTTGAACAAATTCCAGGAGATAGTTAAAGACAGGGAAACTTGGAATGCTGAAGTTCATAGGGTCTCAAAGAGTCAGACACGACTTAGCAACAGAAAAACAAGTTAATTTGCAATATTATACTGGTTTCAAGTGTACAACATTGTGAGTCACCTTTTTTTATAGAATCTCTTTTATTTAAAGTTATTACAAAATAATGGTGATACTTCCCTGTGCTATACAGTATATCCTTATTGCTTATTTAAGCAATTACTTTATTCCACAACAGTACTAAAAACCAAACATAAGTGCTTCATCTCCTGTAACTGTTTGTTTTTTATTTCCCTCTGACTAAATAAATTAAACATCTCTTGGATAACTTAGACCAGCCATAGAAGAGGCAGATTTCCTACAGACAATTCAGCTGAGGTGTCCCAGTGACATAAGATTCCCAGATTGAACCCGCAACAGAGGAACATGTAAACACACACTTGAAAGGCTGTTGAAATATTTGTATTGAGTTTAGTAGGATCAGAAAGCCTTTTCTCACTCAGGCAGGCTGGAGACCACATTTCATTGGCTGAAGAGGCATGCATGCATGCTCAGTCGCTCAGGTGTGTCTGACTCTTTGCGACCCCACGGGCTGTAGCCCACCAAGTACCTTTGTCCATGAGATAATCCAGGCAAGAATACTGGAGCGTGTTGCCATTCCCTTCTCCAAGGGATCTTCCCAACCCCAGAATCAAACCCATGTCTCTTATTTTCCTGCATTGGAAGGCAGGTTCTTTATTACTAGTGCCACCTGGGAAGCCCCAAAGAAGCATATTTGAGAGTTTAATTTTCACCTCCTAGGTCTGCAGGCATGTGCTGAGACCGTCCTGCTGACACCACTTTTCAAAATGGAAACTTTCTAAGCCAATGTTTTCAGATACAGCTCCTCTAAACAGAGAACTGCGTTGACTGGGCTGGGACCTCCTGTGTCATCCAAAGCAAGGGGTTCTTTGACAAACACAAATCAACATACCATTGGAAATATACCCTTTGGAAAAGCAAAAGCCAACCTCCAGTCAAGACATGTGCAGTCAGCATGCATTACTGGAAAAGAGAGGGTAAAATTCATTTCTTTATTTACCACCTACTGAGTCAGGCTTAAAGAGAGTCCTGGATTAACAAGCACTCAATGGCCAACAGAGGGTTTTTATGTTGCAAGATAAACATGCTCTTTTTCAGGTTATAGCATGTTCAGGATATCCGCTCAGTTCAAGGAACTTGCCCAGGGAGGATTTGCGGCTTCCTGGTGACTCAGGGGACCACACCAATACGCTTGGACGGGTGATGGCCTCCTTGCACCCGGAGGAAGGGAGGGCCAAGTGCAAGGGTGAATCGGGGATGAGCCGGGATGAGTAAACCCTGCTCAACTGCAGTAGGGTTTCAGTGCATGCCAGGGAGACATATGAGCCAATCTGGGAGCCTTCAAACCTCCTCTTTCTGCATCGGGCCAGCCCATCCAGTGGAGCACACAGGTGTGTGACTGTGTGTGGGTGCATGTGTATGTTGAGTGTGAGAAATGCAAAAACCTTACCTGTGATGACTTTGACTCGCTCTGCTTTACTCCCACATGCTTTGTTTTGATGTTGGTCTATCACACGCCCAACAGCCTCGTTCACAGTCAGTGGTGTCTGAGGTGGAAGCCACACAGGGTTCTCTAAACTTAAATGCAAGTGAATTCGAATTAAATGAAAATTTTTTCAATTTTTTTTTATTTTGGAACATAGTTGATTTATACCCTTGTGTTACTTTCAAGTGTGCAGCAAAGTTATTTAGTTATACATATTCTTATCCCCGGTGGCTCAGATGGCGAAGAATCGGCGTGCAATGGAAGAGACCTGGGTTTGATCCCTGGGTCAGGAAGATCCCCTGGAGAAGGGAATGGCTACCCATTCCAGTATTCTTGCCTGGAGAATCTCATGGACCGAGGAGCCTGGTGATCTACAGTCCATGGGGTCACAAAGAGTCGGACACGACTGAGCCACTAACACTTCACCTCTTTCTTATACCTATTCTTTTACAGATTCTTTTTCCATTTAGGTAATTACAGAGTATTGAGTAGAGTTCCTTGGGCTATACAGTAGGTCCTTGTTGATTATCTATTTTATTTATAGTCATGTGTATATGCTAATCCCATAAAACTCTGTTCTTCAGTCACACTGGCCACATTCTCATTACACAATAGATGGCTGGTGGCTACCATAGTGAACAAGGCAGATACAGAACATTTTTATCATCACATAAGGCTCTCTGGGATAGAGCCTTAAGATTGCTGGGAGAAATATCAAGATTGCCGGGAGAAATATCAATAACCTCAGATATGCAGATGACACCACCCTTATGGCAGAAAGTGAAGAGGAACTCAAAAGCCTCTTGATGAAAGTGAAAGAGGAGAGTGAAAATGTTGGCTTAAAGCTCAACATTCAGAAAATGAAGATCATGGCATCCGGTCCCATCACTTCATGGGAAATAGATGGGGAAACAGTGGAAACAGTGTCAGACTTTATTTTTCTGGGCTCCAAAATCACTGCAGATGGTGACTGCAGCCATGAAATTAAAAGACACTTACTCCTTGGAAGGAAAGCTATGACCAACTTAGATAGCATATTCAAAAGCAGACATTACTTTGCCAACAAAGGTTCGTCTAGTCAAGGCTATGGTTTTTCCTGTGGTCATGTATGGATGTGAGAGTTGGACCGTGAAGAAGGCTGAGCACCGAAGAATTGATGCTTTTGAACTGTGGTGTTGGAGAAGACTCTTGAGAGTCCCTTGGACTCCAAGGAGATCCAACCAGTCCATTCTAAAGGAGATCAGCCCTGGGATTTCTTTGGAAGGAATGATGCTGAAGCTGAAACTCCAGTACTTTGGCCACCTCATGTGAAGAGTTGACTCATTGGAAAAGACTCTCATGCTGGGAAGGATTGGGGACAAGAGGAGAAGGGGACGACAGAGGATGAGATGGCTGGATGGCATCACCGACTCGATGGATGTGAGTCTGAGTGAACTCCAGGAGTTGGTGATGGACAGGGAGGCCTGGCGTGCTGCGATTCATGGGGTTGCAAAGAGTCGGACACGACTGAGCGACTGAAATGAACTGAAGGCTTTCTGGTTCAGCACTGTCCTTACATGAGTCCTTATATGTTTTGTCCTGCTTGGTAGGTCCTGCCTTCAGAGGGCATCTAGCCCAGTTGCAAGACAGGCAGTAAGTATTCTCTTAAGTGAAAGAGCAGGAATAATTTGTGATAGCGCTTACAAAGGAAAGGTGCTAGGTGCTTGGAGAGGGTGCAGTGTGAGGTCTGACTTGTCTAGAACTTCCCAGATAGCTACTTTGGTGAAGTCTAGCAGGAGGCCTGAAGAAATATGTGGAAGAAAGATTTCCCACTAGAACACTTGCGTCTGTGGGATGATGCTGATTGGAGGGGTCAGGGTGACAAATGTACAGAAGGAAGAGGTGGGAGCAGCAGCGGGATAAGATTTCAAGATGTCTCCAGGAAGGAGTTCCCTGGTGGTCCCTTGGCTAAGAATCTGCCTGCCAACGCAAGGAACATAGGTTCAGTCCCTGGGCTGGGAAACGTCCACATGCCATGGGACAATGAGGCCCACCTGCCACAACTACTGGGCCTGCACCCTAGAGCCCATGCTCTGCAAGAAGAGAAGCCACTGCGATGAGAAACCTGTGTGCTGTAACCAGAGAGTAGCCCCCACTCACCGCAACTGGAGAAAGCTCGTGTGCAGCAGTGAAGACCCAGAGCAGCCAAAAAAATGTCTCCAGGCTTCCCCACCTCCACTCTACGTTTTCAAGCCCACGTGAAATCTGCCTTCTGATTTATCTTGCTCCCTGCTCCACCCCCAGGTTCCCTTCAAAATCAGGTTTTACCTAAGATAATTCAGACTAGGAAAAATAAAGACTTCTAACTCCTAAAATTTGAATGAAATGAAAACTACCGTCCTTTGCGCAACTAATGGAAAAAGTCAGGCTCACTTTGCTAATTTTCCCCTGGCTGAAGAAGAAAGGCAAGGGCAGGGGGTACTTGGGCAAGGGGTACTTGAGCAGGTAAATCTTGGAGAATGCACATGGGGATCCATGGAGTCTGCATAGATACAGAGGAAGAAGGAAGAGTTAGGAAGGGTCTGGGAAGAGGAAAGTGACGGGAGAAAAGAAACCAAATGCAAGTGAAATTAATTAAACAGAATATTTATAATGTGGCCCTAAAGTTAGGCTGAGCAGGCAGAGTTTTCATCAGAACATTATTTATGAAATTATTTTATGACTCACATGCTTCCTCCCTAAACAGGTGTTTCAAGAGGAAAGTTGGAAGGGAAAGCCAGCATTTACAACACAACTTCCAAATAGTGTGCTAGCTTGTCTAATTGAAAGAATAAGTACAAGGGTGGAGTTGAATATCTAATTTTAATAAGCCAATAGCCTGAGTCAGAAAACTGCTACTACTCAAAGTTCCTTTCCAACGCAGTGGGATGAAATATAAACCTTAAGTTAGCTGTTCTAACTATAGAGACAAAGAAATGATTAAGAAGGGATTTTTTAAAATAGTCTAAACTTTGTTTTAATCATTGATTTAAGAGAGATTTATGCAAGGAGTTACTGAGGGAGAAAAGTGAGAAGCAGAGAGGAATTTAAAAAAAAAACACAGAGAACAATGTATAATGTGGCATTTCTGATAAAAGATGACAAAATCTTTACATAAATATAGAGAAAAATTATCAAAAGTTGGTAGCATTTCAAGACAATTTACAATAATTTTACAATAAAATACAATATTATTGTGGAAAAACTAAACAAATGGAGTCCCACATATATGTTATCTATGTGTGTGTGTAACTGGCTTATCAGATATTTGTTTCTCTTTTCATGCACTTTCCAAAGGCTATCTTCATTATCCCTGTATAGTTGGTCTTTTCCATGAGACCCAGTCTCTCCCCTCATCTGTGTATTTCCAGTACCCAGCTACAATCTCTGGCGAGAACTAGACATGAGATGGATGGCTGTTGCCTAAGTGACAACTAGACCAGATGGCATGGTTGGGGAAGGATGGATGGGCAGAAGCAGGAACAGCTCAGGGTTGAGGTCAGAGAACTCTGACCAGGGTGTTGGCTGTATGCAGATGGAATCACGAATCATGTGGGCCAGGATGGCTCTTTCCTGGGCTTGGATTCTATACCAAAGATGGACCAGCTACATAAGTTTTTGAGCCCAGTATGAAATGAAATGTCAGGACTCTTGTTTTAAAATGATGAAGAAGTTCACGGTGGTGACCCCAGAGCATCAAACCAAACATATGGGTCAGGTACACTGTCCCACACTCGTGAAATTGACCCTGATGACAGGCAATCAAGCATCTTTGTTAGCTGTGAAGGATGAGCAAGCTGATCAGATTTAAGAAGGTCTTTAAGAAAGATCAGTGCAGGGACCTCAACGTATGCAGTGGTTAAGACTTTGTCTTCCAATGCAGGGAGTGTGGGTTCAATTCTTGGCTGGGGAGCTAGGAGCCCACATGCCTCGCGGCCAGAAAACTTAAACATGAAAGAGGTGCAATATTATACCAAATTCAATAAAGGCTTTCTTGAAAATTTTCTGCATTAAAAAAAAAATCAGTTCAGATGTGTTGTAGACAATTGTTCTCAGGAGGCTTGGAGAAGAAAACTGAACGACCATGAAAAATTAGAAGGGCCTGAACAAACCTGCCAATAGCAGAAGGTTGGAGAGGTGCAGAAGGGTAACGGAATTAGGAACCACTATCCTGACTGCACTGAGATTGAGGGTTGGGGAAGAGAGTTGAAGATTTCTTGTTTCTTGTTTTCTTTTTGTTCCTGCCTCTGGCGACCAGATAAATGATACTACAAGCAGAGCAGCACACAAGGACATCTAACATTCTCTCAAGAATGAAACAGAAAGTGAGAACATGGATTTTCGCTGAAAAAGTACAGGTAGCATGCTAATGAGCTCAGAGGAGACAGGCAGCATTTCCTTCAAAGAACCTGGGAGGACTAGTAATTGGCCCACATCAAAGACGATGGGTTTGTGCTGCATCTCAAAATATTGTTAATTTTTGTATGAAGAATGGCAGGGAAGAGAGTTCAGGAGTACAGGCAGGTGCCTAGGGAGGTTCAAGGTATGTATAAGGAACTGCTGGTGTTGTGGATCACAGCAATCAGATAAGCCCTCTTTACAGGTGATGGTGGAAGAGGTGCATAAGGAAATGAGGTGACTTTCCCAAGGCTACAGTAAAATAATGCTTAATTACAGAGACATCAATTTGCTGACAAAGGTCCATACAGTCAAAGCTATGGTTTTTCCAGTAGTCATGTATGGATGTGAGAGTTGGACCATAAAGAAGGTTAACCACAAAAGAATTGAAGCTTTTGAACTATGGTGTTGGAGAAGAGTCTTGAGAGTCCCTTGGATACCTAAGAGATCAAACCAGTCAATCCTAAAGGAAATCAACTCTGAATATTCATTGGAATATTCAGATGCTGAAGCTGGAGCTCCAATACTTTGGCCAGCTGATGCGAAGAGCCCACTCACTGGGAAAGATTGAAGGCAAAAGGAACAGGGGGCAGCAGAGGATGAGATGGTTAGACAGCATCACCAGCTTAGTGGATGTGAATCTGTGCAGACTCCCGGAGACAGCGGAGGACAGAGGAGTCTGGCATGCTGCAGTCCATGGGGTTGAAAAGAATCAGGCACAACTAAGCAACAACAGAAAACTAGAAAATAATGTCACCAAATTCCCTACCCAGAGTTTCGTCCAATAGGCTAGTTTCTCCTCCAAACCCTCTGTTGTTTACATTAATTGAATTATCAACATGGCAAAATTCAACAGAAGTTGGGATGGATGCCAGGTATTAAGACCACCAAAGATCTGAATGGTAAACAATTAAATGGTTGGAAATGAGGTAGGCTCCAAGGTTAACTTATCCCGAGTAATAAAATGCTTCTGGTGAAGACTGGCCTCATGATTTTTTTGACTAAGGCAAATCACTGAGCCAAATTGAGCACACAAGTGCTCACAAATCCACAGAAGGATTTTTTTCAGGTTGTGCCTGAATGCCCAGTATTGTCATGAGAAAGTGCTTGTTGGAACATTTGCTTCTTTGTTATTGATGAGCAGCTGTGGATGACAGAAACATAAGACTCAGAAGTTTCTGTCCCTTAGCCCCTTTAGTCTGTTCTGGTTTAAAATGATTACATAGCTATTTTATATAACAAGAGCCAGTCGCATGGAAGAGACAAATGGTTTTATTTCTCAAACCAGCTTCATCAAGGATTACTCAAAGCAGAGTCTCATCCGTCTTTGCACCATTTCACTCTCATTATAGCTTGGAAATGGGCAGTCATTTTTCACAAGGCTGATCTCCGGTTAGCGATGGAACGGTCAACATTGGTGCACCCTACAAAACCGGACATTCATTCTCTGCCCCTGCGGGCCTCAGCCACGGCATGAGTTCCCACCCATCACACCAACTCCTTGGGTAGTTGGGCCCCACTGTCCCAGAGGTCTGTGCCAGGGAATCCCAGACCTTGAACAGGAAATGGTCAAGGAGACCATTTCCAGAACCTTTCAAAAAGAGCCACGAAACCACTGTTCTTGGGAGAACACCATGTAATAAATCATCCAAACACTTTTATCATCTCCTGGAACACTCTTAAGAGTAGAGAAAAGTTTTATTAATAATTTCATTGTCAGTAGATATAAATCAAACCTAAATGAAAAAACCAGGGCATCTGTTCACTCCAACTCTTACCAATGGAATTTCAACCTTTCCTACCCGGACAAGCACCTGGCATCATAGATAGATATATATTCACTAAAGTTAGAAATAAAATATATTAGTCAATTGACAACTGAATCATTTGTTAGCTTTTTTTGCTTCCATATATTTGAATCAATTGACTCTCAAAGATAGTCCTGGATGTTCAGAAAATGCTGAACCTTTTTTTCTTAAAGTCAAGGGCACTTAAATCACAGAACTAAAGACATCACTATCAGAAATAAATTGGATTTACTTTGGCTCACTCCATTTATCATGTCTGGAATTAATAAATATTTATTGAATAAATAAATGAAGTGATAAATTTCATCAAAACTTATCTGTTTGCCTCTGATGTTCTCAAAATGTTGTTAAAAAATAAATTGGTAATGATAGTTATTATTAGAACCTCAAGGTAGTAAAGAGGAAAGAAAACAACCATCTCAGCAATTACTCCAAGCCAGGGAGTATTCAAGGACCTTTATATAAGCTATTTTAATCCTAAAAACAATCCCATTAGATAGATATTATAATTCTCATCTTATAATTGAGAATAAAAGGTTTAAGTTAGTGAAGTAACAGAGCAGTCACATTGTGTCCCAAAACTATGACTTTCTTTTATTTGATTTTAAAGTTTTTTAATTTATTTATTTGGCTGCTTTGGGTCTTAGCTGAGGTGCACAGGCTCTCTAGTGTGGGGCACAAGTTCAGTAGTTGGAGCTTAGTTGCTCTGCAGCATCTGAGCTCTTAGTTCCCCTACCAGGGATCAAACCCACAGCCCCTGCATTGAAAGGTAGGTTCTTAACGACTGGACCACCAGGGAAGTGGTGTCTCCAAACTCACAACTTTCTGTATTCACCACCCAACCCTTTTTTTTTTTCTATTATGGATAATTACAACTTTTAATGGATCACCTAAATGAAAACACTTAGGGCTAACAGACACTTCCTAATATTACAAAATAGGTAATGAAATTGAAGTTTTTTGAAAGAAAATATAAACTATGTATGTAAATACATAAAGCAAAAAAGAGCATTCTCATTATGATCAGTTCAGTTCAGTCATTCAGTCATGTCCAAATCACTGCAACCCCATGGACAGCAGCATACCAGTCTTCCTTGTCCATCACCAATCCCAGAGCTTACACAAACTCCTGTCCATCAAGTCGGTGATGGACTCAGTCTTTCCCAGCATCAGGGTCTTTTCAAATGAGTCAGTTCTTCGTATCAGGTGGCCAAAGTATTCGAGTTTCGGCTTTAGCATCAGTCCTTCCAATGAATATTCAGGATTGATTTCCTTTACGATGGACTGGTTGGATCTCCTTGCAGTCCAAGGGACTCTCAAGACTCTTCTCCAACAGTTCAAAAGCATCAATTCTTCAGCACTCAGCCTTCTTCACAGTCCAAGTCTCACATCCATACATGACCACAGGAAAAACCATAGCCTTGACTAGACGGACCTTTGTTGGCAAAGTAATATCTCTGCTTTTTTAATATGCTATCTAGGTTGGTCATAACTTTTCTTCCAAGGAACAAGTATCTTTGAATTTCATGGCTGCAGTCATCATCTGCAGTGATTTTGGAGCCCAAACACTGAAGTCTGTCACTGCTTCCACTGTTTCCCCATCTATTTGCCATGAAGTGATGGGATCAGATGCCATGATCTTAGCTTTTTGAATGTTGAGCTTTAAGCCAAGTTTTTCACTCTTCTCTTTCGTGTTCATCAAGAGGCTCTTTAGTTCTTCTTTACTTTCTACCATAAGTGTGGTGTCATCTGCATATCTGAGGTTATTGACATTTCCCCTGGCAATCTTGATTCCAGCTTGTGCTTCCTCCAGCCCAGCGTTTCTCATGATGTACTCTGCATATAAGTTAAATAAACAGGGTGACAAAATACACCCTTGACATACTCCTTTCACGATTTGGAACCAGCCTATTGTTTCATGTCCACTTATAACTCTTGCTTCTTGACCTGCATCAGATTTCTCAAGAGGCAGGTCAGGTGGTCTGGTATTCCCATCTCTTTCAGAATTTTCCACAGTTTATTGTGATCCACACAGTCAAAGGCTTTGGCATAGTCAATAAAGCAGAAATAGATGTTTTTCTGAAACTCTCTTGCTTTATCAATGATCCAGCAGATGTTGGCAATTTGATCTCTGGTTCCCTGCCTTTTCTAAATCCAGCTTGAACATCTAGAAGTTCACGGTTCACATACTGTTGAAGCCTGGCTTGGAGAATTTTGAGCATTACTTTACTAACGTGTGGGATGACTGCAATTGTGTGGTAGTTTGAGCATTCTTTGGGATTGTCTTTCTTTGGGATTGGAATAAAAACTGACCTTTCCCAGTCCTGTGGCCACTGCTGACTTTTCCAAATATGTTGGCATATGGAGGACAGCACTTTCACAGCATCATCTTAGGATTTGAAATAGCTCAATTGGAATTCTATCACCTCCACTAGCTTTGTTCATAGTGATGCTTCCTAAGGCCCACTTGACTTCACATTCCAGGATGTCTGGCTCTAGGTGAGTGATCAAGCCATCATGGTTATCTGGCTCATGAAGATCTTTTTTGTATAGTTCTTCTGTGTATTCTTGCCAAATCTTCTTTGTGTCTTCTGCTTCCATTAGGTTCATATCATTTCTGTCCTTTATTGTGCCCATCTTTACATGAAATATTCTGTTGGTATCTCTAATTCTCTTGAAGAGATCTCTAGTCTTTCCCATTCTGTTGTTTTCCTCTATTTCTTTGGACTAATCACTGAGGAAGGCTTTCTTATCTCTCCTTGCTATTCTTTGAAACTCTGCATTCAAATGGGTATATCTTTCCTTTTCTCCTTTGCCATTCACTTCTCTTCTTTTCTCAGCTATTTGTAAGGCCTCCTCAGACAACCATTTTGCCGTTTTGCATTTCTTTTTCTTGGGGATGGTCTTGATTCCTGTCTCCTGTACAATGTCTCAAACCTCCATCCATAGTTCTTCAGGCACTCTGTCTATCAGATCTAATCCCTTGAATCTATTTCTCACTTCCACTGTAAAATCATAAGGGATTTAGGTCATACCTAATTGATCTAGTGGTTTTCCCCCACTTTCTTCAACTCAAGTCTGAATTTGGCAATAAGGAGTTCATGATCCGAGCCATAGTCAGCTCCCGGTCTTGTTTTTGCTGCCAGTATAAAACTTCTCCATCTTTGGCTGCAAAGAATATAATCAATCTGATTTTGGTATTGACCACCTGGTGTTGTCCATGTGTAGAGTGTTTTCTTCTGTTGTTGAAGGAGGGCGTTTGCTATGACCAGTGCGTTCTCTTGGCAAAAGTCTATTAGCCTTTGCCCTGCTTCATTCCGTACTCCAAGGCCAAATTTTCCTATTATTCCAGGTACCTCTTAACTTCCTTCTTTTGCATTCTAGTTCCCTGTAATGAAAAGGATATCTTTTGGGGGTGTTAATTTTAGAAGGTCTTGTAAGTCTTCATAGAACCATTCAGCTTTGGCTTCTTCAGTATTACGGGTTGAGGCATAGACTTGGATTACCGTGATATCGAATGGTTTGCCTTGGAAACTAACAGAGATCATTCTCTCGTTTTTGAGATTGCATCCAAGTACTGCATTTTAGACTCTTGTTGACCATGATGGCTACTCCATTTCTTCTAAGGGATTCCTGCACACAGTAGTAAATATAATAGTCATCTGAGTTAAATTCACCCATTCCAGTCCATTTTAGTTCACTGATTCCTAAAATGTTGTTGTTCACTCTTTCATCTTCTGTTTGGCCACTTCCAATTTGCCCTGATTCATGGACCTAACATTCCAGGTTCCTATGCAATATTGCTCTTTACAGCACTGGACTTTGCTTCCATCACTAATCACACCCACAACTGGGTGTTGTTTTTGCTTTGGCTCCATCTCTTCATTCTTTCTGGAGTTATTTCTCCACTGATCCCCTGTAGTATATTGGGCATCTACTGACCTGGGGAGTTCTTTCAGTGTCTTATCTTTTTGCCTTTTCACACTATTCATGGGGTTCTCAAGGAAAGAATACTGAAGTGGCTTGCCATTCCCTTCTCCAGTGGACCACATTTTGTCAGAACTCTCCACTAAGACCACATCTTGGGTGGCCCTACACGGCATGGCTCATAGTTTCACTGAGTTAGACAAGGCTGTCTGTGGTCCATGTGATCAGATTGGTTAGTTTTCTGTGGCTGTGGTTTTCATTCTGTTATGATAGGCTTATTATGATAGGCTCTTTCAAACATATGTGTCTCTATATTACCAGTCATCTTCACTGAAAAGCATTGTTTAAGGGTGAGGGGCCAGATGCTTCGCTGAGTCACCCTGAAAAAGATCTATACATCCCTTGCTCAATCTTTCTGAGACTGTCCTCCCCTAGGTATCAGATCAATGAGAAGAAATCACTGCCCCAGCTCAAGAGATCAGCTAACATGTGAACGATTGAGATGAGAGGCCCTTTTCGAGGAGACCCAAAATGAAAATGGTCTCAACAGTGTCCCTGTGGATTTCTACAAAATCTTTTCATAAAAGCAGCTGGAATTTCATCCTGACTCACAAGCTCTCACTATGGGTTCCAAGTACTTCAATCCTTCTTTCTTTTTCTTTTTTCTTTTCTTCTTTTACTGCTTAGAGCCAAATATCAGAGTCTTGAAAATACTGGAAAGATTGTTTGCTTTTCATTTTGCTCCTTTCTCAGGTTCCTTTTTGCAAATGTCTTGTGGGTTCCACATTCCTTAGACATTGCTTGGCAGTTAGTTATCGAAAGGAGCATATCCCTGTGACCGTGCTTAGCCAGGAATGCCACTAGTGTGTTGAGATTTAAGGCCTGTTGCTGACTTGCAAGATCCCCTGAGCATCTCTGCCCTCTCCTTATGTTGCAGATTCAGGGAAAGGAGGCAGGAAACCAGCACTGTCAGAAGTAGCTGAGGATCTGATCTCATCGCTCCTCCTATTGAAGCCCGTCCCTGGGGACTTCCCTGGCTGTCCAGTGGTTAAGACTTGTCTTCCACTGGCAGAGATGAAGATTTGATCTCTAATGGGGGAGCTAAGATCCCACCTGCCTCATGGCCAAAAAACTCAACATAAAACAAACAATATTGTAACAAATTCAACGGAGACTTTAATAATGGTCTACATAAAAAAAACAAATCCTTAAAAAAAAATCCCATCCCAAGGTTCCCAAAGTGTCCGTCTGCCAAGGGCAGGGCTTTATCAGCAACTCACATTGCTCATGAAATCTATTAAGCACAATCCTAGGATACCAGCTGGCCCAAAGCTGCTGTCTTTCTACAGACCATGCAACAAATGGAAAAAGAATGGGACTTCAAGCTCACAGCCCTGAACTTCAATTCCAGCTCTATCTTTTAGCAGTAATTACTATCATAATTCACTGGGAAGTTTATTTAACTTCACTGAGTTTCTGCTTTCTTGTTTTCTAAAATAGACTTTATATATAACTGTAGAAAAACACTCAAAAAGGACATTGCTTTTAAGAAAAAGAAAAAACCTAACTGCAGACATTTCTACTTTGTGTGGCTGGCAGAACAGCTTTCCGAGATGCTTAGAAAAATGCTTCAGTTTGGTCTTGATGAGTCATGCGGAGCTGAAAAATATGGTATCACTTGAGCAGAGCCTAAATGGAAGTAGAATTTGGAAGAAGCAGATTTCTATGCCCCAAAATATATGTGGAATGATAAGATTCTAAGATTCCTCTGTAGGAGGAAATGGCAACCCACTCCAGTATTCTTTCTTGGATAATCCCATGGACAGAGGAGCCTGTCTGGCTACAGTCCACGGGGTCCCAAAGAGTTGGACATGATTGAGCACACACACACACACATACACACACACACACAAGATTCTACAGCTAACCCTAGATCAGGGAGAAGGGTTTCCAAAACAGAGAGAAAACAGAGATAGAGAGTGGTCAGTAAGGAGAACTCCAAAGTTGTATGGGAGGCTGGGGCAGGCTTCCCACTACGGAAGCTTGAGCACACGCATCCTGCACAAGGAGAGCCAGCGAGGAGAGGTGCAGCCCTCGGGGCTGGAATTCTGTGCAAGTCAGGCCAGTCTTACACCCAGGATTAAGGTATATTTTCCTTTAGGGAAGGTACTTAAGGTTTCCAAAGCACTGAACAGAGACCGACAAAGAGACACAGCCCAAATGATGCTTCCATAGCAAATCAAATGTTAAGTTTGAAGGTATTTCTTACCCTGTACTGCCCTCCTCACACACAACATGTCCCTAAGTATGCCTCATCCTTCCAGTAAATCCTTTGTTAACAGTGGGGTTATGGGAGTTACGAGAAGGTAGATGATAACTGAGTTTTCCTGATGGCCCAGCAGTAAAGAATCCACCTGCCAATGCAGGAGATGTGGGCTCCATGACTGGGTCAGGACAATCCCTTGGAGGAGGAAATAACAACACACCCTGGTATTCTTGCCTGGGAAATCCCATGGACAGAGGAGTGTGATGGGCTACAGTCCATGGAGTTGCAAAGAGTCTGACACAACTGAGCACACACACACACACACACACACCAATTATATATAGAAGGGATCTACAACAAGGTCCTACTTTATAGCACAGGGAGCTCCATTCAATACCGTATGATAAATCTTAATGGAAAAGAACTTCAAAAGCAAATGTCTCTATATGTATCACTGAACCACTTTGCTGTACAGCAGAAATTAACACAACATTGTAAATCAATGATATTTCCATTTTTAAACAAAAACTTTAATAAAAGAAAATCATGTTCATTTTATAAAACTTCCAGAAAAAAGTCTGTATTTTTACTTACAATTTTTACTTAAAAGCTTTTTTCTTAAAAAAGCTATTAAGAAATTTGGAATAACTAGCAGTCACGTGACTCCTTACAATTTGCAATGAGCTGTCACACTCATTTTTGTCTTACCCAACCTTATTTAATTCTTATCACAAACCCAGTGTTGTCAGAAACACTGTTAATGGGGCTCAAACACAGGTCCTTGCAGTAGCTTTATTCCACTACTGTTGAGGTGGCATCATTGACCAGATGCGCCCACTTCTCCATTAACCTCTCCAATTTAATGGGAAAACTGAAATAATGGTACAAAACGAGAAAGAAAACAAAATGGGAAGCAGAAGGCTACACACTTGAAGTGAGTCCCTTTGCCTTCACAGTCACACTTGTAGCCTGCCCACCCTTCTGTCTCCTTCCACCTCCCTTGCCCTTGTGTGTCTGGCAACCCTGGGGCTGTCACAAAGGGGAGTGTGCTTGGCCCTATGTTCCTGATGTGAAATAGCAAGGACACGATCCTGAGAAAGTGTTCCTCCTTGTAAAATACCCTAGGGAAATAAACCAGAGCTTCACTGTTTCAGTAAAAGGCTTTATTTCCAAGTCTTTTCTGTCTTCTAAATCTGAGTTCACAGTCATCGTGGGAAATCCACAGTGATTCCAAGGGCATCCACATCAATCAGTACACGCCTAAGCTCTTCATTGTTAAATCTACATGAAGTAGGAGATTCTTTTCAATTCTCAGAGTCCTTCAGATTGGTTGGCATAAGAAGACAAGCTACTCAACATTTCACGTCTGTGCAAAAACCAAAGAACTCTAATAGATGACAGAAGGGAAGCCACAAGATTTTCACATGTCATCTCACTTGGCTGAGCTGCTAGAGAGAAATTGCAAAATGTAAGTGCCTTATGCCACTTCAGGAGACAATAGTCATTGTCTGAACCAACTGTTTCTTCAGCTAAGGGATCATGAGCAGTGTGCAGCTATGGACTTCTTCCTGACCATGGCCCATTAGTTTCAGCATGCTTGGGCCTGGCTTTGCCTTTCCATCTAAGAGAGGAAAGTTCCAAGGAAAAAGCTGATGGGCAGGTTACAGGACACTACTTGCTAGAGTCATTCCATCCTCCACCTGAATATCCAAAGAAATCCTCTTGTGGCTCAGGGCTTCCCCTGTGGCTCAGCTGGTAAAGAATCAGCCTGTAATGTGGGAGACCTGAGTTCAATCCTGGGGTTGGGAAGCTCCCTAGAGAAGGGAACGGCTACACACTCCAGTATTCTGGCCTGGAGAATTCCATGAATTGTACAGTCCATGGGGTCACAAAGAGTCAGACACAACTGAGTAACTTTCACTTTCACTAATCTCATCTGAATGGATTTGAAAATTATAGGATTCATGAATGATATGGTAATGAACACAGCTTGATAAACACAAAAATATTCCCAAATCAAGTTTTCTTTAAGAACTATTTTCTTCATATGTATTCATCAAAGGGTAGATAGATAAAAGGTAATCTGGATAATATGCCTCCATTTTAAGCAAAGCAAATGATGCATATGACAATTGAAAATAATCATTCTATGATGAACACTGGGGTACACAAGTCTCTTTCAATTTTGGTTTCCTCAGTGTGTATGCCCAGCATTGGGATTGCTGGATCATATGGCAGTTCTATTTCCAGGTTTTTAAGGACTCTGCACACTGTTCTCCATAGTGGCTGTACTAGTTTGCATTCCCACCAACAGTGTAAGAGGGTTCCCTTTTCTCCACACCTTTTCCAACATTTATTGTTTGTAGACTTTTGGATAGCAGCCATTCTGACCAGCATGAGATGGTACCTCATTATGGTTTTGATTTGCATTTCCCTGATAATGAGTGATGTTGAGCATCTTTTCACATGTTTCTTAGCCATCTGCATGTCTTCTTTGGAGAAATGTCAGTTTAGTTCTTTGGCCCATTTTTTGATTGGGTCACTTATTTTTTCTGGTATTGAGCTGCATGAGCTGCTTGTATATTTTTGAGATTAATTATTTGTCAGCTGCTTCATTTGCTATTATTTTCTCCCATTCTGAAGGCTGTTTTTCACCTTGCTTATAGTTCCCTTTATTGTGCAAAAACTTTTAAGTTTAATTAGGTCCCATTTGTTTATTTTTGCTTTTATTTCCATTACTCTGGGAGGTGGTCATAGAGAATCCTGCTGTGATTTATATCAGAGAGTGTTTTGCCTATGTTTTCCTCCAGGAGTTTTATAGTTTCTGGTCTTACATTTAGATCTTTAATCCATTTTGAGTTTATTTTTGTGTATGGTGTTAGAAAGTGTTCTAGTTTCATTCTTTTACAAGTGGTTGACCAGTTTTCCCAGCACCACTTGTTAAAGAGATTGTCTTTTCTCAATTGTATATTCTTGCCTCCTTTGTTAAAGATACGGTGTCCATAGACACATGGATTTATCTCTGGGCTTTCTATTTTGTTCCAATGATCTTTATTTCTGTCTTTGTGCCAGTACCATACTGTCTTGATGACTGTAGCTTTGTAGTATAGTCTGAAGTCAGGCAGGTTGATTCCTCCAGTTCCATTCTTCTTTCTCAAGATAGCTTTGGCTATTCGAGGTTTTTTGTATTTCCATACAAATTGTGAAATTGTGTACCCCAATGTTCATCACAACACTGTTTACAATAGCTAGGACATGGAAGCAACCTAGATGTCCATCGGCAGACGAATGGGTAAGAAAGCTGTGGTACACATACACAATGGGATATTACTCAGCTATTAAAAAGAATGCATTTGAATCAGTTCTAATGAGGTAGATGAAACTGGAGCCTGTTATACAAAGTAAGTCAGAAAGAAAAACACCAATACAGTATATTAATTCATATATATGAAATTTAGAAAGATGGCAACAATGACCCTATATGAGAGACAGCAAAAGAGACACAAAGATAAAGAACAGATATTTGGACTCTGTGGGAGAAGGTGAGGGTGGGATGATTTGAGAGAATAGCATTGAAACAAGTATATTATCATATGTGAAATAGATCGCCAGTCCAGGTTCAATGCATGAGACAGGCTGCTTGGGGCTGGTGCACTGGGATGACCCTGAGGGATGGGATGGGGAGGGAGGTGGGAGGAGGGTTCAGGATGGGGGACACATGTACATCCATGGCTGATTCATGTCAATGTATGGCAAAACCACTACAACATTGTAAAGTAATTAGCCTCCAATTAAAATAAATTAATTAATTTAAAAAAAAAGAAAATAATCATTCTATAAAGAATAGTTAGGGAAGAAGGTGGGGTGGGGAGCATAAAGTAGGGGAAGAGAAAGACATATTAAGTGTAATAAATGTAACAAGATTAATTTGTTCCCTAACAATTCCCTGTCCCCCTTTCAACCCCAAATACACTGTGTGACCATCAAGATGTGTGGGTGACTAGGAAAATGAGTGTGTTTGGTGTGTCTATATGAGTCTCTGTGTATGTGGTATGAGGGGAGGGAAAATTGAGAGTGAACAGGTAGAGAGGTTTCAGTCTGTATGGGTGTGCAGGGTGTGTATCTATAAAGGACGTACATAAGGGGATTTGAATAAAAGGGTGTGGGACTGTGAGTGTGGATGGAGGTTATAAAAGAGTGTTATGAGCTTATGTAGGTGATATTTATAGACTATGGAGTGGGTTCTATTTGTTAGGGTGGTAAGTGTGAGTATGAGTCTTTGAGGTGGGAAGTGTGTGCCTGAAACTGTGTATATATGTCTGGGGTACATGTACAAGCTGAGGGTGTGCACCTAGGAAATACAAGTGGGTCTTGCGTGAAAAAGCAGATTAGCATGTCTTTGCAATCAACATGATGCATGAAATCCTCTGAAAGGCAAACCAAGCCTTTCTTTTGCCTCCGCTGCCCTGCCCTGAGCACCCATGCCCAGAGATGGTCTTGCTGTCAGTATTCAGTCCCCCATAGCTGCTTCTGAACCAACCCACACCTCTGTCTCCTCTGCTGGGACTCAGGGGATTCATTTACCATGATCTATGTTACAATAGACTTTTATTTACAACTTATTATCTTGTAATTTATTACTTTATAAAAAGTTATGATTTACTTCACTGTAGCTATGGTTTCTCCCATAGTCATGTGAGAGTTGGACCATAAAGAAGGCTGAGTGCCAAAGAACTGATACTTTCAAATTGTGGTGCTGGAGAAGACTCTTGCGAGTCCCTTGGACTGCAAGGAGAGCAAACCAGTCAATCCTAAAGGAAATCAATCCTGAATATTCATTGGAAGGACTGATGCTGAAGTTGGAGCTCCAATACTTTGGCCCCCTGATGCAAAGAGCCGACTCATTGGAAAAGACCCTGATGCTGGGAAAGATTGAAGGCAAAAAGAGTAGGGGGTGGCAGAGGATGAGATGGTGAGATAGCATCACTGACTCAATGGACATGAATCCGAGCAAATTGCAGGAGATAGTGAAAGACAGAGGTGCCTGACGTGCTCTAGTCCAAGAGCTCACAAAGAGTCAGGCTTAGCGATAAAAAACAACAGATTTTTAATTGCCCACTGAGCTTATTTGGGAAGAATACCTCTGGGCCATAATTTCTGTTGATAAATCATCGTTGTCATCATCCCACCACCATCCCCATCATCCCATCACCATCACCACCATCCCCATGTGCTGAATGGCATTCAGCATTTACCATGCATCATCATCTCAGCTAATGCACATTATGCTTTTTGAAAAGTTAATTCTACAGCACAAAATACAGCTGAATTGGCTCACAAATCCATGCTAATCAAGAAAAAGCTGTCTGAAAGGCTAAGCTGAGGAGTACTAGAGACCTTCAAATTAACATACAGCCTCTGTTTCCTGTCCAAAGCCCCAGTCCATCCTGAGATCTTGTTTGTTACATGAAAATTCATTTAATTCAGCTTCAGTTTATTCATCCCTTCTACCACCTACCTTAAATACAAAATCAGTCATCTATAATATTTCCCTGGATGGTCAAAGAATCTACCTGCAATGCAGGAGCCTCAGGAGACACAAGTTCAATCCTTGGGTTGGGAAGATCCTGTAGAGGAGGAAATGGCAACCCACTCCCGTATTCTTGCCTGGAGAATCCTATGGACAGAGGATCCTGGCAGGCTACAGTCCATGGGGTCGCAAAGAGCCGGACACGACTGTAGCAACTTAGCATGCGAGCACAGATGGTTATAGAGATACCTAATGCTATGTTGTTGGTGTCAGTATGTAAACAGGCTTATTGCAACTCTGCCTGTGGAGATAAAATTGCTGTGTATCATTTTCCCGGAATGGAGCCCCTCAGAGAACAGTTTGTTACGGCATTTGCACCAAGGACTTCTTCACAGGGCTCCACATTTCCACTTCATAAACATCCATTCCCAGGAAAGCAAAATAGGAAATTCTCAAGGACGACGAAACAGCTGCAATAGGGTGATTTGCCAGCAAAGATATTGCAAGTGCGCCAAACCTTTCATATTGGAGGCAGAGTTCAGCCTGTTTAGAGCAGGAGAGCCAACATCATCTTCCAGCTTCACCTGGTGTTTTCTCCAAGGCAGGAATAAAGTGAAAAATAGTGAGGGAGTGTTCACAGCCTCTATCTGTGTGGTGAAACTTTCTCTAACTGTAATGGAGTGAAAAGTTGGGAGGTTATTCAAATACAAAGAGAACTCAGTGATGGCTTTTATGGCCCCGTGAGTTCCGTAGCTTTGACCTGATGCACTAGAGCGACAAATGTCCTCAGAACTTGCATCTCCATCCATTCAAGTCTCAAATGGAAAGGAGACTCTAGCTCCAATGCCCTGAGGCAAAGAAATGCAGCCCTCCTTGTGGCTTCTAGCCTAAGTCTTTCTAAAAACCAGAGGGCTACATAGATATTCCAGAGACCCAGATGGTGGACCATGCCACAGCTGTCTGCTGGCGTTGTCCTCAGGCCATGTCTAGGGAGAGACAGATGCCACACCATTATTAAAGCTGGGCTCATCCTCACTGTGCAGCTAAGAACAGTATGATCAAGCAGAAAAGATAAGATCACTTAATTATAATGCCAGCCAATCTGTTGACAGGCTGGAATATTTTTCCTTTTGTGAAATTGTTTCAAAGACTGATTTAGACCTCACAGAATGACAAGAATCAGCTCATTCATGAATGTGGATACAAACAAAATGTGGGCACAAAATATAGCAGAGTCCATGCTTTGACGCCATCCATTCATTCATCCATCCACTGAGCATGCCTTTATTGAAAGCCTGCAGTAGCCAGGTGTGGGTTTTAGAATTGAACACCCAAAGGTGACCATACCAGGCTTCACACACTCAAGAAGTTCAAAATCTACAGACAATTCAGTGAAACCATTAATAGACAGGGAGGTCAGTGCTTTAAAGGCAGCTAAAGGAATAGAATGGGTGTATAGTGGGCAAAGCCTGGGAGGAGGCAAGGAGGGCCAGAGAGGCGAAGCTTCCTTGAAGTCATGACACTTGAGCTGAGGCTTGAAAGACGAGCAGGAAGTGTCCAGGCAGATGGGGGCAATTCTCCGTCCACAGAATAAGTGGCTCAGAAGATCCTCTTACAGGATCACCAGAGAGAGCTGGAGCTGGGGAATGTTGAGCCCAACAGTTCACACACGAATCAGTGAGAATCCCCAGGAAAAATCAACCTCCGAAAGCCGCTCTGTAGAGCTCTTAGTAAATGCTGCCTCACACACGCTCAGACGTATTTCCCTCTTCCTAGAAAGTACGGAGAACACTGTGGGAAAAATGAGGTGAGATTACAGTGTGGTCTTTGGTCTGTGGATGCCAAGCCTGAGGGAGTACAGCTGCATAATTTGTGTTCGATTTTCCTGGGAAACAGACTCACCTAAAGACTGTGAAATCTTGGTTCGCATTGCCTTCCAGGGGATTAAGCGCCATCCTGTTTACAAGGGCGTCGACCCCTCCAGGCCCACACCTTACATCTGTTGCAGTAGTGACCCCGCGCCAGCTGCAGTCCTAAGGACACGTGGACCTACCTCGATTTACACTGGGTGGTAGTACACGCAGCCGCAAACTGGGGCGCAGAGTACAGAAACCCAGAAACGCAAGGGAATCCAAGCCTGTCCTGCAACAGGATTAATTAGTTATCAAAACTATTGCTAATAGTGACCATATCACATGAATATGTATCAGTTCTTTAGGACCTGTCAATCTTCCCTGCTTTTGCACCAATGGCAGCCCACTCCAGTCCTCTTGCCTGGAAAATCCCAGGGACAGAGGAGCCTGGTGGGCTGCAGTCCATGGGGCCGCTAAGAAGCGGACACGACTGAGCGACTTCACTTTCACTTTTCCCTTTCATGCACTGGAGAAGGAAATGGCAACCCACTCCAGTGTTCTTGCCTGGAGAATCCCAGGGACGGGGGAGCCTGGTGGGCTGCCGTCTATGGGGTCACACAGAGTCGGACATGACTGAGGTGACTTAGCAGCAGCAGCAGCAAACACTTCCCACCCATCAAGAGCCAACTCCTTAAAAAAATAAACATATTTTTTAAAAAAAGAGCCAACTCAAGTCCTCCATGTCCCTTTAATTCTTTTCCTCTAAATTCTTGCAACAAAGAAAGCGTGCCATGCACAACTTAGCCCTAAGTTACATTCTTGTATTTTTGTTGCTTATAAAGTGTTATCTTGATCTCCCAAGTAGATCTCAAGTCCTCTGAGAAAAAACTATACCTTGTAAGGCATCAGCATCCTTGACACTATTATCCAGCATCCTTCACACTATTAGATGTTATTTCTCTCCCCTAATAGCTAATACTCTATTTCTCTCTGCCTATTGGATGTCCCCAGGTGGAGGGTCTACAGGAAACAAAACCTCAATAAGTTTAAAACTGAGATCATCTTTCTACTAAAATAAAGTCCTGTTGTTGACTGCCTCTAATGCTCTGAGGCTCTGACTTTTCCTTGTGTTAACCTGCCCTCTCCCTTCCTGTCTCTTACATTCATTCACTCTTTTGATGATTAATGCCATTGCTCTGGTTCTGATCTCTATCATTTCTCATCAGGACAACTGTTAGAACCTCCTGTCTGATTGACTTTTAACCCTTCTCTTTCAAATCCTGTCACCCCTATAAGTCAGTCACATTAAACTCTTGTTTGGGCTTCCCTGGTGGCAGAGATGATAAAGAATCTGCCTGCAATGCAGGAGACCTGGGTTCGATCCCTGGGTCAGGAAGATACTCTGGGGGAGAAAGAAATGGTTACCCATTCCAGTATCCTTACCTGGAGAATTCCGTGGACAGAGGAACCTGGCGGGCTACAGTCCATGGGGTCGCAAAGAGTCAGATACGACTGAAACAGCAGTTTCAGATACAACTGAAACACACGCAACGTCACATGAGTGCCCCGCCTTGGCGTCTCAGTGTTCACTTGGTAAAGCTCATACATTTCTTTATCTGCTGTTCTAAACCCTCTACATTCTGGCACTCACTTTTTCACCTTCCTCCTACCTACTTTTCATATCCTTTATTCTAACAAAGCTATTTCTGCTCCTTAAACCTCTCTCATGCCTCTCTAGCTCCACACCGTAACTGAAGCCTTTATTTTCACATTAAATATTTTTTCCGATTAACATATTATAATTTGGCTCTGCTTCCAGGATACATGTAATGTGCTGTGAACTCTTCATAAATAAACCCATCAGGAATTAGGTATTATGTTCTTTGCTGAGGCCATTTTTTATTTAAATGGTTTTGTGAAAAGTGAAAGGGAAGTCGCTCAGTCGTGTCCGACTCTTCGCGACCCCATGGACTGCAGCCTACCAGGCTCCTCCGCCCTTGGGATTTTCCAGGCAAGAGTACTGGAGTGGGTTGCCATTGCCTTCTCCACAAAATACATCTATACTTTGAAGGTAACATGTTAAATATTGTAAGATTAATCTAGAAGCACAAATCAATTTAGTAAGCTGTCATAAAGGAAGCCTAAATTAATTCAAATGAATAGACATCACACATGCTCTTCTCTGATCTTATTCAATAAACAATAAACAAGAACTAAAAAAGATCCTATATGTATAGCAATGTAGTAACAAAATAATTCATGTTTAACAAGAAAATTAAGAAAAATTTAGAGCTGAATGCTAATCTAGATTCTCACAGAGCTAAATTACAGGAAATTTTATAGTTACAGATAATACAAATTCACTTTTATACCTAAATGAGAACCAAAAAAACTACAGAGACTGTTTCTAAAGACCTAATTTAAAATTTTAAAAAAATCAATTCTCCATATATAAATACATAGATTTAAAGCAACCTCAATCATTATTGTCAGAGGATTATTTTTATGTAATTTGAGAAAATGATTCTAATTTGTATCAATATCAAGTATTTCCCCAACATTTTAAAATGATGAAAAGTGCCTTGCTTCATTAGGTGCTTGAGAGTACTGAAAAGTCCTAGAAATTGAAACAATGTTGGATGTATTTAAGAAAGATGAATCTATAAATGGAGAAAGGAGAGCTGCCATTTCAAGCATTAAAGTCCATACAGTAGTCATCAGCGCTACCTGACAGATACTGTATAGGGTATCAGTGCATTACACCATACCCCGACCCACCCCAGTTGAAGTTAGGTGTGGTTATGGGACATGTTTTGTACATTTTGAAATGTCCAAAGTACATTTCAACCAGCGTAATTATCAGGTAAAAGACTTAAAACTTACCCACTCTTTCCTTCTGATATCATGACTGTTAGCAGCAGCTCTGACGCTCCAGGTGCCTGAGCAAGCATGGAGCAGAACCCTCAGCCCACCCACAATGGACATGTAGCATAAGGGAGAAGTGGACCTTTGATTTGAATACCACTGAGACTTGGGTTGGGAATTCCCTGGCGGTCCAATGGTTAGAACTCTGTGCCTTCACTCCCATGGTCCCAGGTTCAATCACTGGTTGGGGAAATAAGATCCCATATAAAAAAAAATGAATTAATTAAAAAATTAGAAGATTGAAAAAAAGACCTGAGTTGTACTATGACATAAGCTAGCCTCGGGGCTTCCCTAGTAGCTCAATTGGTAAAGAATCTATCTGCAATGTAGGAGACCCCGGTTTGATTTCTGGGTCAGCAAGTTCCCCTGCAGAAGGGCTAGGCTACCCACAGCACAGCACAAGCTAGCCTAGACTGAAAGAGAAAGAGGTCTTTTACCAGTTACCTTTGTGACTTCTTATAGTACTCCATATTTCAGAAAAATGTACCCAGATATTCCTTCTAAAATGTAAATAAAAAAACTTACTAAAAGTTGCTTAACGGGAACAAAAAGAAGATATTGGGAGGAAGCTGTTTGCATGGTACTGTAATAATTCATTACTCTGAGTTTAATTTCTCACAAGGTAGTTCCCAATAAAACAATGCTTACAGAAATTAGGACTTTAACCATCTGAGAGATTGAAAGAATAACTTCATAAGAATCTCTTATTTTAAAATAAAACAGGCAATAATCCTACTTCCCTTCCAAACATTTTAGTTTCTAGGTATTTTAGTTGTTGTTGTTGCTCATTCACTAAGTTTTGTCTGACTCTTTGAATTTTGATTGAGAGATATTAACTGCTCTGCATTGATGGGAAAGAATATAAAATACATATAACTGCTGCTTCATCTATAGTGACTCAAAATGTAACAGGAATAATTATGAACAACTTTTTCTTTGCTAAGCTAAATTTAAAGGCAATGGGTTGTTAATAACGGCCAATTATCCAAGGAAACCCCCAAAGAAAAAATGGCTTATGATAGATCTGAGCTCTGACAATTGCTGAGACTTTGATTAGCAGAATCCTGTAGATATGTAACAGAAATCAGAGTTCACTTCTTCAACATTAATCATATTATGAAACTATAAACAAATCATGGCCTGTTATTTGCTCAGTGGGTCCTATTATTTTAGACCAAAATCTCTCTTTCTAATGTCTCCCATTAGGTTGTTATTTAGCTTTTCAATTTTAATATCTCAAAGCTACTGATCTCAATTTGCTTAAAATCCAGACAGATGGTCTTTGCAATATAAGTGAACTAACCATAGCACATTGTTAGGGAATTTTATGATGTTCAGATATTGCTACAACACATAGATCAACTGGAAGTAAACTCTATTCAACTGATAAAATTGGCAAAGAAATGTGATATATTTACTCATGGCCCATTTATTTAGGTAAAAAATGACAAAGACACTAGAAATTCTAGCTCTCAATACATGCCAATGTGCCATAATGATTGGAAGGCAGTTTGGAGATGTCTAACCAACATGAAATTAAAAGACATCTGCTCCTTGGAAGAAAAGTTATAACCAACCCAGACAGCATATTAAAAAGCAAAGACATTACTTTGTCATCAAAGGTCCATCTAGTCAAAGCTATGGTTTTTTCAACAGTCATGTATGGATGTGAGTATTGGACTCTAAAGAAAGCTGAGCACCAAAGAATTGATGCTTTTGAACTGTGGTGTTGGGGAAGGCTCTTGTGAGTCCCTCAGACTGCAAGGAGATCCAACCAGTCCATCCTAAAGGAGATCAGTCCTGAATATTCATTGGAAGGACTGATGCTAAAGTTGGAGCTCCAATACTTTGGCCACCTGATGCGAAGAGCTGACTCATTGGAAAAGCCTCTGCTGCTGGGAAAGATTGAAGGTAGGAGGAGAAGGGGACGACAGAGGATGAGATGGTTGGATGGCATCACCGACTGGATGGGCATGAGTTTGAGCAAGCTCTGGGAGTTGGTGAAGGACAAGGAGGCCTGGCGTGCTGCAGTCCATGGCGTCGCAAAGAATCAGACACAACTGAGCGACTGACTGAACTGAACCAACATTCAGATGCTGACTCAAGCACCTTTGACTTAGAAATGTAGTTATTACTATTACTGAACAAAAATAATCTGGAATCTCAACTGTGAGAATTGGAAAACTAGGCTAGAATATTTCCTTAATACAATTCTCTGTTGCTGTTGTTTAGTCATGTCAACTGAAAAATATAGGCATCACCGGAAAGTAGAGTTTTTTTATTATTTGGTGGGAATGTTTGGGCCTCTGAACCCAGTAAACAGCATTTCAGCAGCTCTGAGAAAACTGCTCCCAGGAGACAGGAGGGGAAGCCAGGCTACACACAAGTTTGCAACAAAGAAGGCAATCTGAACATCAAAGATCAGATAGCAGATAAAGGAATTTCTCATTCTATGTATGGGAGGATGCAAGCCTCCAGGCTGACTGAATTCACTCCTTCCACATGCACCTCAGCCGTCTGGGGCCAAATTCTCTTCCTAGTTCACCTCAAGGAGTGGCAGATGGCTGCTTCCCGCATTCCCCCTGCTCCTCAGCAAAAGTGCTCGTGGCTGGGCACTGAACAAGATTAGAGAAATGAGCATTTGAAACGGCCATTTCATCTTGAAGTGGTAGGGGTAGTAGCATCTTGGGAGTGGTAGCTACTGGGGGGTGGTAGCATCCGCTGGATCACAGTCTGGGGAGCCCTCCTTCACATTTGGAGGCCAGAAATCACTGAGACTTTGACATTTCTTGTTTACTAATATGGCAGAGATATTTTCATTTCACAATTGCTAAGTCATGTTCGACTCTTTGTGACACTATGGACTATAGCCCACCAGGTTTCTCTGTCCATGGAATTCCCCAGGCAAGAATACTGGGGTGGATATTTCCTTCTCCAGGGGGTCTTCCCGACCTAGGGTTCGAACCTGCATCTCCTGCCTTGGCAGGCAAATTCTTTACCACTGAGCCACAGGGAATCCCCCAATATAATTCTCTAGAGATTCTCTAAACAAAACTGTGATACTATCTGCAAGACCATTCTAGAAAAGTCCATTCCATCTTTTTATTTGTCTGAATTGATTCTAAAACAGGCACCATTTCTCTTTGCCGGGTCACTCTGGTTCTTTCTCAGCTAATTAAGATTAGTTACCGAAAAAGTGTAGAGAGGAGCAAAAGTGCTCGTGGCTGGGCACTGAACAAGATTAGAGAAATGAGCATTTGAAACAGCCATTTCATCTGAAGTTATACTAGAAGGAAAATGTCTTTGATTTGCAAGTGATATTGCACAGATGTCTATGTGGAATAACAGATGGGGTAAAGAATGCAGAAATGACTGAAATTAATGGGGTAGTTATCACAGAGAGCCAGCCCTCTGACTTGGGATCTGATTTTTCTTTCACCATAGCATATAAGACAAAGGCAAGTGGAGAAGCCTGGAAAGAAAAGAATACTTAGAATCAGTCATGTGAATCGTGGAGACTCTGAGCTGGAGAGTTTACAGTTTACACACTTGTGCACTGGTCCTCACTTCTGAGGTACAGACAGTGACATTGACATTGGCAGTTGCTGTGCGGGATTAAATGAGACAATATGCAAAATCCTTTATCAATTGCAAAGCATTCTTCAAGTGATCAATTTTATGATCCAGTTTCACAAACAGTATTGAAAGTTTCAACAATAATCTAGTGGAATCTGAGATAGGAACATGGATACCAAGGTCTGCTCCATGCTATAGATGGAGCTAACATTAGTCATTCATGGAGAAAGAACAGACAAGCAAGAAAAAGACAAGCTTAGAATTCACTGAAAGTGTGTGCAGGCTCTCCAGCAGCAGTCAGTGTGGGAAGAAGCAAGCTGGTCAGTCAGGCCACTGGATTTTACCTCTTAAAATCAGAAGGCCAGAGTTTGTTTCTGTTTTGTAAAGAAGTTCATTTGTACCATTTTTTTTTTTTTAGATTCCACTTATAAGTGGTATCATATGATATCTGTTTCTTTGTCTGACTTATTTAGTACAACAATCTCTACATCCATCCATGTTACTGCAAAAGGCATTATTTCATTTCTCTCTCTCCTTTTTTATTTTTATTTTTTTGCTTCTTAACTCACAGACTTAGAGGACAAACTTATGGTTACCAGGGGCAGGGATGGATTGGGAGTTTGGGATTGACGTGAACACACTGCTATATTTAAAATAGATATCCAAAAAGGACCTACTGTATAGCACAGGGAAATATTCTCAATATTCTGTAATACCCTAAATGGGAAACAAAGGAAAAAGAATAGGTACATGTGTATGTATAACTGAATCATCTTGCTGCACACCTAAAACTAACACGTTGTTAATTAACCATGTACTGCGTGTGTGCTAAGTTACCTCATTCTTGTTCGACTCTGTGACCTTGTGGGCTGTAGCCCACCAGGCTTCTCTGTCCATGGGATTCTCCAGGCAAGAATACTGGAGTCAGTTGTCATGCCCTACTCCTGGGGATCTTCCCGACCCAGGGATGGAACCCATGTCTTCTGCACCAGCAGGCGGGTACTTTACCATTATACTCTGATATAAAATTTTTAAAAATTTTAAAGAAGTAAGATCTGCAGAGACCTGTCTTCCTTCAATGTGCCTAGTAGGCAATATTCAGCCTTGCTGGATCTTACTGATCCTTCCTGGTCCAAATTCATGTCTCCCTTGTTTTCACATTTCACTGGTTTGCTGAATGATTTGATTGGTAAATTATTCAGTAAAGCAACCATAAATTATTCTATTTCATCAATTTTACAACCTCTGAAGGAAGCTGTTCAAAGCATTTTCTTGGCTTCTGCTTGTTGTGTACTTGCAGCCCTCTACCACAAAGCACAACTTTCCTATAAGCTGTACATGCAGAAAGACTCTGAAATCCGTTCAGCTTCAGCCAGTCACCAATGTGACATGAACGTCTATTAATAATCAAAAGGCCATGTTCACTGTGTTTGCCTTGGATGATAAATATATACCAGCTGCGTGACCTTGGCAACTTATTTAACCTTTCTTTGCCTCAGTTTTCTTATCTGTAAGAATGTTGTTGCTTAGTTGCTAAGTCATGTCCGACTCCTTGTCACCCCATGGACTGTAGCCCACCAGGCTCCTCTGTCCATGGGATTTTCCGAGCAAGAATAATGGAGTGGGTTGGCATTTCCTCATCCAGGGGATCTTCCTGACCCAGGGATTGAACTCATGTTATCTGCATCTCCTGCATTGGGAGGTGAATTCTTTATCACTGAGCCACCTGCGAAGCCTCTATCTATAATATAAGAATAATAATGGCAGCTATCTCATAGGAATGTTAAGAAGATTAAATGAATAAATACTTACAAAGTACTTAAAATAGTGTCTGGGACGTGGTAAGAGTTATATATGGGATTGATAAATTGAAAAAATACATTGTTTTTTATAGGGGAAATCATATATGAATCTAGAATAACAAATTTTTAAGTGACAATGAACACATATTAAATTTTTATTGTAAAACAGTATTCCAAGGGTGGTTGTCTCTGAGAGGGACAATAGACATTGGTCAAAATTCATAGAGCTTTACAGCGCAAACAATAAACCACAATATACATAAAGTTGAAAAATCATAGGAGGTCAGGGGATGCTCAGAATAAATGCAGATTGGGACAAATGAATTCAACCATATTACAAATGTATGGGACAACCTCACTGAATAGGGTAGGAGGAAAAAGTGATGACCTAAGAAACTTTGGAAATGAATAAAATATGTAAGATTAAAGGCAAAGGAAACTATAACCAAGCAGGTATTCTAGTTGATAGGATGGTTTTCTGTGGGGTCAGATGTTAATAATTCCGATCCTGCTATACACGTATACTGGATTAGGACAGGTAAATAAATGGAACAGGATGGAGGGCTGTTTCTCACTGTTGAATGAGAAGTGACACATAAGCAAGGGAGTGGAGGTGTGAATGATCCATGTGATAATATAGCTGGAGATATCAATATAAAATCATATATAGCGTCATAGAGACAGAGATGTTTACATATAGCTGTGTGTATATACACACATATATTTCCTTGTTCTGACAACCGAGAGGGCCTGAACAGTATCCAGCAACAGCAAGCACATTCAGTGCCAAGATCTTGGTTTTTAATGATATTCTCAGTAATGGCTCAGATGGTAAAAAATCTGCTGGCAATGTGGGAGACCTGGGTTTGATCCCTGGGTTGAGAATATTCCCCTGGAGTAGGGCATAGCTAGTCAGACTCCAGTATTCTTCCCTGGAGAATTTCATGAACAGAGAAGCTTGGTGGGCTACAGTCCATGGGGTCCCAACGAGTCGGACATGACTGAGGGACTAACATTTTCACTTTCTTTCTTCAGGAAAAGAGCCAAGATCCTAAGAGAAGTGGCTGATTCTAGGACTAGAGCAGGAAACTCTCAAGAAATATCTGGAGCATCTTATAGTACCCAAAAGGAAGAATATGGCTTTGAAAAGAGGAGCGGTATGGTATGTCAAAAGGAGACAGAAGCCAGGGGAGCATTCTCAGAGGCCTGAGCTGAAACTTCATTTGAGCCACAAGATGAATGAAGTAGTATTGGATTATAGCCCAAAGCACAAAATAAATATTCATAAGTTTATAAACAGATGACTGAATAAGTAAATAAAGTTAAGGAAAAGAGATAATCTTCCCCCCAAAAAATTTCAAATAGTCTATAGAGATAGAAAGTAAAATATAACTTCCCAGTCAGTGACATCTTGCCAAAGATGACAGTTTTCTTGAAAGAAGGAAAAAGAATAACTTCACAGGGAGAAGTCTATCAAGTGTGACCTCAGCCAGGCAATCCAAGTCAGTATCAAGAGTGACAAGCCATGTTGACACTAAGCACCCGTGAGATCATGTGATGAAAATGCCTCTGTGGTCTTCCCCCCCAAAACTCATAACCCAAGTCTAATCATGAGAAAAATATCAGACAAATCCCATCTGAGAGACATTCTACAAAATATCTGACTAGTCATTTTCAACACTGAAAAGATCTTTAATAACAAGGAAAGTCAGAGAAACAACCACAGCCCGGAGGACACAAAGGAGACATGATGACTAAATGTAATACAATACCCCAAATGGGATCTATGAACAGAAAAAGAACATCAGGTAAAAACTAAGGAAACAGGAAGAAAATGGTAGGAAGGGAAGAGGGATGGATCCATTAACTGCAATAACAGCGTGCTGTGAATTGAGAACGGCTGACTCAACCCTCTGCCCCCAAGGCAATGAATCAAACAAATTAACTGGCATTTGTACAACTGAAAGATAGACCCTGAAGAAGTCAGAGCTATTCTGAGAAGAGAAGGGAAAGAAGTAACAGGGGAATGACCGACTTCCCTAGAAAGACAGCTCCCGTGGGGCCGCTGAGCAAGCATTGGCCACCCCGGCTGAGACCAGCACATGCCATCAGCCCTGGACGGAGTGGCACACGTCACGCTGAGTTAACAAGGATGTGGTGGGACCTGGCATTGGTGTGTCAGGGAAGATTTCCAGGGGACCCTGAAATCCAGCCTTGGTTGAAAGAGCACCGCTGAACTATTTCCGAGGTGGCGGTGGAGATTCGTGACACCGTATAGCTTTCAGCACTTGAAGCACCGTGGGGACTTGTGGCCGTCCATCCTGCCATCCTGCCATCACAGACAAGTGTCCGACAGTATTGAAGTGGACAAAAGAGAATATGGAGGACTTCCCTGGTGGTCCAGTGGTTGGGAATCTGCCTGCCAATGCAGGGGACATGGCTTCAATCCCTGGTCCAGGAAGATCCCACAGGCCACGGGGCATCTAAGCCCATGCTCCACAGCTATTGAGCCTGCACCCGAGAGCCCGTGCTCGGCAACAAGAGAAGCCCTTGCAACCCAACTAGAGAGTAGCCCTGGTCACTGAAACTAGAGAAAGCCTGTGTGCAGCAACGAAGACCCAGCCCAGACAAAAAAAGATGAGAGAGGGAATACAGAGGGTTACATACCAGGGAAAAAGAGAAGAGAAAAAAGAAAAAGAACCCAAACTCATTTGCTGTGTTTTAATACTTGCAGCAAACCATTCTACAAAATGACATGGAGCCCAATTTGGAAAATCATGCCAGTTGGAGCAGATCACTGGGGTAAAGTTTACAGCAAAGGCAAGAAATTCCCTCAATTCTTTCTTCTCTCTCAGCTAATTTCTAGGAGTGGAGAAAGAAAGAACGCTAACACTGGCTGCCTTCCAGGGACCCAAACTGGACTAGGACCCGTATCACAAGGCAAGGATCTGCCAACTCTGAGGTGGACCCTGGTCCATAGTTTTCTCAAAAGGCGTTCCTAACTCTAGCTGGAGTTGAAAACTACAAATTTATTTTCTTAATATGGAAGTCCTGATGAGAAGCTGGACCTAGGAATATGCACCCAAACATCACTGACCTTTCTATATCAAAGGTTACTTGGTATGAGAAAAAAATCTTTTACCAAGATGCAGACTCTCCAAGATTTTTTTTTTCCTTTTCAAGGAAAAGTGCTATAAATAAATAAGGACATCTATTAATATAACACTTGGTAGTAGATTGAAGAAGAAAAATATGATCTAAGGATACATAATATTTGGTGTAAGTAGATTAAAGAAAAAAGAAATGCTCAAAAATGATTATGTCTCTTGATAAAGTACTAAAATACAGGAGTGGAAGAAAACAGCTTTACCATAATAAAGGCCATCTGCTTCTATCTAAAAGCCTATTCAGGATAAAATAAATGTGTCAGTTTCACTGTTAATATTCTAGAAATTCTATTCATTCAAAGCAGAAATGGGATAGAAGCAAGGGTTAGACATATTGAAAACCAAGTGATAAAAATTTCTGGCAGTATGATTTCATAGTTAGATAAGAGAATAAGCTAAGAAACTATTTTAATTAATAAATGTTTGATAGATAGCCTGGTAGATGATTAAGTATACACACACATAAACACACACACACACCAATTCTCATAGTGTGGTTGAAGATATAATGAAAAAAATCTCCTTTCACAATGCCCATGGAAATATGCAATTATAAGAAATAGCTTTAATGAGAAATCTCTATGAATAACTCAGTAATATTTTACTGAAAGACACAAATAAAGACCTGAATAAATGAAAGAGAACATCATGATCTGAGATGGGAGACAAAATGTTTTAAAAGCAACAATTTTTCCAGATCAACTTACATTTCATATAAGTGCAATCAAAACCCCAACCAGTTTTTTTCACTTGGAAAGATTGCTGTAAATATCACTAGAAAAAAATGTTTGGAGTAAATATAATTTTTAAAATACATGATGAAGGAGGAGCAATCTTATCTTTAATCTACTTACACTAAATATTATGTATCCTTAGATCATATTTTTCTTCTTCAATCTACTATCAAATGTTATATTAATAGATGTCCTTATTTATTTATAGCACTTTTCCTTGAAAAGGAAAAAAAAATCTTGGACAATCTTCAGTTCAGTTCAGTTCAGTTCAGTCGCTCAGTCGTGTCTGACTCTTTGCGACCCCATGAATCGCAGCACACCAGGCCTCCCTGTCCATCACCATCTCCCGGAGTTCACTCAAACTCACGCCCATCGAGTTGGTGATGCCATCCAGCCATCTCATCCTCTGTCGTCCCCTTCTCCTCCTGCCCCCAATCCCTCCCAGCATCAGAGTCTTTTCCAATGAGTCAACTCTTCACATCAGGTGGCCAAAGTACTGGAGTTTCAGCTTTAGCATCATTCCTTCCAAAAAACACCCAGGGCTGATCTCCTTTAGAATGGACTGGTTGGATCTCCTTGCAGTCCAAGGGACTCTCAAGAGTCTTCTCCAACACCGCAGTTCAAAAGCATCAATTCAAAAAAAAAAAGCATCAATTCACTCTTATAGCAATGTATATTACAGAAGAACAATCTTGCTACAATCTTATAGCAATGTATATTACAGAGGAACAGTACAAACGAGATTTGATACTGACACCAGCTAGACATATGGAGAAACTGAACAAAAGAGTCATTTAGTAACATAGAGAAGTGGCTAACAACTCATACACACACACACACACAATTATTCAATATGAGCTTTAGAGGCCAATAATAATTTGGACAAACAGACTTTTAGAACATACTTCTAACCAATATAAATACAGCACTCTACCAAGCACATGGGCTTCCCAGGTGGTGCTAGTGGTAAAGAACCCATCTGTCAATGCAGGATGTAAGAGATGTGGGTTTGATCCCTGGGTCGAGAAGATCCCCTGAAGGAGGACACGGCAACCCACTCCAGGATTCTTGCCTGGAGAATCCCATGGACAGAGGAGCCTGGCAGGCTTCAGTCCATAGTGTCGAAAAGAGTTGGACACAACTGAAGCAACTTAGTATGCACGTATATATAATCAAATACATATGATTATATCTGAGCCACTTTGTTGTATGCCGCCAGAAACGAATACAACTTTGCAAATTAGCTACACTTCAATAAAGTACATTTAAAAAAAATTTTTCCAAGAATTTCTCCCATTTAGGATAGCTGGGTGGAGAGAGACAGGGTCTGGTGGAAAGAGCTAGATTTAGAAGATAAATCAGGCTCTGCAGCAAGAAAGAATCACTTTTTAAATCTAGCCTACACTGAACATTGGTGTCCTTTGAATCTAGTTGAATGCAATTTATAACCTGACAAATATACTGGAACAAAGGGGTTTTGTTCGTTCAAGATAAATGGCCAGAGAGAAGGGCTAACAGAATCTCATAGAAGTACTGGATTTGTTAGAGAAAGATACTAAGTATTCATTAAAGATTTATCAGTTAATTTAGTATCTGTTAGAAAGGACCTATCTGACCAAATGAATCTTACCTCACAGTCTGACCCTCTCAGTCAAATATCAAATGGGGAAGAAGTAAAAATAAAATCAATGTCCCTTTTGAATTTTAACCTAAATATTTTAGGTTTTGTTTAATTCTCCTTGTTCTAATTCTTTGCTTGATATTGCGGCAGATATTATATGTCATCCACTTAAGACATATCCAAATTCCCCAATTCTAGAAATTATAGAGCAAAATATTTAAATTCCAGCCTCTTTGGCAGTAAGGATGATCAGGTAACCTGGATATTGCCAACAAAATTCAAGGAGACATTCCTTGGCAGCAGGGAAGAGGAAGGAGGGGTTTGCTATTTTCTTTTCTGTTTGTATAAACTTTTTATTTTGTATTGGAGTATAGCCAATTAACAACAATGTGATATTAATAGTTTCAGTGATATTGAAAGATTCTTTACCACCAAGCCACCAGGGAAGCCCTTTCTCATCTATAAGATAGGAAAAATACCTACCCCACTGAACTACCTGGAAGCTGGAGAGAATTCTCCACATGATAATGACCATATTCATGTTAATATATGATATTTCTTCTGTTTTCTTAACTCTGATTTTTGAAGTACCATTGGTCTTATTTTTCAAGTCATCTAAGGAAATATGTAAGAAATGTTTTAACAAGTAAATATCATTTTTTATAAATGCAGTTTGTTAGTGACCAAGAATTCAGCAAAGTCCTCTCAATTACTCTTTTCATTTTATTTGGCACAAGAAAAAAAAATTAGCATTGCTCAGAATGTCCCATTTGTATGACTTAGGACTCCTGGTCAATATGAAAATATGTTTATGATGATAAACATATTTATGTGATAAACTTCCCATGTCTTCAATTCTTTATCTTTTCACTGAACTGAAACCCCAAGTCTTTCCTCCAGTGCTACAAAGACAGAAGTGATATATCCAAAAGCCCAAATGTACCCCCATGTAATTTTCTTCTAGAAATTTCTAAGCCATTCTGGAGGGAAAAAAAAATTTTTGAAACAGCATAGAGTTCTCAATACTGCTCTCAATAGTCATTTCCTAACAAAGGTATCAGGAAGTCAAATGAAGTTGCCAGAGAGTGTATTGGGAGTGTGAACGGCATGAGAGAAGACAGACAGGTGGACTAAAATGTAATCCTAATGATCTAACTCAAGGGCTGTATTTGGGTGAGCTTTTAAATTATCACCAGTTGTGAGAAAAGCAGAACCCAAAGCAGTTGATCTATGTTTGTGTGTGTGTGTGCTAAAGTAATACACCTGGGGATTTTCTTTTTGATTGCAGGGAGATCAAACTTAGTTCAAGTCATGGGTAATTCTAGCATTTTACAATACGCAGGATATTTTCCTGCCTCCCACACGGTGTCTGCAGGCGATACACCACAGGTAGAAATGGCCCTAGCACGCAGTAGGTATCATTAGTGTTGGAAAGTACCGGCTACCCCTCTGAACGCAGAATTTCAAAGGCACAACTTCAAACCATGCAATCTAAAGTTTCCAGCGCTGCTTTGAAGTTACTTTCTATTTGTGGTTATCGCTGAAGCAGAAAGCCTGCAATAAATCATTTTTGCTATTTATCTGACTTCTGTTCAGGAGAGAAAATATGTACAATCAATGACTTTGAACACCACAGTGTTGGTATTCCAGGTGAAGTCTCTTTGATACACCTCAAGCGAGTGAGGAAGAGAATGCAATAAAGAGTACAAATAAACCTGAGTCTTCACTGACCGGCTTGTTCAGACAGCGTGGGGCATGGCCCGCCTCCCTGGGGATGATGGCCCACAGCTCAGGGCTCCTGTCCTCTGAGGGTTCTCTAACCTCCTAAAGAACCACCGTACTGAGCAGTGTTTTCTCTGGACTAAAAACGTTTTCCTGCGCCTTAAGTCACAAAAGCCTTAGAGAAAAAGACACAGACCCCAAAACTGAATTCCCTTGCAATTCTTCACTCACAAGAAAAGGCTCTCTTCATGAAGGCATTTTGAAGAAGGGAGACAATGGGGTCATCAACACCCCCTGCCCGCCCTTATAGGACACGGTAGCCCTGCTCATCCCACGTGAGGAGGGAAAATGATGGCTGGGGGTCCAAAGCCATAGATTCAGTACTGACTCTGCCACTTGTTTCCTTTGGGTTTTTCCTCAAGTTACTTCCTGTCTCTGAGGCGTGGTGTCATTCTAATCAAATTCAAACTAATCATAAAAGGGATCATAATAGCAATAATGCACTGTGTCATCGTATGTGTCAGTCAATGCCCAAGGCACTTTTGGGAAGCATCTCCTCCAATTTCCAAAGCAATGTTGGGAAGGAAGTGTTACTGTTGCTACTAACAGATGTGGAAATTGAAGCTCAAAAGGACAGAACAATTTGTCTGTGTCGTATAAGCAGTATGTCCGGGAAAAGGGTTCAAATCCCCTATATGTCTCTCGAATTTATAGTCTCTCCAAGAATAACATTCCCCTTCCAGAAAATTTATTCCTCTGCCTTCTCCCACCTCTGCCTTCTCCCAGGGAATCATGAGAATCACAGCAGAGAAAGTATGAAAAGTACCTTAAATGCACAATGTGAATGTAACACAGCAGTGTAGGATGTCTTTCACATCACAGGTTAATCGTAGGGAAGAGGAAGAAGGGAGAGAAGCAGAGAGGGAGGGAGGGAATGAGACATTCCTTTAGATAAAGAGATTGTGTGTGTGTGTGTGTGTGTGTGTGTGTGTGTGCATGCTAAGTTGCTTTAATCATGTCTGATTCTTTTCAACCCCCTGGACTGTAACCTGCCAGAGTCCTCTGTCCATGGGATTCTCGAATACTGGCCTGGGTTGCCATGCCCTCCTCCTGGATCTTTCCGACGCAGGGATTACACCCGTGTCTCTTACGTTTCCTGCATTAGCAGGTGGGTTCTTTACCGCTAGTGCCACCTGGGAAGCCCGGATAAAGAGAGATACAAATAAGCAAAGGTAACTCAGATCAGATTGTCGTTGATTCCAAGGATGAGTAAATAATCACAGCCATGGATTTACTGAGGGATGATTTCTGAGTCTAGAATCAAAAATCTCAGAGGAGGAGAAAAATTCAAAGAGACAGTCGTGCAGAGGAGCTGCAGGGTGCTGCCATGGCAATAAGTTCCCAGTGCAGTGTCCCATGGGTAACCTCAGAGGATCCCCCAGGGGCTTACTGGAGAATACTGCTTTCTGTAGCCCCATGATATGATTCCATAATTGTAGTGAGCCAGTGCCAGAAGGGAAACCCTTCTTTCATGCAAAATTGGCCGTGACTCACGCCCAAAAGGAAAACTTACCAACCGCGATAATTGACCTGTGGCTTCTGTTCCAAGGAAGAATGTGGTCTTCAGGAGCCAAATTACAGGGTAATAGTCTTTCCCAGCCATAAACATCCAGTCAACGGCTCGTTATGAGGGCTTTTCCCATTTCTGGAAGAGAGCTGTTACAAGTCTTTAGTATTTAACTTGTTATCCAAGCCACTATTTCTACTGTGTTAGTTGCTCAGTCATGTCCGACTCTTTGCAATCCCATGGACTATAGCCTGTCAGGCTCCGCTGTCCATGGAATTCTCCAGGCAGGAATACTGGAGTGGATTGCCATTTCCTTCTCCAGGGAATCTTCCCAGGTCTGAAGCTTCCCAGGTCTGGAGCCCAGGTCTGAAGCTTTGAAGGCGGATTCTTTACCTTCTGAGCCACTCAGTTCAGTTCAGTTCAGTTTGGTCGCTCAGTTGTGTCCAGCTCTTTGTGACCCCATGAATCACAGCACGCCAGGCCTCCCTGTCCATCACCAATTCCCAGAGTTTACCCAAGCTCATGTCCATAGAATCGGTGATGCCATCCAGCCTTCTAATCCTCTGAGCCACTAGGGGCTCTTTAAAAATCTACACGATGGGGCAGTGCAGGAGGTTGGGTACAGAGGCACTCTATGCATGGTTTGCCTTTTGTTGACTTGATCTCATGACTTTCCAGGAGGACTGACTGTGAAAAAATTCCTTTGTCATTACTGACATCACTGCCCTGTTCCTGCTCCAGCTTTGGAATTCTGGTTTGCATGGAATTGGCTACCAGTTTCTCATTTGTAGTTAAAACTTATAATCACCTAGTCACCCAAAAGAAGAGTTTTGTCTTGGAATTTGAGGTTAGCCACAGAAGTTAAATAGACATACTCACATATGTACACACACAACACATACATACACTTTGATTTTATTTGAAAGAGGTTTAAGAAGACACAAATTTCTTCAGGTTTTAAGAATTACTCATACTTTTTTGGCTGTGTTTTTTTTTTATGAGAGTGTGCGTGTGTTTCTGTGCACACTTGTGTGTACTCTTTTGTAGAAAGAGTAGCCAGCGCCACTTGGCCATGGTGGCCTCATCTGAACGACATGTGAGAAATGAAAATATTTCCTGCCATACCGGTGGGCAAGAAACATCACAGTGGTTTCTGGCATCCAAAGGTGAATGAGGGCTCCCCAAAACGGAGTATAATGCCCGAGATCCAGCAGAGGCCACCAGCCCCGCAAGGTGACTGCTGAGGAGCTGGGGAAATACAAGCAGCAGCCATCTGCCACTCCCTAAGGTAAACGAGGAAGAGAATTTGGCCCCAAATAGCTGAGGTGCATATGAAAGAAATGAATTCAGTGAGCCCAGAGGCTTGCATCTTCCCATATACAGAATGCTAAATTTTCTAGCTTAATAGCTGATTTTTCTTTCCTCACAATAATCTTTGATGTTCAGACTGCCTGTTTATTCACTTTGTTGCAAACTTGTATATAATCTGACTCCCTCTCCCACCTCCTTGGAGCAGTTTTCTCAGAGCTGCTGAGATGCTGTCTTCTGGGCTTGAGTCCTACACATTCCCACCACATAAAATAACTCTCCACTTTCAGGTGGTGACTGTATTTTTTAGTCAACACACGGAACCAGAGAGGCTGCCTCAGTTCAGTTCAGTCGCTCAGTCATGTCCGACTCTTTGCGACCCCATGAATTGCAGCATGCCAGGCCTCCCTGTCCATCACCAACTCCCGCAGTTCATTCAGACTCATGTCCATCGAGTCAGTGATGCCACCCAGCCATCTCATCCTCTGTCGTCCCCTTCTCCTCCTGCCCCTAATCCCTCCCAACATCAGAGTCTTTTCCAGTAAGTCAACTCTTCGCATGAGGTGGCCAAAGTACTGGAGTTTCAGCTTTAGCATCATTCCTTCCAAAGAACACCCAGGACTGATCTCCTTCAGAATGGACTGGTTGGATCTCCTTGCAGTCCAAGGGACTCTCAAGACTCTTCTCCAACACCACAGTTCAAAAGCATCAATTCTTCAGCACTCAGCTTTCTTCACAGTCCAACTCTCACATCCATACATGACCACTGGAAAAACCACAGCCTTGACTAGACGAACCTTTGTTGGCAAAGTAATGTCTCTGCTTTTGAATATGCTATCTAGGTTGGTCATAACTTTCCTTCCAAGGAGTAAGAGTCTTTTAATTTCATGGCTGCAATCACCATCTGCAGTGATTTTGGAGCCCAAAAAAATAAAGTCTGACACTGTTTCCACTGTTTCCCCATCTATTTCCCATGAAGTGATGGGACTGGATGCCATGATCTTCGTTTTCTGAATGTTGAGCCTTAAGCCAACTTTTTCACTCTTCTCTTTCACTTTCATCAAGAGGCTTTTTAGTTCCTCTTCACTTTCTGCCATAAGGGTGGTGTCATCTGCATATCTGAGGTTATTGATATTTCTCCCAGCAATCTTGATTCCAGCTTGTGCTTCCTCCAGCCCAGCATTTTTCATGATGTACTCTCCATATAGGTTAAATAAGCAGGGTGACAATATACAACCTTGACGTACTCCTTTTCCTATTTGGAACCAGTCTGTTGTTCCATGTCCAGTTCTAACTGTTGCTTCCTGACCTGCATATAGGTTTCTCAAGAGGCAGGTCAGGTGGTCTGGTATTCCCATCTCTTTCAGAATTTACCACAGTTTATTGTGATCCACACTGTCAAAGGCTTTGGCATAGTCAGTAAAACAGAAATAGATGTTTTTCTGGAACTCTCTTGCTTTTTCCATCATCCAGCAGATGTTGGCAATTTGAACTCTGGTTCCTCTGCCTTTTCTAAATCCAGCTTGAACATCTGGAATTTCATGGTTCACGTACTGCTGAAGCCTGGCTTGGAGAATTTTGAGCATAATTTACTAGCGTGTGAGATAAGTGCAATTGTGCAGTAGTTTGAGCATTCTTTGGCATTGCCTTTCTTTGGGTTTGGAATGAAAACTGACCTTTTCCAGTCCTGTGGCCACTGCTAAGTTTTCCAAATTTGCTGGCATATTGAGTGCAGCGCTTTCACAGTATCATCTTTCAGGATTTGAAATAGCTCAACTGGAATTCCATCACCTCCACTAGCTTTGTTCATAATGATGCTTTCTAAGCCCCACTTGACTTCACATGCCAGGATGTCTGGCTTTAGGTGAGTGATCGCACCATCGTGATTATCTGGGTCATGAAGATCTTTTTTGTAGAGTTCTTCTGTGTATTCTTGCCACCTCTTCTTAATATCTTCTGCTTCTGTTAGAGGCTGCCTGAACACCCACCAATGTCCAAGCCCAAGGCAGTTCTGAGAATCCCAGGAGCCAGAGATGTCAGCAACACTATCATTCTGTCATTGTAGTGTAGGAGCAGATAGAGGGGAATAAAACCAAGACAATACAGGGCTGAAGTCCAAAATGTGAACTTCCTCAAATTAGAAAAAAAAATACTGAGCCTCCTTGTCAAAAACTCAGCTAGCCCTGGCATGGAGCATCATGTGAGAGCAAAGGTGAAGGTGAGTGAGGGGATCCGACATGGAGACTGGCTCCTATCCCTTGTTTCATTGTATCATTGAAATCATGTTTTTGTTTGGGAACTGATGTTTCTCTGAAGACATGAGCCAAGTCTATGCCAAGCCTACACTCTAAGATTTATTACCCTTTGTGCAAACTTAAGCAAGTAGGCATGCAATAGGAACTCCAAAAGGTCAGAGTAGAGAGAAGGGAGAGAAAAACAATATTTGCAAAGAAAACTTCTGAGAGTTTTTCTCAATGGGAGAAAGGCGTGAATCCTTACATTGAAAAGCATTTCTTTCTTCATAATGTAGCTTTTCTGTTTTAGAATTTCATAAATGGAATCTAATCATATGAATTGTTTTGTGTCTGGCTTCTTTTATTGGCATATCGTTCATGAGATTTCTCTGTGTTGGTTTGCATATCACAAAGCAGTTTTCATTTAATGATTATGCCACAGTTTTTTGCCCATTCTCCTGTGGATAGTATTTTGATTGTTTCCGTTTGAGCACTATTATAAAGGATGCTTCTCTGAATATTCTTGTACAAGGCTTTTTATGGACATCCATCTTTATTTATCTTGGGAAAATAACTTGATTATAGTGTAGGTATACATTAAATTTGATAATAAATTACCAAACAGTATTACAAAGTGTATTTTGTCCCATTTTGAAGTCCCACTGGCAGTACACGAGAGTTCTAGTGGCTCCACATCCTCGTTGACAACTTGATATTATCAGCCGTTTTAATTTTAACCTTCCTAGTGGGTATGCAGTGCTATATCACAGTGTGGAGGGGTGAGATAGGATTGGCATAATAACATATTCATTTCAAGTGTACAACATAAATGATTAGGTATTGACAAGCGGTTACCACAATAAGGGCTTCCCACAATAGCTCAGTTGGTAAATAATCAGCCTGCAATGCAGAAGACCCCAGTTCAATTCCTGGATTGGGAAGATTCCCTGGAGAAAGGATAGGCTACCCACTCCAATATTCTTTGACTTCCGTAGTGGCTCTGCTGGTAAAGAATACGCCTGCAATGTGGGAGACCTGGGTTTGATCCCTGGGTTGGGAAGATCTCCTAGAGAAAGGAAAGACTACCCACTCCAGTATTCTGGCCTGGAGAATTCCATGAACTATATAGTTCATGGGGTTGCAAAGAGTTGGACATGACTGAGTGACTTTCACTTTCGCTTCACCACAATAAACCTAGTTAACATTCTTCACCACATATAGTAACAAACTTGTGTGTGCATGTGTGTGTGTGTTTGATGAGAACAATTAAGACGTACTTTCTTAGCTTTCAAATATACAATATGGTATTATTAACTACTGTGACCATGCTAACTCTATTTACATTATATTCCAATATATTTACTTTATAACTTGAAGCTTGTACTTTTTGACACCCTTTTCCCATTTTGCATCCTCCCACACAACCCCAACCTTGCCCCTATAAACGTTAAAGTGTTTTAAATTGCAGTTGCCTGAGGATTACGGCTTCCCAGGTAGTTCAGTGGTAAAGAATTGGCCTGCCAATGCAGGAGACGCAAGTTTCATCCCTGGGATGGGAAAACCCCCTCAAGAAGGAAATGGCAACCCACTCCCGTATTCTTGCCTAGCAAATCCCATGGACAGAGGAGCCTGGCGGGTTATAGTCCATAGGATTGCAAATAATCAGGCACGACTGAGCGACTAACACATATGGTGTGAAGTAGAATCCAAACCTTTTTTCTTTTCCACGTGGAGATCCAGCTATTCCTGCATCATGTCTTAAAAAAGAATTTCTGTTTCCTCAGTAAATAGCTCTGATATCATGCCTTTGTCAAAAATCGACTGACCGTATAAGTTTGGGTCTATTTCTGGGCTTTCTATTCTTCCATAGATATGTCAGTTCTACAATCTTGATGTCTGGTGCTTATAATAAGTCTTAAAGCAAGGTAGTGTAAATCCTTCAACATTGTTCTCTTTCAAAATTGTTTTGGTTATTACAGGTTCTTTGACTTTCATATACATTTTAGAATCAGGTTGTAAATTTCTACACAATTTTTTCATGAAATGTGTGAAATCCTATAATAAGCTTAGAAAGAATTGGTATTTTTATAGCATTGAATATTCTTTTTTTCTTAGTACATTCTAAAAATAAATAAATAAAGAATAAATAAAACACCCGGACTCTAAAACATGAAATAGGAAGGAGATGTGGGTGCAACATTTCCCAGTTTTTAGTGGGAATTTTATTACCTGTTCAAAAACACTTCTTGAAAGCAAGGGTTTTGCGTTAAAGTGAACCAGTTAGAACTCATTGCCAAGAAACTTTAAAATAAATATCTTAGGATTTTTTCTCTGGACTCATGCCTTAACCTGTCCTTTCCATTTAAGAAATATTTGTTGAGTGCTTGCTATGTATCAAGCATTACTCTGGGCCCAGAAAATATCACTGTGACCAAAACAAGCAAAAATCCCTGCCTTCATGGAGCTCACATTTTTTAGTGAGTACCGTCCAACATCTTCATGCTTAAGTTTCTTGTATTAGTACAAGTTCATGTGCCCAATGAACAATGAGGCCAAAGAAACTGAAACATCTGAGTTTGGAGCAGAGAAAGGTTTATTGCAGGGCCATGCAAGGAGATAGGTGGCTCATTCACTTAAAAAGCCCCAGGCTTGTTTTTTAATTGAAGGATAATTGCTTTACAGAATTTTGTTGTTTTCTGTCAAACCTCAACATGAATCAGCCATAGGTAGAATCTAAAAAATACCAAGGAATCTATATACAAAACAGAATCAGACTCACAGATATAGTAAGCAAACATGGTTATGTCAAGGGGATGTGTAATTTCCTCGGTTCTGTCTCGCCACAGCAAAAATTTGAAGTGATGGACAAACCATGTTACAGCTCAGTTTTATTTGGCAAGCAAAGGAAAATACATCCTCGAGGTGTGAGGGCAGGCTGACCCAAAAGACGTGAAGAGAAGAGAGCCCCCAGCTCAATTTTGGCATCTCTTTTTATAGGGTTTTTCTACCCTGCTGAGCTTGCCCTGTGTAAACTGGGCTAGCCAGGAGGGTGTTTGTTTTACCTGAAGCTCTCACTCTGGCTCTGGACCTTCCTTTGTTCTATTTTCGCAGGCTTTTCCCTTCTTTGTCTTTAGCCATCACCATTCTGGACTCCTTTTTCCTTATTTTAACTACCTAATAGTTACAACAGGGAAAAGGAAGTGGGGTCAGGATAAATTAGGAGTACAAGATTAACAGATACAAACTACTACACATAAAATAGACAAGAAACAAGGATTTACTGTATAACACAGGGAACTATATTCAATATCTTATAAGCTATAATGGAAATTATTCTGAAAAAAAAAATCTATACGTAACTGAATCACGTTGCTGTACACTTGAAACTAACACAATATTGCAAATCAACCATACTTCAATAAAATGTTTTAGTGTGGTGGGGAAAAAGCCTCAGGCTTTTGCAAAGCACTGTTAAAAGCCTGCGGGGGGGAGCAAGAGGTGGTCCACAGGATCTGTGATCAGCTTGTGCAGGATTCTCTGATGGGCTGATGGTGAGGTAACAGGATGGTGTCACAGGGGTTAGCATTATCAGTCTTTAGGCTCCAAGAGGCCTGGGGCAATGTGTTCATGGTCATCAAGTAGTTAACATCTTCCATTTGGTGAGAGATTATCACATCTGCAAAACAACTCAGAAAATGTGCATCAAACACTGTTATCTAGGTACTTCAGAGAGAAACTAAGGCAGAGAATATAGGGGAAGGCCTGTCCACCCCCCACCCCAAGACCCCATGGGGTCCTGCTAGGTTATATTTGGCAAAGGTCTCAAACAAGTCTTTATTATTCCAAATACTGCCCAAACTTAAATATTGTATTTGTGAACAGGTAGCAATGGCACCCCACTCCAGTACTCTTGCCTGGAAAGTCTCATGGACAGAGGAGCATGGTGGGCTGCAGTCCAAGGGGTCGCTGGGACTTGGACGCGACTGAGAGACTTCACTTTCACTTTTCACTTTCATGCATTGGAGAAGGAAATGGCAACCCACTCCAGTGTTCTTGCCTGGAGAATCCCAGGGATGGGGGAGCCTGGTGGGCTGCCGTCTCTGGGGTCGCACAGAGTCGGACATGACTGAAGCGACTTAGCAGCAGCAGCAGCAAAATGTAAGGTTGAAAATAAACCCTGTGTATTTATATATAAGATTCTCAAAGACACTCCCTTAAGATTTTAGAATAGGAAAGATTTTGACCTTGATCCTTGTAGAAGAGCAAAGCTCTAGTTCAAGAAAGGATGGAAGTAATTTCCAGAAACCATTGACATTGGCTCTTTTGCTGTTTTCATGTCAAAAAGACATATTTACTGCAGTTATTTGCATATAAACACTGCTTTTTGCTACCAGACAATTCCTGTTCAGACAACTGTGTTTGGTATTCTATACAGATTAAAAGGAATGTAAAAGAGAAAGGAGCTCTTCACCAGAGTACTAATCAAAAGAGAAACTAGGCAAGGGTCGGGGGATAAACAGAGAAGGATGGATGCAAGGCCAAGAGAATAAATTATCAGTAAGAATCAGAACTATTCTGACTCCAGATATTTTTCAGATACAAGTCTTCTGACCGAATCACATATATAGTTCTCAAACCCTCATATACCAATTTGTCTTCCTTCTTTTCCTCAGAGAATGGTGGCCAAGTATTGGGTTGGCCATAATATTTATTCAGATTTTTCCATAAGATGTTACAGAAAAAACCCAAACAAACTTTTTGGCCAACCCAATAAAAAAAATAACTATTTAGTCATTGTTTATTCATTTCATTTATTTATTATTTATTCATATTCATCTGATCTTCAAACCTTTGAAGAAAGACATGTTTTCCTTACAAATATGTTTATTCTTTTCTGACAGAGAGAGGGTAGCAGGGAAAATGGAATACAAAGGAAAGACCATTTGGGGCAAAACAACCACATATGCTTGTGTATCCCTCCATCTAATAGATTGACTATCCAGGCAATCTATTCTATGCTTTTGGAAATGAAGAGAACAGGTACAGCTATGCATATATGTAAATTTTCCATAAAAAAATCTACTGATGGCCAGATATTTATCACCTAGAGAGGATATGATTGTTCAAATCTTAATTTTAGAGCAAGAAATAGATATGCTTTAAATGGTAAATAGCAATCCATGTCTAATAAATTGACTTTAAACTCACTAATTTTAATGAAACTGTTCAAGCTGATTGATTTAGAAATATAATGTACTTGGGCTCCAGTTTTTAATAATTAATTGCTCATTGCAAGGAATTGCTTTTGGGTCATCCCATCCCATCTTGGCCATCACCTCATTACTGCTGGGCTCCTCACATCAATTCCTCATTCATTCCACATGCAGAAATTAATGAACAACTCAGAACATCTTTTATTTTCTTTGGGGGAAATAGTTACTTTGGCAGGAAATGGGTGTGAGCAAATGGAACACCAGTCTAGAGCAAAGTAGTCCTTTTCTGTGTGGGATAAAAGACAGAGATGAATCATGACATGTCTTGGACTGGAACGTCCAGAGTAAGGCAGCCTCCCAAGGGCCCAGAGGGAGGAAACCGGTGACCCTTCCCCTATTTCCAAAATGTAGCGGTTGGAGAAGATGATGAGACCAGAAGTAGAATCTGGAGCATCTTGTGAGCTTGATGGGAGCTTTCAGTACTGCTTGGACGTACACCAGTATTTAACTCTGTGACACAATGATACAGGATCTATTTTGGTATAATGACGAAGGCAGAACACAGTTACATAAAACCCCTTGAGTGCCAGGGGTGACAAAGCACATGGCGAGGCAAGCCAAACACATTTTTATGACAAAATGTCTGTCTCTATCTCTAGCTCACTTCAGAGATCCACCAGAAAACCAAGGCAGAAGGTAGAAACACATCCAGAACACTGTGAGCTACAAAATTGGCAGTGAGGATTCTTGGAAAAGAAAACAAAAGCTCGTGATCTAGTCCAACCTTCCCATTCTGCAAGTTTGTTGAACAAAGAAGGCATAAAAGAGGGAAGAGACCTGCTTAGTATCAAACTGCTGCTGCTGCTGCTAAGTCACTTCAGTCGTGTCCGACTCTGTGCGACCCCATAGACAGCAGCTCACCAGACTCCCCGTCCCTGGGATTCTCCAGGCAAAAACACTGGAGTGGGTTGCCATTTCCTTCTCCAAAGCATGAAAGTGAAAAGTGAAAGTGAAGTCGCTCAGTCGTGTCCGACTCTTAGCGACCCCATGGACTGCCGCCTACCAGGCTCCTCCGTCCACGGGATTTTCCAGGCAAGAGTGCTGGAGTGGGGTGCCATTGCCTTCTCCGTAGTATCAAACTAAGTCCATGCAAAATTATGTTTAGAATTTTAGAATATTTTAGAATATGATCATCACCTCAAAGGGAAGTCCCATACCCATTTGTAGTCACTTCCAAGAACCCCCCCCCCCCCGACCCAACAGCTGGGCAACTATAATAGGCTACTATTAATCTACTTTCCTGCTTTATAGATTTACCTAGTCTTGTCGTTGTCGTTCAGTCACTCAGTTGTGTCCGACTCTGTGCCACCCCATAGACTGCAACACAGCAGGCTTCCCTGTCCTTCACCAACTCCTGGAGCTTGCTCAAACTCATGCCCATTGAGTCAGTGATGCCATCCAATCATCTCACCCTCTGTCATCCCCTTCTCCTCCTGCCTTCAATCTTTTCAACATCAGGGTCTTTTCTAACGTGTTGGCTCTTCGCATCAGGTGGCCAAAGTATTGGAGTTTCAACTTCAGCATCAGTCCTTCCAATAAATATTCAGGGTTGATTTCCTTTAGGATTGACTGATTTGATCCACTTGCAGTCCAAGGGACTCTCAAGAGTCTTCTCCAACAGCACAGTTCAAAAGCATCAATTCTGCACTTCGGCCTTCTTTATGGTCCAACTCTCACATTCATACACAACTATTGCAAAAACCATAGCTTTGACTAGACAGACCTTTGTTGGTAAAGTAATGTCTCTGTTTTTTAATATGCTATCTAAGTTTGTCATAACTTTTCTTCCAAATACAAAGCATCTTTTACTTTCATGGCCGCAGTCACTATATGCAGTGATTTTGGAGCCCAAGAAAATAAAGTCTGTCACTGTTTCCATTGTTTCCCCACCTATTTGCCATAAAGTGATGGGACCGGATGCCATGATCTAAGTTTTTTGAATGTTGAGTTTTAAGCCAGCTTTTTCACTCTCCTCTTTCACCTTGATCAGGAGACTCTTTCATATACATGAAATCACAGAATAGTTGATTTTTGTGACTGGCTTTTTTCACTTAACATGTTATCAAGGCTCATCCATGTTGTGGCATGTACTTCGTTTCTTCTTACAGCTGAATAATATTCCATTGTATGGATATAGTATACTTTGATTTTCCATTCATCATTTGATAAACATTTTAGGTGCTTCTTCTTTTTTGTTCTTACGAATAATACTTCTAAGAACATTGTGTTAAAGTTTTTACATCTTTCTGTTTCTCTTGACTGTAATACTTAAAAATTAAATTCTGAGTCAAATGTTGTTTAACCAGACTTTCCTTAGCCAGTCTTCCTCTCAAAGAGGCTGCATCATTTTACATTCCCACTCAGAAAGTATGAGGGTACCAATTTCTTCCCTCTTTTCCAAATCTTGTTAATGTCTGTTTTACTATTACTATCAGAGTGGCTGTGAGGTGATGTTTCAGGGTGGTTTTGACTTTTATTTCCCTAGTGGATAATGACATTAGCTTATTTTTATGTACTTATTGGCCATTTTAATATTTTGAGGGGATAAATATCTATTCAGATCCTTTGCCTATTTTTAATTGGGTTATTTGTTTGTTTGTTTGTTTTTATTTCTGAGTTGTAAATTTTCTTTATATATTCTGGATACTAGACCCTTATCAGATATATTATTTGCAAATATTTTCTCCCAATCTATAGATTATCTTTCCACTTTCTTGATAGTGCCCTTTGATTCCTAAAAATTTAAATTTTAATCAAGTACAATTTATCTATTTTTTGTTGTTTTTCTTATTGTTTATACTTTGAGGATCATATCTAAGAAACTGTTGCCTCAGTCAAGGTCATAAAGATTAACTCCTATGCTTTTTCTAAGATTTTAATAAAATTAGTTCATACATTTAGGTCTTTGATTCATTTTGAGTTAATATCTGTAAATTGTGGGAAGTAAGAGTCCAACTTCATTCTTTAACATGTGTATACCCAATTGTCTAAGTATCAGTTGTTGAAAAGTGTATTTATTCTTTCCCGTTAGATGGTATTGGCATCCTGGTAAAAAACCAATTGGTCACAGATGCATGGGCTTATCTTTGGAATTTCAATTCTATTTCATTGATCTATATGTCTATTTTATTGCCAGAACTGGCCTGTCTGATTACTGTAAATTTTGTACTAAGTTTTAAAAAAGGCTCAGGTATGAGCGAGCTCTCCATGTTTTTCTTTTTCAAGATTTTCTTGGTTATTCTGGGTCTTCTGAGTTTCCAAATAAACTTCCAGATCAACTTGTCAATTTCTGCAAAGAATCCAGCTGAGATTTTGCTACAGATTGTGTTAAATTTGTAAACCATTAGCATTGGAAAAAATATAATTAAGATAAAATAAAATCAGCAATCCATATTTTTTTAAGTCATTATCATCCCTTTCTTATTTTACTGGGAAAGAATCTCAGGAATTTAACCAAATGAAAAGGGAAATGGACTTAACAGTCATGGAACTCCCACTCTCTTCTTGGTCCCATGGTAGGTATTTTGAAGTAAGCTTTCCCTCATTGAATTCTCATGATAATCCTATGAGAGACTAGTGGTATTACCTCCAGTTTACCTACCAGGCATCAATATTAAAACAAGTTAGGAAAGCTATGCAAATCTCCAGTCAACAAAAGGAGAAATCATAATTTCAACCCAGACTAACACTATACTGATATGCTGAAGTGCTTGAAGAGCCTTATGTTGCTTCTAAGAAAAGCTGTGTCATTCCTGAAAGTACTCTCATGACTTTCTATGACTGGGCTATGGAATTACCTTCCTTTTGCAAAAGAATACAAATCAACTTCTGAATTTTCTCAAGATATTTTCTGTTAAAAGGTTGATGGATCTGGTCTCTAAAGTACATTTTCAGTTCAATTCAGTTCAGTCACTCAGTCATGTCCGAGTCTTTGCAATCCCATGAACTGCAGCACGCCAGGCCTCCCTGTCCATCACCAACTCCCAGAGCTTACCCAAACTCATGTCCATTGAGTAGGCAATGCCATTCAACCATCTCATCCTCTGTTGCCCCTTTCCCCTCCTCCCCTCAATCTTTCCCAGCATCAGGGTCTTTTCAAATGAGTCAGCTCTTCACATCAGGTAGACAAAGTATTGGAGTTTCAGCTTCAACATCAGGCCTTCCAATGAACACCCAGGACCAATCTCCTTTAGGGTGGACTGGTTGGATCTTCTTGCAATCCAAGGGACTCTCAAGAGTCTTCTGCAACACCACAATTCAAAAGCATCAATTCTACGGTGCTCAGCTTTCTTTATAGTCCAACTCTCACAACCATACATGACTACTGAAAAAACCATAGCCTTGACTAGACGAACTTTGTTGACAAAGTAATGTCTCTGTTTTTTAATATGCTATTTAGGTTGGTCATAACTTTCCTTCCAAGGAGTAAGTGTCTTTTAATTTCATGGCTGCAGTCACCATCTGCAGTGATTTTGGAGTCCCCAAAAATAAAGTCAGCCACTGTTTCCACTATTTCTCCATCTATTTGGCACAAAGTGATGGGACCAGATGCCATGATCTTCGTTTTCTGAATGTTGAGCTTTAAGCCAACTTTTTCACTCTCCTCTTTCACTTTCATCAAGAAGCTCTTTAGCTCTTCTTCACTTTCTGCCATAAGGGTGGTATCATCTGCATATCTGAGATTATTGATGTATCTCCTGGCAATCTTGATTCCAACTTGTGCTTCATCCATCCCAGCACTTCTCATGATGTACTCTGCATAGAAGTTAAATAAGCAGGGTGACAATATACAGCCTTGACATACTCCTTTACCTATTTGGAACCAGTCTGTTTTTCCATGTTTAGTTCTAACTGTTGCTTCCTGACCTGCATACAAATTTCTCAAGAGGCAGGTCAGGTGGTCTGGTATTCCCATCTCTTTCAGAATTTACCACATTTGATGGTGATCCACACAGTCAAAGGCTTTGGCATAGTCAATAAAACAGAAATAGATGTTTTTCTTGGAACTCTCTTGCTTTTTTGATGATCCATCAGATGTTGGCAATTTGATCTCTGGTTCCTCTGCCTTTTCTAAAACCAGCTTGAACATCTGGAAGTTCACGGTTCACGTACTGCTGAAGCCTGGCTTGGAGAATTTTGAGCATTACTTTGCTAGCGTGTGAGATGAGTGCAATTGTGCGGTAGGTTGAGCATTCTTTGGCATGGCCTTTCTTTGGGATTGGAATGAGAACTGACCTTTTCCAGTCCTGTGGCCACTGCTGAGTTTTCCAAATTTGCTGGCATATTGAGTGCAGCACTTTCACAGCATCATCTTTTAGAATTTGGAATAGCTCAACTGGAATTCCATCACCTCCACTAGCTTTGTTCACATTCCAGGATGTCTGGCTCTAGGTCAGTGATCACACCATCGTGATTATCTGGGTCGTGAAGCTCTTTTTTGTACAGTTCTTCTGTGTAGTGTTGCCACCTCTTCCTAATATCTTCTGCTTCTGTTAGGTCCATACCATTTCTGTCCCTTATTGAGGGATCTTTGCATGAAATGTTCCTTTGGTATCTCTAATTTTCTTGAAGAGATTTCTAGTCTTTCCCATTCTATTGTTTTCCTCTATTTCTTTGCATTGATCACTGAGGAAGGCTTTCTTATCTCTCCTTGCTATTCTTTGGAACTCTACATTCAAATGGGAATATCTTTCCTTTTCTCCTTTGCTTTTTGCTTCTCTTCTTTTCATAGCTATTTGTAAGGCCTCCTCAGAGAGCCATTTTGCTTTTTTGCATTTCTTTTTCTTGGGGATGGTCTTTATCCCTGTCTTCTGTACAATGTCACAAACCTCTGTCCATAGTTCATCAGGCACTCTCTGTCAGATCTAGTCCCTTAAATCTATTTCTCACTTCCACTGTATAATCATAAGGGATTTGATTTAGGTCATACCTGAATGGTCTAGTGGTTTTCCCTACTTTCTTCAACTTAAGTCTGAATTTGGCAATAAGGAGTTCATGATCTGAGCCACAGTCAGCTCTTGTCTTGTTTTTGCTGACTGTATAGAGCTTCTCCATCTTTGGCTGCAAAGAATATAATCAATCTGATTTCAGTGTTGATCATCTGGTGATGTCCATGTGTAGAGTCTTCTCTTGTGTTGTTGGAAGAGGGTGTTTGCTATGACCAGTGCATTCTCTTGGCAAAACTCTATTAGCCTTTGCCCTGCTTCATTCCATATTCCAAGGCCAAATTTGCCTGTTACTCCAGGTGTTTCTTGACTTCCTACTTTTGCATTGCAGTCCCCTATAATGAAAAGGACATCTTTTGGGGGTGTTAGTTCTAAAAGATGTTGTAGGTCTTAATAGAACCATTCAACTTCAGCTTCTTCAGCATTACTGGTTAGGGCCTAAACTTGGATTTCCGTGATATTGAATGGTTTGCCTTGGAAATTAACAGAGATCATTCTGTCATTTTAAGATTGCATCCAAGTACTGCATTTCAGACTCTTTTGTTGACTATGATGGCTATTCCATTTCTTCTAAGGGATTCCTGCCCACAGTAGTAGATATAATGGTCATCTGAGTTAAATTCACCCATTCCAGTCCATTTTAGTTCCCTGATTCCTAGAATGTTGACGTTCACTCTTGCCATCTCCTGTTTGACCACTTCCAATTTGCCTTGATTCATGGACCTGACATTCCAGGTTCCTGTGCAATGTTTTACAGTTTATCGATTACATGACCTTCAGTAACTCTTCAGAGAGTTCAACCATGAAAACTCACATTTTTCATTTGCACTTTGTGTTTGCAACTACCAGTGGTTGTTTCTGACAATATTTTAGTTATTCTTGAAGTTGGAAAGATTGATTATTCATCCCTCTAGGCTCTTAAAAAAATCTATAATAATAGTATCTTAATAAAAATAATACTAATAAAAATAAACAAATGCAAAATTGTTACATCAACAAGAGAGAAGCCTAATAAATGAAGTCTCTCTGTTCCAGGATTTCTCATTTAAATTAAGGCTCATATGTGTTCTGGGCTTCCATGTTAGCTCAGTTGGTAAAGAATCCTCCTGCAATGCAGGAGACCCTGGTTTGATCCCTGGGTTGGCAAGATACCCTGGAGAAGGGGAAGGCTAACCACTCCAATATTCTGGCCTGGAGATTTCCATGGACTGTATAGTACGTGAGGTCGCAAAGAGTCAGAGACGACTGAGAGACTTTCACTTTCACTTTAATATGTGTTCTAGAAGACCTATACACACAGTTTCTCAGATGTTAAATGCTTGTCAGTGGGCTTCTCTTAGAACTATCATCTCATGGAACACAAGTTAGCCTCAGGAAATGCCACAAATGTCCTCTATTTCCTTAGATTGCTATAGCAATAATTCCTCTGAATAAAGTCAATGTTCATCACGACACTTCCTCCATCCCTACCACCACCATCACCACCTGGACTTTTAAACAGATGCATATAACAAAAATTCATTTGAGGAAGTGTCTAAATATTTAGAAAATTATATTTTAAAATTCTATCTTTTATATTATCAAATGTCATATATACATATACAAAATGAACCCAGATAATAAATTCTACCTGCAAGCCAATGATAAGAAAAGGACCATCCCTTCATGCAAAGGTGTATACTTCCTTTGATACTGAAAGTTATATAATACAACATATTTTTCATTTTTTTTCCCCTAACCTCTGGGAATCTGTCTAAGGTAAGTACCTACCCACAGTGTATAACATCTCCATTGTATACTAGTCACCAAAGTATTTTTTTTCTGGCTTTTTAAAATTGTATTTCTGCATCTATTTTTGCCTTGTCTTATATGTTCTAACATGATGCGTTTTGCTCAATTCTTCTTGAAATTGGGGCAAAGGGTATAATTGATTAATCAAGAACTAAATGGATAAATAATTTACATGAAAGTATAAATTTTCAACTTTTAAAAATTACCTTGTTAGATGAAAACTGCTGTACATATTCTCAAAATTTGTGAATTGTGGGATTGAGACTCTATGTATCAAAGCAAAGGTTCTAGTGTATACATGAAAATTCATGTTGAAGAATTCAGGGAGCAAGAGAGGGGTGAAGTTTTAAGACATACCCAGAGCAGCTGATTCAATAACAATTCAATTACATAATCCCAGAACAGTCGACTCAGATGTACAGACTCACATGGCTATACATCTGCAGAAACTCATCACATGTATTAAGAAACTATGAACAAAGCAAAAACAAAACAAAAAAATAAACCAAACATCCCCAAGGTTTTAAACAGCAACTCCCAAACAAAGTCACAAGAAGCACCCAATTTCAGGCATGATTTGTGATTGTGTTTACTTGTCAGATGAGCAACTTAGAGTGCATTACAGAATGAGATGGAACTTACTTATTCAACAACACTTAATGTCTCTCCAGCGCAAATCTCAAGACAGGGGATAAGTAAATTAATTAGTAAGCAAACAAATGGGTTATCTATGGAACCAGTGTGTGTTTGGCCCTGCTCCTCAAAATAAAGCTTAAAACTAGACTTTTTGAGAAATCCTAAATAGAAAGATTTATGAATACATGAAGGCAAATTTTGGTCTAAAGATTTTTGAAGTTCTCTTTCATGAGTGAATTATTTTTCAATCCTAATCTCAGGATTTAGAGCCATTTTTAGGGCATTAATGTTGTACATAGTGTCAATAGAGAGGTAGAAATAGTCTTGAGAAATAACATTAATATTAATTTTTTTTTAATTCACAGGAGAAAGGATTCCTTGAAAGACCCAATTTTAAAGGTTTCTATTTTTATAAATGGTTGCTTTTGCACTACTCCACCATTATCAGTCCCAGTGCTAAAGCCCCTTGGAGTTCATGAAAGCATTTTTTTAAAGAAATGGAGCTTTACAATGACCCACACTTTCATCCCAAAGAACTGATCAAAATCTTGTGTTGTGCCATGTGATCCTTGGGTAGGCATGCCTTGAAGACTGGCAGAATGAAGTTTCTGCTTTGCAGAGATTGGTCCGTTCTATAAGTGTTTAGCTAGGATTTGTGAAGGAGCAAAGTAAGGGAGAGGGCAGTTTTAAAAACAAAAACTAAAAACTTTGAAAGATTACAGACATAGACAAGACCTTAGCAGTTATGATGGTCTTGATTATAAGGAACCAAGATATCAATAAACCACCTAGAGTGGGCAAACACTATCTGAAGAAATATCAGACATGACACCCAAATGATTGAGGAGGATTAACAAACAGGCTTGATCACAAGTCACCATGTCCTGTTTAGACTGTCCTTGGGAACTTTTGATTGGCAGCTCATGTTCAGAATGATCAGTGAGGGGAAGGGTTGTTTGGTTTTGCCCCAAGAAAGAAAGAGCAAAACCAAGCCAACCATTGAGAGAGACCACAGATTGCTCTTCAACACCTCCTGTCCTGGAGCCCATCAATCCCTGCTGCTTTAGCTACAGTCCTCCTCCAACTCACTCCTCACTCCACAGTCTGCTCTCAAGCATTTCTTCTTCAGCTACCCTTATTTAAAATGATGTTTCACTTTGTCGTCTCAGTTTCCTCATCTCTTACTCATTCCTAGATCCCTTCAATCTGGATTCCATACTAGCTTCTCTGATGAAATGATGCTTGCTGAGATCATGCACAACTTCATGTCCCTAAATCCAGACATTGCATAGTTCTCCTTTTACTTGACCTCTCAGTAGCACTCAATAGTGTTGACAATCATCTCCTTAAAATTTTCCCTTCCTTTGGCATTCTTAACTCTTAGTTTTCCTCTTACCTATCTCTCACTCATTCACTGCCTCCTTTGGAAACTCCTTTAAATAGCATCAAAGGTTGGAGTTCCATATGTTTTTGCTCCATATATTCTGTCCTACCCTTGCCCAGACTTCAATTACCAACAACTACCATCAAAATTCCCATGATTCCTAAATTTAGATCTCTATCTAAACCCTCTCTCCAAAGCTCTAAACCAACTACCAACTAAGCATGCCCACCCAGCTATTTCAAAAGCACTTCTGAGTTAATATGTCTAATATTCAAGATTTTCCTCCACAAACCAGACTGTCCTCCTGTGTTCCTGGTGGCTATCAACTGCTTCATTATACACAGTTTCCACGTGAAACATGGGCATCATCCTTGCCACTTGCTGCTCCTCTTTCCCTCATATATAAACAAACATGACCAAAACCATTCCATTCTACCTCTGACAATTACATCACATTTTTCCAGGGACTCTTTTGCCACCATTGTCTCCTTGGCCCAAGCCTGTGCCATCACTCCTGTAGATCACCCTCCATAACATGTCTTATCTCTCCACTTCCCACTCTTGCCCACCCAACTCTCACTATTCAAAACAAATGGAAGAGTTCTTTAAAGATGAATTTGAGGTCCATCCATGTTTCTGCAAATGGCACAATTTTGTTCCTCTTTATGGTTGAGTAATATTTCACTGTATATATGTAGTGTATCTTTTTATCCAACTTCTATTGATGGACTTATTTTCAAAGCAGAAATAGAGACACAGACATAGACAATGAGTGTATGGATACCAAGAGGGGAAGGAGGATGGTACCATGAATTAGGGGATTGGGATTGATGCATATACACTATTGCTGCTGCTGCTAAGTTGCTTCAGTCGTGTCCGACTCTGTGCGACCCCATAGACGGCAGCCCACCAGGCTCCCCCGTCCCTGGGATTCTCCAGGCAAGAACACTGGAGTGGGTTGCCATTTCCTTCTCCAATGCATGAAAGTGAAAAGTGAAAGTGAAGTCGCTCAGTCGTGTCTGACTCTAGTGACCCCATGGACTGCAGCCCACCAGGCTCCTCTGCCCATGGGATTTTCCAGGCAAGAGTACTGGAGTGGGGTGCCATCGCCTACTATGTATAAAATAGATAACTAATGAGAACCTACTGTAGAGTGCAAGGATCTCTACTCAATGCTGTGTGGTGACCTAAATGGGAAGTCCAAAGAAGAGGGGATATATGTATACATGTGGCTGGTTCGCTTTGCTGTACAGCAGAAACTAACACAAAATTGCAGAGCAGCTATACTCCAATTTAAAAAACAAACAAACAAACATGAATTTAATCATGTAACTTCCCTGCTTAAGTCACTGGTTTCTCATTGTTCTTAAAATCAAAATTCTTAACATAATTTCTAACATTCTATGTGATTACTTAATACATGAAATATGATCTTTGAAGATATTAGGTTATAATGTCAGGCAAAAAAAATTCATATAACAAAATTAGTCTTACAAAAATATTAGTTCAGTAATTTTTGTATATATGACAGGTATTAATCTGTTTGCATGCATTCAAATATGCATATATATTTATTTGCCATACAAATAGAAAATGTAATTTTCTATTCATATATAATGTATATAATTATATATTATGTATAATTTAATTATATAATAATTACAATAGAGAAAGTACTAATTCAACTAAAGTACAGCAGAATAGTTAATACCAATGGTGCTGGAGTCTGATTATCTGGTTCAAAACCTCATGCTACCACTTAGAAACTGTGTTACTAGGGTCAGATATTTAACCTTTCTAAGCCTCTGTAAGGGGCTTCTCTGATGGCTCAGCAGGTAAAGAATCCATCTGCAGTGCAGGAGCCACAGGGGACATGGTTCAATCCCTGGGTCAGGAAGGTCCCCTTCCTGGAGGAGGGCATGGCAACCTACCCCAGTATTCTTGCTGGGAAAACCCATGGACAAAAGAACCCAGCAGGCTACAGTCCATGGGGTCACAAAGATTGGACATGCCTGAACACAAGCCTCTGTAAAATGAAAGCAATAATAAAAAGAACGTAACTCAGAGGCTTTATTTTTAGTTTTCCATACTAAAATTATGCAAGATGGGACTGCAAATATAAAATATCCCTAAATTCATGAGTGAGATACACTTGCATGGATTCACAGTAACTAGAAAATCAGACCTTCCACCATCAACATAAATTCACCTCATTTATTCTGAAAGTGAAACTGTCTTTAACAAATACCATGATCCCTTTATAGAGCATAATTCTGACTTTCACCTGTCATTCTGACAAAACTGTTGACAGTTATTCTTCCCATTCTCAAAAGTTTGCATGATAACTTATTTGATTACTCAGCCTTTACAGATCTTAGATATCAGTCTCCTCTTTTCTCTTCTAAACAAATGCCATGACTGCTTTTGTTTTCAAACATCTATGGGACATTTTTTCAAATAGATATGCATGTTTTATTTTTCCAAATGTGTGCTCTCCATTCTTACTCTCAAATAGCCCTTTAAGCTTTTTTAAAAGAAGATAATAGCAAATGAAGCAACTGACAAACAACTAATCTCGAGAAGATACAAGCAACTCCTACAGCTCAACTCCAGAAAAATAAATGACCCAATCAAAAAATGGGCCAAAGAACTAAATAGACATTTCTCCAAAGAAGACATACAGATGGCTAACAAACACATGAAAAGATGCTCAACATCACTCATTATCAGAGAAATGCAAATCAAAACCACTATGAGGTACCATTTCACACCAGTCAGAATGGCTGCGATCCAAAAGTCTACAAGTAATAAATGCTGGAGAGGGTGTGGAGAAAAGGGAACCCTCTTACACTGTTGGTGGGAATGCAAACTAGTACAGCCACTATGGAGAACAGTGTGGAGATTCCTTAAAAAACTGGAAATAGACCTGCCTTATGATCCAGCAATCCCACTGCTGGGCATACACACTGAGGAAACCAGAAGGGAAAGAGACACGAGTACCCCAATGTTCATCACAGCACTGTTTATAATAGCCAGGACATGGAAGCAACCTAGATGTCCATCAGCAGATGAATGGATAAGAAAGCAGTGGTACATATACACAATGGAGTATTACTCAGCCATTAAAAAGAATACATTTGAATCAGTTCTAATGAGGTGGATGAAACTGGAGCCTATTATACAGAGTGAAGTAAGCCAGAAAGAGAAACACCAATACAGTATACTAATGCATATATATGGAATTTAGAAAGATGGTAACAATAACCCTGTGTATGAGACAGCAAAAGAGACACTGATGTATCGAACAGTCTTACGGACTCTGTGGGAGAGGCAGAGGGTGGGAAGATTTGGGAGATGGCATTGAAACATGTAAAATATCATGTATGAAACGAGTTGCCAGTCCAGGTTCGATGCACGATACTGGATGCTTGGGGCTGGTGCACTGGGACGACCCAGAGGGATGGTATGGGGAGGGAGGAGGGAGGAGGGTTCAGGATGGGGAACACATGTATACCTGTGGTGGATTCATTTTGATATTTGGCAAAACTAATACAATTATGTAAAGTTTAAAAATAAAATAAAATTAAAAAAAACAAGAAAGGCAATGCCAAAGAATGCTCAAACTACCACACAATTGTACTTATCTCACACACTAGTAAAGTAATGCTCAAAATTCTCCAAGCCAGGGGAACACATGTATACCTGTGGCGGATTCATTTTGATATTTGGCAAAACTAATACAGTTAAGTAAAGTTTAAAAATAAAATAAAATTTTAAAAAAAATTAAAAAAAAAAAAATACATGAACCATGAACTTCCAGATGTTCAAGCTGGTTTTAGAAAAGGCAGAGGAACCAGAGATCAAATTGCCAACATCTGCTGTATCATCATAAATGTAAGAGAGTTCCAGAAAAACATCTATTTCTGCTTTATTGACTAGGCAAAGCCTTTGACTGTGTGGATCACAATACACTGTGGAAAATTCTTCAAAGCTGGGAATACAGACCGCCTGACCTGCCTCTTAAGAAATCTGTATGCAGGTCAGGAAACAACACTTAGAGTTAGAAATGGACTTGGAACAACAGACTGATTCCAAATAGGACAAGGAGTATGTCAAGGCTGTATATTGTCACCCTGCTTATTTAACTTATATGCAGAGTACATCATGAGAAACGCTGGGTTGGATGAAGCCCAAACTGGAATCAAGATTGCCAGGAGAAATATCAATAACCTCAGATATGCAGATGACACCACCTTTATGGCAGAAAGTGAAGAAGCGCTAAAGAGCCTCTTGATGAAAGTGAAAGAGGAGAGTGAAAATGTTGGCTTAAAGCTCAACAATCAGAAAACAAAGATCACGGCATCTGGTTCCATCACTTCATGGCAAATAGATGGGGAAACAGTGGAAACAGTGGCAGACTTTATTTTTCTGGGCTCCAAAATCACTGCAGATGGTGACTGCAGCCATGAAATTAAAAGACACTGATCCTTGTAAAAAAATTTATGACCAACCTAGACAGCATATTAAAAAGCAGAAAGATTACTGTGCCAACAAAGGTTGGTCTACTCAAGACTATGGTTTTTCCAGTAGTCATGTATGGATGTGAGAGTTGGATTATAAAGAAAGCTGAGTAATTGATGCTCTTGAACTGTGGTGTTGGAGGAGACTCTTGGGAGTCCCTTGGACTGCAAGGAGATCCATCTGGTCCATCCTAAAGGAGACCAGTCCTGAATATTCATTGGAAGGACTGATGTTGAAGCTGAAACTCCAATAGTTTGGCCACCTGATGCGAAGAGCTGACTTATTTGATAAGACCCTGATGCTGGGAAAGATTGAAGGCAGGAAGAGAAGGGGATGATAGAGGATGAGATGATTGGATGGCATCACCAACTCAATGGACATGAGTCTGAGTAAACTCTGGGAGTTGGTGATGGATAGGGAAGCCTGGTGTGATGCAGTCAATGGGGTCTCAAAGAGTTGGACACAACTGAGAGACTGAACTGACTGACTGTTACTGTTAAGAAGTGGAGGACAGAATGCTATGGTGATGCAACCTTAGAGTTTTACCACTGGGAGGTGAGAAGACAAAGTTCAAGGGTCTTTAATATTGGTCGCATGTCTTATATTAAATCCTCTTATATTTGAATTTTCCTTCTTTTTCACTTTTTGTGTCAGATGAATAAAAAAATCATTACTTCTCTCTCAGAAATATCTCTAAAAAAATAAAAATAAAAAAAATAAAACTTGTGAATACCAGGTCTCAACTCCCCACTCCCCATCTCCATGTAACATAAGAAATTCCTAAAAGGCGTGTAGATATTGATACTGAGGAATTAGGGAGAGAGGTGTGTACTCATGTATAAAAGAAAACTGTAAAACCAATTTTCCAGGAACTGGGGTGTGCATGAGTTCAACTTCTAGCTGATGCACACACCCCTCTCTTCTCCCTGCATGAAGATTTCCATAAGTCACAAAAGCTAGATTTCAGACTAGTGAGTTTGTGATCCTTTTCCCATAAGAACAATTTAACTCTACCAAAGACTGACACATGAGACAATTTGGGGAGCAAGGAGTGATAATAGGTCAGCCTTAGGAACTGTGAACATTCACATAGTGAAGAGATCTGTTTGCTTTGGTTTTAACCAGATTTCTCCAGATTGACTTATGCACAGAACATATCTTTTTTTTTCTTTGCAGTTGTGTTTATGTTGGTCACTTAATCATGTCTGACTCTTTGTGACCCATAGACCGTAGCCCTCCAGGCTCCTCTGTCCATGGAATTCTCCAGACAAGAATACTGGAGTGGGTAGCCATTCTCTTCTGGAGGGGATCTTCCCCACCCAGGGATCGAACCTGGGTCTCCCACATTATAGGCGGATTTGCCCTCTGAGCCACCAGGGAATGAGAAGCAGTACGGTGGCATGGAAAGGGTTTACAGCAGGGCTATTAGAAACACCAGATCTGGAGCCAGTCACAGCTGCATCATTCATTAGCAGCTGGGTGACCTCAAAAGTTTCCTTAATCTCACAACTTCCTCCTTAATAAAATGCAAAATAAAAAATAGTATCTCTCTCATTTTGTTGTTATAACAAGTGAATGTAAATAGAAAGTTTTATTTAATAGTATTGCGAAAGCTAGTTATCCATTAGAAGGAAATCATATTGGCCTCCTCATCTTAAGCTGTATACAAAACACTAATTTCCAATGAATTAAAAATTAAATACAAAAATAGGAATAACAACTACAACTACAATAACAAAAACCTTAGAAGAAAATCCAGAAGCCTGCCTGTACAATTCGTGGAAGGGGGGAACGTGTTAACTAAGGCAAGAAACCAAAGAAACTGGAAAAAGAAATTACAGATTTTATTTTACTATACAAGAAGTTGAAAACTTTTATCTGTCATAACTGTATATATATATATAAATGATAGAGTTGGAAAAAATATTCCCATGCAAAGGACAGATAAGAAAAGTAATATCTGTATAATGAAAAAAGCTTCTACAAACTGACAAGCAAAAAAAAATTGAATAGAAAAATTGGCAAGGAAATTGAATAGCATATCACGGAAGGGCAAATTCAAATGTTGTTTATATAAAAAGATGCATAAACTCATTAAAGATCAAGAAAATGCCAATTAAATAACAGTGAGATAACAGTTACACTCATCAGATAGGCAACATTTATTTTTAAAAGTTAATGCTTATTGATGGTGAATATATGGACGGGAACATGCTCTCATACTTTTCTGGCTTAAATATAAATTATGTAAACTCTTTGGAAAAGCAACCAAGAAGAAAAATCTATTAATACTAAAAAATATGTTTATCTTTGACCTAGAAATCCCAATTCTGGTCGTCTATTTTAGAGAAATCAAAACAATAATATGTTCATGCACAGAAACACACATGTAGTGGCAAAGGAATAGAAATGAAGTCAAGCCAAGGTCCACCAAAAGAAAACAGTTGAATTAATTGTGGTGTTTCTGTGTCACAGGGCATTATACCACTGTTACAAAGAATGGATTGGAGCCAAACCAATTCACCTGGAAGGCTATCTATAAGATAGTGTTAAATGAGATAGGCATGATGAGAAACTTTTTTTTTTTAGCAAATCACTATTATTCACTGAAAATGAAAGTGAAATCGCTCAGTCGTGTCCGACTCTTAGCGACCCCATGGACTGTAGCCTACCAGGCTCCTCTGTCCATGGGATTTTCCAGGCAATAGTACTGGAGTGGATTGCCATTTCCTTCTCCAGGGGGTCTTCCCGACCCAGGGATCGAACCCTGGTCTCCTGCATTGTAGACAGACGGCTTAACCATCTGAGCCACCAGGGTACAGTAGTTAGGCTGACAGCCACTGACATGCATCCTTTGCCCATACTAGGTCCTAGGTATTCTGTTGGCACCCAGCTTTCATTCTTGAACTATTTTAAAGTGCCAAAAGAAAAATGAACTTGAACCCCTGTCTCACTCCATATACAAAAATAAACTCAAAGTGGATCAAACATTTAAATGTAAGAGATGAAACTATAACATTCTTAGAAGAAAACAGAGGGGTCCTTCATGATCTTGAATTAAGCAATGGATTCATAGATGTGACGCCAAAAACATAAGCAACAAAAGAGAAAGTAGATAAATTGTCCTTGATCCAAATTCTAACATTTTGCACATCAAAGGACACCATCAAGGGAGTGAAATGATAACTTACAGAATGGCAGAAAATATTTGCGAGCCATTTATCTGACAAGGTCTAGAATTCAGAATATATAGAGAACTCTTGCAACTCAACAACAAAAAGACAGACAATCCAAATAGAAACGAATGAAGAGCTTAAATAGACATTTCTCTGAAAATGTATAAAGGGCCAACAATTTCAAAATGTTGAAAAGATGCTTAACATCATTAGCCATTTTGTTGTTATGCCGTGTTCAGTCGTGTCTGACTCTTTGCAACTCCATTCTCCTCATAAATGCCCCCAAACACTGAAAGCAAGTAGTCAAACAAAACTATGACTTATGCATGAATGTTCATAGCAGAACAACTCGCAAGAGCTAAAAGGTGTGAACAACTCAAGTGTACATCAAAAGATCAATGAATAAGCAAAATGTAGTATATTGGAGAAGGAAATGGCAACCCACTCCAGTGTTCTTGCCTGGCGAATCCCAGGGACGGGGGAGCCTGGTGGGCTGCCGTCTAAGGGGTCACACAGAGTCGGACATGACTGAAGTGACTTAGCAGCAGCAGTATATCCAAACAGTGGAATATTTTCCAGACAGAAAATAGGAATGTCTTACTCATACATGCTACAACATGGACATACCTGAAAAACATGCTAAGTGGAAAAAGCCCAAAACAAAAGGCCACGCAGTACATGATTCCTTTTATGTGAAATACCAGAATAGGTGAACACAGAGCCCAGAGAAAGCCAACTAGTGGTTTCCAGGGATTGCAGAGAAGAGAGAAAGAAGAGACTGTTTAATGAGTATGAGTTCAGTTCAGTTCAGTCGCTCAGTTATGTCCGGCTCTTTGCCACCCCATGGACTGCAGCACGCCAGGCCTCCCTGTCCATCACCAACTCCCAAAGTTTACCCAAACTCATGTCCATTGAGTTGGTAATGCCATCCAACTGTCTCATCCTCTGTCGTCCCTTTCTCCTCCTGCCTTCAATCTTTCCCAGAATCAGAGTCTTTTCAAATGAGTCGGTTCTTCCCATCAGGTGGCCAAAGTATTGGAGTTTCAGCTCCAACATCAGTCCTTCCAATGAATATTCATCTGACTGGTTGGATCTCCTTGCAGTCCAAGGGACTCTCAAGAGTCTTCTCCAACACCACAGTTCAAAAGCATCAATTCTTTGGTGCTCAGCTTTCTTTATAGTCCAACTCTCACATCCATACATGACTGCTGGAAAAACCATAGCTTAGACTAGACAGACCTTTGTTGGCAAATAATGTCTCTGCTTTTTAATATGCTGTCTAGGTTAGTCATAACTTTTCTTCCAAGGAACAAGCATCTTTGAATTTCATGGCTGCAGTCACCATCTGCAGTGATTTTGGAGCCCAGAAAAATAAAGTCAGCCGCTGTTTCCCCATCTATTTCCCATGAAGTGATGGGACTGGATGCCATAATCTTAGTTTTCTGAATGTTGAGTTTTAAGTCAGCTTTTCCACTCTCCTCTTTCACTTTCATCAAGAGACTTTTTAGTTCTTCTTCGCTTTCTGCCATAAGGGTGGTGTCATCTGCATATCTGAGGTTATTGATATTTCTCCTGGCAATCCTGATTCCAGCTTGTGCTTCTTCCAGCCCAGCGTTTCTCATGCTGTACTCTGCATAGAAGTTAAATAAGCAGGGTGACAATATACAGACTTGATGTACTCCTTTTCCTATTTGGGACCAGTCTGTTGTTCCATGTCCAGTTCTAACTGTTGCTTCCTGACCTGCATACATATTTCTCAGGAGGCAGGTCAGGTGGTCTGATATTCCCATCTTTTTAAGAATTTTCCAGAGTTTGTTGTGGTCCACACAGTCAAAGGCTTGGGCATAGTCAATAAAGCAGAAATAGATGTTTTTCTGGAACTATCTTACTTTTTCGATGACGTTGGCAATTTGATCTCTGGTTCCTCTGCCTTTTCTAAATCCCACTTGGACATCTGGAAGTTCACGGTTCATGTACTGTTGAAGCCTGGCTTAGAGAAGTTTGAGCATGACTTTACCAGCATGTGAGATGAGTGCAATTATGCCGTAGTTTGAGCATTCTTTGGCATTGCCTATCTTTGGGATTGGAATGAGTATGAGTTTGGGGGAGCAATAAACTGTGTATGACTTTTTTTATTGTATAATTCATTTTTACAGAGAAATCATTTGGAATTAACTGTTTACTAGGGGAAATAAAATGGGTTGGAACTAGATAAATGTGTGCTCCTGTCTGCATGCTCATTCAGTTGTGTCTGACTCTTTGTGACTCCATGGACTGTAGCCCTCCATGTTCTTCTGTCCATGGGATTCTCCAGGAAAGAATCCTATAGCAGGTTGCCAGTCCCTCCTCCAGAGGATTTTCTTGACCCAGGGATCAAACCTGAATCTCCTGCATCTCCTGCATTGACAGGCGGATTGTTTACCGCTGAGCCATCTGGGAAGCCCCAGAGTGTTATTACTCAGCACTAAAAAGAAAATGAGCTATCAAGCCATGAAAAGATATGAAGAAACTTTAAATGCATAAAGGTGATGCTGGTTACACAAGACTGTAAGTGTACTAAATGCCACTGAATTGTCTACTTTAAAATGATACATTTTATGTTATATGAATGTTGCCTCAACAAAAGTACATAATGAATTATTTCTTTTGTATAAAATTATAGAGATGAAAAATTATCTATAGGGTCAAAAAGCAGATTAGTGGTTGTCTTGAGATAGGAGTAGACGGTATGCAGAGGAATGGGATCTCCCAAGGACCCAGGAAATTTTAGGGGTTAATGGATGAGATGTGTTAGTATCTCAACTGTGGCGATGGCCTCACAACTGTATACATATGTCCAAATATGTGCAGATTGTGTCTTATAATACAATTCACAATTAGTCACACCTCAGTAAAGCTGAAAATAATTTAAAATGATGGAATTTTCTATAGATTAAAAGATACCTAGCAAGCAGCAGCAGTCACGGTAACAATTGTACTGTGTGAACATTATTTACATCCTTATTATTAAAAAAACACACCATAATACATAAAAGGTACAGACAAAATGTAAATGCTAACAGACAACGAATGACATTAAGGTATTGCTGCTAATTTTATTAACATGACAATGGTATGTGGGTATATATTTTATTTTTTTAAGATGTTTTTTGATGAATACCATTTTCAAAGTCTTTTTTAATTTGTTACAATATTGTTTCTGTTTTATGTTTTGGGGTTTTTGGCCTGGAGGCATGTGAGATCTTAGCTCTCCCACCAGGGATCAAACCCACACCCCCTGCATTGGAAGGCTAAGTATTTACCACTGGATTGCCAGGGAAGTCCCTGTGGTTAGGCATTTTAAAGTCTTTATCTTTTGGAGATACATACTAAAGAAGTTATTCTCTTAATATTTATATATATTTGAAATGTTCTACGATAAAATATTTTAAAATAAGGTAAGCTTACAAATGTATTCTCTTCTCATAATAAAAGATGTAAAGGGAATTTCTTATACTTTATTCCCTTTGTAAGTCATGAAGGACATCATGGGAATAGATTTTACTTGGTAGAATGACTCAGGCTTGGTCTACTATATTGTCTTACTGACAATTTTACTAAGTGCATACGTTAACTGATAAAGAAGAAATGCCGATGATCAAGATCTTGGCCTCCTGAGGCAGGACTGTCTAAGAGTTTTCCAACGTAATTTGGAGGTAGAGAGGATGGTTGCATTTTACTGAGATTTTTTTCAGAAACTGGATTTCTCTGTTTTTCAGTACCAATCATCTCTCACTCAGCCAAAATGCCAAAGTCCCTTTCTTTACCTTGAGAAAGGTCTTTAAAACACTATTTTTACTTTTATTTCTGAATGATCAGAAACAACTAGATCCTTCTGGGGATAATATAAACTATTTTCCCTATGTTCATCTCAGAATTCTGATGGATGGGAGAAAGTTAAATCCACTTTGGGAGAGGAAAGGGAACTGAAGAAATCAATATTGCTACATATTCTGGATTGCAATTTTAAAAACATAAGAATTTTCTAAAACTGTTAATTCCTCTAAGATTTTACTCATAAATATATGTGTGCCTCCCTTCCGTTTAAAAATTCCTTCAATATTTCTCAGGCTGTTCCTAATCTAGTCTCTCCAATTGTAAATCGATATCTTTAGTGAGAACACCATAAACCCAGAAATACATTGAAACTTTCCTGTTCAAATACACCCAGACATAAAACTGAATACACCACAAAACTTAGGACAATTCCAAGGAGGCTTCAGATTTATATGAATTTTAAACAGAGATCTCAGTTTTAAGTAGCAGATAGAAATTGAGTTCCAGCATGTAATGTCACTAAATCATTATCTTAGAATCAGTTAAACAAAAGGTTTTGGTTTAGAAATACATTCTACATGGAAGATAAAAACACATTACTTCAAATCACTGTGCACTATGTCATTTTGACCCATTCTGGTTAATCAAAGTACATAATGCATCAAAACAGGACCATGAACCATATGTACATTATAGGGTCATATTAATCTTACTGGTCCTTGCAGGAAGGCAATGGCACCCCACTCCGGTACTCCTGCCTGGAGAATCCCATGGACGGAGGAGCCTGGTAGGCTGCAGTCCATGGGGTCACTAAGAGCCGAACACAACTGAGCGACTTCACTTTCACTTTTCACTTTCATGCATTGGAGAAGGAAATGGCAACCCACTCCAGTGTTCTTGCCTGGAGAATCCCAGAGATGGGGGAGCCTAGTGGGCTGCCATCTATGGGGTCGCACAGAGTCAGATACAACTGAAGTGACTTAGCAGCAGCAGGCCTGACAATGATCGACTTCATGTTAATAATGACTCTTCTCTAAAGAAAGATCTGAAATTCTTCTACCTCTCACTCCTCCTAGCTCTGTACAGAGACATTCCTAATAGTTGACAGGGCGACCTTCTTCTTTGTGATGACACCCGTGAAATTGTTCAGAGATACCAAAACATAAATTCAATTCTTCTTCCAGTTTATTCTTCAAGTCACTTTTCTCTAGTAGACTTTAGTCTAATAGCCTTTCCATCTTCCATTTTGAATACTATATCTATCTGATCACACCCTCCAATTCTGTAACAATCACTACTGCTTCTTGAATGCCTCTTCAGCCCTGGCTCTCGCTCAACATGAATATATACCAGGGCAATCCTTACAATAATCACGCAAAGAAGATCTTACTTTTTAAAGTGAGAACACAAATAGCCAGAAAGATTAAGCTCAAGCACACCCAGCAGTAAGTGATAGAGGTACGATTCTAGCCTTAGTCCATCTGCTTTTGTCCTGTGTTCTATCTTCTACTTCCTTTCCACTCTCTACATCCCTCAACAGCACTGTGTTGTTAGTTTTCAAGACTTTCACTCTCCTTTATAACTTGGACATCTAGTTCCCAATGTGCAGAGGTCTGCCCCACCCAGCTGCCTGTGCCAGACGGGAGAGATCAGCTAACTCTGGAGGTTTTCTACTGAGAAGTTGATTTGGCTCTCTTTTTTTTTTTTCTTTTTTCTTTTTCATATTCTTTTCCATTATGGCTTTCTAACAGGATATTGAATATAATTCCCTGTGCTATATAGTAGGTAGGGCTTCCCTGGTGGCTCAGATGGTAAAGAATCTACCTCTGATGTAGGAGATCTGGGTTCAGTCCCCAGGTCAGGAAGATCCCCTGGAGAAGGGAACAGCCACCCACTCCAGTATTCTTGCCTGGAGAATTCCATGGACAGAGGACCCTGGAAGGCTACAGCCGGTGGGGTAGCAAAGAGTCGGACACGACTGAGAGACTACACTTTCACATACAGTAGGACATTGCTGTTTATCCATTCTACATATAATAGCTTGCATCTTCTAAGCCCAAACTCCCAATCCATTCCCCTCGCCTCTCTCTTTGGCATCTTCATATCTGTTCTTTATGTCTGTGAGTCTGTTTCTGTTTTGTAAATAAGGTCATTTGTATCCTATTTTAGATTCCACATATAAATGATATCATACAGCATTTATCTTTCTTTGTCTAACTAACATTGTTTGGTACGGTGATCTCTGGGCCCATTCATGTTTCTGCAAATGGAATTATTTTATTCTTTTTTTTATAACTGAGTAGTATTCCACTGTGTACATATACCATATTTTCTTTATCCAATTCATCTGTTGATGGACATTTAGGTTGCTTCCAAGCCTTGGCTATTGTAAATAGAGCTTCAGTGAACATAGTGATGCCTGTATCTTTTTGAATTATAGTTTTTTCCAGATATATAGCCAGGAGTGAGATTGCTGGAGCATATGGCCACTCTATTTTTAGTTTTTTGAGGAACCTCCATACTGTTATTCAGAGTGGCTATACTAATTTACATTCCCACCAACAGTGTAGAAGAGTTCCTTTTTCTCCACATCCTCTGTAGCATTTGTTATTTGTAGACTTTTTAATGATGGGCATTCTGAACTGGTGTGAGGTGATACCTCACTGTAGTTTTGATCTGCATTTCTCTAATAATTAGCAATGACGAGTATCTTTTCATGTACCTATTGGCCATCTGTATGTCTTCTTTGGAGAAATGTCTATTTAGGTCTTCTGCCCATTCTTTGATTGGGTTGCTTGGGTTTTTTGTTATTGAGCTGTAAGAGTTGTTTATATATTTTGGAAACTAAGCCCTTGTCAGTTACATCGTTTGCAAATATTTTCTCCCAGTCCATAGGTTGTCTTTTTGTTCTGTTTATGGTTTCCTATGCTGTGCAAATCTTGCATTTGATTAGGTCCCATTTGTTTATCTTCATTTTTATTTCTATTGCCTTGGGAAATCGACCTAACAAAACATTGGTACAATTTATGTCAGAGAATGTTTTGCCTCTGTTCTCTTCTAGGAGTTTTATGAGGTCATGTCTTATATTTAAGCCTTTACATTTGGCTCTCATTCTTAAGCCACATTTCATAGTAACCACTTTTGCCACTAATAATGGTAATATGTTGTTTTCCACCTACCTTATTCCTTTATTTTACTTCTCAGTTGGTTCAAAACCCAAATGTGAAAGATCAGGTCCATTCTATGACCTGACATCACTGTTTTAGAATATGTGCTCCTTAACCTGAGTGGATTTTGCTTTGCTTTTTTAAAAAAGAGAGTTCCCTGTGCAAATCAATAATGTAAGCAAACACAGTAGTTGTTTAACCCACATGCATGCACACACAGAGAAATTAGTTGAAGAACATATGTGTTAATTTGCCTCTGAGGAACAATTTTAATTATAAATGAACCTTTTTTATTCCTTAACTAGGCCCAGTAGGACTTCTCTTTGGCAGTACCTACTTTTTTATTTTTAGCAGTTGGTTAGAAATGCTCTTTGTAATTGAAAGCAATAAAAAGATTTTCATTTAAAAGGGAGGGAATTCTATAAATCAGATTGATATTCTCCTCCATGACAATGAATCATTAAGATTTTATTTAGGCTTTTCTAACTTTTTCCCCTGTTTAATTAATATTGAGATCCTTTCAACTCACAAGTGGAAAGTAATACAGCTTCCTGTGTTACCAAACCCAAGAAGCTTCACAATATAAATAGAGCCCACGATACACGAAGCCAAAGCCAGCTCAACTCCTGTAGGATTCCCTTGAATACAAGTCCCTTGCCAGTAACCAACATATTTTCTTAGCAAGAGGAAAAATGTTTCACAGCATATTACATTACTTGCTGTTTTTCAGCTCTTAAATAATAGAAGTCAATAATCAGTGAAGTCAGAATAATGACTTTAAACTCACAGGGGGAAAACCAGGTTAAGATTCACTGGACCAGATTACCAATTAGTGCAAAAAAAGGAGAGCAGGTTTATGATCAGGTGGACCATAGCATTAATTAATTAATAGCTGTCAATGGCAATAATCAAGAATTCATTTCAGTGCTTTATGACTCACATTTACATGTTAATGATCAAATGGAGAATCAAAATAATTTTGGGGAATAGAGACCTGCCTCACTGGTGGCTCAGATGGTAAAGAATCTGCCTGCAGTGCAGGAGACTCGGATTCAATCCCTGGGTCAGGAAGATGCCCTGGATAAGGGTATGGGAACCCACTCCAGTATTCTTGCCTGGAGAATCCCATGGACAGAGAAGCCTGGAGGGCTGCAGTCCATGGGGTCACATAGAATTGGACACAACTAACAAAGGTCTGTCTAGTCAAGGCTATGGTTTTTCCAGTAGTCACATATGGATGTGAGAGTTGGACTGTGAAGAAAGCTGAGTGCCGAAGAATTGATGCTTTTGAACTGTGGTGTTGGAGAAGACTCTTGAGAGTCCCTTGGACTGTAAGGAGATCTAACCAGTCCATCCTAAAAGAGATCAGTCCTGGGGGTTCTTTGGAAGGACTGATACTAAAACTGAAACTTTGGCCACCTCATGCGAACAGTTGACTCATTGGAAAAGACTGATGATGGGAGGGATTGGGGGCAGGAGGAGAAGGGAATGACAGAGGATGACATGACTGGATGGCATCACCGACTGGATGGACATGAGTTTAAGTGAACTCCAGGAGATGGTGATGGACAGGGAGGCCTGGTGTGCTGCAATTCATGGGGTCGCAAAGAGTCGGAAACGATTGAACGACTGAACTCAAAGCGACTAACACAGACACACACACACACCAGGAGAAATAGGAGATTACCTAACCTCTGGGGTTTCACAGACAGCAAATGGATCATCAGGGACCTTGACCATACATTTAACAATTCATTTCAAGATGCATCCTATGTGTCACAGTCCCAAACCTGCAGGGTCAACTAGATAATGAAAACAAGCAACAAGGACCCTGGTTTCTAGTTCTCACAATTTTTCTAAATTCTCAGCAGGACTAGCTACACAATTTGCAGAGTCCAATGCATAATGAAGATACAATGGCCCTTGTTCTCACAGCAGCAAAAAAAAAAAAAAGAGTGACATTACACATATTAAAACATGAAGCTTTTTCATTTCTCCCCAGTGTCTTGCTGTCTGTGTCTCCTTCCCTACAACTCCCTCTACCTGTCAAGATGATTTTGTTTGTGATGTGACACTGCATCTCCTCAAGCACAAGGAGACTTGCGAGGCGAGTGCAGACTCTATGGTGTAAAATCTACCATTAAGATTCAATATCACCTGCCGTCTTGACATCTGAAGCCAGGAGGACCTCAGCTGATGTAATGACAATTTTCCCTCCCTTCTCTGCTCTTGCAGATAAGGTTCCCTTGCCAAACACCCCTCCTTATCATGGGGCCCCAGCACAGAGCATACTTATTCCTGAGAAGCAGGCTTCAGTCCCTTGCCAGCCCACAGAATTATTCAGACAAGCCAATTCCATCCTCCTGTGGAAACCAGAGGTCACCTCTGCCTCTTGTAACTACAGAGCCTGCCTCTCACAGCCCTTGCTTATTTACTCTGCTCCCAAGTGCAACTGCTCGGTGGCCCTGTGTGGCACGTGACTTCTTCCTCCCTGGGGCTGAGAGTACAGGTGACTAATAACTGTTGTCAGTCTCATCTGCCTGGGCTTGAGTGTCGTGTGTCCAGCCATTCCTATAATCCCAGGGTGGGACTCTGACCTTGCCAACACAGGGAAGAGGAGGCAATCGCAATCGAGATGGACCCTCAGGGCTTCCCTGAGGGTCAGTGGTAAAGAATCAGCCTGCCAGTGCCGGAGACACAGGTTGCATCTCTGATTGGGAAGATCCCGCATGCCGGGGAGCAGCTAAGCTTTGGATGCCACAACTACTGAAGCCTGAGGCTGTAGAGCTGGTGCATAGCAACAAGAGGAGTCACGGAAATAAGAAACCCACGCTCCACAATTAGAGAGTAGCCCCTGCTGGCTGCAACTAGCGAAAAGCCTGCACAGCGACAGAGACCCAGCACAGTCAAAAATAAACAAATAAAACATTTTAAAAAATCATTGCCACATGGAAATGTGGGCCCAGGATTGCCAGAGCTGCCAGTAATTCGGATTTTTACAGGAAAATAAAACTCTTGTAAACGGTGGCAACCAATTGAAAAAAAATAGTGCTGATTTCATCAACACCAAAAGGACCTAAGAAGGCACGTGTAGGTAGCATTCAGGCACATTTGATGGTATCTGACATGGAAGAAGAGTACTACTCTCATAAAAATCCCCTTTATTGCTCTGTCATGACACTTACCTTATCACACAGTCATGATCTGTATATTTGCCTGTTTCCTCCACTAGATTCTGAGCTCCCTGTTGAAGAGAGTGTGTCTGCACCTGGCACACGTAAGGTGCTAGAAAATCATCTATTAAACGATTTAAATCATTGAATACTTAATAAGAACCTACTACTTCCCAGGAGGGTTTTCCTGATGGCTCAGACATTAAAGACTCTGCCTGCAATGCAGGAGGCAGGGTTCGATCCCTGGGTCAGGAAGATCCCCTGGAGTAGGGGTAACACACTCCAGAATTCTTGCCTGGGAAATCCCATGGACAGAGGAGCCTGCCGGGCTACCATCTGTGGGGTTGCAAAACAGTCAGAAGTGACTGAACAGCTAAGCACACACGCAATATATACAGGCACTGTGTGAGCTTTTGGGGACCACAAGACTGGATAAATGTGGTCTCTTCCCTCAGTTATTCTCAGACTATAGAAAGGTAATTTTACCTTTACTCCATATAACTGGCTTTTTTTGTCCATAAATTCCTGCAGGAGAATCATTTCTACCTATCCATTCCCTTCAGTCTGTTTTCCAAGGTGCATTCCCACTGATTTCCAGGATGCCATAATATGACAGTTTGGGGTCAATAAGGTCCATGTGTTTACACTGACCTGACCTGTCTCAGGATGTGATCCACATTTACTCTTATGCCTGCACCTATGAAGACATCACTACCTTTATTCACTGACACACCCACCTCTTATTACACCTACTGCACAATCAAGCCAGAATAACTTAGCCTAAGATATTTTCTCTTTCCTGGATAAGAAGCCACACTGGTGCTTGCCAAATCTGCCACTGCATGCAAACCAAGGCCCATTCTGCATTAGTAACAATAACATCAGAGATCATGGATTGACTCTTTGCTCAAGTCTAGATCTGTTCTGACACATGCATACAGTATCATGGATAGTCCATATACATATGCACACAGTCTCTAAGGTAATCCTTTCAGTAAGCTGGAATGAAGTCAGTTCAGGGGATCTAGGTTATGACACCAACACCTGTTTGGAATTCATACTGTTTGTATAGGACACAAAATCCTATTTCTCAACTACCTTGCAGACCTCCTGACCCTAAGAATCTCAGATCTGAATTTATCACATTCCCCATACAGGTCATGGAAACTAGCTCAGATGCATCTGACTTTCACAAACCCATTTCAACTCACCCATAGCCACAGCATCACGTTGGCCTGGGATATTCACCTCTAAATCAGATGGGAAAGAGAGAACAGGGAGTAGGAACCAATGTTCTTTTTTCCTTCCAGTCCTTTACTTTTGACTTCCCTCCTCAATCTGTCTTTCCCACCTGTTTCCAAGTAATAGAACCACTGGGTCCCTCTGAACAACCCCACAACATTTTCACCCTGACTCTTGTCTCCACTAGTCAGGTTCCTCTTTCTCACAGTAGGAGAGCTTTCTACCCTTTCCTGTCTAGTAAGACATCCATTTAAACGTTATATTTGCTCCTCTTTGTACCGTGTCTTGGCATGATTATGAATATGTTGTTGTTGTTTAGTCGCTAAGTCATGTCTGACTCTTTGCAACTCCATGGACTGTAGCCTGCCAGGCTCCTCTGTCCATGGGAGTCTCCAGGCAAGAATACTGGAGTGGGTTGCCATTTCCTACTCCAGGGAATCTTCCTCAATCAGGGCTCAAATCCAGGTCACCTGCACTGCAGGCAGATTCTTTACCATCAAACCACCAGGGCTGCCTTAATTATGAATATGAGTGGAACTCAAATGACCATTTTTTCTTTCAACAGACCCTCATATTCAAGAAAATCTCTTCTGAAACTCAAAAGTGGGCACTAATCTCTTGGGTCTAAGTGTACCCTGAACAAATTAATGTTTTGTGTAGATGAGGTGCTCTTTGCACAACATAATATAAGGAGAATAAAATACACTGGAGGGTATTTTTTTTTTATTTTATTTTATTTTTAAACTTTACAATATTGTATTGGTTTTGCCAAATATCGAAATGAATCCACCACGGGTATGCATGTGTTCCCCATTCTGAACCCTCCTCCCTCCTCCCTCCCCATACCATCCCTCTGGGTCGTCCCAGTGCACCAGCCCCAAGCATCCAGTATCGTGCATTGAACCTGGACTGGCGACTCGTTTCATACATGGAGGGTATGTTTTTTAAAAGTTATCCCAGGGTCAATAGCACTCATAATAAAAAGGAGTTGAAGCTACATCTATAATTTTCTGTCTCAAGAAAGCTTCAAAAGGAAACAATCTTCAGTTTCTTTTCTCCTTGTGGGTGGTCATAAAGAGTAATGGAAAGAATCTCGTTCTGTTAGAGGTCGGTTAACAGTAGATAGAGTATGTTCAAATATGTCCACTTTTCCGTTACCCCTTCCTCACAGCCTGGCCCCAACTCTGCCCTGTAAACCATAAACTGAACTACTCATTATTAATTCTAATTATCTAGGTTCCACTTCTGCCCAATTTCCATGTATGGAAAGACTAAAGTTGGAAAATACATGTCTTTATGACCGCATTGTGCCAGATTGACTGTCTAGCCTAAATTTCTGATGCATTAATGCGGGCTGAGGGCAATTCTGTGGTTTGCTGTTCCTTGAACATGAGCCAGACCTTGAGTCAGAAAATTGAAGTTCTATTGAAAAATCTACCTGCTGACACTTTCAGTTCACTCCCTCATTTTATACTCCTACCAACCCTGGGATGCTAATTTTATAAACTGAGGCATTAAAAAAATGAAGTATGTTGTGCCAAGAAAATGGTAGACCAGGAAGTCAAACTTAACTCTCACTGGCCTGTGTACTTTCCTGGATAATACAGTTTACTTGGCAATATGCTGTCTGAAACTTCCTAATTGCAAACAGTATAGCAAGTCTCAGATGTATTCTGTTGTACTAAGCCATGCTGAACGAGGAGCTGTTCCATAAATAAAATCAGAATCATCCTGTATCTAAGGAATTCACAAAATATGTCCCTTTTAAAATAAATGTTAGGAAAATCTGGCACCATCATACATAAGAATGGGAAGACAGAGCTGTTGTACTCCAGAAATGTAAATCTTACAGCAAATTCGGTCTGTGTAGAATTTGTAGCTTGGTTTCTTTTTGTTGTGCATGCCAAAGTTAATCTCATATCCCCCAAATATCCTAGATCAATGCTAATAATAAGACTAGATCTCAAAATTTAATTTAGCAGAAATAGACATGCTTTGCATATCTTTTTAAGGAGGGGAACAGATTAGAGTTATTGGGTTAAAATACAGTTGGCCCTCCATCTCCACTGATGTGATACCTACAGAGTCCGAGGGCCAACTTCACGACCGTCATTTCATATGAGGGACTTGAGCACACACAGACTTTGGCATCCACAGATGGCAGTCCTGGAACCAATTCCCCATGGATACCAAGAGAGACTGTACACTTTCCTGTGATCACTGGAAGGTAAAAGGAATGCCAATTTTATCATCAGAGTAGTGAAAAGATTCACTCTCCTCTTCTTGTGTGTGTTGCACTTGGACAATGAGTTTGGTGAGGGCAGGAAGAGCAAGGAGGTAGACTGTCACCAGAATCTAGGCATCAGGAAGCTGAGTCTGTGATGAAAGTTGGGCGTGGTGGGGGACTTCCCTGGTGATCCAGTGGCTAAGCTCCATACTCCCAAGGCAGGGGGCCCAGGTTGCATCTCTGGTCAGGGAACTAGATCCCACACACCACAACTAAACATCCCGCATGCCGAAATGAAGATCTGTATGCCACAAATAAGACCTGGCATAGCCAAAGTAAATAAATAATTAAAACAAAAAATTGAGAGTGGTGGGCCAGGAAGACAAAGAGATGGTGAGGCCAATACCCATCCTGGGAAGTCATGGAGATCCCAAAGCTCAGCAAGATGGGTCAGAAGCCAGTAGCCAAGGTCCCTGAAGATAAAGCCTGGGAGACAGTCACCATGTGAGCCAACAAACCTTCTGGCCAATATTTCTCAGAGCAACTGCTTATCCATGGTGTCTGAAGGGGCTCCCTCAACTATGACATTCTGAATGCTAGATTGCTCTAAGTATACTCTTCATACATTAAGAATGATGGCACCTCCAACAACCTCTTACATCACTCTTCAATTTCTTTTGTTCACCAAGTTCCACTAGATTTACTTCCAAGTATCTCTAGAATCCTTCTTCCATTTTTTCCTTCTGCTGTAGTTTTTATGACAGCTTGTTCTGATCATAGTTTTCTTAGAGCCAGACTTCCTACTTCTGTTCCTATCTGCCCTCTCCCTGTTCCTCCAACTCTAATATTGTTTCTCTGCTCAGAGACTTGGAGCACACAATATATTAATACAATCATTTGCTGTGTTGATGTTAATTAACACTGGTGCTGATGCTGTGAAATGCTATGTGCCTGACACTGTCCCAGGCACCAGGTATACAAAGAATAAGGTAGATCTCTTTCCCCCAAAGAGCTCACCATAATTGGAACATATTCCTGCCACAGAACGTCAATCCATGCTCTTTAATATCTTCTTGCCTCTGACTGTCACTTCTCTGCCAAGAAAACTCCTATTCAACCTTCAATACCCAACACATTTTTTTTATCTTGACCATAAAATTTTCCCCAATTCCCTAAACATAATTTGTTCTATGTGTGTTCCCAAGAGCTTTGCATTTCTTCTTGCATAGTACTGACACCATTAATTGTAAATATCTGCTTAAACATCATGCCAGGCTGGATGACTCACAAGCTGGAATCAAGATTGCAGCTAAACTTCACCAGTTTTTCAGGTACAAGAACCACATTCTGTTCACATTTGCAGTGCTCAGGAGCTGAGAGAGTGCTGAAGTGAATTAGGCATAAAAAACAAGATTATAAAAATTAGTTTGCTTGTTAAATGCGTGAATATAGACACAGTTTGAGAAATCAGACTGAAATTTGACACAAAACAACCACACAAGCATCACATCTCATTCGGTGTACTGAGGACTGAAGATGGACTGCCAGGGAAAACACCCAGAATGCTTGGCAGGTACATGGGAGATTCTTTGTCTTAAGAATGCAACAATCGTATTTTTAAATGACTTGCAAGGAATTTATTCACCATATAAATAAATTATTTCCTCAAAAACATTCAAGTTATTTTTCTAATTCCTATCAGCAAAATCATCTATTCCTGTCTCTGGAATCTCTTCACTGGCCTGCTGGTAAATTGGCTTTATTAGATAATTTTTCTCTATCTAGTTAAAGGCACATTTCAGGGAGGGAGGGGATGGAGCACACTCTCCTTCATCACGCACACCATCCCATGAGCATCCCCTGGCAACAGAGCATGGATACCAGAGACTGAGAGAAAGTCAATAACTGACAGCAAGGAAAGAATCCGAGGCATTGATCATCTCAGACTCAGAAGTTGAGACAAAGTCATAGAATTCAACACCACATTAACTCTGCTTGTGCTGGAAGGGAGAAATATTCTTAAATGAGGTCAGATTAGAAATATGGAAGAGATTTCAAGGCAATCGAATTTAACCCATTGAGTCCTGGCGCTATTGATACCTTGGACCAGATCGTTTTCTGTTGGGGGTGGTGGCAGATGATGTGTTATTCTGGGCACTATAGCACTCTTGGCAGAATCTTTTGTGTCTACTCCCTAGATGCCATTACCAACCTCCAGATATAGACAAGCAAAAGTGTCTCCAGACATTGGCCGATGTACCAAGGGGCTAAGTGGACCCTTTGTTGAGAACCACTGCTCTAAGCCATCACACACAAATAAAACTGCTTCTAGCTCCATTATAGAAAGCTATCTTTAAATGCTTTAACAATGACAAAATGAAGAATAGCGTCAAACTAATATTTAGGCAAATGACGGTGTTCCAAAGAGAATAGCCTGAAGAGATCATGTCTAAACCCCACTGAAGGAATGGGAAACAGACTTTGACATAACCTCAGTCAAAGGTCTATTTTGATTGAGAAGTAGAGGCAATTTGCCATGTGGTATTCTTCTCCTTTCTTGGTATTTCTGGAGGGCATGTTGTTGCTTGCTCTGCAGCCAAATCAGAAGCATTTGACACAATGATTTCTGTTTTAAGCAAAAAGCAATATTCAAAGGAATGTTTTTCCTGACAAAGCAGGCTGTGAAAATCCTCCTGTTCAAATGAGAGAACTAATTTACCATGTCAGTGACTCAGCTGTCCTTAACTCCGGTTCACCTGAAATCAGCAAACCTAAACAAAAGGCCAAATTTACTCAATAGAAAAAGTATCTTTTTAAAACATAATCTTTTCATAACCTCCTCAGGCCTGAATTTCCTCACCTCTGAAATCATGTAATAAGATCCGTCTTACAGATTTATGAAAATTGAGACATTACATGCAAAGGCAATAGTTGGCACATGATACATATTCAAAACTGCTTAAATATCAATTCAAATATATATTTTCAGTCAGTTTCTCTGACCTCATATTTACTCAGACTAGGATTTATTTTCACATCCTGTTGCCTACTGATCAAAGGGCTAAGAAAAACTAAAAGGATTGGGACACTAGTCATTTACTAATTTGCATAGTTACTTTTGTGTTTCAAAAAAATACAAAAGATATCATATAAAATAACCTTCTAATCCTGTGCTGTGTGCTCAGTCGCTTGTGTCCAGCTCTTTGCAGCCCCATGGACCTTAGCTCGCCAGGATCTTTTGCCCATGAAATTTTCCAGGCAAGAATACTGGAGCGGAGTGCCATTTCCTTCTCCAGGTGGTCTTCCCAACGCAAAGATCCAACCTGCTCCAATCCATGTCTTCTGTGTCTCCTGCACTGGCAGGCAGATTCTTTACCACTAGCGCCATTTAGCTTCTTAAAATTTAACCAGCATTGGTCTCTAAGTGGGTGGCTGGCCTTTCTTTCCTCCTGATATTTCATCCCTAAAATTATTTGGCATGTAGGATTGCCAACAAAAATCCTCCTAGTCAAAGCTATGGTTTTTCCAGTAGTCATGTATGGATGTGAGAGTTGGACTATAAAGAAAGCTAAGCACCAAAAAGCTGATGCTTTTGAACTGTGGTGTTGGAGAAAACTCTTGAGAGTCCCTTGGACTGCAAAGAGATCAAATCAGGATTTCCTAAGGAAATCAATCCTGAATATTCATTGGAAGGACTGATGTTGAAGCCAAAACTCCAATACTTGGACTACCTGATACAAAGAACTGACTCCTAGGAAAAGACCCTGATCCTGGGAAAGATTAAAGGCAGGTGGAGAAGGAGACGACAGAGGATTAGATGGTTGATTGGCATCACCAACTTGAAGGACATGAGCCTGAGCAAGCTCTGGAAGTTGGTAATGAACAGGGAAGCCTGGCATGCTGCAGTCCATGGGGTCGCAAAGAGTTGGACACGACTAAGTGACTGGACTGAGGATGTGTGTTGGTCTTCCCAGGTGGCACTAGTAGTAAGGAATCCACCCGCCAATGTGGGAGATGCAAGAGATGGGGGTTCTATCCCCGGGTCGGGAAGATCCCCTGGAAAAGGAAATGGCAACCCACTACAGTAGTCTCGCCTGGAGAATCCCATGGACAGAGGAGCCTGGTAAGCTACAGTCCATGGGGTCACAAAGATTTGGTTACAACTGAAATGACAGCACATACGCAAGATGTGTGTTATTGTAAAGAACGGCAATTTTAAATACTCAAATTCACAACATCCCCTTACATCAAATATTAACTTATCAAATGTATGAAAAATAAGCCAAAACCAAATCTAGTAAAGAATATCTATGTGTGTAACTGAATCGCTTTGCTGTATATCAGAAATTAACATGACGTTGTATGTCAACCATACTTCAGTTAAAAATTTTTGAAAAAACCCAAGTCTAGAAGAACAAACTCAATGTTAATAAAAAGGAGTCTCAGATAAAAGTAATCATTATCAATAGCTTTTTTTTTTTTCAGGCCACACAGGCATCAAGCCAAGACTTCTACATAAATCTTTGATGTTCTATGATGTGTCATGCTTGTGATCTTATCCCCTGTGACAATTTTTATGATTCCCACGTTACAGATGAGGAAACTGGAGCTGGAAGTATCTAAGTGACTTACCCAAGGTCATGCCCCTTAAAGGAGCCAGATTTGAAACCTCGGCAGTCTAGTTGGGCTTCTTTTCATTAGGAATTATGCCTCAGGGCATATGGGTAATGAATATGAAGCGATTGTGGGTTTCTCTTGCCACCAAGTTACCATGGAAGCAACGACTTAAACCAGTCCTGTGAAAACATATGACCACCTGAAAATCATGCTGATTTCAGTGCCTGACAGATTAATCTCAGGCTGCTCCCAGGTAATGAAAATACAAATAATGAAACCTGGCTTCCCCATTCATAAGCCTATCTTTCCCATAGACAAGTCACCATGCAGAAAAATCAAGGCAGAGGCCTCTTTCTAAAAGATTCTTCTCCTTTAGAAACTTCTAAGTAAGTCTACTTCTTGGATAGATTTTGGAAAGCTCATGGACACTTTATCAATATATGCAGAATACTGCATGCATCCGAGCCCGGAATTTTGGAAACAAAAAATTTAAGAAGCCCTGTTCTAAACGAAAAGAAGTATGTGAATCATAAGCTTATTAATGCCAGGATCCAATAGGATATGATTTTAAAATGGCATAATATCTATGCTGCTACTGCTAAGTCGCTTCAGTCATGTCCGACTCTGTGCGACCCCATAGACGGCAGCCCACCAGGCTCCCCCATCCCCAGGATTCTCCAGGCAAGAACACTGGAGTGGGTTTCCATTTCCTTCTCCAATGCATGAAAATGAAAAGCAAGAGTGAAGTCGCTCAGTCGTGTCTGACTCTTCGCGACCCCATGGACTGCAGCCCACCAGGCTCCTCCGTCCATGGGATTTTCCAGGCAAGAGTACTGGAGTGGGGTGCCATAATATCTATAGTCAACCCCTAAAACAGTAGCAGCAACCAATAAAAATATTAGCATGTCAACATGTCATATTCATGAGTGGTCAAACCCAGGGGACGCACATGCCTCAAATTTAAAGATTTAATCCAGGTTTTTGTCAAAGCACTTACTAGGCCACTAGCAGGCACTGTGATGGGCACAGAATTTCAAATATAAATTAAAATTTCTCCCTTCACAGCTTATTATGGAAGATTTTTATGAAAATAAATATTGATGGTAAAATGACACTGATCAACGTTACTATAAAGATATGTGAAACATTATAAGGGATCAGAAAGGGGTAGAATGATTATTTGTGTCAAGGAAACATGAGTTACAGAAATGAAATGATGTTTGAGCAGAGTCTTGACAGGTGGAGAAGAGCTTGCCGTGTGTGCTAAGATCCCTGGTGGCTCAGACAGTGAAGAATCTGCCTGCTATGCATGAGACCCAGATTCGATCCCTGATTTGGAAAGATTCCCTGGAGAAGAGAATAGCAACTCACTCCAGTATTCTTGCCTGGAGAATTCCATGGACAGTGGAGCCTGGTGGGCTACAGTCCCTGGGGTTGCAAAGAGTTGGGCAAGACTGAAACTTTACAAGGGATCAGAAAGGGGTAGATTAATTATTTGCGTCAGGAAAACATGGGGAGTTACAGAAATAAAATGATATTTGAGCAGAGTCTTGACAGGTGGAGAGGAGCTCGCCATACAAATTAGTTAGCAGTACAGTCGTGTTTGAATGGGACAAACCATCCTATATTTCTAGAAAAGAAATCTAGAGAAAAGAGAGACCAGAGTCAGGGTTTGGCATGTGGGCTGAGGCCAAGATATAACGCTGCATTTCAAATATGTTTGGGAAGACTCTACAGATGAGCATGAGAAGCTTTGGAGAACATATTTGGAAATGAACATGATCCAATCTGTGTGAGAATGGGCACTCTGAAAGCACAGGATGAACCTAATTGGAGACAAAAGAATCTGAGAACAGAAAGAACAATTAGGATGCCCTGTTACCATAATTTAGGAGAGAAATGAGCCTCAGGACACGTCAGATAAACCACTGGGGGTGCTGGGAGTTGCAAGCAGAAAAGGATCAGAGAGAAAAAGTTGTCCCACACAAAGATGCCTGCGTGTACTAAGTCACTGCAGACATGTCTGACTCTCTGCGAACCTATGGACCATAACCCACCAGGCTCTTCTGTCCATGCAGTTCTCCAGGCAAGAATACTGGAGTGGGTTTCCACACCCTCCTCCAGAGGATCTTCCTGATCCAGAGATCAAACTCACATATCTTATGTCTCCTGCTCTGGCAGGCGGGTTCTTTACCACTAGGGCCACCTGGGAAGCTCCTCTACACAAGGATAACTGGATGGTAACTGATCCAATGAGAACTGCCAAAAATGGCTCCCTGACTCAGAGACATGCATGGTCCTCACATACTGTTGTTCAGTCACTAAGTCGAGTCTGACAGTTTGTGACCCCACGGGCAGCAGCACGCCAGGTTTCCCTGTCCTTCACCGTCTCTCGGAGTTTGCTCAAACTCATGTCCTTTAAGTCGCTGATGCCATCCAACCACCTCATCCTCTGTCATGCCCTTCTCCTCCTGCCTTCAATCTTTCCCAGTATCAGGGTCTTTTCCAATGAGTTGGCTGTCTGCATCAGGTGGCCAGAGTGTTGGAGCTTCAGCTTCAGCATCAATCCTTCCCATGAATATTCAGGGTTGATTTCCTTTAGGATTGACTGGTTGATGAAGGTGAAAGAGGAGAGTGAAAAAGCTGGCTTACAACTCAACATTCAAAAAACAAAAATCATGGCATCCAGTCCCATCACTTCAAGGCAAATAGATGGGAAAACAATGGAAACAGTGACAGACTATTTTCTTGGGCTCCAAAATCACTGTGGATAGTGACTGAAGCTATGAAATTAAAAGACACTTACTGCTTGAAAGAAAAGCTATGACAAACCTAGACAGCATACTAAAAGGCAGAGACATTACTTTGCCTACAAAGGTCTGTCAAGTCAAAGCTATGGTTTTTCCAGTAGTCATGTATGAACGTGAGAGCTGGACAATAAAAAAGGTTGAGGGCTGAGAACTGATGCCTTCAAACTGTGGTCCTGGAGAAGACTCTTGAGAATCCCTTGACAGCAAGGAGATCATACCAGTCAATCCTAAAGGTCCTCAGGTCTATCTTGGTTAAAATGGGTGCATATCTATATTAATTCCAAGAAAAGATGTGATGTGATGTGATGTGATGTGACAATGTCAGAAAAAGGCTCTAGGACTTGGGAACATGCATATTCCACCAGGCATCCACATGGACACCCCACATGTGGTCTCAAAGACCATATTCCAGGAGCCCATCCATGTCCTGACTCACTGGGAAGGCCAGATATCAACCCCTTGCACGGACCAGCCTCAGCAATCCACCAAGAATGGCTCATGGCTCTCCATCTCTCTTGTACAGCAACCAAAGGAGTCACTTTTTTTTTTTTTTTAATGACATCAGCCCTACAAATCAATTCAGTGAATTAAAACAGGCCCTGCTAGATCAGACTTCAGGACAAGGTCTCAGATTTTCTATTTTTTTAATTAATTTATTTTTTAATTAAAAGATAATTGCTTTACAGAGTTTTGTTGTTTTCTGCCATACATCCACATGGATCAGCCATAGGTATACGTATGTCCCCTTCTTCCTGAAACTCCCTCCCATCTCCCGCCCCATCCCACCCCTCTAGATTGTTACAGAGCCCATGTTTGAGTTCCCTGAGTCCTACAGCAAATTCCCATTGGCTACCTATTTTACACGTGATATACTGAGTTTCCATGTTACTCTCTCCATACATCTCACCAGATCGAACAAATCAAAACTGCTCCAGGTATCAGAAGAGAACAACTCAGGCTCCCCCCACCCAGCACCACACGGACTTGAACAAGGCCAGACCGCCACCCTTGGGGACAGCTGAGATGTTCCTGAAATGTCAGAGGCAGCCCCCCAGCCTCCCCTCCTGTGCCATGTTCCGTGTGATGGGTATTGATTTCAGACACTGTTTCAGAGCAGAACTGAAAGCGTGTGCCTTTGCAGCTTGTCAGGCACGCAGGCCCGACTCTTCACAAGGGGCTTAGAACAGGCAGCCTAGTGTGCGGTGCCTGGGAAAGCAGAGTCCCCCAAGGCCTGTTTTCCTCACTCGCTGAGATTCGATCAATGGCTCAAGCAGTCAACATTTTTGTTCTTTTAACAAGTGCGTGTCAAGGGCTCCAACCAGGAGAAAAGGAAGTTTGAAGGGAGGGAAAACAGAAGACCTTCAGTCATTGGTGTGGACAAGAGTCAAGGAGAATAAAAATGTCAACATGCTCAGATGTCTCTATCTTTTGACCTTTGCAGGGGTGCTGTTATTTTTTGGGAAAGACTGTATGTATTCAAGAAACATTTATTACATGTTATAGTAGACTTTGGGATGGGGAGAAGGAGATGAATAAGGAGGTCCCTGCCTCAAAGAATCCTGCAATCTAGGAAGGAAACAGATGTGGATCCAAATGCTACAAGGAAGCAAATCAAAGTGGGTGAGGAAATAAGAAACAGGAGATGGATCTGAGCTGCATTGATGCTGGGATGAAAGGATTTTCAGTCCTGTCAGAGATGGACTATCAAAAAGAGAGAATAATAGGATCAAAAGTGGAACTGTCAGACTTCCCTGGTGGTTCAGTGGTTAGGAATCTGTGTGCCAATATGGGGAATATGGGTTCAAACCCTGGTCTGGAAGGATCCCACATACCATGAACTAACTAAACCCATGCACCACAACTACTGAGCCCATGCACCCTAGGGCCTGTGCTCTGCAATGAGAGAAGCCACGCAACAAAAAGCCAGCACGCTGCAACTAGAGAATAGACCCTGCTTAGTGCGTCCCAGGCAGCTCAGTGGTAAAGCATCCACCTGCCAATGCAAGAGACACAGGGCTGATTCCTGGGTCAGGAAGATCCCCTGGAGAAGGAAATGGCAACCCACTCCAGTATCTTGCCAGGGAAATCCCATGGGAAAAGGAGCCTGGTAAGCTACCATCCATGGGGTCGCAAAGAGCTGGACATGACTAAGTGACTGAGCATGCACACCTCAAGTAGAGAAAGCCCACATGCAACAACGAAGACCCAGCACAGCCAAAAAAAAAAAAAAAAAAAAACCAAAAGGCAAGCTGTTGTAACAGTTGCTGGTGAAATATTAATATCAATAAAAGCCTTAAGTGTGACTTACACATCAGATAGATCATCCAGCTGAATATTCTCTCCACATTTTCTTAATTTTACTTGTCACTTGCAATTTTACTTGCCACATTTTACTTGTCAATCATTTATGCACTCAATAGATATTTATTAAGCACAGTGTAACTAATAAAAGCCATAAGCATATTCATGATTACTTGTACACACATAAAACTTCTGTAAACAGTTAGTTTTAAAGCATGACCTAAACTTGAGTTGTTAAACATAAAATCTATAACAAAAAGCATTAAATTTTTTGTCTTCCTTAAGCTTTCAACCACGACCATGTACTTGACACATGGCAGGCACTCAAACGTTTGTCCTGTGATATGCATTAAACCTGACTTCCTTAGATAGCTAAGAGCACCAGTCCCAGCTTCTCCTTGAAGTTTAAATCCAAATGACACTAGAATGGTCATATTAACCCGAGTTTCAAGTTTTCAAATCCTACATTTTGACTACAAAGTAGTTTTGCAAGCCATCTTTTGATTAGGAAAAAACAAACTGCAAAACATTGAGAATAAAAGTTACCTAGAAATGTGAGCCCTGAGCAATGAAATGGTCTGATATCGAAAGTGACCTTGAGGTTTCTCTCTCAACCTCAGAGAACCTCAGGAAGAAATAGCAAAATTAATGGTGGAAATAAAGTAAGATAGGTGTTTAAAATGGTCTGAAATGTTATCTATTTTTAATGATCTCGGATGCTAGGAACCCCAGGAAGCAAAGTCAAATTTAAAAATAACCAGTGAGCCTTTACTTGGTACCATAACTCACAAAGTTTCTAAACTTCCTTGTATCACCATTTGCAATGTATCATGAGAGCATTAGCATCCCCATTGCTTAGGAATCAAACAGGAACAGAAAGAAGAATTGCAAAAGGGCAGGCAAGTAATAATAAAAGATCACCAAACATAAGCTAAATGAATAAATAACTGAAGCCAAAGGTCAATCTACAGAATTTCAGGAGAATCTGTTCATATCATATTTGTTCGTATATCAATTTCATTCAATCAACCAAACTTTACTGAACCCCTAATATTAGTCAGAGTTGGACTGTGAAGAAGGCTGAGCGCCGAAGAATTGATGCTTTTGAGCTGTGGTGTTGGAGAAGACTCTTGAGAGTCCCTTGGACTGCAAGGAGATCCAACCAGTCCATTCTGAAGGAGATCAGCCCTGGGATTTCTTTGGAAGGAATGATGCTGAAGCTGAAACTCCAGTACTTTGGCCACCTCATGCGGAGAGTTGACTCATTGGAAAAGACTCTGATGCTGGGAGGGATTGGGGGCAGGAGGAGAAGGGGACGACAGAGGATGAGATGGCTGGATGGCATCACTGACTCGATGGACGTGAGTCTCAGTGAACTCCGGCAGTTGGAGATGGACAGGGGGGCCTGGCGGGCTGCGATTCATGGAGTCGCAAAGAGTCGGACACAACTGAGCGACTGATCTGATCTAAATATTAGTCAGGTACTGAGCTGGATGGCTGGCATTCCAGAAGCTTGGCACTCCGTAGATCGTGCTAGAAATGTCTATTGATCTCAAATTATGAATAAATTGTCTCATCTATATTCATAAACTTAAAATGCATGCTAGTCTTTCTACATCTCTCTGTCTCTAATTCATTCATCCAGTCTGTCATTGGCTTATCCAACACAGATTTAATCATTTAACCTATGCCAGATATTTCCCTAGGTTCAAAGGATACCCAAATTAACAGAATACAGCACCTGCCTATAAAGAGGCAAGGATTTTTAATAATTTCTGGTTAAATATGATAGGCACAATAATTACTGCATTAACATGATGCTATAAAAGATACCAGCAAGAGGCAGAGAGGTTGGAGATGGATTTTTAAAGATTTGTGGGGGGAAAGGGAGGGGTCATTCAATTTGGGTTCCTAAGTATGTGTAGGAGCTTCCTCAGCAAAGGAGATGGAGGAAGGGCATTCCTGATTGAGAGCAGGACATGGGGAGGAGCAGAGGAGCAAGAGTGTGCAGACGGTAAGGGCAGGAGAGCGGGACCGCAACACGCTGGGCAGATGACCCAGTTCACTCTTCAGAGTCAGGCACGAGCGGGAGGAGGTTACTACTACTAAGTCACTTCAGTCGTGTCTGACTCTGTGTGACCCCTAGACGGCAGCCCACCAGGCTCCCCCGTCCCTGGGATTCTCCAAGCAAGAACACTGGAGTGGGTTGCCATTTCCTTCTCCAATGCATGCAAGTGAAAAGTGAAAGGGAAATTGCTCAGTCGTGCCCAACTCTTTGCGACCCCATGGACTGCAGCCTACCAGGCTCCTCCATCCATGGGGTTTTCCAGGCAAGAGTACTGGAGTGGGGTGCCATCGCCTTCTCCGAGGAGGAGGTTAGGGACTGCCAAAAGTTCAAGCTCAGCTCAGTCACCAGACTGCTTTCAGATACCAACATCCTAACTTTATCAAGCAAGTCTCGGAAAACAAGCCGAAGGGCAAGTCTACCAACACACAAAGAGCTATTTCACTTTGCTTAGAGAAGAAACACAGTCCTATTGATTGGGCTAAATTTTGAGTGGGCATGGAAATGTTTGGCAAATAGAGACATAGGAAATCACTTCTTAGGCCATATTTAAGATTCGTTTGTCATTCCTCCATGCATTTATTCAACCCCTTCACATCATTTTCTGCGAGATGCCAAGCACCGTGTTAGACCCTTTGAGCATAAATAATAATGAAAATAGGGAATTCCCTGGAGGTCCTGGGGTTAGGACTCAGCCCTTTTACCTCCAGGGCCCAGGTTCCATCCCTGGCTGGAGAACTAAAATCCTGCAAGCTGCATGGCAGGGTCAAAAAATAATTATTAATAATAATATTAATAGCAACAACAGTAATGAAAATAGACATATACAGGTTTAATAGTGCGTGTGTGTGTTTGTGACCCTATGGACTCTAGTCCCCTAGTGTCCTCTGTCCATGAGATTTTCCAGGCAAGAATAAAGTTAACCAAACAATATAAGTGCAGGGTATGAGAGATAGCTTATATCAGGGACCTTGGATCTGGCCTGGCTGGAGGGGTCTAGGCCTTAGAACTGAAGCTCCATGGAGAGTTGACTTGTGGTATTTCACTGGGTAAGTCCATTGGATGATGTCCAAACAAAGCTAATAGCCCCATTCCACGAAGCAGGTTCCGGTCCATGGAGTTGCTGCACCTCCCAAGGATGTGACTTTCTGCCTGAATACACATGGACAGGAGGGGAAGAAACTCCTGCAGGTGACAGAACTCATTCCCTGGTCACCACCTCTGTTGGGCTTCGCAGGCAGCTCAGTGGTAAAGAGTTCACCTGCCAGTACAGGAGACACAGGAGACGTGGGTTCAATCCCTGGGTTGGGAAGATACCCTGAAGTAGAAAATGGCAACCCATTCCAGTATTCTTGCCTGGAAAATTCCATAGACAGAGGAACCTGGCGGGTTCCAGTCCATAGGGTCAAAAAAAGTCAGACACAGCTGAGCGTGCATGCATGTACCTGTCAGTCTAGAGCAACCCCTGAATCCTGTCCATAAAACTCAAAAGAGAAAGGAAAACAAATGCATCTCACTGAACAAAAATCGCAAAGCTGTGGCTGACTCCATCACTTCTCTCAGTAGACGGAAAATTCAAGTGTTATGCCTGTATATAATTACCCATCACAGCTTGAATACTAAATTACTGATTTCGCAGGTGTGACATATTCCACATACAAATATTGCAATAATATAAAATGATAGTTGAACAATAGATTTCATGGATAAAATAGATGAGTAATAGAAACCTTTTGCTGCTGTTTTATTGTATGCATTATAAGGATACGTGTGCACGCGTGTGTGCTCAGTCATGTCTGACTCTTTACGACCCCATGGACTCTGGCCTACGAGGCTCCTCTGTCCATAGGATTCTCCGGACAAGGATACTGGTGTGGGTTGCCATGATATATACTCTACAAATTTATAATTGCTTTGAAGATAGGCTTTATATATTGGATATCTTTTCCTATGGTTACAAAATCTCTGCCATTTTCACAGGTTTCCCCTTTCACCGTTTCCTGAAGGTCCAAAGAAATATTGGACAAGGAGTCAAGAAAAGCAGATTCTTTCTCGGAGTCCGCAACAAACTACTTTCTGCGGACAAAGTTGTTTAATTCCTGCTCAATGCTCTCATCTAGAATACATGAACCTACCCCCACTGAATTCCCAGCCTGCAGGGGAAAACCTTGGATTCTGAGTTAAGAGATTAGAGTCTAGTTCTTCCACTAACTGGCAATTTACTTTGGGTAAATCACATACACTCACTGAGACCAAGTTAATTCACCTGTAAAGGAGCCCTTAATTCCACCTGCCTCATAAATTTGTCCTGAATCAAGTAAACCAAAGTGGTTCACAAAAGACACTACTTATGGTAGCATAATGTATTATTAATTAGGATCAAAGAAGATCACAAAGATCTTATAACCCTAGTACTTTGAGGAACATGTAATACGTGTGACCTAGAATTTCTTATGCAGCCAACCAGAATGTATGCGTTTTTCACAATCAAACTTCAAGCTCTGGGACATTTTAGGGCTACTTCATTTTATCATAAGCTGGGGAAAGACTGAGGGGTCCCAAGCAGCAGGATGCCTGGGGAACCCAGGTTGCTCTGTGCTGGGAATATCCTCGGAAGAGCAAATAACGATGAGACTCAATGACTGATGACTAACCTGATGCTACTCCCAAACTAAGGAACATTGAAATCAAAGAATGAGGACCTCTCTTCTGCCCCCAGACTCTAAGGTTTAACAGCAAAGAGAACCTCCTGTCAATCTCCCGCAGCTATGGTTAAACCCATTCAATACTCAGACCAAGAGTTGTTCAGCAAGAACCAGGTAGAACCTTCCTAGGCTAACGACACACAAACTTCAGGGTGGCTTTTGAAAGAGTCTCAGTTCCTAAATCCAAGTTCACCTACTTCACCGCCTCTCTCAATCCTTCAAACATGTTAGAAGCACTCCACCTCCTCCAAGTTGACCCACTGGTGCACAGCGCAGTTGGCAAAAAGAGAGAGCGAGAGAACAAGCCGCCCGCGTATCCCCAAGTGTCCCCAGCATGTCGGACAGTGGGAGAAACAGCAGCTGGCACCTTCCTTATTTGGCCTTGATTGGAGCATGTGCTGGTGTCCACCGCAGCCATGCCAAACCAGACCACAAGGACACAGGCTTGAATTCTGCAGCCTAAGTTCCCCGGGTTACTTTTATAGCTCTGCTATAGTAGTTACTTTTTTTTTTTAAGGTCAAGATTTACATGTTTATTTTGACTGGTGTTTCTTGGCCTAATCCAGATTAAGGGGAAAAAAAAGAATGAAAAACTGACACAAATAGATTAGTAGTTTGCAAGTGAAATCTACAGCTCATTTTGGGAACTCTCTCGTGAGAACTTTGCTTTATTTTATTGAAAAGAGCAAGGAAGAGGGACATTTCTGTTCAGCTTGGGGAGCTCAAAGAGCCAGTCCCAGAGAAGAACATCTGTTTGGCGAACACAAAGGAACATAACACCTGCAAACTGCCTGTGTTTACTCTGGGACTGGTTGTCCATTATCCTCTGAAAAAATGTTTCGGAGCTGGAAACGAGCTGTTTGTGCCAAGAAAGTCTGGGGTGATAACACAGCCTGTTTGCCTTGGAAATCTCCCGGTCCCAGCATGGGCGGGCCCTGCTGAGCCAAGAGAGCTCTGGAACATTTTTCTGCCTAGCGCCTCTTTGCTAAAACCCTTACAAGTTTGGAACTGGAGACCAGAGAAGGGGCTTTGGGGGCTGAGAGTGTGGAGGATGACTGCTGGGCTTCAGGATGTGGTTATGATATTATTTATTCCTCTGTGATGATTTTCTGGCAAGGCTTTGCCTGTCTTAGCCTCTGGACCAAGTTGCGCGTATCAAAAACAACACCAAAACAAACCATTTTAACACCCACACTTACAGGAAACTTTACCCCAGGGGCTCCAAGTGCTTTTCAAAGAACAAGAAGGCCTGCTGTGTGCAGCTCTGCCCTTGGCAGCTGTGGCTGTCAGCCCCGAGCACAATTTATTGTGTCTTCCTTGAAGCATTCTTGGTCTAGAAAGAAGAATCCCCAAAGAGACCTCACTCAAAGCAGTGGACGCCCTCAGAAGAAGACTTCCCACCAAAAGGCAAACCCCCCCACACTGCTGGGAGCCCCCAAACCCAACAGCATCCCCTGTCACTACTCTGAGTCAAACTTGCAGCTGGAATCTGATGAGGGTGGTAAATGTCATTGGCTTGGGGACAATTTGAAGCCTAGAATGAAGAGACGTAAGAAGTGTGTGGACAGTGATAAGAGAACAGACTCTATGATTTCAATACCTTTAGACCATGAAATTTTGGCATCTTATGTCCCTGGATATGTTCCAGAGTCTCCTGGTTTATAGTCTTTGAGAACTTGAATAGAATTTGCATCCTGCTGTTGTGTGAAAATTGTATAAATCTTAATTATGTTGAGTTGGTTCACAGTACTTTTCTGCTACTATAGGTCTATATAGGAAGATACAAGTGAAAGTCACTCAGTCATGTCCGCCTCTTTGCAAGTCCATGGACTACACAGTCCACGAAATTCTGCAGGCCAGAATACTGGAGTGGGTAGCCTTTCCCTTCTCCAGGGTATCTTCCCAACCCAGGGATCAAACCCAGGTCTCCCGCATTGCAGGCAGATTCTTTATCAGGTGAGCCACAAGGGAAGCCCATAGGTCTATATAGATCTACTATATCCTTCTACTTTTATGTCTATTTATTTGATTAATTTTTGAGAATCTGATATTGAAAATTCAACTAAAAATCTTAATTTATCTACCTAAAAAATATCTGTAATATATAGTTGAACTGTGTGTAACTTTGTTCAGAATTTTCCAAGTCTCCTATAAATGTGCTACCATACTTTCATAATTTAAAAACAAAATTAAAAAGAAAGAAAAAAAGAAGTGTGTGGGAAAACAGCAGAGCTTACATTTATATGAATTTCAACTTAAGGCCAGCCTATACAACTGGCCCTTTGCATGCCTTTCCTCATACAATTTGAGAAAACAATTCTATTCTTATTTCATAAGCCCGGAAAAGAAGGGTTAGGAAGTTTAAGCAGTTCTCCCAGAGTCATGTTATTCAGTTAGAAGCACTAGGGTTTCAACCCAGGCCTGTCTGGATTTTTTCCAATCTCAGGTGGCCTGCAAAAGGTTGACATGCATTGATATTCCTATTGCCTGCAATTTTATTCTGAAAAGACCCAGAGCATGCTGGGATGTTTGTCTGTTTTTAATGTCTCAACCTGGTCTCCATTCCTTCCCTCAAGCTTTCTTGTCTCAATCTGAGAACAGAAAGAAGGCAAAGGCATAATGGAAATCCAGGCTTGTTTCACACAAGAATTGTAGTACATAATTGCCTATATGCTTACTGTATTAGTTAAGGATGTTCTATTCAACCCTGTAAGAGAAAGAGACCAATAAGGATAGAGGAGATTGAGAGATGGAAGTGGCTGGTGAGACACGTTAAACAGATAAATGAGTAGAGCACATGAGTACTGGTGGTGGGGGGAGGGATGAAGTATTCAAAGTTACACTAAAGCATTAAGGTACTCACAATCCACCAGGCCTTAAGCTGGCCACTCACTGGGAACACCTATTCTGGCCCTATCAATTTTCTGCTTGCAGCACACAGATAAAAGCCAGCGGGCCAAGTGGCAAGGTGCATATGCGACCAGGCAAACTGGCCTGGGCGTCTCGTAAAAGCAAGTTTGGGTTTGCCTCACACACTGTTCCTGTGCTGCCCCCTTGCTCATTATGAGCTCTGGCCTAGCTCACAACCCAGCAGGGAAACAGAAACAGAGATTGAGAGGCACAGAGAGACAGTGAGCATTGCCTAACACAGGACTCAAGGGAGTGTGGCCCTGTCACCGTGTATGTACCCACCTTAAGTGTGTTAACCTTCCATCTCATTGCTTCTCGTTATGAGTTTACTAACCCAAGTGTTTATTAACTCACTGTGTTTATTGACTGCTGCAGTGACCGCTGTGGTAGGTGGTTTGGTGATACCCTTGGAGGGCACCATTGCATCAGGGTGAATCCCCACTTAACATATGACCTTCAAGAGTCAACTCGTCTTTAGTATTTTGTGGTTCTTAATCTTCAAAACATAGGAAACCCTGGTGGAATGAATAAATGGCAAAGAAAAGTAAGTAAACTAAGGAAGATTAATGTGATTTTTTTTAAAGATAATATTTATTAATTACTTCCTAAAAGTAAACATACCACTGGAATTTGTATTCAACTTCCCAGGTAGCTCAAATGGTAAAGAATCTCAAATGGTAATGCAATGCGGGAGACACATGTTTGATCCCTGGGTCCGGAAGATCCCCTGGAGAAGGAAAAGGCAATCCAGTCTTGTATTCTTACCTGGAGACTTCCATGCACAGAGAAGCCTGGTAGGCTAAGTCCATGGGGTGGCAAAGAGTTGGCCATGACTGAACAACTAACACACATTTAAAAACCCATTCCCTGTTCTTTAGACTCAGCCTGTCAGTAGGCTTTCTTACTGAAAGCCCTTACATCTGTGTGGAACCAGTGTGAGTGTTATGCTGACTTTGTAAGGTTCTCACAACATATGTGAGTCTTCCTATTTTACAAATGAGTAAACTGTGCTCAAGCAGGTAGAGAAAATTGCTTAAGGCTAGATTGCTACCAAAAAAAAAAGTCCAGACCTCGAATTCGAAGTAAATATTCTATTACACCATATGTACATTGAAATATATATAGATTCCCAACCACATGTGAATTGAAAGATAGATAAGGAAGAAAGAGAAATAAAGTGGATGTGATGAATGATTTAATATTTATATTTTACATATATGGTATATACAGTAGTTGTTCAGCCACTAAGTCGCATCTGACTCTTTGTGATCCCATGGACTGCAGCACACCGGGCTTCCCTGTCATTCACTATCTCCTGGAGCTTGCTCAAACTCATGTCCATTGAGTCCATGATGCCATCCAACTATCTTATCCTCTGTGGTCCCCTTCTCCTGCCTTCAGTCTTTCTCAGCATTAGAGCCCAAATAAGAATAAGCCAGGGAACAGGAGACGAACTGAACATCCAGCGTGCAGGTCACTGTGCGTGCATGTGATATTGTGATTTATAACAAGAAACATATATTTGATCTTCATCCCCATTTCGGTCACCAAGTTTCTAAAACCCTTGGAATCTGTGTTAATGAGGTCACTTTTGGAAAGTTCTTAGGTAGCCTAAGGATAGGAGCTGGTTGCCAAGGGAGACTCAGAGGATCGGAACTTTCAACCTCACCCTCCAATTTGGGGTAGGGGAGGAGCCAGCAGTTGAGTTCAATCTGGCCACTAAGATAATCAACATGATTCCTAATGAAGCTACGGTAAAACCCCAGAAGGACAAGCTTTGGAGAGTCTATCTTATGCATCTCATCTGGTTGTTACTGAATTATGTCCCTTTACAATAAACAGGTAATGTCAGAAGTAAGATCTCTCTCTAAGTGCTGTGACAAGCTCTGGAAAATTAATCAAACCCGAGGAAGATGTCATGAAAACACCCAATGTGTAGCTGGCTGGTTAGAAGTGCAGATGAAAATCTAGGCTTTCAATTGGCATCTGATGTGGGTAGAAGTCTTGTAGACCTGAACTCTTAACCAGTGGGAGCTGACACTGCTGCTAAGTCGCTTCAGTCGTGTCCAACTCTGTGTGACCCCATAGACGGCAGCCCACCAGGCTCCCCCGTTCCTGGGATTCTCCAGGCAAGAACACTGGAGTGGGTTGCCATTTCCTTCTCCAATGCATGAAAGTGAAAAGTGAAAGTGAAGTCGTTCAGTCGTGTCTGACTCTTCGAAACCCCATGGACTGCAGCCCATCGGGCTCCTCCGCCCATGAGGTTTTCCAGGCAAGAGTACTGGAGTAGGGTGCCATTGCCTTCTCCCGGGATTTGACACTATCTCTGGGTAAATAGTGTCAAAACTGAGTTGAATTGTAGGACACTGAGCTGATGTGGGAGAATTGCTTGGTGGTGTGGGGGACAAAACCAACAGACCTTGTCATGCATCGTCTCATTAAAGTTTGTCATCATGGATCCAAATGACAGATGAGAACACTGAGGCGCAGAGAGCTGAAGACCTCTGCCTGACATCCCATGAGTCACTAAGGGAGGCTGATGGGTAAGGAAGATAGTGGGAAAGCCTTTGGGGCAAGGATTCAATGGAAATTCCATGAAAGATGCACCAAGCTTTTGCATCAATTTTTATTTGAAAATAGGATTCTGTAACTTATAAGGACACAAGATACCCAAAATTGAGAGAATTAAAGCTGAACATACTAGCTTGAAAAATGCAACCCAAAGGTTAATGGGAACGTAAAGGACAATCAGAGATGAGAATGTCCAAAAGGTGCTTTCAAATGGTCTAAACTTGTAGCAAATTCAACCCCACTGCAGTTATCCCAAATTGTTTCACCCACAACAGCATGCAGTTGGTACCCAGAAATTCCCTCACACTGTAGTACCAACAGTGTGGGTATGAACTTCCTGGTGGGGTAGTTGGGGGAGGGGGGAGGCTTGGGGAAGAGATAAGAAGGTGGCAAGAAGAGAAAGTATAATTTAATTGGTCAAATCTGAGACCCTGGAGTGAGTTCTTTGAAGAAGATGCCAAACCAAAATCCTACTGCATTAGAACGATGGCCACCATATGCAAAATGGCCTTTGAATTGGGAGGGTCACACTTCCTCTTTTGCCTTCTCCAATGGGGAAACCATTCATACACATTCCCTGAGCCAGATGCAGAGTTCTCCACTGAAGCTGCTCCTGTAAGTTTTCAGTCAATGCCATTAGCATCCCATCTGCCACAGCTATGAAGCTCCCAGAAACTGTGCAATTAGAAAAATAATAATAATAAGGTTGAGTTTATGTTTGGCTGAACCCTGTGCTCACTGTGTGGCCTTGGGCCTGTCAGATGACCTGCTTGTATCCTGAGAAGTCAAACCAGCTGGGAAATTGAGTAAGAAACAGTGGCCTCCCTGGAAAACAGATGCTACAGCTGAGCTGAACATTTTTTTTTTTTTAGTAAATAAATTAGGGGCCAAGGAAAGGAGGGAGGGAGTGGTGAGTTGTTTTGAATATTCAGGAGTAGCTCCAAGCTGAGAACAAACTAGAACCTCTTTCCAGAATGATCACCAGGTCTCCTGTGGTCAATCTGGTTGCCAGCCTCAGCAAACACTATTGGACCACAGATGACCTCTCATTCAACAATTGAACCCTTGACATGAAGGTCCTTGGGGATCATATTTGTTAAAATATCACCTCACTGAAACTATCCAGGTGGCTAGCAAAGATCACAAGCCCCCTTCACCCTGGCATGCCCTGTTTGGCTCCGGTGTTTATTTTGGCCAGCACCTTCCTTGGTGCGTGCGTGCTAAGTCACTTCAGTTCAGTTCAGTTCAGTTCAGTTGCTCAGTCGTGTCCAACTCTTTGCGACCCCATGAATCGCAGCACGCCAGGCCTCCCTGTCCATCACCAACTCCCGGAGTTCACTGAGCCTCACGTCCATCGAGTCAGTGATGCCATCCAGCCATCTCATCCTCTGTCGTCCCCTTCTCCTCCTGCCCCCAATCCCTCCCAGCATCAGAGTCTTTTCCAATGAGTCAACTCTTCGCATGAGGTGGCCAAAGTACTGGAGTTTCAGCTTTAGCATCATTCCTTCCAAAGAAATCCCAGGGCTGATCTCCTTCACAATGGACTGGTTGGATCTCTTTGCAGTCCAAGGGACTCTCAAGAGTCTTCTCCAACACCACAGTTCAAAAGCATCAATTCTTCAGCACTCAGCCTTCTTCACAGTCCAAGTCTCACATCCATACATGACCACAGGAAAAACCATAACCTTGACTAGACAGACCTTTGTTGGCAAAGTAATGTCTCTGCTTTTGAATATGCTATCTAGGTTGGTCATAATTTTCCTTCCAAGGAGTTGTCAAGTTGCTTCAGTCGTATCCAACTCTTTGAAACACTATGGACTGTAGCCCACCAGATTCCTCTGTCCATGAGGATTCTCCAGGCAAGAATACTGGAGTGGGTTGTCATGCCCTCCTCCAGGGGATCTTCCTGATCCAGGGATCAAACCCAGGTCTCCTGGATTACAGGTGGATTCTTTACCATTAGTGCCACCTGAGAAGCCCAAGGGATGCCCCTAGTATACTTATTAAACAATTAGTCTTGTCAGTCTTTAAGGAAGTGGAGTATATCCTGTCAGATATTCTCTGTAGATATGATGAGATTACAAGACAAAGGCTCAGGACGTCATAGTAATAGCTTCAGATAGCTCACACCCTGATTACTGGGACCAGGCTGAACTCTTTTTTCCTTGTTCCTGCCTTCCTGCCTCCAGGCTCACCACACTCCAGCCCACCTCCAAGCTCCTATCTGCAGGATCTTTCTAAAATACAAGCGTGGGGAATTCCTTGGCGGTCCAGAAGCTAGGACACCAGGCTTTCACTGAGGAGGGCCTGAGTTCAATCCCTAGTTGGGGAACTAAGATCCTGCAAGCGGCCAAAAAGTAAAAAAGTAAGGTGCGACCAAAAAGTAAAGTCTTTTAAAAAATTAAAATGTCTTCTTTTTAGATTGACCCTTGATCATTATGTAGTGTTCTCCTTGTCTCTTGTGACAATCTTTAAAGTCTATTTTGTCTGATATGAGTCTTACTGTACCATTTGTCCTTGGATTTCCATTTGAATGAAATCTCTTTTTCCATTCCCTCACTTTCAGTCTGTATTCACTTTGCTGTAGTAGAAAATAACAAAGCATTTAAAAGCAACTATACTCCAATAAGGAGAAGGCAATGGCACCCCACTCCAGTACTTTTGCCTGGAAAATCCCATGGATGGAGAAGTCTGGAGGGCTGCAGTCCATGGGGTTGCTAAGAGTCAGACACGACTGAGCGACTTCCCTTTCACTTTTCACTTTCATGCATTGGAGAAGGAAATGGCAACCCACTCCAGTGTTCTTGCCTGGAGAATCCCAGGGACGGCAGAGCCTGGTGGGCTGCCGTCTCTGGGGTCGCATAGAGTCGGACACGACTGAAGCGACTTCGCAGCATATTCCAATAAAATTTTTTTAATTAAATTTAAAATAAATAAATTAAAGTACACAAATTAAATAAAGATAATGAAATACAAACTGGACCTTATGGTTTCCCCCATTGCCCGGCACAATTAACTCCAGCTCAACCATGTTAGGCTCTTCTTGATCTGTGCCCAGTCCACCTTTCCTGCCCTCCCCCCACTCCCATCATACCTTACCACACTCCCCCCCCCTTGCCGTTTGCTGAATACACCATACTCTCCATGTCTTCCAACATTTTCTCTTGCCTGCCTGAAACTCTTTTCTCAACTGGCCGACAACTATTGGCTTACCCTTGGGGCTCCAACACCCTCTGTTCTCTGAATCCTTCCCTGTTGATTGCTCTCCATCCCACACAGGTCCCTCTCGCATCTTAAGAGAACCACTGTGATACTGGGCTACCCTGTATGATGACCACTTGGACGTTTCTCTTCCATTCTGAATGGTTGTGGCCTCAGGACAAAATAGAGCCTTGTTTATCTCCATGCCTAGCCAAGGGCTGGCCATATGTACTGGTGTTCTGCAGCTATCAAATAAAAAATAAAATCAAGGTGCTTTGTTTTGTTTTTTACCCCTCCTCAGATTTATCAGTTCCCTGGTTTCCTTCACCAATAAAGGTGTTAATATATTAACATTATGTTAGTATATCAAATAAGTAATGAAAATCTGATCGAATACTGAAAAATAGCTCTTCTTTTGGAGGTTCCATCTAGTGCAAAAGTCTGTAATTCTCTAAATCCCAGACAGAAAAAAGTTAAGATTGGGAGTGTTAAAAGATAAGCCAGGGTGTATTAAAATGTTTGAGTTTATTTGAGCAAAAAATGGATTTCAATCAGACAACAACAAACTGGAAGTGGTTAAGAGCAGTCCTGGGACCCAAGCTAGAGAAAAAAACTTAAAGAAACTACAGGAAACAAAGAAAGGAAATAATTTGAGTGGCTATAGCTTTAAGCCTAGCTGGCTGTTGGTGCTTAGTGTTTGATCTTATAAACTTGAGGTATTTACAGGCTTAGATAGGCTGCCTGAGTTTCCCAGGCTGTGCTAGTGGTAAAAACAAAAAACAAACAAACAAACAAAAAACCTGCCTGCCAATGCAGGAAATGTAACAGGTTCAATCCCCGGGTGGAGAAGCTTCCCTGGAGGCAGGCGTGGAAACCCACCCCAGAACAGCCCCTCTGGGCTCTCACAGAGCGTGAGGTAATGCTGAGCCATCAACTTGTCTTGAATGTTACAAGTATCTACAAGATTCTCACAGACTCCCATCTTCATGCCTCCGAGTATACATATTGCAACACATTTTTGAGGGCTGGCTTTTGTTTCAAGACAAATAGATGCTGAGGGGGAAAATACTTTCAAAAATTATTTTCCTTCAAGGTGGGTGGCAAGAAGCATCGAGAAACAAATGCGTGAACTTGCCTTTTGAACTGAAATATGCCAAAGAAATACTTGCTTTTCCACCAGTCTTGGGGCTCACTCATTACCTTCTCAAGGTCAGGGAAGAATCAGCGATAGAAACACAGACACTGCTATTCAAAGCCCATGGTTTTCTTTTAGAACTTACCTTTGGCAGGAAACCAGGCAAGTTTCTGACTGTGGGAAGCTGACAGAGGCAGCGTGTGGACTTAGAGGAGCGCTAGCTGATCCATAGACTTAGGCTGGGGACCTTTGTCTTGTCAGCCTGCCAAACCTCCCCATTCTTGGCCCTCACTGTCTCCTCCCCAACCTACTGCCATTCAAATTACTAAACCATTGTCTTTTCCTGCCTCTGCAAATCTGAGCTTTTGCCCTGTGAGGCTCAGGTCTAAGCTTGCTTCTTAAACAATGGATCCAAGTGCCATGTGGGCAGGGACTGTGTACTTTTTAGTCAACCATGCATTGCTTGGACCCAGCACCCAGCCAGCACCTGGGGCAGAGCCGGCACTCAAGAAATGTTTGTTGAAAAATAAAAGCCAGGTTCTACGGTCTTCTTTGTGATTCCTGATCCTGTCTCTTCTTTGTGATTCCTGATCCATTCACTACAGTTTCAAGCCAAGAAAAGATAGCCCAACACCCCAAGTGTGTATTCTTCAAATACCTTTGCAATTGATGCTTTCCAATTGACTGTGAAAAAGAATAAACTCCCATGACCAGGAAGACAGAAAGAGAGAACTTGCTTACCTGGCCCCAGGCTCAGTAAACCCACCAGTACAGATGAAATTGCTCATAAAGGCCCATCCCAGGGAGCCTGGTAGAGGAGGAAATTACTGTTAACTTAGTCATCCTTTTTTATTCAAGGTGGTGATTTTGCTGAGGCTGGTTTTGACCCACTGATCTTCCCTATAGAGCTTACCTCTTACTTTGAAAACAATTGTGTTTTCAATCTTCTTTTACTTATTCACCTGCTTCTTCTTAGAATTTTTAATTTTCAGATTCTTTTCCTATCTAACACATCATTGTAAATCAAGTATACTCCAATATAAAATGAAGATTAAATTAAAAAATAAAGACCTTAGCTTATACCAAAGTTTTCAATATCTGCAAGTCTTCTTTAGGGCATGTAATTAAAATACTTCAAAGGTCTTTGTATTCATTTTCTCAGGCCGCTGTAACAAAATATCAAGAGCTTGGTAGCTTAAACAGCAAAAATAGATTCATTCCCTCATAGTTCAGGAGGCTGGAAGTCTGCTTTCAAGGTGTCAGTAGGGTTGGTTCCTCCTGAGCCCTCTCTCCCTGGTATGTAGACTTCTCCCTGTGTCTTCACGTTGCCTTCTGTCTATACCTGTCTGCCTCTGGGTCCAAATTTCCCCATTTCATAAAGACATCAGTCACACTGCCTTAGGGCCTGCTATTGCTGCTGCTAAGCCGCTTCAGTTGTGTCCGACTCTGTGAGACCTCATAGATGGCAGCCCACCAGGCTCCCCCGTCCCTGGGATTCTCCAGGCAAGAACACTGGAGTGGGTTGCCATTTCCTTCTCCAATGCAGGAAAGTGAAAAGTGAAAGTGAAGTCTCTCAGTCGTGTCCGACTTTCTGCGACCCCATGGACTGCAGCCCACCAGGCTCCTCCGTTCATGGGATTTTCCAGGCAAGAGTACTGGAGTGGGGTGCCATTGTCTTCTCCATTCAGAGGTACTAAGGGTGATAATTCCAATATATTTTTGGGGAGGAGACACATTCAACCTGTAACAGTCTCTCTGTATTATTTGAAACACCTGTGCTGAGAGTTAGCTGCACAATATAAAGAAACATTTTCCCCTCATAGAGCTGAATGTTAACTCATAGAGATCACCAACTCTTTTAACTTCAACTCCCAAACAAATATAATGACTAAAGAAACAAAGACTATATCCCCAAATGTCTAACCACCCTCTGAAGCAACCCAATCTTGCCTGCTGAACTTGCCCACTTCTATATATCAATAACCTTTTCTACTGGCTTCTACATTATTGGACCTGATATCTCTGAGTCAGGCCTGTGAATTTAAAGTAAACCAGTGGCCTTGACCAGGACTTCCCTGGTGGCTCAGACAGTAAAGCGTCTGTCTACAATGTGGGAGACCCGGGTTTGATCCCTGGGTTGGGAAGATCCTCTGGAGAAGGAAATGACAATCCACTCCAGGACTATTGCCTGGAAAATCCCATGGACAGAGGAGCCTGGTAGGCTACAGTCCATGTGGTTGCAAAGAGTTGGACACAACTGAGCGACTTCACTTTCACTTTCAGTGGCCTTGAGTCTAGGTAAATCCAACCAAAGAGAAGCAAATTAGATTGCAACACCACCCTGCTAGCCAGTTCAAGCTATTGTAAAAGGCCAATAAGATGTGTCTTTCAGTGCGTACCAGCGGTCCTCTTAATGGCAGCGTCTAACTCTATCTTAAGTAGGATAAACAAAAGCTTCTCTGAATTCCTGGGAAAATGGAACCAACGCCTTCCTCTTAGACTTGGAAAACTAAAGAAAACATTTTCCTAGGTTCCAAAGACGTTACAAATCCCTTGTTTTCTGTTATTCTCCTTCCACAAGATTTTTTTTTTTAGTATAATTGCTTTACAATGTTGTATTAGTTTCTGCTGTCCAACAAAGTGGATCAGCCATATGTATACATATATTGCCTCCTTCTCGGACCTTCTTTCTACTCCCACCCCTCTAGGTCGTCACAGAGCAGCAGGCGGAACTCCCTGTGCTATACGGCAGCTTTCCATTAGCTAGCTATTTCCATGGTAGTGTATAAATATCAATGCAACTCTCAGTTCATCCCACCCTCTTCTCCCCACCATGTCCACATCCATTCTCTATGTCTGTGTCTCTATTTATGCTTTGCAAATAGGTTCGTCTGTACAATTTTTCTAGATTCCATATATATGGTGCAGTAATATATATTTGTTTTTCTCTTTCTGACATTGCACTAGGTATAACAGACACTAGGTCCATCCACATCTCTACAAATGGCCCAGTTCTGTTCCTTTTTAGGGCTGAGTACAGAGTTTTGAAAGTTATTTAAAATGGGGAATCAAGGAAAGCATGAGGCACAGGAAGCAGTTAGGAGCAAATGAACCATGTTCCCTGGGAGACGTGCTCATGCTGACATATATGTCTTCCCACTTGAATTTTATAATTGTTAATCACAAAAGCATGTGACAAGTGAGGAGGATCAGAATCATAAGAGTTTCACAAATCCGATAATTCTTCATGAAGTCAATAACCGGGCTCCAGGCGCTGGAGAAATGAATATCCTGTCCGTACTCCCAGACTAGTGAGCCAGATGCACAAGGGAGTAGATAGTAGTGACACCAGGAGGGGACAAGGACCCCTGAGATGCCCTGGACCACCCAGGTATATTGGGATGGGCCCCCTAAGTACCTAGGGGGGTGGGGAGAAGTCATCTGGAAGACCCAGGACAATGGCAAAAGCTACTCAGAAACTCATTATGCCCCCAACTTGATAATTTTGTCATATGCAAACGCTTTCTCCATTTCTTGAGAAACTGCCCTATTTCTTCCTTTCTCAAAGAGACTGGAATGCCAAGTAGTTGACTCGCACACATAACTGTCAGTGAAGCATAGCCTTTCATTTTTCATTGAATTATGTGATACTAAGTCACTTCAGTCATGTCCAACTCTGTGGCCCTATGGACGATAGCCCACCAGGCTCCTCTGTCCATGGGATTTCCCAGGCAAGAATACTGGAGTAAGTTGCCATTTCCTTTTCCAGAGGATCTTCCTGACCAAGGGATCGAACCTGCGTCTCCTGCATTGGCAAGCAGGTACTCTACAGCTGAGCCACTAGGGAACAGGGTAGGCACTGACTGAAACATGACTCAGGACATTCCCAGCATCCACAAGGCTCCCTCATGCCTGTCTCAGTGACTACCCACTCTCTGGAAATAAACATCATTCTTTTGTTGTATGATTTGTTTATTATAGAACATCATCTTGAGTCAAACTATAACACATAAATTGCTATTTCATTGCTACTATGAAAATGAAGCAGCATTCTGCTTGAGGTTTGTTTTTCTGGATGGAGTCCTAAATACCTGCTCTTCAATTCTGCCAAATTCTGAATTTTCTCACTCTTAACAAACAGTTATCATTCTTATTCTCATCACCATGAATTAGTTTTGCCTGTCCTGGATCTTCATGCAAATGAAATCACACAGAACAGTCTTTTGTATCTGGTTTCTTTTCCTTATTTTCATGTCTGTGAGATTCACCTATGCCTCTATGCACACAACAATAGCTTGTTTTGATTTTGAGGATGTATTCCACTGTATACATATACCCCACAATTTACCTGTCCTTTCTACTTTTGGAGGATATTTAGGGTTGTTTTCAATTGGAGATATTATGCACAATGTCAGTTTGAACATTCTTATTCCTGTCCTACATGTACTCATTCCTCTTAGATCTATTACTAAGAGTAGAATTACCCTGTCAAAGGATACAGGCGGGTGTAGTTTTATGGGTAGTACATGGGTACTACCAGTTTTATAAAGCCATAGTGCCCACTGATACTCTCATCAGCAATGTCTGAGAGTCCCAGTTTGAGATATAATCCTGGGCACAAATTCACCTCAGTACCTTTATATATAAACTGGGGGAGTCTATCCAAGAAGAGAAACTTGCAGTGTTGAATAGATTCAACACACAGGTATATTCTGACCAATGCGCCAGTCCCTCCTGCTAGAAGACTGGATGGAGGGCGATTAGTTGGATATACTAATAGGAAGCAAAAGCTATGAAAATGACAAATGGATATAAAGGTGGACTCTGCTGGCCAGACTGTTGGACCCAGGTTAAGGGCGTCTATAGTAATTGTCTCTCTGCCAATTTCTTTAATTGGCTGGGCCATCTCATTACCACTCAGCTTAATGGGCTTAAGGACCAGAAGCGCTGACCTGGGGCCAACTGGGTGCTGTCCTCAAATACTGATGGCTTTGAATATCTTCTCCTGGGGAAGAACCAAACATTTCTCAGAAGCCCTTCTGCTTCATCAGTACTCGGCCATATAGCAGCCAGCCACAAGAAAACTGCATGTGTTTTGTAAGAAGTATCACAGCTCTGTGGAGAAAGTGCTGGGAAAACAGTAACAGTGTTCTTGAACCTCTCTGACAACCAAGACGTCAGCACACACAGCAGGGAGGACATGCCTTTCGTATCCATTGTGATATCAGATGAAAGATAAAAAGTAAGACTGAAGCCACTAGTCTGAATATCCTTGCTGAGCCCTCAAAGACCACTCAGAAGACACTCGAAGACATTGCAAATGGCTTCTTCTAAAATATTAAAACTCCCTAAAAAAAAAAAAAAAAAAACAGGGTAGCAGGAGCACGCATTTAAGAGTATGGTTTTTAATGGTGTAAAGACTAAGACAGAAGAAAACATTGACTGTATCTAACATTTTCCACATTTGTTATCCTCTGCTGTTTTAGAATGCTGTGTTAGTTTCTATTGTACAGCAAAACGAATCAGCCCTGTGTACACTGTATATCCCCTCCCTGTTGGACCTGCCTCCCGTTCAGGTCACCACCGGGCACCAAGTAGAGTTCCCTGTGTGATACAGTATGTCTGCATCAGTTACCCACTTTATACGTAGTATCAGTAGTGCTTACGTGTCAGTCTCAATTTCCCAATTCCTCACGCCCCCTCTACATTTGTTCTCTACCTCTGTGTCTCTATTTCCACTTTGCAAATGAGTTCATCTACACCATTTTTCTAGATGCCACATGTATGCATTAAATATGGTGTTTGTTAATATACAGCATTTGTTCTATACCTCTGTGTCTCTATTTCTGCTTTGCAAACAAGATGATCTATTCCATTTTTCTAAATGCCACACATATGTGTTAATATACGATATTTGTTTTTCTCTTCAGAATGGCATTTTTAGTTGAGCTGGGCTGGTCTTATTATTATCAAACTGACTTCATAAACCAAAAAAGCTGTTTCCTGACCAAAATTAATCCTAAAATAGGATGCACAGATTTTATAAAATTGAAGTGTCCCCATTATTATGTAAATGTTAAAGGTTAATTTTTTAAATATATTTTAAAAATCTAAATGAGAGATTGAGCAAAGGAATATCTGCATGAACTTAAATGCACATGGTCTTGACTATAGGCAATAACACTTTCACATTTCAAAAGATTCTTCCAGAAATTTGAGATGTTCATCTTAAATTGGACCAACAACTATGAACAGTAGTCTCATTTAAGAGAGCCTTTTGAACCTTTTAGATAGGTAGCAAAATTCTGCAGTGCTGTATAGACCTGTAGATGCTTTGAACAGAGACATTTTACTTTGACAAGAGCTGTTTTTCCAGAAGAATCCATTCAAAACTGTCTGGCTTTCAAAAATCTGCCTTTCTATTTCTAAGGAAAAGGTGCTTTTATCAAAATTTTCAACTGTTTCCACGTGGGTTCAAGATCAGGTGAAGAAACTATAAGAGATTAGGAAGGTTTTGCTTTCTCTTACTAGAAAGAATTACAGGCAGAGAATATCTGTGACTTCAATCTGTGGGTGTCCCGAACCGACCTCAAAGGGTCTTTCCGGCTTGACTCACATTATAGAAATAGCTATGGCTTTGGTCTTTATTGCAGTCCTTTTGTTAGAATTATTTACTGCTGCAAAGTCAGCAAAGCTTATGTCACCAGGAGCCCAATTCAGTCACCAAATACAAATAAGCAGCCTTCTGCCAAGGGCTAGAAGGGAAGCACTCTTCCCCATTTCCAGAGGAGCAGAGTCACAGACAGTCTGAAGTTTTGATGCTCAGTGTTGATTTATGTCTCATGACTCAGGAAAATGGACTGACCTAAGAATACTTGCCTCATTCAGCTGACAACGCCAACTTGTATCTGGAAGAAATGGCAGTCATGATGACCACCTTCCCCTTATTAGAGGGAAAAAAAAGTTCTTTCTCTGCATGGGTCAACCCAAGACCGTTTCAGCTATTATTCTTTCATGATTGCTTATGTCTAAGGGTAACCTCGCAGCAAAAGAAAACCAGCAGGGCAATTATATTTCAAACTCCTCTTGGAATCTCGACTCCACGGTAACCCTACAACTCAGGCCCCTGACCCCCTAGCGAAGCATGGTGTCCTCTGCTCCTGGAGGAAGTGACTTGCGCACCCGAGACCCTGGATCACAGCTGACATTCCATTCTGTTTGTGGACAAAATAGTTGCTTTTTTCATCATTTTTCTATTAACACCCATAGGCAGTGATTTCACTGACCTGAAAGTGAAGTCACTAGAACTGTTTTTTCCAGACAAAAAGATTTTTGAAAACATGTCTACACTATGGTCAGTAAAGAGAGGTCTGGTCTATTGCGATTGCCTGCAACTCTTTTCCAGCAAGTTTCCTGACTTCCTATTAAGGATTTCATTAAGATATTTGCCAGAATATGCTCCACATATCTGAAATATTTATTTTTAGAGAGATTTTTTTAAAATCCCTCAACTCCCCAGTCTGAGAGAAATGGAATTAAAGAGATTGTCCTTAAAGTGAGGTTTAATATCCCATGTATATATCTCAAGTTTAGACCCTGAACACTGACAATGGCTTCAGAGGATTGCCTTTAATTCCTGTCTCTAAAAGACAGCATTTTGCAAGTGTTAAGCGAGCTCTTCTCTCTTTCCATATCGGTAATCAAAAAAAAAAAAAAGACAAAAGTTGTAGAATAACTGCCCCAGGCACCCATAAACTGGAGGTTTTTGTGATTTTTTTTTTTTTAAAGAATAAAAAGATTAAATCACATTGTGGCTGGGTAAAAGTGTTAGTCACTCAGTCGTGTCCTACTTTTTTCGACTCCATGGACTGTTGTCCACCAGGCTCCTCTGTCCATGAGATTCTCCAGGCAAGAATACTGGAGCCATGGCCAAGTAGGTAGTCATTCCCTTCTCCAGGGATTTTCCCAACCCAGAGATCGAACCCTAGTCCCCTGCATTGCAGGCAGATTCTTTACTATCTGAGCCACTAAGAAGCCTGCCAATGGGTACCAGGTTTCTCTTAGGATGATGACAGTGTTCTAGAATCATGAGTTCACAATTCTGTGAAAGTGCTAAGAACCATGGGATTTGTATACTTTAAATGAAGGAATTATATGGTATGTGAATTATATCTCAGTAAAGCTGTTATATGTGAACCGTGAACTTCCTGATGTTCAAGCTGGTTTTAGAAAAGGCAGAGGAACCAGAGATCAAATTGCCAACATCCGCTGGATCATGGAAAAAGCAAGAGAGTTCCAGAAAAACATCTATATCTGCTTTATTGACTATGCCAAAGCCTTTGACTGTGTGGATCACAATAAACTGTGGAAAATTCTGAAAGATATGGAGATGGGAATACCAGACCACCTGATCTGCCTCTTGAGAAATTTTTATGCAGGTCAGGAAACAACAGTTAGAACTGGACATGGAACAACAGACTGGTTCCAAATAGGAAAGGGAGTACGTCAAGGCTGTATATTGTCACCCTGTTTATTTAACTTCTATGCAGAGTACATCATGAGAAACACTGGACTGGAAGAAACACAAGCTGGAATCAAGATTGCCAGGAGAAATATCAATAACCTCAGGTATGCAGATGAAACCACCCTTATGGCAGAAAGTGAAGAGGAACTCAAAAGCCTCTTGATGAAAGTGAAAGTGGAGAGTGAAAAAGTTGGCTTAAAGCTCAACATTCAGAAAACGAAGATCATGGCATCCGGTCCCATTACTTCATGGGAAATGGATGAGGAAACAGTGTCAGACTTTATTTTTCTGGGCTCCAAAATCACTGCAGATGGTGACTGCAGCCATGAAATTAAAAGACGCTTACTCCTTGGAAGGAAAGTTATGACCAACGTAGATAGCATATTCAAAAGCAGAGACATTACTTTGCCAACAAAGGTCCGTCTAGTCAAGGCTATGGTTTTTCCTGTGGTCATGTATGGATGTGAGAGTTGGACTGTGAAGAAGGCTGAGCGCCGAAGAATTGATGCTTTTGAACTGTGGTGTTGGAGAAGACTCTTGAGGGCCCCCTTGGACTGCAAGGAGATCCTACCAGTCCATTCTGAAGGAGATCAGCCCTGGGATTTCTTTGGAAGGACTGATGCTAAAGCTGAAACTCCAGTACTTTGGCCACCTCGTGCGAAGAGTTGACTCACTGGAAAAGACTTGATGCTGGGAGGGATTGGGGGCAAGAGGAGAAGGGGACGACAGAGGATGAGATGGCTGGATGGCATCACTGACTCGATGGACATGAGTCTGAGTGAACTCCGGGAGTTGGTGATGGACAGGGAGGCCTGGCGTCCTGCAATTCATGGGGTCGCAAAGAGTCGGACACGACTGAGCGACTGATCTGATCTGATCTGATGAAACAGAATCAGACTCACATACATAGAGAACAAACTTGTGGTCGCCAAGGGGGAGGGTGTGGAGAGGATTGGGTGTTTGGGATTAGCAAATGCAAACTAATGTATATAGGATGGATAAACATGGTCCTCTTCTATAGCTCAAGGAGCTGTATCCAATACCCTGTGATAAACCACAATGGAAAAGAACATGAAAAAGAATACATATATGTATATATGTACATATAAAACTGAATCATTCTGTTGTACAGCAGAAATAAACACAACATTGCAAATCAACTATACTTCAATAAAATATAAAATTGAAAAGAATAAAGATATCTACATAAAAGGAAAATAGCAATAGGTATAAAAATTCTAAATATATTCACATCCTGTAGACTGTTGTCACACATGTAGAAACCTATCCTAATGAAATAAAGCAAAGAAGTATGGCCAGAAATGTCCATTCAGCATCACTTCTGGTACACAGACTTAAGAAAGCCACCTAGGTATGTGTATGTGTATAAACGTGTATTTGGGGAAAATTGTGGAAATCCACTTTAAGGTATATTATGCAACTATGATAATTTTTATTATATCAAAAAAATATAAAGGGCAACTGCATGTGTACTATAATCAAAACGTTTTTAAAGATATAATGTGTGGTATTAGTCTCTTGGTCATTTCCGACTCTTTGCAACCCCATGGACTTTAGCCCACCAGGCTCCTATGTCCATGGGATTCTCCAGGTAAGAATACTAGAGTGGGTTGCCATTCTCTTCTCCAGAGGATCTTCCCAACCCAGGGATGGAACCCAGGTCTCCTGTATTGTAGACAGATTCTTTACCGTCTGAGCCATTAAAAAATACAGTGTGATAGTTTTCAAGGTATGCCCACAGACTCTTTGCTGCACCTTCCCTTTGAGGAAGAGAGCTTAATTTTCCTTCTTTTGTTGTGAGTGCAATTTAATGACTTGCTTCTAGTGAACAGAATATGGTAGATATGATAGAACATTAATCCTTAAGACTAACTGCAGTTTCCATGTCAGGGGTTTAGTCTCTCCCTCCCACCTCTCTCTCATCACTTGATTTGGAGGAAATCGTGCCAAAAGGCAGTCCTGCAAAAAGGGAAGACACCAGCCCTGAAGGTACACTGAGGCAGCCTGCCCTGGGGTCCAGGTGGTGAGAAATCAATGGAGGCCAGGCAGGAACCATGTGAGGACGCTCAGAAGAGCATCCTTTTCCAGCAAACCTTGAGATGACCTTCACCCAGCCAACAGATAGATGGCAACATCGAATATAGACTGTCAAAACCACCCATCTAAACTGCTCTGGGGGGCTTGACCCAGAGAAACTCTAGAAACCCTGTAAAATAATAATGTTTGCTTTTTTAAGCCATTAAACTGAGGATAATCTCTTAGGAAAAAAAAGATAATTGCTACATACAGTAGAGAAAAAAAATTACAGGAAAATATATCAAAATTCAAACAGAGGGATAATAGTTAGATGGCAAAACATTTTCCCCCTTTGTCTCTCTTTGCAAAGACTCTCTGATCAAAAACATTCATTGCAGCCTGCTTGAAAAACATTTTAGTTTCTTGAATCCACAGTCATTTAACTTTTCCCTAAATCCTAAGTATCCAAAGGATGTGAATGTTATTCTGGTCCAGAGACATGTGTGAAGTCAGGGAGGAGAATGGCCATCCCTTTAAAATGTAGCTGTTCAAAGCACAGGCATTGACACATAAGCTGTTCCTTTTTTTAATTTTGATTTTTTTGTTCATGATACATTTTTACTTTTTTTATTTATTTTTGGCCATGCCATACAGCATGCAGGATCTTAGTTCCACAACCAAGGATCAAACCCAGGCCCTCTGCAGTAGAAGTAAGGAGTCTTAACCACTGGACCACTGGGAAAGTCTCTAAACTGTTCCTTTTTAAAGAGGCTACTGACTTAACAACAGCAAGGCAATCACTGAAAGTTTTTCTGACCATTTTAGAGTTTATCTTAATACAACCCTAGTCTGTTATCCAGCACTTTTTGACAAACACTGTAGACTTGTAAGAAGTCCATATATTAGTTTGGTAATCTTGGGTATTTGACCTCTCTGTACCTCCGATTCCTTGTGTAAAATGGTGATAACTATACCTTTCTCATAGAATAGTTGATCCACGATACTGGATGCTTGGGGCTGGTGCACTGGGACGACCCAGAGGGATGGTATGGGGAGGGAGGAGGGAGGAGGGTTCAGGATGGGGAACACATGTATACCTGTGGCAGATTCATTTTGATATATGGCAAAACCAATACAATATTGTAAAGTTAAAAAGTAAAATTAAATTAAATAATTAATTAATTAAAAAAAAAAAAAAACATGCAAAGAACTTCATACAGGATCTGACCCATACAGGCTTTGCAGAACTAGCTATTATTAATATTAAGAATGTAAATTCAGTTCAGGCACTCAGTTGTGTTTGAATCTTAGCCACCACATGGACAGCAGCATGCTAGGCTTCCCTGTCCATCGCCAACTCCCAGAGTTTACTCAAACTCATGTCCATCAAGTCGGTGATGCCATCCAACCATCTTATCATCTGTTGTCCCCTTCTCCTCCTGCCTTCAATCTTCCTAGCATCAGAATCTTTTCTACTGAGTCAGATCTTCCCATCAGGGGGCCAAACTATTGGAGTTTCAGTATCAGCATCAGTCCTTCCAATGAATACTCAGGATTGATTTCCTTTAGCAAAGACTGGTTGGATCTCCTTGCAGTCCAAGGGACTCTCAAAAGCCTTCTCCAACACCACAGTTCAAAAGCATCAATTTTTGGGTGCTCAGCTTTCTGTTTCTCACATCCATACATGACCACAGGAAAAACCATAGCTTTGACTAAATAGACCTTTGGCTGGCAAAGTAATGTCTTTGATTTTTAATATGCTGTCTAGGTTGATCGTAACTTTTCTTCCACAGAGTAAGCATCTTTTAATTTCATGGCAGCAGTCACCACCTGCAGTGATTTTGAAGCCCCCTAAAAATCAAGTCTGTCACTGTGTCCATTTTTCCCCCATCTATTTGGCATGAAGTGATGGGACCAGATGCCATGATCTTTGTTTTCTGAATGTTGAGCTTTAAGCCGACTTTTTCACTCTCCTCTTTCACTTTCATCAAGAAGCTCTTTAGTTCTTCTTCACTTTCTGCCATAAGGGTGGTGTCATCTGCATATCTGAGGTTATTGATATTTCTCCCAGCAATCTTGATTCCAGCTTGTGTTTCATCCAGGTCAGCATTTTGCACGATGCACTCTGCATATAAGTTAAATAAGCAGGGTGACAATATACAGCCTTGATGTACTCCTTTTCTTATTTGGAACCAGTCCATTGTTCCATGTCCAGTTCTACCTGTTGCTTCTTGACCTGCATACATATTTCTCAGGAGGCAGGTAAGGTGGTCTGGTATTCACATCTCTTGAAGAATTCTCCACAGTTTGTTGTGATCCACAGAGTCAAGGCTTTAGTGTAATCAATAAAGCAGAAGTAAATTTTTTTTCTGGAAGTCTCTTGCTTTTCTATGATCCAACAGATGTTGGCAATTTGATCTCTGATTCCTCTGCCTTTTCTAAACCCAAATTGAACATCTGGAAGTTCATGGTTTATGTACTGTTGAAGCCCGGCTTGGAGAATTTTGAGCATTACTTTGCTAGTGTGAGATGAGTGCAGTTGTACGGTAGTTTGAACATTCTTTGGCATTGCTTTTCTTTGGAATTGGAATGAAAACTGACCTTTCCCAGTCCTGTGGCCACTGCTGAGTTTTCCAAATTTGTTGCCATATTGAGGGCATCATCTTTTAGAATTTGAAATAGCTCAGCTGGAATTCCATCACCTCCACTAGCTTTGTTTGTAATGATGTTTCCTAAGACCCACTTGACTTCACATTCCAGTATGTCTGGCTCTAGGTGAGTGATCACACCATTGTGGTTATCTGGGTCATGAAGATCTTTTCTATATAGTTCTTCTGTGTATTCTTGCCACCTCTTCTTAATATCTTCTGCTTCTGTTAGGTCCATACCATTTCTGTCCTTTATTGAGCCCGTCTTTGCATTGAAATATTCCCTTGGCATCTCTAATTTTCTTGAAGAGATTTCTAGTCTTTCCCATTCTATTGTTTTCCTCTATTTCTTTGCATTTATCACTGAAGAAGGCTTTCTTATCTCTCCTTGATATTTTTGGAATTCTGCATTCACATGAACATCACCAGGTGGTCAATACTGAAATCAGATTGATTATATTATTTGCAGCCAAAGATGGAGAAGCTCTATACAGTCAGCAAAAACAAGACTGGGAGCTTACTGCGGCTCAGATCATGAACTCCTTATTGCCAAATTCAGACTTAAATTGAAGAAAGTAGGGAAAAGCACCAGACCATTCAGGTATGACCTAAGAATGTTAAGAGGATCATAAAGTGTCTGAGCCAATAGTTTGGTGGGTAAACCACGGGCTAAGGAATGAAAAGAGCTGACTCACTGGAAAAGATCCTGATGCTGCAAAAGATTGAAGGCAAAAGGAGAAGGGGGTGGCAGAGGATGAGATGGTTAGATAGCATCACAAACTCAAAAGACATGCATTTGAGCCAAGTCTGGGAGATAGTTAAGGACAGGGGAGCCTAGTGTGTTGAAGTCCATGAGGTTGTAAAGGGTCAGGCATGACTAAGTGAGCGAACCACAGCAACAACAAAGGAATGAGAGCAGGTTCAGGAACAACACGCCCAACCAAGCCAGGCTCACTGAGTTTAGGGTACTTGGACTACATCACAGTGCCTTTTTCTGGGAAAGTTATTCTGATGAACTTCCCCTAAAGCTGATTCATCATGACAGGGAAATGATTACATGAACTCAAAGCTTGTGTCCATTTCCACCTGCCTTTATAGGATTTTTTAAAAATCTTTAAATTATGAATGCTTATTTTGATGCCATCTAAAGTTTGATCTCTGAACGTGGGAGGATGGGATTCCAGCTCTTTCAAAGCCAAGAAGCGTGATCGATCAGGCACTCAACCTGCAGGAAGGAAGTAATTGGATGAGCGCTCTTGCTGCGCTTGCAGGCCACCTGGGCTAATTATTCTTAAACACCAATTTGCATTTAATCACAGCTTGAGTCATTTTACTCCAAAGGCGGTGTGTGCTAATAATAAGGCATTTAGCCTGATTCATCTCTCAGGGCAAAGGACCTTTTCAATTTTTAATTAAAGACATAAAGGAGGTGAAAGTGTGTGAACATGGTTTAAAACAGGGAGTGTGCATTGTCAGGGAATCAGAGAATGCTCTTTTTACTCAGAAATCACACATGTTTGGGCTACACGGAGTGAACCAATCATGATGGCAGGACCAGGAAGATGGGCCACAGTTTCCACTGGGGCAAGAAAGACATCCAACACACAGAGCAGTGATAGAATCTCAAAACTGCTTTGGGGAGCAGATCAAGGCATCCAGTCCCATCACTTCATGGCAAATAGAAGGGGGAAAAGTGGAAGCAGTGACAGATTTTGTTTTCTTAGGTTCCAAAATCACTGTGGACTGTGACTGCAGCCATGAAATTCAAAGACACTTGCTCCTTGGAAGGAAAACTATGACAAACCTACACAGTGTATTATAAAGCAGAGACATCACTTTGCCAACAAAGGTCCATATGGTCAAAGCTATGGTTTGTCCAATAGTCATGTATGGATGTGAGAGCTGGATCATAAGGAAGGCTGAGAGCCAAAGAATTGATGCTTTTGAGCTGTGGTGTTGGAGAAGACTCTTAAAAGTTCCTTGGACAGCCAGGAGATCAAACCAATCCATCCTAAAGGAAACCAGTCCATCCTAAAGGAAATCAGTCCTAAATATTCATTGGAAGGACTGATGCTGAAACTGAAGCTCCAGTACTTTGGCCATCTGATGCAAAGAGTTGACTCATTGGAAAAGACCCTAATGCTGTGAAAGATTGAAGGCAAAAGGAGAAGGGGATGCCAGAGGATGAGATGGTTGGATAGCATCACCAACTCAATAGACATGAATTTGAGCAAACTCTTGGGGATAGTGAGGGATAGAGAAGCCTGGCATGCTGTGATCCATGCGGTCACAAATACTCAGACACAACTAAGCAACTGAACAACAACAACCTCTCTGCCCCTCAGAAAACTGATGCTCTGAGCCCAGTGTATGTTAAATTTTTGAAACTCCGCAATAAAGGAAAGTGAAAAATATACATCTCTAAAGAAAGTAATTATTCAGGAAGGTATACCAGTTGAACTGCTCATTAAGCGAGACAGTATTGATATTACTAGAGTTAATCATTAATCAATTAGACTTCACTTCAGTTCAGTTTAGTTGATCAGTCATGTCCAACTCCTTGCCACCTCATGGACTGCAGCACACCAGGCCTTCCTGTCCATCACCAACTCCCATAGCCTACTCAAACTCATGTCCATTGAGTCAGTGATGCCATCCAACCGTCTCATCCTCTGTCAACCCCTTTTCCTCCCGCCCTCAATCTTTCCCAGCATCAGGGTCTTTTCAAATGAGTCAGCTCTTCACATCGGGTGGCCAAAATATTGGAGTCTCAGCTTCTACATCAGTCCTTCTAATGAACACCCAGGACTGATCTCCTTTAGGATGGACTGGTTGGATCTCTTTGCTGTCCGAGGGACTCTCAAGAGTCTTCTCCAACACCATAGTTCAAAAGCATCAATTCTTCGACACTCAGGTTTCTTTATAGTCCAAACTCTCACATCCATACATGACTACTGGAAAAACCATAGCCTTGACTAGATGAACCTTTGTTGGCAAAGTAATGTCTCTGCTTTTTAATATGCTATCTAGGTTGGTTATAACTTTCCTTCCAAGGAGTAAACGTCTTTTAATTTCATGGCTGCAGTCACCATCTGCAGTGATTTTGGAGCCCAAAAAAATAAAGCCAGCCACTGTTTCCACTGTTTCCCCATCTAAATGCCATGAAGTGATGGGACCAGATGCCATGATATTCGTTTTCTGAATGTTGAGCTTTAAGCCAGCTTTTTCAGTCTCCTCTTTCACTTTCATCAAGAGGCTTTTTAGTTCCTCTTCATTTTCTGCCATAAGGGTGGTGTTATCTGCATATCTGAGGTTATAGATATTTCTCCTGGCAATCTTGATTCCAGCTTGTGCTTCCTCCAGCCCAGCATTTCTCATGATGTACTCTGATGCTGCTGCTAAGTCGCTTCAGTGGTGTGACATATAAGTTAAATAAGCAGGGTGACAATATACAGCCTTGAAATACTCCTTTTCCTATTTGGAACCAGTCTGTTGTTCCATGTCCAATTCTAATTGCTTCTTCCTGACCTGCACACAGGTTTCTCAAGAGGCAGGTCAGGTGGTCTGGTATTCCCATCTCTTTCATAATTTTCCACAGTTTATTGTGATCCACACACTCAAAGGCTTTGGCATAGTCAATATAGCAGAAATAGATGTTTTTTCTGGAACTTAGCTCTAAGCAAAACAGAGAACAAAAGAGCATGCTGGAAAGAAAAACTGTTTCAGGGATCAGGTAATCCAGGTTCTAGCCCTGTGTCTATCATATACCAGAAGTGTGACATGAATTAATTCTCTCACCAAGTCTGCTGGAAGATGATGAACTGGGCCCACAACTTTTCCATTTCCCTTGATAAGATTGTATTATTTTGAAAATCCTCAACTTTGGGATGTCTATTTTGCCCCTAACTAAAATTGATCTCTGAACTTAAGAGGGTATGATTCCTGCTCTTAGCTCCTTTCTATGTAAACTGAAAGTGTTGGACGAGTCCAATGGTTCCTAATTAAGAATATGAATCAGAATTTCCTGAAAATATGGCCCAGTCTCAAGTCAGATGTTATTCTGGATACCACAGTCTAGCACATCTGGAGCCAGGGTCTTGGCAGCTGTTTCTTAAAAACTCTGTCCAGGTGATTCTGATAAGGATGAAAGGGAGGATGAGCTCTGGGTACCATCTATGTGCAGCATCCCAGGGGTCTATCCCTCCTGCCCACAAAAGCCCTTCACTTCTTCTCAGGTTGGTCCTGGGACCTGTTAGGCAGGAAGCTAGCCACGTCAGCAGCAAGAGGCGGCCCCATTGGCTGAACGTCCAATAGCTGCCTAATCCCACCAAGCTATTCGCCTATGAGTGCGTGCTCAGTAACTTCATTCATGTCCGACACTTTGTGACCTACGGATTGTAGCCCACCAGTCTCTCTGTCCATGGGATTCTCCAGGCAAGAATACTGGAGTGGGTTGCTGTGCCCTCATCCAGGGGATCTTCCCGACCCAGAATTGAACCCAAATCTCCTGCATCTCCTGCATTGCAGGCAGGTTCTTTACCCACTGAGCCACCTGGGAAGCCCAAAAGCTATTTGCCAACCCCACCCAAATATGCCCCCATCAGTACTCCAAATTGGTCAAGAGCTGTGTGTGTGTTAGTCACTAAGTCGTGTCAGACCCTGCAACCCCATGGACTGTAGCCTGTCAGGCTCCTCTGTGCATGGAGTTCTCCAGGCAAGAATACTAGAGTGGATTGCCATTCTCTTATTCAGGGGATCTTTTCAACCCAGGGATCTATTCCAGGTCTCTTGCATTGCAGGCAGACTCTTTACCACCTATGCCACCGGGGAAGTCCAAAATGATCAAGGGACTGGAAAAATGCCCTACTGGCCAACTGGTGGGACTTTCTCGACTCTGGCACATGTGCACGCCTCACGCTGTCGTGTATTTAGATAACCTTTGGAGGCCACTGGGCTCAGTACATATTCATAAATATTCTATGAATACATACATCTAATTATAACAGACTGAGCTGTGGGAAGGATATGCACAGTAGAGCTTCTTGTTATATAACCTGCAGCTGTCAATCAAGACTGTCAATCACTGACACCCTGGATCATGCAAAAAACCTTGCCTTAAAACTTGGCACACTCAGCCCCCCAGTGCTATTGCCTCCCTTGGCCTGGCCCACCTCTCTCTTGAGGTGTTCTGTCTTCTCCCTAGCCTCAACAAACTCTTGCAGTGGGTAAGAGCTCAGATTCTTCTTTGCATCCTTACCAAGAACCAAAGCCCACAGGAGGAAGGCGGGGCAGGGGGGCGGTGTCTCCAGACTCTCCTTTCCCTAACAAACCCACCCATCAGGATGAACTTCACCAGTCACAGACTAGGCGGCTTTCCTAGAGCAAGGTCAGGTAAGTGACATCACTCTAATGTCTGAACAAAAACAAATTGATGTCATGGAGAATTCTTTCCATGAACACATACACACACCAAGCTGCCAGGCAAAATCCTTCCATTTCCTAACAGTGTTCTGATGCTCAGCTCCTGATCAGTTATATGATCCAGTGTCCTGTTCCACTGTGATTAGGGACCCAGGACAGGAAGACAACCAGTGAACCATTACTGAGCATCCCAACATTAGGAGTTATTTGTTTCCATCCACAATAAATCTCTCTGAGTGGTCCCTATTTAACATGCCAGGAAAGTAACAAGAGAATGATGGTGTCATTTAAGCAAAGTAAATAGTCACGGCTATGAAAAAAGAGCATGGACATCAAACGTTGAACTCAGCTCTCCTTTCCATACAGAAGGTCTGCAGACAGCTAGAAATGCCAGGGACAGACGAACCAGCCTGGAGTCTCACCCCTGGTTTTTAACAAATCAATCTTACCTGTTCCTTTTGGAGTGAATATTAGCCACACACTCCTCCATGAGGGAGGGGCCTGAGCCTCCCAAGTAATCAAACAGGAGAGGTTATTATTTTTTAAAATAATATTCACAGTGTTTGTTCAGGAACACAGAGAGGCACATGACCTTGAAATCCTACAGAGGGGTTCTGACTACACAGCGGCTCCACAGCCACGTGATGTGTTTAACCAATTGGACGCCACTCCCAGAAGGCCTTGTGTTTGGCTCAGCGCTCTCCTGTCTCCCCTTCTGAAACCCTTGCTGGTGTGCCTGCTAAGTCACTCCAGTCATGTCCACCTCGTTGTGACCCTGTTGACCGTAGCCCACCATGCTCTTCTGTCCATGGGATTCTCCAGGCAAGACTACTCGAGTCAGTTTTCATGCCCTCCTCCAGGGGATCTTCTGAACCCAAGGATCAAACCCATGTCTCTTAGGTCTCCTGCACTTGCAGGCAGGGTTTTTTTGGGTTTTTTTTCTTTTTCTTTTTTACCACTAGCACCACCTGGGAAGCCCTCTGAAATCCATAATACTTTTTAAACATGGGCCCCCAATTCTCATTTTGCCCTGGCCCCCACAGATTGTGTAGCTGGATCAGGAGAATAAAACACTAAGGATATCTTCCTCTAGATGAAATGTTTTGCTTTTGGAGCACATGGCATAACTGTGTGGCCCATGGAAGCGCTGATGTCAGCATTAGTAAGTTGACTCCAGGCTGAGTCCGAGGCCTGGGTCCCCAGGGCCAAGAGGAAATGCGACTTCCTGGGACTTGAAGGACCAGCCGCTGAGCCGCAAAGGCTCCCGCTCTCCCCTGGTATTCACGGGATGTGCCAAGACCATCTCTGGCCTTAAAAACAATGACTCACTGCTGGAGGGGAACCTGCTAATGCCTATACCCTGAATGATATGGGGAGAGACCCCCTCCAGAGTCAGACAAGGGTTATTTTCTTTTTGACCAGACTAACCGCAATCCACAGCGTTCTCCAGCAGAGCTTTCTCCACCAAGCCACCATGGCCCCAAGTTTCCAGTGAAACACAGGAACAGTAGAGATGGTGCCGTGTGAAGGGAGGAGACCAGAATGAGGATGTCAGATGCCAGGGTTCAGATTCAGGGTGAGGGGGGCCAAGCCGGGGACTCCGGAAAAAGTCTCAGCTCACTCTAGCTCCCAACCCACTTGCTCTTGTTCATCCCAAAGGGGCGGGCTACAGATGGAAGGAAGGCACATTCTTTCCTCCCCTCCACTCAGGAGAAGTCTAAGAAGCAAACACAAATGTTGAGTCAGATCTGAGGGTGGGGGATGGGGCCACAGAAAGAAGAATGAACTGAGCCTAAGAAAACTGGATTCCAGAAAAATCAGAGCTTCAAGAGGAGGTATGACGGGGGCAAATTCAACAGTAAGAAAACGCAAGAACCAGATGGTCATCTGACCCGGGACGGCGGGGGTGGGCATGGGGGGAGGAGGGTTGAAATAACACCCTGCATGGGCAAAGCCCACAAGAAAGCGACAGAAGAGCACAGCTCCCAGGGAACACTCCCCCTCACAACTCCCATTCTCGGGGGCTCCATCACAAGGCCCGGCACAGGACCTGCGTGCCCAGCAGACGCCCGTGGCTACTATCCGCCACATACCCACCCCTGTACTGCTCGCCGCCCTCCTTGCTTCTTTCTTGCAGAAGCCTGAAACCAACTCCCACGGCAGACCCATTTGACAGCCGAGGCACAGCCAGCCACCAGCTCTTGCATTCCTTCTTTCCTTCTTTAGTTCTTCAACCACGGCATTGGAGATGAAGACGTGGACAAGACAGACAATATCTCAGCTCACATGGGGCTTAAAATCTAACTGGGGAGGAATTCAATGGATAAATTAATAAGATATTGCCTAAAGAGGTGAGTGATATAGAAAATAAACCAAAGTGATGCAATAAAGTCATGGGAGGGTGAGGGGGTGAGAGCAGGGGCTACCTGAAACCCTGTTGTCAAAAGGACAACCTCAGGAAGTGGCAGGCTGAAGCCCAAGTGTAAGAGTCAAATACATGAGCGGATCCAAGGCGTGGAGGGTCGTAGGTGTAAAGACCCTGGGGCAGGGACAAGCTTCCTTCGTCTCCGGAAGAATAAGGACCAGCACTGCTGGAGGAGGGGGAGAAGGGAGCCGTCTATAGATTCAGGCCAGAGGCTTGGGTGCCCAGGACACCTGAAACAGCTATCCTCCTGTACCCAATGACCATCTTCCAGAGAAGGCTTTCCCTACCCCTCTCCCAGGACCAGAAAGTGCTGTGCACATTACCCCACAGGGAAGTGATGAGTCAGACAACATCAAGGCATTCAGTGTCCTTCTGAGCTTCTAGGATCCTCACTCACTCCAGCAGCACCTGCTCCAGACAGACATCTCCCAATCACTCAACAGATGCTCTCGCGTGTAATACTTTCAGCAGTCTTAGGAGATGGGTGGGGCTTTCCCGTTTCACAGATGAGAACACTGATGCTTAAATACATTGAGTTATAGATCAAAACAATACTGACCTCCAGGTAGCCGAGACAACATTGTATCATCCAAGCAAGTTTGTGGCTACAAAGCCCTCATTCTTTCTGCCCAGCTGCAAGCTTTGACCCCAGCCCTTGACGATTCCACTCCCCTTCCTTGCCACAATCAACCCATTCCAACTCCCAGAACTAGCCTCTGGTAACACGTTGGCAATGACTAAGTTCCTCCTCACCATCAATGCCTTTTCAGATCCAAGTGCCTTAACGCAACTGAAGAATTGTTGCAGGAAAATTCATTGCAGTACTATTTACAATAGCCAGGACACAGAAGCAACCTACATGTCTATCAACAGAGGAATAGATAAAGATGATATGTATGTGATATATATATATGTATATATGTGTTTGTGTGTGTATATACAAGGAAATATTACTCAGCCATAAAAAAGGATGGAACAATGCCATTTGCAACAACATAGAGGGATCTAGAGCTTGTTATACTGAGTGAAGTAAGCAGACAGAAAGACAAATATATAACATCACTTATATGTGGGATCTAAAAAAAAAGGCTACAAATGCACTTATCTACAAAACAGAAATAGAGTTACTGATGTAGAAAATAAACTGAACGGTTGCCAGAAGGTGGGGTAAGAGAGGGAGGGATATATTGGGAGATTGGGATTGACACATATGCTCTGCTGGATATAAAACAGATAATAAGGATGCACTGTATAACACAGGAAACTCGACTCAATACTCTGTAATGGCCTGTACGGGAAAAGAACCTAAAATAAAAAGTAGACGTGTGTGTAACAGGTTCGTGCTGCCACCCACCTAATAACTAACACAAAATTGTAAATCAACTACACCCCAATAAATATTTAAATAAATAAAACTCCAAAGAATATCAAAAAAATTTTTTTAAAAAAGAAAAGGTAAATGAGCCAAGTTTCAAATCAAGGTCACTCTCCCTCCCAAGGCCAATCTCCTTTTTGCTCAGAGCCATGGCCTCCCTCATAACACCCCTGCCAGTGCCTGTTCTGAAGCAACATAACCGCACACAGAGCAGAGGAGAAAGAACATCAGTGAAGGAGCCAGAGGAGGCCGCCGGGACCATGAGGCTCCATGAAATGGATCCCAGGCGTGGGCCCCAGCGTGCAGCTCCCCCAGCATGTGCCCACATCCAGCAGTAGGCCCGAACTGCCAGGGTCAGCGCTCCCATCATTGCAGGCTCCGGAGCCTTTAAATGCAGTTCTATGCAAGAAACCGGAGAAGGCAATGGCACCCCACTCCAGTGTTCTTGCCTGGAGAATCCCAGGGATGGGGGAGCCCGGTGGCTGCCATCTATGGGGTCACACAGAATCGGACACGACTGAAGTGACTTAGCAGCATGCAAGAAACACAAACACCCTTCCTCAAACATGGCTAGCCACACAGATGGTCCCAGAACTCAATGTATGAGACCAGTGAGCCCTTCTGGAGTGACTGCTTGGGCTGTAGCAGCCTTACCCGACCGATAAACCACTCTGCCTGTGGTTCATCTTAATTTAGAATTCATTACGTCTCCGGTTCCATGAAAGATAAACCAATAGCTGCCCTTGACAGCTGTTTCCTTCGGGGTCATTCTTTCTACCCGTCCCGCTGATCTTTCTTTGTGGATTTGAGCAATGTAATGTTAGTCCCGTCAATTTCATTCAATCCTTCCAGGGTAGTCTATAGGGACGGGGGCCGCAGCCAAGCTGAATGCCCTTAACTGTTTGTGTGCTGTGTGAGCTGGAGAGGGAGGGGAAGAGGGGTATAGAGAGGTGCCCAAAAAGGAAAGAATAACTTCTGGGACAGTATCTGCGGAAAGTAGACACAGAGGAATGAGGAGGGCTGTAACTGGGAATGCTGAGATCCACTTCCACCAGACTCTTGCTCCGTGACTAGGTGGTTCATAAGCTGCTTGCCTCAAATAGGATGCTCCGATATGTAGGCACAAAAAGCAGATACGGGCAGAAAGTTACTTGTCTGTCAAGAGCCAAGGAGGGAGCCCATCCCTTTGCACCTTTGTGTGTGGGTGCTCAGTGGCTTCAGTCGTGTCTGACTCTGCAACCCCATGGACTGTAGCCCACCAGGCTCCTCTGTCCATGGGGTTCTCCAGGCAAGAAGACTGGAGCTGGTTGTCATGCTCTCCTCCAGGGGATCTTTCGGACCAACGATCGAACCCAAGTTTCTCATGTGTCCTGGATTGTAGGCAGATTCTTTACCACTGAGCCACCAGGGAAACCCCTTTGCACCTCTATGTAGCTGAATTTGACGATTTCACGGCAGATGGGCCTTAAAGGAAATCTGGACCCGTGTGAATGGTGGAAAGAATTTCTAAATCATGGACATTGGGTTGGTTATGGGGAATGTGGACTCCAATTTTCTTTTTTTAATACTTATTAAAATGTTAATTATTAAATTAATTAATGTATTAAATTAATTATTAAAGCACATGGGATCCTACTTATTAAGGCGTGTGGGATCTAGTTCCCTGACCAGGGATTGAACGCAGGCCCCCTGCGTTGGGAGTGTGGAGTCTTAGCCGCTGAACCACCGAGTAAGTCCCTGAGAATTGAGTGAAGTGGTCAACACTTGACAAGCATTATCTCACAGAAACCCTGAAAGGCAAAAACAAGGATCACCAGTTTCTAAGTGAGTAAACAGAGGCTCTTGGAGTTTCAGCAACTTGCCAAAGATGACACAATTTGGAAGTGAAGAAACTAAAATTCCAACTAGTGGGGCTCAGCCTGGGTGACATGGTCTCCAGGGACTTGGCCTGGAGAAAATTTTGGTTGGCATGGCTGGGGTGCTGCCTCTAGGATCCAGGATCCAGGGGTGCTGTTAGACATCCCACAATGTTCAGGACAGCTGCCCGCAGCAAAGAATTATCTAGCCCCACATGTATGGTTAGATAGCATCACCACCTCAACAGACATGAATTTGAGCAAATTCCAGGAGATAGTGGAGGACAGAGGAGCCTGGCATGCTGCAGTCCATAGGGTCACAAAGACATGGAAATGACTTAGCGACTGAACAGCAACAACATGTCAACAGGTTGTGGTTGAGAAATCGTGGGTGGGACTGACTCACAGCTTGTACAGCTGTGAGGGTTGGGCAGGCAAGCAAGGGCACAATAAAAAATTAATTCAAAATCACTTTGAAAATTGCATATGACATTGTATAATCTAAAGTTCTAAGCAGAGCCTCATTGCCTCCCAAAACTTAATGGGACTTATGGAGAAGAGATTTTTCAAGACTCTTAAAATGACCCCTACGCAATATTACAACACTTTGTCTGGTTAAAACCACATGGCCAAATCCCCAGGCAGTGTCTTGAAATCAAGTCCCCAAGTCTTTTCTGTGCCTAAACTGGATTTTCTAAACATGTAGGAAGCATTTTTAAACGGTGACCAAAAAAGGAAAATTCCCTGCCACGAAAACAAAGTATCACAGAGAGCTGGACCATGAAGAAGGCTGAGTGCCGAAGAATTGATGCTTTTCAACTATGGTGCTGGAGAAGACTCTTGAGAGTCCCTTGGACTGCAAGGAGATCCAACCAGTCCATCCTAAAGGAGATCAGTCCTGAATATCCATCGGAAGGACTGATGCTGAAGCTCCCATACTTTGGCCACCTGATTGGAAGAACTGAGTCATTGGAAAAGATCCTGATGCTGGGAAACATTGAAAGCAGGAGGAGAAAGGTGTGAAAGAAGATGAGATGGTTCGATGGCATCACTGACTCAATGGACATGAGTTTGAGCAAACTCCGGGAGATGGTGAAGGACAGGGAAGCCTGGTGCTGCAGTCCATGGGGTCGCAGAGTCGGACATGACTGAGCAACTGAACAATAACAGGGGTGGTGAGGGAAACCTCATCCAGAACTCTCCAGAAGCATCTACACTTCATCAGACCCATGGGCTAGAGTCAGCCTGGGGTTGTCCAGGCTCTTGTCCCTCCGTGAAGCAGGCGTTCCCTGAGCAGGTCTTACAGCTAACCAGCAATCTCCTTTTATCCAAGAAGAAATGGCCCTGGCAAGTGGGGCCCTTGCCGTGTTGGTTCCACGCAGCCCTCCCTAAGCCCCACCCCTTGCAGACCTCCAACCTCCTTGCCAGGCCGTTGCCCCTTCTCTCTGGGAGGTTCCTTGAGGCCACCCTAAGCCACCTTCCTGGGCACTCGGTCTTCCTTCATCTGTCATCCTGCAGCCCTGGGGTTTCCCTCTGTGTGGTGCTGGGTTCAGCCTCTGCCATTCCCTCAAGCACCTTCTCACCGATGGTTTGGTCTCCTGCACAGTGGACAGAAGAGCTTCTTCAGGAAGATGAAGCAGCAAAGAAAAGTCAGTGGTGAGTTGTCGCCAGGGGTGACAGATTGCTAACCAGATGGCACTTTGATGTGAGGCCAGACAGCTTGGGAGTCAGAAAGCTTAAGTGGCCTCGCGTCTCAGCTACGTTGTGACCTTACACCTGTGACTTCACCTCCCTAAGCCTCAGTTGTCTTATCTGTAAAATGGGAGGGGGGTGAAAAACAATGCCTATCTGGTAGGCTTATTGTGAGGATCAGTGAGATACACATGCAAAGCATTTAATTGGCACCAGGCTTGGAGAACACTTTTTTTAAAGGCATCTTTTTTTAGGAAAGATCCTTACTTACCATGGCCAGTAAGAGGCATTTTGCTTTAGTTCCACATTAAACCACAGAGAATCAAACTGATCCATCCAGAGTTCTACAACCCTTTGCCATCCTGTGGAGATGTGTTTGAAGCAGGGTTGGGTGTGCTGTCTATGACCAGAGCTTGGCTACAAGATACCCTCAGTAACCTATCGCTGATCAAAGGCAGAAGGTCCCACACATTTTTCCTGCAAGTGCAGGAAAAATAGAGCCATGATGGGTAAAGATGAGAAGGGAAGATTGGTATGATCTGTCCCCAGAAGAACAGAGTTTCGTGGTTTTTTAAGAGAGCTTGTTAATTTCTCTGGTGCTACTGATTTCCTGTGGAGAAAGTAGTCTCCATCTCTGTTAAGGGAATGATCGTGACAAAACTACAAAATGCCTTGGCAGGAGTCACCCTGTGGCTTTACTTCCCCTGCCCCGTCCCAGCCGTCTGTCCCCTCCCTTCCCGCTCTTTCAGGGGACCGCCTTCTCTGGTATCCACTGCTGGCTTCTGGTGAACACTCCAGGGAGGCAGGGAGATGTAACCAGACCTGGCAGGTGATGGTATCAGCTGCCCCTGGTGGCTGGCACTTTGACTAAAGACGTCCTCCCCCATCCCACACTGTGATTGAGTTTCCCTCTCCCAGCGCGGATCCCCACCCCCTCTTCCAGGCAACATCGGTGCCCAAGGGCCAGGCACTCACCCTGCAGCCAAGAGCACCTGCGAATGCGAGCCGGCCTGCCTGCCTGAGTTAGGCACTCGCTCTCCCCTGAGCAGACGGCTCTGAGCACTCTGGGCAGGCCAGGAGCAGGAGCCAGAGAGACCTGTGGGCAAGTCCCTTTCCTTGGTCCCTGGGATGCTGGGGCTGAAATGCCCAGGGGGAGGGGCAAGGGTAACACAGTCATCTCCTTCAGCAATAAAGATCTGGGCAGTGTTGAAGGAGGTCCTCAGAGCTGGAGATGAAAATGAAGCTGGAGGCTGAGCACGCAGAGCAGGTTTTCCTGCCCCACGAATGGTGATTTGGGTGGGGAGGGAGACCAGTACTGTCACGGGGGCTGGGATCCTAAATGTCGTCTCAGGTGTAGCTCGGGCGCTCCATAATAGGCTGGCTAAGGGACCCTAAGGGGCAGAGAGAGCTGCACGGAAGAAAACCAGAACCTCTGTTTGCATTGTTTACACCAAAACCGAAAGACATTGCATCAGCAGATGCAATGCTGGTATCGTACCACCTCCCCCACTCCAGTCTCCTTATACTAGTGGACTGGCCAGCCCGAGAGGTCACTTACCAAAGATGTCTAGCAGAGCTGAGTCACCGCCACAAACTCCTTCAGCAGGACCCAGCTTCACCAGCCAGAGGCAGCGCAGATGCAATCCAAAGTGTCACAGAAAACTTGGCCAAGTCATAAGCCCACGTCTTCATTTTATATGCCAACAATAACAAATGTAGCGCTTACTCACACCTCAAGGGAGGGAGGGAGGACTCACCCTTATTGAGGTCCTACTGTGTGCCTGGCCCTCCCCAGACGTCACCTCGCAGAACCCGTACATTGCCTAGGAGGTGGTTTTCCTCTCCCTGTGGACTCAAAGTCTCAAACTGTAAACCCGAGATCTGCCCGGCTCCCGTGGCCAGCACTCAGCAAGCGCCGTCAGCTTCACCTCCCACAGAGTTCTTGCTTCCACTCTTAAATCAACTTTCTCTGAGATTTCAAAACACAGCCCAAGTGGCTGAGATAGAATAAAACTGACCCCTGTGTTCCCCCCTCCTTGGTTATGTTTCCTTGTTATTCTTATAATCAGGTACAATAATTTTTTGTTTGCTTAAGAATATATGAAAGTTATCTGTATATTTGCTTTTTTATTGAAACATAGTTAATTTACAGTGTCACGTTAGTTTCAAGTGTACAGCAAAGAGATTCAGTTGTGTATATATATATATATATATATATATATTTATAGGGCTTCCAAGTGGTTCAGCAGTAAAGTATCTGCCTGTAATGCAGGAGATGCAAGTTTGATCCCTGGGTCAGGAAGATTCCCTGGAGAAGGGAATGGCTACCTGCTCCAGTATTCTTGCCTGGAGAATCCCATGGACAGAGGAGCCTGGTGGGCTCCTGGGGTTCATGGGGTCACAGAGTCGGACATGACTGAGCAACTAATGTAAATATATATGTATGTTCTCTTTGTGTATGTGTGTGTGTGTGTGTTTTTATTTTTTTTCTTTTTTTTTTAATTTTATCTTATTTAACTTTACAATATTGTATTGGTTTTGACATATATCAAAATGAATCCGCCACAGGTATACATGTGTTCCCCATCCTGAACCCTCCTACCTCCTTCCTCCCCATACCATCCCTCTGGGTCGTCCCAGTGCACCAGCCCCAAGCATCCAGTATCGTGCATCGAACCTGGACTGGTGACTCATTTCATATTTGATATTACACATATTTCAATGCCATTCTCCCAAATCATCCCACCCTCTCCCTCTCCCACAGAGTCCAAAGAACTGTTCTATACATCAGTGTGTCTTTTGCTGTCTCATATACAGGGCTATTGTTGCCATCTTTCTAAATTCCATATATATGCGTTAGTATACTGTATTGGTGTTTTTCTTTCTGGCTTACTTCACTCTGTATAATAGGCTCCAGTTTCATCCACCTCATTAGAACTGATTCAAATGTATTCTTTTTAATGGCTGAGTAATACTCCATTGTGTATATGTACCACGGCTTTCTTATCCATTCATCTGCTGATGGGCATCTAGGTTGCTTCCACGTCCTGGCTATTATAAACAGTGCTGCAATGAACATTGGGGTACACGTGTCTCTTTCCCTTGTGGTTTCCTCAGTGTGTATGCCCAGCAGTGGGATTGCTGGATCATAAGGCAGTTCTATTTCCAGTTTTTTAAGGAATCTCCACACTGGCTGTACTAGTTTGCATTCCCACCAACAGTGTAAGAGGGTTCCCTTTTCTCCACACCCTCTCCAGCACTTCTTGCTTGTAGACTTTTGGATTGCAGCCATTCTGACTGGCGTGAAATGGTACCTCATTGTGGTTTTGATTTGCATTTCTCTGATAATGAGTGATGTTGAGCATCTTTTCATGTGTTTGTTAGCCATCTGTATGTCTTCTTTGGAGAAACACATACAGGCTGAAAGTGAAGGGCTGGAAAAAATTTTCCATGCAAATAGGGACCAAAAGAAAGCAGGAGTAGCAATACTCATATCAGATAAAATAAATTTTAAAACAAAGGCTGTGAAAAGAGACAAAGAAGGTCATTACATAATGATCAAAGGATCAATCCAAGAAGAAGATATAACAATTATAAATATATATGCACCTAACATGGGAGCACCACAATATGTAAGACAAATACTAACAAGTATGAAAGGAGAAATTAACAATAACACAATAATAGTGGGAGACTTTAATACCCCACTCACACCTATGGATAGATCAACTAAACAGAAAATTAACAAGGAAACACAAACTTTAAACGATACAATAGACCAGTTAGATCTAATTGATATCTATAGGACATTTCATCCCAAAACAATGAATTTCACCTTTTTCTCAAGCGCACATGGAACCTTCTCCAGGATAGATCACATCCTGGGCCATAAATCTAGCCTTGGTAAATTCAGAAAAATTGAAATCATTCCAAGCATCTTTTCTGACCACAATGTAGTAAGATTAGATCTCAATTACAGGAGAAAAACTATTAAAAATTCCAACATATGGAGGCTGAACAACACGCTGCTGAATAACCAACAAATAACAGAAGAAATAAAAAAAGAAATCAAAATTTGCATAGAAAAGAATGAAAATGAAAACACAACAACCCAAAACCTGTGGGACACGGTAAAAGCAGTCCTAAGGGGAAAGTTCATAGCAATACAGGCATACCTCAAGAAACAAGAAAAAAGTCAAATAAATAACCTAACTCTATACCTAAAGCAACTAGAAAAGGAAGAAATGAAGAACTCCAGGGTTAGTAGAAGGAAAAATCTTAAAAATTAGGGCAGAAATAAATGCAAAAGAAACAAAAGAGACCATAGCAAAAATCAACAAAGCCAAAAGCTGGTGCTTTGAAAGGATAAATCAAATTGACAAACCATTAGACAGACTCATCAAGAAACAAATGGAGAAAAATCAAGTCAATAAAATTAGAAATGAAAATGGAGAGATCACAACAGACACCACAGAAATACAAAGGATCATAAGAGACTACTATCAGCAATTATATGGCAATAAAATGGACAACGAGGAAGAAATGGACAAATTCTTAGAAAAGTACAACTTTCCAAAACTCGACCAGGAAGAAATAGAAAATCTTAACAGACCCATCACAAGCACGGAAATTGAAATTGTAATCAGAAATCTTCCAGCAAACAAAAGCCCAGGTCCAGACGGCTTCACAGCTGAATTCTACCAAATATTTAGAGAAAAGCTAACACCTATCCTACTCAAACTCTTCCAGAAAATTGCAGAGGAAGGTAAACTTCCAAACTCATTCTATGAGGCCACCATCACCCTAATACCAAAACCTGACAAAGATGCCACAAGAAAAGAAAACTACAGGCCAATATCACTGATGAACATATGTATGTTATTTTTCAGATTTCTTTCCATTACAGGTTATTACAACATATTGAGTACAGTTCCCTGGGCTATACTGTAGATCCTTGTTGTTTACCTATTCTATATATAATAGTACGTATATGTTAATCCCAAACTCCTAATTTAGCCCTCCCCCTCACGCTTCTCCTTTGGTAACCATAAGTTTGTTTTTGAAATCTGTGAGTTCATTTCCATTTGTAAACAAGTTCATCTGTATCACTTTTTTTAGGTTCCACATACAAGTGATATATGGTACTTGTCTTTGTCCAACTTAATATGATAACCTCTATGGACTATAATTTCTTTAAAGTATCTGTCTCCCCTAATAGACTATAGACAGCCTGCCGGACCCATCTGTGTCTTATGCCCTGAGTCTGGCTCTCTCTGTCCCACACAGGAGGAACAAATAAGAAAACTATGAATCATAGACGCAGTTATGTGAGCCATCCTGGGGCCTAGATTCTGACCCAGGCTGACTGCCACAAAGGCTCCACATGCCTGTTCAAAGTTAAGCCTGGTATGCTTGATTTTGAAACGCCACTTTCCATAGGCTGCTGGACCAAGTTCAAGATTCTGCTGTCCATGTGACACAGAAATGTCTCCAAAGCAACAGACTGCAACCTCCAGGCCATACTCTCCCCTAGATACAATATCATGGATGCCTGGTTAAGTTTTATTCTACAGATGGTGCTGTAGTTCAGCAACATTATAGATGAAGAAAGTCTTCATAGATTGTCCTACATAGGTAATCACCGCTGGTTTTCAATTACAAATGATTAATTCATAGAATTTTAGATCCCCATATGTTCTAGGAGAAGGCAATGGCACCCTACTCCAGTACTCTTGCCTGGAAAATCCCATGGGTGGAGGAGCCTGGTGGGCTGCAGTCCATGGGGTCACTAAGAGTTGGACATGACTGAGCGACTTCACTTTCACTTTTCACTTTCATGCGTTGGAGAAGGAAATGGCAACCCACTCCAGTGCTCTTGACTGGAGAATCCCGGGGATGGGGGAGCCTGCTGGGCTGCCATCTACGGGGTCTCACAGAGTCGGACACGCCTGAAACGACTTAGCAGCAACAGCATATGTTCTAAGTGCTTAGTGTATACTACCTTGTCTAATCTTTATAGCAATCCTACTTTTTTCCATTACAGGTTATTACAAGATACTGAGTATTGTTCCCTATGCTGTATAGTAGGTCCTTGTTGCTTACCTATTCTATATATAGTAGTGCATATATATTAATTTCAAACTCCTAATCTGTCCATCCCCCTCAAGCTTCAAATCCTATGGAGTGGTTAAGGATTGTTATCATTCCCATTTTAGAGGTGGGGAGACTGAAACAAGAGAAAGGGAAGTAATTCATAAGATTTGAACCCAGGAAGTGGTCCCTTAACTTTTCTGCAGAATTGCAAGTTAGAGGTTAATGTGCTTTGCCCAGAATAAACCTAGAAAATCTTATCAGAAAGATTGGAGAGGAAAGCTAATATAATTCCCTTACTTTAAGCAGGAGTTCCTTCACAATTTACCCTTAGCTCATTATTCCTTGGAAGGAAAGTTATGACCAACCTAGATAGCATATTAAAAAGCAGAGACATTACTTTGCCAACAAAGGTCCATCTAGTCAAGGCTATGGTTTTTCCAGTTGTCATGCATGGATGTGAGAGTTGGACTGTGAAGAAAGCTGAGTGCCGAAGAATTGATGCTTTTGAACTGTGGTGTTGGAGAAGACTCTTGAGAGTCCCTTGGACTGCAAGGAGATCCAACAAGTCCATTCTAAAGGAGACCAGTCCTGGGTGTTCATTGAAAGGACTGATGCTGAGGCTGAAACTCAAATACTTTGGCCACCTCATGTGAAGTTGACTCATTGGAAAAGACCCTGATGCTGGGAGGGATTGGGGGCAGGAGGAGAAGGGGACGACAGAGGATGAGATGGCTGGATGGCATCACCGACTTGATGGACATGAGTTTGAGTGAACTCCGGGAGTTGGTGATGGACAGGGAGGTCTGGCGTGCTGCAAATCACGGGGTCACCGAGTTGGACACGACTGAGCAACTGAACTGAAATGAACTGAACCCTAATGTCACTTTGTTTTCCAACCAAAACATATAAAATGCATAAACTGTGAAGACACAGGAAAGTTGTTACACATTTGCTAACAGCCTAATATATCAGAAGAAGAAGAAAAAACCCTTCCCCTGATATATATAAAATATAAAGGTAAGAGAAGGCCCTCTTCCATGACTTATGACTCAATAACCAGACACTGATGATGGAATCCCACACCAGTTTTTGTTGTTGTTTTTTTTTTTTAAACCTTTGGACCTCCCTCACTCATTTCTCCTGCTCCAACCCTCTGCCTCTCATAACCACTGATCCGTGCTACAGCTTGAAGTTTGGGGGAGTTTCTGTTTTGTTTTTAGATTCCCCATATAAGTGAGATCATAAAATATTTGTCTTCCTCTGACTTATTTCACTTAGCATAAGGCCCCTGAGGTCCATCCACGTGGTCACAAATGGCAACAGTTCAGTCTTTTTTATGGCTGAGTGATATTCCACGGTATATATAGGTATCATGTCTTCATCTATTGATGGACACATTGTCTCCGTATCTTAGCTATTGTAAATAACGCTGAAATGAACATGAAGGTACCTGTGCCTGTGTGCTCAGTTGCTCAGTCCTGTCTGACTCTTTGTGACACCATGGACCATAGCACCCCCCAGGCTCCTCTGTCCATGGGTTTCTCTAGGAAGAATACTGGAGTGGGTAGCCTTTCCCTTCTTCAGGGGATCTTCCCGACCCAGAGATCGAACTGTGCTCTCCTGCATTGCAGGCAGATTCTTTACCGCTGAGCCACTGAGGAAGCCCATGAAGGTGCTTACATATTTTCAAGTTGTTTTTTCTATTTGTGTGTTTTCTTTGGATAAATAGCCAGAAATCCAAAAATTTAAACATTGTTTCATGTAAGAATTTATATTTCGTTCTTCAGCTGTCCTCTTAAACCTAGACAGGACCTCTGCAGGGCAGCAGCCTAACGACAGGAGAATAGTGTCTATTCTGCTTCTTCCCTCTCCCGTTACCTCTGCCACTGCAGACAGATGTAGTGCTGAGCCTTGCAGTGTTGGTCGGACGGAACGGAGAGAAATTAGGGAAGTTCTTACTTACCTGGCACTGTTAGAAGCTTGCCTTGTGCTCCAAGCATGACAGATATGGAAGCATGAGCCAATGCTTTCTCTGATGGGATGCTCTCACGGTCCTTCAGAATCCATCTCTGAACCATCACTAGGGGTCTCTCACTTTCTCTATTCAGACACTTGGCTTTTCCAGATGACTACTTACTCATTCTGTAGTTCCCAAGAATCCAGCCATGAATGCCTTCCGCCTCACTCCACTGAGTTCAGTGGGTCCTTTTGACGGGTCCCGAGATAACCACCTCTGGTCCAGAGAGACCCTTGCTTTGTCTCCAGAGGCACCATTCACACAAGGCAGCCCCCTTGCCCTCAGTCCCACCAGCCACATCCGCCTGGCTCAGCGCGCGGCCTTCAGTTGAGGAGGAGGCGGGCATCTGGCCGCTCAGCTCCTTACTGAACGCGATAGAGGCAAACTTTTCCACATGGCTGTGCTGACTTTAAGTAAAGGGAGAAGAATCAACAGCCCCCACCCTGGGTGCACACACACTCACACACACTCATACGCAGAGATGCAGACACATGCACACACACACTCTCACTCACACACACTCATACACAGAGATGCAGACACACACACACACACACTCTCACTCACACACACTCATACACAGAGATGCAGACACGCACACACACTCACTCAAACATGCTCATACACAGAGATGCAGACACACGCACACACACTCTCACTCACACACACTCATACACAGAGATGCAGACACACACACACACACACTCTCACTCACACACACTCATACACAGAGATGCAGACACACACACACACACTCTCACTCACACACACTCATACACAGAGATGCAGATACACGCACACACACTCTCATACACACTCATACACAGAGATGCAGACACACGCACACACACACTCACACTCACACACACTCATACACAGAGATGCAGACACACACACACACAATCACACACACACAGACATGCACACACATGCACACACTTCTTGCTCTATATGGGGAAATAGAGTTCACAGCGAAGTTCCAAAAATCTCCTTCTCAAACTTTTCTTCAAAATCTTCGTGCTCACTCACCCCCTTGATAATAGACGAGAGGGCTGAGTCACCTAAGAAGCTGTAAACCAGTCACTTCACCGCTTTTTTGCAATGGTCTCTCCACATGATGTACCTATGGTCTTCATCCTCAACCTGAAGCGAGACACCCCTTGACAGCCCTGTGAGGCCAGGTCAGGAAGTGAGGTGACAAGCGCCCGTGTCACAGAGGCCCTTTGAGAGTCACATGTTTAATGCTCAGATTGAGGCTCGGAGCACTTAAGAGTATTAATATACCTGTTCTGAGAAACCCTAGGCTTCCTATACAACAGCCTCAAATGTCTTCAGAAAACTCCTGACCCCAGCACCGGAAGGCCCACCACACTCCCCTAAGCCCACCCTACCCTTCCTTCCTGTATCTCCACAAAGGCCCCCATTTCTGCAGATCATCTCCCCTCACCCTCACGTCTGTGAACTGGAGGGGAAGCTTGCCTCTGGAAATCCTGCTTTCCTCATGAAAGAAGTTCCTTAGCATTTTTTAAAATTCATTTATTTTAATTGGAGGCTAATTACAATATTGTAGTGGTTTTGCCATACACTGACATGAATCAACCATGGGTGTGCATGTGTTCCCCATCCTGACCCTCGCTCCCACCTCCTTCCCCATCCCATCCCTCAGGGTCATCCCAGTGCACCAGCCCTGAGCACCCTGTCTCATGCATCAAACCTGGACCGGTGAGGGATTTCACATGTGATGTTTCACATATGATGCTTCAATGCTATTCTCTCAAATCATCCCACCCCCGCCTTCTCCCACAGAGTCCAAAAGTCTGTTCTTTATATCTGTGTCTCTTTTGCTGTCTCGCATGTAGGGTCATCATTACCATCTTTCTAAATGCCATATATATGCGTTAGTATACTGTATTGGTGTTTTTCTTTCTGACTTACTTCACTCTGTATAATAGGCCCCAGTTTCATCCACCTCATTAGAACTGATTCAAATGCCTTCTTTTTAATAGCTGAGTAATATTCCATTGTGTATATGTACCACAGCTTCTTATTCATTTGTCTGCCGAAGGACATCTAGCATTTTATGAGCCTCTCCTAATGGAAACAGATGTTCAGCCTCTTCACCAAATGACGTACATTTCAATGGGACTTTCCTCCCACCTCGCCATATAAGTGACCTTTCCCACATGACCACAACTTCAGATTCTTTTCCCTTATAGGTTATTACAAGATACCGAGTATAGTTCCCTGTGTTATGCAGTAGGACCTTGTTTATTTTATATACGGTAGGGTGCAGCTGTTAATCCCGTGGTCCCAATGTATCCCTCCCCTCCCTTCCCCTTTGGTAACCATAAGTTTGTTTTCTGAGTCTGTGAGTCTGTTTCTGTTCTATAAATAAGTTCATTTGTGTCATTTTAGATTCCACATGAAATCTATCATATTTGATATCATATTTGTCTTTGTCTGACTCACTTCACTGAGTATGATCATCCCTAGTTACACCCCTGTTGCCATAAACAGCAATATTTCATTCTTTTTATGACTCTTGAGAGTCCCTTGGACTGCAAGGAGATCCAAGAAGTCCATTCTGAAGGAGATCAGCCCTGGGATTTCTTTGGAAGGAATGATGCTAAAGCTGAAACTCCAGTACTTTGGCCACCTCATGCGAAGAGTTGACTCATTGGAAAAGACTCTGATGCTGGGAGGGATTGGGGGCAGGAGGAGAAGGGGACGACAGAGGATGAGATGGCTGGATGGCATCACTGACTCGATGGACGTGAGTCTGGGTGAACTCCGGGAGTTGGTGATGGACAGGGAGGCCTGGCATGTTGTGATTCATGGGGTCGCAAAGAGTCAGACACGACTGAGCAACTGATCTGATCTGATCTGATATATATATATCACATATGTTTTAAATATAAAGGTTTTTAAAGGCCCAGAGACTTTTGATCCTAGCTCCATATATCCCAGCCATAAAGAAAATAAATTGTTGTCCTTTGCAGTGAGACGTGTTTCCTAAACATTTATCTAGAGGCTGATGTTAATCACTAAAAAGACACAGGTGCACCATCACATGGGTGACCAGACCTCAGGTGAGTCAGTGAAAAAAGCAGCACGTTGGTTAGGACTGCTCTGATCCCCTCCCCATCTCCGATCACAAATAATTCACTTGTTGGTTCTTCAGCTGGGTGATGAGACATGATGGGGGTCAGCGTGGAGGAGGAGGAGGCAGGACAGTGGGCACTGAAATGCAAGGCTGTGAGCCCAAGACGCGCCTTCAGAATCCTCAGGCTGGAAGTTCTGGATGCTGCCATTCAGCTTGTACTCAGTCGCATCAGCCGTGTCCGACTCTCTGTGGTCCTATGGACTGCAGCCCACCAGGCTCCTCTGTCCATGAGGATTCTCCAGGCAAGAATACTGGAGTGGGTTTCCATGCCCTCCCCTCCAAGGGATCTTCCTGACCCAGGGATCGAACCCAGGCCTCCCACATTGCTGGCAGTTTCTTTACCCCTGAGCCATCGGGGAAGCCCATTCTTCATCTATCTCCACCCAAATTTGGAGCCCTGACTGCAAAGTGGAAAAAGAGGTCTTATCTTCAGACGTCCCTTCATTTCTCTGACGGTTGAATCCTTGATGCTGGGAGAAAGTGAGCAAAGAGAGCCGCGAGGCAGGAAAATCTCTCCCCAGCTGTGCTTCTCCAAGGCCTCTTCCCTTCTGTAAACAGCGCCAGATGGAGAATAAGGAGACTCTTAAAAAGGAACAAACGCCAAACCCAAGTCGGCGTTTTCTCCTATCACCCAGTGGATGAGAGGCTGTGAGAGAAAAGCAAAGGGCACTAAACAAGCCTGCCCGCCCTCAGGCTGACAGAGAAGCGCAGCCCTCCTGGCCCGGCGGGAGCAGAGCTCTTTGGTCCAGGCTCACTTCACACCCCCGCGCTGTCCGAGGCCCGGGAACAGAGTAGCTTCCGTTGGCTCGCAGAGTCTCCTTTTCAGAACGCACGCTTATAAACATGTTTTTCTAGAGCCAAAACATTTTTTTTTAATAGCCTAGCTTTTCTTCATACCCAGCAGTCAGAAAACAAGGGGGCTCAGGGCTATTTTCTCAGGGTGCTCACACCTGGCAGGCTTCCCAGGTGGCGCTAGTGGTCAAGATCCCACCTGGCACTGCATGAGATGTGGGTTCAATCCCTGGGTGGGGAAGGTCCCCTGGAGGAGGGCACAGCAACCCACTCCAGTACCCTTGCCTGGGAAGTCCCACGGACAGAAGAGCCTGGCAGGCTACAGTCCATGGGGTCGCAAAGAGCTGGACACGACTGAAGTGACTCCGCACAGCAGCCGCACAGCTGGTAACGCAAGGATGCACCCAGAGGTTGAGGCAAGTCCTGTCAGCCCAGCTGGCTCACCCCAAATCACCATACAATGTTCAATTTTTTTTTTTTGAGGGGGAGGCTGTGCCATGCAGCATGAAAGATATTCCCCCACCAGCCCTGGGGGGCATGAAGTCTTAACCACCAGACCACCAAGGAAGTCCACAGCATTCAACTCATAAGCAAAGAGACCCCTTGCCTAGAAAGCCTTGGTTGAAAAGCCAACCACAATGAGACACGTTATAGGAACAGAACAATCAGCTGTGTGAAGGCACAGGCTGCCGCCACTTAGGGGGACCGTTACCAGTCCTTTTTCTGGAAAAGGCCACCCTATCCCAGGGCTTGACTCACTGGATTGGAGTCATACTGCCCTCTGTGAGCAACCTGAGTGCCATTTTCTCTTGTCAGCTGCAAAATTATAATGTGTTTGTAGCTCAGTCCTGGCTGACTCTTTGCAACCTCATGGGCTGTAGCCCGCTAGGCTCTTCTGTCCATGGGATTCTCCAGGCAAGAGTACTGGAGTGGGTTGCCATTCTCTTCTCCAGAGGATCTTCCCAACCCAGGTATCGAGCCTGGGTCTGCCACATTTCGGGCAGATTCTTTACATTCTGAGTCCCCAGCAATCCTAAAGTTCCTCTTAACCTCACCCTCCTCTACCTTCTTCCTGGAAGAAAACACCTACAGAAAATAAGGTGCAAGAAAATGCTCTGAGAGCTGATTCGTGCTGTTGCGCAGCAGAAACTAAAATTGTCAAGCAATTCTATGCCAACTTTAAAAAAATAAAATCAATATGTGCAACAACAATATATTCAATTCACATAAATCATATATATAGTTCAAGACCATAAAAGCCAAATAAAATTAAATTTAAATTGGTATATAGGCTTTAAGATAAAAATACATGTAAGAAACTAAAATTATCCTATTCTTTAAAATCACTTGAAAAAACTGAAGGCATGACTCAAGTCCTAGAAAATGGATAGAAAACCTGTATACACATGAATTGTAAAAGGGATCCCAATGTAGAAAAAAAATACATTAAAAAAAAAAAAAAAGATTTGGCGAGGTACCCCAGACCTGCTGTTGAAAACGCTAAACACATACTCCCCTTGTTTCACTGACCCTGTTTGTGACACCATTTGTCTCACTCTTCACACTGTGCACACTATTGGTTGAACCCAGGACAGGCCAGGTGCAAGCTAAGAGGCTGGCAGGAGACGCAAGGAGTAGGGACGGCAGACACGTTCATTCTCTCCCAGCAGGTACAGCAGTCACATGAGACACGCTGCATCCTCTGCTCTCGCGGCTCAGCCAACAGACACAGCCGCCGTCAGGGCTACCCAATCAGTGTGGGGATCCTTCCAAAGTGAACACTGAAGGGCTGTCTCTCCACTGTACGGTTGATGCCCTTGACGTGCCCACAGTGGTACTCTACCCCCATCACCTCTGCTCATCGTGCTACTCCATTCGGTTCAGTTCAGTCACTCAGTTGCCTCCAACGCTTTGTGACCCCATGGACTGCAGCATGCCAGGCTTCCCTGTCCATCACCAACTCCTGGAGCTTGCTCAAACTCATGTACATGGAGTCGGTGATGCCATCCAACCATCTCATCCTCTGTCGTCCCCTTCTCCTGACTTCAACCTTTCCCAGAATCAGAATCTTTTCCAGTGAGTCCATTATTTGCATCAGGTGGCCAAAGTATTGGAGTTTCAGCTTCAGCATCAGACCTTCCAGTGAATATTCAAGACTAATTTCCTTTAGGATAGACTGGTTTGATGCCTTTGCAGTCCAAGGGACTCTCAAAAGTCTTCAACACCACAGTTCAAAAGCATCAGTTCTTCTTAGCTCAGCCTTCTTGGTCCAACTCTCACATCCTTACATGACTACTGGAAAAACCATAGCTTTGACTAGACAGATCTTTGTCGGCAAAGTAATATCTCTGCTTTTTAATATACTGTCTAGGTTGGTCATAACTTTTCTTCCAAGTACCAAGTGTCTTAATCTGAGGGCATAGGAGCTCAGGGTTGCTAAGTGGCCGGAGGACATGGAAACAGACTTCCTAGCGGTAAAATTCCATGGGAGAATCAAACACGAAAAAACTCAGATAGCTACTAACATTGAAGACCAATTTATCATTCATCTCATATCATAATCAGAGCAATAGAAATATAGATCTGAGAGGATGTCTCATGGCAGCATAAAAGGGCCAACCACAAACTAGGGAGTGAGCTGGAAGCTACCTAACTTAAACCGAATTTCAGCTATGGAAGTGATCAAGGAAAATTTATTTATTCTGTATTGAGGAGAAGAGAAATTCAGGATAAAATACTGAGTCTAAACACATTTTTGGAGGTTGTAGGGCCAGAGAGGAAAGCACATACACAGAGAAATACAAATAAACATTAGGTCTGTGTCAACATGTTTTGGGTTCATAACAGTTTAGAATCATCTGAGTGTGCTTTGAAGCAGTTTGTGTCTCCAATCCTTACAGCCCTGCCTATCCACAAGTTTGAGTTTTAAGCAGTAGATTCAAAACACACAATGATTATCAAGTCGAAAAAATCAGAACCTGAGTGACTACATTCTGTCCATTCTCTCTGACCACTTGTGATTGTTTGTGCTTAAAATGTAAGCAGTGAGCACAGCACAATTCTGAAAGGGGTAGTGTTTTGGTAATGACCAGTGTACACAGTTAAGTTCCTAGGCAATATGCCCCTGAAATCAAATCTTTGAAATGTATACTCTTTAAATTGATTTAAAACAAGAGTGAATACAGAAAACGATTTCTTGATTTAAGAGTTCCTCATTGACAGATGCACACAGCTATATATAACACAGACAACAGGGATTTACTGTATAGCACAGAGAACTATATTTAGCATCTTGTAACAAACTATAATAGAAAAGAATTTTTTAAAACTATAGATATTTACATATATATAAACAGAAATATTTTGCTGTATGCCTGCAACTAACCCAATATTGTAAATCAATGATACTTTAATAACAAAAGGAAATGAGTGCTAATTGTTACATGATTGCTAACAACAATTTTGCTATTTAGAGGTATCACGTGCTGTCATGCTCAATCGGTAAGTCGTAACGCACTCTTTGTGACCCTTTGGACTGTAACCTACCAGGCTCCTCTCCCCATGGGAGTTTTTAGGCAAGAATACTGAAGTGGGTTGCCATTTCCTTTTCTAGCGGATCTTCCCAACCCAGAGCTCGAACCCATGTCTCTTGGGCCTCCTGCATTGGCAGGCAAATTCTTTACTGCTGAGCCATCAGGGAAGCCACCATTACACAACCACCTCCATACACAACAATTTTGCTGTATAGAGGTCATGTAAAAATGGATCTACTTTGGGCAGTCAACCCATCCTCTGCACCTCTGCATTTGCTGAGCCCACATTCAGGAACATTCTTCCCTGGCTAGCCCCAGGGCGTGGATCCTCACACTTCTTCAGTCCTCTGCCCAAATGCCACCTTATCCAAAAAGTCTTCCATGATTGTTACCCACATCCGTCGGTTTGGGGCTTCCTAGCCACATGTACATGTCTTCATTTCCGCAGCCACCTGTTCTATACTGGTTCCTCTTCTCCAGGAACTTCCAGCTCCTCGGGACAGTCAAGGCTTTGTTTCAATCACATGCTGATTTTTAGCACCCAAAACAATGTCTAACCTGCCCTCACCCAGGCACTTGGTAATTACTCATCGAAGAAAAAAATAGTAATTGGGTGATTGCTGGATCACGTGATTCATGCTTTACTCCCTGTCTCGGAATTGCCACAGAGGTGGCAACCTTTGCTCAGGAAAATTGCTTACTCTGTATACTCAAGGGCAAAAGCCTGCATCTGTAGTCTGCATCTCGACCTTGGTGGTACAGGGAGAGAGGGTGTAGATGATGCTCAGGAAACAGGAACTCAGTTCTCATTGGCTGCATCTACTCCCCCAGCATGGCTTGACACCTGAAGCTTCCTTCTTCACCCAACCCTCCCTCACCCTTTCCTTTGCATCTTTAAAGGAAACCAAAAGCACTTGTCTAGTAAGCATACACAAAGCTTGGGCACATTTCAGGGTCCCAGCTAGACAAAGCATTCAAGACCAGAAAGAAAATGGCAGAAGGGATAGGTAGCGAGTTTGGGAAGGTCATGTACACACTGCTATCTTCAAAATGGATAACTAACAAGGACCTACTGTATAGCATATGGAACTCTACTCAATGTTATGTGCCAGCCTGGATGGGAGAGGAGTTTGGGGGAGAACAGATACATGTAGATGTAAGGCTGAGTCCCTTTGCTGTTCACCTCAAACTACCGCAGCATTGTTCGTTTGCTATTAAAAAAAAAGTGAAAGTCGGTCAGTCATGTCCAACTCTGTGACCCCATGGACTGTAACCTGCCAGGCTCCTCTGTCCATGGAATTCTCCAGACAAGACTACTGGAGTGGATAGCCATTCCCTTCTCTAGGGGATCTTCCCAAACCAGGGATAGAACTCAGATCTCCTGAATTACAGGCAGATTCTTTACTGTCTAAGCCATCAGGAAAGCTTATTAATTGGCTACAGCCCAAAACAATATAAACATTTAACATTTGAAAAAAAAAAAAAAAAGATGGCTAAGCAACTGAACACTGTGTGATGGGACATGAGACTAGGGGAGCCTGTGGCCAGAGGTGGAGCAAGGTGGCTCTTGGCTGGTGCCCCCCTCACCCCAGCCTTTGCCCAGAAGTAGCAGGGAAGGGGGTACCCCCTTGCTTTGCTCCCAAGAGCAAAGCAACTTCTACCACTCGAAGTTCTAAGTGGCAGCACCCACTCCTCTGAAAGCAAGTAAGGAAAAAACAAACCCATATCTGGACTTTCTATTCTACTTGTCTTGGATCTGTTTGGCCGCCAGCTTTGCACTGTTGAAATGATTTCAGATTTAAAATATGCATTCAAGAAATCTAGTAATACAAGCTTTTGCTTGCTAATGTACTTTTTTTCTGGGTGAATTTTACTTGTCCTTCCCAAATAAATTCTTCCAAATCAATATTGGAAATACCATTCCAAGTTCAGAAACCTCCCAATTGCAAGGCTGACTGGAATGGTGTCAAATGTGATTCGGTGGAGGACAAGTGACCTCTTTCGCCCTGGGAGATGCCGTGGGTTCCTCCGTTGACAGCAGCTCCTGCTGTGTCCAGAGCCGACTCACCAGCTGCTGGTAGGAAAAGAGATGTGTGAAAGGGAGGCAACACCAGCCCCTTCACCCGAGGCCCACTGTCCCTGCCCCGCTCCTCTGCAAGCCTGCACAACTTTCTGCAGGACCCTGGCTTCTCCCCCATCTCTGCAGGAGGCAGAAATAAGTTCTTCCCTAGACATCTTCCTGGTCACCGTGGCCAGTCTAAGTCATGCTGGATAAACCGGGCTTCCTTCTTTGCCACACTGGGCCTCTGCTCCAGGCGGCCCTTGCTTCTCTCTTGACTCAACTCCCCCTCTTGTTCAGAGTTCTTAGTTCCCTTTGGCCCATTCAACACTTTTCCATCCTTTCCTCTTCACGTGCACTAGGTCATTCACAAGAATTAACATATACAGTCCCCAACATTAAAAGCCCCCTATCTTGAGAAGGTGCCTTCCAAGGACCCCTTCAAAAGTGCCCTTAGACATGGGCCCCAGACTCAAGAGGAAAAGAGCCCCAAACCAGCCATAGAACTCCTCAACCCCATGCTAGAGCAAAAGTCAGGCATCCCTCCTTCTGACTTGTCCCTCCTGGATGAAACAGACCTTCTGTCTTCCCACCTCCTCCCTTTCACACAGGTCCATCTCTCACCCTCTCAGCTGAAGGTCACCTAAAAGCCCCTTGGCTAGAATCCTTCGGGTTCTTCAGTCTCTTGAGACGAACATGTAGCTGAGAAAATGTCTTGCTCAGGATGTGACCTTTGCTCCATCTCCCTGTGAGCAACTTTCTCACCAACGGATGCTTCTTTCTCCCTCAATTTTCTCAAAATCGCCATACAATAACACTCAGAGTACACCATTCGGAAACTGTAGGCAGCGGCTGGGTGGTCACCAAGGTTCCCAGTGACCCTATGACATAATCAACAGCTTGGCACGGTCCACATGTTTCTGACCAAATGGAGGAATCGCACCAGTGGCTGATGCCTCACTGTCCAACCCAAGGAGACTGGCCTTCTGCCCTGAACAGGGCCATTCCTGGACTCATTCATTTCTAACACTCAGCTCATTTCACTGTGCATGTGAAACAAAGGTGTTTCTGCAAACCGGCAGAAGAGTTCTGGTCCCAGTTGCACACACTCCTCTACAGGTGAGGGAATGAGGGGCAGCCTGGCAGGGCTTTCCTCAGGGGCCTCTCGTCTTTGGCGTGTCCTTCAGTTCACCCAACATTTGCTGATGATCTCCTTGATGGAAGTCACGTTCCTGAGCACCCAGGGTAAAAAAGCATGTCTGCTTTTCTGCTTCTGGAGCTTAATGGGAGCTTGGTGAAGATAAGCATTAACTGTGACCATCCCTCAGGAAGGGTTCTCTAGAACCTCTAGAACCTCTCTGCTGCTGCTGCTGCTGCTAAGTGGCTTCAGTCGTGTCCGACTCTGTGCGAGCTTCTCTAGGGATGGTGTTTCCTGAACACAGAAATATGTTACCAATGCTCACACACTAAGTTTCTCCAGTGTTCAGCTTTACAACAGCATGGACTTTTCTCCCTTCATATATAAGCCACAGCTCAACCATCTCATATCCAGAGATAATCAACTTTCTCTCTCTGGAACAATCTCACCTCCTCACACTGCTCTTCATGACTCCAAGGTCATTTCTCTACAATGTGACCTTGAGCCACTGCCCCTCCCAGAAAAACTGCCCTGTATTACAGCCATGTTCTACAGGGAAAGCAAACTTAATGAATAGAAAAAGGGAGAGGAATTTATCAGTCAGTTCTTCCCTCATGGACCCCGTCTGCCCATCTGTCTGGGGTTGACAGAATTCTCTCATATCATTTCCTGTCATCCACACACCAGCTCTGTGTGGTTGGCTGGAGAGGTTGGATTATCCTCATTTTACAAATGTAGAAATCAGTGCTCACAGAGGTGCCAATGATCACCTAATTGGGACAGGAAATCACTTTCTTCCCAGAAGGTTCTCCCCACCTACCAAACAGCCACATCCTAGCCTTTGGATGGCCAATAATTGGCTTCACATTGCAGAGAAGGTTTCCAGGACCTAAAGTTAGGCTGTAACCTTCATCCTCCTTATTCCTATTAGGATTTTTTTCTCCTTCGTAGCATTAATCATTTTGTAACTATTTTTAACTCTTTTTTTTCCTTTTGCCCGTCTCCCCACCTGCCATCGTCAGCTCTGTTAGTGCAGGTACCATCCCTCTCTCTTGATGGCTGATAACATCTCAGCCCCCAGCACTGGTCCCAGAAATTGCAGCCCAGTAATTGTGGCCTTCTGACTCCTAACTCTGTACCCCTCCCACTCTAATATGCATGCTTTGGAATAAAAAAAAAAAAAAAATCCTCCTTTCTAATGCCAAACATGTAATCCTAAAACCAAACCTTATCAATACTATTCAATCTAAACTTGGAACACCTCCTCTTTGAGCAGCGTGGGGTCTCATTAATAGGAAATGCGGCTTGTATCCAGAGAGTCCATAAATTTCATGTAAACAGACAAGGGCTCAGGAAATCCTGATAGTATTAACCAGCATTTGCAGTGTGTCTGAATGCTCTAAGTATTCCATATAAAAATTAACTCACCGAGGCGTTGCAACAGTTTTTCAAGGAAGGGGAAAGGACCTGTCTAGGATCACCATTTTCCAATTGGAAAAGCTGAGGGCTGGAGGTACAGCACACTCCACCTGGACCCTTGGGAGAGCCACCTTAGAAGTGTCCCTTTGAGGTCATGGCAGCCTCCTCTGGTGCCCAGGCTGAGTCTCTTCCCCCCCCCAAATCTATTTCTTTGTCCCCCCAACATCTTGCCTTGAGGGGATGAGAAGGCCACAGCCCAAGGAGGGTCTGAAAACGCTCCTTATTCTCCATTCTCCCTTCTCCCTTGCTCTTCCCATCTCCTACCGAGGCCATGGCCTGTGGCCAGCACCCTGGCAGGACTTCCCCGCCTCCCATGTGGTGGGGTTCCAGTTGTGGGGTGTCTGGAATGTCCGGGCACAAAAAGGCAGCCCGACCTAATGCTCTGGGAGGGGGCCTGCCTGCCCTGAGCCGTGGCGTGCTGGCCCAGGGGATGGCGGAAGTGATCTGATGAAGCATCCTCCGCTTGCCAGGGTGGTCTTGACTTGTGACCTGCTCTGACCCCTCTGGACCTTCTCAGTCTGTCTCTCCGTGGCCCCTTTTCTGTGGATCCCACGGATGACTTGAGCAGCTCTACCAAGGCATGGGGTTGTGGAAGGGAGAGGGACAGAGAGCCTGGGTGGGTTTCAGAGACTTTTCTTGGAGCCCACATATATTATTTAGCTTCAAGCCCAGTCCTATATTCACCCTGACCTGTTTGCTTCAGGGACCTTGAGACCTCAAATAGAGAATATTCAATCTTCTCTTCCCCTCTGACTGTTCGCTTACCCTTTTACAGGGACAAGCTCCTTCTGCTTCTCACTTCTCTAAGAAACATGGCTACTCTGTGAGAAGAAAAGAGCTGGCGCTTCCTAGAGGCTGGTGGTCAGAACTGGCCTTGTTCTCCCTCTCGACCACCCTCCCCAAATGAAGCTTCTTAATCCCAACAACCTCTCTGAAGAGCCTGCCCTTCTCCTCTCCCCTGGCGTCGTTTCCTTTCTTTATAATGTCCCCAGACTCACAGTCCATGGAGCTGTGACAGACAATGCTGGTACCCAACATTAAACTTCCGTCAACTTCTGCGCTCCTCTGGACGCCACCATCAGGAAAACCATCAAGAGATCTTGCTGCTCAAGATCTAACAGAGTTTGCCAGAGCCCCTTGGCTCTCCTGGGCTCAGAGTGCCTCCCTGCCCTTCCCAGAGGATGTCAGCAGGATTTCCTACTCTTCTCCCTCTGTCTCACATTCTGGATGAAGGAGACATGTTTGTGACAAAACCGTCTTCCAAGGTGAATGGTTGTGGAGAGCTGCAAAGATACTCTTTTTCCTGCAGCACCCCACTTCTCTGGCCATTTCTCTCAGCCTCTTTGGAGAGCTCTTCCTTTGCTCCCTTAACGCCCCTGCACTTTTCTAATCTTTCATCTTGGCAAGCTCCCCTTCGGCCGTGGAGGAAGTACCTATAAGCAGATCATTCACCGATTTCTATCCAGGGATCCGATCTCTCCCATGAGTTTCATACCCAAATGAGACCCTTCCTTCCAAAGGCACCTCAACCCAATACACCTCAGGCCTCATTGCACAGTCCTCTCCCTCCAATGAACTCTCCTCCAGGGTTTGCTCACCGTTGGGTGACCCATGCTCCCCAGCCCCGTGTGAGATCCACCCCCATGGCCTGCCTTTGCCATTTTCCTCCACCTGTAACACCTTCCACCCTTTCCTCCCCAGGGCCCTCCAGTCCTAGCTACCAGCCTTGCCCACTGGGCCTTGTGACTGATCTCCACTCCTGCCTTCTTCTAACTTGTATTCCACATAACTCATGTCTTTAAAAAAAAAAAAAAAAAAAACAAATATGATCATTTCTCTCCTCTGCTTAAAATCCTTCAATGACTCCCTAAGGCTTCTACCATCACGACTAAAGTCCTAGACCTGGTTTACGAGTGCTCATTATTAGCTCCTCAGCATCCCTCCCCGGCCTCCGCTCATACCGTGAACTAACACAGCTCCCTCCAGCCGGGCGTCCCTCACACCCCGCTGCTCTCACACAGGGGGCCCTAGACTGGGAATTCTCTCAAGGCCCAACGTCCACTTCTGTCTGCCTGACACTTTTTGTATCGCCAGTACCTAGCTAAGGCCTGGCACATAGGTATCCAGTAGCTATTAGGTGAATAAACGGATGGATGGATGAATGAATGAATGAGGAAAGAACAAACTAGGACCTGGCTCCAAGAGTACACGAGTGGCCAGGGGAAGCCCTGGGCCCAAAGCCAGCTCTGGTTGGAGGGGCCTCTGGCTTCCCAGGGACAAAATATTAGGGCTTTATTAAAGACACCATCAGAGCAGAGACAGAGCCCTAACTTAACCACTCGAGTCAGGAGCCCAGAAGAGAACAGTGGTGAGGAGAGAGAACCTAAGTTCATAAGGCTTAGAGCTGAACTCGTTTGCGACCCCACAGGAAGCTACCGCAGCGACACCTTTGCATCGTCTCTTAGAGCCCCAGGGTGGGCCTGGCTGCCTCCTCCTCCTCCTCCTCCAAGGCCTGGCTCCATCCTGAGAGTGGAGAAGTGGGAGCAGTCTTGGGACAGGACTGCTGAGATGCTTTCAGGCAGTGGCCTGCAGCAAAGATCAGAGTTGCCTGCAGGGCTGGGTCCCTTGAAGCGGCAGGAAGTCCTTCGGGGCCCCCACTTCCCCGCAGCTGGGCCTGTCAATGAACCCACAAGAGGGTTCTCCTCAGCCAAGGCAGGGAGAGTCCAGGAAGGTTGTGAAGCTGCAGCAACAGGGAGAGTCCAGAAAGGTTGTGAAACTGCAGCAGAGGGGCCAGGCAGGTGGCCCTGAGTGCCTGGAAAACCTGAGTAAGCCTTTGGTTAGCAAACCCAGTCGCCATGCTCGGCGGTGTGGTGACATCACATACTAAGGGCTCAGCCTTCTCAGAAGCTGAGAGCCTTGGACCCTGCGCCTGAGGTCTTGACGTCCTCCCAACGGCAGAACAGGGCACCACCCCCTGAGAATTTTAAGGAGAGAACATTCTGATGGCAGTTGAAGGCAACAGTTGAAGCCAAGGCTCAGAGCAGGGCAGGATTCACAACCTAGGGAAAGGGCATAGACACCTTTCAAAGGAGCTCAGAGAAGGAGAGGTCCCTTGCAGATGGGGCTAGAAAAGGTTCCCAGAGACAGAGAAGAGAGTGAGAATGCAGACAAAGGGGTCTGCAAGAATCTGAGAAGAGCTGCAGGCCCAGGGCAACTGAGGGAGTAAGGACCCCCAAATGGCCACTGGGCCAGCAGGCAAATTGATCGCTCAGGGCTCTGCTTAGGGGCCTACCCTGGAGGAAAGTCCTCCCAGACTCTGCTCAACAAGCAGGAGTCATGGCTCCTTCTGTCTCAGAGCTGGTGCTTCGCAAAGTGTGCTCACCGTGAATCCAGGACAACAGCAAGTCCAGTCGCATCCTCTCTGTGGGCACAAACCAGCATCAAGTGTCAAATACTAAACCTATTCATTCAACCATTCATTCATTCATTCAACAAATGCTTATTGAGCACCTACTGTGTCATGGAGGTTAGGAATATAATCATGAACAGAAGAAGGATGAAGAGATGACAAGTAACTCTAAAATCCTTCTCTGTGATGACGGGGGCTTTAAAGGGACTGTACCTGGCACTGTGAGTGTGTAGAGGCCTGATTTAGGTATAGGGCTTCGCTAAGAATGATAGAGCTGGAAAATGAAAGATGAGTGAGAATTACCTACTTGGAATGGATAGGCTAGTGAGGACAATGATTTTCTAGGTAGAAGGAAGTGCAAGAGCAATGCCTAAGGGCAGGGAAGAAACTTGCTAGGTTTAACAGTAGGCCAGGGGTCAGGAGCTCAGAGACACCTAGGAGGAATGAGGCTGGGGAGGCAGGTACGCATCAAACCATGCATGCTCTTGAAGGTCATGGTCAATGTTTGTTTTTGGAGCTCATGTTGAATTGTTCTGGTCTTGATGCTGAAGGTAAAAGCACAGGCAGCCGGCCAATGGTGAGACCGACAGCCACAGTCAAATGAAGAAGGTTAGGAAGTGTCTGATGTACACTTTGTAAGAGAAGATGAGCATGTGTGTATTCATAGACGATACCAAGCCACAAGGGGGTTGGGCACCATAATTCATGACTATTAAGGAGTCTCCTCTTTCCTTTGGCATCGAGGAAAAGAAAAAGTCAGGCCTCTTAGGCATAAAAGCTTACCAAAGTTCTGGTTTCAGCGATGACAGAGGGACCTTGGCACAGTTTTGTTGAGTCTATGTGTACATGTGTGCATAATTCTCCAAACTAAATCTATATATATATTGAGGTAGGAGACGTAGATTGCTATCTTGTTTTGCAAATGGAAAACTAAGACTTAGGATAATTAAATGGCTTCTCAAAAGCCACAAAGGGAGAAGGAGATACAATGTAAACTAGAAACTATCTTGTAGTTCATCTCCCAATATGCTTTCTCTAAATACCATAGGCCCCACAAGGCTTGGAACTGACATTTGAAAAGATAAAGTAAAATAAAGATAAATTTACTCCCCAAAAGGCATCCTATATGCTTGGGAAACCAGTCGATGATATATTAACTGAGTTCCACTCTGTAAGTTTACAAATAAAGATGTTAAATACTAGATCATTTACTCATCTCCAAACTGAAGGGGTTTGCTGAAAGCAAAGAAATTCTCAAAATCATCACACAAAAAAAGAAAAAGGAAGTAGGAATAATTGAAGACATGATGAAGTAAATGATGATGATGGAAACTCATCCAAATACTATTTGGATGTGTGATTACTAAATTAATACTTCCACTTGGCTGTTTAGAACTTGAAAAATTCCTGGTGAAATTCACCTGGAAGACAGAGATGCCTCCCCTAGCACAGAATGGACACCCTGAGGACTGCCACCATGAAAACAGCATTTGAATGGATTAGAAACTGGAGGGAATTACCAATGGTTTGGAAAAGAGAATCTGAGAAATGCAAACATGACCGCTTGTGGATGAGACCATCAATCCTTTGGGACATCTGCCCCTGGTCATCCTGCTCGCTTCTATTTACCAGTTGGCTCTGATGTCATAAAAATCCTTCCCACCCTACCACCTGCCAGAGCATCTCAGGATAGGCGCTTCAGTGGCCCCCCTGCCCCAGCCCTTCATACGATCATGCACATCACAGTAAGCTTCTGACAGCCTCACCTCACTGATCCACAAATCCAACCAGTTGCACCTGGCTCTTCTTCCTCTAAGCACTTGGCTCATCGCCTCCAGCTTACATATACCAGAAGCTTCCACATCCTAAGTGAGCAGACCTCTTGGGACATCGTGAGTCCACGAACAGCTGAATTCTGAGGTCCCCTAAAGCAACCGGGGACATGCATAGCCCATCCCAGTCCAGGCCCTGTGCAAGCATTCATGGGCTAGGCTCTCAGCCCCAGAAACTGGGAGCCAGAGGGCACAGAGGCTGGAAAAGGCTTAGCTCTTCTCGCGAGGGGACCGCGGTGCTCCTTCCCAAACTGGGACTAGCCCCACTCTGTGTTAGTCCAAAATGAGCTGGACTCAGCTGTGATGCTCAGGGTGACACATGTCCCCCAGGCTTCTTTAAAGGGATATGGAATCTCAGCTGATTGAAGAAGCCCTTCTGCATGGGCTGCGTCGCCCTGGGAGCTGCAGGAGGCCGGCTCCTGTGCAGCTTCTTGGGGGAGGCTCGGCTCCCAGCATGGGGTCCCAGAGGCCAGGGCGGATGTGGACAGGACTCGGCGTGTCCCTCTCCATGGCTGTCTTCCCCACACGTTCCCGCTCTGTGCCCCCTCTCCCCATCATTTACAAAATTAAGGGGCGAACCGCATCTGAGCCTGCGGTGCCCGGCAGCTCTGGTGGGAGGGGGGAAAATGGGGAGAAATGGGAGTGAGGTGGAGGGAACCAGGGTCAGAGACTGCTCCTGGGGGAAGGGGCTGCTGTCCCCAGCATCCCGGGATGACGGCCAGGTGGCAGCACAGCCCAGGCAGGCTGGGGTACCAGCTTCTGCCCACCTGCCTGCTGCCTTCAGATAGAGGACCCCATCTTTCAGATTTCAACCCCTTTTTTCCACCCAGAAAACACTTTTCATAACACAGACCATCCCTGACCATAAGAATCCTGCAGGTTGTCGCCCATGCCCCAAATGGCCGGGGTCTTTTCTCTCTCCCTGCCTCCTTGGGGGCCCTTTGAGCATCCTTCCTCCAGAGAAGGGCACCCCAGAAACCTTCCTCTGCAGCTGCATGTTCCATTCCTCCCTTCTCCTACTCCTTTTGGGGTGAGTCTCTCCCCTGTCTTTCCTCTCATCTCCTCCACTTCCCCCCACTCTCTTTCATATGATGTGAAAGGGCTGAAGTTGGCCCTACTCACCACCCCTATGCTTGGGGTGAATCCTTGGCCTGCATCCACACCCCTCCCAGGCCACACTGCCCCCCAGAAACACTCAGCTTTGGTCAGGGGACCATTACCAAGGGCATCATGACTTGCATTTCCTGCCAGAGCCCCAGACCGACCATGCCTTCTAGAAGGCTGCAGGCCCTTGCTCTTGACATCCACTCCCCCACCACCTTCTCAATCGTCTTTCAAAACCCCTTCATGTGCTTTCAACCCAAGACACAGCACGAATTTTAGTAATCTGTGAAGTCTCCTATGCAACTTCTCTTCTATATCTAAATGTTACACATTCTTCCAGATGTCAAGTTGAAATGAATCCTCTGGACACTCCAGGAAAGAAAAAAAAAAAAAAAAAAAAAAACCTCCTTAATGCTTCACACTTTCATCCACAAACAAGCATGCCCACTTGTGAGATTTTTCAGAAGTGTCTCTTGGGAATTCAAACTGCTCATCTCTTCAGTACAGGGTCTGACATTAGGAGTGGCAGGGTTGATTCACCTTTTAAGGCTTAAACCTTAACTGGGCTTGGTTTAGCAAATCAAAAACTAAAGTGCTTGTTTCCTAGGCATGCGGTATGGACTAAATACCATTTTATAAAAAGCTTGAGGACTTTCCTTTGGAAGTGTGTGGCAGGGTGGGCGGGGGGGTTGACAAAGAATGATATCTGTAAAACTGAATCCGTGAATATTTTCACCTGCTGTCCAGAAATACTCTGGCAAAAGTGGGCGGCGGTGTGCAGGGGGATCCCCTGCAACTAATTTCAATGCCTCCATCTCGTGACACATCATTGCTCTCTTTTGTGCCTTAAGGGTGACGGGAGCAAAAAGCACCCGCTCAGTCTATGAATACCGCAGCCCCGTGAACAAGGGCTTGGCCACGTCTCTCAGAGCCGATCCCCAGCATCATTTGTCCTGATGCCGACATCATGGCTCCCCCAGGGAGAACAGGGTCTCTGCCAGCCTTCGCTTTCTCTAGGAAGCCAAGCCTTCCTCTTCCTGACTGGCTCTGGCTCTCTGGCCGCCCAACTCTGGGCTGGCCTCCACGGCCAGGGCACCCTTGGGACCCAAGTCATTGACAGCGGTGCTTTTTGTCCATTGAAAGTGGGGCAGGAATGGGACAGGGGGAGATAGAGGCAAAATGAAGTGACTCCTGGAGGAGCCCTGACCCCACCCCCAGGGCTGCTGCACCCCATACACACACACACACACGCCTCTGTTCAAGACCTGCTCTTTTCAAAGCAAAATATCATAGGGATATGGGGCCTTATGTGTCTTTTCTGTGAACTTGACTTAGTTCAGAAGGAAGCCTGAACCTTCGTGGTTAATGCTGAAGGTCTCAGCCTCCAGCATCTCGTCATAAAACACTCACTGGCTGGAGCGTCCCCTCTGCCTGCTTCAAGGGTGAGTTCTGCACCAGTGCTTCCAATCAAATCACAAAGACGTGCCCAAAGCGAGCAGCCCAAGCAGCTGGTAATTGTGAGCAGACAATCTGAGCTCAGCCCAAGGCCTCTGGGGCCGAACCCCCGGGGGAGACATTGATGCCTTCGGATTCCGGATCCTCTGGAGACAGGTACCTGCAGGAGTGCCTTTCTAGAAGAAAACTCAAGCTGTTTCCCACCCCCCACCCCATCCCCAAACACAGCAGAGCTCTCTGCCAGACAGGTCTCTCGGGATCGTTTTTACAGCTGGCAGGGCCCAGGTCTCTCAAGCTCTCCAGCCCCGATGACACGTGCCTAAAGCTTCCCTTGTCTGTCCTCTTGGTCTGAAGGAAGGAAAGTGATGAAGCCAGGGGTGTCAGCGAGAGAGCTTGAGAAAGAAGGAACTCTCCGGCCCTGGTCCCCCTTTGCATAATGTGTAGGGCCTAGGGTGCCAAACACCCTGGGCTGGGTTTGGAAATTGTAGTTTCTGACCAGGATCCCTGCGAGGAAAAAGAAAAAGGAAAATCACAGACTCTGTGGGTCTCTTTTCCTCTCATGTAAATAACAGGGTTTGGGGCCATCCCAATCATCTCTGGATTGCCCCTACAACCCAACACCCAGACTGTGGGAACATGTCCCTCACCGCGTCTGAGTGGGGACTCAGCCTGGCCCCCTCCTTTCCACGTGGCAGAGACTGTGCCCCACAGTCAAGGCCAAAGGCTGCTCTTCACATTAAAACTATTAACGCTCTGCAGCAAGAAACCAGAGCTTCAAACCCCAAACCCGTGGAATTTTGTATTCCACCAACATGTATGGAGTACTCCTTATGGAGCCAGGTACAGGAATGATGGGAATTGGATCTGAGCACGGTCCCTGCCCTCAAGGAATTCACAGTCTAAAGGAAGAAACAAACAAACAAAAACAGGAGTATCTAAGGAAAACCTCTCCATCTCTCGGAGGTTGACTCAACCCTGTTAGCAACAGCCCCCACCATGAATTAATTCAGCAGGGAACCAAGAGGAGTTGTAATCCCGGGGCTGGGGGGTGGGGGGGTGGTGTTGTGGGGCGGGAAGGGGAAGGGGGACAGGGAGAGGGATTTAGGAGAAAGCATCCCTTGCATAAATCTCTATTTGCTATGAGCTACATCGAGGTGTCTGCTCAAGGCTGAAGGTCTGCGCCGATTAGAATGAGATAGATCACTTAGATTAAGTAGTGAGAGCTCTCTGAATGGGACTCAATCCCCTTTCACCCTCCTTAAGGTATAAAACAGTGCCGAATCAGCAGTTGCCTCTATGTACCGCAGAGAGGAAGTTTGAGCTGCAGGTTTTGTCGGAACCATCATTAAAGCACTGTTATGACTGACTGCAGCCTGTTGGAATGAGGACAAGATTTTTCTGCAGAAAATTATAGACTGTATCCCTAGCTCTGAAAAGGGGGTTTAGGAAGCAAATTCACATAATAGGAGGATGTGAGCTTCATTAAAGTTCAGGCAAAGGATTTCATTGCTTCATCTGGATTGAAACCTTAAGATGCCAGCTCCAAGTGATCCTGACATGCAAGTGATGGTTTCTGCCGGCCATTCAAGGATGCCCGCCCATCAGGGTGGGAGTCAGGGAGCTGAAGGCTTCTTAGTGTTTATCCTGGTTGTGTTTGCTTTTGCTTTTAATTTAGATGGAGCCTTTAAGTGAAGGTATTGCAGGTTTGAAGGTTACGTCAGACTCCTGGATATACAGCCAAAAAGTCCAGTTGCCTGCCCACCCAACCCTCTTCCCCCGGGGTGCAGTGTAGGCTCTCTCTCTTAGTCTCTGCCTTTCCAAATGCTACTGTAGGGCTTCCCTCTGATCCATCTGCTCCATCTTAACCCTTCAAGAAACTCCATACAGATATCTTCCTCACCGGGACAGAGATGTTGGTTTCCAGTTTCCCCCTGGGATGTTCTCCACTTAGAACTTTTGCCAAGGTCACTGTCCTGGCTGCCTTGTCAGTTTTTCCCAGGATTCTTCCTCCCTCGACTCTCCTCCTCAGTCCAGTTTCCCAACAACCAGAGGCATGGCGTGCTGCCCCCAGTACTAGCTGGGTCTCTCTCATCTCTGCCCCGGCACAGCCTGGGCACCCTCCCCCCAGCAGGGGGCCTTTCCCCTCTCCCCACCACCCTTCTCAGCACACAGCAAACAAGAGAAGAGGGAGGTGTGGGATGTCACCCCCAAGCATGGGGTGGAGCCTCAAGAGTTGGTCTGCTGAAACTTGTAAGGTGCCTGCTTCTGGAAGCAACCTGCCTCCCTGTCTTCATTTCCAAACGCTGAAAAACGGTGCTCACAAGCCCCTCTTTGCCCCAACCTCTTGACTCTGCAACCTGGCCCTGTCCCGGCTACCCTGTGTGCCTGGCCAGCCCCCACAGCCAAAGCCTCTCCTTGCTCAGCAACATCAACTTTGGGAAAGCGTCTCTCTAGCCAGCCAAATGAAGACTTCTTGCCGGCTCCTTCTGAACACGAGTCTTGCACACATTTGTGCCTCCATCTCCTAGAATGAAGGGGCAATTAGAAAGTCCCCTGGGAGACGCCATTGCCTTCTCTTGGCAACACGGAATGGTCGGGACAAGTAACCATGGGCTGATGATACTTGTCTGATGAAACCAGGTCTCCACAGGCAGACACTCTCCCCCGGGGACATCTGGAAGGGGAAGCGCCCAGCCCCACCAGCTCTGGGGCATACAGAGCATTCAGTATGCTGGGGAGAATCCTGAGGCTCCCTGGGAGGGGGCCTGGGAAGGGGCGGCTCAATGATGTAACAAGGAAAACAAAGCTGGCCAGACTGGGAATGGTGAAAAAGGGGGCTTCCCTTGATGCAGAAAGGGATGTTATCACAAAACAGAGAACAGAACCTGGAACATAACCCCCACCTCTGTCACCCTGGGCTGCAAGGCTTCTCCGTGGCCGTCCTCTGCCAGGACGTCAGCTCTCTTCTGCATGGAGGATCCAGCCCTTACTCGCAATGGCTCTTTCCTTCCTGGGTGGCGTCTCCACGGTGCACAGCAGTTTCTGGCTACAGTCTCTTGTCTCCTCAAATCCGATTGTCCAGTGAGAGGCTCTAGGCACCTGCAGCCACCAGACAGATTCCCGACACCCCTGGGGTCCAAAGTCCACCCCAGTTCTAAGCAAAACAGGAGCTCCGAAATCAGGAACATTGCCTAACCTGGCGGAAGCAGGATGGGAGTTCACCTGTGGTGGTGATGGAGGCCAAGCCATCTCGGAGACTGCCCTGTGGCCTGCCCACTAAGGACTGCAGCACTGAGGGGTAGTCAGAATTCGTAGATGGGACCCTGAGAAGGGAGGAGCCAACAACGCACTGCTGGAGAGAAATCAAGGAGCCTGAGGCTATGGGAAAGGTCTTAAAGACTTGGTCCATGGGAAGAAGACTAGGTGGTCTTTGATCATTGAAGGCAGAGATAGCAAAGGGGAAAACAGTGTGGGCAGTCACATGGGCAGAAACCAGGGGGAGACCGGAGGCCAGGCTGACTTGAGATGATGCCTGAGAGCTTTTTGGAAAAGAGGGAGATGGAAGGAAAATGGGAGGTGTAAGAAGACTTAGTCCTTCTTCCTTCGGAGAGGGCAAAGTGTTCACAGGGAGGGGTGGATTTTAGGCTGGGACTTTAGTTCTGCAACAACTGATTAACTATAAGGCTGCAGTCTGTACTTCAGCTTCCTCTTCTTGAAAAGCAAAAGCAGTCCATAAGTTAAGGGAATGATCAAAAGATGAATCAGATGTGTCCCCTGCTTGGCCTACACTGGGTTCAGTTCAGTAAGGGCTCAATGGGACCCCTTCATGGTCCAGAAGCTTCCCCTACAAGGGTAGTGTGCTCGTCATCTGCAGTGGTGTTCTCTCAGCCCCTTCCTCCTTCTGCCTCGGGGCTCTCCCCAGCTCCCCTCCTAGCTGGACCAGGCAGTGGGGGCCCCACCCTATGGACCATCCTGTCCACAGCCAGGGGTCTGGGGGCAGGCACACAACAGATGCTGGGTGCGCTGAGTGACCTCCCCAGCCACAAAAATTCTTCTATCCTCCGAGCTCCAGCTTTGTCCAATCACCGGCCACTCACAAGGAAGAGAGAGGGCATGTGTGCGGGCCTCGGCTTCCTTGTCTCTAAAATGGAAGCCTGGGTCTTCAAGTCCTCTAGGAGGCCTCTCTTGGAAAAGAAGCTGATTTTTTTTAGAGGGAAAAAAAAAACCATCATCTTCTAGATTTAATAAACAGAAAAGTATGGGATAGGTACACCCATCGAAATGTCTGTTTCAGAGGTGCTGTGAGGTTACCAGCGGAGGTAAATTTGACCTCCAGCAGCTCCCTCGGAGCTCAGAGAAGCTTTGTGGTTTAAAAAAACACAACAAAAAAATATGCTCTTGATACTAGAGCTCTGTATCAAGAGAGAAAAAAATTCAGAAGAGAAACTGGCTCTTCCTTTCTTCCCACTCTCCACTCATTCCTTTCTTGGTGGGCTGAATCGCAATGTCCTGGTGGGAGGGCACATTTGAAGTTCCATAGAGCCTCCACCAAGGCTGGAAACTGGCTCAAGAACTTCAGTCAATCACAGTGGAACCCTTAGTCCACATGCAGGTCCTCCAAGAGACCCTGACTGGACAGAGTGAACACTTTGCCCTTCTGACTGGGCCATGCTCGGGTCCACCGGGCAGGTCCTAAAATTTAACCCACGTAGGCTAGCATGTCTGCCTCCCCTGCTAGACTGTGAGCTCCTCGAGGGCGGGGATGGTGGGGCCCCTTTTCAATCAGAGAGCATACTTGTTTTCTGGCGACTGACTTGTAGATGACTAAAAAGTATCCACGATGTATTTTAATTAGGTAATTGACTTTGGTAAACATTAGGCAGTGGTACCATGCCCAGAACTGAAGGACATGGACCAAAAAGGAGTCATGAAGGGTGCAAACCATGAGTTTATTTGAAGGGGGAGGGGGCGGCCACTGAGTTTGATGCACCAACTGAAAGAGTCCAGTCTGGTGTAAAGCACCTGGAGATACAGAACTTAGGGCTCAGAAAAGCAGTCAGGAATATGTTTGGGGAAATCAGCATATTGACTTGTACATCATGGGTATGTATGAGACGAGCCTAGGAGAGAAGAGTGGCCAGGGCACTTGAGGTTGGAATTCTGGGGAAGTCCATGTCTTAGAGGACAAAGGAGGTTGGCCTTAGAACTGCAGAAAAGCAGAGGGACAAGCAGGGGGATCATGGGGGGAAAGGGAGGAGGGAGTTTCAAGAAGGAAAGCCTGGAAATTGAGGCAGGGTCCTTAACAAAGTGGTTTTGAGAGAGACAGAGTGGCTGGGGGCAGGCCTGATGGTCAAGTTCTTCCTATAGTAATGAAAAGTGAGGAAATAAATTGAAGAATGTGATATTACAAGGAGCAAGGTGGATGCAGCAAAAAGTTTTATAAGCAAAACAAGCAAACAAAAAAAACCCACAGGAGCCTTAGCTAGCCCTGTGCCTGGCTATGCTTCTTTCTACAGTGAAAGATGTTCCGCACTCTTAAGTTTTAACCAGGAGACAAGAAGCTGAGGTTCTCCAAGTCTTCCTTAAACTCCTTGGTATCATCCTCTCCTTCAAGTCTTATCTCACGGGAAAATAGCAAGAAAGACTAGTTCCATTATGGAAAATATCCCCAGCAGGACATGTAGGCGCACAAATGCCCCCTAGGGCTCTGCATCTGGTTGTGTGGGGAACAGAATGCGTAGATTCTACATGAGGCTAAAATGAAAAAGTTGCCTTCCTCAAATCGCAAGCAGAAGCTATACACCCAGAACAAAAGATAACTTCCAGTACACTCAAGGTCCTTCTTCCTCTACGTCCGGTCTGCTCAGAGGATTGGGTGAGGAGCAGTAGAGGAAATGGAAACAGCAGCAAAGCACCTGCCCTCCAGGGGTCTGCAGTCTATCTGTAACTGCACTCGAATGCTCCAAGGGCCTCTTGACTTTTGGAATCATCCAAACCAGAACTGGGAGTGGGGCCACTGGACCTGTCAATTGCTAGCCTTGAGTAAGGAGCATAAAACTCCCTGGGCCTGTTTCTTGGTCAGTAAAAGAGGAAGAATTTTTCACACTTTTATGTTAGGACAGGAAACATGCAGGAAGCACTTGACGTGGTGGCTGGCATATACACGGGAGAGTTGCCTTGATCCCTCTGGGTGCAATGTGATGACAGAATTCATACAAAATCGAGCCAGGCAGGGCAGAGAAAATGAAAACAGTTTCTTGGAGAACGTGAAAATAAAAATTAGCCTTCAAAGGTAAATAGTTTTCCCCCTAAACAAGATGCTGCTTACGAAGTCTAACTTATTCAGCCACCCATCCATCCATTCATTCACCAAACATTTTTGGAGCACCCCAAATGTTCCACACATTATGAACACATTAGGACCTTAGTAGCACAGCTAAGCCATCAGTTTTCCGATCAGATATTGGCAAATAAGTCAAGCTTCAAACCCATGTAACTCCTATCTCCATTTTCCTTATGTGTATCGGAAATGCTGTAGAGAAACGAAACATGATGTGAATCTCTAGAGCCATTTGTAGGGTTTTTTCTTTTTTTAGTGAAATATTTTCTTTTCAACTTCCCTGGCTTTTCACAAAGAATCAAGCGTCTACACATTGTAGAATTTCTAAGTAAAATAAAGCATCTGTCCTCGTATAATGGCTTTTAGAATAATGCTTGAAACATCCCTTTGTTGAAGTTCATCACTAGAGAACCACTCTTCCCTCCTGCAGGGACCTTACTCTTTACTCTTCACAGCTTAAAGAGCATCAGGGATGAAGACACTTTGGAGAGATGCAAGAGAGATCAAATTAGAAGTTTTTTTTTACTGGCCAAAACCTCCTCGTTTTTGAAAATATAAATATCTGTGAAGTTCGACAGGTCTGTTTTTGTTATCTGGTCTCAGCCATCCATTTTTCTAATTGCTGTGCAAAATTCCAGCACATGCTTTCTTTACCCATGGCCCTCCCTTCTCTAAGAGAAAGCCAGCAGGTAGCTCATCCCAATTCAGCAGAAGCTGCTGCTAAAAATTCCTGCAAAGGAAAAGGGTAGAAGCCACAGGAGGTCCTCGAGCTCTTGAGCCCAAACTCAAGAATTTGAGGGGCCCTCAACCGTCAACCCATCTCATCCTGGAGCTCTGTGCCACCCGGAAAACCCGCCTCCTACTCAAATAGAAAAGACTTAGCTCTGTCCCTTATGAGACTTAGACTAGCTAAGACTTAGCTCTGTCTTCTCATGGGACCAGGAGGAGTCGTAGTGATGTATTTATCAACCATGCACCTACTTCTCTTGTTGCCGAACTGTGTCATCGATCACTGTCTGGGGCTTGGGTTCCCTCTCCAGCCCTTCGCAGGGAGCTGGCCAGAAAGGGAGCCTTAGATGCCAAATAATTGTCTTTAGAGAACTTTCTGGTGGATAAAGCACTCACAAAAGAAGAACTGAGACGTGTTCTTTATTAGCTTGTGGATTATAATGACGGCTACCTCTTATTACACCAGATGATTCTCCTTGGTGTTTCTGCCATGTGTTTACTCACATCATCTTCAACAACCATTGCAAGCCATGCTACTCAAAGTGTGACCTGTCAATCAGCAGCATCACCACCATCCAGGAGCTCATGAGCGGTAATAGGCATCTCAGGCTCCCACCGAGAGCCAGGGAAATCTAAACGTGACTTTTAACAAGCTGGCGTGTTCCTGTTCCTCTTTGAGAAGTGGTGCTCTAGTCACTGCTATTATCCCCATTTCATAGATAATGAAACCAAGACACAGAGAGGCTAGGTAACATGCACAAGAATATGCAGAAAGTAAGTGGCAGAGCTGGGATTCACACTGAAGAGGTCAGGGGTCAGAGCCCACTCTCTGCAGCCCACACAATGCTGAAGTTGAATCACCACTTAAATACCTCCCCAGACTAATTGTTATCCCTAGGCCCCTCCACTCTGCTGCCAGGCTCTACGCAAAACCCTGCCTCATCATCCATCCCAACACAGTACTCAATGTCTCCCCAGGACCCCAAAGACTGGGTCTAAATCCTCTTTCACGGAGGACAAGACCTCTGATGCTATGGCCCCAGGCAGCCTTACCAGCTTCATCTTTCGGCTCTCTCTGCCTCCCCACTCCTGTCACCCAAACTTGGGGACACCCTTGCCTCCTCTCTCAGATGGGAAGTGCCTTGTACCTAGAATTTTCCTCCTCCTCCACCTGGCAAGCCCAAACCCAAGCCCAAGTGTCAGTTCAACGTCGAGGCATTTCCTAGCACCTTTGGCCAAACTGTATCATCTGAGGCCCTGCGTGCGGGCTTGTAACGCCTAGCTCACAACATGCTGATAAATCTTGTAAGAAGTTATGGATACACATCTCGCCTACAATTCCAAAACGTGACACCCCCACCCCCCACCCCCACCAGAAGAGGCCACACTCGTGCCCGCAGAGACGACCGCAGCACCTTACCCGCAGTGGTGAGCTCTCGCGCGGTGAGTCAGTAAAGCAAGTAGGCTGCCTCGCTCCGTGCATGAATGGGAAGAATGGAGCGCTTTATCCAGTGACAACTTCTGCCTAAAGGGCAAGGGTCACCTTCCAGATTATGTTTTGGAGAAAGGCAATCCTGGAAGGAGCAGTTCAGACTATTTGATAAGGAGAAGGCGATGGCACCCCACTCTAGTACTCTTGCCTGGAAAATCCCACGGACGGAGGAGCCTGGTAGGCTGCAGTCCATGGAGTCGCTAAGAGTCGGACACGACTGAGAGACTTCCCTTTCCCTTTCATCTTAAAAGGCACCAACTTCTCCAGCAAGCCTCTTAGAGTAGAGGCTGGAGAATACAGTTTCGCCACCATAACCTTTCTGTTTGTATCATGATACTCAAGGGAATTCCCTCAATGTCCCTTTAGATTGCAATGTTCTTAACTAAAAGTGATATCCTGTATGAAGCCAGCACCCAAGCTATTTGGCCTAGTGGGACCTGGCCCTTTCAGGATGGAGGAAATTGTTTCACTTCATAACACTTCCTCTTATTAAAGTTCTACATCTTGCATCAAATCAACTCACCCTTTGAAACAGCCTCCTGGGCGAGCATCCAGATCCTATCTCCCTCTGTCTTTCTGGCTCATAAACCCCTTCACCATTTTGCCATTTTTAATAAAGACATGAGTTTCAGTTTAAAAAAAAAAAAGGGAGGGGGGGTGCTCCTGGGAGGTCTAGGCACTTTGGGAGGCTATCCTGAACACAAAACCAACTCTGAGACCATATCCACCAGCAAGGCAGTATCTATTTTCTGAAAAATCTTAGATGTCAACACTTTGCCCAAAATATTCAAAGAAAAACCAAAAATTAAGCCAGAGACTGTATCAGAAGAGGGAGACTAAAAGACCTGTCCAGTTTTTTCTTGATTACTAAAGAATATGCCTATCTGAAGAGGGTCTCCATTGTTAAGTACCATAGTTGGAATTCCAATTTAATATTTTAATGTCTGACTCTTTGCGACCCCATGTACTGTAGCCCACCAGGCTCCTCTGTCCATGGGATTCTCCAGGCAAGAATACTGGAGTGGGTTGCCATTCTCTTCTCTAGGGCATCTTCCCGAACCAGGGATTAAAAACTGGGCCTCCTACATTGCAGGCAGACTCTTTACTATCTGAGCCACAGAGAAGCCCAATATTTTAGTTAATTTGATTTAATATTAAATTGACATCTAATATTAATTTTTTAAATTTTATAAACCCTTCAAGTTTTCAATCATTTGTAATATTAACAGGTGGGCCTCAGGAAATGGTGATCCTGGAGGGATTTGCAAGACCTACTTTTACTTCTCACCCCCCACCATCTAGGAGTGATCTGTGTATGTCTGCCATGGAACCCTTCTTTGACCAGGGAGTCTGAGGGCCCTCCACACAGTCAGCCCCAGTCCTGGATCCCACTAGCTCTCAACATGCGGAAAAACAAACTGGACACCTCGCTCCTGGCCTTTGTGTTCTTCCCTGGACCTGTGGTGCCACCTCACGCCTGCCCATCTGCCATCACTCTAAATCCCTCAACCAGTCCCTCAACGTCCATCTCCTCTGCTGGCACGGAGTGGGCTAGCTAGCAATGTCGGCCACCACGCCCACCAGGAAGCTCTCCTTGCCTCCTCCCTTATCCTTAAAGAATTTTGGAAATGCAATGGTAATTGGCAATTAATATATCTGACCACATGTTTCTGCCAGGTTGATATCAGGAGCTAAATTATACTCCATTCGTCTCTCCCCGTAGTGCCTGGCACCTAACAAGTACTCAATAAATGCTTGTTGGATTAGCTGGATGAGTAAATTTCCCTCCACATTTTATGAATGCTAGCTGTGATTATAGACAAACATAGAAGTCTGTGTATTTATAATAGTCTTTCCTAAGTGCAGTTTTTAATTGTGCTGTATTAAAACAAGACAAACTGTAAAGAATAAGAATATTGATGAGTTGTACTCATGACATCTTTTTCTGTTAATTAGGAAAGTTGAAGTAGTTCCAAATAAAATGGTACTTGGGTCACCCATGCAATAGGTACGAAGCAAGAGTAAGGCAGAAAGCCTAGGCAAGCCAGAATTTTGCTGCACCAAGACAGCTTTTAACCTCAATCTCTACTGCTAACACAGTGGAAGGGACAGGAAAGGGGTTTATAGGGATATTGGGAAATGCTACGGAGGAAAACGTCATAAGAGTAGACAAATATTTTCCAGGCAGCGCTCAGACCAGATGATCTCCACTTTTTTCTCCGCTTTGTTTCCTAAAACAAGACTGTAAAGCTTTTTTCAGAACCACAGAACACAACACAATTAGAAGGGACTTGAAAAGTGACTCTTCCTCACTGGGGGCTCCCAAGGTACCACCACGATGAAAACTTGTATACCAACAATCAGCAATTCCCCTGGACTTAGACAACATTTTGAAAAATTATTGTGAAAAATTGCAGCAGAGAGACTGAGATCCCTTGTAGCATTCACTTTGTAGCAAGAAGCACAGACAGTGGTTAAGAGCTTTGAAGCCAGGTTGCCTGGGCTGGCTTCTGGATCGCCTGGTGAGTAGCTCTCATTTTTGTTCAGGTAACCTAGCCTCGCTGTCTCAATTTTCCTTCTCTGTAAAATGGGGATAATTATACCTTAAAGAGTTGCTTTGAGAATGAAATAGGTTAATACTGAGAAATAAATGGGTTAACATTGTCAAGGGCTTAGGAACATGCTCGGCATGCACCAAACACTGGTGTTACACAAAGAGTAACGTCCAGTGCAGACGCGACAAGCACGAATCAGATAAAGATACAAAAGGAAGGCATGATATCCATATTATCTTTTGTGAAGTGTCTGTTCAAGTCCCTTGCTCATTTTCATTGGGTGATTTGTCCATTTATTATTTATTTCTAAGAGTTCTCTATTGACTCTGAGTCCCAGTCCTTTGTGAGATATGCGTATTTGAAACACATCAGAAGATACTCAGAATCATGACTCATTAGGGAAATGCAAATTAGAACCACAATGATGACACCCACAAGAATGGCTGGCATTAAAAAGACAGATGAGACCAAGTCTTGGGGAGGGTATGGAGCAACTATAATTCTCAGGGCACTGCTGTTGGGAGTGTAAAATGATATAACCATTTTGGTAAACAGTTTGGTAGTTTCTCATGGAGTTAAATATTCACTTACCCTATGACTTGGGTATTTACCCAAGAGAAATGAAAGCATATGTTTACACAAAGAACTTATACAAAAATATTCACAGCTGCATTATTCAGAACAGCCAAACACTGGAAACAACCCAAATGCCCATCAACAGCAGAAGGGACAGCACCCGATGGGGTACTGATCTAATGGAACAATGACCAAGATGAATCTCATGGACATGATGTTGAGCAAAAGATGAGTAGATACCCTGTGCTTTCATTTATGTAAAGTTCAAGGACAGGCAAAACTAACCTCTAGAGATAGAAATAAGAGAGCAGTTACCTCTGGGCGGGACGGGGGTTGACTGGAAAGGACCAGAAAGGAACATTGTGTGGCAGTGGTTACAACAGGGGGTGATTCTGTCCCCGAGAGAACATTCAGTATTGTTCGGAAGCATTTTACTCTGGTTGTCGTGTTCTAGCATCTTCCACGACGGTATGGAAGCTGTTAACTCTCCTACAATGCACAGGACAGCTACCCACAAGAAAGGATGACCCAGCCCCACGTGTCATAGCGCAGAGGTTGAGAAATCCTTGTCTGGGGTAATGGACATGTTCTATACCTGGATTGGTTACATGGGTTTGGCAAAACTCATCAAACCATGTTTTGCTGAATGTAACTATAACCCCAGTTTTAAAAAGACAATGAACAAAATGACAAAAGGAAGGGAAACACATCATGAGATGCTCCCTGGGACGCACGTGGTTCCATTATTAACCTTCTGAGGAAGAATCATCAGTTTTACTACACCCATGCTGCACCTACACCAGTATTGTATGTAGTCTGATTTCGTCAACCACTAATAAACATATGTAATTCATCTAGAGGGTGAGTTCGTTTATTCGCCACTAATCCTTTTGGATGACCCTACCAAACCCTGAGTTAACCACACTTCCTTCTGAGGTTGAGGCCAGATCTCAACCAGGAAGGACGCCATTGACAGCCTAGTGATTAGAAACCTGGCACAGAATGGATAGGTAACCTTTGGATAAAACTCATTCCTTTAAACAGCTTGGAAGATACTGAAAGGCAATAGTTTTTAGTATTATAGTTTTTTTTTTTTTTTAGTGTTTGAGAAATAGATCTGTAGAAGAGCATAGGAAGCTAGGAAATGTATCTTACCTTTTGAGAAAATATCAGGGCATGAGCAAATCCTTCCACAAACTATTCCTTGGTGCAACAGCCAGCAAAGCGCTGATAAAGGTTAACAACCCCATCTGACTATATAGAACCAGAGCATTTAAAAGGTATTGTCATACAGATCAAGTAATTGATCATCACAGCACGTCTGAAAGGTAAGACAGCTATTAATCCTCTCACAAATAAGCGACTCTTGGAATTTAGATGCTTTGCTGATGATACAAACGGATTCAGGACACAAACTCATAATCCTGTGGAAGGACACGGATGGAGGAAGCCCAGAGGCAGGAGTCTAAATGGCCAAGGCAGCTTGCAACCTAGAGCCTGAGCCCCCAATTCCACTTTTGGACCACACTCTGGGTACCTGGGAACCCAACTTTGTTGCCCAGAGCCCCAAGCCCACATCCACAGGCACCGTGAGCATCTTTCCCAATTCTGTTGTCCTAAGGATAGACCACATCACCAGTGTGACCACGCTTAGACCAAAGGGGTGTTCACAGTTATCAGAGAAGACAGGATCAGTAACACTTGGGTGTGTGGGCTGGGTCACCTACGTGTGGACACTTGGGCTCCTTGTAGCATTGGATGAAAATTGGGATGAGAAGAAAACGGGTACTCAGGCCAGTGACCATTTTTCCCGGTGCTACCAAATTCTGCCATACAAAGACTATGAGAACTCTTAAGTCTGAACCTGGCCTTCCAGATCATCATGAAGGTATATTTGTTAAAGTAGGAATAGAGTATTAATAGTTTGCTAGTTTGGTTTATGGGCTTCCCCTGTGGCTAAGACAGTAAAGAAACTGCCTGCAATGCAGGACACCAAGGTTCAATCCCTGGGTCAGGAAGATCCCCTGGAGAAGGAAATGGCAACCCACTCCAATATTCTTGCCTGGAGAATTCCATAGACAGAGCAGCCTGGTGGGCTGCATTCCATGGGGTTGCAAAAAGTCAGATAGAACTGAGCGACTCCACTTTCACGTTCTTTTTTTCAGTTTGGTCTATAATTTACATTTTGTTAAAAAGTACGTGGACCTTCATTTGTACCCTTGTCTTATGCCATCCAAATCTTCAGGCAGGTCTGAAGTCAGGCCCCAAAGGGAAATTCAAGGACATTTAGATGGGCTATAGTATCTGGTGTTCTAGCTTTAGTGAGAGTAGTAAAGTAAAGAGAGGAAAAGACTTCCCAATACCTCTAGAATCCCTTTCCTCCCACCTTGTTTTTGCTTTGGTCACTAAGTCATGTCGAACTCTTTTGCAACCCCAGGAATGTAACTTGCCAGGCTCTTCTATCTATGGAATTTCTCAGGCAAGAATACTGGAGTGGGTTGCCATTTCTTTCTCCAGGGGATCCTCCCGACCCAGGGATCAAACTCCGGTCTCCAGTATTGCAGGTGGGTTCTTTATCTCTGAGCCATCATGGAAGCCCTTCCTCCTGCCCTTGAATTCTTTTAGAAAACTATTGTTTCGCACCCACACCCCCATTCCCCTGGTAAAGAAAAAGGAGAACGAGGTGATTGTTGACTGTTTCGTATCCATAGTTCTAAACACTTTCCTATGTTAATTGATTTTAATGAGAATACCACTAAGGCTACACTGTGAAGTCTGGATACAGGATATTTCATAAGAAAACTCTTTATCATGTAAGTATCATTTCCCAATTTTCTAAAATTTATTAGAGATGGACAAGCTTGTCAACTAATTTTGGTATCTACTGAAATGATCATTTTTTTGTTTGCTTCAGTGCAATGAAAACTAAGTTGTCATGAATTTCCTAGTATAAATCGATTTTTCTCAATTTCAAAATGTTGAAATGTTGATATTTTAAGATTTTGTCTTAAGCAGTATTTGTTCATATTGTTAATTTTTCTCCAGCTTTGTCTGATCTTTTAAAGCCAAGAAAAGCTAACAGAAGAATCATGGTTTTTGAAATTTATGAGAATCCATTCATTAATCTATCTAGTCTTAGAGATTTTTTAATACCTTGATAACTTACAAATTTTTACCTTAGCTATTTCTTATATTTCTTCAGTTCCTAGAGATCATTTGAATCATGTGTATTTTTTTTCAAAATCATATTTGTGATTTCAAAAATATTACCAAAATTGTGCATGATTTTTATAGCCATTTTAAAGCCTTTTTTCTATCTGGCCAACATTTTCTTCCTCATTCCTAAGTAAGTTTGTTCAGTTGCATAGTTGTGTCCAACTCTCTGAGACCCCATGGACTGCAGCACGCCAGGCTTCCCTGTCCATTATCAATTCCCAAAGCTTGCTCAAACTCATATCCATTGAGTGAGTGACGCCATCCAACCATCTTATCCTCTGTTGTCCTCTTCTCCTCCCATCTTCAATCTTTCCCAGCTCAGGGTCTTTTCCAGTGAGTCAGTTCTTTGCATCAAGTGGCCAAAGTATTGGAGTTTCAGCATCAGCATCAGTCCTTCCAATGAATATTCAGGACTGATTTCCTTTAGGATGGGCTGGTTGGATCTCCTTGCAGTCCAAGGGACTCTCAAGAGTCTTCTCCAACACCACAGTTCAAAAGCATCAGTTCTTCGGTGCTCAGCTTTCTTTATGGTCCACCTCTCACATCCGTATGTGACTACTGGAGAAAACATAACTTTGATTAGACAGACCTTTGTCAGCAAAGTTATGTCTCTGCTCTTTAATATGCTGTCTAGGTTGGTCATAGCTTTTCTTCTAAGGAGCAAGTGTCTTTTAATTTCATGGCTGCAGTCACCATCTGCAGTGATTTTGGAGCCCAAAAAAATAGTCTGTCACTGTTTTCATTGTTTCCCCATCTATTTGCCATGAAGTTATGGGACCAGATGCCATAGCTTAGTTTCCCGAATGTTGAGTTTTAAGCCAACTTTTTCACTCTCCTCTTCCACTTTCATCAAGAGGCTGTTTAGTTCTTCGCTTTCTGTCATAAGTGGTGTCATCTGCATATCTGAGGTTATTGATATTTCTCCCGGCAGTCTTGATTCCAGCTTGTGTTTCATCCAGCACAGCATTTTGCATGAGGTATTCTGCATAGACATTAAATAAGCAGGGTGACGATATACAGCCTTGACGTACTCCTTTTCCAATTTGGAACCCGTCTGTTCCATGTCGACTTCTACCTGTTGCTTCTTGACCTGCATACAGATTTCTCAGGAGGCAGGTAAGGTGGTCTGATAGTCCCATCTCTTTAAGAATTTTCCACAGTTTGCTGTGATCTACACAGTCAAAGGCTTTAGCATAGTCAATAAAGAAAAAGTCGATGTTTTTCTGGAACTCTCTTGCCTTTTTGATGATCCAGCAGTTGTTGGCAATTTGTCTCTGGCTCCTCTGCCTTTTCTAAATAAAGATTGAACATCTGGAAGTTCATGGTTCATGTACTGTTGAAGCCTGGTTTGGAGAATTTTGAGCATTACTTTGCTATGGTGTGCTGCTGCTGCTGCTAAGTCGCTTCAGTCGTGTCCGACTCTGTGCGACCCCACAGACAGCAGCCCATCAGGCTCCCCCGTCCCTGGGATTCTCCAGGCAAGAACACTGGAGTGGGTTACCATTTCCTTCTCCAATGCATGAAAGTGAAAAGTGAAAGTGAAGTCTCTCAGTCGTGTCCGACTCTTTGTGACCCCACGGACTGCAGCCTACCAGGCTCCTCTGTCCATGGGATTTTCCAGGCAAGAATACTGGAGTGGGGTGCCATCGCTATGGTGTGAGATGAATGCAATTGTGCGATAGTTTGAGCATTCTTTGGCATTGCCTTTCTTTGGGATTGGAATGAAAATTGACCTTTCCCAGTCCTGTGGCCACTGCTGAGTTTTCCAAATTTGCTGGCATATTGAGTGCAGCACTTTCACAGTATCATCTTTCAGGATTTGAAATAGCTCAACTGGAATTCCATCACCTCCACTAGCTCTGTTGATAGTGATGCTTCCTAAGGCCCACTTGACTTCACATTCCAGGATGTCTGGCTGTAGGTGAGTGACCACACCATCGTGATTATCTGGGTCGTGAAGATCTTTTCTGTATAGTTCTTCTGTGTATTCTTGCCACCTCTTCCTAATATCTTCTGCTTCCGTTAGGTCCATACCATTTCTGTCCTGTATTGTGCCCATCTCTGAATGAAATGTGTTCTCTCTTTTTCCCGATAAAACTGGCCAGGTGATATTTTCTACTTCAGCAATTTTCAGGTTACATTTCAGAGCCACAGGAGAAAATTTTTATTGTAAATTTTTTATGTTGTGTGTTTATTTTAATTCATCTCAAAAGTATCTTCTAATTTCCTTTGTGATTTCTTCTTTGAGTCACTTTTTTTTGATGTAAGATGTGTTGTATAATTTCCACAAATTTTTTAATGTTCTTGTTTTCTTAACTAGTTCCTAGTTTCCATTCATTGTGGTTGGTGAAGATACTTTGTACCATTTCAGAGTTTTTTCATTTTTTGAGATGTGTTGTGGCCTAATATGTGGTCTATTCTGGAGAATTTTCCAAGTGCACTTGAGAAGAGTGTGAATTATGCTGCTGTTTGATAGAGTGTATGTATACGTCTGCTAGGTCTACTTTATCTGTAGTATTGTTCAATTCTATTTTCTTAATGATCTTTTGTCTGTATGTTCTATACATTATTGAAAATACAGTTTTTAAGCTCCCATCTATTATTGTAGGATGGCCTATTTGTCTCTTCGATTCTGTCAATTGTTGTTTTATATACATAGGCTCCATTTGGGGGTACATATAGGTTTATAATTGTTATTTGTTCTTAATGAACTAGTCCTTTTATCAATGGGCTTCCCTGGTGGCTCAGCTGGTACAGCATCTGCCTGCAATGTGGGAGACCTGGGTTGGGAAGATCCCCTGGAGAAGGGAACAGCTACCCACTACAGTATTCTGGCCTGGAGAATTCCATGGACTGTATAGTCCATGGGGTTGCAAAGAGTCGAACACAACTGAATGACTTTCATTTTCACTTCACTTTTTATCGATATATAACGTCCTTCCTTTTCTGTTATAACAGTTTTTAACTTAAAATCTGCTTTGTCTGACAGTATAACCACCTCTTTTTGGTTGCTATTTGCATGGAATATTTTTTTTTCATTCTTTCACTTTTAACCTATTTGTGTCTTGGGACGTAAAACGAATCTATTATAGGGAGCATATAGTTGGATCATGTTTCAAACTCATCCTTCCATTATCAGCATTTTAATTGGTGAGCTTAATCCATTTACATTTAAAGTGATTGCTGACAAGAAAAGATTTGCTTCTGTTGTTTTACTATTTGCTTTCTAAACATGGTATCTTTTTTTGTCCCTCAGTTCCTCCGTTAGTGTTTTCTTTTGTGTCTAATCTTCATTCCCTCCTCATTTCTCTTTCTGCACATTTTAAAGTTATTTTCTTATGACTTACCCAGAGAATTGCAGTTAGCATTCCAAATTTATAACACTCTGCTTTAAATTGATACATCGGAGAAGGCAATGGCACCCCACTCTAGTACTCTTGCCTGGAAAATCCCATGGATGGAGGAGCCTGGTAGGCTGCAATCCATGGGGTCGCTAAGAGTCAGACATGACTGAGTGACTTCACTTTCACTTTTCACTTTCATGCATTGGAGAAGGAAACGGCAACCCACTCCAGTGTTCTTGCCTGGAGAATCCCAGGGAAGGGGGAGCCTCGTGGGCTGCCATCTATGGGGTCGCACAGAGTCGGACACGACTGAAGCGACTTAGCAGCAGCAGCAGCAGCAGCAGCAGCACCAATAACATACACAATATCTGCCCCCATTCCATTACGTTGTTGGTGTCACAAATCTCATCTTTATACGTTGTGTGCCCTTGAACTTCTGAGTTTATACTGGTTGGTGTTCATTGAGCTTCCTGCATCTGTAGATTCATACTTTTCATCAAATTTGAGTTTGGGGCCATTAGATTTTTCAAACATTCCCTCTGCTTCCTTCTCTCCTCTCCCTCTAAGGTTGCCCTAGTACATATGCCAGTGTCTAATGGTATACCACAGGTCTCTTAGACTTCATTTATTTTTCCTTATTCTTTTTTCTTTCTGCTCCTCAGATTGGTTGATTTTAATTGACTTATCTTCAAGCTTGTTGATTCTTTCTTGTACTTCCTCAAATCCATTGTTGAAACTTTCTAGTGAATTTTCATTTTCTGCTACAAGGAGCCTCTTCTTCCGGCTACAAAAAGCCTAAAAATCAGTCAGACATGTGAGCTTAGTGGTCTTCTTGGGTCCTTTCTGAGCACACATCAAGCCCTGGACATGTACATTGGCTTCTGGTTTCCCAAGTATGCCCAGGAGCTTACAAAGCCTTTGCTTGGCCCTACTTTTCAGCCTCTTCCTTCCTAGGCTTTAGAGTCTGCTACTCGTCTACCTGCCACCCCAGCTCCAGATGGGTTTCAGATAATAGGTAGTATGTTCCATTAAATGCTCTTGACAACCACTATCGGGAGGTCACCCTAGTACTGAGAGAGTTCCAAAAGGAAGAAACCAAGGAAAGACATTAATCTTATTCCTCAGGCTGTCCCCAGAAAGGGCAAAACCCACAGCTACAATTCCTTGAAAACAATATCTATAGTCCCCATTTTGGTACCACCAAGCTACACCAGGAATGTAGATTGGTATAAGCTGTCTGGCATCAGTTCAGCTGGATAATGGGGGATTTTAGATGCATAAGTAAAAACACCACACTGCTCTTGCCAAAATTTAGCAGTTTCTTTCTTCATGAAGCACTCCCCTGATGTAAGTTTTAACTAACTTCTAAAAGTTCTGCAAAGGCTGATTCTGACAAATTAGGGCCACTTAATCTAGCCCCAGTGGAAGGAGGAATTCTTAGAACTTCCTACTCCACCTTTTTCAATGACTACTTATAAAACTTTTATAATTTTGTCAGTGGAATCACTGAAAAGTTTTAACATGTTAAAACTTTATTTATTGCCTAGGATTATATAAGCTTTAAAAAATTTTGATAGTAGTTCACAAAAATATGTATCCTATAGAACATAAAATTTGATTTATTAAATCAACCTTATTAACTCATTTATTCAAATATCTTATATGTAATTTTTTCTTATCAAAGATGAATGATGCATTTAGTCCTCTTATTGCTTTTAACAGCTTTCATATATATCAGAGCAGTGTTAAGTATATTTATCATGCTGCACATTACACCCCTAGTACTTATCTATCTTATAACTGAAAGTTTGTACATTTTGACTACCTTCATTCAATTCCCCTTCTGCCTCTGGTAATCACAAATTCAATCTCTTTGTTCATGTGTTTGTTTTTAATATATAGTTGAGTTGTAATAAAGTTAGTTCATATTACATAGCATAGTGATTTGGTGTTTTTATCCATTTTAAACTGATCACCACAATAATCTAGTTATGATATGTCTCCATACAATATTACACCACACCATATAACATAACTATTGACAACATTCCCCACACTGTACATTTCATATCTGTGACTCATTTATTTTGCTGCTGGAAGCTTGTACCTCTTAATCTTCCTCACCTATTTCACTCATCCCCCACTCACTTCCTCTCTGGCAACAGGAAGAACAAAGTTCCTGTTTGTTCTCTATATCTATAACTCTGTTTCTGTTTAGTTTAGTTCAGTTCAGTCACTCAGTCGTGTCCAACTCTTCACGACCCCATAGACTGCAGCACGCTAGGATTCCCTGTCCATCAACAACTCCCAGAGCTTGCTTAAACTCATGTCCACCGAGTCAGTGATGCCAACCATCTCATCCTGTCCTCCCTTTCTCCTCCTGCCTTCAATCCTTCCCAGAATCAGAATCTTTTCCAATGAGTCAGCTCTTCTCATCAAGTGGCCAAAGTATTGGAGCTTCAGCTTCAGCATCAGGCCTTCCAATGTCCTTCTGTTTTGTTATGCTGGTTCGTTTGTTTTGCTTTTTAGATTCCATGTGTAAATGAAATCACACAGTACTTGTCTTTGACTTACTTTACATATCATAATATTGTCTGGGCTTCCCTGGTAGCTCAGCTGGTTAAGAATCTGCCTGCAATGCAGGAGATCCCTGTTCAATTCCTAGGTGCAGAAGATCCGCTAGAGAAGGGATAGGTTGCCCTTTCCAGTGTTCTTGAGCTTCCCTGGTGGATAAAGGATCCATCTGCAATGCAGGAGACCTGGGTTCGATCCCTGGGTTGGGAAGATCCCCTGGAGGAGGTCATGGCAACTCCAATATTCTTGCCTGGAGAATCCCCATGGACAGGGGAGCCTGCTGGGTTGCAGTCCATGGGGTCAAGAAGAGTCAGACACAACTGACCGACTAAGCACAGCACAGCACAATATTGTCTAGGTTCATCCAAGTTGTTGCAAATGGAAAATTTTCATCCTTTTTATGGCTGACTTATATTCCACAGCACATGTAAATTCTTTAATCCACTCATCTATGGATGGACACTTAGGTTGCTTCCATATTCTGGCTATTGTAAATAATGCTGCAATGAGCATAAAGGCCTATATATCTTTTCTAAGTATTTTGTTTTTTTCAGATAAAATACCCAGAAATGAAATTCCTGGGTCATATAGTAGTTCTATCTTTAATTCTTTGAGGAATCTCCATACTAAGTGGCTGCACCAATTTACATGCCCCCCAACAATTCACAAGTGTTCCTCTTTCTCCACATCCTCAACCAAACTTTGTAATTTGCTGTCTCTTTGATACTAGCCATTCTGACAGGTGTGAGGTGATATCGCACCATGGTTTTGGCTTGCATTTCTTTGATGATAAATTAGCGATGTTGAGCATCTTTTTGTGTACTTGTTAGCCGTTCGTATGTCTTCTTTAGGGAAATGTCTGTTCAGATCCTCTGACCATTTCTAAGTTTTTGATGTTGCTTTTTGAGTTGTGAGAGTTCTTTGTATATTTTGGATATTAACCCCTTGTCAGATAATATTGTCTGCCAGTATCTCTTCCTATTCAGTATGTGGACTTTTTACCCAGGGCCCATCGAAGTCAGGGACTTCCCTGGTGGTCTGGTGGTTAAGACTCTGTGCTTCCAATGCAGCAGGCCACAGGGCTTCCCTGGTGGCTCAGCTAGTAAGAATCCATCTGCAATGTGGGAGATCAAACCCAGGTTTGATCCCTGGGTTAGGAAGATCCCCTGAAGAAGAGAACGACTTCTCTTCTGGAAAAGAGAATACCCACTCCAGTGTTCTGGCCTGGAGAATTCCATGGTCTGTATAGTCCATGGGGTCACAAAGAGTCGGACACAACTGAGTGACTTTCATTTCCACCAAAGCCACAATGCACATAGGAAGAACTCTGTCATCTTGAGCCCCAGTCTTTCCCCTGAAAACTCTGCTGACGCTTTTCAGTTGTCTTTCAGTGCTATTGACTCAGAAAATGGTGTATTTGATTTATTCATATCTGGCGTGTTCTTTGATTTTTGAATATTTTTATTCTTTATATTCAAAATATTGCCAGCATAGGTCTAGATGCTTATTATTCACTTTGTCAATTATGCAGGAAAGACCTAAATATATTTCTTCAGCTCAAGCAAGATGTCTTGTATTTATTTGATCACTGTTTTTGCTCTTCTGTTTTCTCTGAGGGATTTTTGTTTTATGTAAATTGCATCTTCTCAATAAGAGTTCCTTGAAAGTGAAAGTCGCTCAGTCGTGTCCAGCTCTGTGCGACACCATGGACTATACAGTCCGTGGAATTCTCCAGGCCAGAATACTGGAGTGGATAGCCTTTCCCTTCTCCAGGGGATCTTCCCAACCCAGGGATCGACCCCAGGTCTCCTGCATTGCAGGCAGATTCTTTACCAGCTGGGCCACAGGGGAAGCCCAAGTGTTCCTTGCTTCTTATCTGTTCTCTCATCTAAGTGCTCCAAGTACTCTTAGGCTGACTTTTGGGAGAATTTCTCAGGCCAGTATTTTTATTGATTCAATTTCTAGTTTCCAATCCACCATTTATTTCCTCTCTGCCATTCCTGGTTCAACAATCAAGGTTTTCATCTCCTTGCAGAATTCCTGGTCTCATCTGGTCTTTATCATTATAATCAACCACCATAAAGGTAATTTCTGTCTTTAATCTTAAAACATACCAAGTTCATGTTTGCTGGAGTTCTTTTCTGCATATTTTAATAACAATAGTATGGGTATTCATTTATGGTAATTCTTGTGTCACCTTCCTCTTTGCAATTTTTTTTTATGTAGTCAATCCTTTTTCCCTTTTTCTCCTCTTTATACAGGAAAGTCTTCGCTTGTCTAGCATTGACTTTGGAGATGAGTTCTGGCAGAGAACATAAAGCTCTCTAGTTGTATCATGCTGGCCCAAATTAAAAGGGAAGAGGGGATGTTCTGAATAACGTATGATGTAACTTTGATCTTATGAAAGAAGGGCAGGTGGACAGCAGGGAGTTTCTAGAGCCAATAGCTATGAGCAAGGAGCTCCATTCATGTGCTACAGAAAATCTTGTCTATATTTGGGGCAGCAACCAGGAATCACTCAGGCTAGAGCATCCAATACTCATTAACTGGAAAAGTTGCCCTCAGCAGTCATCAGCCATTCACTGCATGGCCATCGTCACTAATAGGAAACAAACACTCTTTGTAGCTCCTGGGCTACATGGCCGGTAGTACCTGGCACATTTCCAAGAAATGAAGGTGAGATCAAGGTGAGTCTTTTTGAAGGGTGGGTGGCCTATACTTTCTGCCTTCCCTGGCCCCTCCATAGAAGGGGACACAGATCTTCAATCCTTATCTGAATCCCTTGGGGCCAGTTGTTTTCCAGAATTCAGATTTTAAAAAGGTAGAAGCAAGAGAAGGAGGGTTATCATAACAGGAAAGAATCTTGCAGGGCAAGGGTGGAGTATAAATTACACCAAAACATGCCACCCATGACTGAGGCAACTGGAGCATCCGGTCAGTCCCTTGGTTAAGGGGGAGGGAGAGGGAAGATGAGGCAAAAATTCTCAGATGCTTTGAGTTCCTGCCAATGTGAAGGAACAGTGTCCTCCTGTAGCCCGAGGGCAGTTCTCCAAGAAAGAGCCTCGGTCTCAGGTGTGGTCCCTGGGAAGTAAAAGCACATGCCAATGAAATTCTAAAAATAGACACCAGGGTTCTGGGCAGAGCACCCGCCTTGCCCATCATGCCTGCATCACACAACTCCCAGGTAAGTTTCAGGCAACATCTTGGAATCAAACACATATTCTGCTGCAAAACATAGGAAGAATCCCAGTAAATGAGATAAAGGGGACAAACCGTATAAACATGTTAGAGCTTTCTTCAGAGTTAATGTAGCTTAGAGCAGGCAGGTTGGTGAAGTAATGTGATATAGATCATAAACACTCTGGAATTTTTTTTAACTTTTATTGAGGTAAGATTAACATGAAAAAGTTGCATCTGTTTAATAGATACAATGCCAATACAATTTGGGGATAAGTACACAAACTCTGAAATTTTTCCTAAAGAATCATTCAGAATAACTTCAAACCCACATTGCAAACTAGGCTAATACCTTTAGCTCTGCATGCAAAAACCATCCATGTCATCCGGGGGTTCCTGTGATCAGGTTGGAGTTGGAACTAGTACCACGTTAGATGCCATCTCTTACTATGTCCTGTGTCCCTCCTCTCAGGAAGTATGAGTTTCTGAACAGCCTCTACCCGGGTCAACAGCCACGACCTCTTACTCACAGATAACTGCATGTTGGCCAAAGCAGCAACTAATTCATTTTCACCATTTCATCTATGAGAATTTTTTCTCATGTATTCCCAATGTCATGAGTATTATCCATCTCAGTTCAGGTAGGAGCAGAGTCTGCGAGGCCAAATCCATTTTGCTGCCAATTTTGAAAACAACTAAGCATCTTCAAATAAGTTCACGTTTTGGAATTGCAAACATGGGATCTCAGGCTCGTACCAAGGGACTTCTATTGTGATTTCTCACCACCTTCTGCCCACTCAAGCAAGCTCCTTCTTTACACAAGGGGAATCACAAACTCCTCTTGAATCCAGAAATAGCAGTCCAGCAGAAATCCCTCAAAGTTTCCTGAATGTGAATGCCATACTACAGCTCCCTATTTTATTCTCCAGTGAGAAGAGAGGAGAATAGCATGTTCTCAGATTGCCTCTTTCCCTGAAATCTTGCTTGGGGCATGTAACGCTGGAAGCAGGGTGGGGGCGGAAGATGGGTGTTTCAAGAGCCATGCCCTTTCTGTTAAGGTGTCCTACTTTGCTAATCAAGAGCTCTTTATTAACTACCGGTAAATACTAAGTTCTTAGGTGTTTACTGCGGTCTCTGCCAGTATGCACGCACGTGTTTGCTGTTTGATGTTTCTCGGTCTCATTTCAATCACATACTCCCGTCAACATGCGGTCCCTCTGAAGTTGCTATTGTCTTTACCACAGAACTGGCATCGCTATGTGTCAGAAACATCCATTAATTTATACCAACCACTTACTCATGTACACAAGTTTAAGCACTTGCTTTGGCAGTTTGGAAATCATGTTTTTTTTCTGAATTTAGGGTAGAAAACACTCCAGTCTACTGTTGTGTCCCACAGATTGGACATGATTCAGTCAACTATTACAACAAAACCAAGAACTTCCAATAGGGAAAACATAAGCTTAGGAAAGATGTTCTTTTCCTACCATAAAAACTAAACCCTAAATATTTAATGGTAGGTACAACAGAAAAGATCATTTGGAGTGTACCTAGACTCAACTGGCTTTGGGGGGTTAATTCTTTGTAGGTCAGGGTTAAAGAGGTGACCAGGGAAACAGGTTAGAATGAATTCAAATCTGTACGTAATCCTCTAACCCAAATCTCACACATCATGAAAAATAGATCATCAAGGGAACTTTGATTTTTATTTCAAGCATCCACCTCACTTGGAATTCAAATTCTACTGAAATGATTTAGGACTGAAAGAAGAGAGCAAGAACTTTAAAGGCAGGCGGCCCTGGCTTCACCAGTTCTGGGTCTAGTTTTGGAAACTGAGTTCATCTCTATAAACCCAATCACCCATCACCAGTGTGCCTCTTAGAACTTACCCCATAGATTTGTGAGAGAACCTTCTTGAAAACCCTGACCACTATTTTGACATGTAGAGGAGACAGAGAAGGTTGCTATCATCATGGTCACATGTGAAAAATGTTCACCCCAGACCACCGCCTTTGTCAAAGACCAAGAAATATGGCAGCTATTATGTTTTTCAGGCTGAAGTATTTGCTATACAAGTTGACTTCCATAGTCAGGTGCCAACCAGCCACCAACCTACAGGAGGTATATTCCTTGTCATAGGTGTTGACAGACAGAAGTACACAGACCAGCAGCTGAGCCGCCCCGATGGAGGGGTCACCCAGAGCCTCAGGTGGGGTCTTTCCCTCCACATACCTGACACTGGGCTAGGAGCTTGGCAAGCTTGGAGCTTGGAGCCAACCCCAAGAGAGGCCTTGTTTTCACAATGGCTAGCAAAGACGACGGGACAAGGCAGCCAGTGCCCACTATCATAAGAGACATCCCTGGTGGTCCAGTGGTTAAGAATCTGCCTTCTGACACAGGGGACGTGGGTTCAATTCCCAGCTGGGGAACTAAGATCCCACAGGCTGCAGGGATCTAAGCCCACATGCCACAACTAGAGAGAAGCCTGCACACAGCAACGACGGGCCCACACACAGCAGCTAAGACCTGATATAGCCAAATAAACAATATCAAAAAACAAGAGAGACATACAAAATGAGAGCCTTGGGCTTACTAAGTCCAGCATTAGGGCTGAGCCTTGAAGACGGTAAAATTTGAATTTTCCACTGGAAGGAAGAACGTTGCAGACTGCGAAAGGAAGTCACCTCTCTGTCACCAGCAGGATTATGAGGAAAAGGAAGAGAGCTGACCAAGCTGAGACTAGTGGGATCAGGCTGTTCTCTGAGGCCAGGTAGACTCTGTGTAGGCCATAGGGGCTGGAGGCGGGATGTGCCTGCGTTTCTATGCCCCGTTCCCTCTACAGAACTTCAGCCTTGATTTCCATGTGTCCCCTTACAGCACCAACATAAGGACACATGCAGAAGGAATTTTTCTCTACCTACTGAGGACTGAAAGTAGAGTAGATGAAATGCATTAAAACGGTGCTTCACCATCCACGGTTTTGATGCCCTCAGTTTCTGTAAGTTGAAACACAGAACATAGAATCTTAATATCCCGCTTCTTAAAGATACTGACTTAGTGAACAGACCTCAGATAATCTCCACCACCACCCCGGACAGAGTCTCCAGGAGAGGTCATTCCAGAAACTTCCCCCAAGCTGGAACATCTGTGGTTCTCAGTTATTCGGTTCCTGGCTCAGCCTTCCTGTCTGTGCCGACCACGACGATTAAAAATGCGTCCAAAGTAAACCTCAGACAACTGAACTCCTTCAGCAACGTGGGGGGCACTCGGCCTCAAGGGGTGGTCATCCTGACTCGTTGCAGACGTTTGCCCCAGGTGCTCAGCAGCTGGCTGGAACGATTCATGAAATTCTATCTCTCCAGCCCCCAACATGCTGAGAAGTTACCCAGGGAAGCCAATCTGTCCCACCTGTAGAAATTAACGGTGCCAGCTCAGCATATTGGCAGCAAAAAGAAATTTACACAGCAAACAAACCTGCTGAAAAATTGGAAATATTTGTTTAACAGGAGCACATCGATTAAAGTCACTCCAAGATCAAATTACTCTCCCAGCCTGAGCAATCTTAGCCCCAGAGGGGAGCAGACATATATATTGGCAGAGTATTGATGAAAAGACCAAGTTATGTCTAGGTGTACCATATTAGGGGTGTTAATCTCAGAAGTGGCTCATAAGTTTTCTTCTCCACCCCGAGTGTTCATTTGGAAGAGTTTAATTCCAATACAAACAGTCATAAGGAAATAAAATCACTGATGTATGTCTTTCCAATATCCGTCTTTGGTAAGAACTTTTCATTTCTATGGTCAGTTAAAACTCATCTTACATAAAATGTTGAGCTCATTTCAAATAGACTTCCAGGGTTCCTTGGTTTCTCAAATCCTCCACAATTGCAAAGGAAAGTACAAGCCTGAGCCAAAGCCACTTCTTAACTACAAAGGCAAGCAAGTCACCAAGTATGTTTAACATGAGAGCTATGACAATTGCAAGGTTTCCTGAGGTTTCCAGCTACCTGAGGGCTTTTGAGGGCCAAGCCAAGGTCAGCAGGCCACTTTAAAAAATTCTTTAGCTATCTGAAGAGGCTGGTTAAGGTTTTTCCATGTGCATGCATGCTAAGTCGCTTCAGTCGTGTCCGACTCTTTTCGACCCTGTGGACTGTAGCCCGTAGAATCCATGGGACTCTCCAGGCAAGAATACTGGAGTGGGTTGCTATGCCCTTCTCCAGGGGATCTTCCTACCCCGGGGATCGAACCTGGGTTTCTTATGTCTCCTGCATTGGCAGGCAGGTTCTTTACCACTAGCGCCACCTAGACCTGCCAAACTAAATATCACCAGGTGCAATAAAATATCACTTAGAAGAATTTGGGTTTTGCTTTAGGTTATTCAATAAAGAACTAAATCAGAGTTAAATTTTGCTTTCTTAAACTCCTTAAGGGCTTCCCTAACAGCTCAGTTGGTAAAGAATCTGCCTGCAATGCAGGAGACCCCGGTTCAATTCCTGGGTCGGAGAGATCTGCTGGAGAAGGGATAGGCTACCCACTCCAGTATTCTTGGGCTTCCCTAGCGGCTCAGATTGTAAAGAATCTGCCTGCAATGCGGGATACCTGTATTCAATCCCTGGATAGGAAAGAAGCCTGGAGAAGGGAAAGGCTACCCACTCCAGTATTCTGGCCTAGGGAATTCCCTGGATGGTATAGTCCATGGGGTGGCAAAGAGTGGGACACAACTGAGCGACTTTCACTTTCACTTTCAAACTCCTTAAATTCCTAAGACCATTTCAGTCTTGAAAATAGGATCACATATTTTAGGAGATTTATAGCTTTTCAGACAAGAAATTTGTTTTCTTTTTCACCAAGATATGGAAGCAGGAGCTCACTCCAAGTTTGATTATGACATGTGCTAAGCAGCCAAATTTCATTTGGAAGAATACAGTTTTGGGCTGGGGAGAAAATGCATGCTCTAGTTCCTGATAATTGATTTGCAAGGTTCCAATTTAAGTAGCAAATTGCTCCTGCTATCCGGGTATTTCATATCTTATATGAGCACTTAGATAGAAAGCTCAATATTCCTCATGCTGACCAGGAAATGACAGGAAGAACTGCAATTTAATTTTGGGCCATTTCACAACACTTTTTTTTTAATATTGTTCTAAGCGGCTCTGGTTACAAATAGATCAGGTTAGTTAAAAAAATAATAATGTTAATATAGGGGCAAGGATTAAGAGGTACAAATTATGTATAAAATAGCCTACAAGGATATATAACATAGGGAATATAGCCAATGTTTTATATTAACTATAAATGAAATATAACCTTTAAAAATTGAGAATCACTATATCATACACCTGTAATTTATATAATATTGTACCTCAACTATACCTCAATAAAAAAAATAATATAAATAATATCTTTTAAGTGAACTTTTACCCTAGTTCTCCCCCCAGCAGGTAATCAACCCCAATCATAATGCCACCTGAGCCCAAGAGTTGGCCAAGTTGGAAATTTCCCATTTACACCCAAGGACACAGAAAGCCTGAGGTTTGCTCAGCTGTCGATGGAATCAGGGCAAACAGCCAGGCTCCTCAGCCCCCAAACAAAAGAGGGAAAGGGCAGTGGACCAGGGTGAGGATTCCCCGGCTTCAAACACCAGCTGTGATGCTGGATCTACATGTAAGACTTTGAGAAAAGCCATGTGTTTCCCTCTGCAGGCCACAGTTTCCTCTTTTGTAAAAAGAACAGGTTGGGAAAGAAACTTTCAACTATCTCTTCAGCAAGAACACCCTGTGGCCTGATGACACCTTGTCCAAAAAGTAATCGAGGTACCAGCCTCAGGGTCAGACCAACTCAGATCTGATGTCCCGCTTGGCTGTTATCACAAAGCCACATCCAGCTCTTTGCAACCCCAGGTACTGCAGCACGCCAGGCTTCCCTGTCCTTCACTATCCCCTGGAGTTTAGCAAACATCTCTGACCATCCTCCAGGACTCTTGGTTTCATTACCTGTAAAATTTAAACAGAAAATAATTGTCATATCACAGTGCTGCGGCAATCCCATGGTCTGTTGCCCACAAGGCTCTTCTGTCCGTGGAATTCTCCAGGCAAGAATGCTGGAGTGGGTAGCCATTCCCTTCTCCAGGGGATCCTCCCGACCCAGGGATCGAACCTGGGTCTCCTGCCTTGCAGGTGGATTCTCTACCTCTGAGCCACCAGGGAAGCCTGACTAATGAGGCAATGTGCAGGAAATGCTCAGCAGGGCACCTGACCAGGTGAGAAAGCTCCACACTGAGATATGCTCTTATCCACCCCCTGGTGGGAAATAGGTCCAGCCCACCTTCCTTATCTGTGGTTCCAACTGAAATACCTGGACCCCTATGATCTAGAGTTCGCCTTTAGATAACCCGGAAATACTCTGCGTTGCTCTTCACTGGGCTTTCCAGGTGGCACTAGTGGTAAAGAACCTGCCTGCCAATGCAGCAGATATAAGAGACTCAGGTTCAGCCCCCAGGTGGGGAAGATTCCTTTGGAGGAGGACATGACAACCCACCCATTTTCTTGCCTGGAGAATCCCATGGATATAGGAGCCTTGCATGTTGCAGTCCATAGAGTTGCAAAGAGTTGGACACAACTGAAGTGGTTCAGCCCACACGCACACTCTTCACTACCCTCCTGCGCAATGAGCCCATCCAAACAGCCCCCATGCTCCTGGTGGGCTAGGTCAGGACCCTCCAACCTCCAAGGGTGATCCTACTGACCAGTGATGCTGGCCCCAGAACAGAGCAGCCACGGTGGCCCCCAAGCTCACAAGGACCCCACTTTTGCTCCGAGGTGCTGTCTTCCCCTCCTCTCACCTCCCTACCCTCTCTCCCTCCATTGCCGAAAACCTTGCTTTTTATCCACTTATCCGCCATTTTTCTTCCTGGCCCTTCCTTTGCAGCTTCAGACCTTGTATGCCCTTTTCCTAGGAAGGGCCTCACTTTGCTCTCATGACTTGCACTTAGCCTGTTTTGTTTATCCAGCACGTTGAGTCATGCCCTGTAGACGAAGCTACTTGCACGTCTTCCAGGGAAGTCATTTTCCCCACCCTCCAGAGCTTCATCCCCAACACAGACTGTCACAGTCAGTGTGTGTCTCCTCCACCCAAAGCATCCCACAAAGACTGAAGACAAGGATAGGCAGCCCAGAATGGAGGTGGGTGGGCAGAATACCAGACACTGCCTCCCAGAGTCAATAGAAAATATAAACTACCTTGTCCAGCATCTCATCTGATGCTAGGGACCCTCCTAACATAGCCCTCCCTGGTGGTCTCTGAGCTATTATTTTATTTGCATCCAATGTTTTACCTATCTGTCCATGGCAGTCCTTTCATCTTTGGAGAGCTCTGATCATTTCACCTCCCTTCCTTAGACCATCTCCCTATGGTTCCCTCCCCTGTAGAGTTAGTTTGTCGGATGAAGGCATCTCAAAGTATCTGCCTGGGCACCTGACCACTGAGAATTGCCAGTGACCTCCAGAAGCTAGGAGAGTCACGGAACAGACTCTTCCTCGGAGCCTCCAGGAGAAACCAACCCTGCTGACACTTTGATTTGAACTTCTAGATGCCAGAAGTGTGAAAGAATACATTTCTGTTGTTTTAAATCACCTAGTTTGGGACATTTCCTATTTATGAAAAGGTCACAACATAGATCCTTCATTTTTCTGTGCTCTTGCAAAACACAAACTCCTTCCTATGACTTATTTGAATTCACATAAATGATACTGTGCTGTGAACTACTTCTGCTCCTTTCTCATTTCCTTGGGATGTATCTACAGCATCCGAACATCAGGTAGCAGTAGCGTGCATTCACATGTTCCCAGGACACTCATAGTGATGGGTGCCCAGACGTCTTCCTGCCACCTGCTGCCAAAAACAGCTGCGATAAACAACCTGCACACCCGTCAAGAGGGTCGTGTGACAATTTCCTTTGTTTATACACCCAAACAAGACTGCTGGGTAATAAGGACTTCTTGCTGTTGCTGTTCAGTCGCTAAGTGGTGTCCGATTCTTTGCGACTCCATGGACTGCAGCACGCCAGGCTTCCCTGTCTGTGCATATTTAATTGGAGTAGCTACTAATACTAGACTGCTTTTTGGAACAGCTGCACTTTTCTCACTCCTACCAACAGCTGGGGAGAGTGTCCTCCATCGGTACAGCCCCATCAACACTGGTCGTGATTCGATTTTCTATACTTCACCGACAATAGATGTCACATTTTTTTTTTAGCATTTCTCTAAGAAGCAGCCCAAGCAACTCTTCACATGACTATTGGCTGTTTCTATAAATCATCTGTTTGCCCATTTTTTCTGTTGGAGTCTTGTCTTATTCTTGTTGGTTTGTAGGAGATCTCTGTGTATTCTAAATCAGTTCACAAATTTTAAGCAGGAGAAAAGTGAAAGTGTTAGCTGCTCAGTCGTGTCCAACTCTTTGTGACCCCATGGACTGTACCCACAGGGCTCCTCTCTCCATGGAATTTTCCAGGCAAGAATACTGGAGTAGGTTGCCATTTCCTTCTCCAGGGGATCTTCCCAACCCAGGGTTTGGCCCCAGGGATTGAACCCCAGTCTCCTGCATTGCAGGCAGATCCTTTACCATCTGAGCCACTAAGGACTCTTTGAGCAGGAGAAGGGGTACCCTGTACACTCTTAAAAATACGTTAGAGCCACAAGAGATTTTGCTCATATCTGTTACATCTATCAGTATTTCCATTTTAGAAAAGAAGACTTTCTAAAGATTTCTTCATTTATTTAAAAAAAAATAATAAATGCATTATATGTAAACATAAATAACATTTTTACTAAAAATATGTTTTCCAAAACAAGAAATATAGTGAGGAGAGAAGCAAAAGTTTTTTTCACTTGTCTACATCTTTTTAGTGTGTGACTTAAAGGAAGACAGTGAGATGCTCATATCTGCTTCTGCAGTTCACCTACCACATATTATCTTGGCTGAAGCCTATGAAGATATGTATTTGGGAAGAGAAAGTGCATTTTAATAGTCTTTGCAGACTATTTTCTTTCTTCTCTCTTACCTCACAGTTGGGCACATCCTATGTGCTTTGTGAGGTGCATTTATGACAATAGCTGTTGAATCCCTCTTTCTGGACATGGGCGGACCTCTGAAGTGGGGTCTGAGCAGATCTGGGGCTGAGCCTGATGTGCCTGCACAGCACAGGCAAAGGAGAGCTAAAAGGCAGCCTTTGAAAAATCCATTGGTCTTCTCTTGCCCTTTCAATAGATCTTTTATGTGTAAAAGTCTGTAGCATCATTCATTGGTCACTTAGGAAATATTAGTTCACAGAGTTGCAGAGATCTTCTAAATGTTGACATATTTCATTATACAGCATCAAAGAAGTCACATTTGTTAACATCACTGCCAATCTCATCAGAAAATCTTTAAGTATTAGGAATCTATCAAGCTCACAATGGTAGACAAATTTTCCAACATGCAAATCTTTGTTGAAAGCTTGACTGTTATATTGCCAACACGTACAGTCTGCCCATCCTTTCCTTCGAGGCAACAAGCTCACTTTCTTCATTTCTGAGAAAGGGTGGGAGGAGCTGGGATCTGAGGTGAGTGGTTCACTTTCAGTCTCCCAGATTCTACCATGAAAACCTTCCAAGCCCAGCAGCCAGAACAGCAGGGCCCCCGGATCAGAGCTGGAGAGTAATGAAGCCCTGGGCTGGTCTCTCATTCAGCAGCAGAGGGCAAACCGGGAGCTCTCAGCCTACAGACCCAGGAGCACTGACCCCTCTCCAGTGGGGTGAACTCAGAGTCTCAACTCTTTCCTCTGCAAGACAGCGGTCAGAACAGCAGCCCTCAACAACAGTCTCTTGAGCACCTGTTATCTTCCTGACTCTGGTTGAGCAGTGAACCAGCCTGGAGAAGTTGGTATTCTGGTGATGAGTGCAGTGGGGTCCTGCGGTGAAGACAAGGGACTGGAGATGGGAGAACAAAGGCCAAATCTAGGTCACAGGGGCAAGCTCTTACTCCTGAAGAGACCCCAGGCATCACATAATCTCCTGGCCCCCATCTCTCTGATAATTCTCCACCCCTAGAATCCCAAATAATCATCAAATGACAATCACACTGGTTTGATAACTGATGTTTCACTTAATGTATGCAGAATTATTATAGCTAAGTCAAATATTAAAAATAGTTCTTGCACATTCCACCCTTAGGGTCTGATCATCACAGATGGTTCATAAAATCCTCATCCTTCAATACACAGAGACAAATTAAAGATTTGAAGAATTTTAAACAAAACCATTTCTCCCTCCCTCTCTCTCTCTCTCTGTCTCTCTGTCTCTCTCTCTCTCTCTCTCTCTCACACACACACACACACACACACATCCTTTATACCTTCATTAACACCCCATTCTTTTAAGGTCTTCAAGGAATTTTGGTCTCCTAGGAGTACCATCTAAAATGCAAATAACCCAGGAGGAGGGCACAGCTAAAGCCATCAACAGCTTACACTGGAGTTAACAATTAACTCTTTACAACCTGAGATCAACTATCAACTCTCTCACTCAGCAAAAGAGGCTCCCAAACAAATGACCCTCAGGCTCAGAAAGGGGAAGCACCTTCTCGCACCATCACCAGTCATGCCTTCCCCACCACCCAGCCCAAGGGCAAGACAGTCTTTGCTAGAGGAACTGGTCCCTGGCTCTCAGTCCAAGCCTCCACGACCTCATCACTTTGCTTTGGGCACCATCGGAGGCTACCCTAGCAGCACAAGGGTAGCATCAGTCCAGAAAGGTGCTCCCTCCTGGCTGCAGACACCCTGCACTGGGTTCCTGCAGCTCAGGGAGTGGCTCTGGAATCCGTCTCAAGTCCACTCACTGCTGGTTCTCAGAGTTCAGACCATGGCCTCCACCCTGGCCACTGCCTCCATGCCAGTCCCTCGGCTTACTTCTCCCAGGGCCGTCTCCTGGGTTTCCCACCTGATTCCACTGCAAGGCTGCCTTTCAGCTCTCCTTGGCCTGTGCTGTGCAGACACATCAGACTCAGATCCCACTGTAGTGATCCGTTCATGTCCAGATGGAGACATTCAACAGCTATTGTGATAAATGCACCTCACACAGCACATAGGATGTGCCTAACTGGGAGATAAGATAGAAAAAAGAAAAGACATCTAGAAAACAGGAAGGGGAGTGATGAGTATTCTTAGGGCAGCTCTGACCTAGGTCCTGTCTGCAGGACACCCCTTGGTGAGGCCTCTTTAAACCAAGATCACGTGGTCCCATATCCTGCTCCTCTGGGTCTCTCACGTGGCTGTGTGGAGGTCAGTTCAGTTCAGCTCAGTTCAGTTGCTCAGTTGTGTCCGACTCTTTGCGACCCCATGAACTGCAGCACACCAGGCCTCCCTATCCGTCACCATCTCCTGGAGTTCACTCAAACTCACGTCCATCAAGTCAGTGATGCCATCCAGCCATCTCATCCTCTGTCGTCCCCTTCTCCTCCTCCTCCTAATCCCTCCCAGCATCAGAGTCTTTTCCAATGAGTCAACTCTTCACATGAGGTGGCCAAAGTACTGGAGTTTCAGCTTTAGCATCAGTCCTTCCAAAGAAATCCCAGGGCTGATCTCCTTCACAATGGACTGGTTGGATCTCCTTGCAGTCCAAGGGACTCTGAAGAGTCTTCTCCAACACCACAGTTCAAAAGCATCAATTCTTCGGCGCTCAGCCTTCTTCACAGTCCAACTCTCACATCCATACATGACCACAGGAAAAACCATAGCCTTGACTAGATGAACCTTTGTTGGCAAAGTAATGTCTCTGCTTTTGAATATGCTATCTAGGTTGGTCATAACTTTCCTTCCAAGGAGTAAGCGTCTTTTGATTTCATGGCTGCAGTCACCATCTGCAGTGATTTTGGAGCCCAGAAAAATAAAGTCTGACACTGTTTCCACTGTTTCCCCATCTATTTCCCATGAAGTGGTGGGACCGGATGCCATGATCTTCGTTTTCTGAATGTTGAGCTTTAAGCCAACTTTTTCACTCTCCACTTTCACTTTCATCAAGAGGCTTTTGAGTTCCTCTTCACTTTCTGCCATAAGGGTGGTGTCATCTGCATATCTGAGGTTATTGATATTTCTCCCAGCAATCTTGATTCCAGTTTGTGCTTCTTCCAGCCCAGTGTTTCTCATGGGGGGGGGGGGGTGCAAATACAGCAGATAGAAACACACAGGAGTCACACTGCAGCCCTGGACTTGTGTTGACCCAAGACACTGGAAGCCCTTCAGTTTAGACTGCAGTCATTCAACATCCAGCTACTCCCTTACTCTTGCGATTTTTATTTTTAAATTTTTTCAAAAAACATTTTTGTATATTTGAATTTCATATAAATAATTTTTATTGAATGATCAGTTCTTAAATTCTATAGTGTTTTGCAGTTTTCAAAAGTTTAACACACGTGGTTTCATATAATCCATAATGACCCTTCTTTTCCCCCTGCTCCTATCTTGCCCCTCCCCCTCACCCCTTTCCCCTTCACTGTAACCACTGCTTTGCTCTCTGCATCTGGTAGTCTGCTTCCCTGTTGTTTTCTTCACTAGTTTGTTGTATATTTTAGATTCCATATGTAAATGATAACATGCAATATTTGTCTTTCTCTGTCTGACTTATTTCACTTAGTATAATGCCCGCCAAGTCCACACATGTTGCTGCAAATAGCAAAATTTCATTCTTTTTCATGGCTGATTAATATTCTACTCTATATACCTACCACAGTTTGTTTATCCATTCATCTCTTTATGGACACTTAGCTCTTCCTTACTTTGGCAATTGTAAATAATGCTGCTATGAACATTGGGATGCATGTATCTTCCTGAATTAGTGTTTTGGTTTTTTTGGATATACACCTGGAGTGGAATTTCTGGGTCATATGGTAGTTCTATTTTTAGTTCAGTTCTTCTGCCCTTTTTTAAATCAGGTTGTTTGTTTTCTTTGAGGTTGAGTTGTACCAGGTGTTTATAAATTAGCCCCTTATCAGTCATATCATTTGCAAACATCTTCTCCCATTTAGTAGGTTGTCTTTTCATTGTATTTTTAATTTAAATCCTCACTTCAGAAAATTGATGTGCATGGAAAGTAAATATTGATGTGTTCAGAAGAGCAGATGAACTAGCACCTACTTACGACAGCCTTGAACCTGGCCCCTTCTGTGCATTATTTTGTGAATCTTCACAAACCCTACCTTGCAGATGTGCATACCCAACAGAACACATCACTGGGCAGGTATGCCCACCAACCACCTGCTCAAGCATCACTAACATGCATCCAATTAATGAAACACACAGAAAAATGACAGTCCTTTTCTTAAGTCTGGGAGAAACCGTCAAGATCATCTAGTTCAACTGGCTTCTGGATGTGACAGCTGCAGCCACCGGGAGGGGTGGTTTGTGTGGGGTCACACACTGGCGGAAGTGGTGTAGGGAGCAGAGCACCTCCCACCATGCCTGGGCTGCCCTCCTCAACAGCCAGGACTCTCCAGAGCTGTCCCATTTGAATAATGCTGCTGCATTATTCATCGCTCAACACACTGCTAAATCCACTTTTTCGGTTTCAGGAGAAGGAGGAGACATGTTACAGACTTGTTTAAGAGTCCCATGACTGGTATGGTCCTCTTAACAAATAATTGCCTTTGCACATTCTCAGAGTTTCAGACACAATTGCATGGGTTCCCAGTGTCCCCTTCCCATGCCAAGAAGTCCCTGGATTCCCCCTTGAACACTCATTCATGTAGCCCAGGGGCAGAACACTCAAGGCAGTCCCTACAAAAGGCTGACATTAAAGCATGGGAGACGCAGAAGGAGGGCTTCCCAGGTGGTGCTGGTGGTTCCCACCTGCCAGTGCAGGAGACATAAGAGATGCAGGCTCAGTCCTTGGGTTGGAAAGATCCCCTGAAGAAGGAAATGGCAACCCACTCCAGTATTCTTGCCTGAAGAAACCCATGGACAGAGGAGCCTGGTGGGTTATGGTCCATGAGGTCACAAAGAATCAGACATGAAGCAAAAAAACTTAGCACACACTCACAGATTCAGAAAGGACCCTCCACCACTGCTTCAGCCTCCTAAGTCCCACCCTTTCTCCATTTCACTTTCCCACACCTCCACTGCTGCTGCTAAGTCGCTTCAGTCGTGTCCGACTCTGTGCGGCCCCATAGACGGCAGCCCACCAGGCTCCCCTGTCCCTAGGATTCTCCAGGCAAGAACACCGGAGTGGGTTGCCATTTCCTTCTCCAATGCATGAAAGTGACTAGCCATCAAGATTTCAGTCTTTGCCAGCCATGCAGTATGAGAAAGTTGGGGGGTGGCTATATAATGGCAAGGGAATTACAAGTGCACCACGTTGCTGCTTTGTTCAGCTCACTCTCTGCCCTGACACAAAAGCCTTGCTTAATTCTGTACTAAGCTGAACGGTGTCCTCCAAAATCATGTCTACCTATCTAGAACTTCAGATAGATGTCTTCAAGTTAAGATGAGGTCATATTGCATCAGGGTCAGTCTTAATCCAATAATTGGCGTGTTTATAAGAAGAGAGAAATCTGAACAGAGGCCTCCACAGAGATAAGACAATGTGAACACACACACATGCAGAGAAGTTGGCCATGTGAAGATAAAGGCTGAGATTAGGCTCATGCTGTCACAAGCCAAGGGAGCAAGGATTGCCAGCCGCCACCAGAAGCTGCAAGATGCAAGGAGAAATTCTTCCCTAGACCCTCCTGAGGAATCATGGCCCTGCCAACACAACAATTTTGGGTTTCTAGCCTACAGAACTGCGTAAGAATAAGTGTTTGTTGTTTTAAGCTACTCATGCTAAGTCGCTTCAGTCGTGTCTGACTCTTTGCAACGCTATGCACTGTAGCTCGCCAGGCTCTTCTGTCCACGGGATTCTCCAGACAGAATACTACAGTGGGTTGCCATGCCTTCCTCCAGGGGATCTTCCTGACCCAGGGATTGAACACAGGTTTCTTAGTCTCCTGCATTGGCAGGCAGGTTCCTTACCACTAGAGGCAATTTGTTTTGGCAGCACAAGGGAAAAAATAATACATACAGTCTAACCTATTTCTGTCCTAGTCTGCCCACCTCCCATGTAACCACCACCTTTGTTTGGGGAAAGCTAGTGCTTTCCAAGGGGAGTCCAGGTACAGCCCTAAAGTTTCAGATAGAAACTTCGTTTTCTAAATTTAAACAAGTAAATTAAGTCTAAAGTAACTAAATTTAATAAGCGCTCGTGCTCAGCCACTCAGTTATGCCTGACTCTTTGAGCCCTGTGGACTGTAGCCTGCCAGGCTCCCCTATCCATGGGATTCTCCAGGTGAGAATATTGGACTGGGTTGCCATGCCTTCCTCCAGGAGATCTCAACTCAGAGATCCTGTGATTCCTGCATTGCAGGCAGATTCTTTACCACTGAGCTACCTGGGAATCTAATAATTATATATGAACCTCATAATAGATCCTCATCTCTAGAATGTAACCAAATGTCTCTGTAATAAATCTCTTCAACTAACATCCTTGCTTTCAATCCTAGTCTAGGATCCATGAGTGGGGACCCAGGGAAGTTTCCAGGAAATTTTGAGGTATGAACTCTTAATTGTATAGCCCTGAAGTTATGTCGTTTTCTATCCCTTTTGCCTGCTTCCTCCTCCTCTACCAACCTCTGCCAACTCAAAACCTTGGTCTGACTCTTCAAGTTCCTCTATTTTTATTTGCCAATCCATCAGTCCTGTCTGATTATAAAAATTTGCATCTATAAAACCCAGTTTTCCTTTTTTATCTTCTACATTTTTTTTTTCTCCTAGGAATGAAGGCCACGTGCTCCAAACACACACACATATTCTGGGGGAAGAGAATGAATTCTCACATAAGTTTTCTGGTTAAGCAGTTCAAGCAAAGGCAGGATGATCCCTTATCTAAGAGGCTGACATAAAGAATTACAAGGAGCAACAGCTGGCACCCCCTCCCTGGCACCCCCTTCCAAGAGCAGAAGCCCCCTCCGTTTGGGTGGGATGAATCTGAATGGGCCCCGATGGGTCTAAACCATGAGTCACAAATCAGCATAATCACAAATCAGCATAAGCTCAACCCCCAGACACAAGACTCAGTTCAGAAAAGCCATGTGACCCAAGTTTGTCCGGTCACAGTACAGTCTAGGATTTAGATCCTCTGGTTAGAAGAAAGAAATAACCCCCCTCTTCTGCTGAACATTAGCAGGAAAGCATGAGTTCCTCTCTCTGTTCCTGGCAACCATCTTGAGACCACGTGGGGAGCCGATGCTTTGGAAAGTAGCAGGAAGAGAAGGAACAATATTCCGTCTGAATGTCATCCTGAGCCCTGGATCTAGTTTTGTGGTACATCAAACCCCTGGGCTTTTCAATTACCTAAAAACTCTTGTTATCTTCTCAGCTGGTTTCATGTGGGTTTTCCGCAGCTTATGTCCCAAACTGATACAAAATTTCAATCCAGTGACATTTGGGGCTGTCTTGAGGGACACCTAAAAATGTCGCATATCCTGAAATTCAAAACATGCTATGCCAGAGCTCTCAAAATCCCTCTCAACAGTTTAGCATGGCTCCCACTCCTAACAGCTTCTCTTGTGTGGACATTGAAGGTCACCAGCATGAGCGCTTCCAAATTGTTGTTATTTACAAGAGAACAAGTCGGGGGGTGTTCTAATTTTTTGAGCCAGAGCTGACTGTCTCAGATTTGGCTCGCTCTGACCTGAGGGCACAGTGGTGAGAGCGTGCAAATTCTCCCTTGCCTATTTCCTGCTACGCCTCTCTCCCCATCCCCACTCCAGTCACCCCTGTGAGCCATCAAAGGGTTAAATGCTAGCGAAGTGGCTTTTAAGAACAGCTGGAAGCAAAGTGCTGCCCGGGGCTAACAGCAACCAATAAAAGGTCAGGAGGTTGAGGGAATCATTTTCCATGGGAATCATTTTCTGAAGGAAACGGCCAAGTTATTTAAGTCACCAGGTGGGACACGAAAAAGGACAATCTTTCTGGGCTCTCAAGAAAAGGACGGCACTTGACCCCATAGATTTTGCCGGTCCCCAACCTACACAAGTGAAGCAAAAACCTTGCATTAAATTAATGTTTATGTAAAATGTTTCCTATATGTGTGTGTGTGTGTGTGTGTGTGTGTGTGTATGCACCATACGTTTCATTTTGAAAAATAGTATCACCTCTTTGGGAATAAACATGGGAGAAGGGAGAGAGGAACATAAAATGCTCATACCCTTTGACCCAGTAATTTCACTCTTGGGAATGCAACCCCAAGAAATATATTCAACAGAGGAAATGTTTCATGTGCAAAGATGTTCACTGCAACATTGTTTATGATAGGAGAAAAAACCAATGGTTTAGCAAAAGGGGGTGAGTTCGTAAATTATTGCACATTAATGCAAGAGAATATCACGGGCTATTAAAAACACAAAGTAACAACATGGGAAATGACACCTTACAAAAGCAGACATAAAACAATATGCACAGGATGACTGGAACTGCCCTGCTCTGTATCTTCAGTACATAAAGACAGGAAAGTGTGGCCTTAATGAAAAAGTTAAACTGAGAGACCCTTCTCCTATTTCTCTATTTTGTTTAATGTGAATTTCTTTTTTCTGATTAAAAATGTAATATTGGGGGGGGATGAAAGTGTTCATAAATTATGGTGATGGTTTAGTACATCTCTATGAATACACTAGAAACTATTGGATTGTACATTTTCAATGGGAGAATCATATGGTATATGATTATGAATTATATCTCAAGAGTTGTGTCCGACTCTTTACTACCCCACGGACTGTAGCCTACCAGACTTCGTCCGTGGGATTTTCCAGGCAAGAATACTGAAGTGGGTTGCCACTTCCATCTCCAGGAGATCTTCCCAACCCAGGGATCGAACCTGGGTCTCCCACATTGCAGGCAGACGCTTTACCATCTGAGCCACCAGGGAAGCACAATAAAACTGTTACCAAACATGTGATTTTGTTTTTAAAAACATGAGCCATTTTCAATAAAGAAAGGAAAAGATGTTTGTTTCCAGCTTAAGTAACATTGTCATTCAACAGCCGGACCTCCAGGGCTTTTTCATAAATCTAGACACAGTTTATGAAGCTGCTGACAAATACAATCTTGAGCCCAATTTGAACCAAAGCACACCCACTGTGATTCAGGAGACAGGATCCTCCCTGGTGCCTCTCAAGATGGGACCAGTGAGAGGAAAAAACTTCTGAAATCAGACAAAGGGAACTCAAATCTCAAAGCAGCAAAATCATCGTAGTATTGGTTTGAGCAGCTTACTTATCCTTTCTGAGCCTCTGGTTTTTGGTTTCCATAAGATGGAGCCAACTTTGTCTTCCTGATAAAGTTGCTGTGAAAATTAAATTGTATCATGTATGTAAAGTATCTGACACAGTAGAAGATGCTCAGTGCTGCTATATTTTTGTTAGACTATATATAATTTAAAGGTGCAACTGAACTAAGTTTTTAAATTACTTTGAGTTTTGTTCAGGGGTTACCAATCATGACAGAACCTGGGAAGTGGTCTGTACATGTCTGTCTGTCAGAGCTCCGTCTGTCTGGACTATCCCCTAGGGAAGCTGAGGTTTTTCTAAGAGACTGACCACTGGTCCCTGTTGGTCTCTCACCTCCAACAACCTGAGCCAACAACAGCTGTGTTTGTCCATATGGCCCAGCTCCACCACAGGAGCCTGGAAAGAAGAGAGAAAAGCTGTATCCACAGGCTCCTAAGGCAACAGCTCACTTCAATACTGTAATGAAATGTTAGTCACTCGGTCGTGTCTCACTCTGCAACCCCATGGACTGTAGCCCACCAGGCTCCTCTGTCCATGGAATTCTCCAGGCAAGAATACTGGAGTGGGTTGCTATTCCCTTCTCCAGGGGATCTTCCTGACCCAGGGATCAAACCCAGGTCTGCTGCACTGCAGGCGGATTCTTTACTGTCTGAGCCACCAGGGAGACAAAATCAATTAAATCAGTTTCCAACAGCCATCTCAACTCCAACTGGAGAGTTTCATTCACAGGAAAATGGACTTCCTCCTGAGGAAATTCTGCAGCATCACAGCAGTGCTCCCAGCCTTGGGGTCATGAAGCCCTGGGGCTGGGTGTTGGCTCTACCCACTTACAGCCTCCAGGCAAGTCTCAGATACCCACGGTCACCAAGACAGCATTTCTGCCACTGGGAAAATGGGACTTAACTATGCAACTCATATTGTACGGAGAATTAAATGAAACAAAACAACATTCTCTGGGATATGGTAGATGCCCAATAAATGATGGTATTCGCCCCCTTCCCCATTATGTTTTAATTGATGGGATTTTCTTCTGCTGAGACAGGCTCATCCATCCTCTTCCTCACTCTCTCTCCTACTCCCCGGGCCCCAGTCCCACCCTCTGATTTCTTCTCCTTCCTAAACCAACAAGTCCCAGAATCTTATCCTCCAACTGTCAGTCAGCACCAACTCAGGCCACGGCATATGGCCCCTCACAATCTCCCCATGATCTCATCCAGTTGGACTGTTATTTTTATAGGCTGGTATTAAGAAGCATAAGCCAGGAATGTTATATACACTGTCATGCCGAGTATTCTCAGGCCTGCGGTGCAGATGGAGCGTTCCTAGAATTTTATGGTACAACACATGGGCCTCTAGCCTCCATTTCAGACCCCACACTCTCCGGGGACCAGAGGAAATCCTTGGAGGGTTCCCTGCCCACTGCTGCCCTCTCTCCTCCTTGTTTGCCCAGCAACTGTTCCCCTCCCAAGTCACGTCAGCATGAGCAGCCATCACTCAGAGAGACAGCGAGAGAGAGAGAGGAGGTTGCCAGGGGAAACAGGGAACTCTGCAGGGGCCCTTTGCATCCTACCAAGGATGAGTTTATGAGCTGAACAACCCATAAACTGAGAAGCTGAGCTCCTTGTCCTGACAACACTCCTGTTCCTCTACACGCAGGAACTCTGAGCATCGCACGGAGGGGGTTTGGGAGAGCAATTCTTCCTAACACAACAACTTCCCTTTAGGAAAAAAGCACAGATTTCAAGCTGTTGGACATGTAACAGAATGGTCAAAACTGCAATAAATTATCCGTGTAAATTATGAATATGAGCCATGGTCTTATTGCTCTGTAACTCCCAATTGTAGAAGAGAAAAGCAAAGAAAAGGCCTTGGACTAACAAAGGTAGGATGGACAGCTCAGCGCACCCCTGGCCCATCATTCATCCTCCCACCCCAACTCCCACCCCCTCCCACCGCCACATGGAATCACACTGCTGTTCTTCACTTAACACATATGTTCCTAGCTCTCCATCGCTCAATACTTTGCTGTCATCAGTTGTGGTTTCTTTCCTGGTAACTGCAATTCCTTAAAAACAAAGTCAGCGCGAACTGTCTTTCTTCTTCCGCCCTGGCAACCGCCCCAGCTTTGCCTCTCCTTCACCGTGTCCTTTGCCCTCTCGCGCTGTGTCTCGCCGCCCAACAGCTAGGCTCCTTTGCTTTTCTGTTTCTTCTGTCTGCCTCACCCCTCACCTGGGTGGGAACGGCCCTGGAAGAGAAGGGACAGGGTCACCAATGTCTGTGCATGAGGACCAACTCCTGTGCCCACACACACAATAAATGGATTCAAGGCCAAGGTGGCAAACCCATTAACCACTCCTCCGACCACTGGGGTGATGGTGAGTGGCATGTATTGGAGGAACCCGGTCACAAATGGGACCCTCGGATCCCTCCAAACTCTCTGCTCTTTCCCTCACTCGGAGCAACGTCAAAAAATTAAAAGGTCTCACGTCCAGGTCCCAAGAACTCACAGCACCTCAAAAAAAGAGAAGGTGAACATTTACAACTACATCCAGCTTTTCCAAAATGTGAATAAAATCAATAAAACCCATGCATTGAGTTATAGGAGGACTACACAAAGTTACTGCACTGTCATATTGCTCTGCTGTGGCTCTCAACACGGTGTTCACTCAATCTGGGGTAATCCACAAGAAACTGCCTGCGATTCAGGAGACTCGGGTTCGATCCCTGGGACTAACACAGGGTAGGATGTGTCTTGATTTCCTGCACTGAATCTACACTCCAATTTATCTGTGACAACCTCTGTGAAGCTTTCCTTTTACTACTGACATTTGTGACCCAAACCACCCCATATTTAAAGTTCTCAGAGAAAGTAACCCACAGGGACTTTCTGATCATAGAATTTTTTATGCTAAGAGACATGTGAATGAAAGTGCAAAACAACCCATGGAAATAAGAAGCCAACTCTTCCCTCCCTAGTTTTGAGGACAACTCAGAGGGTTGCCAGCCCACCTCAGAGGTCATCCCCACGATGCCGGTTCCTATAGGCAGCCAAGGGCCTGGACTGCTATCGTTACAGAGGTCAGACTTGTGGGAGCTGCATTGAAATGATGTTCCTGAGAGTTCTGACCTACAGATGTGAAGGTGTTGCTATCACAAAGGGAGTGGGGCAGATCCTAAGTGGGTCAGCTAGGCTGACCCTGGAAAGAGAGACAAAAGGAGGAGAAACCGTGGAGGCAGAGGGAAGTACAGAGAAAGGAAGAGGGGAAATGAACAGGGGAGGGGATGGGAACAGCATGAAGGAAGCTGTAGGCCCAAGGGAAGTCCAGAGGGAACTGAAAGAGCAGCTCTAAACTCTGAGGACATCTCAGGCGGCGAGGATTCATGAAAAACTGTAGTTAGACAGTGGTCTTGTTCAAAATTTGGTATTACAATAAGTCCCCTACAATCAAACAAGTTTCATTCTGACAGCATGCTCATAATTCCAACAAAGTTAGCCCAGGTACCCAACTAACACAATTGGCTATACAGTTCAGTTCAGTTCAGTCGCTCAGTCATATCCAACTCTTTGCGACCCCATGAATTGCAGCACACCAGGCCTCCCTGTCCATCACCAACTCCTGGGGTTCACCCAAACTCATGTCCATCGAGTCGGTGGTGCCATCCAGCTATCTCATCCTCTGTCGTCCCCTTCTCCTCCTGCCCCCAATCCCTCCCAGTATCAGGGTCTTTCCCAATGAGTCAACTGTTCGCATGAGGTGGCCCAAGTATTGGAGTTTCAGCTTTAGCATCAGTCCTTCCAAAGAACACCCAGGACTGATCTCCTTTAGGATGGACTGGTTGGATCTCCTTGCAGTCTAAAGGACTCTCAAGAGTCTTCTCCAACACCACAGTTCAATAGCATCAATTCTTCAGTGCTCAGCTTTCTTCACAGTCCAACTCTCACATCCATACATGACTACTGGAAAAACCATAGCCTTGACTAGACGAACCTTTGCTGGCAAAGTAATGTCTCTGCTTTTTAATATGCTGTCTAGGTTGGTCATAAGTTTCCTTCCAAGGAGTAAACATCTTTTAATTACTGTAGCATAATGGGTTTATAATACTTTCCATACAAATAATACATGAAAACAAACCAAAAAATGAAGAAAACATTTTTAATCTTACAGTACAATACCTTGAAAAGTACAGGACTTCAGTACAACATCTGGCACACAGGGGCTAGCATCAAGTGAACAAGCAAGAAGAGTTCCTGATGGAGGAGGGAGAGGAGGTGAGAGATGGTAGAGCTGAAGGGTCATCAGCAACAGGAGATGGAGGGTAAGCTGCCATTTACACACACCTGAATGCATGTTCTCATCTTTGAAAGTTCACAACGTGAAGGTCCATACAGTAGGGGACATACTGTATTAGGGTTTTAGATGAAGAGGGAATTTAGCACCATAATTTTCAGGAGATAAACCTGAGAAGGTTTGTTAACAGGGCAAATTCCCAGGCCCTGCCCTTACAGATCTTGATTTTGCGAAGGCTCTGAGGTCTAGGAGTAGATATATCACCAACAAGCTCTCAAGGTGACTGGATGAGTGAGTGACCAGGTCTGGGAAGCCTTATATTGGTTTGCCCAGCCTCCTGAGAACACTGGCGGTCCAACTCTGATCTCACTGATATGTGTCCTTGGGCTTGAACACTTCCTGGAGCAGGAAGCTCATTACTTTTGAGAGAGCTCTGGTTGGAAGAAAATTCTGGTTTTTCACATAGTGTTTGCATCTGCCTCAAGAAGCAAGTTCTACCAATTTAAGAAGAGATGATTTGCCAAGGAATTGAAGAAATATATCCCCTGGGCCCCAAAAGGGGGGACATAATTGCTGTTGCTGCTGCTCTAATGTTCTTTATTCCCTCTGCAAAATGTGCAAGCATACCATGACATCCAGTGTTCCTCTAGGACAAGTTTTGTGCTCATGTCCCAGATCATGTGCATGCAGAGTCTTCCCAAATGAGCTGAAAGGTCAAATCACTCAAAGACCTTCCTTTACTAGACCAGTCAAGAAAGCAGAAGATAGTTGCCAGTTCTTGCCAATTCTTGTCAGAAAAAGATGGACTCTATTCAACTTTCTAGGGAGAGACTAGGAAGACCAATGCCCACAAAGTGTGAATGTGCTATGGAAACTCTTCTAACCAAAAAATGAGGTGGAGGGCCTTGTCCCTGCTCACATCCATAAGGGATGGAATGAGGTCAAAATATATTTGTTAAAAGTGTGGGGCATGAAAGCCTTAATTATTTCTTTGGAAAGTCATGTCTTTTAAAGACTTAAACAAAAGCTTCAAGAAGGTAGATGCTGGGAGAAATTGCCCATGGCTTTAGGAAAGGTGGAGCTGAAAGGAAAGCAATTACTGGTGAACAATAGTATATTAGCAGGGGTCTCCTAGAAAGTGGTGCTGATCATGGGCTCTGAAACTCTCAGGAAATTTTTTTCACCCATGAACTTGGAAACCCCATATGTGCTGTTTTTAACAAAGTCTGATAACTTTTTCAGAGATCTCCTGGCTACTCAAAATGGGGCTCCCCAGCCAGACTCTACCAACCCTAATGTGCATGCTTACTAAGTCACTTCAGTTGCGTCCAACTCTTTGCGACCCTAGAGACCATAGCCTGCCAGTCTCCTCTGTCCATGGGATTCTCCATGCAAGAATACTGGAGTGGGTTGCCATTTCCTCCTCCAGGGGATCTTCTGAATCCAGGCATCAAACCTGCATCTCTTACATCTCCTGCATTGGCACACAGGTTCTTTACCACTAGCACCACCTGGAAAGCCCAATCCCACTGCCCCCTGTTAATCTCCAGCCAAGTTAGCCTGGCATCCAGCCCACTATCTGGACTCCAGGTCTGAGAAGGTCAGGTCCATCAGTAAGAGGGGAGAAGTTTCCTGATGGTCAATTCTTGCCACGAAAATCAATTGATGAGAAACCAGTTAACATTTCTGGCTGAGTCATTGAACATAAAAATACACACAAATCAAAAGACTTCTGGGGAAATTCTGTATGACATAGCACATTCCAAAGGCTAGATATGAGTTGTTTCAGCCAGGACACCTCCTTCCCTGGTGAAAACTACTGCCCTGCAACTCAATTGATACGAAGTGAACAGGAATACAAACTCCTGCCAGGACTCTGTTAATATTGGGGGTGATTCTGGATCCTTTCCTAGTCTAGAAACTTCCAAAGAGAAGCCAGAGCACAAGTAGATAAGGGTCTGAAGGAAGGGATGAGAAGATGGTGACTGTCCCCGGAACTAGCAATTAGACTGCTGAGAGCCTGCAGGGCTAGCACTGGGCAGGGGTAAAGGGGTGGGTTCATTAGGAGTTCACCAGGGAGAACCTACAGGGCTGCGGGGAGCCTACCCAGGAGGCAGAAGACAAGCAGAAGAGAGACTGACACCAGAGGCTGACACCTCTGGGGACCCAGCATCACCTGATTTCATCAGATGTTCCCTGTTTTACAAGTGAAGAAGATGGGGATAAAGGAAAACACCTAAAATCAGAAAGCTAGTTACTGGGGGGTTAGAAATTAGGATATACATCTGTCTAAATCCAGAGAGCATTCACAGCTGCTGGACTTTCTGCTCCAAGAGAATAAAGGTTTCCTTAGAGTATAAGAAATGAAAATGACTCTTCCCCTCCTTAAGTCAGCAAAGGTCTCCTAGCCTGAACGGTAAGATTGACCCTGTGCCCTCTCCCGCCCACTTCTAGGCAGACCACCAGGCCATCTTTTACAGGATCTCACCCCAGACCCAATGAAGGGGCCCCCAGTCTGGAAGATAACCCCTGCTAATATACTATTGTTCACCAGTAATTGCTTTCCTTTCAGCTCCACCTTTCCTAAAGCCATGGGCAATTTCTCCCAGCATCTACCTTCTTGAAGCTTTTGTTTAAGTCTTTAAAAGACATGACTTTCCAAAGAAATAATTAAGGCTTTCATGCCCCACACTTTTAACAAATATATTTTGACCTCGTTCCATCCCTTATGGATGTGAGCAGTTTTCTGGCACTTTGAAGGGATTTCCATTCAATTATCCTCCAGAATCCTCTTTTCTCCTCTCCTTTCTTACAGCACAAAAAGCTTCCCATTTGCCTCCAAAGGTGAAATTAGGTGCTTGCCCATTCAGCACTGGGCAGACTTTTAAATTGGATGAAATAATAAAGCTTCTTTGAATTTCAGGGCAGCCTTCACAGAACGAAATTAGAATCTGCCCTACGAAGCAGCTCCCTGACTCGTTGTCCTTCTATTCTCTCTGTGCTCAGGGGAAAAGGGCAAAGGTAGAGCTGGGATTCACAAAAAACCACAAAGAGCCTTTCTTAAAAAGTTTATTCAGGACTTAGGATAAAGGAAGCGCGATGGTCCCTCATCTCGCGATATTTCCGGCCCCTGCGATGCGCCGGTCTTCACAGTTCGGCATCTGACCCTCAGCCTCCGTTCCATGCCTGTAAGAAAACCTTTCCGAGTAGGGATTGTGAGTGCTGCCACGTTGTGAGTCTTTTTGCTAATAGAATGAATTCAAAAGGAATTATGATTAAAATCAAACAGAAAGCATGAGGGGGAAAAAATGAACAGAAATGATAGGCTTAACTTGACCTGTATCTTTTAACCTGAAGCCGACAACTCGCCCTGAACAGCTCGCCTGAAGATGGAGTCTCTTTACATACTACATAAAGCATCCAGATGCTTCTCCCCCATTCAGAACAACCCCCACTAAAGACACACATACACACACACACACAAATCCTAGACATCCTAAAGAACTATTTATAGGTGAGATCTGACCAGTTGTCAGCCTGTAGTAATTAGAGCTATTTTAAATAATTCCAATGGGAAGAGTATCACCCATATGTCTCCTACAACATGCCTGAAATACCTACCATTTACTGTGCTGCTGTGATGAGTTCATTCCCAAAGAAAAGCAGGGAGTATGTAGCAGAGTGACAGCCTGTCTTTGGGGTAACCGCCAAATGTATAATGAAATTGAGAGATTCACTTGTCTAATTAATTCACTGTCACCTGGCAGAGGAAAGAGCTTAAATGACTTATACAGAAAAGTTGAAGTTTCGATGCAGTTCTGGAGGAGGTGAGACAAAGCGAATGGGTAGAAAGCTCACAGGACTCCTGTAAGGGGTCCGGGGACAAGAGAGAACCCCAAATCAGTCTGCACAGACAGCATCTCCTGCTTCTCTGCTGTGTCCAAGGCCAAGATGAGTCTTATTTTATTAAATCGGCTAAGCCTGGTCCCTCTAATACTCCAAGGCCCTTCCATAGAAGAGCTTTTTATGTGGTATGGGAATATTCACTCAAATGATATATATCCTCTGATCTAAATGGCCCTGTCCATGTGCTTCTTCCTTTGATCGACACAATGTCCCCATTGTGCTTCTGAAGTCACATTAATCATCCTATGTTGTCCACATGGTGCTGGAGAAGGCTCTTGAGAGTCCCCTGGACTGCAAGAAGATCAAACCAGTCAATCCTAAAGGAAATCAACCCTGACTATTCATTGGAAGGACTGATGCGGCAGCTCCAATGCTTTCGCCACATGATGTGAAGAGCCAACTTATTGGAAAAGACACTGATGCTGGGAAAGATTGAGGACAAAAGGAGAAGAGGGTGGCTGAGAATGAGATGGTTAGATAGAATCGCCAACTCAATGGACATGAATTTCAGCAAACCCCGGGAGATAGTGAAGAACAGGGAAGCCTTATGTGCTGCAGTCCATGGCAGCAAAGAGTCCATGCAAAGTCCATGCAAAGTCCATGGCGTCGCAAAGAGTCAGACATGACTTAGGAACTGAACTAGAGATGCCCAAATGGGGAAACAGAAATATTTAAAACACAGCTTGTTCTAAAATGTACTGGAATATTTGAACCCACTAGGCAATCTCTGCCAAAACAGAAAGAAAGAAATACATGAAATTCAGAACAGCACCCTCCAGTCCAAAGGAAATAACAGCATCTCATGATCAGCCATGCAGACCCAGCCTCTGTTTTGGTGAAAATATGAAATTTCTCAGCTGTTACCTTACTGAAGTGTTTTCAGAAAGTTAAAGCACAGATTGCTGGGCCAACCCCCAGAGTTTTTGACTCAGTGGATCTAAGCTGGGACCTGAAATTTTACATTTCTAACCAGTTCCCAGGTGCTGCTACTGCTGCTGCTGATCTAGAGACCGTCTAAAGAACCTTAATGATGAATCTCTTCTCTGGGGAGATGGCCCCTCAGTCAGTCAAATCTCATTAACATGTCCCAAATTGGGGAATCAACCATTTTCATCTTGTGTTTCTTCCTTTTTACATCCCTGCCATCCAGTTAAGGATTGTCAGCAACTAAGACTTATGGTGAAAATAATTTTTAAGACTTAGCCTACAGCACTGGAAAATGACTGAAAGAGAACGTGAAATATCTGTAGCACCTTATTTTCAGAAATCACTAAACACTGAAAACAAGCTAACTGTCTTTCAGTGGATGATTGGTTAAACAAAGTCTGGTCAGTGGTCAAGAGTCTGCTCTTCCACTGCAGGGGGCACAGTTTCGATCCTTGGTCAGGGAACTTAAGGTCCTGCAAGCTGAGCATTGTGTTGAGGGTTGGGGGTGGGGAATAGTTTAAAAAAAAAAAAAAAAAAGAACAGTCTGGTGCATCCTTACAATGGAATATTACTCAGCAATAAAAGGGAATAGATTATTGATACAGGCAACCAGCTGGATGAATCTCCTGGGCATTGTGCTAAGTGAAAGAAGACAGTCTCAACAGGGTGCCTACTGTATCCTTATTTTTACATGAAATCCTTAAAATAATGAAATTATAATGATGAAGGACAGTTCATTCATTGTTTTAGGAATTAAACTGGGGAGAGGCTATGACTGCAAAGAGGTCAAGGAAGTTTTGGGGGTGGAAATCAAACAGTTCTCTGGGCTGATTGTTGTAGTTATGTAAGTATGGTAAAATTTCATAGAACCTGTGCTAAATTTTTTTAAAAGAAGTCTGTGTAAGAACCAGTAGAATCTGTTTAAGATCTGTGATGAATAGTGTTCTGTTATGTCAGTTTCCTGGTTTGGGTAACTGTGCTATCATTGTGTTAGATGGTATTGGGAAGCCAGGTGAAGAATATGAAAATTCTGTGCTATTTCTGTAACGGCTATGTATGTGTGAAAGTCATTTCAAAGAAAAAGTTTAATTTTATACCAACACCTGGTGATTGGGGAGCATGGAATATACTTGAATAAACTCTAAATAAATAAAGAAGGCAGCAGTTTGAGGTAGAAACACTTGGTGAGCCAGGAGAACAGGTTATGATTCTGAATCTGTTACAAACACTGCATAGACTTGAGCAAGTTTCCTAACTCCTGTAAACTTTACTTTTCTCATCTGTAAAATGGGAAGGGGGATAGACTATGTGACTTTCTAACATTTCTAGTTCTGGAGCAAAACTCTTGGTTCTAAGACCAAAGTGTTTTCAATTATGCAAGCCTGCAGTCTTCTGAATCTGCTTCCTTATAAATTTTCCATAGGTTTCTGATTTTAACAACTCAGCAAGAATTCCCTCCTTTGGTTTTACTGCAGTTCCCAGCTATAGTCAGCAAAGATGCTTTGAGTCTGCCCACTTCTTCCAAGCTTGAGGAAAATTCTTATCCCTCGTGTGTCTCCACTCTTCTTGCCTCTGGGAGATACTCAAAGCTGAGCCCATGGTAGACAGCCCCAAGCAAGGAACTGCTGCACATGCAGAAGACATAAGCCAGGGCATGGCCATCAGATGATCAAGTCTATGACGTAAGGACTCAAGAAAATGCAGAGAAGCAAGCAGGGCTCATGGACAAGGAAAGCTTTCCTGAGTCTGCAGGCCCTGGACATGCAGTTAGATGCCCCTGCTTCTTTAACAGCACACTAAAAACTTACTACTGGCCAATGCCTGCGTAACAAAGAAGACACGCTGGGGCTTCCCTGGTAGTCCAGTGGTAAGACTTGGCCTCCCAATTCAGGGGACCTGTGTTCGATCCCTGGTCAGGAAGTGAAGATCCTACATGCCTTACTGCCAAAAAACAAAAACATAGACAGAAGCAACATTGTAACACAGTTCAGTAAAGACTTTTAAAATGGTCCACATCCAAAAAGAAAAAGAAGACACGCTAGCAAAGCGATCTTGAGTCTTTTAATGCCTTACCAGAAAGGCCATATGGGTTTATATTTAGGATATATTCAGTGAGAAGGAACAGACAGTACCACCCCAACTGGCCTTTTTTTAAAAAAGGAAATTTAATAACACATGGAACTAGAAGTCCAAAAGTAAAGGAAGTCCCCCTGTTGGTGACTTTAGAACTGAATTGTTCACATTGGGCCATTGTGTGATTAAAATGTGGCTGGTGAGACATGAGATGTGTTTTAAGCATACAATATTCACTGGACTTCAGAGAGTTCCAAAAAACAGGAATGCAAAATATGTTATAATAACTTTATATAGATTATATAATTTAAATTCTATTTTGAATAAACTAGGTTAAATAAAAGATTTATTTTTTGACTACACCATGTGGCATGTGGCATCTTAGTTCCTCAACCAGGGATCGAACCTGTGCCCCTTGCAGTGGAAGCACGGACTCTTAGTCACTGGCCCGCCAGTGAAAGTGAAAGTGTTACTCAGTTGTGTCTCTCTGTGACACCAAGGACTATAGCCCGCCAGGCTCCTCTGTCCATGGAATTCTCCGGGCAAGAATACTGGAGTGGGTTGCCATTCCCTTCTAAAGGGGATCTTCCCGACCAAGGGATTGAACCTGGGTCTCCTGCATTGCAGGTGGATTCTTTACTGTCTGAGTCACAAGGGAAACTATATTCTTTAATTTTACTTGTTTCTTTTTCTGGTTTTAATGCGGTTCCAAGAAAATTTTAAATACTTATGTGATTCACATTTTGTTTCTACTAAACAGTCTTGCTTCAGAGCAGTTTTTCTCCCCAGGAGATATCTGGCCATATCTGAACACAATTTTGAATGTCAGGGGTGGGGATGTTGCTGGCATCTGTTGGATTGAGGCCAGAGATGCTACAATGCTCAAGACAGACTGTACAACAAAGTGATCTGGCCCAAAATGTCAACAGCGTCCAAATTGAGAAATGCTACAGCCCAAGATTTTCCTCTCTGCTGTCGACAAGACTGACTTCCTTTTAAGACCGATTTTCCTCATGGTGAAACATGGCTATAGTAAAGTCATCTTCCTTCTTGGTATCTATGGAGGAAAAGGCAGACTGCCCTTTGCTCTTTCTTAAAATCAGAGAACTTCCCCACCTGCCCCCCCACAGAAGAATCAAAATTTCAGGGGTTTATTTCTGAGATCAATGAATAAAGTACTATTTTTATTAACAAATTAACTGCATAATAGAAAATAGACTTCTATTATGTAAGTGGTCCATTGTTATTCTCTGAAATAGACCTGGCTTTGGAACAAAATTGTTGCCAGGAGAAATGGCTGTGGATTGCATGCAGTGACTTCAACAGACTGCTTTGAGTGATTCTCAGCATTTTCCATTATTGAATGAAGATGTATTCATTCCTACCACTGCCCTGGCAAAACAGAGTGTTCTCATTAAGTGATGTTTAAACAATTAGTTTTATTTCTCTGCAAAACTGAATACCCAGCTATCTATTTGCAGGGTTATAAGGCCATAATTTTTCTCTGTATTATTTGTTCTTTAGATGAAATTCAATAAACCATCCATGGCATTTTTAATTCCATTGATTTTCAGAAAAGATAATAGAAGTTACGTGGAAGACTGGAGGGAGGAGGAACTGCAGTGTTTCAGCAGAGAGACATTCTCCATTCTTAACCAAATCAATATTCAATCACCTCAGGGCCAGAAAAGCACATCCTGACAAGGAAGGGAAGGGATGTGAAGTTTATGTTATAGGTGGGGGCGGGGGGAGGTGGCGAAATGCGCTCCTAGTCTTTTCCTTTACAGAGAAGAACCCAAGATTTTCGAAAATAAAAAGGCAAATGCCCCTCGTCCAGGCAGCATGATCAAATGTCAAATTCCACTCTTTCAAAAAGTCATTCCTTAAGAGTACCCCCGCTGCCTTATTTTAGAGACATTGACTTGAGTTCGCTTTTCTCTTCCTCTGAGGAAGAGTAGTCTCTCTTTCTGAAGAGTCTCATGTAATTGAAAATTTACTAAAGGGGCCACAGAGAAAAGAGAAGAAGAATCTGGACCTCACTGGGCCTAGACTCGTCCCTCCCCTCAACCTCCACGGTCCCCTTCTGTGTCACCTCTCACCCCAGGCTCACTGTCAAAGTAAGTCTGGCCATCAATACAGCTCTGATCACCTAGAAAACTTGAAAATCCCTTTGGGGACATGAAGATGTACATCATCCTTCTCTCTAGCTGTTCTGACCACTTCACTGCAGTTCACAATGTACCCTTCACTCCTAAAGGAAACTCAAAGAAAGGCATATTTCTTATACAACAACATTAGTTAATTGCTGTAACAAAGAACACCCCGAATCATAATGGCTTAACAACGGAAAAGTAGTCCTCACCCACTTCAATGTCTTTGGCCCTGGTTGGGGTGGACCAGAGAGGTCTATGCAGGGACTCAGGTAGATGGCTCTTCCATGTTCTTTCCAAGCCTGCCTTGGGGACACCTTCTAGCAGGAGGTAGGAGGCATAAACAATGCTTAACCACGTCTCTGCCACCTGGGTGCCACCAATATCTTTTGCACTCATCAGGGAACCATATAACACCCCTGCCTGGGTAGCCGCTTCCCAGGGAGCACTCTGTACTGTTGACGGGCCTATGAATTTGGGGAGGGGACAGTCAGCTCTCTTTGCCACAGACATCATACCAGCAATCTCAAGGCCTCACAGAAGGACAGAGGACAGTTCTCAACATTACAGTTACTCTAAAAGCCCAGTGCCTGTTCCTTAAACGGCATACTTGTCCCTTGCAGCAGGATATAGATGATGCATTTTCCAAAGATTGCTCACTGTAATTTGGGGAGGTGGCAGAAGTCACTGCATTTTGAGTTCATACAAGCTGATTATAAACCACAGCTCTGCTACTCCTGTCTCAGTGAGCTTGGGCAAGCTCTCAGGCTGACTCCCTATCTCTAAAAAGAGCCATTGCCAGTAAATGTTTCAGTTTTTGTGATGGAGATTGTTATTTTAAGCTGAACACTTCTTCCAACCCTGATTCAAATAAATAATAAATCCAGTCTCCTTAAAGATCCATGAAACAGTTAAGATTCTAATAAGCCTTCAATTAGAACTGGTTGGACTGATGTTGAAGCTGAAGCTCCAATACTTTGGCCACTTGATGCAAAGAGCCAACTCATTGGAAAAGATTCTGATGATGGGAAAGATTGAGGGCAAGGGGAGATGGGGATGACAGAGGATGAGATAGTTGGACGGCATTGCCAACTCAATGGACATGAGTTTGAGCAAACTCTGGGAGATAGTGAAGGACAGGGAAGCCTGGCGTGCTGCAGTCCATGGGGTCGAAAAGAATCGGAAATGACTTAACAACAATAAATGAAGACTTGTCTTTGAAAACATACATTTTAAACATCCTGCCTTCCTTTTAATTCTTACAAACCTCAAATTGAAAAAACTTCACGTTTTGAAGCAAAACATATTTGTTTGGCTTAGTTTACTTTGTTGTATTATTTATTTTTTAATGTATGTCTTTGGGGTGTGTTTTTGTAAATGACCATCTTATTGTGTGGAGTTGTACAGATGTATTTACAATGAATCCAGAGAAATCAGTCATTTATGAGATTTTCATGATCCTTAAATCTGAAGAAATGATAATAGGTGATGTTAGTATAAATGGGGCCAGATTCCCATCCTTCAATGTTTCAGAGGAATTTCATCAGCTTCTGGACATTCTCAGTCTGATTAGGTGCAAAACCATTGCCTCCTATAGCTATAAATACCGAAGAGGGGCTTTCCAACCTAAAATGTAGAACAATTCTACGGCCATTTATTAGTTTTAACCTTGTGATTGTCTTCCATGTTGATATTGTTTTAGGCCACCATTCAAATAAAGCAACTTAACAAGAGGACTGTTTTTTTGTCATGCCAAAGAAGGAAAAAATGAAAATAATGAAGAGAAATAAAGCAAAGCTGAGTCGAGAGCAAACAGCAGCCCTCGATTGTGTCTGCATCACTCCTCTTCCCATGGTTAAGTCACTTAACTTTGACCCTACACAGTCCCTCAGCAAGTCACAGGGTCAGGGGACAGGGACGGATGGGGAATGGGATGAGGTGGAGGGCAGAGGATGGAGCTCATGTCCTGGCACAGGAAGTCCCAAATGAGCTGGAGCCAGATGGCAAGTCATTGGTGAGAGCCGTGACCTGACCTAGAAGCACCAACTCAGGCTAGGAGTTTCAAAGAATTTAAAGCAACAGTAGATGGTGACTGCAGCCATGAAATAAAAAGATGCTTGCTCCTTAGAAGGAAAGCTATGACATACCTCAGTTCAGTTCCGTTCCGTCGCTCAGTCATGTCCGACTCTTTGTGACCCCATGAATTGCAGCACACCAGGCCTCCCTGTCTATCACCAACTCCCAGAGTTCACTCAAATTCACATCCATCAAGTCGATGATGCCATCCAGCCATCTCATCCTCTGTCGTCCCCTTCTCCTCCTGCCACCAATTCCTCTCAGCATCAGAGTCTTTTCCAATGAGTCAACTCTTCGCATGAGGTGGCCAAAGTACTGGAGTTTCAGCTTTAGCATCAGTCCTTCCAAAGAACACCTAGGACTGATCTCCTTTAGGATGGACTGTTTGGATCTCCTTGCAGTCCAAGGGACTCTCAAGAGTCTTCTCCAACACCACAGTTCAAAAGCATCAATTCTTCGGTGCTCAGCTTTCTTCACAGTCCAATTCTCACATCCATACATGACCACTGGAAAAACCATAGCCTTGACTAGACGGACCTTTGTTGGCAATGTCTCTGCTTTTGAATATGCTATCTAGGTTGGTCATAACTTTCCTCCCAAGGAGTAAGAGTCTTTTAATTTCATGCCTTCAGTCACCATCTGCAGTGATTTTGGAGCCCAGAAAAATAAAGTCTGACACTGTTTCCACTGTTTCCCCATCTATTTCCCATGAAGTGCTGGGACAAGATGCCATGCTCTTAGTTTTCTAAATGTTGAGCTTTAAGCTAACTTTTTCACTCTCCTCTTTCACTTTCATCAAGAAGCTTTTTAGTTCCTCTTCACTTTCTGCCATAAGGGTGATGTCATCTGCATATCTGAGGTTATTGATATTTCTCCCAGCAATCTTGATTCCAGCACAGCATATTAAAAAGCAGAGACATCACTTGGCCCACATAGGTCCATAAGGTCAAATCTATGGTTTTTCTGGTAGTCATGTATGGATGTGAGAGCTGGACAATAAAAATGGTTGAGCACCAAAGAATTGATGCTTTTGAATTGTAGTGTTGGAGAAGACTCTGAAGAGTCCTTTGGATAGTAGGGAGATCAAACCAGTCCATTCTAAAGGAAATCAACCCTGAATATTCATTGGAAGGACTGATGCTGAAGCTGAAGCTTCAATACTTTGGTCACCTGATGCAAAGAGTCAACTCACTGGAAAAGACCCTGATGCTGTGAAAGATTGAGAGCAGGAGGAGGAGGGGACAACAGAGGAGGAGATGGTTGGATGGCGTCACTGACTCAATGGACATGAGTTTGAGCAAATTCCAGGAGATAGTGAAGGACAGGGAATCCTGAGGTGCTGCAGTTCATGGGGTCGCAAAGAGTTGAACACAACTTAGCAACTGAACAATAATGAAGTGGAAACTGAGTCAGACTGGAAGTTGGGTGAGGACCAGTGGGAGACACCTGATTGACTGCCATGACTAGCTCCCTAGCTTGACTTGGTGCACCATTCCTCACTGCAGAGCAAGCTGGAACACTGGGAAGTCTTCAGGAGCAAGGCTAGGTCAGCCATTACAAGTTCTTCTGTAACAGGAACAAATGACTGTGCCTCGGGACCCCTTTCTCCATTTGCCCATTGAGTACCAACTTTTGGCTCCAGACCCTGGAAATATTAGGCTGAAAGGAAGACAGTCCTTGTTCCTGAGGTGCTCAGACCAAGGAGGGTCATGGACAAGCAAACAAATGCAGTATAGCGAGTGATAGGCAGAGAGCATTCTGGGAGAACAGAGGAGGATCACATAAATCATAGCAAAGAAAGGGCAGATGACAAGGGAGAGGGCGGCAGAGGCCTGGGCCGGTGTTCCTAGTGCTCCAGATCCCATAAGCAATTGGCAGAGTGGCAGTGGGCTCTAATATCAGTAATCAATTTCCTTATAACAAATCGCCCAAAGCGTTTATTATTGCTCCCCATTCTGTGGGTTGGCAATTTGGGTGGGGCTCAGCAGAGGCATTCTTTTGCAGTCTTTCCTGGGGTTATTCGTGTCTGCAGTTACTTAGTGGCCCAGCCGGGGCGGGATGATCTAATATGGCCAGACTGTTGATGCTCTTTCTTGGGTTTCTCTTTCCACATTGACTCAGAGTGCCAAGAAGACAAAGTCCCAGAAACAAGGGCCTTTCAGACTTCTGCTTATGTCATGTTTACTAGAGTCCACTGGACGAAGGCAAGTTATTTGGCCAAGCCCAGAGCCACGTGGGGAGACGTGGATACACATGGATGGATGCATACACAGGGTGTGGATATCCCAGATGTGTTCACAGGGGTGATTATTGTAACCATCTGCAGAGCTCTCTTCTCTGCCTTACCCCAGATCTGATGTTACATTCTGTTGAAGTGTTCCCCCTTCACCTGTCTCCAGCTTTCAATGAGGAACCATGTTAAGCTAAGGGACCTGAATCAGGAGTCATCTCGGGTAACAGCCACAGCCTCCAACCCCTCCCCAACTCCTGGAACCAGGACCTGTCGGGTCAAGATGGAGTCTCAGCCTGCCTCACAGGTTACCTTTGCTGACAGTCAAGAAGCAGCAGCGGATTCACGTTGATGTGTGACAGAAAACAACAAAATTCTGTAAAGCAATTTTCCTTCAATTAAAAATTAAATAAACTAAAAAGAAAAAAGAAGCAGTGACCTGGGTCAGGTTGACTAGTCATTCACAGCCCAGATGCCAGAGGAACAAAGGAAAAGAGAAGGTGCTGAGGAAGACAGTTCTATGGGAACTTGGTGAAGATCTGAGAGACCAAAGGGGGTCTTGACAGCTTTGCGGTCCTAACAAATTTCTGAGATCTAACTCCTAGAGGTCACAAGCACTCATCATGTTCATGTTTCAACAAGACCCTACATCATGCGTGTGTGCACGCATACTCAATCATTCAATTGTGTCCGACTCTTTGCAACCCCACAGGCTGTAGCCCGCCAGGCTCCTTTGTCCATGGGACTTCCCAGGCAAGAATACTGGAGAGGTTGCCGTTTTCTACTCCAGGGGCTCTTCCTGACCCAGGGATCAAACTCACATCTTCTGTGGCTCCTGCATTGGCAAGCAGATACTTTACCATTGAGCCACCTGAGAAGTCCCTCCCACCAACATAGTGACCTGCACCCAGAAATATATCTCTGCTCCAACCTGACTAGAATATACACTTACGAACTCCTCACAAGAACATAAAATCTCAGCATCATGAGGAACTAGAGAGGCTTCTGGTCTAACCCCTAATTTTTTCTGATGGGTAAACTGAGGCCTAAGATGGTTAAGTAATCAACAAAGTAGTACGTGCAGAATTGTGAGAGGTGTAGCAAAAGAATTAAGAACACAGACTTAATCTGACCTAGATATTCAAGATTTGCAATCCCCTGGAGAGTATGATAGGCTTCCCAGGAGGCACTAGTGGTAAAGAGCCCGCCTGCCAATGCAGGAGACACAAGAGACGTGGGTTCGATCCCTGGGGCTGGAAAATCCCCTGGAGGAGGGCATGGTGACCTACTCCAGTATTCTTGCCTACAGAATTCTGTGGACAGAAGAGCCAGGGGTCTCAAGGAATGGGACACAACTAAAGTGACTTAGCACACACACGCACACAGAGAGTATGATAGCTGTGGGTTTTACTTCCATACTCGATTAAATCAAATGAGATTTTCCAGCTAATCCAATGATTAGAAAAGATGTAAAGGATCTGAATAATCCTATTTGAAATAAGTCTTATTCCTGGAACTCATATGACCATAACTCTTCACTTAGAAAAGAATCAAAGACAGATCACAAATCTCCATTGAGCAACATCACTTTTCTATTAGACTTTCTTTTGCACATTAGACATTTTTTAATATACTTTATTTTCAGAGCAGTTTTAGTTTCTCAAAAAACACATTAAACTTTTCAGCAAGATGTTTTTTATTAAAGCATAAAAATAGGCCTAGTCTGTCACTATCATAATAAAAAATGCTGAGCTGCTAAGATCAAAGACAATTTTATGAAGCTCTGTATATTTTCTTGGGTAGGTACACTTGCTAAACCTAGGACTTACAATCACTGCTCTAATTTACTGAAGAAAGAAAAATCTTTCCTCCCACACATGTGTGCGTACTAAGTCACCTCAGTCATGTCTGACTCTTTTGGGACCCATCACGGACTGTATCCTGCCAGGCTCTTCTGTCCATGGAATTCAGCAGTCAAGAATACTAGAGTGGGTAAGCCATTCCCTTCCTCAATACAAAAAAAAAGTTTAAAAAGAAAGTCTCCCGACATTGTCAAGTGTCTCCTGGAGGAAAAACCCTTCTCAGTTGAGAATTGCTGATCAGAGGAAATCAAGATAATTAGGAGCCTACATTTAACACAATCTAGCTCTGCTTTCTTCACCTTCTATTTCAAGTTGCAGAAATAATTAGAGCTACATTTGCTGATGATGTCAGCTAAGTGTTTGCCGTTCTGTCATTTAATTCTCACAACAATTCTCTAACAGGTTTTACTAAGATCTTTGGTGAAGGTTCAAGACTAGATGAGAGAAGGAAGGACTGTTACCAGTTCAGTTCAGTCGCTCAGTTGTGTCCGACTCTGTGACCCCATGGACCGCACAGCACGCTAGGCCTCCCTGTCCATCACCAACTCCTAGAGTCCACCCAATCCCATGTCCATTGAGTCGGTGATGCCATTCAACCATCTCATCCTCTGTCATCCCCTTCTTCTCTTGCCTTCAATCTTTCCCAACATCAGGGTCTTTTCAAATGAGTCAGGTCTTAGCATCAGGTGGCCAAAATACCGGAGTTTCAGCTTCAATATCAGTCCTTCCAATAGACTTATGGAAATATTGATTGAAGCGAGATGAAGGTCTATCAGAACCCTGAGTGGAACAATGCAGATGTTGTATGTCAACTCCGGATATTTCATTCAAGGTCGATCTTTTGCTTTAAAATCTAGATCACGTATTTTCTTCACACACTTCTTCCTCAGTATGCTGCCAAGTCGCTTCAGTCGTGTCTGAACCTGTGCGACCCCATAGATGGCAGCCCACGAGGCTTCCCTGTCCCTGGGGTTCTCCAGGCAAGAACACTGGGGTGGGTTGCCATTTCCTTCTCCAATGCATGAAAGTGAAAAGTGAAAGTAAAGATGTTCAGTCACATCCGACTCTTAGCGACCCCACGGACTGCAGCCCACCAGGCTCTTCCGTCCATGGGATTTTCCAGGCAAGAGTACTGGAGTGGGTTGCCATTGCCTTCCTCAGTATAAGTCCTTCATTTATTTTATAAAAGCCCAACAACAGTGAGATCCGCTGGGCTTTTAGCAAATGAGGATATAATCCAAACTCATTTATTTATGTAAAATGTGCCAAGTCCCTAAACCATTGGTTTCAATGGGTTTCTGTCCCAAATCTAAACAGATTCTTGGTGGGAGTGGGGCTTTATGTGTTTAGCAAGCTAGTTCCTCCAAAGAAATAGAGGAACCCAAATTGCTTAGAAGTTTGGACGTAACAGATATCATGCTAGAAATAGCATTTGTCATCTTTACCTAATCCTTTCAACACCCCTGTGATGAGGGCATTATTATTATCTTCAGTTTTGTGGTGTAACAGCTGAGGCTCTGAGACCTCTAGCCTCATAGCTCTGTGGTGGCAGAGCTCACACTTGGACTTAGATCTGTGCAGTAACAATGCGGATGCTCTTGGGATCTTAGCACTTTTCCTAGAATTCTCGCCAACCCCGTTAGTAGTACTGATTAAAGGGGGAAATGCATGCCACTTAAATGAGAGGAAAGCTTTAGATTAAGTATGTTTGAGAACATTTGATCTTCTAAGTGGCCCTGGAGGTAGACAGGTATATCTGGAAATATCTTGTGTGTGATATTTTGGGTAAAAGTGGAGTTGAGAGAGTGGAATTTAAAGAACATAACTCAGTCAGCAAGAGGAGTATGTTTCCATGAAGAAGCAGGAATCATAGACAAAGTGAGAGGGGAGAATTGAGTTTGGGAAGTAGCATGTGCAAATTGGAGAGTCTTTCTCTGAGGAAGGTCTTAACTGTAAAAAAAAAAAAAAAAAAAAAACACACTTCCATTGAGCTTCCTCGCTCAACACTTCCTGGTAAGGTGCCTTTCTCCCTCTGGTTTCACGGTGATCCCAATGAATCAACTGTGTGTCCAAGAGTCCATGAGGGCCCCCTTTACCTACTCTTCACATCACTGCATGGAAGGAAACCTCAGAAGGAGGAGAAGAGGGGAGAGAATACCAATTGTCTTTTCAACCCAGTGCTGTGGATTGTCAGAGATTAAGGGAGTATACACATGGGCAAGCTACTCTTCCCAAGTCTGCAAGCATCCACTTATTGCTCAGAGACTTAAGTCATTCCCAGACATTTAGATTTCCTTGACAAGCCTACAACAGGAGCATGTTCCATCTGACATTAGATGTTCAGTGGTATTGGCTGGGGGCAGGGCAGGATTTTGTGGGGAGCAGGGGGTTCCTCCTGTTTCGAGACCTCTGCTCCAAGACTCCAAGAGTGAACTGAGAAGGACAAAGCAACCCCACAGCCAGGTGGACTGAGTCCCCTGCTAGGAAGCCAGGTGGTCACGGTTTCCTCTGGAAACAAGACTTTGGAACAGAAGCGTCTGAGGCAGCCATCATCCCAAAGGGATTCCAAAGGGTTCCTGAGTCCCTTCTGTGAGGCAGCTCAGATCTGATGATAATTTAGATGTGTTTGTTTCCTCCCTCCAGATGCTCTTTGTCAGTTCTGCACACCTGCCCATTTCCAGGTCTTAGGGGACGTGCACACCATCTGCACGGAAACACCAATTTTAATCAAAAATCTGGTAGAAAAGCTCAGCTTTAGTCTTAAAACCAAAATAGATATATGAAGAAATAGAGTACCAAACTCATGAGAAATTTTTTAAATAAAAAGCAATTTTGAATATGTATCATACCTTAATTGAACCACTTCAAAGACAACCCCCTCCTCAGATCTGGAGCTGAGATGTTTGCTTGTTTGGGGTGTTCAGAGTACTTCTGGGCAAACTGGAAGAACCCCACACATGAATCTGAACCTCTGAGTCCACACTGGGCTGACCGCAGGGCCTGAGACAGGGAGTCACAGAAAATAGCCTTACTGTTTGCAGAGCTGTTGGAGCCCAGCCACTAGTCACCAATCCATCCAGCAAGAGTGTTCCCAAACTCCTCCTGGTCCCTTGAAAGTAGGCCCTCTGTGTGGATTCAAAATCCAGAGCCCTCAAAGATACAGAAAGAAAAGAAGAAGTTAAGACTAAAAATGCAGAAGAGCAAATCACAACCTATGATCCTTTTATGTCTTCCCAGAAGCTCGACTTCTGGTAACAACAGATTACAAACACAACCCCCAACTTCTTCCAAGCTGATCCCATGGATAAGATCGGCAGGCAGCAACTGTTTCCAGTTGGAGATCTTCACTTGGGTTTTATTTCAACTCTGTAAGGCTGTGTGTGTGTGTGTGTGTGTGTGGTTTTAGGGTGTGTGTGTGTTTGTGTGTGTGTGTGGTTTTTGTCTGGGAAGGCAGATGGAGAATCTTAAGACAATTCATAGGTTTGGGAGTTTCTGGGGTTTGGGGGGTTTTTTTGAACTTTTGTTTTGACAAGAGATTACAGGTGTTCCCATTTGGAACATAAACTATATTTTAAAAAAATAATAATAAATTCCTGAAAGTCCCTTTGGCCCAAAAAAGGAAAAACATCAGACAGACAACCTTTTGGGAGACGATCCCTTTCTGGCAGGCATTGAATTGTCCTGGATAACATTATCCAGATTGCAGACTGGAAAGGTGCAGGAGGGGCCCGCCCGAGATCTGGGACTTATTAACTGGGAGAGCAGCCCTCCACGCTTGTCAGAGCTGCTCACAGCTGCAAAAGAGGATTCTGGAAGCAGAATGCAAGGTGCTGTCCTTCCTTAGCAGAAGGCCCCTTTTCTGCTGTGAATTGTGTTTAGCCGGTGACTCCCCTCTAGCCCCCACCAGCCAAGTACAGGCTTTTTTTTCTTTTTAAGGGAATGCAGGCAGCAGCTCCTAATACAGGAAAAGGAAACACCTTTCTAATCAGAAGTGCTTCTAATTACAGAACGAATTACCAAACCTGCCCTACAGTTAATTGCTGCAAACAAAATCACTAAAGAGCAATTAACAAGTGAAGGCAGGAGCTGTCAATTGATCCTAGAAAGAAAGAAAAGAATAAATAGAAAAGAAGCAGTGTGAGGAAGGAAGGAAGAAGGGAGAGAGGGAAGGAGGAAAGGGAGGTGGGGAGGCGGGGAGACTTAAATCCAGTGTAATTTGTCAGGAGCATGTATACGGTTGTTTTAAATCATCTCTCTGCTTCTCCGTCATCCTGTAAATGTTCACTTGTGAAATCTCAGGGCATTGAGTCTGCCAAAAGCATCAGGAGTGAATTAGGCAGTGAAAGTAGACAGCAAGTGAAAAAACAACCCAGACCCGTTATTTATGTATTGTTCACCTGAATTTCCCAAGCTTCCGCTCGGCTCACATGGATCTCACGTTGGCTAGAGACATCTGTTTTTCCAGTTTTGTCAACATCTCCAGAATTCCTTTGTATAAGTTACAATATTGCCCAAAGCTTAGGAACTGGTGTGTTGATTTCACAGCAAACATTTGGTTTATGTCTGAACTGGAGAAACAGAAATTCCTGAACTCCAAGTCCTTGCACGTGACACAGTTCACACAAGAATTTTTATATCTGCAGTTACAGGTTAAATTGTGCCTCCCACCGCCAAAATGATTCCCATGTTGTAAACCTAATCTCCAGTGTCTGAGAATATGAACTTATTTGGAAATACAGTTGTTGAAGATGTAATTACGGCTTCCCCGGTGCCTCAGAGGTAAAGAGTCTGCTTGTGATGCAGGAGTCACAGGAGACGTGTGTTCGATTCCTGTGTCGAGAAGATCCCTTGGAGGAGGGCATGGCAACCTACTCCAGTATTCTTGCTGGAAAAATCCCATGAACAGAAGAGCCTGGTGAGCTACAATGCATGGGATCTCAAAGAACTGGACACAGCTGAGCACCCACACATGCACACATGAAGATGTAATTAGTTTCAATGAGGTTAACTAGAGGAGGAGGGCCTCCAATCCAATATGACTCACATCCCTATAAAAAGGGGAAATTTGGACACAGAAACACATATAAAGAGAACTCCACATGAAGATGAAGGCAGAGATTGACAGATCAATGTGCAGCAAGCCAAGGATCACCAAGGATGGCCAGTGGACCAGTAGAAGCTAGAAGGAAAGCATGGAACAAAGGCTTCCTTGCAGCTCCGAAGGAACCAACCCTGCCTACATCTTGATCTTGGACTTGAAGCCCCCAGAACCATGAGACAATACATTTCTACCATTTAGTTACAGTTTCCTAGCAAAGTAATACTCCTCCTGGTTCTGATCTTGAGTGGCCTCAGCCTGCAACAGCTTGAAGCAAGGCTTCAGTTCCTGGCCAGTGATGGAGGTCAGGTCTCAGAGGAAAAGCCTTGAATCCTAGCCACTAGACCAGTGGTTAGTCACAAGGCCCTGGCTCTGCGGCTTTGTGGAAAAGAATTCCCACAAAGACAGAAAGTTGTGAAACAAGCCTCGTATGTGTAGATAGACACATGAGCAGACTTAGAATCGTGCCCTTCTTGCAGTTTAAATCTCTTATATGGGGCATGTCTTCTGGGTTTCCTCTGGCCAATCATCTAGCTTTGCCTGATTCAGAGTCCGAACTTGGTGTATCTCAGGATCCTCCCATGTGCGCACATGCCTCTCTTAGCCAGGATGGATTCTACCGCAAAGGCCTGTGGGTAGTTAGCATCACTTACTATGCGGTGGTGCCCCTTCCCTTTCTAACCTCCTTTCTGCACATATATGGTTGGGGAAGTCTCCTAACATTGAGAATAAGAAATAAGCAGTCTCTGCTCTCTGAGCAAGACCCAGCCTGATCCCTTCATGGCCCTGCTGTTTTTTGTCTTGGAGTATCAGTCCACAGAGAACCAACTACAGCTGTTTGCCTCGGGGGCTGACCTATCTCCTACCTCAGTTCTACCTTATGGTGTCCTCCTCAGTGGGTCCTCTCTGGTGCCTGCATTTGCCACCACCGTCATTTAGTCCTTTGTCACCTCCTAGCTGCCCTGCCTGCCTCCTGGATTTCCTCACCTTGAACCTCCACTGCTCCAGGGGGAGATTTCCACACCACAGCCCTGACCATAGAACCATTCTTCCATAGGATTGGAAGAATAATAAAAACAATGATAATAATAATCTCTCAGCTACGTTTTATATGCAGGCATTGTGGGAGACACAAGGAAGGCAAAGAAAATTGAAGAAATGTCTACTGTCTAGGAGCTCCCAGCCTCCTGATGTGGGTGAGGACAGACACATCCCAGATCACTGGGTAGAGACAGACTTCAGGCAGGTGCAGGACATTGTGGGAATTCTGCGGAGGGCTCCCGACCCATCCTTCGGGGAGAAGATATATTATGAGGGGCTTCCAGGAGGGAGAGATGCCTGGCTGAGCCCTAAAGTACTGGCCCTCAATTCTAAGTGCACACAGCAGTCACTTAAGAAGTTTCACAATTGTCAAGGCCTGTGTCCGATGGGCCCTGAGGCTTAACCGGCCTGGGGGTGGCTTGGGTTTGGAAGTTGCACAAAACCTCCTGGTGAGTGAAACACATAGCCCATTTTGAGAACCCCTGTCCTAAGGCACTGACTCTCTGCACCTTGAAATCATCTGAAGGATTTTCACAAACTCCAGTGGCTGGTCCTACTCAGGAGAGACTTGATCTAATTGGCCTGGGTGTGGAGAGGGATTAAAGAATTTTTTAACACACCCCCAGTAAGGGGGTTATGTGCAGACAAATTCAAGAACCACTGACTTGTAAGGATGCATCTCAAAATTGAATGTGCTTAGAAATCAGCTTGAGATCTTGTTCATCTGCAGATCTCCAATCAGTAGGTCTAGGATGGGAGGATCCGCTGGAGGAGGGCATGGCAGCCCACTCCAGTGCTCTTGCCTGGAGAATCCCGTGGACAGAGGACCCTGGCAGGCTACAGTCTATGGGGTCACACAGAGTCAGACACGACTGAAGCGACTTAGCACAGCACAGGATGGGTCCTGAAACCCTACCTGTGTAAGGACTCCAGGCGCTAGTGTTGCCAGTCTGGAAGCCGCACTTTGAAAAGCAAGGCCTGAAGAAGGAACACAAGTTCTCCAGGTAAAGAGAGAGTGGTCCTGCGCCAGGAGGGTGGAGACGGGAGAACGGGATGTGGACTAGAGAGGTTCTTGGGGGTCATTCACTGGAACTGGTGTTTGATGTGGATGTCCAGGGCACCAGTCAGGTTTCTAGCAAGGAAGCCTGACCTGCCCAATTGACCACAGGAACATCCCAAGCAGTGCCAAAGTCTTGCTAACTTCATGGTCCATTTCACATTTTCCAAACTCATCAAAAGTCTTCTCATTGCTCATCTTCACAGATAGAATTAACCATGCCTTCCTTGTTTTTCTGTCCTCTTTTGCCAACACCAAGAGTACAAACTCAAATGCTTTCAGTGGCCAATTTGGCATGGGCTTGAGTGAAGCAGTCTGGATGGGTATGAAGGGAAAAGTAAAAGTTCCCTTCTGCTACCAACCCACTAATGTATATTATGATATTAATATTAATTAATTATATCTTAAGAATATATTATAATGCTCAATTAATATCTTCACAGTAATTAATACAAAAAAGAAGACATCAAAGGGAAATAATGATTTCAACAGCATTGATTTTGCATCAAAAAAATAAATAAAAGCTAGAAGACAATAAAACATTTTTTAAATACTGAAAAGTTTAAAATTTTTAATGTCAAAATATTTTTTAAATGATAACATAAATTTCTTGATAAATTGACATCTTTAAAACGCTGAAAGAAAAATGTCTACTAATCCAGAATTATAAATCTAGAAAAATTATCCTTTAAAAATGAGGGCAGAATAAAGGCTTTTTGAATTTAAAAAACTGAAAGAACCCACTTGCCAATTATCCTGCACTTCACAAAACTCTTCAGGTTGCAGGGAAGTGAGTCTAAATGGGCACTTGGATCTAAGGAAGGAGTGAAGAGCCCCAGAAATAGTAAACACACAGGTTAATATAACATAGTGTTTTAAAATTCATTTAAGAGACAACTGAGCATTTTAAGCAAAATCATAATAGCGTATTGTGGAATTTTTTAAATAAGTACAAGTTAAATTTAAGATCAGATCAGACCAGTTGCTCAGTCATGTCCGACTCTTTGCAACCCCATGAATCGCAGCACGCCAGGCCTCCCTGTCCATCACCAACTCCCGGAGTTCACTGAGACTCACGTCCATCGAGTCGGTGATGCCATCCAGCCATCTCATCCTCTGTCGTCCCCTTCTCCTGCCCCCAATCCCTCCCAGCATGAGAGTCTTTTCCAATGAGTCAACTCTTCGCATGAGGTGGCCAAAGTACTGGAGTTTCAGCTTTAGCATCATTCCTTCCAAAGAAATCCCAGGGCTGATCTCCTTTAGAATGGACTGGTTGGATCTCCTTGCAGTCCAAGGGACTCTCAAAATTTAAGATAGCAATAACACAAAGAATGGGCAGAAATTACCTTATCCCATTGCAAAATTTTTACATTTTATCTGAAGTGATACAATATAAATTCCAATGTGACTGTGATTAATTAAACATGCATAATATAATTTTTGCTATAGTAACCAATGCAAAACATAATACAAAGAGGGGAAAGCTAAAAAGTCAATACAGGAAATAAGATGAAATAATATTTAAAACAGATATTTATTGATGTATAAAAAAGAAGCAAAACTCAATGATAGTATTTTGGAATTAATGTCTGATAGGTAAAATTATTTTAAAACGCAAGGAAATAATTACCACAGAAGTCAGGGAGTGATTACCTTCGGCCTGAAGAAGTGGGGATGAAAGGGAAGAGGCATGAGAAGGATTCTTAAATGCTGAGATGTTCTATTTCCTGACCCCATGGATGTTTGCTTTGTTTCATAGCTTTGTTTTGTGTCCTTTTCTGTATGTAGCTTATAGTTCGGAATTACTTAAGTTTTTAAAAATCAGTGAGAAAAAATTAAAAGTATTGGCTCCCACCTACCACTAGTACTTGGACAGCAAGGAGATCAAACCAGTCAATCCTAAAGGAAATCAACCCTGGATATCCACTGGAAGGACTGGTGCTGAAACTTCAATATTTGGCCCCTCAATGAGAAGAGCTAACTCATTGGAAAAAACTATGATGCTGGGAAAGACTGAGGACAAGAGAAGGGGATGACAGAGGAAGAGATGGTTGAATAACATCACTGACTCAATGGACGTGAGTTTAAGCAAACTCCGGGAGATAGTGAAGGACAAGGAGGCCTGGAGTGCTGCAGCCCATGGGGTTGCAAAGAATCTGACACAGTTTAGCAACTGAACAACAATAACAACCACTGGGTCTTAGGAGAGGTTATCTCCTCAATTCCCGGTTTTCCAAGTCCTCCTGAAGGTACTTCTGCGAATGATTGGGTCCTCCTAGCTGCCTCCACTGACCCAAGCTCACAGTTGTCCCAAATGTGGGCTCTTTAACAGCAGAGGCAACGAGCAAGTGTCCCCGCCCAAGAGACAGAGTCCAGCTGCACCAGAGCAGGGCAGGAAAAGCTCGCACATCGCCAGGAGAGCAGTACCTCAAGGGTGAGCTTTGGGACATTTTTTAGCAAGCCAAGTTTCTGCCAAGCAAGATGCATTTTCAAGTAGAGCCAAAGACGTGCCTTCTATCTGTCTTCACGCAGAGGAAACCTCTAACCCACGTTCCTCACTCACGCGCTCACACAGTACCCCTCTGCTTTCCTGTCCTCTCCCCTAGTCCCTGCTGGGCCGAGATACTGTGATCAAGAGCTAGACTTTGTGGTTCAGAGGCTAAGACTCTGTGCTCCCAATGCAGGGGACCAGGAGTTCGATCCCTGGTTAGGGGACTAGATCCCACATGCCACGACTAAGAGTTCGTATGCTGCAACCAAGATCAGAGATCTCACACACTGTGTCTATGACCCAGTGCAGCCAAATAAATATTAAAAAAAAAAAAAAAAAAAAAAAACTAGACTTAAATTTGATGCTATCACTTCCAGGGTAACCTCTGTCAGATCACTCATCCTCTCTAAACCTCAAACTCTTATTCTTGAAGTGGTGGTTTTATCCCGACCTTCACAGGCTTGAGAGAACAGGCAGGAGTGAGCTGGGCTGGCTGGGCTGCGAGCGCCAGCAATGGGAGCAGAGAGTGCCAGGTGCCTGATTTCAACCTCACTAGCAGCAGCCCCCACCCCTGCCATCCTGAACGCCCATGAGCCCAGCCCCGCACCTACCCTGCGTTCCTGCTGGCACGCCTGTGGCTAGGTTGGGTAGACTCTGGACAGGCTGTTTGCTCACTCGAGTCCTGTGTATTCTGGGGGCAGTGAGAGTGTCACAGTTAGACCTCCACTTCAGTTTGAAGATATCCATGCTTCACCAGGGGGTGGTCAGAGGGTGGGTGGGATAGAAGGGGCCACAGGGGAGGGCGCCCTTTAAGTGAGCGCTGAGGTCAAGCCGTGCTGACCACCTCCAGCCTCAGAACACACATCTTGGGATTTTAAGTTAAACGCCAGCAGGATTGCTTCACACATGTTTAATTGTGGTTTTCCATGATCTGGGTAATCTTTTTCAAGGAAAATGCATTTTCTGTGGTTTACCCAGCTGAAGACCAAAGAAATAAGAAAAATGTCAGTAAACCAGGGAGACAGGCCTGACAACTCATGTAATGATGCTTGATTTCAGTTTAACATTTATCCAGACTCTTGCAGGCAACATTACTACGGCTCAGCAGCTTCGGCACCTCAGCTCTCGGGATCCATTCAGGGCTCTGTGAACATTTCACTTTACTGTGTTTTGCATAATGATTAAGACCCAACTTTTATCCTCAGTAACCTGCCTGCCTTTTAGCTACCAGGGCAAAGAGCACAGTGTTTCAGGGCACAGGGTCCAGCTGCCTGGATTTCAGTTCTGGCTCCAAGGGGCTCAGTTTCCCCATCTGTAAAATGGGCGACAGCGCCTTCCTTATAGCATAGGCTGTCCTGAGGGTAAGTGGACGATCCCCAGGTAAAACGCTGAGGCCAGCACCTGGCACATGGGGAGGCCTCAGTAAGCGCATCTCTTATATGACTCAGAAAACTTCCATTCCTCTAGTTTCACATTCTCTGCTGGGTTTTCTTAGAAACATAAGTCAAGGAATTTCTGCCTCAGACAAATTAAGATTTTTTTTTTTCAGTCTCATACAAAAGGAGCCCTGCCCCCTGGTTAAATAGTTCTAGTTACCAAAGAACACACTTTTACCTCACTGGCTATAACTTTTCATAACTTACTAGATTCACTTAAAGTGATTTTAATTACACTCTAGTTTTTCTACATACAAAATGAAATGCAAGCAAGTAATTGTGTGTGCTCCATCTATTATGTTCAGAAAGAAATTAGAATGGCTTAGTGCACCCTTCCTGTCCAAAGGTCTCTGTAAAAAAGGAACTTGCCAAGATTTACTGAGCATGTCAGCCTCTCGAGAGTCAAGGGGGATTGGGTAGGGAGTGGATCCGATGCTGTCAGTCAATCTCTCTTTGATGACAGCCAGCCTGTGATGCAGCTTTTCAGGAACACTGGTCTTCTCGCAGACTCAGCTCTTGAATTTTCTTAGGACTTTCCTGTCAAACAGCCTCCATCCCACTCTCTCATCACTTTAACTGCTTCCCATGGCAGCTCAGCTGGAGAAACGGGAGAAAGATAAAGGATGGCTTTGGGCATGCGCTGGGTTTAGGGGACCCCAGTACCAGTTTCTGTGTAGTAGTTGCCGTGGGGTGGGGTGGGGTGGGTGCCTAGGGAAGGTATTAGCTATTTTGTGGCTGGGAGAAGTACTAGTAAGTAACAGAAAGCTTCTTTCTAGGACAAACTTTAGGGCATGGCTTCCATGGGGTTTCCCAGGCAAGAATACCGGAGTGGGTTGCCATTTCCTTCTCCAGGAGCTCTTCCCGACCATAGAAGTTCATTTAAGGGAAAGAACTCTGATAGCGGGTGTGTCACATGAATGGAATCTTGTAAAATGAGCCCAGTGAGTCTGTCAGCTGTCCAAAGTCAGAGAACTTTCTGGCATAAGCACTTTCTTCGGGTATAGAATGTCGAATGAGACCAAGGTTGGTGGGATGATTGATTTATTCTCACTCTCCATTGCTTTCCAATAAATTTGGGGTCTGAAGACAGGTGTTCTGGAAAAAGAACCACACACGTATGGTGTTTTTAGTCCCTTTGACAAATTAGGAAATCGGGGTTACAAAACTTTGTAGCCACGGGCACATGGTTTCAAAGTGACCAAGCCAGCCCCAGACCAGGTCTGTCTGCTGCCTCAGGCTCACAGTCAGAGGGAGGCCTGGGAATCCCTTTATGTCCGCGCACGTGAGGGTTAAGTCAGATCCTGTTTCCCTCTCATGTGGACAGACACGGCATTGTGCTAACAAGCCTAATGGCCTTGCTGTCCAGATTTCCCACAGCATCTCAGAAAGCCTCAGTCTTCCCCTCTCCCCGCTCTGCCTCCCTGGCTGGGGCCGCCAGGTAGGATGGAGGTGGAGGTCACGGGCAGTTGCTCCACCGTCTAATGGTGCCCTGGTGACGGCAGGTTTGTGCCCTGTGCTGCTCCAGGGAAGCTCTGGGAAGTTCATCCTGAGTGTCCTTGGGAAGAGCCAGGCTGTGCCTGAAGCAAGCCTGTACGCGACCCACCAGCAAGGTCCTAGAACACAGTCTGTACACACACACCGCCCAGGCTCTAGAGTTAGCGCCTCGCTTCCCCAGGTGCGTCACGCACGAGATGGTTCAGGGTGGTACCAATGGAGACATTCTCTATGGCAATTATAATATGTATTTTTTAAATGACTTTTCATTGTGGTAAAAAGTCACATAACGTAAAACATAGTATCTTAAACATATTTAACTACACCGTTCAGTGGTACTGGGGACACTCACATTGTTGTGCATATCTCGCCATTATCCATCTCCCGAATTTTTCACCTTCCTAAGCTGACCCTCCCACTCCTCCCCCTGGCATCTATCAGCATACTTTCTGACTCTATGAATTTGACTATTCTTGGTATGGCATATAAGTGGAGTCAAACAGCATTTGTCTGCCCCTAATGTATATTGGAGTGCATTTTTAAGGTTAACTTTGCCAACCCACTCCAGTGTTCTTGCCTGGAGAATCCCAGGGACAGGGGAGCCTGGTGGGCTGCCGTCTATGGGGTCACACAGAGTCGGACACGACTGAAGCGACTTAGCAGCAGCAGCAGCAGTAGCAGTAGCAGTAATATATGTCCTACAAATAGATTGCACCTTCTTTTTTTTATTTCTAATTAGTTATCTATTTTATACATACTAATAAATACATTGGAAAAGACTCTGATGCTGGGAGGGATTGGGGGCAGGAGGAGAAGGGGACGACAGAGGATGAGATGGCTGGATGGCATCACAGACTCGATGGACTTGAGTTTGAGTGAACTCCGGGAAATGGTGATGGACAGGGAGGCCTGGCGTGCTGTGATTCATGGGGTCGCAAAGAGTCAGACACAACTGAGCGAATGAACTGAACTGAACTGAATAAATATATATATATAATATATATATGTCAATCCCAATCTTCCAATTTATCCCTCCCTGACTTTCCCCACTTGGTGTTCATATGTTTGTTCCCTATGTCTGTGTCCTTATTTCTGCTTTGCAAATAAGTTCATCAACACCACTTTTCTAGATTTCACATATATACATTAATACATTGTGTTGTGCAATAGCTCAGCATGTCCTAGCCTACCTGTGACTTCACCAGTATTGCTTAGGACAAGTTTTAAGCAGTGGCTCAGATGGTAAAGAATCCACCTGCAGTGCAGGAGACCCAGGTTCGATCCCTGGCTTGGGAAGATCCCCTGGGGAAGGGAATGGCAACCCACTCCAGTATTCTCGCCTGGAGAATCCCATGGACAGAGGAGCCTACATGAGAATCCCATGGACAGTGGGCTACAGTCTATGGGGTTTCAAAGAGTGACTGAGTGACTCATACTTTCACTTTCAGCACGTTACCTGATCTGAGGTATCTACCACCTCTGCATTCCCAGTTAGACGCATACCGACAGAGAATATGGATAAATGACTCCCCCATGTATGAGGAAGTGGGGCAAGAAATAACATTTGGAGTCATCTTAGCATGTTGGATGGAAATGGCAGAGACGTGAAGAACAGGTGTTCTGGAGTCAAACAGATTAAAGTGGAAATGTTAGCCCTTTAATTTCTTAGCTGTGAGACCTTAAGAAGTTACTAAACTTCTGTCTTATTTTAGGTGTTGAGCCACTGAAACCTGTGGGGTCTTTTGTTAATGCAACTCACATACCCTCATACACCCCACAAGCCAAACTGTGGCAAAGAGTTTTCTTCTCAACTCATTTGAAAGGATATAAAGATATCAAAACTAAAAGCATATATTTACACCATTTAGTATCTTGCTATTATCAGCAACAATAAAATAAGGTAAAATGTTCAAGCCCAGACATTTTTTGAAAGAATTATCTTCCTAATCAAAATCAACAGAGTTATCAAAGCCACCACTGCTGAGCAGGGAAGTTAGCTCTCCAAGCAGGTCCAAGACTACTGCCTGCGGGCTGAGCTGCTCGTCCACACGTTAACTGGATCTACACCAGGGAGCAAAGATTTCACAGCCATGGACCTGCAGGCAGAGAAGGAATAACTTCAGATATGAGAATATGACCTTAAAATTAACAGTGCCTCTACTAGTCCATCTTAAGCAAAGAACACTTTGTAACAAATATTTTATTATTTTATTCCTTTAAGCTAGAAAAAGTTTTAACAATAATTTTTCAAGTTAATAACCTACAAGTCTCCTTTCAAGAAAATGAGTAAAAACAAAAGTCCTCTGTCCAGCCTGCATTTTCCTCACTCCATCCATTTACCAAGTTCCTCTGTCTCATCCTTGGACCACAGTTTGAAGATCATTGCCACTTAGAGAAATCTTTGCCCATCCCTGGAGGAGGTTCAGTGCCTCAAAGACATCCTTTCTCCTATCCTATCATTTTCTATCATGGCACCGGCCATGATTTCTGATTCACACTTTTTTTAAACCATCGTCAGCCTCCTTTTCTCTCCCCACTGAGCTGGGTCTTCCTTGTGGCATGTGGGCCTTTCGTCATGGTGGGCAGGATTAGTTGCCCAAGGCATGTGAGATCCTACTTCCCCGACCGGGGATGGAACCTACATTCCCTGCATTGAAAGGTGGATTGCTAACCACGGGACCACCAGGGAAGTTCCTCTGATACACATTTATTGCAACAGTCATCATCTGACTACATCTTTAAGCTTCCTTAGAACTGGGACCACACCTGTTTTGCTCACCATTGATCCCCAGCAGTCAGCCCCAAGCTTACATACAGCTATAGGAAGAATGAATGAAAAATGATCAGTTTGTGGATCAGTGTAAATAAGCCACAATGTATTTGTCCAATCTTATGTCTGGTCATTTCCACTTTTCCATTGTTTCACAAACGTAGCAACACTCCCACGGATCATGGAGGTATCTTGAGCAAGTGTCTGATGATTTCCTTAGGACAAATTATGAAAAGGAACTGATGGCTCCAAGATTTTGAAGCTCTAGCTAACCACTTAGAATTTCTTCAAGTGCGAAGGGTATTAACCAGAAACATATTAAAGAAAGAGAGGGAAGGAAAGAGAGAGAGAGAATGAGAAAAAGAGACAGAAAGGAGAAAGGTGGGGAAGGAGGAAGGACAGAGAAAGAAAAGGAAAATAATAGAAAAAGATGGGAAAAGAAGAAAGACCAGCGCCTAAGTTAAAGAGGCCTTGTCTCCTTGTGAAGTTCCCTCTTCAGAGGTTGCTGTCCAGCCAGTTTCCTGGACCGGATCTCTGTGTCTCCTTGCCAAACCATGCCTGGGAAAGGCAAAGTCAGACACTCTCAAATCACAAGGTTTAAGATGATAAAGACCCCCAGACCCTCCTTCTCAGGGGTGAAGCAGTTCAGGGCTTTTTGTTCCCCGGCGTCTTTGTTCCAGCGACCTCTCCCATCTCAAAGGATTTTCCACAGCACCAAGAGCCTGACACTTTGCCCATCCCAGTTCTCACAGAACTCTCCAGTGAAAGACAAAGCCAGACTGGCACGGAGGAAGGCACGAAATAAAGGGGAACTGAGAAAGAAGAAAAGCTCCTGCAGATCTGGCTGCCCGAATATTCAGTTGCTGCAGCAACTAGAAGTGAGACAATGAAGCAGGGAGGGGACCACCATCTTCCTCCCTTGGTCCAGTTGTCATGGATACTGGGATTTTAGAAGTGAAGGGGTGAAGGATTTTCTTTACACTTTACAAACAATGCCTTTTTTCATTCCTTTGGCCTGTGGCCTTGCTCCATCTGGGTTGGGGACTTCCCCTTCCTTCTGAGCCTTCCCGTAAGGAGGCTGGGGAAGGGCAAGATGCTTTCTGTAAAGGGGACGGTCCAGCCAGTACCTCTAAAGTCTGTTCCCATGCGGGGCTAGGCAGAAAGGTCTGAGCATTCGTGGAAATGTCCATGCACTGAAATCTTCCCAGCCACATTGCAGGAAGGCTGGAGCACTCCTTGAACTCTTCCCCCCATCCTTCTGAATCTCCCAAGAGTGCTCACACACAGGCTGCCACCTTTGGTTCCAACCCATGCCCTCCCCAGCCCCCGAGAGACCCCTCATTAGCTTCCTGCCCTGGTTTCCTCCTCCAGGATTCAGCAGGAGGAAGGCAGCTGAGTCCTCCTCTGAGGTCTTTTCCCAGCTTCTTTGCCCAGAAGCCACATCAGGACCAGCACTGTCCTGCTGAGCTGTCCAGCACCGTGTGGTGAGGTCATCAGCTTTTTTTTTTATTATTAGTTTATTTATTTTAATTGGAGTCTAATTACTTTACAATATTGTGCTGGGTTTTGCCATACATAGACATGAATCAGCCATGGGTGCACGTGTCCCCCATCCTGAACCCCCCCTCACCTCCCTCCCCACCCCATCCCTCCGGGTTGTCCCAGAGCACTGGCTTTGAGTGCCCTGCTTCACGCATCAAACTTGCACTGGTCATCTATTTCACATATGGTAATATACATGTTTCAATGCCCTTCTCTCAAATCATCCCACCCTCACCTTCTCCCACAGAGTCCAAGAGTCTGTTCTTTATCTCTGTGTCTCTTTTGCCGCCTTGCATATAGGATCATCGTTACTGAATTCCATATATAGGCATTAATATACTATGTTGGTGTCACCAGCTTTATTGATCACATTGTCTAGACTCAGCTCTGCCATCTCACCAGGATGACCTGGGGCAAGAGTACTTACTCTCTCTGAACCTTGCTTCCACATCCGGTCAATGTGTCCACCATGTAGCGTTGCTGAGGTGTGAAGTGAGAAAAGATAGCTGCGGCAGGCTCCCGCAGCGAGAGCGCCCTGCCCCCTCTCCATCACCAACCCCCGAGTCACGCACTCTCTCACACTCTCACACACAGACATCCATGCTCTCTCACACTCATGCACTCGCACACACAGTCACAGAGTCACAGACATCCACACATACACTCTTACACACTCACACTTGTATACAGTAAGTCCCTTACTTACAAAGGAGTTTCGTTCCAAGAGCGTGTTCATAAGTCCAGTTTGTTCATAAGTCCAACAAAGTTAGCCTAGGTACCCAACTAACACAGTCGACTATATAGTACTGTACTGTAATAGGTTTATAATACTTTTCACCATAAGTAATTGATAAAAAACAAACAGAAAATTAGGAAAACATTTTTAATCTTACAGGACCTATGAAAGTAAAGCACAGTACAATAGCCGGCACACAGGGGCTGGCATCGAGTGAACAGGCCAGAAAGAGTAGGTAGAGGAGGTAGAGGAGGTGGGAGACAGTAGAGCTGAAGGGCTGTCAGCAACAGGAGACGGAGGGCAAGCTAAGGGTTCACTCACACCTGATACTGACGGCATGGGTTCTGGCTCCTTGCTGGAACCAGATGCACATTCGCATCTTTCAAAGTCTGCAGTTTGAAGGTTCATGTGTAGGTGACTGTCGTGCATATCCTCACGCTCAGACATTCACAAACTCACACTCACACACCCCATACACAGACACACCCAAGGACACTCTCACATATAGGTACACACAATCACACGTACCCAGAGTCACAAGTACTTAGGCAGGTACATGTGTTCACACAAAAGCACACACACACACTCACATACATACTTATACACTCTCCCACATGTATATACTCCCACACATTTGCATACATTCAACTTTCCTTTTTTTAATCTTATATTGGTATATAGTTGACTTACAATGCTGCATTAGTTTCAGATGTGTAGCAAAGTGAATCAGTTATACATACATATATATGCACTTTCAGCTTTCCCTTTTTGACTTATTAATAAAAAGAAAGACTGGGAATGTCCTATTTTATTAATCACTTATCAAGCAAGAGAGAGTACAGCTGCTTGGTTTAAGTAATACCATCTGTCCATCTATCTATCCATCCAATAACATTTGTGGAGAATCTAACATGGGCCAGACTATGACATCATAAAGGGCCATCAGGCAAGGCCACCAGCCACAGGCTTCTCAGCTGCTGGAACTCAGAGCAGCCATGAGACCCTCCTTCGGCCTCCATGTGCCTTCATTTCCTGACACTTAGCCACACAGCCTGGAAGCCAGAACATCACGCAAAGACCTTTGTGATGGGAGGCCAGGGCATGATGCCACAGACCCTTCCAGGTGATGATCTGAACTGCAAAGATGGTCCAGCTTTCCCCCTGCCTGTCCAGCACTGAGTAGGACCACAAGCTCCCTCCTCACCCTGGGGCAGCCAGAAATTGTCCAGGGCTGCTGGGTGTGGTGCAGAGGGTCGGGTTTCAGCCGTCAATCGTGTTGATGCTGCTTTCCGACCTGGCAGGCCCTGTTTAATATAGTGAAGAGGAAAAAGTTCAAACAGGATCACAGTGAGTCAACCTCCTTCATACTTAGTTTCCTCATCTGTAAAATAGGAATAGGACTTCCCTGGTGGCTCCGTGGCTAAAACTCCACATCGCAATGCACGGGAGGGACCAGGGTTCCATCCCTGGTGAGGGAACCAGATCCCACATGCCCCAATGAAGAGTTCACAAGCCACAGCTAAAGATCCTGCACACACCACGAAGACTGAGGATCCCGCATGCCGCAACTACGAACTGGTACCTAATTCATTGAAAAGTACAAATTCAAGCATATAATTATTTTTAAAAATTTAATAAAATGGGAATAATCATATAACTATCCCTCAGGACAAGTGTGAGGATTCAAAAATACCTATGAATCTTTTTGCCTGGCAAATATTAAGTACTCATAAATCTTGGCTTCACTGTTTAATTAGATTACTATTCTTAGCTCTGTTAGGGTTTCTAACTACGCAAAATCATAGATATGCATACCAAAAGTAACTGGAATGAATCACAGAAGGTTAGAAAACGTTGACCTGTTTAGACTAATGGAACTCTATACCCTTTTACTTTAATTTCCATTTTAACGTTCCGATATTTCTGCAAGAAATAAAAATCAAAATGGTAAACACAAGTGTCTAGGGCCTGATTTATAGGAGCCACTTAAGCAAAATATTTAACTTAAAATCCTCCCATTTATTTGCATCACATGCAGCATTGATTTCTCCTAATATTAGAACAGAAGGAAAATTTACCTGGAAACATCCATGGAGCACACAACTAGATCTCCGACAAGAACATCAGGAACTCCATGCTGCTTTTCCTTGATTCGTATTGCTACCGTCATCCTCTCACCTTCTAAAGTATATTTATCACGCTTATTTTTATGTTATTTTATATTTTATTTATTTATTTTATTTGGCTGCTCTGGGCCCAAATTGCAGCCCGTGGGAACTTTAGTTGCAGCAGGTGGGATCTAGTCCGCTGACCTGGGACCCAACCCAGGCCCCTTGCCCTGGGAGAGTTTTAGCCACTGGACCACTGGGGAGATCCCTATCACCCTTATTTTAAAAAACAACAATAATGACAACATCCAAAATTTATCCAAATACTGAATCCAAATCATTAATTCCATAGTAATCGAAAGTTCGTCATCCACAATAGCAATAACTTCACCCTTATGCTGCATTATGTCCTAAAGGGAAGCCATCTGATAGTGGTCTTTGAGTACAAAGGCCATGCTGGATACAGTGAAAGGTGACCGCCAGGTCTGTTCAAGACACAGAAGACATTTGACCTTCAGGGAGCTGGAAGTATAGCAGGAAAAGAGAAAATACCATGAAACAGGTAGACTCTGTATTGGGTAGTTTTAACTCTGAGCTGTATAAGCAAGGCAGATAGAGAGCTATTAGGGAAGAAGTCAAACTTTCTTCCGTCTTGAAGGTTGAATGCAAGCCATTAGTCTCGTCCTGGAGACCATTCGAGCATTCACATTTAACTTCCAGTCAGCATAGTCATTCACACAATGCACTGGGCGTCGAGGAAGACACAAAATAAACACTAATGAAAATAAACAGAATCGTCAGATTCTTTCCCGGGGATCCCAGAATGAAACCAGTCTGCACAGCCATTGCCTACCTGTGTCCATTTAGAGAAAATATACCTGCATCTATTGACCAATAAAGACAGAAGTCAGAGGAAGGTTTTCTTTTTAAAAACAGTTTCAGAGCTACTGGGATTCACTTTGAACACATACAGTGTTTACCATGAGCCAGATACTGTCTGGAACACTTTCCATGGATGATCAGACTTAGTCATCACCATAAATATGACACAGAGATGAAGGACAGAGACACAAGAAGAAAACAAAGAAAAGATTAGGCTTTGTTATGAGGGCAACAGCTAGAGTTAATTTCACCTGATAGGGTGATTGTGTAGAAGAGAAATAAGAAATGGAGCTGGGAGAGTAGTTTGGGCCATAGTCAGGGGGCTCCTGGCTACAGATCATGAGGGCTTGATATTCTTTTTATTTTATTTTAGCTGCGTCGGGTCTTTGCAAGCAGGATCTTTTGTCATGGTGCACAGGCTCCAGAGCACGGACTCTGTAGTTGCAGCTCACAGGCTCTCTAGTTGCCGAGCATGGGCTTAGTTGCCCCATGGTAAGAGGGATCCTGATTCCCCGACCAGGGATCGAACCCACATCCCCTGCATTGGAAGGCAGATTCTCATCCACTGGACCACGAGGGAAGTTCCAGGAGTTTGATATTCTTTAGGGAGTAACTAAGGCCTCAGAGCAAGTGGGCAAAGCAATATGTTAAGATTTCTTTCAGATTTTAAGAAATAAAGCGGAACCAGAAGTGAAGAAAGGAGAACCACTTTCAGGGGACCGAGGAAAGAGCTGCATCACCATCTTTGCTCTATCAAACCCACTGCCCTTTGATCCCCACAACATCCCACACTGTAGAAATTACTCTTTCCATTTGATGCCTAACTCTCTGTCATGGGGACATTTTTTAACCAGCACCTGAAATAATCTTAAATTATTACCCCCAGATTATTCTGACTCAGAGAGCTCCTTAGTATAGAGAAACACCCACTTCAAAGAGATAACAAGTTTTCCCTGGTGGCTCAGGTGGTAAAAAAAAAAATCTGCGTGCAGTGCGGGAGACCCACTTTCGATCACTGAGTCAGGAAGATCCTCTGAAGAAGGGAATGGCTACGCACCCCAGTATTCTTGCCTGGAGAATTCCATGGACAGAGGAGTCTGGTGGGCTACAATCCATAGGGTCGCAAAGGGTCGGACACGACTGAGCAACTAACACTTTCACTTTTCCCTTTCAAAGAGATGATGGCTATTATATACCCCACCCAGAACTCCCTGTTCTTTCTGTCTCCTTGTTCGGCCCCCTCTGCCCTCAGAGTCTCAGTGGAAACCCAAGGCTGCGGGCAGCTCTCTTATCTCGATCAAGCAGTACTTGCCATGGTGGAACACCATGATCCCTGCCGTGTCCCTCCAGGCTGATGACAATTTGGAATCCAAATAATTGACCCAAGGTTATAGTCTGAGAAACTGAGACTTTAGAGAGGTGAAATGCTTAAACCAACACCCCAACTTCCGTATGGAAACATCCCGGCTCAATACCACACCTGCTTTTGCACAGTTGCACCTCACAGCCACCTGGCTGACAGTTTGACACAATCCCACCGCTCAGAGCATCTGACTGTGGGCTCAGCCTCCCAGTGACCAGCCTCAGATTAGAGTGAACAATAGGCTGGGCGTATGGGCTCGGTCCCCAGGGGCTGATCCTCAGCACCCGCTCCTAAGACCCTCCTACCATTTGTCACAGGATGCCTGCTGCTGTGCACATTAATCCAAATTGAGTTCAAGCCCTTAGCCTCTGTGTCCCATTGTAATGCTATAATTTTTCTTCAACACAAGATCAGAGATCTGCTAAGACCTCCTGTTGCCGACACAAAAGAAGAAAGATCTTGTCAATTTCAATGAAAATGAATTCTTATTTTTTCCTGAAAAAAAAAAAAAGGAAAACATGAAGATATTACATCAGCCTCTCAGAAAAAGAAAAAACACAGAAAACTCTCTGCCATTATGACATAGTTAAAACATGGGGCTTTAAGAGTCGACACAAAGCACAGCAATTACACAGCCCTTCACCTTTTACTGGCTTGTTTCATTATCCTGGATATTCCAGCTGTGTTTTCCTGGGATGTTTTTGGATATGATAATCCCATTAGCCTTGAAATAGAGTTATCATAGAGGAAGCAAGGTCAGAGGGGGGAGAATGTTCATAGGATTGGAGAGAAGAGGGCAAGGGGAAGGAGAGTCCCTAAAAATTGGAAACATCTTTATGAAATCGAAGCATTTCAGAGTCAGAAGGGACCTTGAAGATGACTAGTCAGACCTTCTCATGAAATGCACGCACGCACACACGTACGTGTACACACACACGGCAAATAAGGGTGAGATAGGGATGATATGTCCAAGGAAATGGATGTATCATTCAGGCTTATAGGTTAAAAGAAGTGGAAACAGCAAGGCATTTAGCTGTCTGAAAAGAGCCTTGTGTAAATTTCAGCAAGGTCTCCTTAGGAAAAAAAATACCATAATGACCCCTCTTTATCTTGTCAATACTTATCACTCCTCTGTCCTCGATAAAGCTCTCTTGTTGACGCATTTGTTCGCTTTCGAACATCTGATTAACTGAATGATGTAGTATAGGGATCCACACAGTACAGTCTGGGGGCCAAACTGAGCTGGCTGCCCGCTTTTGCATGGCCCACAAGCTGAGAATAGCTTTTACACTTTTTAAAGGTTGAAAAAATATCTTTCCAGTTTAAAAAAAAACTTCAAAAATAATATTTTATAACATGTGAAAATTATATAAAATACAAATGTTGGTGTCTACAAGTAACGTTTGGCTGGAACACAGCTATGCCAAGCATATGTGTATTGTCTGAGACCATTTTCACCCTTCAGCAGCTGAGTTGAGCAGGTGTAACAGACACAGCAGCTTCTCTGGTGGCTCAGCAGTAACAAGTCTGCCTGCCAATACAGGAGCCATGGGTTCGATCCCTGGATGGGGAAGATCTGGAGAAGGAAACAGCAATCCACCCCAGTATTCTTGCCTGGGAGACCTATGGACAGATGAGGCTGGTGGTCTACAGTCCATGGTATCATTGGCAGAACCTTAAACATTCATCTGGCCCTTTCCAGAAGAAAGCCTTCCATTTTACTAACATGAAAATTGGAGCATCCCAGCCCAGGGCCACCACTCAGGTATGACCTGGGCCAGTTCATGAGCATCTCCATGCTTGGGCTCCCTCATCTGCAAAATGGAGATCGTATTTATTAAAACAGTATAATTGAAACTCAATTTGATGTCAACTGAGGTCCCTCTACCCTCTGAGACTTAAACAACATTGCTTTCAGTTCAGCTCTGGGTCCTGGCAAAATTCTATGTCCCCTTCAACGTTCCCAGAGCCTTGCATCCTCTTGGTCCTTCTGGTTCCAAATTCCAGCTCCTTTTAACTTTGAGCTCTCTCATCTCCCTAGTCCTCAGCTGGTCTTCCTGCTCAGTACAACCAGAATTTTGTGCCTCTGCCAGCTCTACCTCCAAACACAGTCACAGGAGGCATTATATGGGAAGCAGGACTGGGGGACTTGGGGAAAGGATGGTGTAGCTAAAACTCAGAGAAGGCAATGGCACCCCACTCCAGTACTCTTGCCTGGAAAATCCCATGGATGGAGGAGCCTGGTAGGCTGCAGTCCTTGGGGTTGCTAGGAGTCAGACACGACTGAGCAACTTCACTTTCACTTTTCACTTTCCTGCATTGGAGAAGGAAATGGCAACCCACTCCAGTGTTCTTGCCTGGAGAATCTCAGGGACGGGGGAGCCTGGTGGGCTGCCGTCTATGGGGTCGCACAGAGTCAGACACGACTGAAGTGACTTAGCAGCAGAAGCTAAAATTCAAATAATTTTAAAACAAGCAGCCAACTTCTCTCATTCTAGCAGACTCATGACTGTCCCACTACCAGCGAATGCCACCTTCCCCAAAGGTTCCAGCCCTCTGCCATGCCTCTCAGCCTTCTGCCGTGTCAATCCACTTCTTCATTTCTACCTATCCCTTCTTGAAATTTCCTTCATATCTTCCATCTCCTCTGTTTCCTGGAGCCCTTTATACTCAAGACACCCACAGAAGCTCAGTTTTCACTTCTATCTGATATAGGACACCCTAGCTCATCACCCTGATGCCTACATTTCCATGGTTATAGACTCCATGTTTTTGATAAAAAGACCCCTCACTTTATATCTCACGCTTAGAAGCCCAGAACAACTGTCAGAGCTTCAGACACACTTTGTCTTTGTCCCAGAAGAACATATATTCAGGGTCCCAGTGATACAAATTATGTCACCACCTCCCTCTTAGAAGACAGAAGCACTGTCAGTAGCTCTGGGGTTGATTTGCTGTTTCTTTCCCTTAAAATATATACAGTATTGATCATACTGCCTGACGTGAAAAAATAATCAATACATTCTTTCCTTCATGACTTCTCCCCAAAAGAAACATGGATAAAACACCAACATGTATAACAATACATGCAGCACATGTGGACCATGAACACACACTTGCCCACCATGAAACTCTCCACCTGGGGCCTATATTGGAAGAAACAGGGACAGAACTAGGTTGGGAAACACTGCTTAGGACAAGGTGATAAAAGTAACAGAGTGCTTTTTCTCCACCATTTAGATGTATCAGGATCTGAATAAAAGTCACCAGAAGAAAATCCTTTGGAGAATTCCATTTTTTTTTTTTTTTTTTTTTTTTACTTGCAAGACAAGAAGGGGTCTAAGACTTTGTATCTATTGCACCTATTGCTGCATAACAAAATCCCCCTAAAACTCAACAGTCAAAGCAACAAACATGTAACACTTCACAGAGTTTCCTGGGTATTGGGAATTCGGAAAGGCTTAGCTGGGTGGTTTTGGCCTACAGTGTCTCATAAGGTTACAGTCAAGACGTTGGCTTGGGCAGCAGTCATGTGAAGGCTCGACTGGGGCTGGAGAATTTGCTTCCAAGACAGTACACCCAGATGGCTGCTGGCAGGAGGCCGCTGCTGCTTGCACAGGTTTCTCCAGAGGACTGCTGATGACACGGCTTCCCCCAGAGTAAGTGATTCAAAAAAGAGAGAGACTAAAACAAAATCTGTGCTATTTTATAACCTAAACTTGGAATGACATGCCATTACTTCTACCCTATTCCACAGGCCACACAGACCCACCCTGTATGGGAGGGAAATACCCAAGGATGGGAGAGACTGACTACCTGCCTCTCAGTGTCATTCCAGGACATCCCCCTTTCTTACTTAAGCTAGTTTGTGTATTTGACTTGCAACAAAAAGAGCCTAGAATAAGATGGAATTCTGAGTCTAATGCTCTACATTTCTACCCTTGAGGAAGAGAAAAGAAGAAATCCTTTCTACATCATTGTATGCAAAACAGAACAATGAACAATTTGGTATTGTTATAATATCAGATTATCACAAAACTTACTGTCTCAAGACAGTCCTTGTATCTTGCTGACAATTTTGCGGCATTTGAGAGAAGCTCAGGCAGGCCTTATGTAGGGGTCTCGTGCTATTGCAGCCAGATGTGCACTGGGGCTGCAGTCACCTGGCTTCAGTCCAGCTTTGCTGGGCTGGACATGCAAGGCGGCTCATCCACATGGCTGGCAATTGATGCAGGCTGTCTGCTAGGGGCTCAGCTGGGGCCATCAAACAAGCTGCCTGTGCATGGCTTCCCCAGCAGGCTGCCTCAGGTAACTGGACTTCTTACGTGACAGCTGCTTCCCTCAAAGCAAGAAACAGTGGGACCTGTATATCATCTTTCCTGACCTAACCTCAGAAGCTATAAAGCATCACTTCTACTGCACTCAGTTGATTAAAACCGAGTCATTAAAGTCAACCCAGATTCAAAGAGAGGAGAACACAGCCTTCATCTCTCAATGGAAGGCTCAAAAATGGCCAGAGCCAGATGGTTTTCCCAAACATTGGACCTACCCATGCCAAGCTCTCGTGGGATAAACAGTGCCTCCCACATAAAAGAGATAGGGAGGGATCTTCTCAGAATGTAAATAAACTTCATGACAAGAAACGGTCCATCTGGCCCAGGATATCTCTCCTTCTGGGAACTGAAAGATAGCTGCCAAACCACATTTATCAGGAAATATTTTCAAGCAACCAAAAACTCAAGTCAAACTGTCATAAACAATAAAGAAATTTCTTGACTCATACCTGGAAGTTCTGCAGTCTTTGTATATGTTTCGTCGTGTCTGACTCTTTGAGACCGCATGGATTGTAGCCCACCAGTCTCTTCTGTCCATGGAATTTTCCAGGCAAGAATACTGGAGCTCTCCTCCAGGGGATCTTCCCAACCCAGGGATCAAATTCACCTCTCTTGCAACTCCTGCATTGGCAGGTGGATTCTTGACCACTGTGCTGCCTGAGAATTCGCAGTCTTTAAAGTTGTGCTGTGTTGTGCTTGGTAACTCAGTCGTGTCCAACTCTCTGTCACCCCATGGACTATAGCCTGCCAAGCTTCTCTGTCCCTGGGATTCTCCAGGCAAGAATACTAGAGTAGGTTGACATTTCCTACTCCAAGAAATCTTCCCGACCATTTCAGGAAGATTCTTTACCGCTGAGCCACCTGGGAATTCAAAGGCTCTGCATACATTTCCCAACCATCTTCCAATCTACCCCTTTCATCCTGGCTGCATGGCAAAAAAGTTGCAGCTTTCAGCATAACAAGAAAGGGTCACCTGGTCTGGCCTTTATATTGGTGCATGACCACATCCAGAGAAAAGCAAAGTGAGTTGCTTCTAGACCCTGTCCTAGAAGAATGCAGATAAATCTTTCCAATGCCCATAGCCAGCCTCTCTTCATATTTTATTAGATTAAATTGGGTTATATGGCCAACCCAGCCAGTCACTGTAGAGAGGAACAAAGACTCAAACCAACCAGGCTCACTCCTGAACCCTGTGAATGGAATTAGTTCCCATGCATGCAGGAAGAGAGGGGACCCAAACAAAATAAGGATTTTGTTAGAAGTAAGGAAATGAGAAATGGATGCTAAGGAAATAATCAACAATGTCTACTGCATTGCACTACCAGAAAAGAATTTCTAATAAACCTGAATCAAGTATAATCTGTATTTTGCTGCCTTTTCCCCACATGCAAATGCAGAATCAGTTCTCTGAAACTCTGTCCCCAAATAATTCTGGAAGTTTTCAGAAAGCAACTCACTTGAGCTTATAGACAAGTCCGGTGAGTTACCAGTGGCACTGCAGCTTTTTCCTGCTGGGTTTCAGGGGTCTGCTGGCCACTGCCGCCAGTTCTGCCAGGTAATTCTGTACCTGCTAGCTATGTCCACCTCCCTCCAAAGTCCATGTTCAGTGTCCAGTTGCAACACTGGGAGAATGTTCTTTGCTCTGTTGAAAAGACAGCAAAGCAATGCTGCTTGAGAGCCATGAGTGCAGCATCAGGGTTGGTTAACAGACGTAACTTTCAGATTTTATTTGTCACATCCCCCACTCCAGTATTCTTGTCTGGAGAATCTCATGGACAGAGGAGCCTGGCAGGCTACAGTCTACAGAGCTGCAAAGAGTCAGACATGACTGAAGCGACACTGTCCATTGGCCCAACCCAAGTGCTACATGTCCACAGAATGCAGATATTATTCCTTGCAGGTCTAGGTCAGGAGATCATCTGAGTGACAAACTCTACACTGTGCTCACAATGACCTCCTCCTGAATTCAATACCCAAGGTTCTTTTCCTAATCACATTTGTCACTTCTGACTCCCTCTTCCTTTAAAGTAAGCTCTCCCTTAGGAGGCCCTTAATCCTGCAAACAGACTCCTAATGCATCTCCTCACCAGCTTGTCAGGCGTCCCAAGCATCTCCGGACCCCAGTGGTCCAGCTTCATTCTGAGCAGAGGCTCCCAAGTTGAAATCTATCCAACAGCATAAACTATGGGTGATTCTTTCTGTCCTCACCCTTGCTTTTGCAATCCAGTCATGCTGGATCACACCAACCATGGGGATGGAGAATGCCATCTCCACGTGTGCCCCCTACCCGTCATATGTGTGCCGCTTCATATATGCCCAAGTCCTGAGTTTCTCATATGCTGCTCTCTTTACTAGAACTCTCTTCTGCTGCCCAACTGTCTCACCTTGCAAATTCCTGCACATCCATCCAGACCCAGTTCTGCAACTCCCATGATTGACATGAGAAATAGACCAGCAGTGTTTGCCAAGTTCAGTTCAGTGGCTCTCAGAAGCATTCAACCTGGAAGATATCAGGCTACTAAGAGTCAAGGAGAACAAAAAAATCACTGCCCTTAGAATGACTCTACAACAGGCTTCCGGGGCACTTCCCCGCACAGACCACATCTCCAGGGCACTGACACTGGCCAGCTTCTGCCAGCTGCCCCTCCACTTCTCTTAACATCCTTAAGGTCCTACTGTCTGAGCTGTCCAGCTCACCCTCCACTCCTGGAGCTGCCAAGCCGTCTCTCCCTTGGCTCGGTGCATGGAATCAGATTGGAGGTATCTCTTAAATGAATTGGGCTTTTGTTCCTTCCAACCCACGTTGAAATTTAAGAGACTAAAACAAAGACCCTCACTGTGCCCTAGTCCTTGGCTCAGCTGGGACACTAACTGCCCAACAACAGCACACGTGGGAGAAAGTGGCCAACTCTGATTAAGGCGCCCCCTGGGAGGACACGGAAAACAAGCTATTCTTTTTTCTTTCTAAAGTTGCCTTTGTTTCTGTCTCCAGTGTGCACTCTGCCTCCATGCTGCTGGGCATTTGTAGGTACAAACAAATGATAAGGTGGACACCACTCTGAAGCAGGAGACCCCGGCGCACAGGGCACCTGCCTTGTGCTGAGACCATGCAAGATGCCCTTTGCCCAGGAGCACTGTTCCTCCGACATCTCTGCAAAATGAGCATTGTTATCCCCACATGAAAGATGCAGGATCAAGAGACCAGAGCTGTAACATCACAGTGAGACTGAGATGGATTAAAACCTTGGAAGCAGAGTAGATAGAATGCATGGAATGCGGGGGCCACCCAGAACTACCAAGAGGATTCTTTGAAGTCTTGGCTTGAGTTTGCCATCTTCATCCTAAAAATCATCTTCGGTTCCACCCAAAGAGTTGGTTTCCTGTGTTCCTAAGAAAGTGATGTGCCTTCCAGTGTTGAAATGAACAACTGGTCTCCAGGCCAGTCCCCCAACTAGATCATCCCATAGACTCTCTCTTCTTTAAAATCCATAGGATTTCAGCTGATGGCAGCTTCCCAGGTGGTGTTAGTGGTAAAGAACTTGCCCACCCCTAAGAGACGTGGGTTCAATCTCTGGGTCAGGAAGATCCCCTGGAGGAGGGCATGGGAATCCACTCTGGTATTCTTGCCTGGAGAATCCTATGGACAGAGGAGCCTGGCAGGCTACAGTCCATAGGGTCGCAAAGAGCTGGACACAACTGAAGTGACTTAGCAGGCAGGCAGCTGATGGCAATGACTTACACAGGCACATGCTCTGGTCTGTGCCTTTTGTACCCCCGGGTAGCCTCAAAAGTCATGCTCTATGACTTCCAGAATAAACTACAAAGGGTAGCTCTTCCCAAACCCTAGAATCATAGCTTTTTACAGCTGGACCTTTCTAGAGATTATTAGGTTCAGCCAGATCCTAAAACAGTGAGAGGACTTGACGAAGAACACGTATGGGACAGGGTGACTGGCAGAGACTTACTTAGTCTTGGGTTTTGAGGCTTCCCTTGCACTTGCCCATCTGCTTTGCTCACCCATCGTTGTCCTCAACTTCTTAAGGGCCTCTTATCACTAACAGCTGACACACCAATAGATGATGAACAGGCAGGTTTAATTAATCCTGGGGCAGTTCACACCTCACTGAACGCAGCCCAATACAAATAGCCATTTTTCAGCTGCAGAAGAAAGAATCCATGAATGAGTTTTAACTAGGGACATTTGTAGGTTCACATACAGGGGAGGAATAGTCATCTGTTTTTCCAGTTAGAGTCACTTTGGAGTAAGCCCTGGAGACCCTAACAGACTCCTGTTGAATATAAGGAACTCAGCAATAAGTGGGCTTCCCAGGTGGCTCAGTGGGTAAAGAATCCACCTGCAATGCAGGAGATGTAGGAGATGCAAGTTCCGTCCATGGGTCAGGAAAATCCCCTGGAGAAGGGCATGGCAATCCACTCCAGTATTCTTCCCTGGAGAATCCCATGGACAGAGGAGCCTGGCGGGCTACTGTCCATAGGGTCACAAAGAGCCGGTCATGACGGAAGCAACTGAGCATGCACGCACGCACAGCAATATGCAGCTGGAGTTAAGATCTGTGTGTCTGAGGCCTCGTGGCCACAGTAAGGGGCCCACCTAGGTTCTCACCACCAACCCAGCTGTGTGGTGAGCTGGGGTCTGACCCAGAGAGATCAAGGGTATAGAAACACGACCAAGACCCTGTTGATTGCACGGGGAAAGCCAGGAGCAAGACCAGAACCACAATAAAATGAACTAGGACTCTTGCCATGTGAACTCGGCCTTGACCGTGCTATCCCTTCCTGTTGCATTTGCACAGAAATGAGTACCCAAGGCACCAAGCAAGCAGACTCGCCGCTGGAGCTGTTTCTCCTCCCCAGTGATGAAGAATGCGGAGGTAGCAAGGTGTCTCTGAGCGGAGCAGGGTGACCCTTCCCAAGACTAATGGCAAAGAATTAAAACTCTCTGTACTAGAGGTTAGAACTGCTGAGGTCAACCTCTATTAAACTCTCCAAGAAAATAAAATATGGGATAGGTAATCCTAAATGGACTTCGCTTTTTATCCATTAAGGGCAAGGTGAGTGATAAAGGTCTTAAATTGTCTTCAGAAGCACTGAGTTTAAGTATCGATCATAATGGAAGGCGTGACAACATTTAAATCTGTTCGGTTAAGCACTGGGGCTGACAGGTTCACACCGTGTCATACTGCTCGGACTTACATTTTGATTCAAAGCACTTGCGGGAGTCCTTCCTTTAGGTCAGGCGTAGGACTCCAGAGTTTCAGCTTCGGTCACCGTACAAGTCACAGCGCATCACTGCTGGAGTGAGGTTCCAGAACTGACAGTGTTTAGGATGCTGTGGTCACTAAAATGTCTCCATGTTTATCTCATTTAAGCCTCATGACAACTCTGTGAGGTAGTGACTCCTGTCTCTCTCTCTCTCTCACACACACACACACACACACACTTCCTGCACAGAAAAGGAGACGGAAGCATGCCTAGCCCTCTAGCACCCAGTCACAGACAGTCGAGCCAGGATTTGAACTGAGGGACATTAACCCCATGCTTGCCTGCGTGCTAGGTCGCTTCAGTCATGTCCAACTCTTTGCGACCCTACGGACTGTAGCCCGCCAGGCTCCCCCATCCATGGAATTCTCCAGGAAGAATTCTGGAGTGGGTTGCCATGCCCTCCTCCAGGCATCTTCCTGACCCAGGGATTGAACCCATGTCTCTTACGTCTCCTGCATTGGCAAGTAAGTTCTTAACCACTACACCACTCAGCTTCCCTCGTGGATCAGACAGTAAGGAATCTGTCTGCAATGCAGGAGACCTGGGTTTGATCCCTGGGTCAAGAAGATCCCCTGGAGAAGGGAATGACTACCCACTCCAGTATTATTGTCTGAAGAGTTCCATGGACAGAGGAGCCTGGGGAGCTACAGTCCATGGGGTCGCAAAGAGCTGGACATGACTGAACGACTAACAACACACATTTAACCTCAAATCCTGTGACTCACCACCATCCCACTGTGCAGTTCATGTAAATGTTTACCCCAGGGCCTGGCACCTACTAAGCCCTCAGGAACTTTCAGCTTCCATAGTGTTCTGAGAGGCCCTGAGATTTGAGAACTCACTTCCAGGTGAGACTTCTCTTGCACAATTGGCCAGGACACTCCTCAGGGCTGTCCAGAGACTATCAGATTCACTGGATGGCAGCCCGGGGCCCCATCCAGCTGTCAGGTTTGAGTCACTGCTCTTCAGGCCAAGCCTCTGAAGCAAGGTAGACACCAAACATGGAATCTGGAGGCCAACCAGAGCTACCGAGAGGATTCTTTGAAGTTTTGGCTTGAGCTAGCCATCTTCATCTTAAAAATCAAGTTAGATTCCACCCAGTGTTGGCTTCCTGCGTTCCTAGGAAAGTGCCATGTCTTGCAGTATTGAAACTGACAAGTGGCCGCCTGGCTGTGCCCCAGCTGGGCCCTCCCACAGACTTTCCCTTCTTTAAAATTCATAGGATCTCAGCTGGTGGCAATGACTTAAACGGGTATGTGCCGTGGCCTGTGCCTTTTGTGCCCCTGGGTAGCCTCCGATAGCTTCCAGTGATGACTCAGGCCTGGCAAGGAAGAAGGGACCGTGTGTGCACCCCACAGCCGTGACTTCTCACACCATAACCCACCACCCATATGCCCTTACACAATAAACGTGCTTCACCAGGTGGACCCACTGCCTGCCAGCATTGTTATAAAAGCCCATGGGAACCTGGCTTCCCTGCCAGCCAACCAGGCCTGGAACCTGCTCTTCTAGACTTTCCTATTGAGTGTCCCAGCAGGACTTTCCAAGCAGAATTTCTAAACCCATGCGACTGCTGAGAGAGACGAGGAGGGCAATGCTCACCAACTCTGACTCGTCCTGTTTTAGCAGCATTTATTACAGGACTCTAAAATACAACACAAACAAACCCATTTACAAAACAGAAAGAGACTCACAGATGCAGAGAACAGACTTGTGATTACCAAGGGGGACGATGGTTGGGAGAGGCAAAGACTGGGAGTTTGGGACCAGCAGATGCAAACTAGTATATACAGGATAGATAAACAAGGTCCTCATGGAGGGCACAGGGAATCGTACGTAATATCCTGTGATAAGCCATAATGGGAAAGAATATGAAAAAGAATGTATATTCGTATAACTGAGTCACTGTGCTGCACAATAGAAATTAATACATTATAAATCAACTGTACTTCAATAATTTTTTTTAAGTATTCATTATAATTTCTACCAGAGCTTCCCTGATGGCTCAGAGGGTAAAGAATCTGCCTGCAATTCAGGAGACATAGGAGACACAGGTTTGATCCCTGGGTTGAGACGATTCCCTGGAGAAGGAAATAACCACCCACTCCAGTATTCTTGCCTGAGAAATCTCATGGACAGAAGAGCCTGGTGGGCTACAGTCCATGGGGTCGCAAAGAGTCAGACGCAACTTAGCAACAGGGATAATTTCTACTAGATGCGCCAGTCCTGGCCCCTGGAGTCATCATCCTTTGCTCAGAACAACCTGTGCAGGATGAAAGGAAACTTTTACCTGTGAACATCGGAAAGGAAGCCCAGAGTCCAGGACTGAGGCCATGGGTCATGAGAGAAGACCTCCCACATTTGTGTTAAAGAGAATCAACTTAGTCTCTAGAAGAACACATGACTCTCCCCTCCCCATAGTTGACCAGAGTGAGCTGTGGCCTTATTCTCCGTGAGACCTCTAAGCACCCAGGAGAATCCTTCTGGCTGACATGTAGTGACATGTGCTTTCTCCAGTACCACTCTCTGCATTTATCATTTGACAGTTACTATTCATCTTCACAACAGCCCTATGAAATAGGTTGGAAATTTGGAGTCGCTCTATAACCCATTACAACTTTTTCCATTTAAATTAATAAGAAAAATATTTCTGATTAGCACTTTTGTGCAGAAAATTTTCAGATTTTCACTTAGAGGTAACTGAGAGTTACTGGGAGATGTCTGCATATCGTCAAATTGGGGCGGGGAGTTTACAAAGAAGTGTGTTCATCATTACTTTATTTCGTTCTTGGAAAAGGATGCGTGCAGTTGCGTAGAGTATGCGCATGAAAAGTGGCAAAAGGACTTATAGCTAGGTGGCTGGCTTCCAAGTGGTTTTTACTTTCTTCCCTTTGTTTATCTGTATTTTTTTTTTGCAAGATGAAGTTTATAATATGGAAAAGGAAAGGCATTAAGTTTATTCTGTGGGTTTTCAGAGGGCAAGACTGATGTATGGAGCTCATGTGAGAAAGAAGTTTTTACCGACAGGACTGTAGGTTGATAGGTTGGGAAGAAATGGGTCCACTTTGGAAAGCCATGCTCAAGTAGCAAGTGGATATGTACATTTGGAGATATTTTTGATTCTTGCCAAAGAGAAACCCAGTGGGATTTTAACTCCAGTTCCTCTACTTAAAAAGTCAGGATTCCAGTTTTTGAAAACATTTTAAAAGATATAGTTGATTTTGCTTCCCTGGTGGCTCAGTCGTAAAGAATCCAACTGTCAAGGCAGACATGGGTTCAGTCCCTGGTTTGGGAAGATCCCCTGGAGGAGGAAATGGCACTCCGCTCCAGTAGTCTTGCCTGGGAAATCACAAGGACAGAGGAGTCCGGCGGGCTGCAGTCCTCGGGGTTGCGAAAGAGTCAGCCACGACTTAGCAACTAAACAACAATAATAATTGATTTACAATGTTGTCTTAGTTCCTGCTATACAGCAAAGTGATTCAGTTATGCATATACATACATTCTTTTCCATATTCTTTTCCATTATTGTTTATTACAGGATACTGAATATAGCTCCCTGTGCTATACAGTAGGATCTTGTTGTTTTATATATGGCATGTCTATTTATATCTGTTTTATATATGGTAGTTTGTATCTGCTGACACCAAACTCCTAATTTATCCCTACCCCACCCTCTTTCCCTTTTAGTAGATTGTTTTCTATGTTTGTGGGTCTGTTCCTGTTTCATAAATAAGTTCCTGTCATATTTTAGACTCTGCATATAACTGATATCATATGGTATTTGTCTTTTTCTTTCTGACATTTCATTTAGTATGATAATCTCTAGGTCCATCTAGGTTGCTGCAAACACATGATTTCATTCTTTTTCATGACAGAGTAGCATTCCATTGTGTTATACCACATCTTTTTTATCCATTCATCTCTGATCTCTGTTCTTAAAAAGCTTTGTCCACAACTCAAGAGGTGTCCTTCCTTTGGAAGGCAGTGATAGTGGATGTATTTTTATTATGGTCAAATCCTTCATTTGTCCCTGCTTTGATAAAGTAGTATTTGCTATGTACAAAGTCCATAGAACACCATTTAAGAAGAAATTTTAAAAAAACACCAATCTACCTACCTAGAAATGGCTATTGTTAGTGTATCTGATATATTGCCTTCCATCTATTTTTCAATACATTTATTTTCATAAAATTCAGCACACAGTGTATTCAACTTTTTGCTGTCACCTGATATTATATCATACCTGTAAATATTTTTGAAGGTATAATAATATTTCCATGTTTAATATGTTTATTTTGGATTTCTGAGGATGTATTTTATTACACATTTTTCTTTTTTCTACCATTGTCTGTTAATATAATTTAATTTTATATTTAAAGATGAGTTGAGTTTTATTTTTCCTGTGGTCTCATCAATTTTATTGCAAGTACTTTTTCAGCCAAGTGTTAACTTTAAATTTAGTTTTTATTTTTATACAATTAGCTTTTAATTTATGAGCATTAAATCTATGAACTATCTTTTTCATAATTTTTATACTTCTCTCATGCCTTCAAAGTTTTTCCACATGCCTAAAAAATTGAACATATATTTCTCCTTCTTCCACATTTTTGGCTCATTTTTTCACCTTTAACTTTTTTATTATTTTACTTGACATTAAAACTTTTTTCTCTTCACAAAATCATTGCATTTTCAATGTATGAAACTTGAAAAATATAATCACAAAAAAACTTTCTATAATATCACACATAGGAATAGTCACTGCTAATATTTTCCTGTATTTATTTGTAATTTTTATACTTTTATATATTTTTTTATAAAATTGAGCTTATTTTATACATGTACAAATAGTTTGTATCATCCTTTTTGCTTCACATGACATCATAATTATCTTATCATGTCATTAAATAGTCTTCAAAAATTGTATTCATTGACTGCATACTACTTCATCCTCAGTTCAGTTCAGTCGCTCAGTCGTGTCTGACTCTTGAATGAACTCGTGTTGCGACCCCATGAATCACAGCACGGCAGGCCTCCCTGTCCATCACCAACTCCTGGAGTTCACTCAGACTCAAATCCATCAAGTCAGTGATGCCATCCAGCCATCTCATCCTCTGTCGTCCCCTTCTCCTCCTGTCCCCAATCCCTCCCAGCATCAGAGTCTTTTCCAATGAGTCAACTCTTCACATGAGGTGGCCAAAGGACTGGAGTTTCAGTTTCAGCATCATTCCTTCCAAAGAAATCCCAGGGCTGATCTCCTTCACAATGGACTGGTTGGATCTCCTTGCAGTCCAAGGGACTCTCAAGAGTCTTCTCCAACACCACAGTTCAAAAGCATCAATTCTTCGGTGCTCAGCCTTCTTCACAGTCCAACTCTCACATCTATACATGACCACAGGAAAAACCATAGCCTTGACTAGACGGATTTTTGTTGGCAAAGTAATGTCTCTGCTTTTGAATATGCTATCTAGGTTGGACATAACCTTCCTTCCAAGGAGTAAGCATCTTTTAATTTCATGGCTGCAGTCACCATCTGCAGTGATTTTGGAGCCCCAAAAAATAAAGTCTGACACTGTTTCCCATCTATTTCCCATGTATATTTAACAAATTCCCAATTACTGGACCTTACTACAAATACATCTGAAATAAAAATACTTAGAGATACATCTTTGTCTCCTTTAACCATTTGTCTATATATCTTATCTTTCCCTGAAAAGATGCCAAGACATAGAATCTACAGGGCATAGAATTGAGAGGTTTCTTTTAGAGGTTTCTAATAAATATCACTCTCAGAAGAGCTGAATTCTTTTAAATTCAGATCAGAAGTCTGAAAGGACTTCCTTACCACATTCTCCCAAAATCAAGTTATTTTTTTAAATATCTTTGCCAATATAACAAAAAAAGAAAGTGACATTTCATTTTAATTTGCATTGCCTGATTATTAATGCAGTAGAATATTTTTGCATCTAAATCTTGACTCCATCTGGAATTTATTTTGGTGTTTGCAGTAAGGAGCAGCTTTGATTTTATTTTCTCCGAAAGAACCAATACTATTTATTGAAAGATTCCATCTACTCCCCAGTGTATGTTGTGCCGCTGTTTCTACGTGAAGCTTTCATGCAGATTTGACCTTAAAGACTAGCTATTCAGTCTAGATCTACTGGTCTGATTTTTGTAGCTTTATACATTTTGCCTATTTAAGTGGTTCTTCTTTTATTCCTATCTCCTTCATAGCCTGTATACTTTAGAATAATTTTATCAAATTTCTGCAAAAAATAATACATTGAGAATTGTTACTGAGATTTCTGAGGCTCATAAATTAACTGAAAACAAATTAACATCTTTATAAAATTAAGTCATATAGAATGGTGTATATCCCCATCCTCTGAGTCTTATTTATTATAATATCTTAGTCAAATTTGGGAGTTCTCATCGTAAAGGTTCCACATGCTTCTTGGTAGCATTCCCAGGGATTATGTGATTTTTGTTGCTAGTTTAATATGAGCGCTGTCTCTATTATAGTTTCCAACTATTGCTTGACTGCTTATATATGACAAAGCTATTAATTTTGGTAAATGTTATGGGAATAGTCTTTAAAGATCATTAGTGAGTGTGTTGAGTTTTATTGATTATGTTTTAATTTTAATTGGTATTAACAAGTTGTTTTGGCTTTCATAGCATGATCAATCAGAAAATTTTTCTCACCCAAAACTGTCCTTGAATTCTTTATATAAACCCTAGTTTTTATTTTAACCTTCATGATTTCAAATTTTGTATCCGCATCATGGAGCATATGCCTTAACGCTACTTATGCTATCAAGGAAGTTTTAAGATCAGGGTTAAGCCACCTTTGTAAAACTGAATTTTTTTTCCATTATTTTCTTCTTTCAGCATGGAAATGACATCTTTCTTAAATGTAAAAACAACAGAAATTTTTCTGGTCTTAGGATAAGTTTTAGCCACCAGGCTAAAAGACATCAAGGGGCCTCCATGGTGGCTCAGCGGTAAAGAATCTGCCTGCAAGGCAGGAGCCATAGGAGACGGGGGTTTGATCCTTGGGTCATGAAGATTCCCCTGGAAGAGGGCATGGCAACCCACTCCAGTAATCTTGCCGGGAAAATCCCATAAACAGAGGAACCCGGCAGGCTACAGTCCATGGGTTTGCAAAGAGCTGGACATGACTGAGTGCACACACACAGGCACTTTAGGCAGAGGAGAGAAACAAAATTTGTATTAAATTTTAATAAATCTAGGAGTCATAATCCTTTTTATTGAAGCATAGTTGATTTACACCCTGTGTTAGTTTCAGGTGTACATCAAAGTGGTTCAGTTATACACATATATATTCCTTTCCAGACTTTTTCCATTATCGGTTGTTACAAAATATTGACTGTAGTCCCCTGTGCTATACAGTAGGTTCTTATTCTTTGTTCTCAAGTTTTCTAGAAATTCACCGAGAAAACCTGTTCTTAGACCTACTAGTCAATTATGCTAGGAGGGTCTCTGCTTTATAAATCAGAATTTCTAGTTCAATTAAAATTTCTTTTTTCCACTCTTTCACTTGTGTTCTTATTGCCCTTTCACCTGTTTTGTTGAGATGACTTCATCATCCATTTATTTCTTTCTTTTTAAGAAGTCAAATCATTTGTCTTAGAGGACAACTTTGTCTACATTTCATGTTTTCAATGCAAATATTCTCTTTTTACTAATTTCCAAACAATTATGAAAACGAGTTTGACTCCAGTTATAAAGTAAAGAAGCCATGGGAATATAATACACAGCATAAGGAGTATGGTCAATTATACTGCAGTAACTTTGAATGGAGACAGTTACTAGACAATATCATGATCATTTCATAATGTATGCAAATGTTAAATCACTATAGAGTACACCAAAAACTAACATAATATTGTATATTAACTATATTTCAATGCTTTTTTTTAAAAAGTTTGAGTTTTGGAGAGATTTGGGGAATTTTATTACTTTATTTCTTAAGTGATGGGATAGAGACTTTCACTTAATTTTTATTATTGGTTTCAAATTTTATAGCATCAGAGCTAGAAAACAAGGACCTGTACAATTCCACAATAAATTGGGAAGCTGTTCATATTTTCTTTGTGACAAGATATCTTTTAAATCTGACATAGGCTAATAAAGATTTTTAAAAACATACACTACCATTATCCTCTTGTAGTGCAAACATTTGATTGATACACATTCTGCTGGGCTGTTGGGTATATGAAGCAAGGAGGGGGGAAGCATCAGCTTCCAAGTTCAGATTCTCCCTTGACCCTTGATTACTTGTGAGATTCTCTAATCCTCACACTTTCTTCCTCTGAAATGAGGATGAAAATAACAACACATGCCCCTAAAAACTTTCAAGAAATAACGCATGACCAGCGCCTAGCGTAGTAACCAGGACATGGTCCACACTCAGAAAGAACCCAGAGCACAGCATATGCAACTCGTCCGTATAAAGGGACTCCCTGGTTTCCATGTAATGCTATTTGCCTTGAAGATCACGCTTTCGGCAGTGGCACTGAGCCCTGCCTCCTTTGAATCTGTGTTGCCTGTTCAATCTCAGTTTGTTATTTTATTTTCAATCTCACCCCATTTTATTTTACATGTATTCTGTGTTAGCAGGATACAACTCACTGGTTTTTAAATACAATTTAGACACTTTTGTAAAAGAGTTTAAATTATTTCTGCTTATAGTTGTCTCATGCCTATCACATCATTTTGTGCATTCTGGCTGTCAGCTTTTCATGCTGTATCTTTTTACTTTCATTTGCTTTTATGGTCTATAAGTTGTTTCTTAATCTGCTTGAAAATTATAAGCTTTATATTCACCATTCAAAAAAATTCTACCAGTGGCTGCTTTAAACTTTTTGAGCTTTTTGTTTATTTGTTTTTGTTGAGGCACAATTATCATTTCAAAGTGAACAATTCAATGGCATTTAGTGCATTCAAAATGTTATGCAACCACCACTTTTATTAAATTTTATTAATAGGATTTTCACTTTATTCATCTATTTATCAGAATTTGCATTTCCTGGGACTTACCTGGCAGTTCAGTGATTAAGATGCCATACTTCCATGGGACACAGGTTCAAACCCAAGTATGGAACTAAGACCCTGCATGCCACATGGTGTGGCCAAAAAAAAAAAAAAATTGGAACTTCCCTGAGTAAGATAAGAACTTTATCTGACTCCTTCCCTCTCCAGTGTTTCTCTAGCATAATTGGGGTTGCAACGTGCTCATAATAACTGGTAATAAGAAGGATTAGATGTCTTTAAACTCTATAATCTCTCTCATAAATTATGTTTGTTATTAACACATAATTTTGAATCTTGGAAATTTATGTTCAATTTCCTCATAAAGTGTTATGGGTTTAATTGTATCCCCTCCAAATTCATATACTGAAGTCCTAACCTCCAGTAGCTCAGAAAGTAACCATATTGGGAGGTAAAGTCTTTTAAAGGTAATTAAGTTAAAATGAGGTCATGAGAATGGCCCTCATCCAATAGGTCTAATGTTCTTATAAGGAGAGGTCATGGACTTCCTTGGTGGTCCAAGAATCCACCTCCAGATTCAACTCCTGGTCCAGAAGATCCCACATGCTGCAGGGTAACTAAACCCCATGCTCCATAATTAGCCCATACACCTCAATTAAGACCCAGCAGAGTCATAAATAAGTAAATAATTTTTCTGAAAAAAAGAAGAGTTTAGGATATAGACAAGCACAGAGGAAAGACCTCAAGTGACCCATGGAGAAGGTAACCATGGAGAGAGGCCTGAGAGGAAACCGAGCCTGCCAACATCTTGATCTCAAATTTTTAATTTCCAGAGCTGTGAGCACTGTTGTTTAAGCAACCCAGTCTCTGGCACTTTAGTATAGAAGCCTTGTTGTTGTTCAGTCGCTAAGTCACGTCTGGTTCTTTGTGACCCCATGGACTGCAGCATGCCAGGTTTCCCTGTCCTTCATTAACTCCCAGAGTTTGCTTAAACTCATGTGCATTGAGTCGGTGATGCCATCCAACCATCTCATCCTCTGTCGCCCCCTTAACAAACTATTACATGTAATAATCACCTTTCCGCCTCAGGCTCTCCACGCTCTGGTTCCGCTTCATCGCCACCAGCATGCACGCACGCCCACACTCCATCTAGTTAACTCCTCCTGCTCATCAAGGGACTGCTCTTCTGACCACCTCTGCCCTTCTGCATCAGGTCTGCTTCCACTGCACCCTGTATTTCAGCTTCTCGGCCATTTCTGCAACTATACGTCTCCAGCTCTTTCCAAGACAACAGTTTATTCTCTATCCCCACAGTCTGGCACGTCAGGTGCCGCCAGCAATGTAGCAAATGAATGAATGAAAGTGAACAACTGAAGGCCACTCTGGTTTTGCTACCTGTGTTGTTTTCACTGTGACACCGGCTTGCTTATTTAGCCCAAATGGTTTTCATTTCCACAGAACAGATTAATTTTCTTCTATTGCTCTGTTCTGGCCCTTAGCCTATATTTTGAAATGTTTAGCTAATACCAGTTAGGATAACAATGCCCACAAAAAATAGGCTTGCAGGCAGCAAGTGCACTTTGAAAAAGGCTGAAAAAAAATTTATCATTCACACAAAGATGAAATCCACACACCCCGAAGATAAATATTCCTTGTTGGAGCCCCCCAAGCCCCAAGCCTATATCTGGTCACCATGATGTGTATAAAATAAATGAACCCAGCTGGGAGGGATTAACAGGTATTTTTACACATATACGAACCTACGTATTTCATAAAAGCCTGTCCCACGTAGCCCCCATCCTCGGATCCTGTGAATAATTAAAAGCATACCAGTGCACTGCACTGAATTTGCTGCCAGTAATTTACAGGGGAGAAAATAATTACTCTGACAATTAGACCCAGAGCAGCATGCATGCTCCTTGTCAAGCAAGGCCAAGGATGTCTGTGTGTACCTCTGCAACACCTTTAACGGCTTAATTAATTTGCACACTGATGAAACTCCAAATCAGTCTAGAAATCCACCTGTTAATAAAGTAATGAATGAAATTCCTGTGATTTTTTATCCTGGGGGCTTCGTACCCAGCCTCTTTTGCATATTAGAAACCGTTCGCCTCTCTTCCCCAGAAGCTGTGGGCTTCCAAAAGCTATTCACAGCGCACAGCTATTGCTATAAATGCAATTACTCTTGTTAGCATCAAGCCCGTATATTCCACTGGGCAGTTGGATCATCATTTTAACACAGACCATTCTCTGCCTGGAGCCACTGCCCTTCATTATAGCCTTAGGCATTTTTTGATCCCATATTAAAGAAGTCTATTTTTCGATTCCATGTTAAAGCAGCTTTCCTTTCCAACACGGGAATGAAATCTATCTGAAACCAATAGTGCCTCTCAAAACTGACGCGTGGGGACCTGTCTCCTCCTTTCGGGCCCCCTCACATCAGCCAGCCTCCCAGCTCCCTGCTTAGAAGCCTCCCTGTTGTCAATCAGGGTTTCTCACAGCTGTCAACAAGCTAGATAAAACTCCTCACTTTGGCAAGGGTCCTTTAACCCCACACCCCACATCTCGGCTGAGCAAAGCAACAGACCAGCAGGGCAGGGGTTCCCTCGGGAGCTGTGGCTTCAGCCAAGGAAAGGCAGTCACCAGCCACAGCTGTGTGTCTTCTGTCCAATAACACATGCAGTGTTAAAAAAAAAAAAGTCTTTTTTTGGGGGGTTGGGGGTTGTGGTAAACAGAGGAGGGGGTGGAATATGAAATTACTTTCTTCCTCCTGTTTCCTTGCCTCATTCCCCTGCTCCAACTATCATCTCAAAAATCATATTTAAATGACATTAGGTATAGATTCAACTCTCCAAGGAAAGCAGGAAAGGGAAAGGACAGGCAGGCAGTGGTACTTAAAGGGCACCAACTGAGAGCCCAGCAGGTCACAACAGCCCACCCAAATGTCACAACCACACGAGACAGGTCTGATCCTTCCCTCTCCGCTTGTCAAGAGCCAACAGCTTTTGCAAAAAGCCATCCATCATGCAATAGAGCAAAACCTCTAGATCCAGCCGCTCCATGCTCCTCCAGGCAATTTTTTGTTTTAATTTAACTGGAAGATAATTACTTTACAATGTTGTGATGGTTTTTGCCGTACATCAACATGAATCAGCCACAGGAATACATGAGTCCCCCCCCATCCTGAACCCCCGCCTCCACCTCCCTCCCCACCCCATCCCTTCAGGTTGTCCCAAAGCACCAACTTTGCCGTTCCCTTCTTCACGCATCGAACTCACACCAGTCATCTATTTTACATATGGTAATGTACATGTTTCAGTGCTATTCTCTCCTATCCCACCCTCTCCTTCTCCCGCTGAGTCCAAAAGTCTGTTCTTTACGTCTGTGTCTCCTTTGCCGCCCTGTACGTAGGCTCGTGGGTACCATCTTTCTGGATTTTATATATATATATATATATGTGTGTGTGTGTTAATATACAGTATTTCTCTTTCTCTTTCTGACTTACTTCACTTACTTTAATAGGCTCCAGGCCCATGTTTCTACTCCTTCTCCCCGATTTTCAGGGTCAGTAGACTCGGGCCAGCAAAGGCTACCCTGGGATGGCCCCTAAATTCTGACCACGGTGCCAGCCAGGACAAAAGCTCCAGAGGGAGCCGGTGGCCTTTGTAATCGCAATTCCTGCTAGGAAACCACTTCTCGCCTCCCTAGTGTTTCTGTGGAGCTGATTGATACTCTTGGAGCGGGAAACCCATGAGAAAGTCCCTTTTCCTCTCAAAACGGAGAGCTTCCAGCAGGCTCCGCCAATGCCAATGCGCCAAGACACGCCCCCCGGCTTTCCATAGCGAAGGCGGGCATGGGGCAGGAAGCAGCCTGCCAAATGCTGCTCCCAGCTGAAGGCTCCCCTACCAGGCACCAGGCCCCCATGTCTAGGAGGGGCTGCCCAGGGCTCTCTGAAGGAGGTGGGGGGGAGCTCTGATGAATATGTGAGAAAAACAAACATTTGTCCCAGGAAGGGAAGGGAAGCTTGGAAAAAGAAAACTCCCCCAGGCAAGCCTGGGAAACCCCAGGGGTCTAATTGAAAAGGTTTAAAATAGTAAATATGAAATCTAAACCCAGATGGTGCTTTTTCAAAGGAAGCAAACCACTCATTAAGCTGATTCCTTCTATAGATCACCTTAAAAACAACAAGAAGCCAAACTTCCCCCACCACTATCTTGCTGCCAAATCCCATTTTGATCAACAGCTGAGCAGACAAGAACCTTGAGCCAGTTGGGGCTGTTGGGAGGAGGGGCTCCTAATTCACTGAGATAATAATGGTAATTCTGAGGCAGGCAGTATTAGGGATATTGTTCACTCCTTCTGGACCCCGGGGTCCGTCTCAAAACCCTTCCCTGAAAAGGGGACCTAAAGGGGGACCCAAAAATAAAAGTGGTGGCCTGGTGGCCCAGAGATATCCAACAAGGCAAGTCTGGAGATGCAGAGGAATGGAGGAAGGAGGTGGGCAATGCGCCCAGTCCACCTGCCCCACCCTGTTCAAGCCGCCCTGGCTTGAAGTCTCCCAACAGGAAACACGTCATTGTTTAGTCATTAAGTCATGTCCAACTCTTTTGTGTCCCATGGACTGTAGCCCGTAAGGATCCTCTATCTGTGGGATTTCCCAGGCAAGAATACTGGAGTGGGTTGCCATTCCCTTCTCTAAGGGATCTTCCCAACCCAGGGATCAAACCTGCGTCTTCTGCATCTCCTGCATTGGCAGGAGGATTCTTTACCACTGAGCCACCTGGGAAGCCCCAACAGGAAACATGAGCAGGGACCCAAAAAGGGAGACCAACCAAGTACATCTGAAATCAGGGAGCCCCCTCCAGAGAAGGGTGGGCCCACCTGCCTTGTTTATCCAAATTTCATTTGACTTACCCACTAGCGAGGTGGATACAGACAGACCTGAGAGTCTCCAGATTCTAGCCATCCTCCAGGAGGGCTTATGGTGGACAACAGAGCACCCCACAACCCTTACACACACTGTATTTCACCAGGTCTAAGGCACCCTCTGTTGTAAGAGGCATGCTTGCTTTAGAGACCACTGCACATGCGTGCTCAGCCACTTCAGTCGTGTCCAACTTTTTGCAACCCCATGGGCTATAGCCCACAAGGCTCCACCACTAAGAAGGAAAAAAATACCACCAATGAGACCATGAAACACCATCCATTTTAAGAAACAGACTGATTTCAGAGATGTTAATATGGAAAAAAAAAAATGTGAGCATCTTATAGGATCAATGAAATACATTAATAGCGGACACTTCCTGGGAACATAGCTGGTGCCAGGACCCATGCCAAATGCTTCCCATGGATTGTCTCATTCATTTCTCACAACTATAATTATCCCCATTTTTCAAAGGAGGAAAGCAGGTCTTGAAAGAGCTGAGTGAACTTGCCCAATATCACACAATGTGGCTGGGATGCTCACCCAGGCCTGGTCGAGTCCAAAGCCCAAGCATTTATACTTGTGTGATTCTCCAAACCCCCTAGGATGGATTTTGAACACAAACACTTTCAGCCTTCACCCCCCTGAGTTTCTGATTCATTAAGTCTCAAGTACTATTGATAAAAATGCAATTTATAAAAGCACCCAGGCCATTCTGAGAAGGTGGTCCAGGAGCAAGGCTTGGGAAACCTGAAAGAGGTCTGCATGCACACGTTCATCAGTGTCAGTCAGCATAGTGAGAACCCACAAACATCAAAGGATTTCTGTGGGGGGATAGCTGATAACTGATGCATGCTCTCGCGCTCAGTCACTTTCAGTTCAGTTCGGTCACTTTAGTCTTGTCCAACTCTTTGAGACCCCATAGACTGCAGCACGCCAGGCTCCTCTGTCCATGGGATTCTCCAGGCAAGAATACTGGAGTGGGTTACCATTTCCTTCTCCAAGAGACCTTCCCGACCCAGGGATAGAACCCATGTCTCCTGCATTGCAGGCAGATTCTTTACTGCCGAGCCACCAGGAAACCAGCCCATGCACAACTAAAAAGGCACACTGCCGTTCCAAAATCAAGGTCCCCCCCAACAGCTGAGGGCGGGTGCAAGTCAGGGGCTGGGCCAGAACGGGCGTCACTTTGGGGTTCCTGCCTGCAAATCTGGGTCCACTGACCATCACATCAGATCAGATCAGATCAGTCGCTCAGTCGTGTCTGACTCTTTGAGACCACATGAATCGCAGCATGCCAGGCCTCCCTGTCCATCACCAACTCCTGGAGTTCACTCAGACTCACGTCCATCGAGTCAGTGATGCCATCCAGCCATCTCATCCTCTGTTGTCCCCTTCTCCTCTTGCCCCCAATCCCTCCCAGCATCAGAGTCTTTTCCAATGAGTCAACTCTTCGCATGAGGTGGCCAAAGTACTGGAGTTTCAGCTTTAGCATCAGTCCTTCCAAAGAAATCCCAGGGCTGATCTCCTTCAGAATGGACTGGTTGGATCTCCTTGCAGTCCAAGGGACTCTCAAGAGTCTTCTCCAACACCACAGTTCAAAAGCATCAATTCTTCGGCGCTCAGCCTTCTTCACAGTCCAACTCTCACATCCATACCTGACCACAGGAAAAACCATAGCCTTGACTAGACGGACCTTTGTTGGCAAAGTAATGTCTCCGCTTTTGAATATGCTATCTAGGTTGGTCATAACTTTCCTCCCAAGGAGTAAGCATCTTTTAATTTCATGGCTGCAGTCACCATCTGCAGTGATTTTGGAGCCCAGAAAAATAAAGTCTGACACTGTTTCCACTGTTTCCCCATCTATTTCCCATGAAGTGGTGGGACTGGATGCCATGAGCTTCATTTTCTGAATGTTGAGCTTTAAGCCACCTTTTTCACTCTCCTCTTTCACCTTCATCAAGAGGCTCTTTAGTTCTTCTTCACTTTCTGCCATAAGGGTGGTATCATCTGCATATCTGAGGTTATTGATATTTCTCCCAGCAATCTTGATTCCAGCTTGTGTTTCTTCCAGTCCAGCATTTCTCATGATGTACTCTACATATAAGTTAAATAAGCAGGGTGACAATATACAGCCTTGACGTACTCCTTTTCCTATTTGGAACCAGTCTGTTGTTCCATGTCCAGTTTTAACTGTTGCTTCCTGACCTGCATACAAATTTCTCAAGAGGCAGATCAGGTGGTCTGGTATTCCCATCTCTTCCAGAATTTTCCACAGTTTATTGTGATCCACACAGTCAAAGGCTTTGGCATAGTCAATAAAAAAAAAAAATAGATGCTTTTCTGGGATTCTCTTGCTTTTTCCATGATCCAGTGGATGTTGGCAATTTAATCTCTGGTTCCTCTGCCTTTTCTAAAACCAGCTTGAACATCAGGAAGTTCACTGTTCACATATTGCTGAAGCCTGGCTTGGACTGACCATAGACGACCAAAAACAAAGAAGTGTTTCTTTTCAATTTTGTTTTCTTTACAACAATCCCCCGGTCCTCAGCATAACTCAGCAACCCCACAGCAAATGATACAAGGTCCAGAAGCTGGGAACTATGAAGATTCTTTGTTAGAATTTGTAAGGATTATTGTTTGGCTCATCGGCTGGAACAGCATGGGCCTTGGCAAGGAGCGATGTGGGTTTGAATTGTAGCTTCACTTCACCAGTCGTGTAACTCTGGGAATCAGTCCAAACTCTTAAGTGCTCACCTGTAAAATGGGGATTTACTAATAGCTCCTTAGGTGGGTGTTCTTAAGATAAAACAGGATCTCAGGCTTCAAGCATTTGACACAGTACCCGACACCTGTTAAGAATCCAGTATATGAGTTCATTTCCTAAAACTCAAACATACACGGTGCTCTTACATGGACAAAAAGATATGTACCTAGAAACATAAAACAACAGCAGAATAACAACTCTAAAAAGAGCTGGTCTTTGTTTCCATTGGTAGTACTTAAAGTTTTTATTCACAGCTCTTGTTGGGGACACTGGCTCTGCATTGCTAGGATTCTCATCCTGGCTATGTGACCTTAGGCAAATCTTTACCTTTTCTAACTACATGAAAACCCGGGCAAGACTTTGAAATGGTCAAAAACATATCTGGGTGTTCTGAGTAATATATCCTTGGGTTACATCCACTTTGCATTAACAAAACCATTTTACAATCCTGTATGTTGTAGAAGATGTACAGTCATTTAAGTTGTTCCTGTTCATAGAAATACAGACATGTCCTGTGGAAAAGCAATTGATTTTTGCCCTGGGAGCATGTTGACCAGTTCCCATCTGTTTCCTCATTCCATACTGCCAGGTCTATGCTCTGGACTTTGGAGTCTGCTTTGAACTAGTTGTAACATCTTACTGGTCCTCTCATTATTTAGTGGGTTTAAATAAAATTTTTGTCATGTGTTCATTTTATATTTGTATAAGTCATGATTTTACTTTGTAAAAACATGTGTCCTTGAACACTAAGCCTCTGTTTTCTCAACACTATGATAAAAATCATAAAAATGTCCTCTTTATCCCATGAGAGTGAAGACACATGAAGTAACCCACACACAGCCCTGGGCACAGTGTTGGGTCCATTGTAAGTGCTCGGATGGTACAGAATCTGCCTGCAATGCAAGAGACCCAGGTTCAATCTCTGGGTTGGGATGATCCCCTGGAGAAGCAAATGGCTACACACTCCAATCTTCTTGCCTGGAGAATTCCATGGACAGAGAAGCCTGGCAAGCTACAGTCCATGAGGGTCCATGACTGAGCGACTAACATTTTCAGTTTTTTCACTTCACAAGTACTCAATTAGCGTTGCTAGACAAGACTATTAAGCTGTCAAAATTGAGGAGTAATTAATCCACTGAATGTTCTCAATTTTAAGCTGTTCTCCAAAAAAAATTTTTTTAATATTTATCACCTATTATCCTTCTCTACTAGTGAGCACTCACAGATCAAATCAATGAATAAATAAGTAAGCAGAAAATAAACATTAATTTGAAAAGAGGAATAGGATTATGATTCATTTGAGAGCTTGGACTTGGGGAGAATTTTGGGGGCTTTGTTTATTTTTTTATGGATACACATATATGTCCTTGGTTGTAATCTTATATTACTTATATCGACCACCTATTCCACTAAGTTATTGCTAATGCATAGGATGAATGTGATTAATATTTCATGGTGTCCTCCATAGAATACAGTGACTTCCAAATGTTCTGCAGTGTTCTGGACAACTTTGACAAGCACTATCCAGGGGCTTCATTAGAAGTAAGAAACAGTGAGCCAGGACCCCTCTCCCGATAGAGTTATAAGAACATGATCAAGTCACTTCAGTTCATCTGGGACTAAGGGTTCTTTAGAATTGGGACAACTTGTAGAAAAACAGAAAAGTAGAAAGAACAGCAGTTAGCATTCACACAGCTCTTAAGTTGTCTGTTGATTCATTTAGCCATGAATATTCTACATCCTCAAGAAGCTCCCAGTCCAGTGGGAACGTGGGACAGTTTTTAAGAAAGCTTTCCAAACAACAGAGCCTATGATGAGCTCCAGTAGGGGTGAGCAGAGGAGCCCACACTCTGTGATAACTCTCGAAGGATAAGCTGAGTTTAAGAGGATTGATACTCCAAGCAGGGGAAAGGCGAGTACAAAAACCAGAAGGTGTGAAAAAGCCCACCAACAGGAAAGAGCAAAGGCATCAGTGTGACTTGAAATGTTGGTGAACATGACATAGGGCTCAAAAGGCAGCCCAGGACCACATCAGTGATGACCGACCACGAGCCCTGTGACCTCCTAAAGAAGGTAACCCAGTCTCTAGTTAAAAGTGAAGGAAAGTTAAGACTAGCGAAGTTCAAGGTTCCAGGACCGTATGTTTTATAATCACTAGAGCTGGGTTTTTTGAAACCTATCATTTTTGGCCACCTGATGTGAAGAGCTGACTCATTGGAAAAGACCTTAATGCTGGGAAAGACTGAAGGCAAAAGGAGAAGAGGGTGGCAGAGGATGAGATGGCTAGATAGCATCACTAACTCAATGAACATGAATCTGAGCAAACTCCGGGAGATAGGACAAGACGGGGAAGCCTTGAGTGCTGCAGTCCACGGGATCGCAAAGAGTCAGACATAACTTAGCAACTGAACAGCAACTGCGAACTTTTCTCAATAAACAGTAAAGACCAATAACCCTAGAGAAAGAGAAAAGAAAACTGAAAGGCTAACTGTAGACAAACTTTAAGAATACATCTCAGCCCTAGAGAAAGGCGCTCCCATCTATGGTAAAAAAAAAAAAAAAGGAACTGTTGTCTGGCCAGACCCAGATGCCCAAGGCCCCTTCTAGCTGTTGTTTAGCATGGCCTAGGTTACCAGATGAAAGTCTCTGTGGAAGCACCTTGCTGTTTCTTACCCAGCTGTCTTTTGTTTCCCCCAAACTGCTCTTTGCCAGGGAAGCGGCAGCCACTGGCACTTTCCCTCCAGCCCTGTCTGCCCCACACTGAACCACCTCTGCATTACCAGGCAGACAAAGGGGCTGGTACCAAAGAGACACCCCAGAGGCTGGTTGGCCTGTGGTCTTCCTGAACCCTGAGTGCATCACGGACTCAAGGCCTCCTTGCGAGACTTTCAGAGGATTTTCTTGGTGAATCTTTCCATTCCGTGGCCATTGGGGAACATCTCCTTAGCAAGGTCAAGATCACCAAGAGATAGCCATGAGTACACACGCTGTTCCCTGCCAGTGATGGCCAGCACCTGGGCAGAGCTGCACACCAAAGGCAGCTGAAGCCATGTGAACTGTATTACAGCCCTCGGACACATTCCTCCCAGCTGCAGAATAAGTACAAATAAAGGCTGCCTTCTCTCAGCCTTCATCCTCTCTCCCCCATCACCATCTGTGAGAGGTCAGTCTGCAGACTGCCAGACCAGAAACACTGCTCTCCTTGGTCAAACGCCAGGCAGGCTCCTCGCCATTTTCCTCCCAACTGGACTTGGACTATTGGACTTTGTGTCTGATTTTGCATTGCCCAGTTTTAGCAAGAATCGTATTAAACTGTTTTAATCAGAATCCCCTATCCGCAATATCCTAACATTCTAGATATCTGATCAAATTCCAAATCTGATCAAGTGCCAAAGAATGTTCAAACTATCACACAACTGCACTCATCTCACACGCTAGTAAAGTAATGCTCAAAATTCTCCAAGCCAGGCTTCAACAATACATGAACCGTGAACTTCCAGATGTTCAAGCTAGATTTAGAAAAGGCAGAGGAACCAGAGATCAAATTGCCAACATCCACTGGATCATTGAAAAAGCAAAGAGAGTCCAGAAAAACATCTACTTCTGCTTTATTGACTATGCCAAAGCCTTTGTGTGGATCACAATAAACTGTGGAAAATTCTTAAAGAGACGGGAATACCAGGCCACCTGACCTGCCTCTTAAGAAATCTGTATGCAGGTCAGGAAGCAACAGTTAGAACTGGACATGGAACAACAGACTGGTTCCAAATAGGAAAAGGAGTACATCAAGGCTGTATATTGTCACCCTGCTTATTTAACTTATATGCACAGTACATCATGAGAAATGCTGGGCTGGAAGAAGCACAAGCTGGAATCAAGATTGTCGGGAGAAATATCAATAACCTCAGATATGCAGATGACACCACCCTTATGGCAGAAAGTGAAGAAGAACTAAAGAGCCTCTTGATGAAGGTGAAAGAGGAGAGTGAAAAAGGTGGCTTAAAGCTCAATATTCAGAAAACTAAGATCATGGCATCTGGTCCCATCACTTCATGGGAAATAGATGGGGAAACAGTGGAAACAGTGTCAGACTTTATTTTTCTGGGCTCCAAAATCACTGCAGATGGTGACTGCAGCCATGAAATTAAAGGACGCCTGCTCCTTGGAAGAAAAGTTACAACCAACCTAGACAACATGTTAAAAAGCAGAGACATTACTTTGCCAACAAAGGTCCATCTAGTCAAAGCTATGGTTTTTCCAGTAGTGATGTATAGATGTGAGAGTTGGACTATAAAGAAAGCTGAGCACTGAAGAATAAATGCTTCTGAACTGTGGTGCTGGAGAAAACTCTTGAGAGTCCCTTGGACTGCAAGGAGATCCAACCAGTCCATCCTAAAGGAAATCAGTCCTGAATGTTCATTGGAAGAACTGATGCTGAAGCTGAAACTCCCAATGCTTTGGCCACCTGTTGTGAAGAACTGACTCACTGGAAAACACCCTGATGCTGGGAAAGATTGAAGGCGGGAGGAGAAGGGGCTGACAGAGGATGAGATAGTTGGATGGCATCACCAACTCAATGGACATGAGTTTGAGTAAGCTCTGGGAGTTGGTGATGGACAGGGAGGCCTGGCGTGCTGCAGTCCATGGGGTCGCAAAGATTTGGACACGACTGAGCGACTGAACTGAACTACCATTCCCCAGATGATATTTGGTCACCCTGGCCTGCCTTTGGCAAGAACATCCTCTTATCCTTGATGTTCCCTCTTAGTAATTTTCCATCTACTGATCCTCGCCCCACCACCCAGCAGCCTGCTCTTTGACTATCAATTCCCTCCTATCCATGTTGTATTCATAACTGAGATCAGTTTTCCTTTATAGCAATAGTTGCTGAACAGAATCTGTTTTTACCACTTTAACTACTGTCCAGCTCTACTTTTACTTTGATGAGGTTGACAGGAACATGAGCACCAAGAGTCAACTGCAGCATTCAAGGCATGCCCCCGACTTCCCAATATACCGGCTGATACCCATATGCTGATGATGAGCCTCTTCTTATTTCCCTCAGCCACTCCCCCTCGAGCACAAGTTGGAAATTCAGATCAATCCTGCAGTGTATTTCCTAGAAACACCAGCTTGTATTTGAAAAAAAAGAACCAGGACTTTGACCTTTGTAATATGTGATATCTAAAGCCAAGACCTTACCTAATCATGGACATATAACTTTAGTGCATTTGGGAAACAATGTTGGGTAGGGGAAGCTGAGAAGCTTACAGAAATCTCCTATTAAGGAAAGCATGTTTTATTGCGATCTCCACTTGTCCTGGATTGTCCAGGATAGTCTCCTTTTAAACAGGTGGATTGATGTACCCTGATGTGCGGGTTAGAAGTGGTTGCACAAAGTCTATCAGCAGAAAGGCTGATGGTAACCTGGGAGAAGTCGAGTAAAAGGGAATCACCCAACTTGGAGAACAGGAGAGATGAAAACTCATTCTTTACCAAGAGAGCCATCACATTGAAACACTATGTAACCAAAGAAAAACTTATTAAACTTTACTTACAACCTATCAGTTATTACTTGCTTTGCTTCTAATATACCAAAAACAATGAATTTCTGCCTTTGTTTTTTAAGGTGAGAATTTTAATTACCAGGAAATTTTTATTTGCACAGCAGAAACAAAAAAACAGAAATTCTTCCCAAAGGGGCAAAAGTTAGTTTACACTGTTTTTAATGAGTAATTCTGTGGACTTTTTCATCATAATAGGAATATTTGTGTCAACTTTTTAAAAATGCACAATGTGAAAGTTGTAAGTTAAGTTTTATTTGGGGCAAAATGAGGACTGTGGCCTGGGAGACAGCACCTCAGATAGCTCTGAGAAACTGCTCCAAAGAGGCAGGGTGAAAGGTCAGTATATATGTGATTTATGGAGAAGGCAATGGCACCCCACTCCAGTCCTGTTGCCTGGGAAATCCCATGGACGGAGGAGCCTGATGGGCTGCAGTCCATGGGGTTGCAAAGAGTCGGACACGACTGAGTGACTTCACTTTCACTTTTCACTTTCATGCATTGGAGAAGGAAATGGCAACCCACTCCAGTGTTCTTGCCTGGAGAATCCCAGGGACGGGGGAGCCTGGTGGGCTGCCGTCTATGGGGTCACACAGAGTCAGACATGACTAAAGCAACTTAGCAGCAGCAGCAGCACGTGATTTATGGTTAAGGGGGAGTACATGCAATCAAATGCATATTTTTCCAGGTTTGTACTAGTCTTGTGAAGCCTTCACTAGTCACAAGGAACAGTGTCACTATGAAGGATTTTCACGTTTTTCTAGATATGAGGAGATATAAGGGCTTATAAAATCAGCTCCTGAGGATATCTAACTATCTGAAGACCTATTCTGCCAGTTTTCCCAGAGCAAGGAGTGCCTCATTTCTGCTCCACCCTGAGCCTCTTCAGGGGGTAGTGAAGGTCAGCAGCAGCAACACATGATTTAATCCTTGTAGAGGTGGATGGTGGGCTTCCTAGGTGGTGCTAGTGGCAAAGAACACTCCTGCCAATGCGGGAGACATAAGAGATGCAGGTTGAATCTCTGGGTCAGGAAGATCCCCTGGAGGAGGGCATGGCAACCCACTCCAGTGTTCTTGCCTGGAGAATGCCATGGACAGAAGAGCCTGGCAGGCTACAGTCCATAGGCTTGCAAAGAGTTGGACACAACTGAAGCAATTTAGCATGCATGTACAGACGCAGAGGTGGATGGCAAGTGCCAGGGCAAGTGTCAATTTGTGGTTGACACTTGTGAATGTCAGCAAACTAGGAACCATTAGAAATCATAAAGAAGATGATAAATATCCATCATTCTACCATCCAGACATGAACAGCTGGATGTCCATCCTTCCACACTTTTCTACTCATATACATCCTTTAACGTAAAAAAAATGAGAAAGAACTAAATATAACATTGTATAATCTTTTTATTTTCTTTAGTTTTTGTGGGTATCTTTCCATATCAGCAAATATAAATCTACATGATCATTTTTAATGACTCTATGGGGCCAGCATTTTTTTTTCATCCTTTATGGAGAGAGATTAGGATGTTTCCAATCATGCTGTTTTATAAATATTCCTGGGACAAACAGCCTCGTGCAGAAGCCTTTTCTCAGTTACCTAATTATACTCTTAGGGGAAAAAAAAAATCCCTAGAATTGGAATTGCTGAATCGGGCATTTGCTCTTTCTCTAAGGCTGTTGATCCTTCTTGCCAAAAAGCTCTCTGGAAAACCTTCCCACTTTGCCTCCCCCAGCAATTTAAGAAAACACCCGTTTTCCACACCCTCACTTACTCCAGGTTTCATAAAATATTTCAACCTTCAGTGTGCACGTTTTCAGGAAAGCACATCACACTCCTGCTTTGTCTTGACCCCGGCCTGACTGGTCAGAAGCCCTGGGACAGGGGCGAAATGGCCAGATAGAGCCAGCCTCCCCGGGCACACCACCCGGAGCATCTCTCCCCAGCCCTTCTCTTTCAAGACAGAAAATGAAAAGCCCCTGAGGTGCCAGCTGGAGGTCGGGGAACTGGGGGCAAGAAGGGACCAAGGGTGTTCCAGGACGCCTCCTTCACACCCCTAGGTGGGAAGCATCGGACTCCCCGCCCCTCCCCCACCTCCTCCATCCCAAAGAAAATCTGCGGATGAGAGACGCCCAGGAAAGGGGAAAGCAAACACTAGGGCAGAAAGGACCAGCTTGAACCTGCAGGTTAGAAGGGCAGTCCGTTCCCACCAGGGACCCCCCTTTCAGCTGCAAACTGCTGCATTTGACATTTCAATGCAACCCGGGGGAGGGAAGCAGAGAGAGTGGAGAGGGGAGAGGGGCAGGCTGGAGACCTGAATAGGGGCGGGGAGACAAAAAAATCTGCATCTCTTTAATTCCGCCACTTGTTCTTTCTGCCTTTCTTCCCCCCCTCGCCAGAATGTGACAGTCAGAGCCAAAGGGGCTTCTCTCCCTCTCTTTCTCTCTTTGACATTTAAAAACAATATACACTTGGGAGCATTGTAAATCGGGGAGGGGTGGGAGGAGAAGAGAAGAGGAAGATTGTTTCCGCAAGAATTGAACCTCAGGAAAGCTGCTTTCATCCTCCTTGTGACTTGTCCCAGCAGCCGGATTCCTTTTCATTGCTTTGGAGGGAAAACTGAAAAGACTTGGATTTTGCAAACAAAAAAGTAAATTCTGACCCTATCTAGTGAATGTGCTCTCTGGTGGGGGAGTTGCTTATTCCTTGGAAAGAATCTTAGATCATTAAAGAACGGTATTCTCACAAAGCTAACCTCGGAGATCAATAGCATCAGTACTTCAGAGTGGGGTTTAAGATTAAGTTGGGGTCCCAGCCAGGCTTGCCTCTCCTTACCTGTCCCTGAAGATGAACCAACTCCCTATCCTCCAGCCAAGGAATTGTTCCTAGGAATCTAGACCCTGGGCTCCAGCCTTGGCCTCAGGGAACAGCCCCAGATTTGAACAGAACACACTGTTCTATCCAGAATACAAGAATAATCAAGAACAACACAAGAATAATAATTATAATAATTAACACAAGAATAATCAAGCTTGTCTCTTCTGTCTCTGCTCTCTCCAATTTGCAGATGAGAAAACTTGAGGTCCCAGAAGATTGTGTGTGTGTGTGAGTGTTCTTAGTCACTCATTCATGTCCAACTCTTTGTGACCCATAGACTGTAGCCCGCCAGGCTCCTCTGTCCATGGGGTTCTGCAGGCAAGAATACTGGGAATGGGTAGGCATTCCCTTCTCCAGGGGATCTCCCAGGGATCAAACCCAGGCCTCCGGCATTGCAGACAGATTCTTTACCATCTGAGCCACGAGGGAAGATTGAGGATGGTAAACTCAAAGAGCTAGGGGACACAGGCCAGAACTCCAGTCCCTTCTCTTCTAGGGCAAGGAGAATCTCACCTCCCTGCCACCTCCACGTGTGTAGAGAGGGAGTTGTGCTTCCCTCATGGTCTAGTGGTTAAGACTCCACCTGCTACTGCAAGGGACACAGCTCCCATCCCTGCTTCAGGAGGAGCCCACGTACCTCGGAGCAACTAAACCAGTACACCACAGCTTCTAAAACCCCTGCGCCCTACAGCCTGTGCTCTGCAGTGAAAGAAGCCCCCGCAATGAGAAGCCTGGGCCACCGCAATGAAGAGAAGCCCCCACCACACTGCAGCTAGTCCACGTGCAGCACTGAAGAGCCCGCGCGGCCAAAAATAAATAAATCAGTCTTTTTTTTAAAAAAAGAGAGGAGAGATGGAGTTCCGTGCCTAAGTCAGAGTCACCAGCGACAGTGGCTTTCTCTACCTAAGACGGAAAAATAACAGCAAGAAAATCAAGTCAGGTGTTCCCTTGGCAGAGGAATATCACTCCCCCTGGAGAAGGAAATGGGCAAGCTTGAAATTGAGGGAGAAGGACCACGTTTTCATTTTGAAGCCCTCAGAGACTTCAGTTCGGCTGCCGAGCCACCAGACACCTTGAAGACGTTCAGCTGGGGAACAAGGAGCCAGGACCATCAGGAATCCCAGGCCTGAAGCAAAGGCGCACAGGTGTGATGGAGAAGGTGGCCTCTGTCCAGTTATGCCCGGACCCTCAGAGGCAGCGCCGTCTTCGACCACTGGGAGCCTCCCTAACGAGGACAGGACCAGGCTGTCTTGGCCAAAGGCACAGTAGAAAGTTTCTCGAGTCTGTCAAAGGGGAATGCAAGTCCATCACCCTGCATGTTGAAAAAGATGTGACCGCCCCCCATTCGGTATCCCAAGCTAGTGAAGTGAGACGTATGGATTTTGTAAGTCTAGACCCGGATCACAGCTTTTTAAATCCCTTTAGCCTCTATGTAGAACCAGGAAGAACTAGACTGAATTAAAAATAATCTTTTCTACAGTAGAAACTATTATGTAATGGAATAGACCTTTTTTAAAAAATTAACTTTTAATTTTAGAATGGTTTGGGATTTTTTTTTTGTCAGTGGTAGTACAGAGTTCCCATGTACCCCTTACCCAGTTTCCTCTATTATTAACATCTTGTTACAATGGTGTAATGAACCAATATCAATACATAGTTAACTAAAGTACATAACTTTATTCAGATGTCCTCGTGTGCATGCTAAATCGCTTCAGTTGTACCTGATTCTTTGCGACCCTATGGACTGCAGCCCACCAGGCTCCTCTGGCCATGGGATTCTCCAGGCAAGAACACTGGAGGGGGTTGCCATGCCCTCCTCCAGGGGATCTTCCCAACCCAGGGATCGAACTCACGTCTCTTATGTCTCCAGCATTGGCAGGTGGGTTCTTTACCCCGAGTGCCACCTGGGAAGCCTGATAGAGTATAACAGCAGTCCTGGAATTGTGTTCCGCACAGCCATAGAGTTCCCGGGAGAACTGGAAGGATGTCTGCAGAAGGGAGGCAGTAAGTAGGGGTCCAGCCTCTGGTTTCACCCCACCAGGTGGGCCCGCTATCATCAGTTCTTATTCTGAGTGTCCTTAAAACATGGGCTTCCCTGGTGGCTCAGGAGACCTGGGTTCAATTCCTGGGTTGGGAAGATTCCCCTGGAGGAGGGAATGGCTGCCCACTCCAGTATTCTGGCCTGGAGAATTACAAGGACTGTATAGTCTATAGGGTCACAAAGAGTCGGACACGACTGACTGACTTTCACTCACTCACTCATCCATACAACATAGATTTGGGGGAAAATCATTTTACTTATACAAATAAGGTTGAAACACTCTGAAAGAGAAGATGTTTTACCTTGACTTGCCTTGGTTGACTGTGACCTACCCCCTAACTTGTGACAGCCTTATTCCAAGGTTACAAATGACTCAATTAGATTTTATTTTTAAAAAAGGAAAAAATATTCTGTGGAAAAAACATTTTACCCTCCTTCTTTTCCCTAAGGAAAATTCTAGGTCAAAGAGAAGATGGTCCTCAGGTATGAAGCCACAAGACCAGCTGAATCACCAAGCAGAAGTGAGCTGGCTTTCTAACTCATCCTTAGCTGTGTCGCCTCCTGTCCTTACTGAATCAGGTGATGGCAATGGCCTGAAGTCCTGCATGTAAAAGAGGTAAGAACGCCGCCTCTCCCCCTTACTCTGTGTGTTTGAGGTGCCCCTGGTCACCAGGCAACAGTAATCCTCCCAATTACCAGGCAACACGATTTTCCAAAGTGCTGGATTTAAGAGGATGCAACCCCAGAAGGCAGCTCAGTGCTTTCCTGAGAACGACCTCTCCCTTCTCCTTCTAAAAGAAGATTGGATATTGCTCCCAATTAGGAGTGATGGGTCCCACTTTGCCTGTCTACAGAGAAATAACCCTTTCCACATTCATGTCTTTTCATTGATGATCTGGGGAGAGATCAGCTAAGTATACTAGAACACAGCTGTCTTTATGGGGAGAGAATCAGCATGGTTTCCACAGCATGGAAAGAGCTGTGCCTGGCAGACAGATTGAAGTTTGAATGCCAGCTTACTGATTGTGTGAACGTGAGCAAGTGACTTGACTCCTGAGCCCTGGTTTCTGGGTGTCGAACGACAGCGGTGATGCCCACTTCCCCGAGCAGTGGAGGAGTGACGTGCCCACGGAGCCTGGCCTTAATGGGCCCTAAGTACATGACAGCTACAGATATGTTTAAAGTTTGGGCAAGTTCTTTCTAGGGGTATCATTCTACAGAAACTGCTTCTTCTTTGTAAAAATTCCAAAGCACCATTCAAGGAGACAGCTGGTAGTACCACCCTATGGTGAAAAGTGGGTCATAGAATACAGGCTGACCTCAGAGATACTGAGGGTCTTGTTCCGAACCACTGCAGTAAAGCAAATGTCATGATAAAGTTGAGCCACATGGATTTTTTGCATATAAAAGTTATGTTTACTCTATAGTTTATTAAGTGTGTGATAGCATTATGTCTAAAAGAATAATGGATATATCTTAGTTTTCAAATACTTTATTGCTGTGTGTGCGAAGTCACTTCAGTTGTGTCTGACTCTTTGGGACCCTAAGGGACGGTAGCCCGCCAGGCCTCTGTCCATGGGGTTTTCCAGGCAAGAATACTGGGTCGGGTTCCCCTGCCCTCCTCCAGGGGATCTTCCTGACCCAAGGACTGAACCCACATCTCTTACATCTCTAGAATTGACAAGCAGGTTCTTTCCCACTAGCGCTGCTGCTGCTGCTGCTGCTAAGTCGCATCAGTCATGTCCGACTCTGTGCGACCCCATAGACGGCAGCCTGCCAGGCTCTCCCGTCCCTGGGGGACTAATATATGACAAATCAATTACAATAGTAACATCAAAAATCATTGATCACAGATCACCATAAGAAATACAGTAATACTGAAAAAATTTGAAATATTCCAAGAATTACAAAAATGTTACACAGAGACATAAAGCAAACAAATGCTGTTGGGAAAATTGGTGCCCATAGACTTGCTCCATACAAGGTTGCCACAAACCTTCACTTTGTAAAAAGAAAGAAAAAAATGCAATATCTTGGAAACACAATAAAATGTACACCTGTAATGTCTTCCATTAGGGACTATTTTCTTAAAAACTAATGACCCACAGAGAGAGGACTGGGAAGAACTTAGCAGGAAGAGGATGCATCTTTAAAGAGAGCCCTTACAGGCTTCCCAGTGGCATTAGCGGTGAGGATCCTGTCCGCCAGTGCAGGAGAAGTAAGAGATGCGGGTTCGATCCCTGGGTCAGGAAGAATCCTCTGGACAGAGGAGCCTGGCAGGCTTCAGTCAGGGGTCGCGAAGAGTTGGACACAACTAAAGCGACTTAGCACGCACACAGCATTTACAGAGTATTCAAACAACAAGCCAGACAGCTCTAAGCCCTTAACATCCAGGAACTCACTTAATCCTCCCAACGACTGCACTCAACTGAGACTATTATTACTATTACGTCTTTTCATGTAATAATTTGGGAAGTAATTAGTAATAATAGTTTGGGAACCTGATCCTCACAGTGGTTAAGTAATTTGCCCTAACCCAGCTAGTTAGCAGTGGGGCTCAATTCAACCCAGACCTTCTGATTTCAGAGTCCATTCTCGGAATCACTACTCTCTGCAGAGCTTGTGGGAAAGTCATCTCCCTGGGCACATGGACGTGCTCCTTCAGGAAGAAGAACTGTGTGGACCAGACCTGACTTGTAACAAGAAGAGACTGGGGTTGGTTTGAGCAGAAAAGAAACTTCTTAAACAAATCTGAAACCGAAAGCATTTTCAAAAGCATCAAATACACAAAATGGCTGGGAAAGGGAGTGATTCATTAAAGAAATGGAAAGACACAAGATATTTTTAAGAATTGTAGAATGTCAAATAAGAACTAGATATTAGATGATATTAAAGAATTGTTTTTAATTTTCTGAAGCGTGACAAGGGAATTATGGACACAGAGAAGGTGCTTCTTCTTAGGCATCAGGCTGAAGTATTAGGTTGGTGCAAACATAATCGCGGTTTCAGACCGTGAATTTTAAATCATTATAACCAGGCTCAAACACATCTTTATTATTAATATATTCTATTTCATACATATGTTAAAGCAGTTAGCTCTACCCCAGAAACTAATATCACACTGTAAATCAGTTATACTTCAATTAAAAGATAAATAAATGAAAAAAAAAAACCTTATATGCATTAAGCTCTTACTATGGACCAGAGGCATTCTGAGCAATATTTAATCTCTTTCTCATACCACCACCTATGAGATGGCTACTAATTTTACCATTCTCTACAAGAGAAACTACTTCCAGAGAGACTGGGGTAGAAATGGGAGTGGCACCACTCACGCTTACCCCTAACAACCACTAACAAATTTTTTGCTTCCTGTTCCCACAACTCTATCCTCTGCTGGTCTAGAGGTCTCAGTTCCAGGGAAAGGAACGCTTTCACCAGGAGACACAATAATTGCTCCATTGAATTGGAAGTTAAGACAGCCACCCAACCATGTTGTATTCCTCATGCCTCTGAATCAATAGGCAAAAGAAGGAGTTCCAGTGTTGGCTCATTTAATTGATCCTAGCTATGCAATCCGGAGAAGGCAATGGCACCCCACTCCAGTACTCTCGCCTGGAAAATCCCATGGACGGAGGAGCCTGGTGGGCTGCAATCCATGGAGTCCCTGAGTCGTACACGACTTTACTTTCACTTTTCACTTTCATGCATTGGAGAAGGAAATGGCAACCCACTCCAGTGTTCTTGCTTGGAGAATCCCACGGATGGGGGAGCCTGGTGGGCTGCCGTCTATGGGGTCACACAGAGTCGGATACGACTGAAGCGACTTAGCAGCAGCAGCAGCAGCAGCTATGCAATCATTGAGGTAAGGAAGAATCTGGAGGATAGGAGATCCCTTAGGGCACTTGTTAGAAAGACTATGCCCTGTGATTAAGGTCAATGAAAAACTACACCAAATCTAAGACCAGACCCTTCACAAATGAAGGTTTAGGTCACCCTACCAGGTAAAGAATCCTGACTAACTGTAGAGCTTGTTGAGGGCAAAGGGAATACAGAATGGATAGTAGAAGATAGTTACAAATATCAGCTGAGTTGTGTCCAACTCTGTAACACCATTGACCATAGCCCACCAGGGCCCTCTGTCCATGCGGCTTCTCCAGGCAAGAATACTGGAGTGGGTTGCCATGCCCTCCTCCAGGGGATCTTCCCAACTCAGGGACTGAACCCAGCTCTCCCTCACTGCAGGTGGATTTTTTTACCTTCTGAGCCACCAGGGAAGCCCATAAATATCAACTACAACCACACAACCTGTAATGGTAGCTAGAACTGGAATTGTCATGAATATTTCCTCCTTATTTTGTCACAAATACATTTGTGTGTCTATACTAACATCTGAAGATATTAAGCAAAATCTACTTTCCTATCTTTTCCCCATATCATGCAACATAAGATGTATTGACTTTGTATTAGTATTTTTTTTAAGGATCATTGATCTTACATCATAGTATTCAAAGTACAGAATATCTGAAGAGTAAACATCACTCAAGGACTTTACTTCCTCTTCGGGGAAAGGAATTAGTGTATTTTCAGTTGCACTAGGATAGTTGTGTGATGTTGGTACAAGTGTGACCTCATTATTGCCTTTATTTGGAGATTAAATATGGTTTAGGAAATGCGTATAACTGCCAGGTTGACAAGGGGTGGATTTGTGATGGTTCTTTTCATGTATTAGCTTGACTGGGCTAAGAGATGACCCTGATAGCTTATTTCTGGGTGTGTCTATGGGAGTGTTTCAGGAGGAGATTACTATTTGAATTAGTAGACTGAGTAAAAATGACCCACCCTCAGTACTGTGGGCAGACCCATCCAATCCTTTGAGGTTACAGCATGGTGGAGGAAGGGGGCCTCTTTCTCTCTCCATCTCTCTCTCTTTCTCATAGAGCTTCAGTGTCCATCTTCTCCTGTCCTGGAATATTAAAGCTCCTGGTCCTCGGGTCTACCATTGTCTTTCTTGAGTCTCCAGCCTACAGGTGGCAGATCATGGGCCTTCTCGGCCTCCATAACCAAGACATTCAATCCCTATGATAAATCTCTTCATACGTAGACATACAGAGATGTATCTAATTGGTTTGGTTTCCCTGGAGAACCCTGACTAATAGGGCCAGAAGCTTTTTTTTTCCTTATACCACCACTTAAAAAGTGAGAACTAATTTTATGCCCTTTGTATAAGTGAGAAAATCTCAGAGAAGTTGAAGACCTTGCCCGTGCCATATGATTAGCAAGCTGAAGTGCAGGGAGTCAGGTTGGTCTGAGTCCAAAGCCCATGCTTATTCCAATCCAGGTCGCCACTACCAGGGCAAGGCCTTAATGAAGTACAGCACTGCTAGGGTCAGTGCCAGCCGCCTGAAAGGTCCTGGAGGCCCTCAGGCTCTCGTACCCCCCTGCCACTCTTCAAGATCTTCTCCTGCAAGTTCCTCCAACTTGATAAATTCCTGGCCCCAAACCCGTATGACAGAGTGAGTTGTCAGAAGCCTTTCAGCTGTTTGGGAAGTCCCAACTACACAGAGAATTATCTCAGGGTTTTTTTGTAAGCTCAATGGACACTCCAAAACTAATTACCCCTCTACCAAAGGGTGAGATCTTAATGGCATTTTGATTTATTTCCTTCTTGTCTTTTTTTCATTTTGACACTTTTATTCCAAAATTGGAATATCACTTTTGGTGTCCTAGAATTTTCTCTCTTGTTTTTTATAGCAAATTCCTTCTACCTTTAAGACTCTCATGGCTTCCCTGGTGGCTCAGTGGTAAAGAATCTGCCTGCGAGTGCAGAAGGCACGGGTTCGATCCCTGATCCAGGAAGATCCCACATACCATGGAGCCACTAAGCCCAACTAAGCTCATGGCCCACAACTGCTGAGCCTGCGCACTAGAGCCTGGGAACCGCAACTACGGAGCCCATGTGCTGCAGCTACTGAAGCCCGTGCGCCCTAGAGCCGGTGCTCCGCAGCAAGAGAAGCCACCACAAAGAGAAGCCAGCGCCCCACAACCAGGAGTAGCCTCCCCCAGCTCACCCCAGAGAAAAGCTCACACAGCCAGACCCAGTACAGCCAAAATTTAAATAAATAAATAAACCTTTATCTTTGGGGGGGAAAATGGCCCACAGCAAAAAATCTTAAAAAAAAAAAAAAAAAAGACTCTAGTGAAGCGAACTGAAACAGATTGATCATTTTTTATTTTTCCCCAGAAAAAGAAGAAAGAAAATCGGGTTGTGTGCCTTTTCCAGCCCCTCCCACCCTCCTCCTGCTGCCAGATGACCTTCCCAAACCCCACCTCCGCAAGTGACCTCCCCTGCTTGACGCCCTTCAAGGAGCCCTCGTGGAGCCGCAGGTGGGTCAAGAGGCCCGTCTGGAAGGCGTTCATCTGGTGGGCAAAGGTCTTTCAGCAGGAACGCTGCACCGGGCGCTGTGTGCTCCTAGACAGGTCGCATCATTTTCTGCCCTTTTTCTTCCTTTGCCTCTGTGGCCCCCTCTGCTCTCCTTTGCCTTCCTCGCCCCTGCTGCTGCTCCAGACTTGTGCCAGGTCTCACTCTTCTCCTTAAACCGGAGTCTGGGAGAGACGCCCCTTCCTGAACAGGGCTGGTCCTGATCAGGTGTCAATCCTGAAGCTCCTTGTGCCAGGATTGGGCCAGAGCCGACGGTCCATCCGTGCTTCTCTGAGTGAGTCCGCGTTCCAAAGCTGATTAGTGGGGAGACATTGGGCAAGGTATTTCTTTACCCTCTTGAAGTCTCAACTGTCTCATTTTAAACTGGAGGTGACAAACCATCACAACGCTGTGAAGCAATTTTCCTCCAATTAAAAAATAAATCTAAAAATTAAGATAAACTAGAGATGATAACAGCTCCTCAACAGATGGTCTAAGTAAGGACAAAACAAGGTGATGTAGATGAGATATTTCCAGGCCTGGCCCATCCTGGCCCAATGCAGCTTGTTTACTTGAAAAGTCCTGTCCGACTCTGTGACCTCATGGACTGCAGCTGCCAGGCTCCTCTGTCCATGGGATTCTCCAGGTAAGAATACCGTTGCCTTTTCCTTCTCCGGGGATCTTTCCAACACAGAGATCGAACCCACATCTCCTGCGTCTCCTGCACTGCAGGTGGACTCCTTGCCACTGAGCCACCACGATACAGCTTAGTGATTCTCAGTAGCTATTCCCTTGTCTCGCTAAGGGGCTCAGAAATGGACCATGTGAGCTAGGGAAGAAGGAATAAAAAGGCTCAAGTGGCTAACACTGAAGGGCTGGAATGTGCACAGCCCTGTCTAGGAGATAACGGGTCAGAATGTCCAGCCAAGCACCCAGTACAGCAGGAAAACGCTCTCAGCCAGCCCAGAGGGAAAGCAAGGCTGTTCCCAGGAGACCCCGCACTTAGACTCAAGGTTAAAACTTGATGCTATTTTAGCACTCCTCCTCCCCAAAGGCATCAGGGAGGAGCAGGGTCTATGACACCCTCTCCCAGCTCAGCTTGCAGCCCCATTGGCTCTAGCCCTGCACTACCCACCTGCACTGCCCGCCCCCCCAACCCCCACCCCCCGACAGCTGTCAGGCTCTCCAACTGGACAGGAGGTCAGAACCCACAAGAAGCAGGATGGTTAAAGGAAGGAGGCGCCGGAAGTGTGGAAGGTGAAGCAACTGGGCAGAGAGCAGCTAAGGCCAGCATAGGTATGTCCCAACCTGGGGACATGCTCACCTGTTCCAGAAGGTTCTTTCATTGTAGCTCTGAGAAGGAAAGCAACAAGAAAATATTCATACCCAGTGGCTCCAGAAGTGAGAGAAAGAGCATATTTTTGCAAATTTGAAGCTGCTCTGGTCATCCCCCAATGACACAGGTCAAATTCCCACTATTTATGCCACTTTTAGGTCAAAGCATGGCCACCACCAAACCCCCTTGATAAGTCTATATGCCCCTTAAAGGGGACACAGTGACTAATAACTGCTCAACAAAACAGACTTTTTTTTACTTGTTTTGAATTGATAAAAGGAGACTTCTTTTTGGAGAAAGTAGCTATAGACAGAAAAGACTAGCTGTGGGAATGAAGAATTTGGACAACGCCCAGGTCAGGGTGCCTTGAAGTCTCCAAAATGGTCCTGAGTTAATAGCTGAGCCAGGAAATGTTGAAAAGTGTGTCTTCAGGGAAGCCTTAGATGTTCAACACCAAGGACTGGAATAAAGCCCCAAAAGAAACCCATCTAGCAAATCCCTTCCCCAGTTGGCAGACGCACCTATCTGCCCAGCCTCCATCCCCTCTGTGAAACTGATAGGGTCAGAGGTCATGCTGGCGGAAGACTTTAATTGAAGCTGAGTCACATTAATTACATCACTGTGCTATCCAAACTTAATTCCCCTGAAGTGACGTCATAAAACCAGGGCATTACAAAGGATTAGGGACCAAAAGGAAGGTAGACGTGAATAAGGTTTCCATATGGCCGTGACTCATGTCTAACGGTTGTGTCCCAATGTGGGTGCTCATGACTCACCCCTGATACCAGCACCAGCTCCACGTGGCCTCCACACATGTGGGGCTCTGACCTGGCCTCCCTCTGCTGAGAAGCCTGAGGCCCCAGGTTTCGTCAGGAGTGAGGGAAGCCACAGACAGGATTCACCGGACCAAATGGGACCTCTCAAGGTCTGTGCTTATCCTGTAAGACTTCAAGACTCACCAAAGTTCAGTGTTGCCCCCAAAGCAGTGCCGCTTTGGGTGCTAACGTGCGTTATATGGAAAACAAAGGGTTTAGTGGCCAAATATATTTGGTAAAGGGATTGATCAATGGGTTTCCGCACTGCAAGGGGCCCTTAACCTGTTAGTCATCACTGAACGCTCGCAAAGGCAATAGGTTATGTAGCGTTTCTTGAAGTTTGCTGACCAGGGAACCCTTTGCATTTATGGATTTTTTTTTTTTCCTGGCTGCATTGCAAGCCATGTGGGATCTTTGTTCCCCAACAAAGGATCAAACCCTTCCCCCTGCTGTGGAAGCACAGAATCAACCACTGGCCTTCCAGGAAAGTCCCCAGGGAATCCTTTTTGAAGGAGAATTCGTTGGGTTAGTGCCCTGAAGAATACATCTCAAAAAAGCTTTTTTAGTTGTAGCCTTGCCTTTCACCATTTTCCCTTGTCACAAAGACAGAGATGCCTCTGGACATTTGTGTTTCTAACACAGGCCATCGATGTCCATCCAGACCATTGACAGATTCTGCAGCAGATTGCCCCTCATTCCCTCACACAGGTCAACATGCTTCGGCTTCCACTAGAGGACTGCTTGGAGAAGGCAATGGCACCCCAGTCCAGTACTCTTGCCTGGAAAATCCATGGACGAAGGAGCCCGGAAGGCTGCAGTCCATGGGGTCACTAAGAGTCGGACACGACTGAGCAACTTCACTTTCACTTTTCACTTTCATGCATTGGAGAAGGAAATGGCAACCCACTCCAGTGTTCTTGCCTGCAGAATCCCAGGGATGGGGCAGCCTGGTGAGCTGCCGTCTATAGGGTCGCACAGAGTCGGACACGACTGAAGCAACTTAGCTGCAGCAGCAGCAGAGGACTGCTAAGTCATACAGCATAGCACCACTGAGATGGACACCTGGGATTCTTGATTCTGATGTTACCATTGAGGAAAGTAAGGCTCACGGAGCAGAAGCAACCAGCTGGTGATGAGACAGCTAGAGAGAAGCAGAGCCAAGACTCGACCTCCTCTGAGCTGAGTCTCAGTCCATCTCAGTCCCAAAAATGGGAACTGCTTCTTGGGTATAAATAAATGCAGTTACTAGTTAATTACTCAATGAGTTACTACAGTTACTGAGTTACTACAGTTACTAAGTTACTACATTGAAGAGTGATTCTTAGATCGATGGGCTACTAGACAGGTCTAGCAACAAAGTAAGCAGTTACACTCAAGTGGCACCAAGAGTTAGGAGAGGACAGGTTATTCTTTTCAAAGTCTCCATAAACATCCTGGGCAACTGAGAACTTACTACATTATTATTTGATCTGTTGGAGGATCTTTTCCCTGTATCAGAGTTCTTAGTTGCAGACAACAGAACCCACTGTAGCCAGGTTAAGGCCAAAAAGTGGTTCATATTGGACAGTTTATGGTATCCTCAGAAGGAACAGAAACTGACTGCATGTGACACAAACATGGAAAAACAGAACCAGGAGAAACACCCAACCTCACTGTGGGTCTGTTCTAGAGAACCTCCACTGTCTCTACCCTGCACCACTTGACCCTTACAATGCTCTGCCTGATGTTAAAAGAATTCCAGAGACCCTAGAAGAACAGATACCTTGAGCACATGCTTATGAGTATATCTGCAGAAATTCAGCACCTCCCCTTGCTCACTCCAGCATCTGCATCTCAAGTAGATGCATCTTTGAGGCCAAGCTAAATCACATGTGAAGAGGGCATGGCAACCAACTCCAGTATTCTTGCCTAGAGAATCCCCATGGACAGAGGACCCTGTCAGGCTACAGTCCATGGGGTTCCAAAGAGTCAGACACGACTGAGCGACTAAGCACAGCACAGCACAGGTCACACGCATCACTCTGTATTATGGGCTAAATTGTGTCCCCCTTCCCAAAATTCATGTGTTAAAGCCTTAACTCCATATCATGACTACATTTGAAGATACTACATTTAAAGAGGTAATTAAAGCTAAATGAGGTCATAATCAGTTCAGTTCAGTTCAGTCACTCAGTCGTGTTTGACTCTTTGCAACACCATGAACCACAGCACACCAGGCCATCACCAACTCCCAGAGTTTACCCAAACTCATGTCTATTGAGTTGGTGATGGCATCCAACCATCTCATCCTCTGTCAACCCCTTCTCCCGCCTTCAATCTTTCCCAGCATCAGGGTCTTTTCCAATGAGTCAGTTCTTTGCATCTGTGACCAAAGTATTGGAGTTTCAGCTTCAGCATCAGTCCTTCCAATGAACACTCAAGACTGATCTCCTTTAGAATGGACTGGTTGAATCTCCTTGCAGTCCGAGGGACTCTCAAGAGTCTTCTCCAACACCACAGTTCAAAACCATCAATTCTTTGGTGCTCAGCTTTCTTTATGGTCCAACTCTCACATCCATACATGACTACTGGAAAAACCATAGCCTCAACTAGACGGACCTTTGTAGGCAAAGTAATGTCTCTGCTTTTGAATATGCTATCTAGGTTGGTCATAACTTTCCTTCCAAGGAGTAAGCGTCTTTTAGTTTCATGGCTGCAGTCACCATCTGCAGTAATTTTGGAGGTCATAATAGTGGGACCCTAATCCAACAAAGCTGATGTCCTTATAAGAAGAGACACCAGGGCCTTGTGAGGACATGGCTTGGAGGCGACCATCTGCAAGCCAAGGAGAGAGGCCTCAGGAGAATCCAAACATTCTGACCCTTCGATCTTGTTCCCCCAGCCTCCAGAACTGTAAACAAATCACTTTCTGCTGTTTCAGCCACCCAGTATGTGGTTTTGTTATGGCAGCCCTTACAACTAATATACCTGCATGCCAGGGAGCCTGGGAAATATAGTTCCCCACTTTTCAGGCCCAAGAAAACAGAGAGGAAAATAGAAGAGCCAATCATAGAGTCCACTACTTTATCTAAACAACAGACTCTCAACTGAGATCAGAAATGTATGAACAAGGGCCTCCCTGGTGGTCAGTGGTAAAGAATCCGCCTACAGGGCAGGAGACACGGTTCGATCCCTGGTCCAGGAAGATCCCACACACCTCAGAGCAGCTACAGCCCTTGAGTCACACCTATTGGGCCTGTGCTCTGCAACAGGAGAAGGCACCACAAGGAGAAGCCCATGTACCGCAACTAGAGAGCAGTCCCTTCTCGCTGCAGCCAGAGAAAAGCCCTCGCAGCAACGAAGACCCAGCACAGCCATAAATAAATAAGTAAACTTATTTTAAAAAGAAGTGTATGAATGGAACTATCTAGCAAACTCCCTCCCCAGTTGGTGAAGACACATGTTTGGACAAGCCCAGCCGCCACCCCCTCTGTGAAACTGATGCAATAGGGTGTCACGCTCTGGGCTTCTCCCAGATCCACCCAAACTTCCCTCCCATCACGATCCTGCCACCTCCCACCTGGACGGCGACCATCGCTGGGACTGCACCCAGCCAAGACTCCTGAGTACCCATGGGCTCAGCAAGGCCCTACGCGCATCTCCTCTCACCTACTGAACAGAACTCTGTTCCCTGCCACCCTTCACAGATAGAAATACCTCCCGTGAAGCAATTAAAATGCCAGGAGACCACACACAGACAGTGAAATAAAGCCTCGCACCCCGCAAAAAAATAAAGTATCAGTAGAAACAGAACATGAGAACCGAAGAAAAGAGAAATACAAGCAGTCCAGCCATTTGCTTCAGAGTTTTCTGGAAACCATGACATAATGGAAGTCAGATGTGATATGTAAATTTCATTAATGGAGAAGAAGAAAACTACAAACTTCTCAAAGGGAAACTCGTTTTTCTCCAGTTCTACGTTAAGAAATGGCTCCTCTAGGATTTCAAGCAGGGGCCATGCGAGGGCTCAGCAGGATCCCTCACTAAAGATGCAACAGCAGATTTCTCATGGGTGTCATCCCTCTGAGCCAAGGGTGTATAACTAAGAAGTAATTTAAAGAGCGCCATTCCCAACGGACTCACTTTTCTTAAATATGCATAAATTATGTGACTTCACTGCCCAGAAGCAGTGCTGTCTCTCTTTTCCCTCCCACTGCTAGGTGAGTATCTCTAGGCTCCCAGGCTTCCTCCATCCATGGAAACTCACTCTCCACCACTCCCTGACATGCCCTCTGTCTCCTCCCCACCTCTCACTAGAAAGTATTCACCTTTCCTTCTTGTAACTTACTGAAATCCTGAGGACTCTGCAAGGAGGGAAGCAGGATGAAAAGAAAGAAGAGAGTCACTTGGGGAAGGGGGCAGGGAGGAAGAGTAGGGAAGAAGGAGGAGAGGAGGCATCTCAAGAAGGGATGGAGGGCGGGAACACCAGGACACTCTATGCCAGGGACTTTGCCGGGCAGGCTCACAGGTAAGGCGCAGTCTAAGCGCCGTCACTTCCCACTTTGGGCAGGAGGATTTCCCGGCGCCTTCCGTTGCTGCAGGTTGCACAGTGGTAAAGAATCTGCCCGCCAGTGCAAGAGGCTCAGGAGACTCGGCTTCAATTCCTGGGGCGGGAAGATCCTTCCCGGAGAAGGAAAAGGCAACCTACCCCAATATGCTTGCCTGGGAAATCCCACGGACAACAGAGCCTGGCAAGCTACTGCCCGTGGGGCCGCAAGGAGTCAGACACAGCTGAACACACATATTTCCCTTGCCCTGAGTACCATGATCTTCCCCCAACATGCTCTCTGTCACCTTACGCTCTGGCAATACCGAGAATGGAGAACTTAACATTCCTCCAAGCATACCATGGCAACCTACCCAGTATCCATTCTCCCCTCATCCTTAATAACAGACCTTGGGATTTATTCAGGGTTGCAATGTGCTTAGCTCCTCCCTGGAATCCAGGTAGAGACTAAGAAGCCTCTTTCAAGAGGGCTGATTGAGATGGAAGGAATAAATTTTTTCCCATCCCCTCTTCTTTCTCTCTGCTTGGAACACAGACATCCTGCCTGGAGGCCCAGCAGCCATCTTGTGACCGTGAGGATAAAAGTCACGCCCAAGGATGGCCAAAGCAGAGAGTGAGAAGTCACCCCCACACCACTGCTGACCTGCCTGCTTTGGGACTTCTTCATGGAAGAGAAGTAACCCTTCATTTAATTTCAGCCACTCTGGTTTCCTCTTGTAGACACTAAACCACAGTCTGATACAACCGCTATGTCGTTTCATGCCTCGGAGACCTTGTATAACTGTTATCTCTCTCAGTAACTCCTCCCCTCCAGCTCTCCACCTGTTGAGCCAGTAGTCATGTTCAAAGTCTCCACTGAAGCATCTCTCTCTGTGTGGAAAGCGTGCTAGTCGCTCAGTTGTGTCTGATTTTTTGCAGCCCCCATGGACTGTAACTCACCAAGCTCCTCTGTCCATGAAATTCTCCAGGCAAGAATACTGGAGTGGGTAGCCATTCCCTTCTCCAGGGATCTTCCTGACCCAGGGATTGAACCTGAGTCTCCTGTATTGCAGGCAGATTAATTGACCCCTCAAGTGACTACTTGTTGCTGTTCAGTTGCTCAGTTGTGTCTGACTCTGTGACCCCACGGACTGCAGCACCCAAGGCTCCTCTGTCCTCCCCTATCTCCCAGATTTTGCTCAAAGTCCTGTCTATTGAGTTGGTGATGCTATCAAACCATCTCATCCTCTGCCACCCCCTTCTCCTTTTGCCTTCAGTCTTTCCCAGGAAAGATTGAAGTGACTATATAATACTTGTTTAATGAATATTCAGAGTTGTTTAATAACTGATGAATAAAAATTCCTCAGAATGAATGAAAAATAAATTGTTTACATAAAAAATGACAATATTATCTATTCCAGAGCACTGTCTCCTCTTCAGCCTCAACTCTTAGGGGGTCTTCTTTGGTCCCAGAGTCCCAGGGGATGATGTGGCATCTAAACAGACAGATGTGTCAGAGATTCTAGTCAATGCTGGTTGGACAGCATGACACAATTCCTACCAAGGGCAAAAAAAAAAAAAAAAAAGCAAGAGAGAGAAAAAGACGTAAGAACGTATTTGTAAGAGTTTGAAAGAAGCACCTAATGTTTTTCACACTTGCCTCAAATTTTCCATGAAAATTTGAAGCTTTTTTTCCCTACATTAGAATTGATTTCACCCCAAAATGGCTTTCATGCTGGGGTGAGCAGCCCAGACAAATGGGTCTCTGCTATGAAGAGGGGGGGACACTCATGTAAATTCCATGCAAGAGCTGGGTGGTGAGGAGTCCCCAAAATGCCAAAGCAGGTGAGAGGAACTGCTGCTCCCCCCAGAAATACTTTGGAGCCTGCACTGACAAAAAAAAAAAAAAGAATGTCCATCTCAGCAAATGGACAAATCTTCAGCTAAGCAGGGACCATAACAAATGTTTCTGAGGACCTAATTGTACTGGGCAGAGAACTGGGTGCTGGGGGTTCCAGAACGGCCACAAGGCAACTCTGTCCTCGAGCCCTGTTATCAGACCCCAGAAGTGGGAACTGACACGATCTTTATCACCTTTGCTGCTGCCACCAGCATCCTCCTCCTGGCCGGGGCTGTTATTCCTTGAGTATTCACCGCCTAAAGGATGAGGCTAACCTAAAAGCAGGTGTTTGTAAGGCGATATGATAAATGAAATGCTAGAACTTCGCATATGATGCAGTAGGGAGGAGGAGAGAATGGTTATCCGAGATTAGAAAAGGTGTAGCCAAGAGGGAGATGTTGAGCAAGGTTTTGAAGGATACATAGAAGTTTGCCAACCTTAAAGCTAAGATGCTTGTAAATTCTTTTGCCTCCAGACATCTTTAAATATGGTTCTGTATGAAGCCCTATATTTGAACTAATTTCTCAGGAAGATTCCTTACGGCAGCACTTTAAAAAAAAAGAAATAATTGCCATGTCACATGGCATGCAGGATCTTCGTTCCCCTGAGCAGCGATCGAACTCGGGCTCCCTGCATTGGACGTGCAGAGCCCTAACCACTGGATTGCAGAGGAATTCTGGAACAGCACTTTTCAAACACGAATGTGCTTATGAATCACTTGGAAACCTTGTTAAAATGATCCTGGATCCAAAAGTCTGGGCTGGGTCCTAAGAATTTGCAGTCTAGCAATGTGAAGATGACACAGAAGGTCCTGAACACTCCTGATGTCTGGACATCTCTCACCAACCGATAACAGGAGTTCTCAGGCAGTGCAGGTCCACGGGCCGTGGAGAATTGGCGTAAAGTATCTCAGATGCTCCAAAAATGAGGGAGATGTTTGCCATTTCTTCCACCAGGACTGCTTCAGGACCATGGTTCTCAACTGCACATAGAAATCCCCGTAGAGCCTTAACCATCCCCATGCCCAGAACACACCTTGAACAGTTTCATCCACATGTTTCATCAGGACGCAGACTTCCCTGGTGGTCCAGCGGTTAAGACTTCGCTTTCCAATGCAGCAGGTGTGAGTTCAGTCCCTGGTCAGGAAGCTAAGATCCCCCATGCCTCTTGGCCAAAAACAAAACCAACAACCCCTCCCCCATAAAACAGAAGCAATATTGTAGCAAATTCAATAAAGATTTAAAAGAACAAAAGAATGTCTTTGGAGGAGGAACCCCAGCCTTGATAGTTTCTAAAGTTCCCCACGTTTGCGTGTCAGTTGCCCGGTCACTCCGTCCTGTTCAACTCTTTGTGACCCCGTGGACTGTAGTCTGCCAGACTTCTCTGTCCGCGGATTTCCCAGGCAAGAATACTGGAGCGGGTTGCCATTCCCTTCTGTAAGGGATCTTCCCAACCCAGGGATCAAACCTGCATCTTCTGCATCTCCTGCGTTGACAGGTGGATTCTTCACCACTGAGAAGCCCACTAAAACTCCTCAGATGGTCCCAAAGTACAAGCAGAGCTGAGAGCCCGGGCTTTAGGCCAGGAGAGCTCCTCTGGTCGTTCATGATGACTGGATGTGACGCCCCTGCAGACACTGCTATCTCCCACATTGGATAAGCAAAGGCCCAGAAGTGAGAGAATTCTCCTAGCTCCGTCCTAACCCCTCCTTCTCAAAGTGCGGTCCCTAGACCAGCAGCAGCGGCCCCTGGAAGCTTGTTAGGAATGGATCTCAGAGTGATCCTTCCCATCATCCCTAAAAACGTCGACAATCAGGGAACGACCCCCTTTCTGCGTAGGCTGCTCTGTGCCGTCAGAGACTCTCTCTGAGGATAAGCAGGAAACCGGAGCCGAGGCCTGGGCTGACCCCTGGGCCATGTGAGTCACAGTCAGCGTCCTAACCTGGCTCCCCCGGTCTGTCCCAGCACTGACAGCACCAGCACCTATGCCCCTCCAGGTGGCCGCGATGCCCGCTGATGAGGTGACGGGCAGAGCCCCAGGCAGAGCCCCAGACGTCAGTAAGCTGCAACAGCTCCTGACCCAGGGGGCACGGACGCACGGCAGCCTGGAGTTGCAAGGCAGCCATGTTGGAGCGTTCCTGCCCGCCTCTCCTGGCATGGGGCTGTTCCCACGTTTCTCATGACAGATGCGGTGCCCACTTTTATCCCCTCCCTTCCAAAAGCACCACGGACCTTCCGCAGGCCCTTTGTTCCCAGAGCGGCTTAGCAAAGAATCCGGGGAGCCGCTGTGGGAAGCTCTCCGGGCCTAATCCCCGGTGGCGGAAGCAGCTGGCCCTCCAGCTGGGCCCGGGTGGTGAGGATGCAGGCCCGGGTATGTGGCTCAGCTGGGCACGCAGCCTGTGAGGGTCCCCACCTGCGGGGCCGCCATGGAGACTTCTGAGCTCTGAATTATAATGGTTACACAGGGCAGTAGGAGAGATATTCTAACAGTCTGCGTCTATGTTTCTGGGTGGCACTGAGATTCTGCTTTAAAAAAAAAATTTTTTTTTGGCTGTGCTGAGTCTTTGTTGGGGTGCACAGGCCTTCTCTAGTTGCAGCCCGTGGAGGCTTCTCTCTAGCTGTGATGCCTGGGTTTGGGGCTTCTTCTTGAGGTGCCCAGGTTTCTCTTGTTACAGAGCATGGGCTTCAGTAGCTATGGTGCATGGGCTTGGTTGCCCAGCACTGTGTGCGATCCTAGTCCCCCGACCAGGGATCGAACCCGTGTCGCCCCCACGGCAAGGCAGAGTCTTAACCACTAGACCACCAGGGAAGTCTCGGATTCTGCATTTCTGATGAACTACCAGGTGATTCTTAGGCTGCTGGTCCTTGGACCACGCTCTGAATAGCAAGGGCTCAGCACAACTAGTTTCGGATACTTCCCAGGCCATTCTTGACTGTACGACTTTGAGAAAGGTATTTAACTCTGGGAGCCCCTGTTTCCTTGATTGCAAGATGGAATGATAATCACTGACTCCCCAGGGCAACAGGTCACTAAGCTCCTGAGTGAGCGAGTGGAGCTCAAGGCCAGGCTGTGCCTTCCATAAAGCAAGATACAGACTCTGTAAGGGTGTCTGAGGAGAGTCTGAGGTTCAGTTACATCATTAGTTCCAAAGAGCCATGTGACAGCAGGAGTTTCAGAATCAAATGGATTTGAATGGCTCTCTGAGTCTCAGGAATGCCTCTGTAACTTATGGGCACCAAAACTTAGGATGGTTTTGTTGTTAATGAGTTAAAATTAAAAATCTTTAAAATACTGCTAAGTCGCTTCAGTCGTGTCCGACCCTGTGCAAGCCCATAGACGGGAGCCCACCAGGCTCCCCCGTCCCTGGGATTCTCCAGGCAAGAACACTGGAGTGGGTTGCCATTTCCTTCTCCAAAGCAGGAAAGTGAAAAGTGAAAGTGAAGTTCCTCAGTCGTCCCCGACTCTTAGCGACCCCGTGGACTTCTGCCCACCAGGCTCCTCCGTCCATGGGATTTTCCAGGCAAGAGTACTGGAGTGGGGTGCCAGCATGGGGCTTATTACATAGCAGACATTCAATAAATGTTAGTTACCTCGTTTCCTGTGTTAGTTTTTCATTTTCCTATCTTCCAGAGAAAATGCAACTACAAACCATTTAGAGTTTCTGGGGAAAAATCATTCAAGACCATGAGCATGAATGCTTATCTCTAAATGACTATTATAGTCAGAATCCTTTGATCATGGGCTACATGAACTCCAGTTCCACAGGCTTAAAAGGATATCAAATCTCCCTTAACTGAAGAGCTTCCCTGGTGGCTCAGAAGGTCAAGAATCTGCCTGCAATGCAGGAGATCCGGGTTTGATCCCTGGATTGGGAAGACCCCCTGGAGAAGGGAATGGCAGCCCACTTCAGTATTCTGGAGAATCGCATGGACAGAGGAGCCTGGTGGGCTACAGTCCATGGGGTCGCAAAGAATCAGACACAACTGGGCGACTAACACTAACTAACTGAAACTGAAAAGTCCAGTGGGACTCAGGCATAGCTGGATCAAGGTGTCCACACGATATTGTCAGGAACTTGTCTCTCCACCTCTTTCCTCTCCATCAGCTTCATTCTTGGGCTGGCTCTCAGCATTTGGTGACAAAAATTATCTCTACCGGCTCCAGGTTGACAGACCTGGCCAAAAAAGAGATCCTCTTTCCTGAACAATCCAGAAGAAGCCCCGGAGGTGACTCTTACTGACAGATTGAGAGATGCACCTGTCTCTGAGTAAATTGCTACAACCTGCTCAGTCCTGTGTGATGCGTTGCCCTGGAGGCAGGCCACCCAATCACTTTGACAGAGTAGAAGAGTGATTTATTGGTTTGCTAAGGCTGTCATATCACCGTACCACAAACTGGGTGGCATAGCCAGTAGAAATTTATTCTCTCCCAACTCCGGAGGCCGGAAGACCAAAGCCAAGGTGTCAACAGGGTTGGTTTCCCCTGGAGGCTGTGAGGGAGACTGTTTTAGCCTCTCTCCTGGCTGCTGGTGGTCACCAGCAGTCTCTGGGGTTCTTTCACTTGGAACTGTTGTTACTGGACCAAACTTGGAGTCTGCTCACCCGCCATGCAGCAAAGTTGATTTACGGACGCTGGGTCATGGTGAAGGAAACTGTAGCCTTGGCCCTTCCCTGGTGGTCCAGTAGTTAAGACATTACCTTCCATTACAGGGGATACGGGTTCAGTCCCTGCTCAGGGACCTAAGGGAGCTAGATCTCACATGACTCACAGCAAAAAAAAAAAAAAAAAAAAAAAAACATCAAACAGAAGCAATAGGTCCACATCAAAATAAACATAAGAAGAAAAAAGTGCAGTGTTTATTACAGGCACCAAGCAAGGAATAAGGGCAGCTTAGGCTCAAAAGACTCAAACTCCATGATGGTTTTCAGGAAAGCATTTTTAAAGACTGTGTTTGGGGTGAGGGCGACAGGATGCATGCCTTTCTTCTGATTGGTTGGTGATGGGGGCACAGGGTAGTGGTCCAGGAAATGCAAGTCATCAACCTGCTGATTCCAACCAGTCTGGTGTCTCCATGCTTCTGCTTGGTTGCCACTATCCTCCACTTGGCAGGGGGGCGTCTTAGATCCTGAAGAATAACTCAGAGCCCTCTGTCAGATTGTTATGCACACCCCTTAAGGAGAACTGGGACCCTGCTTTAATGCTGATCTGTTGTCACTACTTGTCTTGTTTGACTGCCTCTCCTTTTCCTCTGCATTCCCTCACTTCCCTACTTAGTAACTGCATGAGCCTGCTCTTTGGAATTCAAGGAAAGACTAGGAAACTAGAGTCTTTTTCTGCAAAGGAGAAACGCGGAATACAGAGAGACTTTTGTAACCGAGAGACCCTTCCAGGGTTCTGCTCATTTTCAATCTCCTCTTTTCTTTGATTCTCTTCAATTTTGAGGGGAATAGTGATGGGACAAGAAAGGGAATAAAGTTTTGGATAGAGAAAGTGAAAGTGAAGTCACTCAGTTGTGTCCAACTCTTTGTGACCCCATGGACTGTAGCCTACCAGGCTCCTCCGTCCATGGGATTTTCCAGGCAAGAGTACTGGAGTGGGGTGCCATCGCCTTCTCCAGGGGATCTTGCCAACCCAGGAATTGAACCCAGGTCTCCCGCATTGCAGGCAGATGCTTTACCATCTGAGCCACCAGGGAAGCCCTTGGATAGAGAGGTTAATCATAAATTCAGTAGAAGAATTTAGGCTTTAGAGGTACTCAGTTTTGCTGTATCATTCTATTTTCTGCCTCATGTTTTTCTGTGTCTTCACATGACCTTCTATTGACATCAGTCATTGGATTAGGGCCCACCCAGATCCAGTATGACCTGGTCTTAACTGTTACACCTACAAAGATCTAGTTGCCACATAAAGTCACATTCTGAGCAGGAGTCACATTTCCAAGTGGGAGGAGACCATTCAACCCAATACAGGTGAGAAACAAGAAAAAAAACTGGGTACAAATACCAAAAACAACAAACAGCGACCCACTCCAGTATCCTTGCCTGGAGAATCCCATGGACAGAGGAGCCTGGCAGGCTCCAGTCCATGGGGTCACAAAGAGTCGGACACAATTGAGCAACTAACACTTTCTTTTTTTTTTTTTTTTCACCAGAAGCTAAAGGATGTGTATGCTTTGCAGGTAAAATTCAAAACCAACTGATATCCATAATACCACCTAAGTTACCCTCAAATCATAACAACAGAGGAGATCTTGAGCAAATCTGTTGTCCCACTGTCTAAAAACCACAGTGCCTACTTAACTACACTTGGGAAATTCCACAGGGAACCAAATTCTACAACCAAGATTCGCTGTTAAGTGGGAATGCTTCTTAGAGGCTGAGCTAAATTTGTAACAAGCAGCCTGAAGTCTGGAATTCTCTTCAGGCAAATTCACAACTGTTCTGACTTCACATGTGTCTGAGATATTCAGAGCCTTACCCTCCAGGGAATTCAACTTCCGTCCTTGGAGCCCAGCCGCATCTAAAAATGTAAATTTCCTTTGTGAAGGCAAAAAGTCAACAATTTCTGAATCTCCGGCTTCAGGAGGCATATGTTCCAACATGCCTAAGCTGGACCCAACTCCTCAGAATTACTGTCACCAAGATTCTAACCCAATCGCAGATTTCATTTCTTTTCCTCCTTGCAGAAAGAGATTCAACTTTCAATTTCTTAGGGGGAAAAAGATGTAGGAGAATTTCATTTAAACTCTTAAAAGTGGTAACCAATCTCTGGATGGTAGGATAAAGGTGGGTTTCACTGCAGTATAAATTATTTTTAAATTAAAAAAATAATAAAGATGCTTATAAATTTAAAATATCTTCTAGCGGTTCTGCTAAACCCACTACAGCATGTTAGCAAGGTAATAACCACAGATTTAGGATGTCCAATGAATAAGAAAATTTCTCCATAGACAATAACCAAAACAAACAAACAAAAAAATCTAAATGAAAAGAAAAGCAGTGGAAACAGAAAAAAAAATTCCAGCCAAGTGACATTTTCCATTCTCATTTCCTCAAAGAAGCAAAGATTTCCCATTTGGTGCAGTGATACTCCTTGGAACCTGAGGCCATGCAACAGGGGACCCAAGTCCCAGGTCTGACTCACAATGTTGTCACTTCCCAGCTGTGTGACTCGGGAAGAGTCACTTTACCCATCCAAGGCTCTATCTCTTCATTTTCCAAAAATACCTCTACTGTTCTACTATATTTATATAGTTGTCCTAACACTCAAGGGCTTCCCCACTAGTTCAGTGGCAAAAAATCTGCCTGTGATGCAGGAGCCACAGGAGACGCAGGTTCTATCCCTGTGTTGGGAAGATACCCTGGAGGAGGCCATGGCAACTCACTCCAGTATTCTTGCCTGGAGAATCCCGTGGACAGAGGAGCCTGGCAGGCTACAAGGCTAAGGTCCAGAGGGTCGCAAAGAGTCAGATACAACTGAAGCGACTTAACATTCACACATACACACACATAACACTCAAATGGGTCCACCTATGGGCAAGAGCTCTGAAGACCCTATAAATATTACAGGGGATTATTATTAAAACTATTAACTATTTAAGCATGTGTGGCATCCTGCCAGGGCCCATTAAAGCACATACACAAATAAAAGGAAATCCTTTTCCTCAAAATGATGGTTGTTTTTGCTTGTTTGTTTTAATCTCAGGTGTGCTGAAATTATCTCACTTCTCAGCCCATGGCATGTGATCACCTCTACCCTTGAAAGCTTCCACTCTTATTATTTATTCCCTTTCAGCTCCATTCCTCACTACCATTTGCCTCCTCCCTGCCTACAGGCAGTTATTTTATCCTGTTTAACTTACAGTGTTTTGTACATATTCCTTAAAAGCTGTACATATTTGCATGCATATACTTTTTATTTATGCAAGTGGCGTTGTTTAATGTTTCATTTTGCTTCCTAAATGAAGCAGAGACTTCTCATTACGTTCTTAAGGTCCACCTCTGTTGCTGTCGTATATGGGATCTGTTTCCACCATTTGGATTTTGAACTTCACCCGCACCCATAGCACTTTTCCAGCCTGGTTTTCCAGCTTGAGGGACAACCCTCTACCATGACAGATAACTCTGCAGTGAACATATTCGTTCAAACCTCCAGCTACAGCTACGAACCAGCTCCCAAGGTGTGTGCATACTCAGCTTGTTCCCCAGTCCAGTTTCCTCCCAGCAGTGGGGAAGGCACCTGTATTTCCCACCCCACCACACCTGGCATTATCCAGCTTCCTAACAGATAGTGTAGTCTAACAGACATAAAGGGATATTGTATTGTTGTTTAATTTTCATCTACCTGGTTTCTAATGACATGAAGCACCTCCTGATGTGTTTATTACTTGGGGTGGGGGGATTCTTCTCCTGACAATTGTCTGTTCATATCCTCCCCCCATTTTGTTAAGACTTGCTAATTTCTTCCTGCTGATTTGAAGATTCCTTGCATATCCTAGATACATCCTCTCCCATTCTGTCGTCTAACTTTGTCCATGGTGACTCGATGTAATCAGTTGTTTGAATGTAATCAGATTCATCTCTTTTCTGCCTTGTGGTTTGCACTTTCTGCTAAATCTTCCTCACCACCCCCACACCTGGTCCCCATACCTCCCAGCCTTACACCAATTACCTTGTCCTGGCTCACCCTGTGGTTTTGAAGGAGGAAACAGACAGAACAGGTTCCATCTTGAAAGCCAGACTCCATCTTGGGCCAGACTGTGGACTTTGAGCTATATCCCCTATATCTATGGAAACGACATACAAACTGGAAAATCAGAAACGCCCCCACACTCGGGCGGAAGAGCCCCAGGGCTCCTACCTAGACTCTCCATCGCCTAAAAAAAAATACCCTAATTATCTGTGTAACCGAATAGAATCATAAATTCTATTATGCTTATTGGGGTATGACCACAGGCCTATTGATCATTGTCCACTCTTAACTACCTAGGGTTTAAGGCATACTAATCACAGGTTAACTTTGATTGTATCTTTATTTTCCTTTGTTCAGACTAGTTTCAGGGAATTTGGGGAGGTGGGTTTGGGCACGTACACTTAGGGTATATAAGGTTTTCACAAAAACTGGTCGGGGTCCTTGGCTAAGAGGAGACTCTGCCTCGGGCCCGCCGGTGTAATAAACTGCCCTCCACTATCTGCATTGTCCTTCTGAGTGAGTTTGTTTCCCGGGACACGTGGCTACAACAGTTTCAACTCTCCTGCTGGCTAAAAAATGAAATCCAAGCACTTGCTCAATCTTACAGGACCCTTTCCAACCTAATCCTGAACATTCCCACCTCTTTTCTGCTTCGTTAGCCCCCACTTCCACCCCACCCCTCTTCTGCTAGTCTGTCTTGCATACACTGTCCACACTTTAATAGACCCACATTCTCCTTCGCAGCAGGCAAATGTAAAGATGCTTTTGAAACAGGAGGGAAGGTGGCAGGGCACAACTTCTGAAAGAATGACATAGCCCAGCGATATAATATAAACCAATTAGAATCAATGGGTCCCAGATGGCAGACAATTCAACTTTGATTAGACCTTGATCTTCTATCAGTAAGCTAAATGATACACTCAGAGGCACCATGACAGTTCCAAGGTACCACCAAAAGACCAAAAAGTGGGCAGTAGCCCAACTCCTGGAAATCTCCACCCCTTCCCCAAAATAGCTGGAATAATTCTCTCACTCATTAGCCTATGAAACTACCCAGCCCATAAAAACTAACCACACCACATTTTGAGGTGGCCAGACTCACCCTCTGAGATGGTCCACACTCTGTCTGTGGAGTGTGTTCCTCTTCAAATAAATCCACTTCTTACCTATCACTTTGTGTCTCACTGAATTCTTTCTGCAATGAGACACCAAGAACCTGAGCTTCATTAGGTCCTGAAACCAGGCACTCTGGGTTTAAAATGGGTTCAAGTCCCAGCCACATGGATTCAAGTCCCAATCTGAGATAAACAGTCCCACTTTCAACTGCTGCTTTTGCTTTTGTGTACCTGGGAGTCTTTCTGTTCTTCAGTACACCATCAACATTTGCACGTTTAACAAGTGTGGTTTCTGCTTTAGGAGACAGTCCAGATGGCCCACAACCTGTTACTGTGAGTATAGTCATAATCAGAGTAACGTATAGAAGAAGAACACTTATATCTCCATTTTCCAGGTCAGGAAGCCAGGTCTTGTCAAAGAAAAATGGGGCTGGACGTGTCTTACTCATGGCAAGACAGATTTTATTCAGACTTCTGCACAGAGGAGAGAGACTCCACCGCAAACAGGTCAGCTCCACCTAAAACAAAGATAACTGAGGTTAATGGAGAACAGAGAGGGAGTCAGAAAAGGAGGTTATAGGAAATGAAAAGAGGTAAGAAAGAAGGAACTAGGTGGGTTATTGGGAAAATGAGCAATTACAGAAGGGGATGCTGCTAAGTTGCTTCAGTGGTGTCCGACTCTGTGCGACCCCATAGACAGCAGCCCACCAGGCTCCCCCGTCCCTGGGATTCTCCCGGCAAGAATATTGGAGTAGGTTGCCATTTTCTTCTCCAATGCATGAAAGTGAAAAAATAAAGTGAAGTCGCTTAGTCGTGTCCGACTCCTAGCGACCCCATGGACTGCAGCCCACCAGGCCCCTCCTTCCATGGGATTTCCCAGGCAAGAGTACTGGAGTGGGGTGCCATTATCTTCTCTGAGAAGGGGATGAGTGGAGAATTACTGGAAATGGTTTGGAAGGGTGGGTTGGGACAATGTGGATTTTGCAATTTGACAACATTGCACTTACTTGAGCAAGAATTCAATTCCAGGGCAGGGGTCACCTTAAGGCGATATAACACAGATTGAAGCTGGGCTGAAGTTTCCTAGCTGTGGCATTTGGCCAAGTCCTTTGTGCTGCAGAGAATTCACTGTTCAGTGGTTAGGTCATGCACATATAACTGCTCTAGCAACAAGGTAAAGCCTAGATTTAAATGCAAACCTGCCTGACCATGACACCCAAATTCAACCCTTGTTTCTGGCCGTTACCTGTAATTTTGCTGAGATGCAGATCTGAAATGTGGAAGCCTTAGAAGCAGGAGGGAGGCACTTAGCTGGTGAGGCTGCCCCAATTACCCTTGGTGTCCTGGGTCTCCTCTAGTCCTAAGGTAGCAGGAACTCTTGTGAAGGAACATAAAAGCCATTTTTAAAAGTCACTTTACTCTGGAGAAGGGAATGGCAATCCACTCCAGTATTCTTGCCAGAAGAATCCCATGGACAGAGAAGTTGGGGGCTCCAGTCCACGAGGTCACAAAGAGTTGGACATGACTGAAGCAACTTAGCACATATGCATGCCACTAAGTGGGAAACACACACACACACGTCATGGGAAAGTTGGTGTGATTAAGTGTAAGAAAGTGCGAGAACTAGATGCTTCTTGATGGAAATGTAATTTGGGAGAAAGCTTAAACTTTCCTTCACGATGGCAACTCTAAGAAGTTTCTAGAAGTAGCCCTCCCAAACGCCACCACCCTGAGATACAATGAACTCTCTGAGTGGGTTTTGGCAAACAGCACAGTTCTGGGAATCACCTGAAATTGGCCATGGGGCACTTTACTGCAAGGCACACCCTCAGCAAAAAGAGACATTAGCAGCAGTGCTTTCTGTGGCAGAGAACACGGGGTTGTAAACCTTGAGTCCCCCTCGGAGTCTAATTTAGATAATTATAGTTCACCTCCTAGGACTCTCCCTGCGGATACAACTGGCTTTGGTTGTCATGTTACTGCTGTTCTTCCAAATTACCGGACAGGGCAGGATTCTAAGGCTGAGCCCACGACAGGGAAAACACAGGAGGGAAGGCGGCCTCCTCTATCAGCTAACAAGTCCCTGTCTGACAGAAAGGATCATTTTGCTCAGAGCACAATGCACCTACACTTGGTGTAACATCATCAGAAAAATGAGCCAGTCTTTCCCGTCCGGCAGACTTTCGCAATGAGGACCCCTTGCAGTGTCCTGGGAGCCCAGGTTCCCGGGTTCTGGAACAGTGGCCGTCCTGACTCGGAGATGGCATCCACCAGAACATCTTGTGGGAGCCAGACCCTGTGGGTCCGGCCCTGGTTCCCTGTGCCAAGCCTCATGGCTGTCACGCCTGCCGCGCAGTCATGAGGAGGGACTGAATTCACGCAAGGCCCAAAGGGAGCCTGTCCGGGACACGCTCACAGCCCCGCGCTCACCCATCCACCCGAGATCCGGCTGCCAGCCCCTCTGAGCTGGGCTGGGGCCAACACTGCAGCCGTTGCGAGTGACGACAGAGGTTCACGTGTGTGCGTACCCCTCCACGGCCTTCCCGGAGACTCGGCGGTAAAGCGTCTGCCTCAGTGCAGGAGACCTGGGTTCCGTCCCTGGGTCGGGAAGACCCCCTGGAGGAGGGCACGGCAACCCACTCCAGTATTCTTGCCTGGAAAATCCCGCGGACAGCGGAGCCTGGCAGGCTACGGCCCACGGGATCACGAAGAGCCGGACGCAACTGCAGCGACTGAGCACACACGCACAGACCCCTTCGTGGTGAGCTGGTGTGGCAAAGAGACAAACTGCGAGCGCCTGGCGTGCAGAGGGGCCGGGGAGTCGGGACACGCGCTCCACCAGGCGCTGGCTGCGGCGTTCTGGGTCCCTCTCCTCCCCGTTCTGTGCCTCCATTTCCCCCACTGAAAAATGTCACAGGTTGAATAGCTCATTTCTTAACGCCCAGCTTCCATTCTAAGACTTCTAGCCACTGCCTAGGCCCAGCTAAGGATTCTTCCAAGGTCAGATTTTATAATCATCACAACGTGTGATGATTAGAATAAAGACTAATAAAACTTCCTAGAATAAAGACTAAACCGCGGTACATCAACTATACTTGAGGAAATTCTCTGGCGGTCCAGCGTTTAAGACTCTGAGATCCCAGTGCTATGGGTGCAGGTTCGATCCCTGGTTGGGGATCTAAGAGCCCACACGTCTTGAGGCCCAAAAACCCAAACAGAAGCAGCATTGTAACAAATTCACTGAAGACTTTTAAGAACTGGTCTGCGTCCAAAAAAAAAAAAAAAAATCTTTGAAAAGAGTATATACTTCAATTAATTTTCAAAAATTAAAAATAAATACTAAAGATTAATTAATTAGAATAAAAAGACCAAAATGTGAAGTTATGGGCAGGTGACTCTAGATGGTTGCTCTCTTGCTGTGTGTACACGCCCTGCTCGATCAGCGCCTGCTTCACCAATACCTACTCCCCTGACTGACCTGCCCCAGGCCCCAGCTAAGATTGTCCCAGCTATATATCAGAACTCTCCACTACGGCGTATCAAAGGGGCGGGGAGGGGCGTGCCCCTCTGCTGGTTTCCCTGGTAACCGGTGAGCCAACCTGACATCAGTTCCCCCTGTAATTGGTAAATGCCCCGTCCCACCCGTGGGAGCAACGCCTGCCACCGTGTCCTGCCAGCCTGACAGCCACTGTGTCAGCGGAACACAGTGGAGGCAGCTCCAGGACCCTGCTTCAGGAAGCTGGGTGTAAGCTCCCCCACCCCTGAAACATAGGCGTCTCTGCCGCCGACTCCTGACTCTTCCTTCTGTCCTGGAGTTGGGCGAGCACAGGCCTTGCAGTCGTGCAACGTGCGGCCCGACAGAAACAGACCTCCAAGAGCCTTGCTGAGACTGAGGACTGAGGATGAGAGATGGAGAAGTCCTCAGGCCGCCAGACAGGAGATGAGGGAGAAAGGCCCTTCGCCAGGAGGCATTCCACACATCGGGAGCGGAAGGGGACGTTCCAAGGTACTAGGGAACCTGACGCCACTGCTGCCACAGCTCAAAGACCATCCTCTAATCCCAAGACCTTCGGTCCCTTGGAGAAAGACCAGCCAAGGTGCCCCCGGGGAGCACGCTCCTGACTTGTGCTCGGCACTGGACGACTCAGTGGTGTGGTCTTCTGGCCCCTTCGTGACAACCAGCTTAGACAGTCGATCTAAGCATCAGTGAAGTCTACTAGACTCTGCACAGCCTTCCTCACCTGGGGGCTGGGGCCTGAGAGTGAAGAGGAGGGAGCTAGACTCTGAGAAGGACAGGACCAAGGCCAAGGACATTAGCCAAGGGGCCGGCTGCCCAAGTCAGCTGAGGAAGGCAAGCGACCTTGAGCTGGAAGGTGGATGCTCAGGCTTTCAGATGCATCTGTACCCAGGCTTTCAGATCACACACAGCAGCAGGGAGAGACAAATGCCTCCAGGCAGGGCCCTCCAGAGAGGAGAGGACGTGGGCCTCCTTAGAATGGCAATGAGTGCCCAGCCCTCCCTGGCCAGGGCTGGAGCCTGGGAGGGTGGGGGCAGGCACCAGACCCACCCACGGCAGGCTGGCAGCACCAGAACTCGCCCCGTAAGCATCGGGTGGAAACGCTGCGATTGCTGTGTGCGCGTGTCTCAGCTCCGCTGGGTCCATTCGGTCCCACCCCAGGGAGGAGAGAATCCGCAGGAGCAGGAGGGGAAGGCATTGAACCTTCCACCCTCATCTCAGGGTCAGCTCAGCACCCTCTGGTATCTAGAAAAGTGCCTTCCGCCCAGGCTCAGTCCCCGAGCCGGACAATCTGCTCACCCAGATCGTGGTCCTGTCTGCCGTCCTGGACAAGGCCCTTTGCCGCTCCCAGTAGCCCTCTCAAAACTGTGACAACCACACTTGCCTCCAGGTGTGTGAGAGACGGAACAGGAAAACGCATGGGAAGCTCGGTCAAAATCTACAGGGAAGCAGGACTTCACTGGTAGTCCAGCGGCTAAGACTTCCCTTTCCAATGACAGGTTCAATCCCTGGTCTAGTCGCTAAGATCCCACATGCTTTGTGGCCCCCAAAAATATAAAAAACAGAAGCAATATTGTAACAAATTCCACAAAGACTTTAAAAATGGTCCACATTAAAAAAAAAAAAAAGAAAGACTTAAAAAGCTACACAAAAACAAGAGATTGAGTAGACACTGTCTCCTTCTCATTCCTCTCTAATATGCCCATAGTGCTGTGCTTAGTCACTCAGCCAAGTCAGACTCTTTGAGACCCCATGGACTGTAGCCTGCCAGGCTCCTCGGTCCATGGGATTCTCCAGGCAAGAATACTGGAGTGGGTTGCCACGCCCGCCCCCAGGGGATCTACCCAACCCAGGGATCCAACCAAGGTCTCCCCCATTGCGGGCAGATCCTTTACCATCTGAGCCACCAGGGAAGTCCCCAGGTGCCGATATTTGATGGCTAATCAAGGATAAAATTCTGCTTTCCTCACTTCCTTCTATTAAAGTGACCACAAACTAGGCACATCATTAGCATACACACACCTCAGACCCAGACACACACACACACTCACACACACCCTGTACTTTGCCACCTCAGCCCTGCTGCCCCCTGCCCGCCACGGTCCCCTCTATCAGTGAGTGGCACCAGCATCCACCCATCCAGGATCCAGCTTCTAGGGAGCCCTCGCTGACACCACTTCCACTGTCTGGTCCAATTCCAAACTGTGAATCTAGTGGAACCCCTGTGTGTGTGGCATGTATGGCTCAGTCACGTCCAACTCTTGCAACCCCATGGACTGTAGGCTGCCAGGCTCTTCTGTCCATGGAATTCACCAGGCAAGCATACTGGAGTGGGTTGCCATTCCCTTCTCCAGGGCATCTTCCCAACCTGGATCAAACTACATAGCTTTTAAGTTCCTCCTCCTGCTCTGATCTAGAGCACCATCCTCTCTTGCCTGGGCTGTTGTTCCACTGGCCTCCAAGCTGGTCTCCTCTGCATCTCCTCCTCTGCCAGAGTCAGCTTTCCAGGAAGCACATCTGGTTGCACCAACTCCTTCAAAAACCCTTCTACAAGGACTTCGTTGGTGGTCCAGTGGTTAAGAATCCACCTTGCAATGCAGGAAACGTGGGTTCGATCCTTGGTCAGGGAACTAAGAGCCCTTGTGCCACGGAGCAACTAAGTCCACACAGTGAAACTACCAAGCCAGCGTGCCACAACTGGAGACTTCGTGTGCCACAGTGAAGCTCTGTCCCTGTGCCAAAACTAAGACCCAGTGCAGCCCAATTTTAAAAATGCCTTCTACAGCTCAAGATGGGGTCAAGCAGGGCCTGGGGACCCCGGCCCTGCTTCTTCTCAGGCCTCATCTCCTTTCGCCTTCCTGACTGCTGCCCCGTGGGTCTTCCATCAGACTCCCAAAGAAGGGCAATGCCCAAGCCCTCTGTTCAGGCTGACCATGGTGGGCTAGGGGAGACCACAGCACATGCACACAGGCCCTGACCTCCGGCTCAGCAGAACAGGCCCCAGGCAGCCAGACACAGCGCGGGTGCCCACCTGCTCTCAAGGACGGGGTCCTGATGAACTGCCCCTGCCCTCTGCTTTGGCTCAAGCCCAGAATATCTCTGACACAGCAGCTTGAAATTCTTCAGGGCTTTAAACCTGTTGAATCTGGGGACAGCTTAATTACGGCCAGAGAAATTCCTCCATAATTTTTGAGCCCATTTAGAGTTTGATGCTTAGAAAGCAAAGTCTTTATTTGCTCAGAGTGAGAGTGTTAAAAAGCCCCCAACAGACAAAAGCGCTATTGATGAGCCTGGCCCCCCTCTCTCCCCTCTTCGGGGCTTTGCTGGTCAGCTCAACGTATTGGTTGTTTTTGTCTGTGTTTTGTCCTCGTTTTCAGAGTTGGTCCAGGAAAAAAGACAAGACTGACAGCTTGAAAAGAGAATGGCCCTCTCCCTCTCCGGTCTGGAAGGGCCAGCATCACCTTGGCAATCAGCCAGCCTGATTTAATGTCCTTCCTAATGATGGGAAAGGGTGGTGATTAAAAACCTGCAGACAAGACCCTGTCAGGAGGCATGGCAAGCCCAAGGGGACTCCTGGGGCTGCACAGAGGGGGCTCCCAGTCTCTGCCACCCCCGGGGCCCCCATCAGCTAAGTCAGGTTTGCCACAAAATTACACTGGACTCATTCACACCAAGCATCAGCTGCTAGATGCTGGGGCAGGGGCCTGGGGAGGCCCTGATGGTAAAACTGGGCTACACCCTCGATAGTGTAGACAGTAGGGAATAGCCAGGCCCCTGGCGAGGAAATCGAGGTTCAGAGGGACCCAGCAAAGAGGTATTACTAGGAAGCTGTATCATCACTAAGCAGCCAGATTGCAGGTAGAGGGGAGGCAGACCAGGAGGCAGAATTCCACGTCCCCACGGAGATGAAGACAGTGTGCAAGATGGAAGGGGGGAACCAAGGCCAGGAGCCCCCAGCAAGCCGCACACCGGTCCAGGTGGGGCAGAATGAATGGACGAACATAGCCTTGGCCTGTCAAAAGCTACCTCCAAGAGTCACCTTGGAAGGCAGCCCTGGAGAATAGCAGTATTTGATTGACACACCCCACCCCAAGGCACAGCCTCGCTTGCAGAATCTGGCATAATTCCTCACGGTCTAATGAGGTTTGTGGATTTTATCGATTTAAGAGGGAAAAGCTGCAATTCACTCTCCCTGAGCTCTGCTAGAGGGAATGATGGCCCAGGGAGGGGCGGGGGGAGGCAGGGGGAAGGTAACAGCGTGTGCCAGGCTGGGGGAAGGGACCCCGGTAGACAGACAGCCTTGAGAAGATGCTTAATCCGCTGAGCCTCATCTTCACCTCTGCAAAAGGCGAGGGTTTGACCAAGCTTCTCTGTCTCCCGTTGGCTCTTTGGGAACTGGAGGAGAGAATGTTCCTTTGGGTCCTGCCAATCAGGTCTTCCTTTCTCTTTTACGGCTTCATACTCCTCATAAGCTGCCTTTGATGTTCATTACCGTGATTAAATCCTATTTCCCCAAAATAAAATATGAGCCTCTGAGAGGAGCCCAGCAGAGTCTAACCTAGACCCAACTCTGAGTCACAACAAAGTCCTTCTCTCATGAGTGTGTGTGTGTGTGTTAGTTGCTCAGTCGCGTCCAACTCTTTTCGGTTCCATGGACTGTAGCCCATCAGGCTCCTCTGTCCATGAAATTTTCCAAGCAAGAATACTGGGGTGAGTTTCCATTTCCTACTCCAGGGCATCTTCCAGACCTAGGGATCGAACCCGTGTCTCTTGCGTCTCCCACGTTGGCAGGTAGATTCTTAACATCTGCGCCACCTGGAAAGCCCCATAAGTGTTTACTGCTGCTGCTGCTGCTAAGTGGCTTCAGTCGTGTCCGACTCTGTGCAACCCCATAGACGGCAGCCCACCAGGCTCCCCCATCCCTGGGATTCTCCAGGCAAGAACACTGGAGTGGGTTGCCATTTCCTTCTCCAATGCATGAAAGTGAAAAGTGAAAGTGAAGTCGCTCAGTCGTGCCCGACTCTTGACTCTTAGCGACCTCATGGACTGCAGCCTACCAGGCTCCTCCGATCATGGGATTTTCCAGGCGAGAGTACTGGAGTGGGGTGCCATTGCCTTCTCCGCTGTAAGTGTCTACTGGGCAGTAAAAACCAATACCACCTCTAACACAGATAACAGTCCCAAGGATAAGGAACATTATTGAGAGTCGAACACAGGCTGGATATAGCATGGAAGACTGTCAGCCCACTCTCTTAATCCTCACAGCAGCACTACAAAGTCTCTTATTTTCCCATCTAACACTCAAGGAAAATTGGGGCACAGCACTAACAAATCTCACAGCTGGGAAGTGTGTAAGCCAGATTTGCAACCCTAAAACCCATATTCAGAGCTTCTACTCAATACTGCCTCCCCAAAACAATACACAACACATTGCAAGAAAAAATCATGCGAGCTACACATGTGTCACCTAGCTTTTGCTGTGTAATAAGCTACCCCAGAAACCCAACTTAGTGGCTAAAGCACTGGGTGATTTTTCTGGGCTGGGTGGCTCAGCCAGGACTGGGTGGCCTAGGATGGTCTCGGCTTCTGGGTCTGGTGTTGGCACAGTATCAGCTGGGATGACAGGAGCAACCATGACACCCAACAAACTAGCCTGCACCCATCATTCATGTGGCCGTGATCCAGGGTTCTTCAATAAGAGGGCAAGCCTCAATACACAGAAGCTCTGTAATGAAATCAATAGAATATTGTAGATCAATTATAATTCAATTTTAAAAAGAAGTTTTATAAGCTACATTACCTACATCACATTTGATAATGTCACACAGCCAAGGCCAAACTCAAGAGGTGGAGAAATAGATCGCTTGCCTTGATGAGAAGACAAGCAGTCATATCACCTACAGGTATACCAGAATGGGGGCCATTTTTCAGTTAGCTACACATACCCAGAGGTGAGCATGCACATGTATGCATGCATACACACCCACACATACACAGGCCAAGAGTGCTCAAGAATTTAATGCAGTGCCCCACCTAGTAGACCCCCAGACATTTTTTAATTTCTTTGGCCGCACTGAATCTTCACTGATACACGTGGGCTTTCTCCAGTTGCAGAGAGTGGGGCTTTGTTGCTCTCTGCGGGCTTCTCGTTGTGGTGGCTTCTCTTGTTGCAGAGCACAGGTTCTAGAGCACACAGGCTTCAGTAGCTGCTGCACGGAAGCACTGAAGCTGTGGGCCAGGAGTTGTGGCACTCGGGCTTAGTCACCTGGGGGCATCTGAAATCTTCCCAGACCAGGGATCGAACTTGTGTCCCCGAAGTTGGAGAGGAATTCTTAACCCCCGGACCAGCAGGGAGGGCCACCCAGGCATTTATTTTGATGACAGCCTCTTCTATAAGACTCAAGTTGTCCTGTCAGCTGACCAGACATTTATAAGCCCAAGGATCATATGATTCTCAAAACTACTTAGGAGAAAGACTTAGATCAGGATTACTGATTTCTTTAACTCGGACACTGATCACTGGGGTAACAGCAGGAGTCACAAAGGAAAGGTCCCCCTTTTCACTGGAAAGGATTGTAATGCCATTGCTACGATCATGTCCATAAAATGCTCACCCCTCACTCCCTCTCAGGGACCTGCCTGGCATCTCGCCCTGGCTGTCAAAAGCATCTCAAGGGTATGCACCGTGCCAGGCACCCACTGTCCGTTCCCCTTTATCCCTATGACCAGACCCTTAGTTTCGTCGGGGGTGCAGTATGCTGCCCCAGACTGCCTTCCCCCTGGGGCGGCCGGGTACACAGTCATGGCCCGAAGGGCACAGGGGAGGAGCTGAGGGAAAGCGTGCACGCTCCTGACCCAGGCTCCCGTGACCCACACTCCCTCGCGGCCCCCTTCCTGCTGCTTCCTGCTTCTGGCCTGCAATGGCGACAGGCAGCTGGAGGGACAGCCTCCACCCAGGACCACAGAGCCACAGCCATGAGCGCAAAGGCGCAGAGCGGAAAGGCGCAGAGCTTACACTCTTCAAAGCGCCTCCGAGCCACCACTCCAGCCCCTGTCTCCTTGTTACACAAGACACACAAGCCCCTTACTTGTCCAAGTCACTGTGTATGGCATTTTTCCACCACTTTGCAGTGAACTCAATATATCCAAAGCCGAACTCACGATTTCCCCTGAAACTGGTCCCCTGCCAGCCTCTGCACATCTGCAAGCCAGAAATAAGGTCCATTATGAATTCCTCAGGCTCCCCAGGTGGTGCTAGTGGTAGAGAACTGGGCTGCCAATGCAGGAGACATAAAAGACTTCAATCCCTGGGTTGGGAAGATCCCCTGAAGGAGGGCATGGCTACTCACTGCAGTATTCTTGCCTGGAGAATCCACGGACAGGAGAGCCTGGCGGGCTACAGTCCATGGGGTTGCAAAGAGTCAGACACGACTGAAGCAACTGAGCATTCACACATGAATTCCCCACCTCCTTGTCCTCTGTACTGAGATGGGTAAATCCTCTCATCTCTATCTCCTCGACCTCCCCCAAATTCATTTTCTCCCTAGTGCCACCAGAGCCATCTTTTCCAAGTACAGATCTTCTCAGGTCACCGTCCCCCACCCCCACCCCACCTCCACATCCCCACTCCCACCCCACCCCCACCCTCCCCCCCACCCCCAGCACACTCCCCACCCACCCACCACAGCCCTGTAGGGGCTCTTTCTGCACTTAAGAGAAAGACCGGCATCTTTACCCGGCCCCTCACCTCCTCCCCACACCCCTCCTCTTCTGGGCTCTGTGCAGTCTCACCTTTCAGTCCAGTGCTTCTCAGACTCGTCCCATGTTAGAGTCACTGGACTTGTTTAATATTTAACTGAATCACGACCTCTATGTGTGTAACCGGGCATCAGTATTTTTTGAGGCTCCCCAGGTGATTTCAGGGTGCAGACAAATTTGGGAACCACTTCTCCTTAGCCAGATGTTGCCCATCCCACCTGCTCATGGGCTTCACCCATTTTTCCTCCTTCCTGGACCCCCACACTCCCTTCCCCCCACACCTTCTCAACCCTCTCCTCCTTCAGCTGACAGGTCACTGTCTTGGGGAAGCTTCCCCAAGCTCCCAAACTAGGTCAGGTGTCCCTGTTCCAAACTCTCAGAGCCTGTGGCTCTCCTCCAGAGTGCTCACTGCAGTTGGTCAATATACTTTTATTTTGTGATGATTCGCTCAACATCTGTTTTCCCCACCAGGCTTTAAGCTCACTGATCTCAAGACCTTTCTGGTTTTCCTGTCCACTGTCCTGGCTCAGTAAGGATGCAATCCATATTTGTTGAATAAAGGGATGCTCAGTATCACCTCCACCGTGTAGATGAGGACTCAGAGATGCTAAATCTAAATCCCTCTTTTAGTGTGTAACAAAGAAATCCTCAAGGCCAGATGTTAGCACTTTTCTAAGCCAGGGATTTACAAACTTCTGCTACATCGGTATCACCTGGAGGCTTGGTCACACAAATCACTGGGTCTCAGCCCCAGGGCATCTGCTGCAGTAGGTCTGGGGGAGGCCCAATAATTCACATTTGGGTCAAGTTCACAGAGGCTGATGCTGTGGGTCCAGAGACCACACCTGAAGACCATGGACCAAGCGACCCTCTCTTCCAGCCATTGGGTGCGTTCAGTGACAAGGAAAGCCAAAGTGAATTCAAATCCACTCTAAGAACTGAGTGTTTTCTTTTTCTTTCTTCCTTCTGCTCTTTTGTTTGCTCATTCGTTTGTTCCTTCCTTCCTTTCTTTCTCCCTTCCTTCCTTTCTTTCTTTTCTTCTTATACGAGGGTTATGTTCGCATTGTTAGAAGCTGGTGTTCCTCCCAGCCTTAAGAAGGACTTCCTTTCTCCCCACAGCCCTGCTGACAGAGAGCGACCCCAGCTGTGGCCAAGCTCCGTCTCCCCAGGGGGCTGGGCAAAGGCTCCAAATACATTGGCAGCCAAGTGACAAAGGGGCCTGGCAGTCCCACTCCAATCCCTGCACACCTGACTCGTGTCCAGGAAAGAGGCCATCATGAAATCCTGCCTGGAGGAGCAGGGAGGGGCCGTGTTCCCGCAGCCCTGGAGGTTACCAGAAGACCCCCAGAGCCACACTTCCAGGCACACACACCCCCAGCCGTTTAAAATCCCCCCTTTTCCACTTTTTTCCTCCCTTCCCTGTACCCCAACAAATTGTCATGCCCAAGCCTGAAAGAAAAGAAAGTGTCGGTCACTCAGGAGTGTCTGACTCATTGTGATCCCATGGACTGTAGGCCGCCAGGCTCCTCCATCCACTGGAATTCTCCAGGCCAGAACACTGGAGTGAACTGCCATTCCCTTCTCCAGGGGATGTTCCTGACCCAGGGATAGAACCCGGGTCTCCTGCACTGCAGGCAGATTCTTTCCCAGGTAAGTCACCAGAGAAGCCCGGAACAAGCCCATGCACATCTTTAATGCACACTTGGCTGAATGAAAACAAAAGTTACAGATTTTCCATCTTTCACAGCTGATTCCACCCAGAAAGTAATACTATTATCCTGGGAGGTTTGTTTGTATTTTGAAGTCCCAAACCAGAGATCTAACCTGCATACTGACTTTCTCGTCAGATGTGGTGGTGGTTTAGTCACTAAGTCGTGTCCAACTCCTGCGACCCCGTGGACTGTAGCCCGCCAGGCCCTTCTGTCCATGGGATTTTCCAGGCGAGGATACTGGAGTGGATTGCCATTTCCTTCTTGTCAGAAAGTGTCCACAAAAAAATAAAGTAAAATAGCTCCCTAGTTAATGGCTCATTTCAGGATTGAGAGTACCATGTCAGAGATATTACAAGTAAAAGCAGTTTCGTAGAAAAAATTGAGAAATTTGAAACATTTTGACCAAACCCATTAGGCAGAACCAAAGTAAGAATGGAGGAGAAGCTTGGACTTTTATGTTTTCGTCAGCCCATTACTAACCAGAGCCAAGATGCCGTCCAGCACTCATCCATCTGCCTTTCACATACCAGAATTTTTTAAATAATCGTACTTTAAGCTTTACCCCAGTACAACCTGAGAAGAAAGCATTTGTGTCTATTGTTCTAACTGTTAATTAACTGTGTCAACAAGGTTGTAGAGAAAATGTTTTTAAAGCCTCTTAAGAGGGCAGACACGTCTTAAGCACTTCTAAGTACTTTAGGAATACCCAAGGATTTAAATTGACAATGATAAACAATCACTAATTATAGTCATTCTTAACTGGTTCTCACCAAGGATCTCTTTATTAGATAACACTTGTTAACCTAGTTTCAACCACAGTATGTATTTAAAGAAGATTAAGTTCCATTTAATTCAAATCGGCACTTATATGAGACTGATTATTCTGAAATATGCTGTCATTCAGGGCCTTCCCCAGTTAGCCAAAAATGGTAAGATTTAACTCTGCTTCAAAAACCTATAACCATAAACATATAACTTAATTTGCATCATATTAAAATTGCTAAGATGTCCCGTGACAAGGACCCAGGCATCGTCTTTGTACCCTAGCACCCAGCACAATGCTCATCCCAAAGAAGGTCTTGCTGCGTGTTTGCTGAGCAAACACAGGAATCACAGCAACAATGCAACCTCCACAGTGGATTGTCCCAGAAAATAAAAGGGTGGAATTCATGTCACTATTTGAAAACCAGACTCTCTTTAATTGCACATTTCCAACAAGCAAACATTGAGTTAAGCTTTTTAGTTGCTTTATCTTACCAAGCCTCAGAATCTTTTTTTTCCTCAATCAGTTTTTACTGGAGTCTGGTTGCTTTACACTGTTGTGTGAGTTTCTATGAATCAACATATATCCCCTCTTTTTTGGATTTCCTTCCCATTCAGGTCACCACAGAGCACTGAGTGAGTTCCCTGTTATACAGAGGCTTCTCATTAGTTGTCTATTTTATACGTAGCATCAATAGTGTATATGTGTCAACCCCAGTCTCCCAATTCCTCCCACCCTCCCCTCCCCCTTGGTATCCATATGTTTCTTCTCTACATCTGTGTCTCTACTTCTGCTTTGCAAATCAGATCATCTAAACCGTTTTTCTAGATTCCACATATATATGTTCATATACGATATTTGTTTTTCTCTTTCTAACTTTTGAGGGACATTTTCTCAGTGTACCCACTTTACAAATGCAGGGCTGTGTGGTAAGAGAGAGAAGAGAGAACGCAGGTCTGCTGGGGTCCACTCCAATCTCCCCTCCCACTGGGCACCATGCCTCCCTCCGTAAATCCAGCCCAAACTGAGCCTAATTCCACACACCCTAACCCTAGGGTCTTTATTAGATGTGACAATTTAAGAAAGTAAAAGATGGTGGAAGCAGCCCAGTTATCAAGAGTGAGGAAGAAAGAAGGGGAAAGGGGGGGTCAGAGAAATGAGAGGCAAGGAAAGGAAAGAGAAGAGCTTTGCAGGAAACATTCAAGGGGTGACCTCATTTTGTGAAATTAGAACATTTTTTCACACCATATACAAAAATAAACTCAAAATGAATTAAAGACCTAAATGTAAGACTGGAAACCATAAAACTCCTAGAAAAAAACAAAAGCAGAATACTCCTTGACATAAATCATGTTTTTTTGGATCTGTCTCCTAAGGCAAAGGAAACAAAAGCAAAAATAAACAGTTGGAACCCAATTAAACTTAAAAGCTTTTGCACACAACATTGTAAAGCAATTATCCTCCAATTTTAAAAAGATCTCAAAAAAAAAACTTTTGCACAGCAAAGGAATCCATCGACAAAGCAAAAAGACAATCTACAGAATGGGAGAAAATATTTGCAAACGCTCTGATTGATAAGGGGCTGATACAAAATATAAACAGCTCATATAACTCAATAACAACAACAAAATAAAACCTTGCCTGATTAAAAAGGGGACAAAAACCTGGATAGACATTTTCCCCAAAAAAGACATACAGATGCAAACAGGCATGTGAAAAGATGCTCAACATTACTGATCATAAGAGAATACAAATCAAAACCACAATGACATATCATGTCATACTTGTCAGAACGGCTATCATCAAAAAAGAATACAAGTGACAAGTGTTGGTGAGGGTATAGAGAGAAGGGAAGCCCAGATAATGCAATGGTAAAGAATCTGCCTGCCAATACAGGAGACATAAAAGATGCGGATTCGATCTCTGGATCAGGAAGATCCCCTGGAATAGGAAATGGCAACCCACTCCAGTGTTCTTGCCTGAAAAATTCCATGGACGGAGGAGCCAGGTGGGCTACAGTCCACAGGGTTGCAAAGAGTCGGACACGACTGAAGCGACTGAGCAGCTAAACACACACCGTAGAATGTTGGTGGAAATGTAAATTGGTGCAGCTGCTATGGGAAAACTGTACAAAGGTTCCTCAAAAAGTTAAAAACAGAACTACCACATGATCCAACAATTCCACTCCTGGGTATATAGCTGGAGAAAGCAAAACCACTACTTAGAAACCCTGATGTTTATAACAGCACTATTTACAATCGCCAAGACATGGGTGCAACTTACGTGTCTATCAACAGATGACTGGATAAAGAAGATAAAGAATGGAATACTATTCAGTCATTAAAAAGAATGAAATTCTGCCATTTGCAACAATACGGGTAGACTTAGTATTATGTTAGTGAGATAAGTCAGACAGAGAAGTACAAATACTATATGTTGTCACATATGTGGAATATAAAAAAGAAGCAGACTCACAGATATAGAGAATAAACTAATAGCTACCAGAGCGGAAAGGGAAGACAAGAGAGGCAAGACAGGCACAGGGGATTAAGAAATACAGGCTACCATGTATAAAGTAAATAAGCTACAGGGTTATACTATATGACACAGGAATATAGCCAATATTTTATAATAGCTTTATAACCTATGAAATATAGAATCAATATGTTGTAAAGTACACCTGAAACATGTAATATTGCAAATAAACTATACCTCACTTAAAAAGAAAAAGGATGGCTTTATCTTGCTCTCCTTTGTGTAATCAATAGCTTTATTATTGCTTCCCTGGTGGCTTAGATAAAGCATCTGCCTGCAATGCGAGAGACCTGGGTTCGATCCCTGGGTCAGGAAGATCCCCTGGAGAAGGAAATGGCAACCCACTCTGGTACTCTTGCCTGGAAAATCCCATGGACAGAGGAGCCTGGTAGGTTACTGTCCATGGGATCTCAAAGAGTCGGACATGACTGAGCGACTTCAGTTTCCTTTCTTTTTCCTTTCCTGTGTGTAATCAAAAGGCTTCCCAGGTGGCACTAGCGGTAAAGAACCCACCTGCCAATGCAGGAGGCTTAAGAGACACAGGTTTAATCCTGAGTGGGGAAGATCCCCTGGAGGAGGGCATGGCAACCCACTGCAGTACTCTTGCCTGAAGAATCTCATGGATGGAGAAGCACTGTGTAGTCAAAGCACTGTGGCCATGCAGAACAACTGCCCTTGAAGAAACCCATGTGAGCTTCTTTCTCCACTAAGACCTCCTTTTTACTGTCATCTTTGAGCAAATCAGCGGAGTGGGGAATTACTACTTAGTAGAAAATCAAGCAGATTCCTACACAAATTGCTGAGGGGAGGGAGCATTCCAAGTGGAGGGGACACCAAGTGCAAAGACACTTGAAATTCTGCTGCAACTGACAAGCGGATTTCAAGAGCCCTGCTGTTCTGCCGGGTGCTTTACAGCAACGCTCTCCTTTCACAGATACAGCAACTCTGCACCACTAATTATTATGACTCCCACTTTGCCCACAGTTACACGGCGGGGTGGGGGAGGGGTGGCCACAGATCTGGAAAAGGCTGGCGCTGACATATGGCCTAGATGGTTGATGGACTTTCCCCAAGCACCGTGCTTTAGGGGAATTCACTGGTGGAGAAAAGACCCCTCTTGATCAGTGGTAAACATGAACAGGAGTTGGTTAGCCACAATTTTAATTCTATGGTAAAATCACTGTCAGATGATGTTTAAGAAGAGTTTTCTTGAACTACGTGGGTTAATGCAATGCCATAGGAAGCAAGAGTATACAGAATTATGTAAATAGAATGAGCTTAACTATAGAAAGGGAAAAACCACACAAGAATATATCAGATCAGATCAGTCGATCAGTCGTGTCCGACTCTTTGGAACCCCATGAATTGCAGCACGCCAGGCCTCCCTGTCCATCACCAACTCCCGGAGTTCACTGAGACTCACGTCCATCGAGTTAGTGATGCCATCCAGCCATCTCATCCTCTGGCATCCCCTTCTCCTCCTGCCCCCAATCCCTCCCAGCATCAGAGTCTTTTCCAATGAGTCAACTCTTCGCATGAGGTGGCCAAAGTACTGGAGTTTCAGCTTTAGCATCAGTCCTTCCAAAGAAATCCCAGGGCTGATCTCCTTCAGAATGGACTGGTTGGATCTCCTTGCAGTCCAAGGGACTCTCAAGAGTCTTCTCCAACACCACAGTTCAAAAGCATCCATTCTTCGGCGCTCAGCCTTCTTCACAGTCCAACTCTCACATCCATACATGACCACAGGAAAAACCATAGCCTTGACTAGACGAACCTTTGTTGGCAAAGTAATGTCTCTGCTTTCGAATATGCTATCAAGAATATATAATGAGAGGGAAATATGCCCACACATGAGCTTTCTGGATGCCTCAAAAAAATGGTACATTTCTTTAACGCTTCTCTTTTCGGTACTTCCCAAATGTGTCTATTATGATAAGCAGATACGTCTTTGATCATCAGGGGAAAGAAACACCGTAAAAGATAATGCGCGTGAGATGTGCACAGCTTTCTCCTTTGTCAGCCCATGCTTGAAGTTTTGACCATGACCCCACTTGCGGGGGTGACTGGCCACCCCACTCACAGTAAGTCCTCCGTGTCACCATCCCTGCCGGCCCTTGTCCCTCCAGGGAGGCCATGGGCCAGGCTCAGCCACCAGTGCCCAGATCCGGGGTCTGGCTGATACTCCCCCGGCCGCAAAGGGCGGGAGGTGGGGAGGGAGCATGTGCTGTGTCTCCCATCAGTGGCCGAGGGCCACACTCGACGAGATACGAGGGCTCCGCTCGCAAATCTTTCATGTTTCACTGCTATAATTTCTCCCGGGTCTTATTAATAAAATATAATGGTAATTCCTAGAATAATGGCCTATTACCCAAAGTCACAGAATGACAGGGCAATCAAAATCAGAAAGAATGATAGAGCCCACGGAGAGGGAGGAAGGGAGGGTAAATTCTGGCTTCTGAAGGAGTAGCCTTAGGCTCATGCGGGAAATCAAAGGAATAATCTGCAAGGCAGTAGGTTAAATTACCCGAAGAATAATTTGTTGTTCAGTCATTCTGTCGTGTCCGACTCCCTGCTACCCCAAGAACTGCAGCACACCAGGATTCCCTGTCCATCACCATCTCCCGAAGCTTGCTCAAACTCATGTCCATCAAGTTGGTGATACCATCCAACCATCTCATCCTCAGTCGTCCCCTTCTCCTCCTGCCCTCACTCTTAAGCATCAGGGTCTTTTCCAATGAGTCGGCTGTTCACATCAGGTGGCCAAAGTATCAGGTGGACCTTCAGCTTGAGCATCAGTCCTTCCAAAGCATATTCAGGGTTGACTTCCTTTAGTCTGGTTTGATCTCCTTGCAGTCCAAGGGACTCTCAAGATGGATGATTCACCATATAAACCAGGTGGACATTTGATGGGTTATGAATTGACTCCAACCAGCCATGACAGTTCAGTTTTTTTATATTGTATTTACTTCCTTCTCTCAAAGTGTTTTTATTTTAATTTTGCTTTGTTTGTGTCTGAGTTCTGGGTTGACAGTTCTGGAATGCTTCCATTTTCTACCAGGTGAAAAAAATGCATTTGACACAGACCTGGTTATGGTTTTACCAGTAGTCATGTATTGATGTGAGAGTTGGACTATAAACAGCTGAGCGCTGAAGAATTGATGCTTTTGAACTGTGTTGTTGGAGAAGACTCTTGAGACTCCCTTGGACTACAAGGAGATCCAACCAGTCCATCCTAAAGGAGATCAGTCCTGAATATTCATTGGAAGGACTGATGCTGAAGCTGAAACTCCAATACTTTGGCTACCTGATTCGAAGAACTGACTCATTTGAAAAGACCCTGATGCTGGGAAAGATTGAAGGCGTGAGGAGACGGGGACAACAGAGGATGAGATGGTTGGATGTCATCACTGACTTGATGGACATGAGTTTGAGCAAGCTCCAGGAGTTGGTGATGGACAGGGAGGCCCGGCATGCTGCAGTCCATGGGGTCAAAAAGAGTTGGACACAACTGAATGACTGAACTGAATTGAACTGGCTATGCCATTTTGAGGGTAAAAGAGAAGTTTTTGAAGTTCAAACAGAATCACTCTAAAAAGAGAATCATAGTAACTAGGAGAATCCAGAGTGAGGGAGCTTTGTGACTTCATCTCCCACCACTAAGAGGAGATGGTGGTGACCATCTTTCTTGTTGACCACAGAAATCCTTGACGTGGACTTTGCTGAGAACACTCTGACTCCACACAGCAAACCTCTTCCCCCAAAGACACCAAGGCCATGTGCTATAATGAATTGTCCCTTGCTCCCTCAAGCAGACTTGGAGATCTTTCAAGTTCCACGCAGAGGGGATCATCTGTCACACCACTGCAGCATGGTGAGCTTTCGTCATGGTGGTCCCCAAATTCCTGAACTCCCATCGTTTATGAGGTTCTAAGCCAATGGGTCTCAACCCTATAAATCTGGGGAGCCTTTTCAGAAGCCCATAACTATGACCTGCCCCTGAGAGATTATGATTTAACTGTTCTAGACTCTTGCTGCGAAGAGCTGACTCATTTGAAAAGACCCTGATGCTGGGAAAGATTGAGAGCAGGAGGAGGAGGGGACAACAGAGGATGAGATGGTTGGATGGCATCACTGACTCAATGGACATGGGTTTGGGTGAACTCCAGGAATTGGTGATGGACAGGGGGGCCTGGCGTCGTGCTGTGGTTCATGGGGTGGCAAAGAGTTGGACATGACTGAGCGACTGAACTGAACTGAGACCGAGACCCTTGTTACTCAAACTGTGGGTCCTGGAGCCAGCAGCAACAGCATCAGCAGGGAGCTCAGTAGATACACAGAATTTCAGACCCCACTGCAGACCTCAATGATCAGAATCTCTATTTCATCAAGATTCCCAGATAATTCTAATGCACACTAGGGCTCAAGAAGTGTTGATCTAGAATAAAACCCAAGAATTGTTTTTTTTTTTTTCATTTCTCCAAATGTTGGACCAAGACTAAGAACCCCCCACTTAAGTTCTGTCATTGGTCCTTCCTTCTTCTTGCTGACCACTGCTAAGCCCAGAGTCCCAGGCACCAAACCAGCCGATCCCTACTTCATCCCTCACAGGAGGGGCTACTGCTACCTATGGAAAACTCACAGTGGAAAATTGTCCCACTCCTGCTTGCCTGAGGTTTATGCCCACCAACCATGTGTAGGTGGGTCTCCCCTGACCCCAGGAATCTCTTTTTCCTCTCCTTATCCTGCGGCTGGTATTTCCCTGCCTTGTCTGGAGATTGGGCTCCTGCCCACCTCCCCACCTCCCTCGGCCATTTTTGTGTCTTGGCAGCTTTCAGCAGAAGCATTTCCACAATAAAGAAACATTAAATGAAAGGAGGGTAAGCTTTTCCTTCTCTTATTTTGACAGCACCATCTCCTCACCCGCAAGAGGCTTTCTCCCTGAACCGTGGGTAAATAACGAAAGGTATGGAAGAGGAAGAAGAGAAAACCAGGAGGACACAGCTGTTGTGGTTTGCCATTGGGAAGGCACTATTTGATGTTTAGCAATAAGAGCAACAGCAGTAGGTAAATAACAGCTATTGTTTCTAAACAATAACAATATAAGCTGATTCGAAGGCAAGAGGAGACAGAAACTTGGGACAAAGGTTGCATCCTAATATTAGGAGACTTCACAAAATGACTCAAAATATTAAATACAATCAAGGGTCTACATCTTGCTGCTGCTGCTGCTGCTAAGTCGCTTCAGTCGTGTCCGACTCTGTGCGACCCCATAGATGGCAGCCCACCAGGCTCCCCCGTCCCTGGGGATTCTCCAGGCAAGAACACTGGAGTGGGTTGCCATTTCCTTCTCCAATGCATGACAGTGAAAAGTGAAAGTGAAGTCGCTCAGTCGTGTCCGACTCTTAGCGACCCCATGGACTGCAGCCCACCAGGCTCCTCCGTCCATGGGATTTTCCAGGCAAGAGTACTGGAGTGGGGTGCCATTGCCTTCTCCGGGTCTACATCTTAAGGTTATCCAATTTCAAATCACAGCCCCAACGAGAGAAAATAACCATCTCACAAAAATGACTGATGCAAACATCAAGGTTCACTCAGCTCTGATCACTCTTCATGGCAGGTAACAGGTACAGCATCCAGGGCGCAGGAATGAGTTTTTTGTTGATCCTAGAATACTGGCCATTAAAGACAAGATTGGAACCTAAAATACAACACAAATGAACATACCTAGGAGAAAAAAATAAAACAGACTCACAAATCCAAAGAACAGACTTGTGGTTGCCAAGGGGTGGGGGTGGGAGAGGAATGATTGGGAGTTTGGGGTTAGCAGATGCCAACCTTTATATATAGGATGGATAAACCACAAAATCCTACTGTACAGCACAGGGAACTATATCCAACATCCTGTAACAAGCCATAGTGGAAAAAATATGACAAAGAATATGCATATGCATAATTGAGTCACTATGCAATACAGCAGAAATTAAATCCAACATTGTAAATTAACTATACTTCAATAAAATTTTTAAAGAATAGATTAAGATTTTCCTACATATCCCAAAGCTGAGAGTAGCCTGGGAAGAGGTCCAAATATCTCTTCACCTCACCCCATTCTTTCAAATGTATTCAATGAAAATGAGGAAGTTCTATACTCCTGATGAATTCGCTCTGCTTCAAGATATGCTGGCTTGGTTGTGAAAGTCGGTTAGTACACTCTCCCTGGAGGCCAGTCACAAGAACACCTGGGAGCCAGGGGACGATGCAGAAAGCTTGGCTGGTTTGTTCGGGCTTTCATCCAGTGTCCGCAGAGTCGCCCCACTCATGGGGTCTGCAGACCCCCTCGTCTGTCTCCTTCGCTCTCTCCTCTCCGCTCCTTCCCCCTTTCCGGGCCCAGTGCCCAGGGCTGAGAAGAACTTCAGTCCTGCTCCCATCGTGGGAAGGCACTCTCAACCCTCAGTATCTTCCACCCCCATCCTGTCCGTCAACAGGAAGCATCTGTAAAATTAAATGACAATTTTCTCCAAAAATGGTGTCTCAACGCACACTTTCAATGCATCATTATGGCAAGAGAGCCTCTTCGTGCCTGAGGCAAGGATGTCAAAGAAATGGAATTCCCAGGGATGCCACCTCCCAGAACCATTACAGTGGAGACAGGAACAGTCCCAGTAGACGCCCGTGATTCATGCAGCCAGGGGTGTTTTCTACTGTTTTCTAGAGTCAGTAAGTCTGCATAAAATTTCTGACAGTACCAGTTATCAGCAAAAAAAAAAAAAGTAGCAGAGAACCTCCAAAGAAAAGTCTTCCTGAGGAAAGAGGGGCTGCAGACCCTCACAGGGTCGGTCAGTCACCAATGAACAGGGGTCTTTGTTACCCCCATGACCTGTCCCCATGGGATCGTCCCTTCTCCATCTTGCCTTCTCTCTAAGCAGAGAGACGAAGCCCCTGTGAGCCGAAATGTACTCAAACACAAGCTTTATCTGAAAAGTTCATGCCAATCTTGCAGTCTTAGGCTGCACGTTTTCATATAAAAATAATTTAGAATTATTTAGAATTTAGAATTCCTTATCAGGAAACTATTAATGTATGTGTCATTAGGGTTCCAGAAGAGACAAAATAAATTGGTGCAAAAAGAGAATACTTGAAAAAGCATAGCTAAAAATTTCTCAAGTAATATGAGGCATAAATTAAGATTTAAGAATCTCAAGGAACACCAGACCAGAGAAACTCATGGAAAACTGTGCCATTGGTACATCATGGTCAACCTGATGAAAACCAAAGATAAAGAAAAATAACATATTACATAAAAAAGAGCAACAATTCAAGTTACTAAAGATTATTTATGGAAATAATGTGGATCAGAAGGAATGAGAACATCTTCATAGCATGCTGAAAGAAAAGAGCTGTTGCTGCACAATTCTCCATGTGAAGATATCCTTCAGAAATAAGTGCAAAATAAAGATGCTCTTAGATGAAGGAAAAGTGGGATAGTCATTGTTAGCAGACTTGCTAAAAAAGAAATGGTAAAAGAAGCCGTTTACACAGAGAAGTGACACTAAGGGAAATGCGGAATTTCATAAGGAAGGAAAACCAATAGAAATGATAAATAGCTGCATAACGTATTGCACTATTTCCTCTTAAGTTTTTAAAATAATTATGACTATTAAAAGCAAAAATTACAGTATTGCCTAGTGAGGTTTTCACTGTATGTAAGTATAATATATATAACAACTGAAGTGACAGAGGTGAAAGGGACTTAATTGGTTGTGAGAGTTCCACACTCTACTTGACTAATTAGGCTGTAAAATTAGTCTAATTAGACTGTAAAAATTCATATGTAATTATTATCCCCAGAGCAACACTTTAAAAATCTACACAAAGAGAGAGAAACCCAAAAGTTAATAGAAAATCTTTAATAAAAGACTAAAAAATACTCAAGCCAAAGAAAGCAGGAGAGATGAAATAGAGGAAGGAAAACAAATAATAACAGGATAGCCTAAATTCAACCATATCAATAATTAATGTAAGTGGCTTAAACACACCAATTAAAAGTCAGAAATTATCAGCTGGGATTTAAGAAAGAATTTTAAAGACTCACTATATGCTGTCTATAAGAAATCCACTTTAAAAATGATACAAATGAATTAACGGTAAACAAATAGAAAAAGACATGTGATACAAACACTAATCAAAAGAAATTAGTAAGTGACTATTTTGATTTCAGAGAGAGAAGATTTCACACCAAGGAAAATACCAGAGATGAGAAGGGACATTATGTGACAATGAAAGAGTCTATTCAAGAAAACAAACCAGGGCTTCCCTGGTGGGCCAGTGGTTAAGACTTTGCCTTCCAGTGCACGGGGTGTGCGTTCAGTCTCTAGTCTGGGAGCTACGATCCCACATGCTTCGCAGCCAAAAAACCCAAAACATAAAAACAGAAGCAATAGTGTAACAAATTCAATAAAGACTTTTTAAATGAAAGTGGAAGTGTTAGTCGCTGTGACCCCATGGACTGTAGCCCATCAGGCTCCTCTGTCTATGGGATTTCCCAGGCAAGAATCCTGGAGAGGGAAGCCATTCTCTTCTCCAGGGGATCTTCCTGACCCAGGGATCAAACTCAGGTCTCCTGCATTGCAGGCAGACTACCGTTTGAGCCACCAGGGAAGTCACACAATGAAATACTGTAAATTAAGGATGAACCACTACATTCAACACATGGATAAATCCCACAGTCAGTGCTGAGTGAAAGAATTAGGCTCACATCACGTGTGCCTTCGTGCATTTAGAGTATAAGCACAGGCAATACTAATGTCCAGAGTTAGGAGTCAGGGTAAATGGTGACCCTGGAATAAGCAGATACTATTTCGTGATCTAAGTTCTGCTACAAGGGTGCGGTCTGTTTTTGAAAACTCAGTGGTATGTTCATTTGTGATCTGTGTACTTTTCTAGAAGTACTTTTCAGTTTATATTTTAAATAAAAACATTATTAAGCATTTATTCCAAACACTTGAGTCAGTTGAGCCAGAAAAATACACTGAGAGTGTCAAATAACCCTTGACACGCATGAGCACATGTGTTGCAGTTTTGAGACATACTTTCGTAACGTTAACTGATCTTCATGACCTTTTGGGAAATGATAGGTTTTTTCCAGTGCTTCATGCATTACCCTGAAACCTCTGGATTCCTGGGGGTTTTCTTAAAAATTAAAACCTTTACATCTCTTTTCTGCCAACAGCAAAATAAGGTATCAGTGTTATCTTGGGGTTGCAAGCGGTTAGGGTACAATATTTGACCATGCAATGATGGTGAGCTTCCTGTGGGGTAGGTTTGTCAGCTGCTTATTCTGAATTAGCCATAAAAAGAAACCAACTATTGATACATGCAAATGCATACATTAATTTAAAATGCATTATGCTCAATGAAAGAAGCCAGACTCAGAAGGTTACATACTGTGTGAATGGACACTAATGAACGACCACAAGTCCTGAGGTCGTACATTGCAAGCCCAGCACACAGACATAAGAAGCACTCTCTCCTTGATTTTCTTTCCTTTTTTAAAAAACTTTTTATTTTATATTAGAGTATAGTAGAAGGTAATGGCACCCGACTCCAGTACTCTTGCCTGGAGAATCCCATGGATAGAGGAGCCTGGTAGGCTCCAGTCCATGGGGTCGCACAGAGTCGGACACGACTGAGCGACTTCACTTTCACTTTTCACGTTCGTGCATTGGAGAAGGAAGTGGCGACCCGCTCCAGTGTTCTTGCCTGGAGAATCCCGGGGACGGGGGAGCCTGGTGGGCTGCCGTCTATGGGGTCGCACAGAGTCGGACACGACTGAAGCGGCTCAGCACACATATACACACATAGCTGACGAACAATGTTGTGATCGCTTTAGGTGTATAGCAAAGTGAATGAAGCTATACATTTTCCCATTGAGTTTGTTTTATAACACTAAGCAGAGTTCCATATGCTATACAGTAGGTCCTTGTTGGTTATCCATTTTCAATATAGCAGTGTGTATATGTTAATCCCAAACTTCCTAGCCTCTCTTCCTTTTCTTTCTTACCTGAACTTTTTTTCTCTCCCTCTGGATCAGTCAGTATAGACTATTACGAGTATAAACTAGTAACAAACAATTTCACTTCAATGGCTTTTATTTATTTTTTTAGTTTTTTTTAATTTTTGTTTTATACTGGAGTATAATTGATTGACAAGGCTGTGTTAGTTTCAGGTATACAGCAAAGTGATTCAGCTGTACATATATATGTATCTATTCTTTTTCGAATTCTTTTCCCATTTGCTGCTGCTGCTGCTAAGTTGCTTCAGTCAGGTCCGACTCTGTGCGACCCCATAGACGGCAGCCCACCAAGATCCCCAATCCCTGGGATTCTCCAGGCAAGAACACTGGAGTGGGTTGCCATTTCCTTCTCCAATGCATGAACGTGAAAAGTGAAAGGGAAGTCGCTCAGTCATGTCCGACTCTTAGCGACCCCATGGACAGCAGCCTACCAGGCTCCTCCATCCATGGGATTTTCCAGGCAAGAGTACTGGAGTGGGGTGCCATTGCCTTCTCCACTTTTCCCATTTAGGTTATTACAAAATATTGAGCAGAGTTCCCTGAGCTGTGCAGTAGGTCCTTGTTGGTTATCCATTTTAAAATCAGCAGTGTGTACATGTCAATCCCAGACTCTCAATCTATCCCTCTTCTCCTCACCTGTCCCCTGGTAGCTATAAGTTTGTTCTCTGAGAAATAAAGTTTCTTTTCTCACTTATTTTATAGTCCATGGTATACTGGTAGGGAATCTGTTCATCAGAGTTGGTGTGGATCTCCAGCAGGTTGCCATGCCAAAGGGGAAAAGGGGGAAAGGTTTTTAGGAGTCTTGCACATCCTTGAAAAAACCCATGTCAGTTCTGCTCACAGCTCCATGGTCGGAACTATTCAAAGGCTCTGTCCAACCACAATGGAGCCAAGAAATGCAGTCCTACCATGTAAGAAGGAGAACCAGGAATATTTATTGAACTGCATTATTTACTACTACTCCCTTCTAAATTCAAGTTCCCAGGAGAACAAAAAATGCAGTTAATTCCATCTGACTGCATTGTCCTCCCCATTTCAAGTAGCTAGGCTACTGACTCCTGGGGAAAGAGGAAACTGTACATTTAATATATGTCTAGAAACATCGAATGGATGGGTGAGGATGAGGAAGGCAAGTCATGGGTTTACAAATCAAGCAAATAAGCCAAAAGATATAAAAAAGGACCTTTGGGTATGAATGTGGTAAAAGCAGAACCAGTGGGTTAATAAACACAAAATAAAGCAGTACAACTGCAAAGATGAAAACAGCAATATCCAGAACAGCTAATGAGTGCTTAGTTGCTGTTGTGTCCAACTCTTTGAGACCTCATGGACTGTAGCCCGCCAGGCTCCTCTGTCCGTGGGATTCTCCAGGCAAGAATACTGGAGGGGGTTGCCAGGCCCTCCTCCAGGGGATCTTCCCAACCTAGGGATTAAACCTGAGTCTCTTACATCTCCTGCACTGGCAGTTGGGTTCTTTACCACTAGAGCCATCTGGGAAGCTCAGAACAGCTAATGCCCATCACTAAAACTCAATCTCTGACCCCAGTATTCCTTCAAAGAAATGTGTCAGCCATGTATCTGTTAACATACTTTCAAGGCAGATAAGCTTCTCAGTCTGAGTTAAACCATGATGGGGACTGAGCTAATAAAAGCACACTGATTTTTCTGTTCCTCCACTACATAATTTATGTACTAGTCAGACATAGTTTTCATTTAATCAAGAGCTATCTTGTCCAGCCTTTCAACCCGGAGTAACTTTGTACAAGATGAAAATAACTGAATGCATTGTGATGATAGAAATTTTTCTATTTCTTCCAGACCCTTACTGGGCAACAGAATGCCAGGAATCTTGCTTCCTTGGATGGTTTATTAAAATGCAGCAGACCGAGATTTCATTAGGGCTGTGCAATAGCGTGTGCTGCCCACTAGCTAATGCTTGCCAGATGTATAAGCTCACCACATCTGTAAGTACCAAGCCACCTGCTCAAAGGAGCAGGCCTCCAGAGTCCGTGCAGGGAGAACGCTGCTAGGGCTTTTTTTGCCCTTCAAATGATGTACCCTGGGGCAAAAATCATAAATTAAAATGGAGAAGGGGGACTGCCAGGCTGAGATGGCAGTATTCAAAGGGACAAGACTTCAATGAAGTTATTTCCCACGAGATTTTTCCAAGCATATTCCCTGAACTTCTGCATCTATACCTTTTAGATCGAACACCAAATTTCTCATCCCCACCATGATGACCGTGGGTAAATCCCTTACCCTCCTTGAGTTTTACACTCTGAATAGGGAAAATGGGAACAACCACGTGTGCTTGTGGGGCTGCTGTGAGGATGAAATGACATGAAACCTAAGGAATTGCTTTGTACAGTGAAAGGGCTATGAAATTGTTCAATAGATGTCTGGTCCGCATATGCATTTTTTGAACGTGTAAGTGGGGTCAGAAAACCTGATTCTGTCTTCCATTCTTAAAATGTATTACCCTCCACACACATGTTCATTCTCTTTCTTTCTCCCTCTAACTTTCCCTCTCTGATCCCTCCCCTTCCTTCTCCTCCTCTCCTCCTCCTCCTTCTTCCCTTTCCTTTTCTTCTTCTCCTCTTCCTCTCTCTTTCTCTGTCCTTTCCTCCCTCCATCCTCTAGGCTTTGGCCAGGACTTCACTACAATGCCAAAGTTAGCATGAGACGCTCCAGGGACGGGTAGGGCCAAGTCATTCATTTTTCTGATGATAAAAGGGCAGGAACAGGCAGAAAGACTGAATAATGCAAGCTCAATCCCTCCACGCCACTCCCGTGCCTGGGGTCTCAGAGCACAAGGAAGTAATAGCTAGCATGAATCACCAGCACTGTATACATATCCCTAAGAAGCATATTGTTTAGTTTGGGATGTTTTTGAACTTCGCATAAATGAAGTCATCTGTATGACTTGTGTTTTGCACTCAACATTACATTTTTGAGATTCATTCATATTAATGCAAGAAGCTATAAATTATTCATGTTCACTGCTGTGTAATACTCCGTTGTGTGGCTACACCATACTTTATTCTATCATTTATGGACATCTGTGCTGTTGTCAGTTTTTCACTAGCACAGACATCTCTGTGATGAACATTCTTATGCTCATGTGCATGATCAAACTATTTCCCAAGGTAGGAAGGAGAACACTGCTGAGTCACAGGTTATATATATTTTCAGTTCAGTTCAGTTGCTCAGTCGTGTCCAACTCTTTGCAACCCCATGAATCGCAGCACGCCAGGCCTCCCTGTCCATCACCAACTCCCAGAGTTCACTCAGACTCATGTCCATCAAGTCAGTGATGCCATCCAGCCATCTCATCCTCTGGCATCCCCTTCTCCTCCTGCCCGCAACCCCTCCCAGCATCAGAGTCTTTTCCAATGAGTCAACTCTTCACATGAGGTGGCCAAAGTACTGGAGTTTCAGCTTTAGCATCATTCCCTCCAAAGAAATCCCAGGGCTGATCTCCTTCAGAATGGACTGGTTGGATCTCCTTGCAGTCCAAAGGACTCTCAAGAGTCTTCTCCAACACCACAGTTCAAAAGCATCAATTCTTCGGCGCTCAGCCTTCTTCACAGTCCAACTCTCACATCCATAAAAACCATAGCCTTGACTAGACGAACCTTTGTTGGCAAAGTAATGTCTCTGCTTTTGAATATGCTATCTAGGTTGGTCATAACTTTCCTTCCAAGGAGTAAGCGTCTTTTAATTTCATGGCTGCAGTCACCATCTGCAGTGATTTTGGAGCCCAGAACAATAAAGTCTGACACTGTCTCCACTGTTTCCCCATCTATTTCCCATGAAGTGATGGGACCGGATGCCATGATCTTCATTTTCTGAATGTTGAGCTTTAAGCCAACTTTTTCACTCTCCACTTAGTCTATAATACAAAATCATGTTTCCAAAGATCTTGCTCCAGTTTACACCCTGATTTCCAAGTTCCTGGCAAAAATGTTGAAAACTACCTTAGAAAACATTCGTGCAAGTAGCGGTCGCTGGAGTTTCAGACCACTAGCCAAGTTGGTTCCCGCACATGTCACTTGCAAGTTCACAGTCACAGACACTGCCCCAGGGGAGGGAGAGGTTTTGTCATGTCCATAGTTGCCAACAAAGAGAGGGTTCAGGTGAGCGGTTTTGTGGCCCCCCTGGCACTGGGGATGAGACTTCCACAGGATGAACGTGTACTGTTCAGCCCATGAACAGAACGCTCTGTAGCTGCCGCTGTTTTTCACATGGGGGTGGTGGAAGCTGGCAGAAGGCTTGATTTCCAAACCACTTTTCATCAACAGATGCCTCCAGCTAGACTGTGATGTCTTTGAGAACAAGGACCACTCTTTTCTACCTCGTGTGTATCTGTAATGCTTAGTATGGTGTCTGTATATCATGTATGTGTTCAGTCGCTCAGTTGTGTCAGACTCTTTGAGACCCCATGGACTATACCTGGCCAGGCTCCTCTGTCCCTAGGATTTTGGGGGCAAGAATACTGGAATGCATTGCCATTTCCTCCTCCAGGGGATCTTCCTGACCCAGGGACTGAACCCACATCTTCTGCATCTCCTGGATTGGCAGGCAGATTCTTTACCACTGAGCCACCAGAGAAGCCCCTGTACATCATAGAGGCTCAGTTTAACTTCATAAGAGTTAACTATTTTGGCAGACAGGCTATGTTTTGCCAGAATCTGTCTCCTCCTCCTTCCAGGTACAGTAGTAGGTTATATTGCCCAGCATCCCTTGCAGTGTGACATGGTCTTGACACTTACTTTTGGCGGATCAAATGCGAGCAGAGGGGCTATTTGCTGCCTCTGGTCCTGGCTGTCAAAACCTCTCCTACGGTGCCCCACATGCTCTTTTTTCCTGGCTGCCCCATGGATGCTCTTTTTTTTCCCTTAGCCATCACCTGGATTCACATCACAAAAGGTGGCAACAGCATCTTTTTAAAATCAACAAAGGAAATAAATATGTTTTCTCTTTAAAATAAACAAAACTGCTTGAGAACCTCTTTGTCTAATTTTAGGGCGATTGTTGGAGAAGGCAGATGGGCACATGCATGATTCAGATCAGTGGGTGATTTGAGGCTCAGCTGCCCAGGTTGGGTCTGAGGAACCTTGTTGTGTTTCTATGCCATGTATACCAGATTTCCCTTAATGTGTTGCCTCTGGCTAAAGACCAGAAGCATAAGAAACAGTGATGTGGAAATCAGCAAGCAAGAAACAAAGCATTTTAACTCTTTGTTGACCAGGGGATTTTTGCAGAAACTGACATCTGTGGCCTAGAATTTGTTATGTAAGTGAACACACCAGTATATATATTGAGGCACTCTAGTCAATAGCATTCAGGTAACAAAAGACATATTAATACATTTCTGGTCAATAATGTGTTACTTACCTATTGCAGCATAACACATTACTCTGAACTTTAATGGATTAAAATAAAAGCACAAGCTATGTCACATTATGTCTGTGACTCTGGAATCTGGGCACAGCTTAGCTGAGTCCTCTGGTTCACAAGGTCTCACAAGCTACAATCAAGGTGTTGAGGTGGGCTGCAGTCATCTAAAGGCTTGACTGGGACGAGACTCGTTTCCAAGCTCACTCCATGGTTTTCTGCAGGATCCCACTCCTCGTGGGGCCCTGGACTGAGAGCTTCAGTTTGTCACCAGGTGTTAGAGTCGCCCTGGAGGGTGTGTGTGGAGGCTTCCTTATAACATGGCAGCCAGGTTCATCAGAGTGAGCAAATGAGAAGAGAGAAGGAGAGCAAATGAGAAGTCACAGTCCCTTACAACCTGCCTTGGAAATAATATCCCATCAGTTTCTTTGTTATCCCATCAGTTGCACCAGGTTCAGCCCACACTCAAGAAGAAGGACTCATCTTAGAAGCTGCCTCCCACACAAGAAGCTTGAAAGTGATCATTCTGGGGCTTCCCTGGTGGTCCAGTGGTTAAGACTTCACTGTCCAGTGAAGCGGGTGTGGGTTCAGCACCTGGTCAGGAAGCTAAGACCCCACACGCCTTGCAGCCGAAAAACCACAGCATAGAAGATACGCAATATTGCAGCAAATTTAATAAAGACTTTAAAATAGTCCACATCAAAAAACTTTTCAAGAAATGATAATTCTGCCAAATCACTCCAATATTTTCTGAGCCTAATCTCTAAATTTCATTTATTTAGTCAAAAGCCTTAGTAGCCCTTCAGGCTATCTCTGGCATTCCAGAAGCCAATGTTAAAGTAAGAAAGCCATAATGAGAATTAAATGCATGCTTCTTCCTTTACTAGGAATGAAACTATCCACTCCACCAATGGGATAGTTTAAATAAATAACGGCAAGTGACCTGTTCTCCTCTTTTATGTCAATATTTAGAGGTAAAACTCAAAATTAATCAGTTGAATTTTTTTCAATTAAAATGCAGGAATTCAAATGTGAGGTCACAAAAGCAGGTCTTGCCTATTTTCAATGCTAACACATAATTAAATTTCCATTTACATTTTAAAATTGTGTTTCTCAACCAAGTATGATCAACTATGCAATTACTGAGTGTCTTTGTGGATGAATCATGCTTTTCTTACATAATTAATTTAGAGTAAATTGAACAGCATGCATCAATAATTAGATGGGGGAAAACATGTCTAAAAATTCTTAAATTCAATTTTGGTAACACGAGAAAGTGACAAAATGCATTTTTTTTTCCTTTTAATTCTTACAGGACAAGGCAAGGTAAGAGATTATATATTCTCAGAAGGAGGTTCCAGGTGTAAGTTTTGGAGAAACAGCTCAGTGTATTACACACCTTCCTCCCCCTCTCTGATTCAAGTGACAATGGACAAATCAAATGCATTGGAAAAGACCCACCATAATCTGTTCCCGTAGCCCTGTACAGTACACAGATTTGGAACTATTAGCTCCCAGCAAGCTCACACATTTTAGTTAGCTGTGGTCAACTGGAATGACGGAACCCTTCAGCCGTGGTCCAGGCTGCAGAAACTGTCTCCTCCCCAGAGTACCACCCTGTGTCCAGTCACAACCACATGAGACCTAAATAAAGAGAGTATCTCCCCAGCTGCTCTCAAGAGCCCAGAAGAAACTCACCTTGAGCTGAGGAGAGAGCAGGGAGCATGGAATTCTAGCCAAAGTGGGAGTGTGTTGGAGGAAACCCCAGCTGAGGAAAGAAATGGGTAGAGCAGGGGTCTAGAAGCAAGAGCGAACGGGCAAACCTAATCAGCCCAGCAAACTGGCAGTGACATTTTCAAGTGCAAGGTCATTCAGAGTTGCAGAACTAAGAACATCTTTAGATGCCGAAATGGCTTTTGCTAAATGTCAACTTGGTAAATTTGTTTTTCCTTTGGCTCGTTAAAAGAGAATTAACCATTTATCCAATAATGAAAAGAAATATGACCCTCCCCAGGTTCAGAAGCATCCACCTGAGGCTGGCCTAGTCTCTCCCATCTAGCCAATTTTGCTCAGTTTATATATATATATATGTTGCTGTTGTTCAATTGCTAAGTCATGTCCAACTCTTTTGAGACGCCATGGACTGCAGCTCCTGGAGCTTGCTCAAACCCATGTCCATTGAGTTAGTGATGCCATCCAACCATCTCATCCTCTGTCATTCCCTTCTCCTCCTGCCCTCAATCTTTCCCAGCATCAGGGTCTTTTACAATGAGCTGGCTCTTCGCATCAGGTGGCCAAAGTATTGGAGCTTCAGCTTCAGCATCAGTCTTTCCAATGAATATTCATATTAGCAATATGTACTTACCAAGAGGCCTCAGGTACCTGAGAAAGTTCCTGCCCTCAGAACACTTTCAGTCTGCTGCAGGGACAGAGTGGGATGCAGATGGTGATGCCACAACGTGGATGGGTCCCATTCTGCAGAAATGCTGATCACTGCACTACAAAAGCACCTTGCAGGGGACCCTGCCCAGGTAGGGATGGGGGCTTCTGGGTGATAATTAGCTATCGTGGCATTTAGCTGAGCCCTCCAGGGTGAACAGGAGAGAGCTAAAGAAAGTGAGAGGTGGTTTAAGGTACTACATTTCTTTACCATAGAGGTATTTATTCTTACTATTCAGGTTACAGAAAAGCAATATGCTGGCATTCTAATGTGCCTAGATTTTACACATGTTTGAAACACTTTCATTTATTTTTTTAAAGTATAGTTGATTTACGATATTTCAGATGTACAGCAAAGTGACTAAGTTTTACATATATATATATATATTCTTTTTTCAGATTCCTTTCCATTAAAGGTACAAGTTATTGATGTTGTTCATGTGCTATTGTTCCTGAATATTGTTCCCTGTGTTATAGGCCCTTGTTTTTCTATTTCATATACAATAGTATGCATCTATTAATCCCAGACTCCCAGTTTATCCTTCCCCTCCCTTTCTCCTTTGATAATCGTAAGTTTGCATTCTATTTCTGTAAGGATATTTCTGCTTTGTATCATTTTTTAGATTCCACACACAAGTGATATAGTATGAAATTTGTCTTTGTCTGAATTACTTCACTTAGAGTGATTATCACTGGGCCCATCCAATGACATTTCTGCAACAAAGCGGCACTGGCTCTGGTCATAGCATGACATCTGTTTTAATTTATTTTATCCTCAACAACCCCTGGCAACCCCCATTATCCCCAGTTTACAAATAAGGAAGCTGAGGAACAGGAATGTTAACTGACTCCCCCCTGCCAAGATCCCCCAGCTAGTAAGTGGCTAAAAATAATTCTAAACAACCGAGGATAGGGGCTGGAGGTAGGAAGGAGGTGACTGAAGGCATGGGCTGTCTTGAGATTTTTTTAAAAGCCAGAAGAGTCCAGATCATGAAGGTCCACACACATCAGGTTCAGAATTTGCAAGCATCTTAGCAACTCCTGAAGGGGTTCGAGTTGGTGACGGCTAAGAGCTGCTGTGAACTCCATGGCTCACCGTGTGCCATGTGCAAATTGTACGGGAGGCAGGCAAGGTTGCTGTCTCTACCATCTGGTGAGAGACAGGGAGCCTGGGCTAGAGGAGCTGCAGCGAGGAGGATGGCGACCAGGATGAACCCTGGACCTTGGGGAAGTAGCATCAACTGGACACGGCTACTGCGATGAGAGAGGATGGGAGCAGGGAGGCAGGGAGGCCTACCGCCAGGCTTGGGATCCCCACAGCTCATGGGGCGCCCGGGGGAATTCTCTGAGACCCTAGAATAACAGTGGTCGTGACCGGCTCTGTCCCTCAACTCCTTGATGGCAGCAGGCTAGACACTTGGAAGACACGTCTGCCTTAGAGCTAGGAATGCAAGCTCTCTCACCTTGTCACACTGTCACTCTTAAACACAGCTTGAGCATTTGAATAAAACAAAAGTGAAAGTGAGAAAAAGTGAAAGTGTTAATCACTCAATCGTGTCCAACTCTTTTCGAGCCCCACGGAGTGTTGCCTGTTAGGCTCCTCTATCCATAGCATTTCCCAGGCAAGAATACTGGAATGGGTTGCCATTTCTTTCTCCAGGGGATCTTCCCAAACCAGGGACTGAACCCAGGTCTCCTGCATTGCAGGCAGATGCTTTACCATCTGAGCCACCAGGGAGCGAAAGTTGCTCAGTCATGTCTGACTCTTTGTGACCCCATGGACCCTAAGTCCATGAAATTCTCCAGGCCAGAAGACTGGTGTAGGTAGCCATTCCCTTCTCCAGGGACTCTTCCCAACCCAGGGATCAATCCCAGGTCTCCTACATTGCATGTGGATTCTTTACCAGCTGAGCCATAGGAGAAGCCCAAGAATACTGGAGTGGGTAGCCTATCCCTTCTCCAGCGGATCTTCCCAACCCAGGAATCGAACCAGGGGCTCCTGCATTGCAGGCAGATTCTTTACCAACTGAGCTATCAGGGAAGCCCTGAACCACCAGGAACTTTTAAAAACAGGAATACTGGAGCCAGCAATGTGGTAAAGTATCAGAGTCCAAACTTGCCACCTTTCTACCCTGTGGCCTCATCTTACAGAAGGCCCTTGAAGATGCTCAGAGAACAGATATTCCAAGTGTTAGACTATTGCCTCATGGTTATTTCCAACTACTCTAATATTCACAAGCTGCCTCAGTGTCCTGAAGTAATCAGTGCTTTTTGTGTTTTGGCCCTATTTGCTCTAAGGAAGAGATCAGTTGATACATCAACTATTTAAGATTAATTTTTTTTAAGACTTTATCCTACTTTGTGGGGGAAAAAAACCCTAAAAGTCACCCAGAAACTCGTTTTTATGATGCTGACACATCTGGGGGCTATGAAAGATGTCTGCATTCCTTCCCTTTTTTTGGCCAACTCTTCAGAGAGCGTGGTTTTGGATTCCTGTGCTGTTCCCTCTCTTCCTTCGAGAAGAACAGGCCAGCCTCACTTACGTCCACTTTCACCAAGCAATTGCCCAGGGCCCACCTCCGAGGCACTTCGTTTATAAGCAGTTCTGAGAAGCAAGGGGTCAGAGCGGGCAAGAGCTGGTCCAGGGAGGCATTTATGGATGGCAAAATTCAGACAGCAGCGTGCATTCCAGAGAGGGCAGTCCTGTGGTGTATTCTGCAGCTGGGCCCAAGGAAAATATGCCTGCTCCTCTCAGCTCCAGCCCCTCCCTGGTGGGGCTGTCTCTCACTGGGCCCCCCCACTCTTCAGGATCAGCTGATGGGCCCACATTGAGGGAGGCAGCTGATGAAGAATTCATCTGGGCTGATATGCAGAGAAAGACCATTGATTCCTCTGAGCTTGTTAAGTCGATATCCTCTATACAAAATATAATCCAGAGGCTGGCAAGATGAACCAGCTGAAGCCACTGTCACCAAGGGCTCTAGCCAGACACTAGAATGAAGCAAAATACCCACAGGGCAGGAGGCAGTCCAAATGGCATGCCATCTGCCACCTCGATGGCCTCCTTGTTTTATATCTCAACTCCTCAGCTCCTATTTACATGGAGACACCGGAAAGGGGACTTGGACTTACTGTTATCACCAGCATGAGTGAGGCATTTCTCCATTTCTTTCTTCTTTCCTCCCTTTTCCTGCTGAAAAAGGAACACAGATGTGGCAGGCAGTCTTTTGCTGACTAAGAAAGCATTATTCTCACCATTTTTGTGTTTGCTTATTTGTTTGTGCTATTTATTTATGAACTCATGCCCAAGCCCCATCCACATAAAATTTGAGGTAGCTACAAGAGAACCATAAAACAGAAAACTGTTAAGTACGAAGCATCAGAATCAAGGATATATAACCTGTATTGGAGGTGCTGGCTTCCAAGTCAAGATGGCAGCCTGAGATTCATCTTCCATCCCTCCCGAGAACCCCTGAAATACAAATGCAGAAGGACAAAGATGAACACGCCTGCACAGTGGCTGTGTCAAGTGGGGATTCGAATGAGTTAGAATTGAGCCCATATTGGTATCACCCTAAAGCCTTTGAGAATTCCACTGTGCCCAGGGCTCAATGCACAGGAGGAGAACATTAATAGGCTCAAATAAAGATAAACCCTATAAACATATTCACAGGCAAAGTTGCCTGTTGGCACTGAGTCAACCCACAAGCAATACTACAAGTAAGGCAGCTAACATTTGTGTCAGTGGAAGGGGAGGATCATCTCTATGCAAACTGAAATAGGCATCATTAAACCAGACCACTGTGCTCAACAGAACATGATGCATAAATTCCACAAGGAGACCCAAAAGCATGTAAGCACTGAGAACTTTTCCATAGAGGTCCAATAACCAAGATTTTCCTGGGAGATATTGAAAGAGAGCAGCTTGTGAACACCCAGGAAAACAATATCAAGCAACCCACAGCCATCAAAGAGGAGGGACGGTAATCAAAGGCCAATTTCAGGCCATCCCACATACTAGACTGTCTTCAGGCTACCTAGAGTGACCCAGATTCCTCACATCTAAAACCCAGTTTTCGCATCTGTAAATGGCAGTGATGCTATTACCTACCCCACAGGGATATTGAGGGGCTCAATCAAATAAAGTGCACAACAGCTTAGAACAGTGTCCGCCATGTTGGAAATATGGTAGCATATAAGCAGCGTTTATCATTATTATTCATTGTAATGGCAGAAAGTGAAGAGGAACTAAAAAGCCTCTTGATGAAACTGAAAGAGGGGAGTGAAAAAGTTGGCTTAAACCTCAACATTCAGAAAACTAAAATTGTGGCATCTGTTCCCATCACTTTACGGGAAATAGATGGGGAAACAGTGGAAACAAAGTCAGACTTTATTTTGGGGGGCTCCAAAATCACAGCAGATGGTGGTTGCAGCCATGAAATTAAAAGACACTTACTCCTTGGAAGGAAAATTATGACCAACCTAGACAGCATATTCAAAAGCAGAGACGTTACTTTGCCAACAAAGGTCCGTCTAGTCAAGGCTATGGTTTTTCCAGTGGTCATGTATGGATGTGAGAGTTGGATTGTGAAGAAAGCTGAGCACTGAAGAATTGATGCTTTTGAACTGTGGTGTTGGAGAAGACTCTTGAGAGTCCCTTGGACTGCAAGGAGATCCAACCAGTCCATCCTACAGGAGGCCAGTCCTGGGTGTTCATTGGAAAGACTGATGTTGAAGCTGAAACTCCAATACTTTGGCCACCTCCTGCGAAGAGGTGACTCATTGGAAAAGACCCTCATGCTGGGAGGGATTGGGGGCAGGAGGAGAAGGGGACGACAGAGGATGAAATGGCTGGATGGCATCATCAACTCAATGGACATGAGTTTGGGTGAACTCCGGGAGTTGGTGATGGACAGGGTGGCCTGGCATGCTGCGATTCATGGGGTCACAAAGAGTCCGACACAACTGAGCAACTGAACTGAACTGAATATGAAATATTTACAAATTTTATTTTAGCTATAATTAATAATTAAAGGGCCATGTGTGTTCAATCATGCTCGATCACTCAGTGGTGTCCAACTCTTTGTGACCCCATGGACTCTAACCCACCAGGCTCCTCTGTCCATGGAATTCTCCAGGCAATAATACTGGAGTGGGTTGACATTTCCTCCTCCAGGGGATCTTTCCAACCCTGCAGGATTGAACTGCCAGCTTCCAGGGATCAAACTCAAATGTCCTGAGTCTCCTGCATTGACAGGCAAATTTTTTATCACCAGGATACCTGGGAAGTCCAAAAGGGACAGGGATAGAAAATTTAAAAAAAAAAAAAAAACTGTTTATTTGGGTCACAAAACACAACGTTCTGTGACCTTGCAAGGTCCTTCTGAGGTACTATGCCTTCCTCTACACAGCCCGTCTCAACAAGGCTATATGCCCGAGTTCTGGCCAGAGCTGCTTGTCAGTCCCTAAGTATTTTTAGACCTTGGCTGAGTGGTTTCTCTCCTTTTTCAAAAGGGCTGGATGACAGCTTGCCACTAAGAATAGCAGTTTTCCAGTTTAATCAGCAAGTCTCCTGGCTTCATAACTGTGCTGGCCGCTCATGGGAGGTTGACTGGCCACGGTCACCTGTGGATCCTAAGCAGTCCTTGCCAACACTGGCCAGACCTGCTGCCCTCTCCACAGCCTGCTCCCTGAGGGCCTGTCAGGACATGCAAAGGAGGAATAGAAACATCTTTTCTCCCAGGAGAGAGAGAAAGAGGGAGAAGTTTGGACTCAGCATCTTTGGCAGCTCTTCTGAGATGCTTGAATCTGCAACACGTGAGATTGCAGTACATGGAAAATTCAGGCTTAAAACTCATCTTCAAATCAAGAATTGATAGGTAGGTCTTCCTTAAGAAGCCCTATAGTCTGAATGTTTGTGTCCTTTCAAAATGTATGTGTTGTAACTCTAAAGCTCAATATGATGGTAGTATGTGGTGTGGCCTTTAAGTGGTGATTAGACCATGAGGGTGGAGGCCTCACAAACAGGATTGGTGCCCTCATAAAACAGAACCAACAGAATTCCATAGCTCCCTTCCACCATGTGAGGACATAGCAAGAAGCTGGCAGACTGCAACCCAGAAATTGTCCTTCAGTGAACAGGTCCTTCATGAGAATCCACCATGCTGGCAGTCTGACCTTGAACTTCCAGCCTTCAGAACTCTGAGAATTAAATTTCCATTATTTATAAGATACCTGGTCTATGGTATTTTTTTTATAGGAGCTGGAATGGACTAAAACAGGAGGGTAACTGGAGATTTTATTCAGGGGGGTGTGTGTGTGTGTGTGTGTTAGTTGCTCCATTGTGTCCAACTCTTTGCAACCCCATGGACTGTAGCCCACCAGGCTCCTCTGTCCTTGGGATTTCCCAGGCAAGAATACTGGAGTGGGTTGTCATTTCCTTTTCCAGGGGATCTTCTCAACCCAGGGATCAAATCTATGGCTACAGTCGCATCTCCTCCTATGTCTATGGCTGCTGCTGCTGCTGCTGCTGCTGCTGCTAAGTCGCTTCAGTCGTGTCCGACTCTGTGCGACCCCATAGACGGCAGCCCACAGGCTCCCCCATCCCTGGGATTCTCCAGGCAAGAATCCTGGAGTGGGTTGCCATTTCCTTCTCCAATGCATGAAAGTGAAAAGTGAAAGTGAAGTCGCTCAGTCGTGTCCGACTCTTTGAGATCTCATGGACTGCAGCCCACCAGGCTCCTCCGTCCATGGGATTTTCCAGGCAAGAGTACTGGAGTGGGGTGCCATTGCCTTCTCCAATGTCTATGGCAGACATGACTAATTGCTCATGACTTTCTTTCCCACTGAGCCTAGGCAGAAATTCAGAATGTTTTTCAACACCATGCTATCAATGATTAGGGTTGCCACACAAGATGAAGCCTAATTGCTAATTAGACCTAACATAATGCCTGGAGCCGGGTAGCTGCACCATGAAATTTTGTTGATTGAATAAGTGAAATGAAAAAATGTCATTAGTGAAATGAAAAAATATCATTAGGTTTCTGGAAATAAGAATAGTAAGTTAATTAAGTAATACAAATGCCCAACCATTGAAACTAGGAAAGGTATCTAAACGACCAGTTGGCAAGTTCAGGCACGGAACAGGAAGATTTTCATGAAATTCACCCAAACTAGCTCAGCCACAATGATGTCACTCAAGTTAGGTCAGATGTGTGATCAACCAATTTGGCTGATCAACAGTGGTGAGTCATAGTAGAGCAATAGCTATCATGTCAACATAGGTTAGCAAGGAGCAGCTGTGCTGTAATTTGGCATGTAAGATCTCCCTAGGAGCCTACAGTTCACAAATAAGTATAGGTAGGTGCATTCATACAGAACTGAAATCTTCTCTAAACATTTTTAAATAAAATGGCAACAGCATGTCCTGTTGGAAGTCAAAAGACCACAGCAAACTTAATGTTGACTAAAAGACTAAATATTTTTTATTTCTAAAGTAATAAAGCAACTGAAAACCTTATTGATAGAGTTCTCCCACTGGTAAGAATACTAGCCAAGTCTAAATTTTAAAATTAAGGTTTTAAATATTATAAAACAATGATCCTTCGATTAAAATAAATAATTATTTAAAAAAAAAAGATTTTAGTTCTGACAGAGGCATTAAAAAGTACCAAGCCTTGTACTTGGTACCAGTTGATTCCTTTCCGTGTTTCCATAGGTTGCTCAGACCATAAGAAGCATCATATTGTAATATTAGCCCCAAATTCATCTTCCAGGGCACCTAGCTGAGGTTGTCCATTAGAATCATGGGGAAGGTTTTAAAAAAAAATACTCATGCCCAGATCCCACCTGCAAAAATTCATTTCCTTTAATCCAAGGGGACCCATACATGGATATTTGTAATAGATCCCAAGATCTGAGAACCCACAAGTCTTAACTTATACAGTATTTGCCAAAGACTGGACTCTAGAAAGCATGCCTAAACTGGAATGTCAAGAGCAAAAGTTAATTGTTCTAAGACCACACAGTCAATTCAATAGCCACTAGACATATGTGGAAGTCAAGCCCTTGAAATATGGCTAATGCTACTGAGGAACTAAACTTTTTTACTCTATTTTACTCAATTTAAACACTGATACTCAGTTTAATTGTAGGAAAACTCAAAGTATGTTTGAAACAGCTTGGGTATGTGAATCTAGTTTTTCAACTGTAAATTTTGTGAACCTAAATATAGATCAAGTGTTTCTGGTAAAGTGAATGTCTGTATTGAGATGTGCTGGAAGTATAAAATACACACTGAATTTTTCAGACTCCATACAAAAATATATATAAATATTTCCTTAAAAAAATTTTTATTGACTACATGTTAAAGTGATACAATTTTGACATATTGGCTTAAATAAAATACATTATCAAAACTAATTTCACTTGTTTCTTTTAACCTTTTTAACATAGCTACTAGAATATTTTAGATCACCTATGTGTGTTCCAGGGAAAACGAGCAACTCACCGCCAAACATAACAAAAGACACGTAGAAACAAAGCATTATGTGAATATCAGCAGACAGAATAATAGCTGAATCAGACTCACAAGTATTTCAGACATTAGAATTTCAGACAAAGAATATAAATTTTTCATTTAAGGGAATAAAAGAGAAATTTGAAATACAAACAAGAAATAAAAGACTTTTTTAAAAAACCAAGCAAAATTGAAAAAGAGAACATTTAGAAATGAAAACCATGGCAATTGAAATTAAAACCTCAACTGAAAATGAGCCACAGCCAAATGGAAAATTAGAGAATGGAAAGATAGATACAAATAAATTATCTAAAATGCAACACTGAGAAACATGTTTGGAAATTGTGAACATAACCTTCAGAAACATGGCAGATAGAGCAAGAAGTCTAACAAATATTTACATCAGAGAAAATGGGGCAAAGGCAATATTTCACAAGAAAATAATGGGTCAAAATTTTCCACATTTGTTTAAAGACATCAAATTTCAGGCATAGGAATCACAACAAATTTCAAGCAGGATCACCCTTACAAAATATAAAGAAATGGCAAAAAAAAAAAAAAAAAAAGAAAAGAATAAAAAGAAGACAGTAAAAGCAGCCATAAAATGAAAATATAATTTGTCAAAATTTATGGGATACAGCAAAAGCAGTGTTTCCAGGGAAATTTATATCATCTAATGCATATATTGGAGAAGCAGACATTTCCAGTAATTAACAGGAAAGTAAAAGAAATTTTTCTAAACTATCGATGATGTAACGAAGGCTTTCCTGGTGACAGTATTGATAAAGAACCCACGTGCCAGTGCAGGAGACGTAAGAGACACAGGTTCAATCCCTGGGTCAGGAAGATCCCCTGGAGGAGGAAATGGCACCCACTCCAGTGTTTTTGCCTGGAAAATCCCATGGGCAGAAGAGCCTGGAGGGCTAAGTCCATGGGGTTCCAAAGAGTTGGACACGACTGAGCAACGAAGTACATACACAGACATCCCTGGTGGCGCAGTGGACAGGAATCCGCCTGCCAGTGCAGGGGACAGGGGTTCAATCCCTGGTCTGGGAAGATTCCCTGTGCCATGGGGCAGCTAAGCTCAGGCACCGCAGCTACCGAGCCCACGCTCTAGAGCCCAAGTCGCAACTACCGAGCTTGTGCACCACGAGTACTGAGCCCCAGTGCTGCAGTTACTGAAGCCTGCTCACCTGGAGCTGGTACGCAGCAAGAGAAGCCACCTCCCTGAGAAGCCTGCGCCCAGCAACAAAGAGCAGCCCCTGTTCTCGGCAACTAGAGGAAGCCCAAGCGCAGCAACAAAGACTTAGCACAGCCAGAAATCAGGAAATGGAATTATTAATGAAAAACTAGTGGGAACCAAGTCACATACAACGTGGTTTCAGGTTCGTTTTTCATTCCAGGCTCCAAACAACCCTGTGAGATATTATAATTTCATAATTATAATTTCAGTGGTGAGGCTACTGAAACACAAAGTACCCTGCTTAGGATCACACAACTAGTACGCACGGGGAACAGCACTTGGACCCAGGTCTTCCAAATCCCAAATCTGAACTCTTCTCACTTTAGCACACGGTTTGTCCAGCCTAAATCACGTGTAGGGGGTGTGTGTGTGTGTGTTAGTCACTCAGTCATGTCCGATTCTTTGCGACCCCCATGGACTGTAGCCCACCAGGCTCTTCTGTCCATGGGATTCTCCAGAAAAGAATTTTAGAGCGAGTTGCATCCCCTTCTCCAGGGGATCTTCCCGAACCAGGGATCGAACCCGGTCACCTGCGTTGCAGGCAGTTTCTTTTACCCTCTGAGCCACCAGTTGGAAATGCACATTGTACATGACTCTTACTTAACTATTAATAATACCTCCTCTTCCCTGAACAGACCACAACTCGGGCCAGTGGGGCAGCTGAGCACATCAGAAAACTCTGCAACATCTCCCCTCTACATCTCTGAAAGCTCACATCATGGGCGAGAGCCTTCAGGGTAACTGAGCCCTGGGGGAACCTGTATCACGCCCCATGGGTCTCCAAGCTGTGTGCTTGCCTGGGTCTCTCTGGGAACAGGGCCTGTGAGAAATGTTTAAGGAGTGGCCTTTGTAGGTCACTGGGGACCAGAGAGAGTTCCTGTCTGATTCCTGGACTCCAATAAAAATAAAATCAGAGAATGTTCTGGACTTCGCCACTGGGTTTCAAAACAGAACACTGAAAGTGATGGAGTGTCGTAACCGATCCATAAGCAGATCTTTCCTGAGGGCCCATGGGGACGCCGGGTCTGGATTAAGCCCTCTGGAGCTGGCAGTAATGAAAGGTCCAGTTTTCCAAACTTCAAAACATCCAGTTTTCTCAGAGATGTCCCAGGCAAGCTGGGATGGTAAAATGCAGCTTCCTGATGCGAAGAGTCTACTCATTGGAAAAGAGTCCATTTCTAAGAAAGATTGAGGGCAGGAGAAGGGGACGACAGAGGATGAGATGGTTGGATGGCATCAGCGACTCAAGGGACACGAGTTTTAACAAGCTCTGGGAGTTGATGATGAACAGGGAAGCCTAGTGTGCTGCAGTCCATGAGGTCACAAAGAGTCGAACATGACTTAGCGACTGAACAACAATGAGAATTCAGATGCTATGGGTGTCAGCTCTGAGTTCTGAACCAGTCAGAAGCCATGGGAGCAGGAAGGAGGCTTGGAGAATGTTCAGCGTCAGTTATGGGGCAGCCAGCAGAGGAAGCAGGTTCTAGACTGTTCCACCAGACCCTCTCCTGCTTCCTGAACTCATCCAAGCTAAACCTAAGCCCTGGCTGGGGGTGCAGCATCTGAGCATGTCCTGATGACAGAGTTTGTGATTTCTTTTTTTAGGACCCAGTGGACTTGGGACTTCCTGGATCTCTTTCTGTCCAAGGATTTATGAAAGGGTGATGGTCCTCTTGGTTACAGTATGAATAGATACATCATTTCTAAAATACTGAGACTCGAGGAGTAACACACAGCTTGCAAGTAGAGATGAGAAGACCCATGGGTGTGCACCCATATGTGTGAGTGTGAGTGTGCATGTGGATGTTCTTATTGATGGAAACCCTAAGGGTAAAAATACATTTCTTTGTGGGAAAGGGGTGGGGCATTGTCATTAACTGAACACCTACTACTTGCCAAGCACCGTGCTGGGAAGATTCAGCAAGGTCACTATTTCGCTGTAGTATTAAACAGTGGAGAGAATGTAAGAAGCAATCTTCCTCGACACAACTGGAAACAGTTTATAAATTGCTATAAAACTTTTATGGAGGGCTATCTGGCAACAGACAGAGAACTTTTTCCAAATGTTCATGACTATTGACCCAGCAGTTTTGTTTCTACAAATTTATCCTGAAGAAGAAATGATGAATGTGTGTGAAGATTTACCTACAAGGATATTCATCCAAGTACTTCCAAAGTAATAGGGGAAAAGTTAATTGGAGAAAAAAATTAATTCTCTAGTTCTCAAGGTTTAAATAAACTATGGTACATTTGTTAAAAATAAAAACCCACTTAGCCATTCACTATGATGTTGTAGAGGAATGTTAAACGCTATAAGGAGAAGTTTTCAGTATCCCAAGAAACAACACAGCAGATTATAAATCACTCCACAGAGTATGTTTCGTATTTGTAAAATACAAGTTTATCTGTCAAAATCCCTACTGGAAACAGATGGCACGTTCAAATAGGATACCCACAAGGAAGTTTACCGATGAAGGGGTGAGAGAAAGGGACCATGAGGAAAGCCCAGAGCTAGCAACAGATCAAGAGCAGAAGCAACTTTGCAAGCTTCCCTGGGAGGAGCAGTGGCCAGCTGATGGACATACAAGCCCCAGGCGATTTCCTGGGAGGAAACAGAGACATAAGCACCTTGACCTCTCTCGTAAGCCAGATCTGTGCCCAGAGTACACCACAGTCCAAACCCACCTGGGACTGGGGGCCGCAGAAGATCTGCTGCAGGTGTGGTCCACGTCAGGTCAGCCTCCCAGGCAACAAGAAGGGAGGGGGAGTGCAGCTAAGTTCCAGCACAGCCATGCATATGCTCGTCCACACACGCAAAAATAAAAATGAAGGGATGGTGTTGACCCGATATGGCAACCACAGCCATCTCTTGGCAGCTCAGCTGCTGCTGAGCTTTCATTTCCTTCTTCTTGCTTTTTTAAATAGGCTACAACAGGCATGTGCTGCTTTAGGCTTCATCCATGAAAGTTAACCTGAGTAGGAAGAAATTCAGAAGCCATCCAGAGCGTGTTCATAGTGCAACAGTGAGAAACACCCAAACTGGCTGTACCAGGAAAGGCTAGGGATGTGTTTTGGTGTGTAAGAGAGAAGGCTTAGCTACTTTCAAAAATGCAGAACCTCTTTTATGTGGGAAGGATGAGGCCTGATCTGCAGTCAGCCCAGGACCAGAAAGTAACATGACAGGCAGGCAGGATTCAAATCTGAAGAATGAGACAGGGCTTTGGACTAGATAAAGTTTCAAGTACCTTCTACTCAAAAAAATGAATTATTGATTACTAATTAATGATGATTATTATAACAACTTCTTTGATATTGCTTGCTCTGGTTTTAGGGGTGGAGTAACCCACTCCAGTGTTCTTGCCTGGAGAATCCCAGGAATGGCGGAGCCTGGTGGGCTGCCATCTATGGGGTCACACAGAGTCAGACATGACTGAAGCGACTTAGCAGCAGCAGCAGCAGCAGCAAGCGACAAAGATGTAGTGAGATGAATTCTTATTGGAATGCTCCTACACTGTTGATGGGAATGTAAATTGGTATAGTATGGAGGTTTGCTAAAAAATTAAAAATAGAGTTACCATATGATCCCAAAATCCTACTCCTGGGCATATACCTGGAGAAAACTCTAATTCAAAAAGACCCATGCGTCCCAGTGTCCATTACGGCACTATTTACAATAGCCAGGACATGGAGGCAACCTAAATGTCCATTCACAGAGGAATGGATAAAGAAGATGTGTGTGTGTGTGTGTATAATGGAATATTATATATAAAACAATGAATATTATGCAGCCCATAAAAAGAATGAAATAATGCCATCTGCAGCAACATGGATGGACCAGAGATTATCATACTAAGTGAAGTAAATCAGACAGAAAAAGATAAATATCATGTGATATAACTTACAAGTGGAACCTAAAAAAAAAAGATGCAAATGAACTTATTTACAAAATATAAATGGACCTACAGGCATAAAATAACTTATGGTTACTAAACGGAAAATAGAAGAGACAGATAAACTAGGAATTTGGGTCTAACAACACTTTCTACACATAAAATAACCAACAAGGACCTACTGTATAGTACAGGAAACCATATTCAATATCTTATAATAACCTATAATGGAAAAGAATCCAAAAATAATATGCACATATACCTACATGTGTGTGTATATATATATAACTGAATCACTTTGCTCTATCCAGAAACATTGTAAATCAACTATACCTCAGTGAAAAAAGAGAAATCGATTCTTATCATCTGGGATGTTTAGTTCTAAGAGATCTCTGAAGTGTACTGTAACAGTAAAGATAATTCAAGCTTCTACAACAGAAAATTGCGCTAATATTGGCATACACAAATCACACTGACTTCAGGCTTAGTTGGATCCAGGCTCACAAATGATTCATTGGTATCCAGTCTCTCCCCATCCCTTGACTGCCTCCTTTATCAGGTTATCCCTCATGGAAACATGGGTTCAACAAGCTCGCATCCTCACAAGTGCAGTAGAAAAGACAATACTTGCTTATAAGTCGCTCAACCAAAGTTCCCAAGATAAGCTTTATTGGGGGTTGATGGGTTAATGGGTCAACTACCCATTCCTGAATCATTTACTGTGGCCAAGAGGATGCCACATTCTCACCTCTTCTGGCTCCTTCAATAGGAAGAAAATATGGAGCTGGGGATTAGAAATAGACTCAGTCTAGGTTCTGAAAGTTTTTCCTCTATGTGGGAATTTGATTCAACCATGTTTCAGTTTATAGATTTTTTTTTCCTCCAAATAAAATCAAAAGCAGAGCTACTCTATTAGAATAATGTAGAGGAGTGGGTTTCCTAGGAAGAACTCCTGGGTGACTGATGCCGCCAAGGACAAAAGGAGGAGCTCCAGGAACCCCTCCCCACTGTGGACACCAAGAAGAGGCTACTATTTCTGCAGCCTATAGACCAGCCTTTCCTGAAGTGCAATCCACTTGATATTAATTTGTGTCTCTGCCTCAGAGCCTCTTGATGAAAGTGAAAGAGGAGAGTTAAAAAGTTGGCTTAAACCTCAACATTCAGAAAACGAAGATCATGTCATCTGGTCCCATCATTTCATGGCAAATAGATGGGGAAACAATGGAAACAGTGACAGACTTTATTTTCTTGGGCTCCAAAATCACTGCAGATGGTGACTGCAGCCATGAAATTAAAAGACACTTGTTCCTTGAAAGAAAAGTATGACAAACCTAGACAGCATATTAAAAAGCAGAGACATTACTTTGCCAACAAAGGTCTGTCTAGTCAAAGCTGTGGTTTTTCCAGTAGTCATATATGGATATGAGAGTTGGACTATAAAGAAAGCTGAGCATCGAAGAGTTGATGGTTTTGAACTGTGGTGTTGGAGAAGACTCTTGAGAGTCCCTTGGACTTCAAGGAAATCCAACCAGTCCATCCTAAAGGAAATCAGCCCTGAATATTCATTGGAAGGACAGATGCCAAAGCTGAAACTCCAATGCCTTGGCCACCTCATGCTAAGAACTGACTCATCTGAAAAGACCCTGATGCTGGAAAAGATTGAGGGCGGGAGAAGGGGATGACAGAGGTGAGATGGTTGGATGGCATCACCGACTCGATGGACATGAGTTTGAGCAAGCTCTGGGAGTTGGTGACGGACAGGAAAGCCCGGCGTGCTGCTGTCCATGGGGTCGCAAAGAGTCGGACACGACTGAGCGACTGAACTGAACTGAACTGAACTGAACTGAACTACCTCACCCAAAAAGATGATGGTTCCTGGTCAGTTAAGTTGGAGACGTTTTCAGCTCAACAAAGTCAAAGAAATCAAAGACTTCTGACTCTTGACTCTAGGATGTTTCAGAGTCCCTAGTATTCAAATGTGTGCTGTGAATCTCCAGAAGAAAACATGACATGCAGAACTGCCGAAACCTATCTGATCGTGAACCTTTCAGAGCATCTCTCGGGACGAGTGTTCCACAGAACATACTCAGAGACTGGCTGCTCTGGAGAAAGTCACTCATTTTCTGTCCCAGCCCCACCTTGCCCTGCCCACCATCTCAACTGAGATCACAAAGCAGTTAAAGGTTACGGAGGAAGGCTGTTTTTGTCTCTCCATCACCTCTCTGGAATGTTTAGAAATGAGTATAATAACACAGAGATAAAACCCATCAAATCCCCGGTTTCTCTAAAGAAACACTTTCTCCATCCAACCTGTTAGCAGAGGCGCTGGAATCAGATTGCAAAAGCTCTGCACTAACTCCCGCTCCAGCGGGAGAAGAGACCACTGACGGGTGGGCGACACCGAGAGGGCTAACGGCCTCTGTGGGAACCGCATTCACCTCTGGCAAACCTCTGTCTGCAGCTGCAGAAGATCAAGTCAGGCTCACATCTGTTCCCCAGACACCCGACACCCCACCCCAGCTTCCCCATCCAACAAAGCCTGGCCAGGTTTTCACAGTTAATTCCTCCAGGCCCCTGGCCCATCTCCTCCCTTCTTGCTCCTATGAATTCTCAGAGATCAAAGCAGCAAGTTAGCCAAAGCTTTGTTTGCTCTGCATTCAGAGAACACCTTAAATTCCCAGCTTGAAAGGAGGCCAAAAGAAGGTCAAACATACCCTATTGTTGAAACACTTGCAAACAGCAAGACATGACCAACATATTAGCAGAGGAACCTTCGTAATTTCTCTGGGCTTCCGGGTCCTGTGAAGGGAGGGACGTCCCCCCGCAAATTTAATATAAGAATCTGATGGGAAGGCCACCAGAATTTTCCTTGGAGGTCACTCTGAGTTGACTCAGGCAGTACGCTGATCCTGAGATGGAAATTGGGAGCTCCTGCCACAACCCAAAGAGTCAGTCCTAAGGTTAAAATGAGGGTTGAAATGCCCATTCTGGATTGTTCTTCTGTTTCACTCAACCCCATCTTCTGGGCTGTTCCTCCTCCCCCTGGCTTTTGTTCACAAACTTATATGACTTTTTAGAACTGAAAGGTCATCTAGTCTGGAGATTGTCAAACTTCTTGGCAGCCGAAAACGTTTTTCCAAAGAAAATCTTAAAAGAGACCTCAATATAAAGCAGAGTCAGGGGCCCTGGGGAGGGTGGGCTGGGGCAAAGCCTGGACTTCCACCCACTCAGCCACCCCTCCACCACTGTGGCTTTGGGCTCCCTCAGTTGGAAAAGCCTCCGATGAGTCCAACTCCTTCAGTTTACACGAACGCCTAGAACCAGAGACAGAAAGGGAGCCGCCCAAGTGTCTGATGCTCCACATCTTCGTCCTCCCTGAGAGCCTGTGCCTTTGTTCTGTGTGTTTAAAAAGTCCCCAGAGTGGTCAGTCCTGCTTTCAAAACCGCCCTTTTTCGGTTCTCACCATCTCTACCTCCCCTACTGGGAAGCACCTGGGGCAGCCCCCATCATCCACCCACCTGCTCCCTCCCCCAGGCCCTTCTGTTGTGAGATCTTATTTCCTAAACCCAGTTAATCATTAGAATCACCAGGGAGCTTGTTAAAAACATGGATTCCTAGGCTCAGCACTAGACCTAGTAAATCAGAATTTCCAAGGGTGGGTCCAAAACTCTGTAATTTAAAGAAGCACCCCAGGTGATGTTGATGACTGGCTTGCTTTGGAAAGCACTGTATTCAATGAAGCTGGGTTCCTTCTTCAATCTACCACCAAAGGATAGGAATTCTTCCATGAAATCCCAGCCCTTGTTGCTGGTAGGATCATGATTTCATACAACTTTCTCCGGACTTCCTTTTCAAATAATGGGGGAGAAAAATCTCTACAAGTCCTTTCACCCCAGTATTCTAAACAAAGATACAGCCATACTACTACTAAGTCGCTTCAGTCGTGTCCAACTCTGTGCACATACGGCATACGGCAGCCCACCAGGCTCCCCCATCCCTGGGATTCTCCAGGCAAGAACACTAGAGTGGGTTGCCATTTCCTTCTCCAATGCGTGAAAGTGAAAAGTGAAAGTGAAGTCGCTCAGTTGTGTCCGACTCTTCACGACCCCATGGACTGCAGCCTACCAGGCTCCTCTGTCAATGGGATTTTCCAGGCAAGCGTACTGGAGTGGGTTGCCATTGCCTTCTCCAAAGATATAGCCATAGACTTGTGCAAATATTTTTCTGTGGGGAGGCAAATCACTGCACCAATAAAACAGAAATGTTCAACAATGAGATGATCAAGTCTGTGTTGGTGTATACATATAATATTATATGTTTACTAAGAAATAATGTTTAGAAGATTAATAACAAATATACTCACAATATATGTGCATATACATGTTACATGTCTATGTTACATGTTACAAGAACAAATATACAGTAGAATTCCATTTTTCATAAGCATAAAAAACTAGAAGTTACAAACAATGAAATGTTAACATTCTCTCTAGAATGATGGTGGAATTAATGTCAATGCTTCTTTATTTTACACTTCCAAAATTTCTATAGAGAACCTGAATTTTGAAATCTACAAAAAAAAAACAAGTTATCTTAAAATGATCTTTGGGGGAGAGAGAAAAGCAATAGATGGAATCAAAATGATGATTTAAGTTATTAACTACTTTAACTCTTGCCCACACCTCTTAAAATAATAAAGAATAGTTTTTTGGGTTTTGTTGTTGTTAGAATAAATTCATAAAAGTGCTGTAAAACAAGAAGGCACACCATCAATAGACTAGATACAATAAGAAATTCCTAGAACATAGAAACCAAATGAGGTCCCTAGAGACTTAAGGAAAAGCAGCCATGTGAAGGATAAGAGCTAAAACAAGATATCTAAGTACATAAGAAAAAAGTAGGTTTAATATTATAAACCTATATATAAAAGGTAAGTTTTATATGTATATATACAACATATATATATAACCTATATTTATATATGAGCTTTATATATATACAAAACATGTATATATACATATACATATATATATATAAGTTATGATATTTGAAGAATCTATCAAAGAGGTCTAACTTCACTGGGAGGAGGAAAGAGAGAAAATGAGAAAAGAAAAAAAATCAGAAAACTAATAGAAAAGGAAAGAGAGAAAATGAGAAAAGGAAAAAAATCAGAAAACTATTAGAAAAAGTGCTCAGTGGAAAAAAGCATGAGCATTTAGATTAAAATAGCTCACTGAGTAAAATGAAGTAAATAAAATAATGCCTAAAAAAACTTGTCTCTTTCAGAGAGAGGCACTGGGCTAAGTGATTTCCATACAATATATATTTTAACCCTCATAGTAAACCTGAGTTTAGAACCAACATTTTCCCCATATTACAAAAGAAGCAACCAATTAGAAAAATACTAAAAACTTTGGCCAAGTATTTACAACAAGCAATTAATGGAGCTATGTGCCTGATGAAATTTTAGTACACCTAAGATACACACACAAAAAAAATTCCTTGAAATGGCCAAAAAGGAAAATTATCTTAAAAAGATAAAGACACAATAAACAGACTGATATAAAACTCTTCTTCAACTCTGGATTTTGGAAGACAAAAAAACCAAATGAACCGAGAAAATTATTTTGAACTTAGAAGTGTAAATCCAGCAAAACAAATAACCATAAAATAAAGACATTTTTAGTCATTAAAAGCTCAGATGAATAGTTGCTATTTTAAGGGTAATTGTTTTTTGGTCCCCAAAGCAAATATTTTCAAGAGTAATTCCAATCAAATACAAGAAACTATAAAAGCCTTTTGTTAAACCAAAGCGGAATTTTACTGTATTGAATAATTGAAAAACAAATAGAAATTTAACTAAAAAAAAAAAATGTGCATCAAGACTCCCACTGAAGAACTACTCAGGAGTGCTAAAGGGAAAAAATGAAAAATTAGTTAAAAAAGAAAGATGTGCAGTTTAAGAGATAATGTTAAACAAATAAATGAATAAAGCTTATAATTTAGTCTAAATAAATACTGAAGTGATACTGGAAGAAGAAAGAAAAAGAAGAGGAAGAAGAAGGAAAAGAAATAACAAACTCCCTTGGTAATAAAAACATGAGAGGAGAGTGAGAAGGAAGAAAAGCAGGAAAATTTTAAAATATTAATAAATAAATGATAACGAATATACATATCAAAACTCATGAGGTATAACTAAGGCAGTAGTTAGAGAAAAATATATAGCTGTGTGTATGTATTTGCGTAATACTCATTTATATCTATGCATACAATTTAAAATTAATTAATATAAGGAGTATATATCAGTGAAAATAGTGAAATAAGGACCTCTGAAATTCCTCCTCTCCACTAAAGAAATTAAGACCTAGAAAAAAATTGTTAAAGTTAACTTTCTCAGAATTCTGGAAATTAACCACAGTGTGGTAGCAGTCCCTGACGCAGTTAGTCAAGAAAAATGGCTAAATCTCGGTAAGAACAGTGAACTTCGTGGCATTTTAACCTGCCCTATTCCCAACCCCTTTCTCCCCAGCCTACTTGTAGTAGCCTTGAAAATCAACACTCTAGCAATCACAATGAGAAACAGCAGCCTAGCAGCCACTGGAAAAGACAGAATGAAATTGGAACTCTCCCAAAGCCCTATTCCCAGAGAGTTGTCATAATTTGTCCTATCTGGTCCTCTCCTGGAAAATTCCACTCACAGGGTTTTTCTTTATTTGACCTGACTCAGAGCTTGCTCAGTACAAGTAGGATTCCCCTGAGCTTTTATTTAGGAAAAAATAATCAGCAGCAATTGTTTAACATTATAGCTGCCTGAAGTAGTAATAACAGTGGCGGCGAATAACAATCTGATCCAAAAAAATTTTTAATTCAAAGAAAAAGTTTTGGAGTGAGATGTCCATTGGAGTTTTCAGTTCAGTTCAGTCGCTCAGTCGTGTCTGACTCTTTCCAACCCCATGGACTGCAGCACACCAGGCCTCCCTGTCCATCACCAACCCCCAGAGTTTATGCAAACTCATGTCCATCGAGTCGGCGATGCCATCCAACCATCCCATCCTCTGTCGTCCCCTTCTCCTCCCACCTTCAATCTTTCCCAGCATCAGGGTCTTTTCAAATGAGTCAGTTCTTTGCGTCATGTGGCCAAAGGAATTTTGGAAAGGCCCGAAATATTCTTGGGACTCTGGAGGGCCCCTTTCAGGCACAGCTCTGTGCATGTACCTGTAAACAGTCACACATCCGTACAAGACCTAAGAAGACGAAAAGTTCTCATTTCTCACTGACTCTGGTGCCCTGCACAAACAAGAGGTGAAGGCTAAGGCAGAGTCATAGACTGCCTGCCTGAGTACTGAAGTATGCTCCCAGCACAACACACTGCCCTTTGGCAAACACTGGGACACTTACTGGTTTCAGACATTTAAGAAGATCTCTATCCAATCTTAGATGACTGCTAAGCTAACTAAGTACAGACTTCAAAGACTACACATACTAAGAAAACAGATTTTACAGAATTAGATCCAACAAACAAAATCATTACAAGTAGGAAAAAAAAAAAAACCTTGGGGAGGGGAAACATCATTTCCAAAGCTGTCACATTATGCGTTTATAAATGTCCAGTTTTTAACCAAAAGGAAAAAAAAATCACAAAACTGCAAACAAATAAAGTACGGCCGAATCACAGGAAAAAAAGTTAACAGAAATTGTACCTGAGGAATCCTGATGTAGAGAAACAGTTTTTACAAATATTTTATTTTATTTTGCTTAAAGACTTTGTGAGCTCTGTGTTTTTATTTTATTTTTTTAACTTCTTATTTTGTATTGGAGTATAGCCAATTAACAGTGTTGTGACAGGTTCAGGTGAACAACAGAGAGACTCAGCCCTCTGAGTAATCAAATCCCTTACGATTATACAGTGGAAATGGCAAATAGATTCAAGGGATTAGATCCGATAGAGTGCCTGAAGAACTATGGCAGACGTTTATAACATTGTACAGGAGGCGGTGATCAAAACCATCCCCAAGAAAAAAAAAATGCAAAAAGACAAAATGGTTGTCTAAGGAGGCCTTACAAACAGCTCAGAAAAGAAGAAAAGCAAAAGGCAAAGGAGAAAAGGAAAGATATACCCATTTGAATGCAGAGTTCCAAAGAATAGCAAGGAGAGATAAGACTTCTTAAGTAAATAATGCAAAAAATAGAGGAAAACAATAGAATGGGAAAGACTAGAGATCTCTTCAAGAAAATTAGACATATCAAGGGAACATTTCAGGCAAAGATGGACTCCATAAAGGACAGAAACGATATGGACCTAACAGAAGCAGAAGATATTAAGCAGAGGTGGCAAAAATACACAGAAGAACTATACAAAAATGATCTTCATTATCCAGATAACCACAGTGGTGTGATCACTCACCTACAGCCAGACATCCTGGAATGTGAAGTCAAGTGGGCCTTAGGAAGCATCACTACGAACAAAGCTAGTGGAGGTGATGGAATTCCAGTTGAGCTATTTCAAATCCTGAAAGATGATGCTGTGAAAGTGCTGCACTCAATATGCCAGCAAATTTGGGAAACTCAACAGTGACCACAGGACTGGAAAAGATCAGTTTTCATTCAAATCCCAACGAAAGGCAATGCCAAAGAACGTTCAAACTAGCACACAAATTGCACTCATCTCACACACTAGCAAAGTAATGCTCAAAATTCTCCATGCAAGGCTTCAACAGTACATGAACCGAGAACTTCATATATTCAAGCTGGATTTAGAAAAGGCAGAGGAACCAGAGATCAAATTGCCAACATCCATTGGATCATAGAAAAAGCAAGGGAATTCCAGAAAAATACTTCTGCTTCACTGACTACCCTAAAGCCTTTGACTGTGTGAATCACAACAAACTGTGGAAAATTCTTAGAGAAATGGGAATACCAAAACACCTTACCCGCCTCCTGAAAAACCTGTATGCAATTAAAGAAGCACCAGTTAGAACTGGATATGGAACAACAGACTGGTTCCTAATTGGGAAAGGGGTACGTCAAGGCTGTATATTGTCACCCTGCTTATTGAACTTATATGCAGAGTATATCATGCAAAATGCTGGGCTGGATGAAGCTACAAGCTAGAATCAAGATTGCTGGGAGGAATATTATGCACCTCACATATGCATAAGACACCATCCTTATGGCAGAAAGCAAAGAAGAACTAAAGAGCCTCTTGATGAAGGTGAAAGAAGAGAGTGAAAAAGTTGGCTTAAAACTCAACATTCAAAAAGCTAAGATCATGGCATCCGGTCCCATCACTTCATGACAAATAGATGAGGAAACAATGGAAACAGTGACAGACTTTATTTTCTTCGGCTCCAAAATAATTACAGATGGTGACTGCAGCCATGAAATGAAAAGATGCTTGCTCCTTGGAAGAAAAGCTATGACCAACCTAGACAGCATATTCAAAAGCAGAGACGTTACTTTGCCAACAAACATCCATCTAGTCAAGCCTGTGGTTTTTCCAGCAGTCATGTTGGATGTGAGAGTTGGACTATAAAGAAAGCTGAGCACCAAAGAACTGATGCTTTTGAATTGTGGTGATGGAGAAGATTCTTAAGAGTCCCTTGAACTGCAAGGAGATCCAACCAGTCCATCCTAAAGGAAATCAGTCCTGAATATTCTTTGGAAGGACTGATGCTGAAACTGAAGCTCCAATACTTTGGCTACCTGAAGTGAAGAACTGACTCATTGGTAAAGACCCTGATGCTGGAAAAGATAGAAGGCAGGAAGAGAAGGGGATGACAGAGGATGAGATGGTTGGATGGCATCACCAACTCAATGGACATGAATCTGAGCAAGCTCTGGGAGATGGTGGTGGACAGGGAAGCCTGGTTTGCTACCATCCATGGAGTCACAAAGAGTCAAACATGACTGAGTGACTGAACAACAACAAAACTAATTCAAATACACACAAAGAAATGCACAGCACTGATAAAGGTAACTACAGATGTAAGTATAAAAGACAGTATAAGTTTATTTTGTAAGTCTTTTTCTCACGTGTATCATTTAGAAGATCATACAGATAATCACGATGGTGTGATCACTGATCTAGAGCCAGACATCCTGGAATGTGAAGTCAAGTGGGCCTTAGAAAGCATCACTACGAACAAAGCTAGGGGAGGTGATAGAATTCCAGTTGAGCTATTTCAAATCCTGAAAGATGATGCTGTGAAAGTGCTGCACTCAATATGCCAGCAAATTTGGAAAACTCAGCAGTGGCCACAGGACTGGAAAAGGTCAGTTTTCATTCCAATCCCAAAGAAAGGCAATGCCAAAGAATGCTCAAACTACCGCACAATTGCACTCATCTCACACGCTAGTAAAGTAATGCTCAAAATTCTCCAAGCCAGGCTTCAGCAATATGCAAACCGTGAACTTCCTGATGTTCAAGCTGGTTTTAGAAAAGGAAGAGGAACCAGAGATCAAATTGCCAACATCCACTGGAGAGTTCCAGAAAAAACATCTATTTCTGCTTTACTGACTATGCCAAAGCCTTTGACTATGTGGATCACAATTAACTGTGGAAAATTCTGAAAGAGATGGGAATACCAGACCACCTGATCTGCCTCTTGAGAAATGTGTATGCAGTTCAGGAAGCAACAGTTAGAACTGGACATGGAACAACAGACTGGTTTCAAATAGGAAAAGGAGTTCGTCAAGGCTGTATATTGTCACCCTGTTTCTTTAACTTATATGCAGAGTACATCAAGAGAAATGCTGGACTGGAAGAAACACAAGCTGGAATCAAGATTGCTGGGAGAAATATCAATCATCTCAGATATGCAGATGATACCACTCTTATGGCAGAAAGTGAAGAGGAACTAAAAAGCCTCTTGATGAAAGTGAAAGAGGAGAGTGAAAAAGTTGGCTTAAACCTCAACATGCAGAAAATGAAGATCATGGCATCCGGTCCCATCACTTCATGGGAAATAGATGGGGAAACAGTGGAAACAGTGTCAGACTTTATTTTTCTGGGCTCCAAAATCACTGCAGATGGTGACTGCAGCCATGAAATTAAAAGACGCTTACTCCTTACTGGAAGGAAAGTTATGACCAACCTAGATAGCCTATTCAAAAGCAGAGACATTATTTTGCCAACAAACGTTCATCTAGTCAAGGCTATGGTTTTTCCTGTGGTCACGTATGGATGTGAGTATTGGACTATGAAGAAGGTTGAGCACTGAAGAATTGATGCTTTTGAACTGTGGTGTTGGAGAAGACTCTTGAGAGTCCCTTGGACTGCAAGGAGATCCAACCAGTCCATTGTGAAGGAGATCAGCCCTGGGATTTCTTTGGAAGGAATGATGCTAAAGCTGAAACTGCAGTACTTTGGCCACCTCATGTGAAGAGTTGACTCATGGAAAAGACTCTGATCCTGGGAGGGGTTGGGGGCAGGAGGAGAAGGGGACAACAGAGGATGAGATGGCTGGATGGCATCACTGACTCGATGGATGTGAGTCTCGGTGAACTCCGGGAGTTGGTGATGGACAGGGAGGCCTGGCGTGCTGCAGTTCATGGGGTTGCAAAGAGTTGGACACGACTGAGTGACTGATCTGATCTGATCTGATGATTTAGAAGACAACTGAATAAAATAATTTTTAAATGTTTCTATAAATTATGAAAATATATTAAAAGTTTTTCTAAAAAGAGTTAGGAATGTACCCTGCTGATGGTCATGAGTATATCTTATATGTAACAATAGCATAAAGGACGAAGGAGATACAGCTGAGGAAAATTTGTGTACACGATTATAATTAAGTTGGTATTAATCAGAACTAGAGTGCTATAAATTAAGATATTCTGGTAAGTGCAGGCAACCACTAGGAAAGTAACTCAAAAAATATACAGTAAAAGAAGCAACAAGGAAATTAAAATGGTACAATGGAATATATAATTTAACACACCAACAGGAAAATGACCAAGGAATATGAATAAATAATATTCAAAAAATAAATTTAAGTGGATGATAAATACATGAAAAGTGACCAACCTTACTAATAAATTGGAAAATGTTGAAAATGGTGCAATGTGTTAAATTCATTGAATTAGCAAAACCTAAAGACCATGTTGACAGAGTATAAGAAAATGAGGACCCTTGCACCACAGATACGGGAGTAAAAATCAGTGCAGCCTTTGGGGAGGCATTTTGACCGAGTACATAAAAGTTTAAAATTGAAATGCTCTTCGATGCAGTGAGAACACGGCCTTGAACAAGACATATTTCTGAGTGTCCTAAAAAATTTGTTCTGATAGCTGATTAAAATGAGAAATGTACAAACATTTTATAAATTCCTAACTTTTATAAACAACAATAACAGTGTGACTTCTTTGTCTGCATGTCACAGAAGCCAGTAGAAGAATCCTTGTGGGCAGATACCTTCTTTGAGAAAAAGTGAAAACTCTTTGCTTAAAATGTTTTAAGGGAAGGATCTGAGCTTCTCAAACATGAATGTGGACAGGCATCTGCTAACAGGAGAAAATGTTATAGAGCAGAAGGAAGAAGAAAAGAAGGGCAAAATAAGGCGGACAAACTTGATGAGGGGCTTCCCAGGTGATTCTAGTGGTAAAGAGCCTGCCTGCTAATATAGGAGACACAAGAGACTAGGGTTCGATCCCTGGGTCGGGAAGATCCCCTGGAGGAAGCCATAGCAACCCACTCCAGTATCTTGCCTGGGAAATCCCATGGACAGAGGAGCCTGGCAGGCCGCAATCTATAGGGTCGAAAAGAGTTGGACACAACTGAAGCGACTGAGCATGCACATGCACATCTTAAAAAATACAGAAAAATTTCAGGAATACAATAGGCTTTGATAGAGGTACCATGAAGTTTTGTCAGGTTTGAATTTTTTAAGGCTTAGATTATAACGTTTAAGCTCGTGGTCATGCTTTGTTACCTCCCTATAAATGACCACAATGCTAAATTCCATACAGATCAAATCATAATTCTTATACTTAATTTTGGAGAAAGCAGTGGCACCCCACTCCAGTACTCTTGCCTGGAAAATCCCATGGATGGAGGAGCCTGGTAGGCTGCAGTTCATGGGTCGCTTGGAGTCGGACACGACTGAGCGACTTCACTTTCACTTTTCACTTTCACGCGTTGGAGAAGGAAATGGCAACCCACTCCAGTGTTCTTGCCTGGAGAATCCCAGGGACGGGGGAGCCTGGTGGGCTGCCATCTATGGGGCCGCACAGAGTCGGACACAACTGAAGCAACTTAGCAGCAGCAGCAGCATGCTTAATTTTAGAGTGTTACTACTTAGTACCTGTAAAGACGGCAATAGCTCAGTAGACATCCAGGCATTGTTAGTGTGCTTTTTGTGTATTGTAGTGTATGGCTACAATCCTTGGGTCGCATACAGTCAGACACAATGCACATGCATACTTTATGAGATGTCCCTTCTCCAAGACTCTTTACCTGCTTTTCCCCTAAAAAATCAATACCAACATGACTAAATTCATCTGAAAAGATGGATCCACCACAGTTAATTCCTGTGCCCTATACAAGTCCTTATGTATCCCTAGGCTGTAAGCCCATCTCACACACACACACACACACACTGCCCCATGACCCACTCACCCACCAACTATCCGCCACACATAATATTGCTTCTCGCTTAGTTAATAATCTCATAGTCAACATGGAGTTTCCAAAGGCCAGATCGTTCCCATCATAAAGAGGCCACTATAAAAATAATGAAAGATCCCTCTTCTGGTGTAGGAGAATTCTCTTTACTTTCTGTACTGGTAAATTATTAACAGCTGTAGCAAATCAACATTAGCCGGCTCCAGAAGACAGGATGCTCATATCTGTGACATCATCCAGCGGCCTTGGGGTTGATCCACGTGGCAATGCAAGGTCAAGGTCATCTGCACTGTACAGAACTGTTCGATGCCAATTCTCAGCTGGCTATGAATGGCAGGAACCATTACCTGTGGGACCTTGAACGGGTTACTTCTTTCCTGAGGTTGGAATGATAATGCAATGAAATCATGTAGGTTAAACAGACTCATGCCTAGCATAGGGAAGGTACAAGGAAAATAAATATATATTTGCTTAATAAACAAATAAGCAACCTACTTAGTAAATTCACTTAGGACATTGCATGAAGAATCAAACTGTTGGCGTTAGCACCAGTTTGTATCAAAACGTAAGGTCTTCTCCTGGAAGTATCAAAAGGTAAGGTCTTATTTATCCTGGAAGAAAAAAAATCTCAGAGAAAGATTCAATTTTATCTCAGAAGATAGGAACTAGTCCATCAATCATGGAAATCTAAACTGTGGGGAGGATGAGAGAGGCAGAGAAGGGTAGAAAAAGGAGGAGGGGAAAGAGGGCAGAATGGTAAGGAAAGGAGAGTAGAGAGAAGGAAGGAGACCAAGAAATAATAATACATGAAACATTCCCATTGCACCTCCCGCGTGCCAGGCATTGCTCTAAGTGCCTCATGTATATTACATTTAATCCCTACAAAAGCCCCATGAGTCAGGGACTCATTCTATGTCAATTTCACAGATTGGTCAATTGAGGTACAGAGTAGCCAAGTCTCAAGAGGTACAATGAGCCGGAAGTTAAACTCCTTCCGCAGCTCCAGAGTCCAGGCTCTTCATCACTGCACCACGCTGCCTCTCAGAAAAATGGAATATGGAGAAAACTTCCAGTTCTTCTGTTGTCCTCCCGGAAGATGAAAACTTCCTCTCTTGTGCCTGCTCATTCATGGCTCCAACGGTACTTTATTGGAAATCTCAGCTCCCGGGTCTGCCTCCTGCTAAACTACTTCCCTGCAGGCAAAAATGCATCTTCCATCTGTGCAGCAGGATTTGCCACAGGAAACTCTTGCCTGCATCCTAACACCTGCCATTCATTAGACACTGAGTTCAGTGGAGCCGCTGTGGGGTCTGGAGGTCTTTAGATTGCCAGCCCTGCATTTCTGGGAGGCTGCTATGTTTGGAATTGTCTTGTCATTCTGCTGGAACCCTGTAGCTTTTCCAGCTGTTGCGGAGAGTCACCGTTCAACAATGCAACACTCCTGCCCACAGTCCCAGTGCAGACTTCATGATTCCTTAGGATGGTCCCAATTTCATAAAGCTGACTTATGCTCAATCAAAGCAATTTACTACAGGGTTTCAGAGTTCTAACTGTGATTTGTTAAATCAGTATAAAAATTTTGATGTATTTAGATAAATTCACAAGTAAGAGAAAATCCTTCCTTAGTCCACAGATCTTTTCTCAGCCACTTTGCTAACAATATTCAGGAAGCCATAACCTTAAAAGGTAGTTTATATATATATATATATATATACATACATACATATATGGAGAGAGGAGGTCTTCCCTAGTACCTTAGATGGTAAAGAATCTGCCTGCAGTTCAGGAAACCCAGGTTCAGTCCCTGATTCAGGAAGATCCCCTGGAGAAGGGAATGGCAACCCACTCCAGTATTGTTGCCTGGAGAATCCCAAGGACAGAGGAGCCTGGCAGGCTACAGTCCACAGGGTCACAAATAATCAGACATGACTGAGTGAGTAACACACACGCATGGAGACAATGAGGAGTAGACAGAGAGAGGAAGGGTGGAAAACACATTTTAAATGTTTTCATTTTTTAATTACGGAGGTATTCTAAATAGGGGGAAAAAAGAACAATAAAAAATAGAAAAAATAAGCAAAAAAGAAAAAGGAAAAAAACTCCTTCAAAAAATAATTACCCTTAGTATTTTTAATATACACTCTTTCAGATATTTCTCTGCACATGCATATCTTTACAACTGGGTGATTCTACATGCAGTTTTTAACCTGCTTTTCCCCCTTAATGTTGTGAATAACATTGTTCAAGTTTTCCCTCCTTTTTCTCATTACTCTGACTGCACTTTATTGCAACTTTCCATCATTCTTTATGACCTCAAAGTATTCTATGAAATGAATGTATTCTGTTTACTTTACCAGTCCCCTCCTCTTGGACATTATGTTGATTTCAATTTTTTGTTTTTCTTATAAACAATTCCTTAATTGTCCCAACATTTTGAACAAATGCCACTCATCTAAAAGAACGGAACTCCAAAACTACACTACCAGCAGTGGTCTGAAATTGTATGGAGTCCACTCTTATCCTGAATTTCATTTTCTCTCTTGATTTTTTATTTCTAGAGCCCTTCTTTCCTATCAACAGACCATTTTTACTCATCCAAACACTCCCTGTCTTGACCCTTCACTCCCTTCCTGGCTACTCATCTACCAGTTTTTCGGACACAACTTTGTCTTTTTTATTAGCTCCATTTCTGCATACGTTGTCCTTTGCTCTCATCCACTCACCCTTTGATCCTTTTGGCCCAGTCCATCCTTTGAAGACTACTACACAAAAGACACATGCAAAGCCCTGTAGGGGTCAAGGGGTGAATTCAGCACATCCCCAGCCCTAAAGAAGTTCAGTCTACTCGGAGATGCAAGGTGCACAGGCACAGTGGTATCCCAGTAAATTGGCTCTCTGGGGGGTTGGGGAAACTTGATGTTTAGGTTTACCAGTTTCTATAAATGCAAAAAAGCAAAATGGCTGTCTGGGGAGGCCTTACAAATAGCTGTGAAAAGAAGAGAAGTGAAAAGCAAAGGAGAAAAGGAAAGATATAAGCATCTGAATGCAGAGTTCCAAAGAATAGCAAGAAGAGATAAGAAAGCCTTCTTCAGCGATCAATGCAAAGAAATAGAGGAAAACAACAGAATGAGAAAGACTATAGATCTCTTCAAGAAAATCAGAGATACCAAAGGAATATTTCATGCAAAGATGAGCTCGATAAAGGACAGAAATGGTATGGACCTAACAGAAGCAGAAGATATTAAGAAGAGATGACAAGAATACACAGAAGAACTGTACAAAAAAGATCTTCACGACCCAGATAATCACGATGGTGTGATCACTGACCTAGAGCCAGACATCCTGGAATGTGAAGTCAAGTGGGCCTTAGAAAGCATCACTACGAACAAAGCTAGTGGAGGTGATGGAATTCCAGTTGAGCTAGTCCAAATCCTGAAAGATGATGCTATGAAAGTGCTGCACTCAATATGCCAGCAAATTTGGAAAACTCAGTAGTGGCCACAGGACTGGAAAAGGTCAGTTTTCATTCCAATACCAAAGAAAGGCAATGCCAAAGAATGCTCAAACTACCGCACAATTGCACTCATCTCACACGCTAGTAAAGTAATGCTCAAAATTCTTCAAGCCAGGCTTCAGCAATATGTGAACTGTGAACTTCCTGATGTTCATGCTGGTTTTAGAAAAGGCAGAGGAACCAGAGATCAAATTGCCAACATCTGCTGGATCATGGAAAAAGCAAGAGAGTTCCAGAAAAACATCTATTTCTGCTTTATTGACTATGCCAAAGCCTTTGACTGTGTGGATCACAATAAACTGTGGAAAATTCTGAAAGAGATGGGAATACTAGACCAGCTGATCTGCCTCTTGAGAAATCTGTATGCAGGTCAGGAAGCAACAGTTAGAACTGGACATGGAACAACAGACTGGTTCCAAATAGGAAAAGGAGTACGTCAAGGCTGTATATTGTCATACTGTTTATTTAACTTCTATGCAGAGTACATCATGAGAAATGCTGGACTGGAAGATGCATAAGCTGGAATCAAGATTGCCCGGGAGAAATATCAATAATCTCAGATATGCAGATGACACCACCCTTATGCAGAAAGTGAAGAGGAACTAAAAAGCCTCTTGATGAAAGTGAAAGAGGAGAGTGAAAAAGTTGGCTTAAAGCTCAACATTCAGAAAACAAAGATCATGGCATCCGGTCCCACCACTTCATGGGAAATAGATGGGGAAACAGTGGAGACAGTGTCAGACTTTATTTTTCTGGGCTCCAAAATCACTACAGATGGTGACTGCAGCCATGAAATTAAAAGACGCTTACTCCTTGGAAGGAAAGTTATGACCAACCTAGACAGCATATTCAAAAGCAGAGACATTACTTTGCCAACAAAGGTTGGTCTAGTCAAGGCTATGGTTTTTCCTGTGGTCACGTATGGATGTGAGAGTTGGACTGTGAAGAAGGCTGAGCACCGAAGAATTGATGCTTTTGAACTGTGGTGTTGGAGAAGACTCTTGAGAGTCCCTTGGACTGCAAGGAGATCCAACCAGTCCATTCTGAAGGAGATCAGCCCTGGGATTTCTTTGGAAGGAATGATGCTAAAGCTGAAACTCCAGTACTTTGGCCACCTCATGCGAAGAGTTGACTCATTGGAAAAGACTCTGATGCTGGGAGGGATTGGGGGCAGGAGGAGAAGGGGACCACAGAGGATGAGATGGCTGGATGGCATCACTGACTTGATGGACGTGAGTCTGAGTGAACTCCGGGAGTTAGTGATGGACAGGGAGGCCTGGCGTGCTGCGAGTCATGGGGTCGCAAAGAGTCGGACACGACTGAGCGACTGATCTGATCTGATCTGATCTGATGCCATAAAATAAAAATAATTGGAGAAGGCAATGGCAGCCCACTCCAGTACTCTTGCCTGGAAAATCCCACGGATGGAGGAGCCTGGTAGGCTGCAGTCCATGGGGTCGCTAAGAGTCGGACACGACTGAGCAACTTCACTTTCACACATTGGAGAAGGAAATGGCAACCCACTCCAGTGTTCTTGCCTGGAGAATCCCACGGATGGGGGAGCCTGGTGGGCTGCCGTCTATGGGGTCGCACAGAGTAGGACACAACTGAAGTGACTTAGCATGCCATAAAATGGGCTTCTCCGGTGGCTCAGTGGTCAAAGAATCTGCCTGCAATGAAGGAGACATGGCATAAGCCGTGGGTTCAATCCCTGCATTGGGAAGATCCTCTGAAGAAGGAAATGGCTAACCACTCCAGTATTCTTGCCTGGAAAATCCCATGGACAGAGGAGCCTGGCGGGGCTATGGTCCACGGGATTGCAAAGAGTTGGACATGACTTAGCAACTAAACACTTATGCCATAAAATATTCCTATTGTGACCGAGCTACCAATATGACATTCATTACAGAGCCCAGAGGTTGGAAAAGATAGATTCAGATAAACCAACTCCAAGACATGAGTGCATGTGCATGAAAAGCTAAAATATATATGTGCACATACATATGCATCCTGGAGTAGGAAATGGCTACCCACTCCAGTATTCCTGCCTGGAAAATTTCATGGACAGAGGAGCCTGACGGGCTACAATCCATGGGGTCACAAAAGAGTCAGAAATGACTGTCAACTAAACAGTACATATGTATGTGTGTTGTACACATGTGGTATACACACAGTGTATGGATTTTAGCTTTGCATATACATGCAGTCCTGTATGTATGTGTTTCCAACCAGACTAGACAGCCAGAGCATATATTCATGAGTAGACAAGCATGTCAACATCATCTTCTTCATCAGTAACAGTTACTGAGTATGTCTATTGTGTCCAGCCCTGCGTTCAATGTTTTACATGCCTTGCTTTGTGGCACACTCCTAGGATGAGGCATCCTTACTACTGCCAGTTCTACAACTTTACTCTTGCAAAATGGCAGCCTTGAAGAGGCAAACCATTCACCCTTGAACATTCGATGCAGTAAGTGGTGAAGCCAGGATGAAATCAAGGTTCGTCTGATTCCAGAGCCTGGGCTTTGATAACCGCGCTCTCCTGCCACTTCCTGTGAGGAAGCCAGGTCTCAGGGCCCCACGTTGTGAATTCCAAGGGGCCAACTGGCCATGAGTCCAAAACAGCAGACTGGCGTTCCTGTCAAGTCACATGACCAAGCTTGCTTCCCCATTACATCATTCCTCTTCCCCAGCACACCATGAAGCCTGATGGGTAATACCCAAAGGTGCCCTGCAACCGAATATATCAATCTCTCTTCCTTTCGTTCTCGTCTTTCCTTCTGGCGTCTTTTTTTTTTTAACTCTTGGTTTTTTGTGCCTATGAGTTTACATTTATCTCCTGAGCTCTTTTTAAATGTCTATCTTCTTCTCAATTATCATTGATAATTCTTCATTATGAAATCCAGGGAACAAAGCTTGAATGATTAGAAGGAATACACAGACATAGAGAGGCAGATGAAAGGCCCAAGGGGGTGGCCAGCTCATGAACTGTCAGCAGGATAAGGCTCCATCCAGAAGGCACGAACATGTATAAATGGGAGTGTCGGTAAAAGAATTTTGCAATAATTCTCTCTTTCCTCAAACTTGGGGCGTCTGAGTCTAGCACTACTTCAGAAGGACTTGACAAAATTGGAGAGAATTCAGCAGAATACCACAATGGGATTAAAGAATTGAAAAACGAGACTAACAACGCCCAGTTAAACACACCCGGAACCATCCTGCTGGTACAGAAGACTGAAGGGGGAATGAAAAACCTTTTTCCATTGGAGGTAGCAATGAGAATGAAGATTCCTTGAGTAGCTACCTTGTGCTAAGTACTGTGTTTGGTATTATATCTGCTGCTAAGTCGCTTCAGTCATGTCCGACTCTGTGCAACCCCACAGACGGCAGCCCACCAGGCTCCCCCGTCCCTGGGATTCTCCAGGCAAGAATACTGGAGTGGCTTGCCATTTCCTTCTCCAATGCATGAAAGAGAAAAGTGAAAGTGAAGACGCTCAGTCGTGCCCGACTCTTAGTGACCCCATGGACTGCAGCCCACCAGGCTCCTCCGTCCATGGGATTTTCCAGGCAAGAGTACTAGAGTGGGGTGCCATTGCCTTCTCCGGTATTATATCTACATTTTCTCAAATGACTTTCAGTAACACTTCACAGTCAGCTTGACTAAACTCCATTTTTCATGTAGGTCATGTTGCGTCCATGGGGTTTGAGAACTTGTTCCAGGCTACACAGCAGACACAGGAAGAGTCAGAAGGCAAACCCCTGCCTTGTGGGCTCTGAGGCCCCTATTTTTTCTACTTTGAAGACTGCCTCCCATTGAGGTGGCAGTTTCTCCACTGTGGCACTGTTGACATTTAAGACCAGATAATTACTTTTCGGGGTGAGGGGGTGGTGCTGTCCCATGGACTCTAGGATGATCAGCAGCAAACCTGGCCTCCACTCACCAGATGCCAGCACCCCCAACCCTCACCAGCTGTGACAACCAAAAATATTTCTGGGCATGGCCAGATGTCCCCCAGCCACAAACTCAACTCGGGTTAAGAACCATTAAGACAGAAGTGGACGTCTCTGGTGGCTCAGTGGTTAAGAATCCACCTGCCAATGCAGGGCACACTAGTTCAATCCCAGGTCCAAAAAGAGCCCTTATGCCACAGAGCAACTAAGCCGGAGCGAGCCTGTGCTCTAGAGTCCACACGCCACATCTATGGGACCCGGTGCCCCTCTAGAGCCTGTGCTCCAAGAGAAGCCCCCACAGTGAAAAGCCCGTGTACTGCAACTAGCAAGGAGCCCCCACTCTCCACAGCTAGAAAAGCCCACACACAGCAGCAAAGACCCAGTGCTGCCAAAAGAAGTTTTTTTAGTTAATTTATTTACAGAAAAAAGACAGAGGCAGTTGATACTTTACCCAGTGTCTACCGTTCTCCATTTCCCTTAGGGACTTCAAGCAGTCATTTTGATCAGAAGTAAGCAAGAACATATGACCATGTAAGCTGTTAACTTCAGCACATCTTACCATACAAGGTGATGGGCTTCCTGAAAGCTGCAGGATGGACAAGAGGACCTATAAAACCCTTTCCCTCTCAAAGATAATTTTTTAAAATAAAGCTGCTGCTACTGCTAAGTCGCTTCAGTCGTGTCTGACTCCGTGTGACCCCAGAGATGGCAGCCCACCAGGCTCCCCCATCCCTGGCATTCTCCAGGCAAGAACACTGGAGTGGGTTGCCATTTCCTTCTCCAAAATAAAGCTAACACATATATATACTACTGAAACTATACTGTTATTACTGTTCAGTTGCTAAGTCACATCCAACTCTTTGCGACCCCATGGACTACAGCACACCAGGCTTCCCTGTCCCTCACTATCTCTTAGAGTTTGCTCAAATTCTTGACTATTGAGTCGGTGATGCCATCCAACCATCTCACCCTCTGTCTCCCTCTTCTCCTCTTGCCCTCAATCTTTCCCAGCATCAGAATCTTTTCCCATAAGTTGGCTCTTCACATCAGGTGGCCAAAGTATTAGAGCTTCAGCTTCGGCATCAGTCCTTCCAATGAATATTCAGGGTTCATTTCCTTTAGGATTGACTGGTTTGATCTCCTTGGTCTCCAAGGGACTCTCAAGAGCCTTCTCCACAATTTGAAAGCATCAATTCTTCAGCACTCAGCCTTCTTTATGGTCCAACTCTCACGTTCATACAAGACTACTGAAAAACCATAGCTTCGACTATATGGAAATTTGTCGGCAAAGTGATGCCTCTGCTTTTTAACATGGTGTCTAGATTTGTCATAGCTTTTCTTCCAAGGAGCAAGCGTACTATGTATAAGATAGAAAACTAATGAGGACCTACTGCGTAGCACACAGAACTCTACTCAGTGCTCTGTGGTGACCTGAATGGAAAGGAAGTCCAAAAATGAAGTGATATATGTATACATATAGCTGATTCACGTTGCTGTATAGCAGAAACTAACACAACATTGTAGGGCAACTATAATAAAATTTTTTAATAAATATAATAATTTTTTTAATTAAATAGCTCTAATACTTACTGAACAACTGGATCAGGCTGGCACTATACTAGGTGCTGAGTATGTATTAACACATCTAATCATGATAACAGCCTATGAGGTAGGTAGTATGAGCATTCTCATTTTACAGATGAGGACACTGAGGCAAAAGGAACTAAGGAAATTGCCCAAGGTTTTAGAGCTAGTGGTAAATATCTACGGGAGGAAGGAAGGCGGGAGGGAAGAAAGGAGGGAATTGGTATTAGACCAACCAAGTGACAAGTGAAAACCAGAGGTTCCAATGACCCTCATATAAAACAGCTGATGAATCCCAAATGAGGGTTTTTCTCCAGCAGCAGAGGCTCTAGGGAGACCTGCCCCTGCACATCCCAGCACTAATTGGGAGGTCTGAATTTTTTCTCTGCTTTTCTGAGATCTTACAGTGTTTAATGAGTGGCTTTATGACTAGGCAATTGTATCATATAGGAGCATTTAAGACTGATTTGGGGATTTCTGCTCAGATGCCAAGATATATGCAAATAATCAGGGGCTTCCCTGGTGGCTCAGATGGTAAAGAATCACCTGCAGTGCAGGAGAACTGGGTTTGATCCCTGGGTCAGGAAGATCCCCTGGAGAAGGGAATGGCAAACCCACTCCAGTATTCTTGCCTGGAAAATCCCATGGACAGAGGAGCCTGGGGGGTACAGTTCATGGAGTCTCAAAGAGTTGGACACGACTTAGCAATTAATACCTTCCCTTTTTCACTTTCATAGTTGCTTTATGATGTTGCGTTAGTTCGTTAGTTTCTGCTGAACAAAGAAGTGAATCGGCTATCTATATACATATATACCCCTCTTCATGGATGTCCCTCCCACCCCCACCCCACCCATCTAAGTTAGAAAGAGAAAAACAAGTATCAGATATTGACGCATATATGTGAAAGCTAGAAAAATGGTACTAATGAACCCACTTGCAGGGAGGGAATAGGGACATAGAGAAAGGATGTGTAGACACAGTGTTGGGGGGATGGGTAGGATGACGGGAGGTTGGGATTGATATGCATACACTACCAAGTGTAAAATAGCTAGCTACTGGGAGCCTGCGGTATAGCACAGGGAGCTCAGCGCTGTCCTCTGTGGTGAACTGTACTTTTTAAAAAATTTTTATTTTGTCCTGAGGTATAACTGATTAACAATGTCGTGCTAGTTTCTGGTGAACAAGGAAGGGACTCAGCCATACATATACAGGTATCCATTCGCCCCCAAACTCCGCTCCCACCCAGGCTGGCACATAACAGTTGAGCAGAGTTCCCTGTGCTGTACAATAGAACCGCACAGTTTTTAACTACAAAAGGCAGAAAAGAAAGACACGGTCTGAGGCCATCACGGCCCTGTGTGTACCAGGACCCGTAGCCTCCTTCTTGGGTCTCTCCCGGTCAGAATGTTCGTTCCTTCCAGACAGGGTCACGGGTCCCTCCTGCTTCACACTGAGGTGCGGGTTTGGGGTGGGGGAGGGTGGACTGGGACAGAAGCCGCCCGACGGGAGCTTCTGGGAGCAGACCGTCCATGGCCCCGGCCACTCTGAAAGGTACTCTTCTTTCCTCTCAGTTCAGAAGCCAGGGCTCCCTCTGAAGCCACCACACACATGGCAAACCTCTCCTCCCCGAGCCAGCCCAGCGTGGTTCCCTCCAGCGCGCCAGGCCCAGGGGCCTCTGTGTTTATGCCCTGACCCGTGGCTGGGGCCTATTTTCCCTCCCAGGCTGTGACCCGACCTCCCAGGATGCCTGCCCTGCATCTGTTGATTTTTCTCCTTCCTGTCTTCTCACATCTTCCCCATCTGCAAATGGCATTTCTGGGGATGCGAGAGCAGCCCCAGACCACAGGTATGAGTCCTGTCTTTGCTGGGCCACAGCCCTTTGCAATCAAAGGCAGACGCCTGCGGTGCCCTGTCCCGGCGGGGTGCACGGCCTGTGTCCTGTCCTGGCGTGCAGTCAAAGGAAACTTTGTGCTTGGGGGGGCTCCTCCCTCCTTCCCTTTCACTGCTATGGGTTCAGAAAGACCACCTCCCCTGTCTGGGGGCTCCTGCCCTGCCGGGGGAAACAAAGTAGTGCAGAGCTGGAACTCACAGGGTGAGCTGGAACTCAACAGCCCTGGGTTCGAATCCTACACGTCATTTCTTTCTTTTTGTTTTTTTAAACTTTTTTTTTTTAATTGTATGTTCAATTTTATTTTATTTTTAAACTTTACAAAATTGTATTAGTTTTGCCAAATATCAAAATGAATCCGCCACAGGTATACATGTGTTCCCCATCCTGAACCCTCCTCCCTCCTCCCTCCCCGTACCATCCCTCTGGGTCGTCCCAGTGCACCAGCCCCAAGCATCCAGTATCGTGCATCGAACCTGGACTGGCAACTCGTTTCATACATGATATTTTACATGTTTCAATGCCATTCTCCCAAATCTTCCCACCCTCTCCCTCTCCCACAGAGTCCTTAAGACTGTTCTATACATCAGTGTCTCTTTTTATTTTGTGTTGGGATATAGCCCAATAGGGCTTCCCAGGTGGCACTACTGTAAAGAACCCACCTGCCAATGCAAGAGATGTAAGAGACATGGGTTCGATCCCTGGGTGAGAAAGACCCCCTGGAGGAGGGCATGGCAACCCACTCCCGTATTCTTGACTGGAGAATCCCCATGGACAGAGGAGCCTGGTGGGCTACAGTCCATGGGGTTACAAACAGCCGAACACAACTGAAGCGACTTAGCACACGTGATCGCATAGCCCAATAACAATGTTGTGATAGTTTCAGGTCAACAGTGAAGGGACTCAGCCATACATATACAGGTATCCATTGTCGCCCAGACTCCCCTCCCATCCAGGCTGCCACATGGCACTGAGCAACACTCCCCGTGCTGTACACTAGATCCTTGCTGGTTACCCACTTGAAATACAGCAGTGTGTACATGTCGATCTCAAACTCGCAAACCTTCCCTCCATCCTTCCCCCCTCCCCACCTTCCCTGGTAACCGTAAGTTTGTTCTCTAAGTCTGTCGCACATCCTTTCTTAGCTGCCCCTAACTCCCCTCCTCTGGGAGGCAGCGAGGCTGCGTGTGGATGGCAGAGATGCAGGGCCGCCCTGGCGAGGCTCCAGTCAGGATGCACTGGCAGAGTCTGCGGGAAGTCCCAGTCCCTGGGGAGCGCCCCATCATGCCAACAGCCTTCCCACCTCCCCACAGGGCCTGGACCACCCCCAGGGCACAAATGCATCAGGGACCCTGTCCCTTGTGCTCCCACGTGACCTGCCACTCTCCTAGTGGAGCTCCATCCTGGGGAAGCTACCCCAGAAAGGAGGCCCCACCTCAGTCGACATGAACCTCTGGTGACCCAGATTTCTGTTTCTTAACAGCATCACATTGTCACATTTTATGTTGAATAATAAGGGCCTCTTTTTTAAACAAGAAATAGAGATATAACAATTTGCAGATAGAAGTCAAGTTTCTGCCCAGACTAAGTATTTTCTACTTTGGGATTTGAAAGATTCAGAGTCAACAGGATCCACAAAGCCCCCACCTGCTCCTGTCTGCCAGGAAAACTAGACTAACATCCTCTGGATAGCCAGGAAGGGCCACATCTTGTTGGTGATATGTGATCAAGGTGGGGTTGCATCAGTACTCCCCACCTCAAACATTCCCTCCTCTCCCCCCACAGCTCCTCTTCCCCCGCTACACCCCACCCAGTGCATTTCATGATGCATCTGCCCCTAATACCTCTGAGAGGCTCCTACTGGTGGGAAAAGCCCCACTGTTTGAGTTCAAGCCCTCAGGTTCAAATTATAGCATAGTTCCTTACTGGCTGTGTGACTTAGGGAAGTTGTTTAACCTCTCTGAGCCTCAGCACCCCCATCTGCAAAATCAAGAGAGCTGATGGCAACATACTCCTCTCGGGGCTGATGGGAAGATGGGATGAGACGTGGCTCAGAAAGACTCTGGTACAGGGTTGGAACTGAGCAGAGGGTCACCTCCATCATCACAATCTGCGCTCTGTCCCAATTCCAAACCAACAGAAGCTGCCCAGCCCAGCCCCTCCAGCAGGGCAACCAATGTCCCAGGCAGCAGGACCCACTGGCTCCTCAGACGCTGTCTGTCCAACCCTGCAGGCCTCCCCAGAGTTAGCCCAAGGCAGGATGAGCCAGGCTGGCCTGGGAGGGGCCGGGGAAGGTTACCTGGGAAGGACGGAGTGGGCAACAGAAGGAGATGGGGAAATAAGCTACAGACACTATTTAAATTTTCATTAACTCTTTCCAATTTTAAAAGTAACACTTTGTGGGAAATTTAGGAGGGTATTACAGAAGATCTACAAAGTACAAATGAAGTAAAATTAATGTTTAAAAGTTTATGATGTCCCCACACTGAGAGCAGCCTTGTGGGGGGCTGAGTCCTTTCTCACATCTTGTTCACTAGTCAGTGACATCCCGTTGTCACTCAGCTTTGCATCCTGACTTTGGACCCTGATGTTAAATGGTCCCAAGCAGGAGGAAGTGATGTTACTAGTTCCCAATTCTGTTGATAAAGCTTTCCAGGCTCCAGAGAACTTGGCCAAAGTCACCGAATTCAAGGTCAGATGGAAGAGCCACTTACATTCTATTTACCAGCTGCAGGTCTTGGTCTCCACCTCTGGAAAATAACCCCAAACCAAAAGCAATAGAATTAGCAGTTAACCCCTGGCTTTGGAAGAGAGCTTTACTCTTTCAGAAGGACTTTCGTGCTGCTGTTTCTTCCTGTCGTTCCAACACCTCTGCAAGGTAAATGGGGAGGCTACCGTTATTCCCACTTCAAAGATGAGGCTCCAAGAAATTAGTGATTCCACTGCGGTTACAAAGATGGAGGTAGAGATGAAAGCAGACTCGGGTTGTCCCCTGGAAACTGTGGCAGCCCCGGGCTACCCCAGGGAGCTTAGGCGGAGTGAAGGAGGGAGCAAAACAGGAAGAAGGCAGTGTCCTGAAAGAAAATGCAGGGTGAGGACCACGGATAATACATCTCTGCCCATAAATCTTCCTCCGCTGCAGAGTGCCCAGAGGCCTCCAGGTAATGTCCTCAACAGACTCTGAGCTCCCCGCTGCCAGAGCATAAGCAGCCCCGCCCCTCCCCTTTGGGCCAAATATGTCCCCATAAAGCCTTTTTCCAGGTTAATTGATTATAGGTCAGAACCTTAATCAAGCTCCCATTTCACGGGAACCATTGGTGATTTCAGTCCCATGCTGTAAGCCTCCCTTTAAACTCAGGGTGCCTTGACTTGTTTTTTCAATTTATTTGGCTGTGCAGGGTCTTAGCTGTGGGAACGTTTGGTTGCATCATGTGGGATCTAGTTCCCTGACCAGGGATTGAACCCAGCCCCCTGCATTGGGAGTGCCGAGTCTTAGCCACTGGATCGCCATGTAAGAACCATCCTGACTTTGAAATGACAGCTTCCAGGGCACTTTCCATCCACGCTGGCATGTCCTCGAATTCATGCTGGGTACCTGGCAGTGAACTTTGAGTTGTGTTCACACCTGACTCTGACCTCCAGCCAGGGACGCTATGAAAAGGATACACATCCGGTCCGATCTCGTGAGAGCAGGCAGGCCACAGGGGGCTCCTACAGGAAGAAGGCGGTGTCCTCCTCCGCTTGTTCCTGATCAGAAACCAGGCTAGGGAACTGCAGGGATGGGGCAGAGTCATGACTGGCCAAGAGACGCTCTCGTCCATGAAAAGAATCACTAGCCTTCTCAGGCACTTAATCAGCCTGACATTCAGCTAAGAGCTTTACTTTTTTGCATCATATTCCTTCGACTATAACAGAAGCTATTAAGAAGTCATCGGCTCAGGTGACCCGAAGGCCCAGGGTTGGTCCCAAATGGCATGAACAGCCAATGGTGTCATTGCGCTCTCTCTGTCTCTTTCTCTCTCTGTCTCTGTTTCTCCTTCTGTCCCTCAGTCTGCCTTTCTCTGTGTCTGTCACTCTCCATCTCTCTGTCTCTGTATATCACTCTCTGAGTTTCTCTGTGTCTCTGCTTCTCTCTCTCTCTCGTATGCTCAGAGGTATTTACGCTACATGGATGTTTGCACAGTGCTTTCACATCTGAGTTATCATCTGGGATTTCTATCAGACTCCATCTGTTTCCAGAACTGTGTGCAAACAGCTCAGAAAAGGGGGGATATAAAGCATTTTAATTTGCTCTGACCTGAAAAACCGTAGGATCCAGAATGTGTGAAAGGAAACCAGAAAAGGGAAGGAAGAACAGATTGGTGGGCCTGTCACAGTCCATAGGAGCCTCTCATGTCCAGTCGGACATAAAACCAGCCCCCAGCACACGCCGTTGTGTGCAGCATGGCAGCTTTCTGAACCATCGCGCCTTCCCTCTCAGAAGCACACACTCGCCTGGGGTGAAATTCTGTGTCTGCAGCTTTCTAGGGTGTGATCTTGTGCAAATGACTCTACTGCTCTGAGCCTCAATCCCCTCCCCTGAAAACAGGGCCAGTCATTCCTACTGTGGAGGAGTGTTGCGAGGGTTACACCCATGTGAAGCCTTTAGCATGGGGTTTGGCGTGTAAGAAGGGCCCCTGTGAAGGGGATGGTAGTGGCAGGGGTTGATGAGATGGCCATGGGGCTGGAGGTGGAGATGGGGATGCTAGTGATGGTGCTGACGGCCGTGACGGTGGCTGTGTTAGAGACGATGGTGAAATGGATCTGGTGGCGGTGGTGGTGATGGTGGTAATGTGTTGGTAAGTGCAGGGGCAGAAGAGAGGTGCTTAAGATGGTGCTGGGGGCAGTGGTCCTGGAGGAATCTGCCTGTTCATTCCTCTAGTTTCTACAATGCACTTGTGCTTTAGGAAGACCAGGTGTGTCTGTGACTAAGCCTTCTTGCCTTCAGACTCACTTCTCCCTAAGGGACTCCCAGAATCAGCAGCCAGTATGCCAGTCCCTTCAGTCCATTTCCCACGGTCACTAAGCAGGAGTCACTCGGCTTGATAGTACTAAGCTCGGCCTGGGCTGGGCCCTGGGAGGGCCAGCGTGAATGAAGACACTCTCTTGTCTTTCTGTCTCTCTCTCTCCCCCTCTCCCTTTCTCTCTTTCTCTCCCCCCACTCTCTTTCTCTCTCTCTCTTTTTCTCCCTCTCTCTTTCTCCCTTTATTTCTCTCTCTCTCATCCCTGTGCTCACCATTTCCTGCCTCCTAGGCACTTAGCTTTCCAAGCACACTGTGGCTTTTTTACCAGCTCCCACTACCTTTTGGCCCTGTTTCCCTATCTGCCCTGAAGACCTAATTCTTAATTTCTTGCTGTGCTTGAGATTTCACACTAGGGGAATACAAAGTGAAGTCCCCCAGTACAGATTTTCCCCTCAATACAAACCAAGAACTACCTCCTGTCCTGCCCCCAAAAGTTATTGTGAGGAAATTCCTCAACAGTCAGAGAACAAGCTCTGAGAACCTAGGTGAGCCTCAAAATGGCAAAACCAAATTGGATGTGAAACAGAAGCATCAAGAAATTAGTAGCAAATTGTAAGACACTATTGACCCAGGAGGCATTTTACCCTTAAGCCATTGAAGGTTCTTGAGAGATGCTGTCCCAGCAAGCGTTACAGAAAACACGTTGTCTAAGGGGATTTCAACAAAGTTGATAAAAGGGGAGGAAGCATCAGGCCTAGAACCAGAAGCCTAGGTTCAGGTCCTGACCCTCTCACTCTCTCCCCCAGACCTTTGTTTCTACATTGCAAATTGGAGATAAGCATGAAACTGACCTCCATCAGGGTGAAGGGACTGGTATTTAAACCATGAAGAGCTCTACAAAGATGAACCTTCTTTATCCTCCTAATCATTTGAACATCTTTCTACAACAACCCAACTTTCATCCTTCAGGTCAGGGCTGTGGCTCCCTCCTCTCCCAGGGCAATTATCCCTAGTCTCATTCTGTTTTGAAGCCCCTTCCCCAAAACCTAAATTGTAATGAGGTCAGTGATCAACTCCCTCGCATGAGGGTTGGAGCTAAATTACACTCAATTGTGATCTGGGATGAGTGTTATTAACAGAAACCTCTGGTGCACTGAGGATGGAGATCAGCACATAGTTTGCATCCATGTGCGTCTTCAGGGCCTGGGGAACTTTCCAGGAAAACAAAGGAGAGAGTGATTTTTTTTTTAATCTACTAAGCCGTTTTCTAACAGTTCATTCCCACCAGCCTGGAAATTTGTATGGCGTAAGGTAGCTTCCCAGGTGGCTCAGCAGTAAAGAATCCACCTGCCAATGCAGGAGATGTGGGTTCGATCCCTGGTCTGGGAAGATCCCCTGGAGAAGGGAATAGCAACCCACTCCAGTATTCTTGCCTGGGAAATCCCACAGACAGCGGAGCCTAGCCAGACTACAGTCCACAGGCTCGCCGAAGAGTCAGACATGACTTAGCAACTAAACAATAACAAAAGTGGCAAGAATAAGCTGAGTCACACCAAACATTTCAACTGAGGCCCACTTAGAGAACATTATTGTAACCCAGCATGAAGGGCAATGCCTGGTATGTCTCTTGAGAAACAGTTGAGTTAGCTGATTACTGAGTAACTAAACGCCTGCCCGACTCTTCCCTCCACCTACAATTTCCACTATCTTGGCTGGTCACTTTTTTTTTTTCTTCAAAGCTCAACTTAAGTTTTCCTTTTCTGGGAAGGCTCCAACCATCATCTTCCACTCCCATTCCCTCCAAATGGTCCCAGAACAGCTTGGATACATATCTCTAGACTCCTCTCCTGCTGTAATAGAATCATTGGTTAAGCAGTGTTCTGTCCACCTGACTGTGAGATCCTTAAAAGTAAAGATGGTGCTTCCTTTTTTTTCTTTTTTTGGCTGCTCTGGGTCTTCATTGCTGCATGCAGGCTTTCTCTAGTTGCGACAAGTGGGGAGTTTATCTCTAGCTGCAGTGCTCGGGCTTGTCATCGAGATGGCCTCTCTTGCTGGAGAGCACAGATTCTAGGGCAGGTGGGCTTCAGTAGTTGCGGTCCCGGGCTAGACCACAGGCTCAGTAACTGTGGTTTACAGTCCTTAGTCGCCCCACAGCATGTGGAATCTTCCTGGACCAGGGATCAAACCCATGTCCTCTGCATTGGCAGGCGGATTCTTAACCACTGGATCACCAGGGAAGTCCAAAAACTGTGCTTTCTTTCCTTATGTTTCCATATCTCCAAATGTGAGGAAATTGGAATGAAGCTGCTAATTGGTGTCAAGGGCCCATTTAAAATCTGTTCTCTCCAAGTTCCAGCAGCAGAGGTGACAATTCTGTCAATGGAGAGATAACCCAAAGCAAAGGTGGACATTTTGCCTGGAAATTTTTTAATTGAAGTCCAGAAATCAGTTGTGTCAAAGATATATAAAGTCTTCTATCCATGCATGAGGGACAGGGAGGCCTGGCATGCTGCAGTCCATGGGGTTGCAAAGAGTTGAACACAACTTAGCAACTGAACAACAACGATCCAGGCATGGGCTTAAATACCATGAGCATCAAAGGAAATAAAGCTAAAGTCTCCCAAGGATCGAAGCCTGCAAAGGAGATGCTTCAGTGATCCTGGCTTTCTCAGCACCAGGGTGGTCTGCCTATGGTTGGGCTGGCTGAGACATTTGGCTTCCTCCTTCAACCCACTAATGATCTCTGACTCCTGAGAGGACTGTAGTGTTCTCAATGATGCAAACGGACATCTGCCCCAACCCCCATCTGTAGCTCACCACTTCTAAAAACACTGGCTTGCTTGCATTTCTAACACATGGGGAAATATCCTAAGCTTCTCATAGACACGTGGTGTTCCCCAAATTCTCCCCCCATTCCACCCCATGTCTGCCACTGTTAGAAGCTGAGTCTGGTTGAAAGTCAAGAAATTCTCACGAATCCCAAACCAGAAAATTTTTTTGCAACAATCTGAAAGTAGGAACATTCTCTGCTGCATGTTCATACTTTCCAATCCCAAGGCTTGGCCAATGTGTGTCTGCCTGCAAAGCAGATGTCCATCTGCTGACTGAAGAAGAGAGTCTTTTTTAAAATCACGGCATAGTTACTTCCCTGGTGGTCCAGTGGTTAAGAACTCACTTTGCAAAGCAGGAGATGCAGGTTTGATCCCTGGTTGTGGAATTAAGACTCCAGTTGGAGCAACTGAGCCCGTGTGCTCGAACTGTACACCACAACGGAAGATCCCGCGTGCTGCAAGTAAGACCCAAGACAGCCAAATAAATAAGTAAATATTTAAAAAATAAAATCACAGTACAGATTAACACAGCAGAGGAAAGTGGCTAAGTGGAACTGGGCAAGAGATTTAACCTCTCTCTGCTCAGTTTCTTCATTAATACAATAGGGGAGTTTGTGATACCTCCCTCAAAGGGTTGCTGTGGGGATTAAATGAGGCAATTCAGGAAAAACACTTAGGACAATGCCAGGAACAAAGCAAGTTTCAACAAATGGTAGCTATCATTATCATAATCACTATCACTATTCAGCAATCTCAAAAGAACAGAGCAGCGCAAGTTGAAGCAATGAGACGTGGACACCGCCTGCCTGTGAGCCATGAGCTCTGCCAAAATAGCAGGTTCCCTATAGTGTCTTCACCACTGCTGAAACAAGAAAGTGCAAGGCAGAGATTAGTGATGGTCTTTTTTTTTCCCTCCCAAACCTCCAGGAATGGAAGCAATGATCAAACATCTCCTGATCACCAAGTCTCGTGTTAGCGTATAATCTCCAGCATCCTAAGAGTGTTGCTGCTATCTGTGCTGTTTGTGTGTTTCTCCATCACTCTGGCAGGGCAAGTGTGATCTCCTAATCAGCAGCTGGGAAACAAACTAGCTGCAATCTCAAGTCTTTGGAAGGTCAGGTGGAGAAGCAGCATCTTCCTAGCAACAGTTGCCAGGGAAGATTATAAGGGTGGACTCAACTCCCAGTGGAGATGAAGACATGGAGGGCTCTGTAATTGGCATTTGTTTGAATGGGGCGGGTGCGGGAGACTTGCCACTGTGAAGGGCATATTCAATCTCTTCGGTTACTGCGCTGTTCATTCTTTTTGTTAAGAGTTCTGGCTGGCTATTTTGTATCATTTGATGTTACTTCATTTTCCTAAAATATTAGAACAGAAAATAACCCACTCCAAAGAGTGCTAATCCTATTAGACTCAAGACCCTATTTTTATAACAAATATTTTGCAGTATCTCCTTTGCTAGACTTTTTTTTAATTTATTGACATATAACTGATTTACAATTTTGTGCCAATCTCTGCTGTACAGCAAAGTGACTCAGTTATACACATGTGTATGTTCTTTTTTATATTCTTTTCCATTATGGTTTATCACAGGATATTCAATATAGTTCTCTGTGCTATACATTAGGACCTTGTTGTTTATCCATTCTAAATGCAATAATTTCCATCTATCATCCCCTGTCCTAGACTTAAATGGAATTATAGATGTATAACCAACCTAAGTACATAATTTTAAAAATAAATATAGCAATCTGTGCTATAAACAATAAGAAATAAAGCAATTTACCACACAATAAAATGAATTTCAACCTTTGAATGTTTGTGAACAAATACACTTAGAAGGACAAATATGCTTGCTTCCCTGATGGCTTCAGACAGTAAAGAAACTGCCTGCAGTGTGGTAGACCCAGGTTCAATTCCTGGGTCAGGAAGATCCCCTGGAGAAGGGAATGGCTACTCATTCCAGTATTCTTGCCTGGAGAATTCCATGGACAGAGGAGCCTGGTGGGCTACAATCCATGGGATCACAAAGAGTCAGACACAACTGAACGACTAACTTCTCATTTCATTTTCATTTCACACTTAGAAGACATAGAGAACAAATCAGATGCTTATATCTAGTTTTGATATATTATCCGCCTTCATTCTTTCTAGCTGACATTTTAAAATGAGAGCTAAATAAGTATATTAACAATCGGTATAGAACCACCAGGAACTCAGAGCCTACAAGTGCAGACAGTCTGATGCAGTATTCTCACATCAGACACTAGGGACAACGCTGTCATCAGCAGCATGATTTCTCAAAACTGGCGAACAATTCTTTGCAGAGCTACAAACAAAACAAAGTGTCAATATAGGATTTCTTCCATTAAGGTAGTACTTGCCTTTCCTGAAAATTCACTGTAACCATGAAACAATGGCTTGAGTGTGCATGCAAAACAGAGTTAGGTTCGAGGCCCAGGGGACTACAAACAAGATTTTTACCTACTTGAGGAAAAGTTGGTGAGACCAACTCAGGATGTCTTGTGCAGAATACCATCATTCTCTGGTCTCCACCCACCAAATGCCAGTAGACCCCAGGCCCATCCCTGTGACAATCAGAAATATCCCCACACACTTTCAGACTGTTCCCTAGAAGTGCCAGTGATCTAGCCCAATCCCCCCCATTATAAAGGGGGATAAACAGGTTCAGAGAGAAAAAGTGACTCATTCAAGGGACAGCCAAGATGAAATTGAGACCCAGCTAACTCTCAAGTGAGGTTTTAGGACAATTAGCTGAAATTTTGTGAATCTCCTTCACTCCTCGGATGTGTCAACATGAAGCTATGAGTTATACTGGCATTATTCGTGGTTCTATTTATCTCCTCTTCTGTCCGTTTTCAAAGTTAATCTTGATTTCTTATTGCTGGTAATTTCTTGTCCTGTACGAAGCTGTGAGCAATTTTGAAGCTCCACTTTTGGCAGAAAAGCATTATTCTTTGGAGAAAAGAGTCATTTCTCCACCTGGTGCTTATTTCACACAGATCAACAATAGAGTCTACCAACCCTCAGCCAATGGAAGACGATAGAATAAAAACCACACAGTTGGCCACAGTGAAGAGTTTTATTTCATTTTACATGTAAAGGAAAGATGTGATACTGTGATATGATGAGCATTATGTATTTGACTTTCATCCCCAGTTCCTGGACAAAGCTCCTGAGACCCTTAGAATTTCTGAGCGATGGGGAAAGAGAAGTGTCTTTTGTTATTCATAATAAGTCCCTTTCAGCCACACCTGAATTTATAGTAATAGAATGATGCCTAGAGGATGCAGCATGGTTGCAAGGGGAATGAACCACAATATTAGAGGGTTAGAACTTTCAGCCCCACCCATGACCTTCTAGGAGAGGAGAGAGGATAGGGGTTGAGTTAATCACCAATGGTCAGTGATTCACCCAATCATGCCTGTGTAATGATGTCTCCATTTTTAAAAAAGAAACTATTTGCAGGACAGGAATAGGGGATAGAGAAGTAGACATAGAGAATGGGCATGCGGACATGGGGGCCGGGGATGGGAGGGTGGGATGACTTGGGAGATGAGGGGTGACATTTATACACTGCCATGTGTGAAATAGCTAGCTGGTGGGAAGCCACTGTACAGCACAGGGAGCTCAGCTCAATGCTCTGTGATGACCTAGAGGGATGGGGCTGGGGACGGGGTGAGAGGCAGGTCCAAGGGGAGGGGATATATGGATCCATAGAGCTGATTCACTTCGTCACACAGCAGAAACGAACACAACAGTGTAAAGCAATTATATTTCAGTTCCAAACAAGAAAGAAAAGAAAACCCTCACCTCAGGATTTTGGAGTCTAGATTGCTAAACACGTGAAGGAACTGGGAGAATGGTATCCCTGGAGAGGGCCGGGAAGCCTGGTGCCCTTTCCTTTATCTCTCCCTGTGCAGCTAGTCTTCTAGCTCTTCATGAGTTGTATCCTTTCATAGAAATTGGCAATACAGTAAGTAAACAGCTTTCTTGAGTTCTGTGAACCATTTTAATGAATTATCAAACCTGAGAAGGGGATCTTGGGAACATTTAACTTGTAGCCAAGGTGGACAAAAGCAAGCAGTACTTTTTGCATTTAAAGGCATTGCCATGTTTTAAGAATAAGAGTTTGATTATCTGGCTTACTTTTTTTTAATTATTGAAGTTGTATAGTAATACAATCATTATTATTTAGAAAGCCTGGTACAAGTTCAAAGGCAACATCCATGATGTTAAGGAGCTGGAATCGAGGAGAAAGGAGAAGGCTGAGTTGCTGCTGTCGAGGCAAGAAGGTGGGGTAGAAAGGGGGTCTCAGACCAAAAACTGTCCAAGAGACATCCATGCAGAGATACCCAGCAGGTCTCTAGTGATGCAGTCTGGGCTTCGCATTGTAGGGGCTGGGCTAGGGTTTCAGATCTTGGGGTCAAACCCAAGGAAAGGAGAGTTGATACAGACTAAATTAGATCACCCCCAAAATATGTTCTGAGTAAAAACAAGACAGAAGGTCCAGGAAAGCCCACATTTGAGGCATAGATAGAAACAATATGCCAAGAAAGGATGGTGAGAAAGAATAAACTGAAGAAAAATAGAGAGACTGATGTCAAAAAGAAAAGAAAAAGATCGCCACCAAAAACAAAGTCTTGGGCTAAGTGCTGAACAACACACCCCATCCTGTTTAATCCTCACAGCACTAACGATTAGATAGTATTATGATCCCCAATTTACACTTGAAGTAACCGCAGCAAAGAAAAGGTAAGTCACGTGCCCCAAAACACACAGCTAGGAAGTAAGAGGCTTAACTAGAATGTGAAACCAAATAGTCTGAGTGCAAAGACATGATTTCCAGCTAACTAAGAGAAAACCAAGGCATCAAATGTGTGCTTTGGGGCTTCCCTGGTGGCTCAGTAGTAAAGAATCTGCCTACTGATACAGGAGACCAGGTTGGATCCCCGGTCCAGGAAGATCCCACATGTGGCAGAGCAACTAAATCCATCCACCACGACTATCGAGCCTGCGCTCTAGAGCCCGGGAACTGGATCTACTGAAGCCAATGTGCCCTAGAGGCTGTGCTCTGCAACAAGAGACGCCAACGCAGTGAGAGGCCCGTGCACCGCAGCTAAAGAGTAGACCCCGGTTCGCCACAACTAGAGAAAAGCCCACAAGCAGCAACGAAGACCCAGCACAGCCTAAAATAAATAAATAAAATAATTTTTTTTTAATGTTTAAGTATGCCTTGGCTCTAGATTTACAGCAAAACACTATTAATATAAATACGCAAACAAACATAAAAACCAAGGTTTCAGCTCAGTTGAGTTGGGGACTATGACACCTGCTCCCAGGAAGCCCTTCAGGCAAGGGGCAAAGTCAAGGACAGGACAGGCTCTGCCAGTCTTCATCACCATGCTTCTCACCCTCCCATAGTCCTCAGCAGAAGTGTGAAAATGGAAAATTTCTCATTATGGATTACGCTGTCTTGTCAATAAAACAAAAATTACTCCCCAAAATAGATCTTCCCAAATAAGTAAATGGATGAACAAAGAAAACATGTTTCCAGACTATTATATAGAGCAAATGAATTTGCTCTTAAAATGTGGAAAGCAAAATTAATTGAACCACAGACATTGATATAATTTCTCCCTCCTATCCTTAGCAGTCAGGCTTCCCTGGTGGCTCAGCAGTAGAGAATCCACCTGCAATACAGGAGACTCTGGCTTGATACCTGGGTTGGGGAGATGCTCTGGAGAAGGGAATGGCAACCCACTCCAGTATTTTTGCCTGGAGAATCTCACAGACTGAGGAGCCTGGTGAGCTACAGTCCATGGGGTCACAAAAGAGTTGGACACAACTGAAGGGACTGAGCAGACACGCACGCATCCTTAGCAGTCAAGTCACCCACATGAAACAGCAATGCCTACACCCTCAGGAAGAGTTTTCTGGTAGACGGCAAAAGATGAACTCCAATCCTACCCCACAAAAGAAAACCAAGCCTGGACTAATTTGGTCCAAGCCATCCTGTGTCTGTGATCCAAGCCATCCCACAAGAACGGTTTTCTGCCATACTGAATGAAGCTATTCTTAGAGCAGAGATGAAATCCATCGCTTGTCTTCGCCTTTGTGGGATACTTGGCTTTCCTGATCTCCTCCAGTAGATGAAAAGGCAAGTGGTGCTCCAAACCAAAACGGTAATCAACAGCCCTACAGAGGTGGCGGTGATGCAGATTAAGCAAAGTAGACAGGTTTCGAGAGAAAGTCCTTAAGGTGTAAAAGTCATAGACAGCTTTTGAGAGAAATGCCTTAAGAGGTGAAAGTCGCTGGGTCGTGTCCGACTCTTTGTAACCCCATGGACTTCTCCAGGCCAGAATACTGAGGTGGATGGCCTATTCCTTCTCCAGCGGATCTCCCCGACCCAGGAATCAGTTCAGGTCTCCTGCATTGCAGGCAGATTCTTTACCAACTGAGCTATCAGGGAAGCCCAAGAATACTGGAGTGGGGAGCCTTTCCCTTCTCCAGGGGATCTTCCTGACACAGGAACCCCGAGAGAAAGGGGAATGTTAAGGATGATATTGAGGTATTCCCCCTATAAACTGGGGTCAGTTACTGATTTGGGAAACCTGGAAATTGACAGATTGAAGCAAGACAGATCACAAGTGTGGTTTTGGACATTCTGATCTTGAGATGCCTTTGAGAGCTCTGAAAGGGGGTTGGCAATTGCTCAGTAGTTCTGCAGAGATAACCTACAAATGGCTGGGCTATATTCAGATAAGTGGTACCAGACTTACATGACTTCAGGCTTAAGGCTTACAACTGGGGTGAATGAGACCTCCCAAAGATTAAGAAGAAGAGGAGAGAGAGCCTAGGACTCAATTCTTGAGGAGTTCTGACATTTAATGCCAATAGAAAAGGGCAATCCTGCAAAACCGGGAAAGTGGAACGTCAGGACAGTCAGAGGAAGAGAGTGTTTCAATACTGGATGCTTGGGGCTGGTGCACTGGGACAACCCAGAGGGATGGAATGGGGAGGGAGGAGGGAGGAGGGTTCAGGATGGGGAACACATGTATACCTGTGGCGGATTCATTTTGATATTTGGCAAAACTAATACAGTTATGTAAACTTTAAAAATAAAATAAAATTAAAAAAAAAAAAAAGAAGGGAGGGATCATCATCCTTCAACCCTGATGAGAGGTCAAGAAAGAGGACAGAGAAATATCTGGTGTTTGCAGTGACAGAAGGTAATGAATGCCCTTAGCAAGAGCTGTTTCTGTGGTATAAGGGTGAGGGGGTAGAATGAAAAGAGGCAGTAAGAAAGTAAAGATGCAAGTGCTGCAAAGAGCCCCAAACATATCTTCTCCAGCATTTAGCTGAATTAAGTACACGGCAAGTTGCCTGTGCACACACGCTTGGGTACAGGCAGGGCGTGGTCAGGCTCTGTTCCCTGCAGCCATGCACCACTGCCCAGGGAAAGACCAGCACCCACCCTGGTATCCACCACCCTCCATCTGCTTCCTCCAGGGGTAGAGGAGAGGACAAGACAATATCACACCTGGAGATGCATAAATGACAGGTAGTGGGAGCCACTTTCTGGCCACCAAGCTGAGCCCAGCTGACAGGCAACAGACACTACACAGTTTTGCTTTCCAAACTGAAATTCTTTGTGTTTTAATGAAAAGCTTCACTGTGTTTTCTCATATGCCCACTGGTTTTAATATCAATAATGCTACTAATAATCCACCCTTGGAGCCACTGCTCCTCAGACCGGGGCTCCCAAGCAGCGGCCCTGAATGACCAAGGAACTGGCTAGGGATGAAACCACAGACCCCCAGCCCAGACCTGCTGAATGAGAATGTATAGTTCAGCAAGACAGCCACGTGGTTCATGGGCACGTTCAAGGGTGAAAGCATCAGTTAGGAGAATTGTTGAAAGTGAAAGTGTTAGTTCCTCAGTCGTATCCGACTCTTTGTGACCCCACGGACTGCAGCCCACCAGGCTCCTCTGTCTATGGGATTTCCCAGGCAAGAATACTGAGAGTGAGTTGCCATTCTCTCCTCCAGGGGATCTTCCCAACCCAGGGATCGAACCTGGGTCTCCTGCATAGCAGGCAGATTCTTTACCCTCTGAGCCACCAAACGCATTTACTCTTTATTCCTCGAGACAACCCTGCAATCCCGTGGATTGTCCCTGAGGACGAAGAATGCTGCCTGCCAGGTTAGTATACAAAAGATGCTGGAGCCCTCAGCTGCAACAGATGCCCATGGTGAGCCCTGAGGGAACTCAGGATGGAAGCAGAATGCCCACCAATTCACCAGTCACTGCAGCCTCCAGCCCCCCAACAGAGCGCCCTGAGGAGACTAGGGATGTGAAAACAGGGGACACTGGCCCCAGGTAGCCGAGGTGCATATCAAAGGAACGACTTCGTGAAGCACAGACTCTGGCATCTTCCCATACATAGAAAAGTGCTAAATTCCTTAACCTGAGCTGCCTGGTTTTCTCTAATTAGAATCTTCTCATGTTCCAACTACCTAGTCTTTGTTGCAAAAACTCCTTTATGTCCTGGTTCCTCCCTGACCTCTTTGGAGCAGGCTCTCAGAGCTACCGAAAGCTGTGTCCCAGGCTTAAGTCCTCAGTTGTGGCCACCAAATAAAACATAACTCTCAGCTTTTAGGCTGTGTGGTTTTTTCAGTCCACATCCTCATGTATACTTGGGCAAGCACGTTCCCAGTGGTTGCGTGCACAGTGCTACAGAGCCAGAGTGTAGAGGGGCCAGGATTGAACCTTTTCTCTTAGTCACTGTACATTGCCATTCTTGCCTTACTCAGCTAGGAGCAGGGGCCAGCAGGCAGTGAGCCATCTGGGAACTGGCTGTGCAGAGGAGCTGGCCTGCGGGGACGCCTATTCCAGAGGGCACAGCTGTATCAACAGAGCTCTGCACTGATTCATACCCAGTCATCTCTGAGTATGCCTGCATGCTCAGTCATGTCCGACTCTTTGCAGCCCCGTGGACCAGGCTTCTTGGTCCATGGGATTTCCCAGACAAGAAAACTAGAGTGGGTTGCCATTTCCTCCTCTGGGCAGTCTTCCCATCCCAGGGATCGAACCCAGGTCTCCTGCATTGCAGTCAGATTCTTTACCATCTGAGCCACCAGGGAAGCCCTCATTTTAAGCTATAATCCTGGGTAAATGCTATGCAGGCGGTCCCCAGAAGGAGTCCTAATAAACATAAATAACTGGTGCACTTAGTGGCTGGCCTGTTGGGAAGAGGAAGGAGGAAGTTGTAGGAAATGAGAATGAAAATAAATGAGGCCTTTATTCCCGGGGGTTTAGAGATCAGGAGAGAGAAGGTCCAAAGAGTCTGAGTTCAGGCTGTGTCCCAGAAAAAGCAGGCTGATCACTGTCTGCCTCCCCCACCAAAACAGAAGCCCTGGGATCTGTTTTTGCTGCCACTGTATTGCTACCAGAGTGTTTAGCACACAGTAGGTGTAAAGTAAGTATTCTGGAAGAGAGGGAGGTGGGAAGGAAGGAAAGAAGAGGGAGATGGAGGGGGAAGGGAAGAAGGAAGGGAGGGAAGAAGTGGGGAGGGAGAGGACAAGGCAAGGAGGAAGGAAGGAAGAGGGATGGCTGAACAATGGCAGGGTAGGGAATGGTCTGGAAGGAGTCCGGGGGCTGGAAATCTCCGACCGTGGTCCAAGCCCGGGATAAGGGTCTGTCTATGGCCGGGAGGGGGAGTGGAGAGAAGGGGCAGAACTCACAATCACTCTGGCATTTTCGAGGCCTCACAGGGCCTCTTGGAAGCATTTCTGTATTTCTGGCATATTCGGGAATGTCTATGAAACTGAAAGATTTATGAGTCGTAATCAGGACTGAAGTGCGCTGCGAAGCCGGTCCTTCTCCCCACCCCGACCCTGGGAAAGCTGCTTCTTCGTGAGGAGACAGCTGGGCAGGGCGCGGGGCTCCCGCTGCATCCAGCCCGGAGCACACCCAGGCCAGGCAGCCGCCCTCCCAGCCGCTTCCAGCCAGAGGCTCCATTCTGGGTTTGGCAGGCATTTGGGGCTTTTTGTGTCCTGGAGACATTTAACTCTGTACTTAATTTATGTTTAATAGGCAGCTATTACGTTAAATAGAGACCAGCTGAACTGATTATTTAAGACATCGTTATGGTTGCTTAACAACTGTGTGGTTTGACTGCTACATCTCAATAAAGATTTCCCAGTATTCAGCTATTATTACGGCTTTGCATCGGATAACTCTCCGCACCGGCCACTGAGCTCTCTTTAAATATCACCTGAGGGCCTGGAAGCTCCCAGCTCTGCCTCTTCCCCTGGTCCCCAGACTGCTGAGCCTCTGCGAATCCAGGAGAATCCACAGAGATCAGGAAACTGGAGCTGAGACCCTGTGTGTCTGTGCAGGAGGGCCTGGCCCTGCAGACAATGAATGGGATCATGGCCGCCAGCCAGCTCCAGTTCCAGCTCCTGTCAGCAGCGTTCGGGGCTTGCCTCTGATGGCAACGTGGCTTTGTGGGGAAACTCGGAGGACATAGCTGAGCCCAAGAGGTGACTAAGGCCTAGGAGAAAAGAATCTGTGTGTTTTAAAAAAAAAAAAAAAAGGAGAACCAGGAAGAAAACTATAAGGGTACTAAATTTTCTGGAAGTTTCCTCTAGTGTAGTGTTACTTAAAATGTGATTCACAGACCAGTGCCTCTCTGAAACCTGTTCTCACTGGTCCACAAATTGAGAATGAACCCTTTGGAACTTGTGTGGCAATTTGAAATTTCGCGATATCCAAGCAGGAGATCGATGGATCTGGCTGATGAATCCACACGTAGATTTGTTTGGGCACCACTGAACTCACGTACAGAGGTGCCCGTGGTCCAGGCCACGACGAGCCATATGCCCTGGGACCACGTACCGGCCTACCAACGGTTGGACATGTGAAAACTGGCCTTTCAGGTCAGGATCTTTGAAAACCACAGGCTTAGAGCTGTGTCTCTCAGCTCTAGTTTCTCCACCCTGCCCGCACATTTGGGGGCACAAAGCAGGACTTTGAAAAATTTCCTCAGGTACATTTAGAACATCAAGAAAGACTGTAAATATAATAAAAATCACTGGGCTGCACACTTTAAAAGGGACCCCAAGTCCATCACCGACATTCACTCCCAAGCTCATGATTCGTATTTCTAACCTGCCCACTGAACACTGGAGATCCCATAAGTGCCTGAGAACGCCTCATACACAAGACTGAGGCCAGGCACCTGGACGCTCACCCACTCCACCTTCCTTCATCTCCAAAGGCAGCCAGTGATCCAACCTCCCTTACCTTAAATCCCATCCAATTTTAAGATTGGATTTTAATTCGTTTATCTTAAAGAAAGTGAAAGAAAGAAAGGAAGTCGCTCAGTCGTGTCTGACTCTTTGCAATCCCATGGACTGCAGCCTACCAGGCTCCTCCATCCAGGGGATTCTCCAGGCAAGAACACTGGAGTGGGTTGCCATTTCCTTCTCCAGGGGATCTTCCCAACCCAGGGACTGAACCCAGGTCTCCCACACTGCAGGCAGACGCTTTAACCTCTGAGCCACCAGGGAAGCCCTAAGCATTTATCTTAACTTCCATCCAATCCGAGGATCCGGATTTCATGGGGAGTTGAATACACTGTATATGCTTGGATAGTGGGCCACCAATGGGAATATGGAATACACAAAGAGATTTAAGTACTGGACCATTTTTTATCTTCTCTGTTCACTGCCAATTTTTTTTTCCATTTCAAGTATATTTTTAATTGTCTCATTTTAAAACTTGACACCATGTAACAAACCATGGTTAACAGCAGTCCCCACCATCAGCAATTCTAAGGAGCAAGTACATTGACCCTATTCCATCAGTTAATAAGATATGAGACAAAGTTTTCTGGGGACTTTTGGAGAAATTTTCTTTGTCCATAAGGAAAACCAGATAATGAAGTGGTCCCTTTTTCCCCCACTAGAGGTGTATCTGGCACCGGTAACTCCTGGCCGCCCTCTTACAAGCACCCGAGGAAACAACCTTAGCAGGAAGCCAGCTAAACTGGTTTTCAATAGCTGTGTAACAAAATACCACAAACTTACAGTTGGTTGTTCAGACAGTAAAGAATCTGCCTGCAATGCGGGAGACCCAGGTTCGATCCCCGGGTCAGGAAGATCCCCTGGAGAAGGAAATGGCAACCTACTCCAGTATTCTTGCCTGGAGAATTCCATGGACAGAGGAGCCTGGTGGAAACAGTTCACGGGGTCACAAAGAGTCAGACACAACTGAGCAACTAACACTTTCACTTTTCATTTTTCAGAGCGTAAAACAATACTTGCATTATCTGTTGGTTTCTTTAGTCTGATTATAGTGTGGTAGAATTCTCTGTTTAGGGTCTTACTACAGGAAAATCAAGATGATTCTAAACAGGCAAGTTCTTTGTTGATTTTGATAGTAATACTAAAGACAATAATAATAACAGCTAACACTAGAACCAGCTCTTCGGAGCAACGGTAAAGAATCCTAATAACAGCTGACACTAAAATCAACTCTTTGGCGCAATGGTAAAGAATCTACCTGCCAATGCAGGAGACGTGGGTTCATCCCCTGGAGTAGGAAATGGCAACCCACTCCAGTGTTCTTGCCTGGAAAATTCCATGGACAGAGGAGACTGGTGGACTACAGTCCTTGGGATAACAAAGAGCCAGATACGACTGAGCACGCATGCATGGGCAAAACCCTGGGTACCTAGCCCCGTGCTGCACTTTTACCTATTTTAACTCATTTAATCCTATGAGGTGAGTATATTTCTACTCCATTTCACAGATGATAGAACTGAGACAGAGATAAGTTAGGTCACTTGCTGAAGGCAATACAGTTGTGTATGGTTGGACAGGGGGCCACGCCACTGTGGGTCTAATATATAAACGCAGCTAGTCTGGCTCCAGAAAATACACTCACTGCACCTCTTCACAGCTGGCAATATTCCATACCTCCCTTTTCCCCCTGTATCAGCCAATGCATCTCCTTATTGTTTAACCTGGCTCTCCATGAATTTTCTCTACTTGCAACCCAAAACATTTTAACTGATACAAGTGCTATGAATAAAGTATTCATTATTTGAGGGATCCCCTGGTGGCACAATGGATAAGAATCCACCTGCCAATGCAGGGGAGTGACACGCATGCTCAGTCCTGTCCGACTCTGTGCGACCCCATGGACTGTAGTCCACCAGGCTCCACTATCCACGGGATTCTCCAGGCAAGAATATGGAGCAAGTTGCCAGTATTTCCTTCTCCAGGGGATCTTCCTGACCCAGGGATGGAACCTCCAATTCCTGTGCCTCCTGGTGGAGTCTTTACCACTGCGCCACCTGGGAAGCTGCCAATGCAGGGGACACAGGTTCAATCCCTGGTCTGGGAAGATTTCACATGCTGCGGGGCAGCTGAGCCCCCACACCACAACTACTGAGCCTGTGTGCCCTACAGCCTGAGCTCTGCAGCAGGAGAAGTCACCGCAACAAGCGGCCCACTCACTGCAACCAAGGGTGGCCCCCACTTGCTGCAACTAGACAAAGCCCGAACCTGAAGAAAGCCCCTACAAAGCAGCGAAGACCCAGTGCAGCCCAAAAATAAATTGTTCAGAGTATTCATTATTTGAAAGACAAATGCCATATGATTTCATTTACCTGTGGCATCTAAAAAACAAAACAAATGAACCAATATAACAAAATAGAAACAGACTCAGAGATACAGAGAATAAACAGGTGGTTGCCAGGGGGTGGTGAGTGAAGTAGGTGGCAGAGATTAAGAAGTAGAGATATCCAGTCGCAAAATAAATGCAAATGTTCTCAACAAGGGCAGAAACTCCTAAGTGGGGATTTGCAAGAAATGTGGGGAGGTTTTCATAGTCAGACAACGGCAGTGCCCAGGGATAGCATTCAGTGGCCAGGAGAGAGGGACGCCAGGCGTCTCCACGCAGAGACAGTTGTGCAGAATCAAGAATGACCCCGTGTCCTGTACAGTTCTCTAATGTACTTAGAGACAGTCACATAGGTGAAAACTCCATACAGTATCAGAGCTTGAAACCTAACTCCACTTTAGATATAAAAACAAGGAATTTTTTTTAATATAGTTTTCCAGGAATGCAACTACTATTTGAAAAAATGATTCTTTGCCTCATTTATAAGCAACTGTGCCAAAAGTTGTTCACCATTTCAGAAAATCCTGTTCCCTACAGTATCATAGGATCCTGGTAGCCAGTAAACACACCTGAATAGGTGCACATCCAAAGAAACTGTGTTATCCTACCAACGTGTATGAATATAAGAGTCCTGATTTTAAAAGGTCAAGTATTGTTAAAGTTTCAAAATTATTCAGTTGAATATTACGTTACATCTTAAAAACTTGAACTCATTCACTGAAACTCTTCTACTTCATTATTCAATATAAAATATTTTCTTATAAATATCTCTTGCTATTTCTCCCTTATACAACAGGGACAGCCTTATTTTTTTTAGTTAGTGGGTGGGTAGGTTATATAAACTGCAAGTTTCATTTCAGAAGAGTAGACAGGGCACAACTATATACTTGCCCTGGGAAGGGGGCAGGTCTGGTAAGTACCAGCCACCACCACCTCATGTACATCACTGCAGAGCCCAGCTGGATAGTTTTCATCTCTCTCTACATTACAGGAATATTATAAAAAGAAACAAGATGGCCAGTGAGTTCTTTAGAGGATTCACTGTACAGGAATTTGGTGAAACCATCTTTTATTAGCTCTTTTTATAAATGAAGAAACGGAGGCTTTGAGAAGCCAGGCCAGGCATCACCTAGTGCATCCCTGGTAGCCCCCTTCTCTGTCCTCCCTGCACCTTGCAGCCTGGCCCAACTCCTGATGCCCCACCCAGGACTGCACCGGTGTGGGATAAATCCCAAGTGAGGTAAACAGCATCAGAACAACACAGCTCCCCAGGCTGGGGACAGATCATTCATTCTCTACTACGAGTCAGAATTCTCCAAAGAAGCAGAACCAACAGATGATCCCATGGACTGCAGCCCACCAGGCTCTTCTGTCCATGGAATTCTCCAGGCAAGAATACTAGAGTGGGTATTCTAGTATTTCCCTCTCCAGAGGATCTTCCCGAGACCAAGGGATCAAATCGAGTTTTCCCTCATTCCAAGCAGATTCTTTACTGCCTGAGCCACCAAGGAAGCCCAATAGATACATGGATAAATAACAGAGATAGATCGATTAGATAGATGATAGACAGATAACAGGTAAGACAGAGAGAGAGAGAGATGATACAGATTTTTGTTGTTGTTTTCATTCCGTTGCTAAGTCGTGTTCCACTCTGCCACCCCATGGCTGGAGCACACCAGGCTCCTCTGTCCTCCACTATCTCCTGGTATTTGCTCAAATTCATGTCCACTGAGTCAGTGATGCTGTCTAACTATCTCTTCCTCTGCCACCTCCTTCTCTTTTTGCCTTCAATCTTCCCCAGCATCGGGGTCTTTTCCAGTTCTTTGCATCAGGTGGCCAAAGTATTGGAGCATCAGCTTCAGCAACAGTCCTTCCAATGAAGATTCTGGATTGATTTCCTTTAGGATTGACTGGTTTGATCTCCTTACAGTCCAAGGGGTTCTCAAGAGTCTTTTCCAACACCACAATTCGAATTATAGGGATCAGTTACAGATGCTGAGAAGCCCCAAAAGCTATCTGCAAACTAGAGAAGCAGGAAAGCCCGGGGTGCAATCCAGCCCAAGTTCACGGGACTGAGAATCAAGGGCCAGTGGCGAAAGTTCCGGTCAGAATCCAAAGGCCGAAAAACCAAGAGTGCCAGAATCTAAAGGCAGGAGAAGTTGGATGTCTGAACTCCAGCAGAGAGCAAATTCACTCCTCTCCAACCTTTTCATTCTATTCAGGTCCTCAGCAGATAGGAAGATGCCCTCCAGCACCGGTGAGGGTCATCTTCTCACCCAGACCACTGACTCTAGCCCTTCTCTTCTGGACACACCGCCACAGACACACCCAGAGAAACCATTTTCCCAGCGACCTGGGCATCCCTTAGCCCAGCCAAGTTGACAGAAAGTCACCCATCATACACTCACTCAGTCATTCAGCAACCATCTGTCGATTCTGACTGTTCCTCCCTCACCAGCCAGGAGACTGAAGACCGGTCTAGAACACAGACCCTACCCTCTGGGGTCAGTGCATACCAGCGAAAGAGAGAAACAGATGAAAAAAAAAAAAAAGATAACCAACAAGGACCTACTTATAGCACAGGGAATTATATTTAATATTTTGTAATAGCCAGTAAGGGAAAAAAATCTGAAAAAGAATACATACATAAAACTGAATCACTTTGCTGTACACCTGAAATTAACAGACCACTGTAAATCAACTGTACTTCAATTAAAAAATAATAATAATAATAAGTGACTCTCCAGATTGAAAGCTTAACCAGCCATATGAACAAAGAATACTGAAGAGGGAGTAATAAATGCTTACCTGGTTCACAGCAGGGACTCTACATGATCTCAGACAAAGAGGGACCAGTCCTCCTCTTCCAGTTAACACAGATACATCTGGACACAGCTTGGGATACAACATTTTGACCTCAGGCGCTTTGTCTGGCTCCATCCATGAGCTGGAGAGTTAGCAGTACTCCAGCCCAGAGCTTTGGGGCTCTGTTAACTTGGACTACAATGGGTTTGATGTGCTAAAGCCCGAGACAAATTTAGGGGAGAAAGTTCCCCCTGCGAGCCCATCTCAGGCCAAGATACTGAGCATCAGAAACACTTTTTTTTTAATCTGAAGCTCTGCGAAGTGAAAAAAACTGAGGCAGCATAAATCTCAGGGAGAGCAACTTTTAAACAAGATAGCCCAGGAGAAGTTAGGGTGATGATGTTACAGCAGGGTCTTTTCACCCACAGTCCAAAAATAGATCCATGATCTCAACTGAATTGGATAGAACTGTGGACAAAATAGTTCAAAAGGTCTTCAGCAGAAGCTTCTCAGAATGAGGGCAATCAGACTTTGGGAAGCAAGTTCTAAAATGGTGTTTGTTCCCTTGACAGGGAGCAGGTAAAGCCTTGGGGGAAGTGTAGCTTTCTGAACCCCAGGGAACAAACTGGAGGTCACTTTGGAATTATTTACACTTCCCGGCTGGCTCTAGTGGTAAAGAACCCGCCTGCCAATGCAGGAGACCCAGCAGACGGCAGGTTCGATTCCTGGGTTAGGAATTCCTTGGAGGAGGGCATGGCAACCCACTCCAGTATTCTTGCCTGGAAAATCCCATGGACAGAGGAGCCTGGCAGGCTGTAGTCCATAGTGTCGCAAACAGCTGTGCACATCTGAAGGACTGAGCACGCATGCACACTCATCAGGGCCGTTTTAGCATGAATGATTTAAACCTAGAGACAGCCCCAGCATCCATTAATCTCCATTTCCACCAACCTTCTCCTGGCACATTTCTCAGAAGACCCATTTACAGACCCAACATCAGTTGCATCTTTGTTCCAGAAAAAAGCTCTCTGCCCAAAACCCTTAGTTAAACTTTGTCCCAAATATCTCACTTTCTGTTTAAAAAAAAAAAAAAGTTGTTTAAGCTAAGACAACTTGTAACTGAAACTGCTATTTCTAATTTTTGCTAAAGAGTTATTGACTAATTGGTGCATCCAAAAGCTGGTTTTAGCCAATTCTGGCCTCAGGGGGATGTGCCCCACCCCCACCTCTCTGTGTTCCAGGCACAGGACTGTTTCATCACCAACCCCAGGCTCTCGAAAGCCAAGCCTTCCCTATAAATTCTGAAAGAAAAGATGGGCCTGGGTGACTGCATCACCCCAGCCCATGTTCCCAGACAACCCACAGGCATCTTGTTCTGCATATGTCTCCGCAAAGGCTCAACACTGAGGACCTGCCAACAGCTGAAAGTTATAAATAGGACAGTTAGGGAGGCTGGGGGTGGAGGAGCAAAATCTAATAAGCATTCAGATGCAAGGGGCCAAGAAGGCTCTTTGGAGGGACGAAGAAGGAAAATACCATAGTATGTTTCTAAAACCAAACAGAACGGTTCAAGCAAACTTCATCCATCTAATCTGTTAGTCTCAGGGAACTGACTGTTAAAGAGGGATTTCTCTAATGCAGTGATGTCACTTGGGGAATGTCACTTCCTCAACTAGGATCCTATTCGGCTAAGTGGCTGGGGGTGGGGGTGGGGGGCACCAATAAGCCCTCTAGAACAGGAGTTCTACAGGAAACTTGAACCTAAGCTTGAAGCAGGACCTTAAGGTGGTATGCCCATGGTAGGGCCAGTGATTAACATTGGGGTGACCGGTAAACATCTGTAGATCCCAGCTCCATCTCCACCCTGCATGCTACCCCATCCCCAGCGCTAACTACAGTGCCTGGTGTATCGTTGGCGCTCACCATTTTATGCACTTCCTTCCTCCATCGTGTGTGTTTTCCTGGTGGTTCAGATGGTAGAGTCTGCCTGCAATGCAGGAGACGTGAGTTCAATCCTGGGATTGGGACGATCCCCTGGAGAAGGAAATGGCAACCCACTCCAGTATTCTTGCCTGGGAAATCCCATGGACAGAGGAGCCTGGCGGGCTAGAGTCCATGGGGTCACAAAAAATCGGACACAACTGAGTGACCAACACATGCCCAGGCTCCACCACATGTCCTCATCACTCAGAGCTCTCATTGTGCTGAGATTCTGTGTCCCCTTCTGTTTCTCTTAGGCATTTTAAAGGTTCATCTTAGCTTCATAGCCCAGCTCCTCGCAGACCACCTGGCTCGCTCATGGAACGATTGAATTGCTCCGTAAGAAAGACAGACATAATTTAAAGAAGATCCCTGTGATGATGCTCTTCTATTATGTACATTAACAATTGAGGATTTCTCTGTTTCTCCATGATGTCATATATTCCTTCCTTACCAGTATCTTCGGCTTGGGAAATATATGAGTCATCTGTTCCCTTTATAAAAGGACCCGGGAGAGCTGAACTGCAGAAATAATGAGAAACTGTGAAGGAGAAGCAATCCTCTTGTATCTTTCTCAAATTGCTTCCTTAGGCATTGTCTCCTGAAATATCAGGGTTGGGGGGGTTTCGTGCTTATAAACTTCTCCACTCTGGGACCACCCACCACTTCCTCTTACAAGAATGTGAATCTCTGGGATCTTAGGATCCACCTTGAGGCCCAGGAAGCAGATTCTTCCTTTTGTTCCCTGACAATAGTGAGGCTCATTCTCAGACCCAGGCTGTGAGCGATCCCTGATTCCAGGTTTGCCTGCAATCCAGGGAACCATTGCCTTGGATGTCAGTTCCCCTTGCTCCACGTGGCTGACCCCGTGCCCCTGGGGGAAGCCGAAACATCCAACACATGTAAAGTAACACTGGCCTGCCAGCGCGTCCCCCAGGCCTGAAAAGACTAGAGGCTGTGACCAAGGAAAAAGGGGCAGATATGAATGCATCTGCCCCCCAAACAAAGGGCAGGAGGACCCACGGATTTCACCTCGGTTCTTCTTATTACGTGTTCCACTCTACCTAGTTTACACAGAAAGGGAACGAGGCCCTCCCTGACAAACTGATGGTGGGGCTGGAGGAGCAGACCCAGAGCTGAGCTTCCAGAATATACTCCGGACAAGCAGCCACTGCCTTGGTCATGGCCAGGTTACAAGGACACCACGGTCTTGGCCACCTGTGCTGGAGCCACTTCCCCTGCTGCTCGGGCTCCCGGGGCCTCGGGCGCAGCCGTCACAGCCCACGCCTTCCACAATCACCGTCTCCTTCCAAATCTCAGGGCTGCGGCGTTTGGGGGCAGCCAGAGCCAAGCTGCAAGGACTGCGGGTGATGGAGCCCACAGCTGGGCTGCCTCTAGGATGGACCACAGCCGCTCACACCCCACTTCCTGCCTGGGAACCTAGGCACACTCAGCAAAGCAAGCTGACAAACGAAAACCCAGAAACTTTGGGCCTCATAGCTGACCTGCTGCAAAAATCCTGGAAGGAATGATGTCAGATGTAAAATCTATACAGTGTATTTGAGGCAGTCAGTGGAAGGCGGAAGGCAGAAAGGCTTTGTTCTTTGTGAGAACTAAACATAGGGATTAAAAGGAAATAAGGAGATGCTTCTTGGGGATCAGAAAATAATGCAACTATCTTGGACAGAGGGGTGCCATTTTCCAAGATAACCAGAATTCTTTTTATTTTCACCTCCCAAACCTTCCCTCCAGCTGACCTGCAAATCATCAAGACAGATGATTTTAATGACCCAGGCTCTGGAGGCAGATGGCCTAAGTTTGAATCCTGGCCTCACCACTTACAGCTGTGTGACCTTGGACAAATTCTTAACCTCTCTGTGCCTCTCTTTCCTTTTCTGAGGTGGGGAAAAAAGAAATTAATAGAAAAGAAAAGATCATTGTATTTATCTCCCGAAGTGAGTTAAAATATATAAAGCTCTTAGCAGAGTGCCCAGCCTCTAGTAACAATCAGTAATTATTAGTTGTTGCTATGATAGATTATATGGGCGTCCCAGGTGGCACTAATGATAAAGAACCCACCTGCCAATGCAGGAGACATCAGAGACACAGGTTGGACCCCCAGGTCCAGAAGATCCCCTGAAGGAGGGCTTGGTAACCCACTCCAGTATTCTTGCCTGGAGAATCCCATGGACAGAGGAGCCTGCTGGGCTATGGTCCATAGAGTCACAAAGAGTCGGACACGACTGAAGCTTCTTAGCACGCACACATGATAGATTATATAACCACTCCAAACTGAAACTCACAGTCATGAAAGGGCAGGAACTCGAATCAGATGGGTCCAAGAAGGTGGCATCAGTTTTAACACATTTTTACTCATACGAAGGATACACTCACCAGCACCATGTCAGGCAGACAGAAAATTGAGGTCCTCTGAGGACTTAGGAGCACATGTCAGTCCCATGGGATCCCACACCCTCTTGTCTCCAGCTTAGGCCAGGAATGGGCGATGGCACGCCCCACCCCAGGGTGAAGATCCTGGAGGAGGGACGACAGACAGCCTTGCTTGCTGACGGGTTGCTCCCTTTTAGCTATGATTGCTTCCTGTGGGCACGTACCTGGGTAACAAAGGCCACACTCATGACCAGCTCCGGGACTCAGCTCCATAGGCAAGTACCTCATGTGGGTATGATCTTAGTGGTCCAGCACTAGGTGTCTGGGGCCCTGACTATATAGTTAAGTCATCAGCAACAGTACATGCATCTATGTAAAGGATTATTTCACTAAATTTGGGGTCAGTATATTTTATGGCCAGGGTCCCAATCTAGTCAGTTCATTGGCAGAATTTTCTCTGTCACGGGTCATCAGCAATTTAGCTCCATTACAGTGGAGCACATGGGACATCCCAATGGATTTTCCCATCCCAGGGAGGGCTGTTTCACCCCTGCTCTCTTGTCAGTGGCCAGCGTTACAGGAAGACCCTCCTCAGAGCACCAGTTTGGATCGAGCAGTAGGTGAGGCTGTGTCACAGGCTAATGTAGACAGCCACTCTTCAGATGGCTGAAGTCTCTAGGCCAGGTTTGGCCTTTAATTGGATGCCATTTCCATCTCACAGTGGAATATTCTAGAATTTGTGCCACCTTATGGGAACTGAGTTCCACCAAGTGTCCCAGGAGAAATCGGGAGAGTTAAAGGCATGCTCGTAGCAGGAGGAGCCTACTGGAGGTATAAAGGAAGCAAACACACCTCAAGCGCGCCCAAGGTCACCTACCAAGCGCAGTAGCAGCCACTCCAAAACAAGCAGATGGGTTTGCTGCCACAGAAATCACTACGGAGGGGCTGCTGATAGGGAAGAGAAGGTTTGAGCTCTTCTAACTACAGGAAAAATTTGCAAGATTGTTACATATTGTGGCTGAGAGCTGGAGGACTAAAAGAAAGGGACCACGCTGTCATCTGAGAATTGTCATAGATTTAAATATTTGTATTATTTAAAAATACTAAATAAACATTCAACTCGAGAATTTTTAAGCCCAAGGACAGTAGATGAGAAGACATGATAGAGCAGAACTCAGAGAAATTAACCACTGTAGAAATGAGCAGGAATTCCAAGACCTGGTTCTACAGACTTGCATTTGAGTAGAGAAACCTCTGAAAATCCTAATATCAAAAAAAGAGAGAGAGATGACAAAAAATACATAGGAATCAAAAACAAAAAATAACATATATGCAAGGGGTTTTTCTTAACAAAACATAAGAACAGATATGCAAGGGCTGTTTTTTTTTTTAACAAGACAGAAGAACAGATATGCAAGGGTTGTTTTTTAACTATAAGAGAGTAAGCTGGTGCAATTCTACGTTAGTATATTTCAAAGTCTCAAAGAAGTGGATCATTTTCTGGGGAAACACACATTACTCAATTTGTCTCCAAGAGAAGTGAAGAAATTGCAATGACCAGCAAGCATGGAAGAAAGCAAACAAGTTTCGAAAAACTGCCTCCCCAAAAAAGGCGTTGGGGTCAGACTGTTGTCACAGCGTGTTCTTTCAAATGTTCGTGGAACAGATAATTCTCCCATTATGTAAACTGTTCCAAAGTAGAGAAAAAGAAGGAATATGCTCTCATTTATTTTATAAATCTACCACAGCATTAAGAATAAAACCTACGAAAGGATATAGCAGAAAAGCGAATAAAGTCATTTCAATAATAAGGATGCAAAGCTTCTAATTAAATCCTAACTAGATACTAGCACACACACTGAGTTCAACAGCACAGCGGAAGACAGTGACAGGCGCTGGGGAGACACAGTTTGCACACACACTCCTGCCATGTGCCCCACTAAGGATGCTTGGGGGGCAAACGACACCTGCTGGGAGGCGGGGCGTGGGGGGTGCCTTGCCTAAGAGAGCAGCCCATTGAGCAAGGACCACCCACCCCACCCCCAGCCAAAGGACAGAGCTGAGTTTGTGGGTGACTTGAGAGGGATAAAAAGAGCCGTGTCTCCAGCACCTGGGAACGGTGTCGGGGAGCTCCACAGTCCCCCCAAATAACTCCTCTATGTGCCCCACAAGGCCACCAGCATTCTCGGGTCTGACACAGACAGAGCGCCCACAGCCAGTCAGGACGGGAGCGAGGGCAGTCCCCGGGAGCTAAGTCCTTTCTGAGCGCCCACCCCAGGGCACTGGACAGGGAGGGGAGGACAAACAGGAAAACCAAGACCTGGGCGTGAGACTGTGAAGAGGGAGGCAAAGAGATGGGATTTACACTGAATCTGAGACTGAAGAGTTAATGTGAGCTGAACTGAGTCACGGGGAGGAACCTGAGTGCCCCAGAACTAGCAGAAGAGGCAATCCAGAGAGAGTCTGGCTGAAAGAAGTGCCCAGAAAGCTGCTTACAACTGTCTCTTTTTTTTTTTTTTAAAAGTCACATCACACAATATACGGGATCTTAGTCCCCCAGCCAGGGATCAAACTCTCACCCCCTGCACTGGAAGCATGGAGTCTTAATCCCAGGACGACCGGGGAAGTCCCTTGTCTTCTTTTCACTGTCTGTGTTTTCCTAATTTTCTACAACAGGCATATTACACTTAAAAACGGAAAAAAAATTAAGGTTGAGACGCTGTGGATTGTGTGGAAAGGAAAGTATGCCATTTAGGGCATGTTTGAAGGAGGCTATGATATTGTGCCCCAAGAAGATTTAGAGGGTGTTTATCATCACATACCTACAGCGGTAGGCTTTGTAACTGTCAACTCCATAAAAATGCAAACTATAAATAACCATCATAAAACCTGAAGAAAATACAGGCTTACTCTGGGATCTTGCAGACGCCGGGACAATGGCCATTGATTTCGAACGTCAGAGAGACAGATCCCAGTTTCAAATAAGGAAAATCTCTCTGTCCACTGCGGCAGCCTCGCATGGATCAGTCTCCAGGTTCAGTTCAGTTCAGTTCAGTCGCTCAGTCGTGTCCGACTCTTTGCGACCCCATGAATCACAGCACGCCAGGCCTCCCTGTCCATCACCAACTCCCAGAGTTCACCCAGACTCACGTTCATCGAGTCAGTGATGCCATCCAGCCATCTCATCCTCTGGCGTCCCCTTCTCCTCCTGCCCCCAATCCCTCCCAACATCAGAGTCTTTTCCAATGAGTCAACTCTTTGCAGGAGGTGGCCAAAGTACTGGAGTTTCAGCTTTAGCATCAGTCCTTCCAAAGACATCCCAGGGCTGATCTCCTTCACAATGGACTGGTTGGATCTCCTTGCAGTCCAAGGGACTCTCAAGAGTCTTCTCCAACACCACAGTTCAAAAGCATCAATTCTTCGGTGCTCAGCCTTCTTCACAGTCCAACTGTCACATCCATACATGACCACAGGAAAAACCATAGCCTTGACTAGACGAACTTTTGTTGGCAAAGTAATGTCTCTGCTTTTCAATATGCTATCTAGGTTGGTCATAACTTTCCTTCCAAGGAGTAAGCATCTTTTAATTTCATGGCTGCAGTCACCATCTGCAGTGATTTTGGAGCCCAAAAAAATAAAGTCTGACACTGTTTCCACTGTTTACCCATCTATTTCCCATGAAGTGATGGGACCGGATGCCATGATCTTTGTTTTCTGAATGTTGAGCTTTAAGCCAACTTTTTCATTCTCCACTTTCACTTTCATCAAGAGGGTTTTTAGTTTCTCTTCACTTTCTGCCATAAGGGTGGTGTCATCTGCATATCTGAGATGATTGATATTTCTCCCGGGCAATCTTGATTCCAGCCTATGCATCTTCCAGTCCAGCGTTTCTCATGATGTACTCTGCATAGAAGTTAAATAAACAGGGTGACAATATACAGCCTTGACGTACTCCTTTTCCTATTTGGAACCAGTCTGTTGTTCCATGTCCAGTTCTAACTGTTGCTTCCTGACCTGTATACAAATTTCTCAAGAGGCAGATCAGGTGGTCTGGTATTCCCATCTCTTTCAGAATTTTCCACAGTTTATTGTGATCCACACAGTCAAAGGCTTTGGCATAGTCAAAAAAGCAGAAATAGATGTTTTTCTGGAACTCTCTTGCTTTTTCCATGATCCATCGGATGTTGGCAATTTGATCCCTGGTTCCTCTGCCTTTTCTAAAACCAGCTTGAACATCAGGAAGCTCACGGTTCACATACTGCTGAAGCCTGGCTTGGAGAATTTTGAGCATTACTTTACTAGCGTGTGAGATGAGTGCAATTGTGCAGTAGTTTGAGCATTCTTTGGCATTGCCTTTCTTTGGGATTGGAATGAAAACTGACCTTTTCCAGTCCTGTGGCCACTGCTGAGTTTTCCAAATTTGCTGGCATATTGAGTGCAGCACTTTCACAGCATCATCTTTCAGAATTTGAAATAGCTCAACTGGAATTCCATCACCTCCACTAGCTTTGTTCGTAGTGATGCTTTCTAAGGCCCACTTGACTTCACATTCAGGATGTCTGGCTCTAGATAAGTGATCACACCATCGTGATTATCTGGGTCGTGAAGATCTTTTTTGTACAGTTCTTCTGTGTATGCTTGCCATCTCTTCTTAATATCTCCTGCTTCTGTTAGGTCCATACCATTTCTGTCCTTTATCAAGCCCATCTTTGCATGAAATGTTCCCTTGGTATAGAGTTACAACTCCATCTCCCCCTCAGGCAGGTATGGGTGATGTGCAGACTCCTCGACAGGCAGAGACACCATGCCCTGGCCCCTGCTACCTACCCAGCCTCAGCACCCATACCGTTCCTCCAGCTGCTCCCACATTCCCAGTCCTCCACCAGGTCCAGGATGGACCCAGGGCCTCCTCGCCTAGCTCCCTGCATCACCTCCCAAGAATCCCTTCCATTTTCCTAAATGTCTCCTGACCTGTCCAAGTCACATTTTGCTGTTCCCTCCCTGTCCTCTCCTAGTGAGCTGGGCTCGCCTCCCCACAACCCTGTGACATTTTCTCGCTGTTGGCTACCACTAGGCTGTGAGTCCCCTGGGGGTAGCACCTCTGACCTTTTAACTCTGAATCCCTAGGACCATGCCTGGCACACAGCAGGCTCTCAGCAAGCACTGGCTGGCTGACTGAATAACCACATCATCCAAGGTTTTTTTTTTTAAATCCACACCAGGAACAGTATCCTGAATGTGTTTGCCGGCACCAAAAACCCTGCTTGCCCACTAACCCTCTTGCAATTTTCGATGCTCCATAAATCAGTCGAGGTGGACATGATTATTGTGCACTTTGGTTAATTGCAAACCCAATCATTTCCCATTTAAAAGAATGGCATTTTACATAAAGTTGAAACGAGCCACTGGTTTTGAAAGTGCATGCAATGTGGTTTTCTGATGGGCAGAGGAACTTCAGGGAAATATTTATTGTGCTCACAGATGACATTCTATCTATTGTCCGCGTTCCTCTTTATGGCATCATAAAGATTACTTTTTACGGTCAGGATGGCTGACATCTTCATCAAATCCCCTAATGTGCGCATTCACCGAAGATCATTTGTGCCAATGAGTAACATTCAGCAACATTCAACAAAGGTTTATTGAGTGCCTGCTACGAGCTGGGCTCTGAGTAACAGGATTTGTCTCCAAAGCTTTCAAATCTGCTAAAAATATTCTCCATTTCACCAGCAGGCAGGCCAAAAAAAAAAAAAAAAACAGGTTTGCTCTCGTCTCCTCTCTGGGGCCCACTGGGTGAAAATGCTCCTAGAGCTGCCCAGAGAAATAAAACCCCCCTTCAGGGCCTGTCCAGATCTCCAGAAAGGCTGTTTGCAGCTGGCTGCGGGGAACACAAGCTCCGTCTCTAAGCACCTGAGCTGGGGCATGCTGCAACCCTTCAGCCCTGGCCACCTCCCAGAGACAGACTGCCACCAGTCCTGGTCTGGCCCTGGGTCCGGATCAACGTCATCTGCAACGCAGAGAGACAACACACTTCACGAGCACCTCTGAGGCGCATCTTCTTCATCAACTGATGGGATCGTACCACCTGACCTCCCGAGAATGTGATGAAAGTCAAAAATAAAATCTATCCAACTTCCCTGGTGGTCCTGTGGTTAAGACTCTGAGCACCCCCTGCAGGGGGCACAGGTTTACCCCCTGCAGGGGGCACAGGTTCAACCCCTGGTTGGGGAACTAAGATCCCCACGTGCCAAGGGGCACAGCCAAAAAAGCTTCTAAAAAGAAACAAAACCTACAAAAGATAAACTACCTAGGTTACTGCAAGTCCTCAAGGAGATGTCCAGAAAAGGTTCATCTCACCTAGCCCGGGGCTCTGTGATGATCTAGAGGGGTGGGATGGGGGGGAGGGGACGGAGGCTCAGGAGTGAAGGGAGATACATGCATAATTATGACTGATGCTCGTGGTCCTACGGCAGAAACCAACACAATGTTGTAAAGCAATTTTCCTCCAATTAAAATAATTCTTAAAAAGCTCATCTTTTTGCATTTCTTCCAGCCACACAACGGCCAGATAAGACCTCCCCCCATGTCAAGCTGTCACACCAAAGTGTCAGGGAAATGGAGAAAAGAGGATGGACAGAGGGGAAGCATATTAGAAGGAGACTCAATGACAGGCCAAACGTAGGAAGGGAGGGAAAGAGAAGGTTTGAGGCTGGTGCCAAGGCTTTAGCCGCATGACCATGGAGATGGCGATGCCAGGGACCCCAGCCCGGGGAGGGCCGTCCTGGCTTTGGGAGCTCTCAGCTCTGGCTTTTGCTGTAAGCTCTGTCCCACCTCACATGCTTCTTTATTCACCAGATCCATCCCCATTGCATCCATGGTGTTTCCTCCTCCAGGAAGCCCTCTTTACCATCAGAGGGGAAGGGAGCCTCTCTCCTATAGTGTTGTGTTGCTTCACAATCTCAGATATGCAGGTGATACCACTCAAATGGCAGAAAGTGAAGAGGAACCTAAGAGCCTCTTGGTGAAAGAGGGGAAAAGAAGAAAGTGAAAAAGCTGGCTTGAAACTCAACATTCAAAAGACTAATATCTTGGCATCCAAGTCCATCACTTCATGGCAAATAGAAGGGGAAAAAGTGGAAGCAATGACAGATTTTATTTTCTTGGCCTCCAAAATCACTGCAGACAGTGACTGCAGCCATGAATTTAAAAGACATTTGCTCCTTGGAAGAAAAGCTTTGACAAACCTAGATAGCATATTAAAAAGCAGAGACATCACTTTGGTGGCAAAAGTTTGTATAGTCAAAGCTATGGTTTCTCCAGTTCAGTTCAGTTCAGTGGCTCAGTCGTGTCTGACTCTTTGCAACTCCATGGACTGCAGCACACCAGGCTTCCCTGTCCATCACCAATTCCTAGAGCTTGCTCAAACTCGTGTCCATTGACTCAGGGATGCCATCCAACCATCTCATCCTCTGTCATCCCCTTCTCCTCCTGCCTTCAATCTTTCCCAGCATCAGGATCTTTTCCAATGAGTCAGTTCTTTGCATCAGGTGGCCAAAGTATTGGAGCTTCAGCTTCAGCATCAGTCCTTCCAATGAATATTCAGGGTTGATTTCCTTTAGGACTGACTAGTTTGCTCTCCTTACAGTCCAAGGGACTCTCAAGAGTCTTCTCCAACATCACAGTTCAAAAGCATCAATTCTTTGACACTCAGCTTTTTCCAACTCTCACATCTATATGTGACTACTGGAAAAACCATAGCTTTAACTAGGCAGACCTTTGTCAGCGAAGTAATGTCTCTGCTTTTTAATATGCTTTCTAGGTTGGTCATAACTTTCCTTCCAAGGAGTAAGCGTCTTTTAATTTCATGGCTGCAGTCACCAACTGCAGTGATTTTGGAGCCCAAAAAAATAGTCTGTCACTGTTTCCATTGTTTCCCCATCTATTTCCCATGAAGTGATGGGACTGGATGCTGTTATCTTAGTGTTTGAGGTTTCTCCAGTAGTCATGCACAAATGTGAGAGTTAGGCCATGAAGAAGGCTGAGTGATGTAGAACTGATGCTTTCAAATTGTGGAGAAGACTCTTGAGAGTCCCTTGGATTGTAAAGAGATCAAACCAGTCAACCCTAAAGGAAATCAGTCCTGAATAGTCATTGGAAGGATTGATGCTGAAGCTGAAGCTCCAATAATTTGGCCACCTGATGCGAAGAGCTGACTCATTGGAAAAGACCCTGATGTTGGGAAAGATTGAAGGCAAAAGGAGAAGGGAACAGCAGAGAATGAGATGGCTGGGTTAGCATCACCAACTCAATGGACATGAATTTGATCAAACTTCTGGAGATAAAGGATAGAGGAGCCTGGTGTGCTCCAGTCCACAAAGTGGCAAAGAGTAAGATACTGCTTAGCCACTGAACAACAACACTATTCCATCAGCATGGATTCTGACCCCTCTCCACTGGGTAGAGGCAATATGATTGGGTGTCTGGGACAAGCGAGTGGAAGACCACCAGGGCTGAACCAACCGTGAATGAACAAAGCGTACCACCAGCTCCCCAGCAGGAAACAGAATCTATCTCGGGTGATTCAGATGGAGAGGCTCTAATCCAGGCTGGAGAGGACCAACAAAGGAGACTAAAGTGCCCAGAGGCCCATGCCAGGGAAGCAGGTGCCACCCCTGCCAGTGGGGGAGCGATGTTACTAGGAGGAAGCAGTTTGGGGGAAGATGCTAGGGCAGGAGGGAGGTGGAACAAATGGTCCTCACTTCGCCGCCGCCCTCTCATCTCCAACCGTGCCTCCTGCTGCTGCTCTTAGGGACTGGGTTGCACCTTCCAAAATTCAAATGTTTAAGTCCTAACACCCAGCACTTCATAATGTGACTGCATTTGAAGATAGGGCCCCTAAAGAGGTAATTAAGGTGAAATGGGGTAGTTAGGGTGGGCCGTCATCCAATGTGACTGGTGTGTTTATGAGAAGAGATTGGAGCAGACACACAGGTGGGGGCACGGGGGATGGATCGTGTGAAGACGGGGAGAAGAAGGCCGTCTCTGCTCCTCAAGCAGAGGCCTCAGGAGGAACCCACCCAGCCAACAGCTTCATCTCAGAGTCTCCCACCTCCAGAACTGTGAGAAAAGAATTTCCGTTGTCTAAACCAGATGGTGGGGCGTGTTCCGGGTGCCTGAAGAAGCTAATAGAGACACCCAGCTGGAAGCCAGTGTGCAAAGCAATGTGGCCACGTGATCGTTAGGGGTCAGCCTGCTGGAGCCCAGAGCAGAGCAGAGAAGAGCACAGAGGGCCCTGGGCAAGGGGCGAAGAAGAAGAATCTATGCCCAATGAATCATCAGTTCATTCTGAACGCTGAGTACTCAGCTGAGAGGAACCAGTTCTGTGCTCGAAACTCCACACGAGCCTGGAAAGTTGGAATCGAGTCAGAGGGAAATGCCTTCCCCACCAAGAGTCAGGTGCTGCCCTCAAGGAGAAGGGAGGCCCAGGGCTGCCAGAGCCTGGGTAGAAGTGAAAACAGTCCACAGCGCAGGTTCCTAGAAGCAGCAGGCCGGCCGGATAACACCAGCAGGACAAGTGGGCCTGGTCCGTGGACCCGGGCTCTGGTGCCACGAAGAGCAATAGCAGGACCAGAGGTGCTGGCACTCTCTGTATCTCCCGAGGGCCAGACTGTACACTGCATTTCACATACATGATCTCATGATCATGTCCCAAGACTTCACGATCCCAGGTTGTAGTTCAGTCGCTAAGTCGTGTCTGGCTCTCTGCAACCCCATGAACTGCAGCACACCAGTCTCCTCTGTCCTTCGCTTTCTCCTGGAGTTTGCTATAATTTGTGTCCGTTGAGTCTGTGATGCTATCCAGTCATCTCATCCTCTGTCACCCCCTTCTCTTTTTTTCCTTCAATCTTTCCCAGCATCAGGGTCTTTTCCAGTGGGTTGGCTCTTCACATCAAGTAGCAAAAAAATTGGAGTTTCAGCATCAGTCCTTCCAAAGAATATTCAGGGTTGATTTCTTTCAGGATTGACTGGTTTGATCTCCTTGCAGACCAAGGGATTCTCAAGAGTCTTCTCCAGCACCACAGTTCGAAAGCATCAATTCTTCATCCCTCGGCCTTCTTCATGGTCCAGCTCTCACATCCGCCAGTGTCCACTGTCCATGGAATTCTCCAGGCAAGAATACTAGGGTGAATTGCCATTCCCTTCTCCAGGGGATCTTCCCAACCCAGGGATCAAACCCAGGTCTCCGGCATTGCAGGCAGATTCTTTACCCTCTGAGCCACCAGGAAAGTCCCAATAATCCCAAGATTTCTAAGCAAATTCTGGGTTCTAATTCGCAGCTGAAGAGACTGAAGCTCAAAATAGGGCCTTTCTTGTACATGCCAGGAGGAAATCTTGACTTTGTTCTATAGCTGCTGCTGCTGCTACTAAGTCTCTTCAGTCGTGTCCTACTCTCTGCAACCCCATAGATGGCAGCCCACCAGGCTCTCCCATCCCTGGGATTCTCCAGGCAAGAACACTGGAGTGGGTTGCCATTTCCTTCTCCAATGCATGAAAGTGAAAAATGAAAGTGAAGTCGCTCAGTCGTGTCCGACCCTCAGCTACCATATGGACTGTAGCTCACCAGGCTCCTCCGTCCAGGGGGTTTTCCAGGCAAGAGTACTGGAGTGGGGTGCCATCACCTTACTGGGGAACCTAATAATCACTTGAGGAGTGCATTAAAATGCACATTCCTAGGCCCCAGAACAGCAATTCTGATTCTGTGCATGTGTGGTGGAGGCCCATACTATGCACTTTAAATTAGAGCCCTGGGAGGCAGGCGGTCTCATTGATGACTCTGTGACAGGACAAAGAACACATCTCAGAGCTACAGCCAGGCCTGATGCCACAGGATGTGATGGCTTGAATGTGCTGTGGGCAGGAGGTGGGGAAAGCAACCACGAGGGAAGCTCAGGAGAGAGACACCCATGATGATTAGAGGAGCTGAGAAGTGTGAGGGCGGGAGGCAGAATTGTCATACCTGGATGTGTTAATCAGATGTGGGAGTGATAGAGAGGCCTGCCGTGATGGCTGGGTGGACGGCAACACCAGTTACCAAGGCAGCAAGCACGGGGGAAGATGGGGCTCAGGTGGGAGGGGGGTGAGGGGCTGCGTCCTCTCCAGGGGGTGCGTCCAGAGGCGAGGCCAGGCGGAGTTCTGGGCAGGGATCTGATTGTGGAGGCATCAGAGCGTGGCTGTGGGTGACCAGGAAGGGGGGCATGGACAGGAAGGAAAGGAGTTGCCATGAGGTATTGAGCAGAATATATATGGCTTTTCAGGTGGCTAAGTGGTAAAGAATCTGCCTGCCAATGCAGGAGACAAGGGTTCAATCCCTGGGTCAGGAAGATCCCCTGGAGGAGGAAATAGCAACCCACTCCAGTATTCTTGCCTGGAAAATTCCATGGACAGAGTAGCCTAGCGGGCTACAATCCATGGGGCTGCAAAGGGTCAGGCATGACTGAGCACACCTGAATGCACACTTGCACATACATATATATATAGACAAAGAGAGAAAGAAATAGGAGAGGTGCACCAGTATACATCTAACCACACGCTGAAAGGCCAAGAGGGAAGAAATATATACATTCAGCTAAAAGAGGTCAAATCCAAATAGCACCATGTAGAACGAACTTCTGGGATCCAAAACTAAATCTCAAAGTCCATAAACATTCATTGTAATCACCTTTCTACTATTAATTTATTAATAGTAACCAAACTGTAAGACACTGACAGTGTACATTGTAGGTAAATAATTACTTGCACACACACACACACACACACACACACTAAAGCCATTAGCAGGCTAGTTAATTGTTGTCTAGTTCTACCAGAATGGAGTGCTGTTGATGGCGATGTTAACACAAGTTGGGACACAAGTGTCTTCTTTCTAATACATAGTGACCATCCACAGAACACCTGTACAGTGTCTTCCCTTCTGCCATTGAGAAGACAGCATTTTTATTCCTTCCTTGCCCACCCCTTGCCGTGTGACTTTGCGGTCCCTCCCTTTAGAGCCCCGCCCAGCTGACTGAGCCCACCCATGTGATCTGCTCTGGCCAATCAGACATCAGCAGACTTAAGGTGCTGAGGCTCTACATGTGCTTGGGTGGCTTGCGTTGGTTTGGGTTGGCCTGGAGGCTGCTTGTACTTGCATGAGAACTCGCCCTGCATAGCCACTGGGTTCAGGTCTGCTCCACGTCTCCATCTTCAGCAGACTTGAACCCAACCTGAAATCTAGGGTCCTAGCAGGGCTCAGCCAAGCTCAAGTTATCTAATGATCCAGCAATATACTAAACAACCCAGAAAAGACTAGAATTATGATATGCGTAATTTCTATTATCTTTCCTTATATGTATTAGCCGCTCAGTCGTGTGTGACTCTTTGCGACCCCATGGACTTTAGCCTGCCAAGCTCCCCTGTCCGTGAGATTCTCCAGGCAAGAATACTGGAGCGGGTAGCCATTCCCCTTTCCAGGGGATCTTTCCAACCCAGGGATCGAACCCAGGTCTCCTGCATTGCTGGCAGATTCTTTACCATCTGAGCCACCAGGGAAGCCCATCTTTCCTTACATTACTGTTTAAATTGTTATTAACTTTTGTAGGCTTTAAAATACTATATTTTAATAAATATATCCTAAAAACTAAGGATCCTTTTTGATGATTTTGAACTTTGGTGCTGGAGAAGACTCTTGAGAGTCCCTTGGACAGCAAGGAGATCAAACCAGTCCATTCTAAAGGAAATCAGTCTGGAATATTCATTGGAAGTACTGATGCTGAAGCTGAAACTCCAATCCTTTGGCCACCTGATGTGAAGAACTGACTCACTGGAAAAGACCCTGATGCTGGGAAAGATTGAAGGCGGGAGGAGAAGGGGACAACAGAGCATGAGATGGCTGGATGGCATCACCGACTCAATGACATGAGTTTGAGCAAGCTCCAGGAGTTGGTGATGGACAGGGAGGCCTGGTGTGCTGCAGTCCATGGGGTCGCAAAGAGTTGGACATGACTGAGAGAATGAACTGAACTGAACTAAAAACTAAGTAAAAATAAACAAAACTTAGACTCTTTTAATGTTTGAATTAACTATTGATCTATTCTCCTATTCAGTTATTTGAAAGTCCCTCATAATTGGGTCGGAGAAGGCAATGGCACCCCACTCCAGTACTCTTGTCTGGAAAATCCCATGGACAGAGGAGCCTGGTGGGCTGCAGTCCATGGGGTCGCTAAGAGTCGGACATGACTGAGCGTCTTCACTTTCACTTTTCTTTTTCATGCATTGGAGAAGGAAATGGCAACCCACTCCAGTGTTCTTGTCTGGAGAATCCCAAGGACGGGGAAGCCTGGTGGGCTGCTGTCTCTGGGGTCACACAGAGTCAGACACAACTGAAGTGACTTAGCAGCAGCAGCAGCAGCATAATTGGGTTGCACGTGTAACAAACAACATTCACAATCCTCAATGATTGCAACAGTTTGTCCTGCAATAATAAATACATACTGATATAGTTAGTAACAGTCCATTACATGACACACATAGGAGATCTTCATTTCAGATCCCACTCAAATCCCTGCCTATGTTCAAAAAGACTCTTGGAATCAACCACAAATCTCAGAGACCTCCTCCCCTCCACTAGAAATATTCAGGCATCGTTCCTGCTATCCCAGACCCATCTGCTGCTGCTGCTGCTGCTAAGTCGCTTCAGTTGTGTCCAACTCTGTGCGACCCCATAGACGGCAGCCCACCAGGCTCCCTTGTCCCTGGGATTCTCCAGGCAAGAACACTGGAGTGGGTTGCCATTTCCTTCTCCAATGTATGAAAGTGAAAAGTGAAAGTGAAGTCGCTCAGTCGTTTCCGACTCCTAGTGACCCCATGGACTGCAGCCTACCAGGCTCCTCCATCCATGGGATTTTCCAGGCAAGAGTACTGGAGTGGGGTGCCATTGCCTTCTCCGCCACCCATCTAAAACCCATCTATCCCAGACCCATCTAAAACCAATCTCCCAACTGAACCACAATAACCTGGCTGGACCCCAGAGGCCCCACCTGCCCCCAGCAAGCTCCCCGCCTCATGACACTAGGGTCCTCTTGTGAATGGAGTGATGGCCAGAATTACTATGCAACTCAAAGCTTTCTGCTACCAGACACTTCCACAACTCATTGCAAGACTCCCACTTGTTTGACTTTTACTCATTCAGCTCATCCAGGGACCCACTATTCTTTGGGGAAACACCTCCCCCATTCTTATCCCCTTCCATATCATCGTGTTGGGGCCACCTCCATCTCTCCCTATCTCAACAAGGAAACACCAACTCAAGCCAGATCTATCCAAGCGTCCATCCTTGCGGCTATGGTGATTGGTTTGGGCATGGACAAGAGGTCCTACGGACACCAGTGAGATTCAGTGCTGGAACTTCAGCCAGAACTTTCAGCTAATATCGTTGTAAAGCTGGACAAAAGAAGCCACAGCTGCTGGCAGCCACTGTGTGTGAAAAACCTGTCCAACAGCGGAGTCACACAAAAGGAAGAAGAAAGAGGTGAGAGACGAAGTCTGGTACACCTGAGCATTGTAGCCAGTCGTGCCTGATGCTGGCCAGGCGTCTCAGCAACATGCACCCATGACATTGCTTTACTTACCAGCTGGAGTTGACCATGATCCTCTTAGCAGCTGAACAGTGCCTGACCTTGCTCTGCCCCTTACTTGCCCAGGCAACTTTTTGGCATGAAGTCCCAGCGCCTTGCCTCCTGGTCACTGTCTACAGGAACATCCCCTGCCCTTTTCTCCTCTGAAGGCCATTGTCACAGGGAAGCTCAAGCCTTCCTCTGCCCACACTCATCTTGCGATCAACAATGGCACTTCTTGTAGTCCTGAACTCAGTAGGATTTGTCTTTGGTGACGGAAATAGTAATGAAACCCTCCACTCAGAAGGAAAGAGCAACATTCCATGTGTCTCTTTTCAGGCTCATCACACTTAGCACTGAAGAGTAAGGGCACATGAGATGGAGCAGATGGCGATGATTAAACTGGTGGTAAAAGCTATTGACTGTTGACATGTTGCTGGCTGCTTAGGTTAAGAATATCAATAGCTCATCAGTGCCTCCTGAGTATTTACCAACTTGTCTTATTCTCCACTCCAGACAAAACCAGTGCAGCTCCAACCACGGAAAGAAGCTAGAGCTCAGCTACGTAGCAAGGGGAGCAAGTCTCCTTTGATTTCAATGATTTGTTTCAAATGATCTGGGCCCCACAGGCCCAAGGTTTAGCCACCAGGGTCTCCTCATTTAGATATTCATTCCCCTCTCACCCAACTCAGACTGAATGCACTGAATTCAAACCCCCGTCCCTCTACTGAGAAGCTGTAACCCTGCTTCCCCGGTGTCCTAAACATCACAGCAAGGCTTATATGCAGGTCCACAGCTGACCCTCAGAGTGAAACAGTTTTTCACCTGGTTACCAGGGATTCAGCTGCCTATCCATGCCACCAGGGCACTGGATGTGAGAAATTTAACATGCAAGCCCTGTTGGTCGATCCGGCCCAGTGTCTATATTTGTAATCTCCCTGGGCAATCTCATCCATTATTGGCTTCCGTTTCTGCTCTGAAGTTGATGTTCCCTAGGTCTGAACCTATGTCTAATGGGATAATGTTTTTGAACCCCAAACTAGAGCACCCTACCTTCAGAGTATCCTCAGGTGACCTGCAGACACCTCAAATTCGTGTGTGCAAAACCAAACTCTATCTTCTCCTGAAATCTGATCCTCTAACCACAACCCCTGTCCCCATCTATACGGAAAAAGCTATGTGCCATGTTCATGAAAATTATTCTCAACTCTTCCTATAACCAACCCACCACCACCTGCTGATCCTAAATGCTTGATACCTCTGTCATCCACTCCTCTGTACCCCACTGCAGCCTTGGCCGGATTAGAACTTCAGTCTTCTTTTTTAACTTAATTTTGTATTTTATATTGGGGGTATAGTTGATTTACACTGTTGTGTTAGATTCAGGTGTACAGCAATGTGGTTCAGTTATATGTATACATATATCTACTCTTTTTCACATTCTTTTCCCATGTGGGTTATTACAGAATATTGAGTATAGTTCCCTGTGCTATACAGTAGGTCCTTGTTAATTACCTGTTTTATATAGTGTGTATACGTTAATCCCAAACTCTCGATTTATCCCTCCCCCACATTTCCCCTTTGGTGACCATAGATTTGTTTTCAAATATGTTCATTAGTATTTTCTTTTTAGATTCCGCCTGTAAGTGGTGCGTGTGTGCTCAGGCCCATCCGATTCTTTGTGACCCCATGGACTGTAGCCCACCAGGCTCCTCTGTTTGTGGGATTTTCCAGGCAAGAATACTGAAGTGAGTTGCCATTCCCTCCTCCAGGGAAACTCCCCGACCCAGGGATCTAACCTGTGTCTCCTGCATTGGCAGGTAGATTCTTTACCATTCAGCCACTTGAGAAGCCCAGATGTAAGTGGTATCATATGGTTTTTGTCTGTGTCTGACATAATTCACTCAGTATGATAATCTCTAGGTCCATTCATGTTGCTGCAAATGACTTTATTTCATCCTTTTATGGCTGAGTAGTATTCCATTGTGTGTGTGTATATATATACACAGCACATCTTCTTCATCCATTCCCCTGTTGATGGGCGTTTAGGTCGCTTCCATGTCTTAGCTTTTGTAAATAGTGGACACTGGGGATGCACATATCTTCTGATCCCTCATTTCCTCCCCAATCTGCTTTTCACCTTGTGGCCAGAGTGATCTTTTCTAAAATGCAGACCCGATCCTGCACTGACCAACCCAGCACAGACCTTCCAGGGTAAACTTTGCTTCCAAACCTGATGCTTCAGCCAGACAGCTCTGTCTGCAGCTCCCCAAGATGCTTCACAGCCCCAGGCCCTCACCCAGGCTGTCTGCTCACCTGGGCCCCTTGTCTGACTCCTTTCCCTGCCCTCCGTGTCAATCTCTCCATCCTCTGTGTCCCTGCCATTAGAGCTTTGCTCTAACGTGGCAGTCATCAGATGCCTGTAGTCCTTCACTTGTTAAGGACTTAAGTCAGGTCTCACTCAGTAAGAGTGTGAGCTCCCCATTTTTACCCCTGGATGAATCCCAGCATCTAAGCAGCTTTCAGAAAATCCCTTCTCACTAAGGATTTGAAGGAGTTCCTGCCTCATCAGTGATGTTTCCCTTCTGCCCAGGACAGTCCCTGACCAACCTCAGAATGCAACCAGTCTGGATGTGCGGAGCCCTGTGGACAAGAACCCAAGGGGCAGATCAGAAGGCTGGGCTAAAGGACCGTTCCCCAGAAGTTTGCAACCCCGGAGCCTGCCCTTTAGGGGAAGGGGAAAATGGCACAGACCCCTTCCCTCCCTGCTGAACCCACTATGCCCCGAAAAGGTCTCTGAGTCCCCCAGGCATTTTCTCTGGTCACCTAGGAACACTGCTTGGTATTTATGAGTGTAGAGAATGCTGCTCTCACAGCTCTTTTTCCTTCCGTTTCATCAGCCAGAGCGTTTTAATGGTTTGATGCTTACTCTTCTTCTCAAATGCAGAAGTGTTAGTGGCTTCCTACCGTGAAGAGCATTCTTCATTCCCAGGCTCGTTTCACCTTAAAGTAATCTACACGGGGTGGGGGTGGAGGTGGGGGTTTCTTCAAGAGCTGCAGCCTGACCTCTGGACAAAACACAGTATGCGGTCTTCAAAGCTCAAAGGACCCCAATCAGAGGACAACAGAGCTTTCAGATGAAAATGAGCGATGGAGTGAAGGAGAAGAATCCACTCTTCCCAACAAATTCCAAACTTTACCACGCTATAGTTCCTTGGAAGGTATCATAACAGACATACCTTGAATTGATACTTTCAAATGAGTGTATTCATCACAAAAATCACTGCACCACTGTCAGCCTTTGATCTGAGCACTGGAATCCCAAGGTCAGTGATGGATCTGGGGTCCTGGTCAGACAAGGAAGCAAAAAGGCCGAGGCAGGAGTAGAACCAGTTAGACAGTCAATCAACAGTTACTAAGCTCCCACGGTGTGCTGGACACATGGGATCAGTGGCGGACAGGACAGAATAGTCCCTGCCTAAAAAGCTCTTGTTCTCCTGAGAGGTGACAGACCTGGAAAAGACTGGGGAGTGCTTTACAGCCAAAAGGAGCCTAGATTTCATTCTAGAGACAGGCAGAGGCCATCACAGGCGTTGAAGCTAGAAAGTGGCGTTTTCTGATTCATACTCTGAACGGGCCATCTAGCAGTTAAGGAAAGAATGGGTTTTTAGGATACACTCAATCCTTTATAGGATCAAGCTAAGAGTTATTGTAGGAGATCCAGCAACTTCAGTTCAGTTCAGTTCAGTCACTCAGTCGTGTCCGACTCTTTGTGACCCCATGAATTGCAGCACACCAGGCCTCCCTGTCCATCACAAACTCCCGGAGTTCACTCAGACTCACGTCCATCAAGTCAGTGATGCCATCCAGCCATCTCATCCTCTGTGGTCCCCTTCTCCTCCTGCCCCCAATCCCTCCCAGCATCAGAGTCTTTTCCATGAGTCAACTCTTTGCATGAGGTGGCCAAAGTACTGGAGTTTCAGCTTCAGCATCATTCCTTCCAAAGAAATCCCAGGGCTGATCTTCAGAATGGACTGGTTGGATCGCCTTGCATTCCAAGGGACTCTCAAGAGTCTTCTCCAACACCACAGTTCAAAAGCATCAATTCTTCGGCACTCAGCTTTCTTCACAGTCCAACTCTCACATCCATACATGACCACTGGAAAAACCATAGCCTTGACTAGATGGACCTTTGTTGGCAAAGTAATGTCTCTGCTTTTCAATATGCTATCTAGGTTGGTCATAACTTTTCTTCCAAGGAGTAAGCGTCTTTTAATTTCATGGCTGCAGTCACCATCTGCAGTGATTTTGGAGCCCAGAAAAATAAAGTCCAGCAACTTCGGAAGATCCTTAGACTGGGGTAGCTCTTGGAGGTGACAATCTGGGAATGGATTTCCAATGTGCCTTTGGGGTCCACCAGTGTGGGGGATGAAAGAAAGACGAGTGAGGGAGGTCTCCTGGATTCTTCCCCTAGGCAGTGAAGGAACTGTGATGCCATTTATGTGACGGAAAAGGCTGAGCACAGGGAGGAACCATTGGTAGGCAATGGACAATCAGAGTCTTGTGTTAGACAGTTTGAGACATCTGTGTAGCGATGTTAAGAAAGCAGTTGGTTTTGATTTCCATTTCTCTAATAACTGGTGATGTTGAGCATCTTTTCATGTGTTTATTGGCCATCTGTATGTCCATCAGCAGAGGAATGGATAAAGAAAATGTGGCACATATAATGTTGTTCAGTCACTAAGTCGTGTCCCACTCTTTGCATGGGACCCCATGGACTGCAGCACTCCAGGCCTCCCTGTCCTTCACCGTCTCCCAGGGATTGCTCAGATTCATATCCATAGAGTCAGTGATGCCATCCAACCATCTCATCCTCTGCTGCCCCCTTGTCCTCCTGCCTTCAACCTTTCCCAGCATCAGGGTCTTTTCCTGTGAGTTCGTTCTTTGCATCAGGTGGCCAAACTATTGGAGTTTCAGCTTCAGCATCAGTCCTTCCAGTGAACATTCAGGACTAATTTCCTTTAGGATTGACTGGTTTGACCTCCTTGAAGTCCAAAGGGACTCTCAAAAGTCTTCTCCAGCACATACATACAATGGAATATTAGCCATAAAAAGGAATGAAATTGTGCTGTTTGTAGAGACATGGATGGACCTAGAGTCTGTCATACAGAGTGAAATAAGTCAGAAAGAGAAAAACAAGTATCGTATATTATTATATATGTGGAATCTAGAAAAATGGTATAGGGGAACTTATTTGCAAAACATAAATAGAGATACAGATGTGGAGAACAAACGTATGGATGCCAAGGGGGAAGGCAAGGAGTGTGGGATGCACTGGGAGATTGGAATTGACATATAAACACTATGATGTACAAATAGGTAACTAATGAGAACCTATTGTGTAGCACAGGGAACTCAGTGGTCTGTGTGACCTAAATGGGAAGGACATCCAAGGAAGAGGGAATATATGCGTACGTACAGCTGATTCACTTTGCTGTACAGTGAATGTACAGTGAGTACAGCAATTAACACAACATTGTAAAGCAGCTAGACTCCAATAATGAATAAAAATAAAATGACTCAAAGGAAAAAAAATTAAAATTAAGGTAAAATACAAGAAAAAAATGAGGCAGGCGGACACGAGTCTGCAGCTCAAGGGCTGGAATTGGAGGTTGGGGTGGGGGAAGTGGGCGGTTCCAATCTCAGCTGGAACCAGAAAGAAACTTAAAGACTGTGGAACAGAACTGTGACGCCATCGATCCCAGAAGGGAGTACACACAATGGAATGACCCCTGGGGTTTGCATTAGGCAGGCTTGTTTCGGAGTAAAAGTAAGAAAGGGTATTGAAGGAAAGGAAGCAACTGCAATAAATTCGAAGTTTCCTACACGTGGGAAGGTGGGCAAACCATTCATCAGGAGAACCTGCCCTCAACCCTGGTCCTGCCTGTGTTCCCTGTGGCCTCAAACAAGTTACTGTACCTGTTTAAGCCCCAGGATCTCTGTCTGTGAAGTAAGTGTTCCTCCCAGTGGTGTAGCTGTAGTCCCCTTAACGCCTCACCTTGGAGCCCAAATCACTCTTGTGCTTACACCCTTGGGCCAGCACAGTGCTGGGTCTGGGGCCATACCCAGGTGTGTTGAAAAGGTTCCTATACCAGGAAACTCATCCATAGGGGACTTCCCTGGTGGTCCAGTGGTTAAGACTCAGTGCTCCAAGTGCAGGGGGCCTGGGTTCAATCCCTGGTCAGGGAAATAGATCCCACAGGCCACAACTAAGGATCCACATGCTGAAACGAAGGTCAAAGATCCTGTGTGCCACAATTAAGACCTGGCACAGCCAACTAAACAAATAAAAATAAATATTAAAAAAAGAAACATCCATAATGTTGGAGAGGCCAGCATGAGTGAAGAATGGCAGCAGGAGGCATGGCAGAGGTTTTCAAAGGCGCATGATCTCAGGTCACCGTCCCCCCCTCAATCCCTGCCGAGGAGCGCCATGGACCCATGTTGCTCTGATGACGGGCAGACTTCTCTTTGGGAGGAAAGGAAAATGTCTCTTTGTAATGGAGGCAGTCGAGATCCACAGAGCACTGTCTTGTGTGCTATAATCTGTCACAGGCAAGTGAAGTGAAAGTGATGGTCACTCGGTCGTGTCTGACTCTCTGGGATGCAAGAACTGTAGCCCACCTCTGTCCATAGTTCTCCAAGCAAGAACCCACCTCTGTCCATGGAACTCTCCAGGCAAGAATACTGGAGCGGGTTGCCATTCCATTCTCCAGGGGATTTTCCCAACCCAGGGATGGAACCCAGGTCTCCTGCATTGTAGGCAGATTTTTACCGTCTGAGCCACAAGGGAAGCCCATGTTGTAGGCAAGAGGGAAACGCTTAACAAAGTCACTTGATAGGGCTTGGTTTCATAATATGCCCAGCAACAAGATTCAAACTGCTTGTGTTTTTTCTAGCATTAAACTCATCACCAATCTTCTCAGCATCAATGAACTAACTCAGTTCTAATTATTTTGTTACACAGTGATATGACATTGTAATTTGCTTATGAATATTTTTTGCAGAAAAAAAATAAGAAGCTAAAAGAAAGCATGCTGCAAATTTCACAACAAATAGTAAATGCAACTTATTGCAGCAGAGTAAAATGAGAATCTGTTGTGTAACAAAAAATTAGGACAATTAAGTGGATACTATTAAGAGACATGTTCAACAAGTACACAGAGAATTCTATAAGAAGTTTCTTGTCAATGGCCAGAAAAGAATCAAGAAAATTAGTCATCAGATATCAGAATTGTATCTAACAAAGATTTTTAAACAAATTTGAACAAATCTGAGTTTATAACTTCCGCCAGCTATAAAATGGTTTAGATTCCTGCACACACACACACACACAATTTTAGATGGAAAGATGGTAAAAGAAATTGTTATTTCAGCTATGGAAGTTTTGCTTAAAATGATGAAGAGAAAAATTTTAAATGTATTCTGCAGGAGTGAAAGATCTCCAATTAAGATCCAAACCATTGCCTGTAGAATATAAGACCTTTCAAATAATATCAAACATGTGTTGATTCAAAATTTGAAAAATTGCAAGTGCTTATTTTTAACTTTAGATAAATAGTGCAATATGGGAGCTACACTCAGTGAAAAAAAATGTTGACAGTTAAGCTTAATGAAATTCAAATGCAGGCCAAGTATTTCTAGTGCAGATTTCGCATCGAAATTGAGATATGCTATAAGAGTAAAATGATCGTGTATGAATAAAAGAATATGAAATATTAATAATTTGGAATATTGATTACACATTTAAATAATATTTTATGTATATTGAGTTAAATAAACTACGCTATTAAAATTATTTTCACTGCTCGAAAATCTCTCAGTGCAAGAATCTGCTTCCCACCTCAGGGGGGAGGGAAGGGGGAAGAAGAAGGAGAAGCAGAGGAGAGAAAAGGGGGAAAGGATGCTGATGATGAAACAAAATGTAAATAACTCTTGATTCTTAAAAATAAACACACACAAAACAGTCTGGAGCTAAAATCCAACTTAAGTGACAGGGTGAAGAGGAGGGAGTCAGGAAGGAAAACGGTGCTGAGATTCAGCCAAAAAGAAGGAATAAAGTTCCGATTCACACTACAAGATGGATGAACATTATGCTAAGGGAAATCAGCCATTTACAGAAGACTGTATATTGAAGAAGCGCATTTACATGAAATAATTGAAATGTCTGGAATAGATAAATCCATAGAGACAGAAAGTGGATTCATGGTTACCTAGGGCTACAGGGCAAGAGGGAATTGGGGGTGGGGATGAATAAAGGGCTCAGAGTTTGTTTAGGGAAAGATGAAAATATTCTAAAACTGAGAGTATGATGGTTGCATGACTCTCAGAATATACTAAAAACCCCTGACCTGTGTAGTTTGAGTCTCACGCTTTACCGTCTGAGCTAGCCGGGTGGCTTAGACTGTATACTTTTCTCTCTTTTTTATTTTTTGGTTGCTCCACACAGCTTGTGGGATTTTAGTTCCTTGACCAGGGGTCGAACCTGGGCCCTTGGCAGTGAAGGCAGTGAGTCCTAAGCACTGGGCGGCCAGGGAATTCCAAAGGATACACTTTAAATGGGTAAGTCGCATGGTATGTGAATGAGAGCTCACGAAAGCTGCTTTAGATACATGCGTGTATTAACTATACTAAAGCTCTCTTATTCTTGTTGTAAAGATGGGGGTAGGTTAAGATACTGATCAGTTCTAAATACTGCCTATTAATTCAATTATTGAAATAAGAGTCACTCCCCTGTCATAAGAGAGGAGACACTAATCAAGAAATGCTTCTCCCAGAAACTGCTTGCTGAGCTCGTTCTATTCCTAGATTTGTTTGGGGGTTGGAAGGAATGTCATAGTTAGTCGTCGGGGAGATGCGATAAAGTGAAATGCATGTTTTATAATAAATGTCACTTCTGTCAATTCTGGCAGTTGCAATATGTGCAAAACCAGAACTTTCCCTGCGGGGTGTGAAAGTGAGAGCTCTGCTCGCGGGAGCCGTGGAGCAGAGCCTGAGGGATGCAGGATGCTATGGTGGAGAGGATGCTGGAGTGACACATGCGGGGGAGTGGGTATCAGGGGTGGAGAAGTCAGATGCCTTGCAGCTCATAATCTTGGGGACCACGATACAAGCACATTTGATGGATATTAAAGCTAAACTCCACTTACATTCTCTATTATTATCTTAACACTTGGTCTTGCCCGAGTCCAGTGGGCAAACTTCTCAAACTTGAGTGGGCACCAGAACGATCTGGAAGGCTTGTTAGAACACAGCTAATGGGGCCCCCTCCCAGTGTTTCTGATTCAGTAGGTCTGGGATAGGAGGGGCCTGAGAACTCACATTCCTAACATGGTCCAGATGATGCTGATGCTAAAACTGAAGCCACCAATGCCTGGACCACGCTTCCAGTAGCAACAGCAAAAAGAACCTGCCAAGTGTATCCCACAGCTGGATGAGGGCACAGTGAGGACCCTTCGACACCCATCTCTTAAGACCCTTCTTGAGATGTTTCAGGGGCAGAAAGGGTTAATGGAGGGGCACTGTGCTGCCCCAGAAAAACCGGCTGGTTTCCTGAAGCAGTTTACATCAGATTCAAGGCTTCTTGCTTATTGATTGCAATCAGTCACGTTAGCCCTGTAACAAATTGCCTTAAATTATTGAAATAGTAATAGGCGCAGCTGGGTAAATAATGCACGGGATGGTGAGGGTCTATATTCGTTACGAAGTTGCCCACATTGCATGCCTCCCACTGGGTCTGACTCAAAATGATTTGTTCCCGCCCGCCCAATATTTCTCAGTGCTTGACCATCTGCACACTCTCCATTTGAGCCATTGATTGAAATCCCTCATGCATTTCTCAGAGATTCCCCAAGCGGAGATGTCAAGGTTTCAACGCGCATATCTGCAGGGTGGCCACAAAGACACACGTCCTGAGTGTCTTTAAGATGCTTAACAGCGTGTATGCTGAGTGTTTAATCCATCCTGATGATAATGAAACTCGTGACGAGAAACAAGTTGCTCTCGATTACAGGCTGCATTGGAGGCAAATCAATGAACTTGAACCCAAGAAGCCTTTGTTTCCAAAATGCAAATTTTCTCCACCCCGCCCCCCGCCCCCGCCAGCTTTATGGAGCTACAATTAACAAAGAGAATTGTCTAGATTTAAGGTGTACCACGTGACGGTTTGATACACACACGTATTGTGAAATGTTCACCACGATAGTTACCACATCCATCACTTCTCACAGTTACCACTGTGTGTGTGCCTGTGACTATCTCAGGAAGACTGCAAATCTGGTGCTTTCCCGGCAAACCTCAAGTATACGAATACAAGAGTGATAACTATAATCGTCATGCTGTATGTTGGAATTTTTGCCCCGGCCAAAGGAGCATTAAAAAATACAGTGTTTTCTTAAGGAAACTTTCCCTGTAATGAGATTCGGCAGAGACTAGCCGTGGTAGGGCTGATGGAGATTAAGATAGGCTCCTTTGAAAGTTCCTGAGACAGAGCATACAAATCACCATGGAAACCAAGCCACGTTTTATTGTGTAATAGGTTAGCTAATTATCCTAAAAAGGTAAGAAAGCCCATTGCCTAATGGGAGATCAGGGTAGGTATTAATGAATAATACAGCAGGATAACAGAGGAGCAGGGCAGCTATTCCTGCACCCATGGCTCCCTGACCTGCCAGGCAGGACTGGGCAGGAGAGTGTTTCAATACCCTATAAGATGCAGGGATGAGAGGGTTGGCCATGGACTAAAATGCCCTGTCTCCCCAGCTTCTGAGGCTCCCTGCTGCCTTTCTGATGCTTCCAGTTCCCGTGGAGCTGAGCAGATTTGGAGGGAACAGACAAGTGGGAGCCGATGGTTTTACTGCTGCCCCAACCCCAGAAGCCAGCCTGGTGCCATGGGATATACCGTCCCGGTGAGAGGCTGGACAGGAACAGGAAGACAGGGAAGGAGAGTGCAAACCCATCCTAGGCGCCTGCCCTGGGAACTTTCACCCATGTTAGCTCACTGAATGCTCCCTAAAGCCTGGTGGTCCAGTGATTAAGAATCCGCCTGCCAGTACAGGAGACACTGGTTCGATCCCTGGTCCAGGAAGACCCCACGTGCCAAGAGACAACTAAGGCCCTGCACCACAGCTACTGAGCCCTCACACCAAGAGCCTGTGCTCTGCAACAAGAGAAGCCCCGATAATAAGCCCCGGCACCACAGCAAAGAGTGGCCGGGCTCGCCTCAACTAGAGAAAGACTGTGCACAGCCATGAGCACCCAGCTCAGCCTAAACGAACTTAAAATGAATTTAAAAAAAATTTTTTTGAACTAGTCTGGACTAAACTAAATTTGTTTGTTTGCTAAATACCAATACGGGCCCAATACTGAGCCTTTTCTTTTTCATGCCAATAAGGACTATGAAGTAAGGGCTATGACGATCCTCTCGGTAAACATAGACTAGATTTCACATATGTAGACTCGCCACATTTATTTCAGACCTTTTTATTTTTTAGCAAAATCTTTCTGATTTAAGTAAGTTCTCAAACACTCACAACAGTTGTGTAAATCCTTCCTACCATGTCTCTATGCTTTTACTAATCTAAGTGTTGATATGTATCCATAAAAACAAAAACACTTGTGTGTTTTCCATTTCAGGTAATTGGTATCACATGATATTTATATTCTGCAGCTTCATGGCTTCACTTGACATTGAGTTTTCAAGAACTGTGAGTATTGACAGTGTAGATCAATAAGTGAGTTCAGCAACATTGCTGAGTTTATTCCATGAAGGCAAGGGCAGTCATTAGGAATGCGACATATACCTTCAGATTTGAGACTTTCAGACCTAGAATGTGGTCAGTTTATGGAAATGTTCCATGTGGGCCTACAAAGGATGCCTCATCTCTGATGTTTCTGATTCCGTGTGCGTCAATTAGATTAAGCATGTAAGTGCCATGTGTGTGAGTGTGTGCTCAGTCGCTCAGTCACGCCTGACTCTTTACGACCTCATGGACTGTAGCCGGCCAGGCTCCTCTGTCCGGGGGATTCTCCAGGCAAGAATACTGGAGTGGGCTGCCAGGCCCTCCTCCAGAAGTGCCATATACTTACTATTAGAGATGTGTTCACTTACTCTGGTTTCTAAAGAATTATGTTTAAAATTATAGTAGAGGCCTTTACCTGTATCAACAAGTTTGATCATCACAACTTTTCTAAAACATGTATGATGTGAGTCTTATAGACAAAGAAACGGGAGTCTCAGAGCTGGGAAGTGACAGTCAGGCTTGGCACCTGTCTGCTTTGCAAAGGAGTCAGTCTTCCAAAAGTCAGTATCTGCAACTGAAGAAAGGATCCAGCTGCCAGGGCAAGTAGATACACTTTGGTCTGTGTTTAAATCCAGATTGGTGAAGCTCTGAAATGATAGCTCTCAACCTCTAACCTACTTGTGCAAAATCTTGCAAACAAAAGTCCGGCCTCTCTGAATTCTGTCTGGCTCCTCTGCACTTGACATTTGGGTTGACCTTCTCTGCTGACTTTGGAGTGTCTCCCTGACTTTCCCCAGTGTGGAGTATCCACCATGGATGTCCTAACATGCCCAGATCCTCTGGGCCTCATGCCCACCCTCTCCCCCCTGTCAGGCCTACCCTGACCATCAGGTGACCAAGTACTGGAAGGTTCACAGGTGAATGACCAAAACCTGACCCAACGTGTCTTTCCACCCTTGACAACTGCGCCTGTGGGCCTAATAGAACAGAAACTGAAAAGGCAGATGCCCTGTGACACTCAGGCAGCTTAGATACCAGGCCTCCTCCCTGCCAGAGCCCCTCTATTGACCTTAATTCTCTATGGGTAATTTTATCTTCTCCACGACGATTCCAAAAGTTGTATTAACCTCGAGCCACCCGGAACCTGGACCCACCGCTGCAGAAATGACTTCCTCTTCGTGGGGATCTCCGGGTTGAGCCGTGAGCTCTGTGGGAGAGTTCACAGGCCACGGTCTCAGGATTAGAGCTGAGATCCGAGGAGCAGGCAGGGACCTCACATGCCCCACCTCCTTCCACCCGAGCGTCATGCAGGGCACCTTCCCCCACCCCGTGGGACGCACTGGCCTCATCAGTCCTGCTCCGCTGCGGCCTTCGAGCCAGCACCCGGCCTGGGCCCCGCCCAGCTCCAGCTGTGTCCACTGGACTCTTGGGGAAGGGCCAGGCCCAGGCCAGATGATCTGACATGATGAAAAGGGAAATACTCCACATTCCTTCTGCAGAACACATCTGCCAAATGCCATGCAGCGAGGGGAAGCAGGCTGGGGATTTCTCGAGCAGACCAATGCGGCTTCAACCCTAACAGAGTTCCGTGGGGGAGAAAACTGGGTCACCTCTAATGCAGACGAGCTTCCCAGGGACACGAGCATCTGCTGTGGACGGAGCAGGGGGCCAGGGAGCGTGGACGCCAAGGAGAACGCGGGACCCGGCCTTAAGATACTCTCCCAATGTATGCGGACTTCCAGTTTTGGAAAAATGTCTTCATATTCCCAGAAATGACCCAGTGGAACAATCAAATTACATTATTTTCTCCAGTCATCAATGCATAGTGATGATTCCAGACAGAAAGGGCCAAAATCCTCTTTTTAACTCTGTTTTGACTCACACTCGGCCATCACCCCAAGCTTCTCATGAAGATCCTCCTTTGCCAAAGCTCAGCTTCTTCACCACCAACTAAGGAGGTTTGGTGGGGAAAACCTCAGTGTGTCAGTTTGAACTTGAGTCAAACTAGGCATCTTCTACCCAGGACATATTTTTTAATTCATTTTTATTGGAGTATAGTTGCTTTATATAATGGTGTGTTAGCTTCTACTGTACAGCAAAGCAAATGAGTTATACACATACATAAATCCACTCATTTTTTAAATTTCCATCCCATTTAGGTCATCCCAGAGCACTGAGTAGAGTTTTCTGTGCTATACAGTAGGTTCTCATTATAAACTATTTTATGTGTGCCTGTGTGCTTAAGTCACTTCAGTCATGTCCGAATCTTAGCCACCCCATGGACTGTAGCCCACCAGGCTCCTCTGTCCATTGGATTCTCCAGGCAAGAATACTGGAGTGGGTTGCCATGCCCTTTTCCAGGGGATCTTCCTGACCCAGGGATCAAACCCGCATCTCTTACATCTCCTGCATTTTATCAGTTCAGTTCAGTTCAGTTCAGTCGCTCAGTCGTGTCCATAGTCTCAATAGTGTATCCCACAAATTAACATGCCTACCAAGGCCAGGCAGGGTCCGTGAATGGCTGAAGCAAGCCAGGTGGGGATGGTGGCCTACCTAAGTGGATGTGCCCACCTAAAGGTCCCAGGGTTAATTCAGAGCAGACAGATTGCTACCACATAGGAACACAGGCCCAGAGGCATGCACTCTCATTGGTAGTTGGAAAATCTGGATTTTGATGTAAAATCTCCAATATTTTTTTGTTGACAACTAATTCAAATGTTTTTAAAAAACAAACACTGAGGACCAAACAAATACATCTGCAAGCTGAACACAGCAGATTGTAAGCTCTGGTGCAGTCTTACTGCCTAGACCTGGGATCAACCAATGTAAATCTATCTAACTCAGCTCCAGGGCACCTGCTCACTCCACACAGCACCATCTTGCCAGGTGGAGCCTAGGTGAAACATCCGATTTCCTGGCACGCTGCCTGCCTCACTCTGGTTGTTACCTCTCTCAGAGGACTGGAGTTTCTGAGGATTCAAACCCAGAAATGGGGACTTCCCTGGTGATCCAGAGGCTAAGACTCTGTGCTCCCAAAGGAAGCAGACAGGGTTCAATCCCTGGTCAGTACTAGATCCCACAGGCCACAGCTAAAAAAGATCCCATGTGCCACAGTGGAGATCAGAGATCCCATGTGCCATAACTAACATTCAGGGCAACCAAATAAATAAATAAAATATTTTTTAAAAATATAAATGATGCCCCCAACAACAAGGCTACCTTCTTCAACCTAATTCCTGCTTTTCCATGGTTCCTTCCCCTGATAGCTCAGTCAGTAAAGAAACAGCCTGCAATGTAAGAGATCCCAGTTCAGTTCCTGGGTTAGGAAGACCCCCTGGAGAAGGGATAGGCTACCCCCTCCAGTATTCTTGGGCTTCCCTTATGGCTTAGCTGATAAAGAATCCACATGCAATGCAAGAGACCTGAGTTCAATCCCTGGGTTGAGAAGATTCCCTGGAGAGGAGAAAGGCTACCCACTCCAGTATTCTGGCCTGGAGAATTCCATGAACTGTATAGGCCATCGGGTCACAAAGAGTCAGACATGACTGAGCGACTTTCACTTCACTTTCTCCTCAACTCACAGTAGGATAACCTCATGATTTTGCTCAGTCAGTGGTATCAGCTACCCTCCCAGAAGCAGACTACCTTTTTCATTTGCATCAGATTTGGCATTTCTTTTGCCCCCATCAGCCTTTTGACTATTTTCCTATAGGATCCCTTTAAGATTCTTCCTCAAAGATCCCACCAAGCCTCACACAGAGTTTGCAAAACAGCGAGCATTTCACAAGTGTGAAATCAGAGAACAAAGGGCATCCGGAACCTTCAGCCCACTCTCTCTTCTCTGCCCCTGGGCAAGCATTTCTGCCTTAGACCAGCTGACAGCCAGGCTTTCCGTAAGCTGATAGACTTCCAGTGTATCTACATTACTGAGTGCTTGCCATGTGCCAGGTCCTATTCTTAATGAAACCCTCTCAACAATCCTCCAAGACTGGTCCTAACTTGGTCCTACACTACAAATGAGGAGAACAAGGGCCAGAGAAGGAAAAAAAAACCCTTACGTAGCAAAGTTAGCATGTGAACCCAAGTCAAAGCAACTCCCAGGGAGATAGTGAAGGACAGGGAAGCCTGGTGCGCTGCAGTCCATGGGGTTGCAAAGAGTCGGACACGACTTAGCGACTGAACAACAGATAAGCAATTCCAGAGCCTATGCCCAATGATGCCAGCTGTACAAATTTCATGAGGGTGCTATTATTTTCCCCATTTTACAGATGGAGGAAGAAGCTCAGAGAGATAACAAAACTTCCTAGAAGTCACACCCGGCTGTTAAAAAAAAAAAAAAAAAAAGCAGATTCCCAATTACCTCAGGATGATACTAGGCACAGACCCCAGGGCAATTCTAGATCCACTTCTAAATTTTAACACAAGCTTAGTGGAAATGAAAAAATGATTATAATAAGCATAAGAAAGAAGTCTGATGCTGGCTTTGCTATAATCCCTGCTAATCGTGTTTTTAATTAAAAAACTAAAAATAAAAGCATACGTGATATTGGCATGTTGGCTCTTCCCCTTCATCTGTGAGTCTGATTTCCTCCCTATTTACAAGCATGAGCTTGTCTCCCAGCCTTTCACCACTTCATGTGTGGTCCATGGACCAGCAGCCTCAACACCATCTGGGAGTTTCCCAGGAATGTGAAATCTCAGGCCCCACCCCAAGACTCATGAAATCAGAGTCTGCATGTCAACAGACTCTCCAGGTAATGTGCATACACAGGAAAGTCTGAGATGCACTGGACCCCAGAAGATCTCAAATATCAGCCATTTTATGGACAAATCTCTCTGGGGTATCCAAAAACAGAATTTGACTAGTGAGCACCAGCTTTTAAATACAAAAAACCCAGAGACATAGCTCCTAAACAAGACCAAACTGAGGTGATCACCAGGGATTGTCTCAGAAATCTGTTTCCGGGTGAGTGAGCCCACTTTGGGGGACCCCGAATTACACCTGAATCCTCTGCTCCCATGGCCCCTAGCCTCAGCGTCATCTGCCACAGTGACTGCGCCTCTGCACCCAGGATGCCCACCCACCCCCGCCTCTGCACCCAAGATGCCCACCCACCCCCGCCTCTGCACCCAAGATGCCCACCCACCCCCGCCTCTGCACCCAAGATGCCCACCCACCCCCGCCTCTGCACCCAAGATGCCCACCCACTCCCGCCTCTGCACCCAAGATGCCCACCCACCCCTGCCTCTGCACCCAAGATGCCCACCCACCCCTGCCTCTGCACCCAAGAGGCCCGCCCACCCCCGCCTCTGCACCCAGGATGCCCGCCCACCCCTGCCTCTGCACCCAGGATGACCACCCACCCCTCTACAAGTATTCTAGGTCTGCTTTACACAGAGCAGTAGAGAGGGCGTCATGGCTTTCAACCTCTATGCTGAACAATTAGAGGAAAACTGATCTTTTGCCACATGGAAAAACGCACCCAGAAATGAAGTAATAAGGGAATAGCAATGAACCTTAGGGGCTGTCCGTAAAGCAAGTCTAAGAAGATTGTTTTGAAAATGTCCTTATAAAGTCACATGGCGAGTCCTCGGTGGCCGAGCTGTGGGTGGTAAGGGGCTGAGACCAGAACCATGGAATCCTGGGTTATAAGAAGGTTGGAACTGCTTCGGTCAGAGGCCAGATCTACAATTAGTCCTTGGGGGAGGTGCCCAGGAAGGGACTCGTGGCCAGAAGAAGGACCCAAGCCCAGGAAAGCCAAGACCCTTCTTCCAGGAGGCAGTGCTCGGCCTTTCTCAGGGCCTGCTGGAATTTCATTATCCTGTTCACACCGTACAGATGGGAATTTAATAATTAATTAGGGAGTAGCTCACCCCAGAGCCCGTGCAGGGGGATTATGCAAATCACCCAAGATGTGTGGCAAGGGGCTGAATATTTCATGGTGTGTTTAATTTGCAAATACTACCCACCGAGAAGGCTTAGGCAGGAAACCTATCATCATAATAATTATTATTGCTCATGCAAAACCACTTGAGTTTCCATCAGACGTCTTTCCTTTCAACTGCTTTTGCCAAACATGTCTCCTGAGCAATGTGATATTTTTTTAAAAATGAAAGAAAAAGAAAAGTAACTGCCATGTAAAAGAATATTAGGAATAAAATAAACCTGTTTGGATACAATAAAAACTCATATAGACGCTACCTTTGCTCATCCTACAACTGTTAACGCTCAAAGAGCTTCTATCTTGTTCATTTTTCTCTCACATGCACTCAGGTTACCAAATGAGCCTGGAAGGTGAATGAAAAGAATCCAAGGCATTCCATCTTATGCAGTCCACACATGCATTAATCAAGCCACCCACTGATTCTGAATACCCCCAATATCCTTCCTATAAATTTCACCTCTGCTTAAATAAGTCCAGGGTGGTTTTCCATCCCCTCCCCACAAGAACACTCAATGTTCTAGCTTGTGTGGATAACAAGGTCTAGAGGACCACGTACCCAAGGGCTTCTAGCTAATTCCATCTGTTCCACAACCATCACCACCAGCACTGATTGCAAACTCGATCATCAAGAACAGGGTCAGCAAACTTTTCCTGTAAAAAGCCAGTAATAAATATTTCAGGCTTCGCTGGCCTCACAGCCTCTGTTGGAATGTCTCAATGCTGCGGCCATAGGGGAAAGCAGCCACAGACAATGTGTAAACAAAGGAGCATGGTTGTGTGCCAATAAAACTTTATTTACAAATCAGGTGGCGGGCCAGATTTGGCTGCCATCCAAACCTCCTGGTACTTGGAGTCCAGCTATAGCATTTCTTAAGATCTCCTGCAACCTTATTTTAAAAAACAAACAAAAAAATGATGGACTCTCTCTCTGTAACTCTGAACATGTGTATATGCTGATCCAGTTGTACTAGATTAAACCAGTGGTTGGTTCCCACATTGGGCAGCTTCTGGAGACCAAGATCAGCTTTGTGGGTCTGTAAATTGTATAGTGGAATGGGGTACCACACTTAGCATGGCCCCAGACCCAGGTTTCATTTAATTTTCTGCTGTCACTCTCTTGAAATTCTTAATAATTTTTATATAAGGGGCATTTTTGTTTTGCACTGAACCCCAAAATTATGTTGCTACTCCTGCTGGAGACATGGAAATCAAAGATTGTCACGACTTGAGGAGGTGCTCTTGGCATCTGGTGAATAGAGACAAAAGATGCTGCTCAACAACCCATAACCCACAAAACATCCCCCCGACCACTACCTTACAATTATCAAAACGTCAATAGTGCCAAGGTTGAAAAGCTCTGGATTAACCTGTGTAAAATTGCCAATATTATACCATATCTGACCTATTGAATACCAATAAAGTCATTTTGCATAGTACAACCTCATTTAACTGTGTTTTACATCTTTGCTGCTGCTGCTGCTGCTAAGCCGCTTCAGTCGTGTCCGACTCTGTGCGACCCCATAGATGGCAGCCCACCAGGCTCCCCCGTCCCTGGGATTCTCCAGGCAAGAACACTGGAGTGGGTTGCCATTTCCTTCTCCAATGCATTAAAAGTGAAAGTGAAGTCGCTGAGTCGTGTCTGACTCTATGCGACCCCATAGACAGCAGCCTACCAGGCTCCTCTGTCCATGAGATTTTCCAGGCAAGAGTACTTACAGGACCTAATAAAAATATTTACAAACCAGGAAAAAAGCCCTCTCAGTCTATGTGTTTCTGATTTCTTTTTGTTCACCATAAATAAGCCTCTTTGAACCTGCCTCCAGTTGATGTCCTCATGGATTCGTTTCCTGATTCCTCCAAAGAAGAATACTTACAAATGGCAAAATTTTTTAAGATTCTGGAACATATTCAGTAAAAATGAATCTCCCACCTACCCTGCCCTCATCCCTGATCCCCTTCTAGAGCAGTCCTATATTTAGAGTGTTCTCATTTGTCCTCTGCAGACATTTTGTAATCGAGGACAGTCTGTTGCTGTTGTTTAGTAGCTAAGTTGTGTCTGACTCTTTGGAACCCCACGGACTGTAGTGTACCAGGCTCCCCTGCCCATGGAATTTTCCAGGCAAGAATACTGGAGTGGGATGCCATTTCCTTCTCCAGCGGATCTTCCTGACCCAGGAATCGACCACACATCTCCTGCATCTCCCACACTGGCAGACGGATTCTTTACCACTGAGCCACAGGCAAGCCCAGGGACATTCTTTGTGCTTAATTTCCCTCTTGGTTCCTTTAGGACATTCTTTATCCGCCAGCCTGAAATGCACCGCAGAGATCTCCTACACCAGGTCCCAGTCCTGCTTCTGTTTCCCATTTTGGTGGGGGCCGCTTACTTCCTTAATAAGGATCCCAAACCTTCCAGAGCCTTCTCCTCCTGCAACTCTGCCTCCTGGAATTAGCTTATCAGATACCCCTACTCCCCCTTTTTTGAAGTCCTGGCTAAATAAAAAGCAGTGCTCCATTTTCCATTTTCTAATTTCTCTCCCTGGGTGCTCTTTGTCACAGAACATACATCTATTTAAAGTCTGTCAGGACCCAGCACCCGTCAACGTCGTTGAACAGAATAAAAAGCTCTTGAGCCTGATCCAGGCCAGCTCTCTATACATAGACTTGACCCTCATTTCTGTTCCAAAAAGAGCAGGAAAGAGACAGCCTGAGGCTGGAGGCTGTAACTTCCCCAGTATTGATTCTGACTCACAGAGTGACGGCGGGTCCTGGGTATAAGTGACCACGGACGTGCTCATAAATTATTAATACCACTTCTGAATTAAAAAGAGAGACCAGCAGAAGCAACCAGAAAAGCATAAGCAGGCCGAGAACACCAGTTCAAGAGTGCGATTAATTATTTAGCGCTATTTAACCACAATCTTGATTCAAGGGCAACATTTGAGTTGCGAGAAGCGAGAAGCGTGTAGGAAAATGTGGCTCTGACCCCAGGCAGCAGCAGATGGCTGCTGGGGGAACAGTAGGTCCCTGGGAACCTGCCCTTCTCTTCCTTCTTGACCCTTCAACTCCCACGGCCACCGGATTTTGTCTCCCAGGAGGAAGGCTGCAGGCTCTCACTTCCCCTAACCCTCCGAGGAGGTGAGGGTGAGATGCCCTGGGTCAGTCATCCTGGCTGCTTGATGTCAGATGCGGGAGCTTAGTGATGGGGAGAAGGCTGAGCCAAGAGTGGTCCCTAGGACCTAGGCGGGTCTGGCGCTCACCTTCCCCGAGCCCGCCTGTCCTCACACTGCAAAGCGAACAGAGGGTGGAGAGGATGGGACAGCAGCAGTGGCGTGATTGTGGCTTGACAGGAAATCCCTCCACAGCTCCTCCAGCTGAACCTTTCTGCCTCCCAGCCCAGGCACCCCGCCCAGCTGCATCCTTATCTAAAAGGGTGCCTTGGGGTGGCAATGCCCGGAGGAAGTGTGCAGGATAAACTGGGTAAAAGAACAGAAAGGAAGCCATGTGGAACAGCAAAGGATTCTCTTTTTTGTGATTTCTTCCTATTCACCTTATTTTTTTTTCATTTATTTTTAATTGGAAAATAGTTGCTTTGCAATGGTGTGTTGGTTTCTGCCAACAGAATCAGTCATAAGTATACACATATCCCCTCCCTGTTGAGCCTCCCGCCCACCCCACTGCCATCGCACAACTCTGGGTCGTCCCAGAGCCCTGAGCTGAGCCCCCAGCGTATTACAGAAGCTTCCCACCAGCTATCTGTTCCACACGTGGTAGTGTGTACATGTCAACGCGGCTCTCTCACTTCCTCACACCCTCTCCTTCCCACTCTGTGTCCATAAGTCCATTCTCTGTGTGTGCTGCATCTCTATTCCTGCCCTGCAAATAGGTTCATCAGTACCATTTTTCTAGATTCTATCCTCTATGCATTAATATTTAATCATTGTTTTCCTCCTCCTGACTTACATCACTCTGTATAACAGGCTCTAGTTTCATCCACCTCACATCAACTGACTCAAAGTTGCTGCTTTTAACGGCTGAGTAATATTCCGTTGTATGTCTATGTACCACAACTTCTTTATCCTGGAATGGCAAAGGATTCTTAATTTTAACTTCCCAGCCTCATTGTGATAGAAAAGCCTGTGCTGCTTGTGTATGTGCGTGGTGAAGTTCATGACATTAAATTTACCATTTTAAATATTTTAAAGTGCACACTTCAGTGGCCTTAAGCACATTCATGCTTTTGTGCAACCATCAACACCATCCATTTCCAGAACTTTTTCATCATCCTAAGCTGAAACTCTGTGCCCATTCAAAAGTAATCCCCCATTTCTTCTCTTTCCAGCCCTTGGCAACCACTGTTTCTTTCCGTTTGTGAGAATGTGACTATTCTAGGTACCTCGTTTAAGTGGAATTACACAGTATTTGTCTTTCGTGACTGGCTTATTTCACTTAGCATAATGTCATCAAGGTCCACCTAGGTTGTAGCAGGTGTCAAAATGCCCTTCCTTTTTAAGGCTGAATAATATTCCATTGTTTGCGTAGAATACATTTTGTTTCTTCCTTTCCTCTGTCCATGAACACGCTCATGGTTGTTTCTACCTTTTGGCTATTGTGAATAGTGCTGCTATGAATATGGGGTGCACAAATATCTGAGATTCTCCAGGCAAGAATACTGGAGTGGGTTGCCGTACCCATAATCCAGGGGATCTTCCCAACCCAGGGATCAAACCCATGTCTCCAGCATCTCCTGCATTGGTAGGCGGGTTCTTTACCACTAGCACTACCCAGGAAGTCCCTTTTTTATAAACACATATGCCCAACAGGCATTTTATTTCATTAGCTCTGTTAAGAGTCCTGGTAACCTACATTTTTAACAAGACCTTCCCCCTCAGCTGATTCCAAGGCCAGACCAGGTCTGGGAAACAAGGAACTAGATCCCAAACAAATTGAGCTGATCCCAGTCTAGAGTCCTCTTTGCAGTTCCTTTGTATCAGATGGGTTCTGTAGTAATCCCACCCCAGTGAAAGTAAAAATAGCTTCCATATTATAAATGTCAGCTCCAAGAGCCTGAACAGGGGACATCTGACTGTCCTCTTTAGAATAGGAAGACCAGGAACCAGGATTCAAGCTCATCTCTCTCATCCAAACACCATGCTATTAGGCTCACAGACTAAGCTTCTCTGACTCCTCTAAGCAGGTGGCAGCTCTCCTGGGTCACTCAAGATGCCATCCAACACCACAGGATAAGAGGGCAGTAAGTCCCCTATGTATGAGCAAGTTGTATTCCAAGAGTGCATTCCTAAGTCCAATTTGTTATTAAGTCCAACACAGTTAACCTAGGTACCCAGCTAGCACAGTCGGCTATATAGTACTGCACTGTAATAGGTTTATAATACTTTTCACACAAACACAACATAAAGGACAAACACAAAAAAAATTAAGAAAGCATTTTTGATCTTACAGTGCAGTACCTTGAACACTACATCACAACAGCTGGCACACAGGGGCTGGCACGGAGTGAACAGGCCAGAAGAGTTCCTGATGGAGGAGGGAGAGGAGGTGGGAGGAGGGAGAGGAGGTGGGAGACCGTAGAGCTGAAGGGTCCCCGGCAATAGGAGACAGAGGGCAAGCTAAGAGCTCACTCACGCCTGACATTGATGGCAAGGGTTCTGCTTCCTTGCTGGATTTAAGTCTATCTACCAGTACTCTTGCCTGGAAAATCCCATGGACAGAGGAGCCTGGTAGGCTGTAGTCCATGGGGTCGCGAAGAGTCCGACACGACTGAGCGACTTCACTTTCACTTTTCACTCTCATGCATTGGAGAAGGAAATGGCAACCCACTCCAGTGTTCTTGCCTGGAGAATCCCAGGGACAGGGGAGCCTGGCGAGCTGCCGTCTCTAGGGTCGCACAGAGTCGGACACGACTGAAGCGACTTAGCAGCAGCAGCACCCTCTTGAAGAACCAATCCAGTGATATCTGGGTAGCAACTCTTTTATTCTTGTCATGGATGACATGGTGGCACTGGATTGCATTCTGAATAGCTGCTACAAACGTCATGCACCGTTCCACGTTCAGGTCCTGCATCTCAAAAACCGACAGTGTCTCCTCAAATAGAACTAACTTCCGTGATTGGACTTGCGAATACACACTCGCATGCTTTCAAGTTCTCAGTTGGAAGGCTCGTATGGAGGGACTTACTGTAACAGGAGAGAACAGGGCTGCACCCCATGGGCGCTGCCCTAGAGCAGACCCTCAAACTGTGAGACGCAGCATCGGTCAGAAGTCTGCTGCTTGGTTCCCGGAAAGGTGTCGTCCACAGTTTGGATAAACAGTGTGCATGGCTCGTGTTCGGGCTTTAAACCGGTAGGTCAGCTTCTCTCTGTCTTTAATGCAAAGTTGCAAGGATGAACGGACAGGGAAAGGCTCTCTGCCTTCTGCTACACTCCCACCACGGGATTCAAGAGCCTGTTGGCCCAGGCGCAGGCGCACGGGAGGCAAGGTGGGAGGGGCGACCTAGTGATGGCGTGCTGGCTGGGAAGAAAAAAGATCCTGTTCTTGGCATCCGATGCGTGTGATCTTAGCGAGTCCTCTAATCGCCCTTCAAGGACAGATTCTCCCCCACTTTACAAATAAGAACATGAGAGTTAGGGAAGCTCTGCGGTGTACCCATGGTCACCCAGTTGATGCCAGAGCCAGCACTGGTAACCAGATCTCTCTGTCCTGGTCGTGATGCCCTGTCCCTCTCACTCTGCCTTCTCATTCCCCCTTCCCACCTTCCAGCTCCAAAACAGTCCCAAAGCCTTTTGGCCCCATCAAAACATTTCACAGATTAAAAATGTTAGGAATTTCCTGGTGGTACAATGGATGAGAATCCGCCTACCAATGCAGGGTACATGGGATCTCACGTGTGCTGGAGCAAGTAAGCCCCAGGGCTACAATTGCTGAGCCCAAGCTCTAGAGCCCCATGCTCTACAGCAAGAGAAGACACTGCAGTGAGAAGCCCGTGCACCACAATGAAGGTTATTCCCTGCTCACTGCAACTAGAGAAAGCCTAAGCACAGCAACAAAGACACAGCACAGCAAAAAAAAAAAATTAATGTTAAAAATATCAAGATTTGAAGATGAGTGCCATCAAGAATCTAGGAGAAAAAGAAGGATCTCGTTTCGGAGAACATTCTGCTAACTATCTCATCTTCCAATCATTAAAGTTTAGACTCTAGAGGTCCCAGAAAAAACGCCCTTTGTCAAACCAAACTAACAGTGTCGCCTCTGAGCTCCTATAATAATTACTGGTGGTGGTGGTGGTTTACTCACTAAGTTGTATCCGATTCTTTGTGACCCCATGGACTGTAGTCCTCCAGGTCCTCTGTCCATGGGATTTGCCAGGCAAGAATGGAGTGGGTTGCCATTCCCTTCTCCAGAGGATCATCCTGAACCAGGGATCAAACCCAAGACTCCTGCATTGGCAGGTGGATTCATTACCAACTGAGCCATCAGAGAAGCCCTTAATGCTTACTATTTTGTTGTTTAATAAGATGCTACTGGATATTTTCAGGAAACCGCAGTATGAGTCCATCAGACTTCCTATGATATTTTACAGATCATGTTCAATCCCCTTTATGGTGCCACATACATGTTTATCTCAATAACTTCTTACTGACTAGACGAAGAAATGAATGAATGCATGCATACTTTGTATACATCTTGAGTTGACCTATTGGAGTTCTGTGTGAGTCTAGGTTCTCCAGAGAAACAGAATATATGTTTCAGATATACGTGTAGACATATGATAGAGAAAGAGATCTTAAATCTCTCTTCTCGCAGCTCCCATGATTGTGGGGCTGGCAACATATTTGCTGGGCAAGCCAGCAGGCTGAAAACTCAGGCAAGGTTTCAATGTTGTGATATTGAAACAGAACTCCCTCCTCTTTGTAAACCTCAGTCTTTGCTCTTAAGGCTGCAACTGATTGGATGAGGCCCATCCACGTTATGGAAAATAAAATGCTTTATTTAGAGTCAACTGATGGTAAATGTTAATCATGTCTGGAGAGGCTTTCACAGCAGCATCTAGACAAATGTTTGACCAAATGGGCACCATAACCTAGCCAAGTTGACACATGAAATTCACCATCGCGAGCACATACCTCCTAAATCTAGAGATGTATAAAAATACAAGTTACTATGGGTACTACTAAAGAGAAGAAAAATAAGGATGTTCAAGACTGACAACTATTAGTAATAAGATGAGTATGAACTTGTAATCACAAAGTCTAGAGTTGGGATGCTGTTACTATTTTTATCCTGCTTGCTTACAGAAAATATTTGAAGAATCAGAGTCAAGAGCAAGTATCCAGAAATTGTCAAGAGAACTAAAGTTATTGAGCTTCCGTGAATGTTCACTCTAATGAGTAATACAATTACATATTATTGTGTCTCCACTAACTCATAGGATTTTACCAAAAAGATCGATGCACTGAAGGCTGTATCCTGTTAAGCCATATGCCTCGGCCCTTCTCCACAAGCAAGCCACTCACTCATGTTAACCCAACCTTTACTGAGTACCTACCACATGCCAGACTTTCTGCCAGATCCCTTGCTAGGTCCTGGGAACACATGCCAGGCTTTTTTAAAGCACTTCGTGTACTGAAGTCATTTAATCCTCACAATGATACTTTATGGTGTATACTATTATCATCCCTGTTTTATAGAAGAAAACATGGAGGCATTGGCAGCATAAGGAGTTTGCCTGAGGTCACAAGGCAGCCAGGCCAGAGTAACGGAATTCAAACCAGGTAGCCTTGCTCCCAAATAGTGGATGGGCCAAAAAGTTCATTTGGATTCTTCCAGAAGATAGCATGGAAAAACATGAACAAATTTTTTTGCCAACTCAGTATCTGCTCTTGTCCATTACATGATTGTCCTTCATGGTTAGGAAGATGAAAGTATAAGCAAAGTTTTTTGGGGTTTTGTTTTTTTAACATGTTGGGAGGGATGATATTAGACGGGCTCTTAGAATATCCCAGGGAGTCATGCAACTAAGAGAGGTGAGGTGAGACCTGGGGTAGAGATAGAGCCAGATTTTGTGGGGCTAATGCAATCTGAGGGCTTTCCTTTCATCCCTACACATTTGTCCTGCACATTCTCTGATTGCTCTTCCTCTAATAATGTAATTTTTTCTGCAGGGAAAATAGATCATTCAGTTCTTCTCCTGACATGATTGATAGAAATTTTATTTTTATTCTTAACAGTTTATAAGGAATTCTTTCCACTTCCCAACTAACTTCTGGTTTGTTCATGGAAATTGTAGGATTGTTGTCAAAACCAAGAGAACCTCTCAAGGATTATATATGAGCTGTGAAATGTTCGGGTATTTCAAATTTTCTTAGGCAGTGCCTATGAGATTCTTCAAATTCTTTGAACTGATGAATGTCATTAACCAGTTTGGTGTTGATTTTTTATTATAGTGTGTATTATAAGTTTAAATTGTGTTGTCAATGTCAGTATTCTGGAGCAAATCAGCAAGAAACTTAAGCCTTTTCCCAACATGTTCATATGATTCACTCCTCTTAATTAACTGGCTTATCAAAAAAATCCAAGGATTTAGTCATCTCCTCTATTAGAAAGAAAATATCTTTCTCTTGGTGAATTTCTGCCTTTGAAATATCAAAAAAATTTCTCTTACAATTTTTTAAGGTATGAATAATTTGTATTTATTTCTTGGTTTATCTTAATGATTTTTCATAGTCCATTAAGTTTATCTGTTGGCTCTCAAATAAACAAACTAATTTAAAGATGACAAAAATAGATTCTCTTTCATCTACATCCAAATTAAGAGTCTGTAATTTCCCACTTCTTCTATTGAAATGTTCCAAAATCTCTTTCCAAATGCCAAGAAAAATGCATATTCAAGGTTTATCAACTTTTTCAATAAGCTTTTTCTTCTTAATTATGTTTAGGCTCTTCTCCCAAATCTTCAGAAATATATTTTAGAGTACTTGACACATTCCATTTTACAAGGCTCACATGGTTTCATAATGGGCAGATCTTCTCATGACACTTAAATTCTTGAAAGAAAAATCCATGCTTGGCCAACCTGGGAAAAAACCACCGAACATACCAACGTACCAAAATAGTCAACAACTTTAGGCATGGTAGAGGCAGCAGGGGGACCAGGAAAGAAGATGTCCAAGGTCATACTTGATTGCAGAGAAAATATTTTATTTTTGCAAATTTACAAAAATGTATGGCTTGAGGGGAGGAGTAAATTAGGAGTTTGGAGTTAACATATACACACTACTGGATATAAAATAGATTAACAAGGACCTACTGTATAGCACATGGAACTACATCCAATATCTTAGAATAATCTGCAATGGAAAAGAATCAGAAAAAATATGTATATGTATAGATACGCATGTGCCTGCCAAGTCACCATCCGACTCTTTTCAACCCTATGGACCGTAGCCCACCAGGCTCCTCTGTTCATGGGATTGTCCAGACAAGAATACTGGAGCGGGTTGCCATAGCCTTCTCCAGGGGATCTTCCCAGCCCAGGAGTCAAGCCCACATCTCTTATGTCTCCTGCTCTGGCCGGCAGCTTCTTTACCACTAGTGCCACCTGGGAAGCCCCTACATATATAAGCACGCCTGAAATATTGTAAATCAACTATACCCCAATTAAAAAAAAACTTATGGCCTTGTGAACACATTGCCAGCTGCCCTTCCAGGGCTTTGGAAGGGACCTAAACCTGAATCCACAGGCAGAGAGAAGCTGAGTGCGTAACAGGCTGGCGACAGCAACAAAATTCCCAGGGAACTGACGAGGCCAGACAAGGTTCCCATGAGGCCGGTACACCAGCAAGACCAGCACAGGGCAGCTCAAGATACTGAGAGAGCCTGCCCTGTGGTCAGTGAGACACTCAGGATGTTACCGAAAGGAGCGTGTGTGTGTGAGCTCTGCCTGCTTGCTGCTCAAAAACCAATAAACAGCCCAGGTTGGTGGGATGGAAAGTTAGCTTTATTTCAGATGCCAGCAACTGGGGGAGGGAGGGTGGCAGACATCTGTTCATAGGCCGACTCCTCTGCCCTGACAAATGGGGTGAGAGCTTTTATAGACAGATTGAGGGGCGGAGATACATGCAGAAACCACAGTCAGCTCTGACAGTCATCTTCAGATTGGTCATCGGTGGTCTGACCAGCGTCATGTTGATTGTTTTAGGTACAGTTCGTCTTCAGTTCCAGGGTGGTTTGTTTCCATTCCTCTGAGGCCAGTTCTGGGAATTGTGGCAGCTCATGTCCTGGGTACAGTCTGGTCATCATGTGGGTAGCTTCTTCCGCCTGAATTGCAGTATCTATAAGACAGCTCACCCGCTATGGCTCAGAGTATTGTCTATAGCCCTTGAGAAAGAACTAAAGGTCCTTGACTAAGTTAAATGGCTTCATTATTATTATCTAGTCTCCTTTGACTGTTTTCCTTTGTTTCCGCATTTCTCACTTCTCTGATTAAACTTATTCTTTGACTAAAGTTTTCCACAAAGACCAGGCAGAGGACTCGGTGGGGGGCAAGGCCCAGAGGGTCCTGCTCCATTTCAAGGAAGGTTGTTTGGTTTTTCTTTTTTTTTTTTTTTTTCCAGATGAAAAAAAGAAGTATGAAGGGAAGAGAGAATGGGGAGTTAGTAAGTAATAAGTACAGAGTTTGCGTTGCTGAAAATGAAAAGGCTCTGGCAAAGAACAGGTGTGATGGTTGTACTATTAATCACAACCATTAGTTACTTCCGTGGCATTAATTCTGTGGCATTAATGCCTTGGAACTGAACATTCATAAATGGTAAGATGGTAAATTATGTTATGTATAGTTTACCACAAAATTTTTAACAGAAAGAAATTAAAATTTTTAACAGAAAATATTGAGATCATTGCAGACTCACAAGCAGTTGTAAGAAATAATACAGAAAAGTCTCTTACACTTTACCCTATTTCTCCCATGGTTATATTTTGCAGTACAACTAGGATGCTAGCACTAATACAGTCTACACCCATCTTATTCAGATTTCTCTGTTTTACTCATACTTGTGTGCATGCATGGAGAAGGCGACGGCACCCCACTCCAGCACTCTTGCCTGGAAAAGCCCATGGATGGAGGAGCCTGGTAGGCTGCAGTCCACAGGGTCGCTAAGAGTCGGACACGACTGAGGGACTTCACTTTCACTTTGCACTTTCATGCATTGGAGAAGGAAATGGCAACCCACTCCAGTGTTCTTGCCTGGAGAATCCCAGGGACGGGGGAGCCTGGTGGGCTGCCGTCTATGGGGTCGCACAGAGTCAGACACAACTGAAGGGGCTTAGCAGCAGCAGCAGCAGTGTGCACGTATGCATGTGTTAAAGATAAACAATTTTGTCCCCTCTGCAGGTTTGGGTATCCACCACTGCGGTCAAACTAACTACTCAACAGTTCAACCAAAAGTGTCCTTCATGGTGCCTTTTTATAATCACACCCACCTCCCTCCTATTCTCCCCACCCCATCCCAAACCCTGTCCTCCAAGGACAATGATAAAAAATGAAACAAAATGTTATCACTTGAAGAATGTTATATAAATGGAATTGTACATTCCTATCATCCATTCCTTCTTGGTTTGACCTTTTACCCTCAGTATCATTTCCTGGAGATTCATCCAATTTGTTACATCTCTCAATAGTTTGGTCCTTGTTGCTGCTGGATATTATTTCATGGTATGGATGTATCAGAGTTTGCTTAACCATTCATTCACCTATTGAATGATATCTGGAGTATGGAAGGACAGTTTTGAGGTATTACAATAAAACTTATGTGAACCTTCATGTATAGGTTTTCGCATGAACATAATTGCTCAGGAGTGTACTTATTGGTTCCATGGTAATTGCATGCTAGGCTTTTTTAAGACACTGTCAAGCAATTTTCCAAAGTGTGTTTTCCAGAGTTCAGTTCAGTTCAGTCGCTCAGTTGTGTCCGACTCTTTGCGACCCCATGGTCTGCAACACTCCAGGCCTCCCTGTCCATCACCAACTCCCAAAGTTTACTCAAATTTATGTCCATTGAGTCGGTGATGCCATCCAACTATCTCATCCTCTATCGTCCCCTTCTCCTCCCACCGTCAATCTTTCCCAGCATCAGGGTCTTTTCAAATGAGTCAGTTCTTCGCATCAGGTAGCCAAAGTATTGGAGTTTCAGCTTCAGCATCAGTCCTTCCAATGAATATTCAGGACTGATTTCCTTTAGGATGGACTGGTTGGATCTCCTTGCAGTCCAAGGGACTCTCAAGAGTTTTCTCCAACACCATAGTTCAAAAGCATCAATTCTTTGGTGCTCAGCTTTCTTTATAGTCCAACTCTCGTATCCATTCATGACTACCAGAAAAACCATAGCTTAATGGCAACCCACTCCAGTACTCTTGCCTGGAAAATCCCATGGACAGAGGAGCCTGGTAGGCTGCAGTCCATAGGGTCGCTGAGAGTTGGATACGACTGAGCGACTTCACTTTTACTTTTCACTTTCATGCATTGGAGAAGGAAACGGCAACCCACTCCAGTGTTCTTGCCTGGAGAATCCCAGGGACGGGGAAGCCTGGTGGGCTGCCTTCTATGGGGTTGCACAGAGTTGGACACGACCGAAGTGACTTAGCATAGCATTGACTAGATGGACCTTTGTTGGTAAAGTAATGTCTCTGCTTTGAATATGCTGTCTAGGTTGGTCATAACTTTTCTTCCAAGGAGCAAGCATTATTTAATTTCATGGCTGCAGTCACCATCTGCGATGATTTTGGAGCCCCCAAAAATAAAGTCTGTCACTGTTTCTACTGTTTTCCCATCTATTTGCTATGAAGTGATGGGACCGAATGCCATGATCTTAGTTTTCTGAATGTTGAGGTTTAAGCCAACTTTTTCACTCTCCTCTTTCACTTTCACCAAGAGGCTCTTTAGTTCTTCTTTGCTTTCTGCCATAAGGGTTTCCAGAGTTGGACCATTTTAAATCCTCACCAGCAACGGATGAATGATACAATTTGCCCACATCATCACCAGCATTTGGTGTTGTCACTGTTTTTTATTTTAGCTACTCTGAATGGTGTGTAGTGGTGTCTCAGGGTGATTGCATTTCTCTCATGACTACTCATATTGACCATCTTCACTGGGTTAATTGTTAAGGGTGGTATGGCAAATAGGCAGTTTTGAAAGGTTTTTGTGGAAGTGGTTTCTATTGAACCTGACAAGGACCACTGCTGGCCTGAGCCAGGCCAGGAGCATCAAGAGACAGAGATGGGTGGAGTAGGGGGTTACAGAGGAGTTTTAGGAAGCAAAGTTGGCCAAATATGGCCACGGGTGAAACAGGGCACGGCATCACTGAAAGAGAGGGAGGAATCCAGGATAACTTCTAGGTTTCTAACTCAGACGGAGAAAAATTCAATCTGGAAATGAATTTTGCCTGCAAGATATCCATGTAGCCCAAAGCATCTGGATATGAGCGCTAAAAGTCAGGGTCCAATCTGGGCTGAAGATACAGAATTGGAAACTCGGAGACCCCTCATCACTAAGATTACTGGGGGGAGGGGGCTGATGTTTTAAAACGCTCTTCTACTGGGTTCCCTGTAGGCCAAGCCCCCAGGTATCTGGGGCGCTGCAGGGGCCCCTGTAGACAAGCATTTTCCATACCACGTGACACGCCTCACACACCTGAGTTTTTAACTTGTATTAATATATAGGTTCGGTTATGATTTCACACATTCATTAACGAATTTTTATTTATAGATTTTTTTTGTCCCAGTATGAGTACTTTTCAACCACATAATAAAAGTGCTAAACCCCGTGTGAAAGCGTGCAAAATGTTTAATCATTGAGAAGTGCCCATGACTTCCGGCCAGTTGGTCTTCCCAGGGTCAAGGGGTCTGGGCTCCAAAGTACTGGCTTTCGGGTCCCCTGGGCATTCTTTTCCTGAAGGCAATCTCCCACCTGCTCTCTTTCCGGGGGACTCCCCCCGCCCTGCACTCGCCACCGCCCTTCTCGCCCGCCCCCAATTCCTCCGCGAGGAACAGGTGGCTCTTTCAACTCGAGAATCCCTCTCCCCAGCCTGCCCGCTCGCGGAAAGCCACAGGCCCGAGGAAGGGCAGATCCCTTCCGAGCTGTGCCTGGACCACCTCAGGGGAGCTCTCCGCTGGGCCCTGCCCTGGGTTGGTGGGTGGAGAGGGGACGACCCGCTCAGCGCTTAGTGCTGCCCGGCGCCTCTCCTTCCGAGCTTCCACCCAGCTGCAAGCTCTCCTTCGCAACCTTTAAGAAGATTTTTTTTTCAATTACATTTCCCAAGCCCTTCTCATCTCCAAGTGGACAACACCCACACAACCCCTACTCCTACCCCCATCCTCAGGTACGCAGTATGATAGCAAGGTAAGCCCCCAGGATGAGTAGAAATGCAAACCAAGCGGTCTCGGTGGGAACTCCGCGCCAGAGACTGAGCCTATTCATTTGCAAGACAGCTCTGAGGGGCGGGGCAGTCAGGGCCCCAAAACACACTGACGGTGGGTTCCAGTCTGCCTCTGGCATCTCATAAGGTTGCTGCTTAAACCTGATTCCCACGAAATGGAGGTTATCCTTGGGAGGGAGGGAAGGATGGAGAGGGAGAAAGGCGAGCTGGTCCTGTCCTGTTACCGAATCGCAATCACTGATCCTTCGAGACACAGAAGGCATAGGTCAAATCCAAGATCTTACTGCAGATCGCACGCGGAGTGGGGCGGGGATTGTTCTCCCAGGAATAGGAGACTGCCTTCTAGTCGCCTAATCATACCTCCAAAGTCTCCCGCCCTGAGAATTAGCATGGATGCAGTCACCGACAGCGATAAGGGGACCCCACCTCCTGCCATGGCTTTGCATCCATGTAACTGATCATGCATGTTTGCGGCTCTGGACCAAAAGCTCCTCCACGCATTTTTCATTTTTTTTCTCCAACAATAGGGGAAATCGTGAAGCTTTCTTTTTACGTACCTTTAGCCTCTTGCTTTATTTTTGGAGTTTTCTAAATTAAAAATTCAATGTCCAGACCCTGGTTATTTAAAAACAAGCAAGTTAACTTTGGCTGCATAAACTGGCCCCCTAAATAATTTCCCTGGAGGCCCCCGAGGTTCCTAAAATGAATCCATCTGAGGAAGTCAGGAGATGGGGAGGAAGAGGAGAGAATTAGTAGTGGAGAAGATGTTGCCTGCACGTTGCCTCAGTTTGCTTTCCAGAATCTTTTCAAGCCTATGATCAGAGGACCTTCCTTGTTGCCAAGGTAACTTCTCTCCGGGGCTGAGTATGCCCCCCCCCGACCACAGTTGTACCAGCGCTGTGGTGTAAGCAAGGCCCCCCTGTACTTGGTAGCACAGCCTCCTCCCTGGGGTGATGCCAGAGGAGCCCCAGTTCCCACTGTGGGTAAAGAAACGCCTTCCTAGCATTTGAAGGGAGTTGGCGTCATTCTTCTGGGGCTCACTGCAAAAAGTATAGCAAGCTTCCCCTTTAGACAGAACGCCTGCGTACGTGCTGAGTCACTTTGGTCATGTCCCACTCTTTGTGACCCATGCACTGTAGCCCACCAGGCTCCTCTGCTCATGGGATTCTTCAGGCAGAATACTGGAGTAGGTTGCCATGCCCTCCTCCAGGGGCTCTTCCCCACCCAGGGATGGAGCACTGGTCTCTTGTGTCTCCTGCATGGGCAGGTGGGTTCTTTACCACTAGTACCACTCGGGGAGCCCTAAGACAGAACGCACACCACAGTAACATGGAAAGCCTGCCACTGAAAGCAGTGGATCCAGTGATTTGGGGAGTTCACAGATATCAGGAAAAAAAGGGGAGGAGGGGAAACAAATATGTATTTGCTAACTTTTTATTTTATCAAGAAAGGGTTTTGTTTTTTTTTTGACTGAAGTATTGTTGATTTACAGTACTATGTCAGTTTCAGGTATATAGCAAAGTGATTCCGTTATATATTTTTTCAGATTATTTTCCATAATGGAATATTACAAGATATTATTTTATTCCCTGTGTTATGTAGTAAATCCTGGTTTTATATCTATTTTATATATAGTAGTGTGTATCTGTCAATCCCCTCTTCCTAATTTATCCCTCCCCTGCCTTGCTTTCCCCTTTGGTAACCATAAGTTTGTTTTCTATGTCTGTGAGTCTGTTACTGTTCTCTAATAGATTCATTTGCATTTTTTAGGTTCCACATGTAAGTGATATCATATAATATTTGTCTTTCTCTTACTTCACTCTAGGTCTAGCCATGTTGCTGAAAATGGCAAGGTTTCATCTTTTCTGATGGCTGAGTAATATTCCATGATATGTATATGTGTGTGTGTGTGTGTATACAAATATATGTATATCAGTTCAATTCAGGTCAATTCAGTCGCTCAGTTGTGTCCGACTCTTCGTGACCCCATGGACTACAGCATGCCAGGCCTCCCTGTCCATCACCAGCTCCCAAAGTTTACTCAAACTCATGTCCATTGAGTCAGTGATGCCATCCAACAATCTCATCCTCTGTCGTCCGCTTCTCCTCCTGCCCTCAATCTTTCCCAGGATCAGGGTCTTTTCAAATGAGTCAGCTCTTCGCATCAGGTGGCCAAAGTATTGGAGTTTCAGCTTCAACATCAGTCCTTCCAATGAACACCCAGGACTGATCTCCTTTAGGATGGACTGGTTGGATCTCCTTGCAGTCCAAGGGACTCTCAAGAGTCTTCTCCAAACTCTCAGGAGTCTTCTCCAACACCACAGTTCAAAAGCATCAATTCTTCGACACTCAGGTTTTTCCAACTCTCACATCCATATATAACTACTGGAAAAACCATAGACTTGACTAGACAGACCTTTGTTGGCAAAGTAATGTCTCTGCTTTTTAATATGCTGTCTAGGTTGGTCATAACTTTCCTTCCATACACACACGCACACACACACACACACGCACACACACACATATCTCTCATGGAATGTGTGTGTGTGTGTGTATGTGTGTGTATATATATACACACAGTCCATAGGGTCACCTTTGGACGGTAGCCCTCCAGGCTCCTCTGTCCATGGGATTCTAGAGGCAAGAATACTGGAGTGGGTTGCCATGCTCTCCTCCAGGGGATCTTCCCAATCCAGGGATCGATCCTGAGTCTCCTATGTCTCCTGCATTGGCAGACGGGTTCTTTACCACTGGCACCACCTGGGAAGGCCTTACTTTACATTGAACCTCAAAAACATGTGCATCCAGGGGAAATCCCTGACAGTTCTGTGGGAAGGACTCTGCACTTCCAATGCAGGGGGTGCAGGTTTGATCCCTGGGAGGGGAACTGAGATCCCACATGCCCTAAGGCATGGCCAAAGCATAAAATAAACCTTTAAAAAAAAGCGTATCCTTTGATTCTGTTATTTCACAAATGTGTTCCAGGAAATAATGGAGAATGTGCAGACTTTATGTTCAGTAAATATCCAACAGTAGGAAGTGGTTTAAATCAGTTATGGTCTGTGTGATGGAAGAATGGAAGTTTAAATGATATGGGCTTTGTGTTGAAATAGACAATGGTTCAAATTTTATTGTTTTAAAAGAGCTACAAACAATGAGCATACTTTTTTGTTTAGTTCAGTTCAGTTCAGTCACTCAGTCGTGTCCAACTCTTTGCGACCCCATGAATCGCAGCACGCCAGGCCTCCCTGTCCATTATCACCAACTCCCAGAGTTCACTCAAACTCATGTCCATCGAGTCAGTGATACCATCCAGCCATCTCATCCTCTGTCGTCCCCTTCTCCTCCTGCCCCCAATCCCTCCCAACATCAGAGTCTTTTCCAATGAGTCAACTCTTCGCATCAGGTGGCTAAAGTACTGGAGTTTCAGCTTTAGCATAATTCCTTCCAAAGAAATCCCAGTACTGATCTCCTTTAGGATGGACTGGTTGGATCTCCTTGCAGTCCAAGGGACTCTCAAGAGTCTTCTCCAACACCACAGTTCAAAAGCATCAATTCTTCAGCGCTCAGTTTTCTTCACAGTCCAACTCTCACATCCATACGTGACCACTGGAAAAACCATAGCCTTGACTAGACGGACCTTTGCTGGCAAAGTAATGCCTCTGCTTTTCAATATGCTATCTAGGTTGGTCATAACTTTCCTTCCAAGGAGTAAGCGTCTTTTAATTTCATGGCTTCAGTCACCATCTGCAGTGATTTTGGAGCCCAAGAAAATAAAGTCTCTCACTATTTCCACTGTTTCCCCATCTATTTGCCATGAAGTGATGGGACCAGATGCCATGATCTTCGTTTTCTGAATGTTGAGCTGTAAGCCAACTTTTTCACTCTCCTCTTTCACTTTCATCAAGAGGCTTTTGAGTTCCTCTTCACTTTCTGCCATAAGGGTGGTGTCATCTGCATATCTGAGGTTATTGATATTTCTCCCTGCAATCTTGATTCCAGCTTGTGCTTCTTCCAGTCCAGCATCTCTCATGATGTACTCTGCATATAAGTTAAATAAGCAAGGTGACAATATACAGACTTGACCTACTCCTTTTCCTATTTGGAACCAGTCTGTTGCTCCATGTCCAGTTCTAACTGTTGCTTCCTGACCTGCATATAAGTTTCTCAAGAGGCAGGTCAGGTGATCTGGTATTCCCATCTCTTTCAGAATTTTCCACAGTTTATTGTGATCCACACAGTCAAAGGCAAGGCTTTGGCATAGTCAAAAAAGCAGAAATAGATGTTTTTCTGGAACTCTCTTGCTTTTTTGATGATCCAGCGGATGTTGGCAATTTGATCTCTGGTTCCTCTGCCTTTTCTAAAACCAGCTTGAACATCAGGAAGTTCACGGTTCACGTACTACTGAAGCCTGGATTGGAGAATTTTGAGCATTACTTTACTAGCGTGTGAGATGAGTGCAATTGTGCAGTAGTTTGAGCATTCTTTGGCATTGCCTTTCTTTGGGATTGGAATGAAAACTGACCTTTTCCAGTCCTGTGGCCACTGCTGAGTTTTCCAAATTTGCTGGCATATTGAGTGCAGCACTTTCACAGCATCATCTTTAAGGATTTGAAATAACTCAACTGGAATTCCATCACTTCCACTAGCTTTGTTCATAGTGATGCTTTCTAAGGCCCACTTGACTTCACATTCCAGGATGTCTGGCTCTAGATAAGTGATCACACCATCGTGATTATCTGGGTCATGAAGATTTTTTTGTGCAGTTCTTCTGTGTATTCTTGCCAGCTTTTCTTAATATCTTCTGCTTCTGTTAGGTCCATACCATTTCTGTCCTTTATCGAGCCCATCTTTGCATGAAACGTTCCCTTGGTATCTCTAATTTTCTTGAAGAGATCTCTAGTCTTTCCCATTCTGTTGTTTTCCTCTATTTCTTTGCATTGATCGCTGAGGAAGGCTTTCTTATCTCTTCTTGCTCTTCTTTGGAACTCTGCATTCAGATGCTTATATCTTTCCTTTTCTCCTTTGCTTTTCGCTTCTCTTCTTTTCACAGCTATTTGTAAGGCCTCCCCAGACAGCCATTTTGCTTTTTTGCATTTCTTTTCCGTGGGGATGGTCTTGAACCCTGTCTCCTGTACAATGTCACGAGCCTCAGTCCATAGTTCATCAAGCACTCTGTCTATCAGATCTAGTCCCTTAAATCTATTTCTCACTTCCACTGTATAATCATAAGGGATTTGATTTAGGTCATACCTGAATGGTCTAGTGGTTTTCCCTACTTTCTTCAATTTCAGTCTGAATTTGGCAATAAGGAGCTCATGATCTGAGCCACAGTCAGCTCCGGGTCTTGCTTTTGTTGACTGTATAGAGCTTCTCCATCTTTGGCTGCAAAGAATATAATCAATCTGATTTCGGTGTTGACCATCTGGTGATGTCCATGTGTAGAGTCTTCTCTTGTGTTGTTGGATGAGGGTTTGCTTACTCATTGTTTTATTCAACAAATATTACTAAACAATTAAAGATCAAGATAGTTCCTTGCTCTTACATTACATTACATTTACTGGGGTGACAGAGTCTGGGGATTGGATAGCAATGAATAAATTAGTGAGAAAACTATCAACTGTGATAACTGCTATCAAGAGAATTAAAGTTGGTGACTTAATTAATGGGCTTCACTGGTGGCTCAAATGTTAAAAAATTCAACTGCAATGCAGAAGACCTAGGCTCGATCCCGGAGTCAAGAAGATCCCCTGGAGAACAAAATGGCTACCCACTCCAATATTCTTGCCTAGACAATCCCATGGACAGAGGAGCCTGGCAGGCTACAGTCTCTAGGGTCTCAAAGAGTGGGACATGCAGGACTTAATAAATAGATGTTTCTGGCATTTTATACTGAGCTCTGAATAACAAAGAAGAGGAAGTGATGAGAGCACCCCAGGCACAGAAAACAGCTAATGCAAAGAAGGCCCTGGGGCAGAAGCAAGCTTTAGATGACTTGAATGGCTATAGCTGGGCCCTGCAGCTGAAGCAAAGTGTAAGAGGGCAGAGCAGTAGATGAGGTCAAAGACAGAGCAGGAGCTGGGTCTTGTGGGTTTGGTAAACCAGGGTAAGGAGCTGGGATTTGATTCTGTGTGCTGTGGGAAAGACACTGCAGGTCTCAAACAGGAGACACAATCTCATTACTGGAGCTACACTTTACTCTGACTGCTGTGTGAGAATGGATTTGAATGCATGAGCAGAGGCAGAGAGACTAGTCACAGGCTGCTGTGTTGGTTCAGCCAAGGCGTGAGGGTGGCCTGGACTAGGCTAGGAGGTGGAGAGGGAGAAAGTGGGTGCAGTCAGGACTGCTTTTGGAGTTAGTACCAACAGGACTTGCTAATCGATGACTGACTCCTAGAATTTCCCTCTCTTTCCTCCTGTTCCCATCAAATGCTTCCAGCTCTAATTCTGGTCCTTTTCTACCAAGGTTCCTGTATACGTCCTGCATTTGGGTTCTGTGGGATGACTTGGACCATAAAGTAAATCTCCCTTTCCTCAAAGCTAGCTCAAGCTGGTTTTCATTCCTTGCAACCTTGACTGAGGCCATCGAGCAATAAGAGGGGCACAGCAGTGGAAATAAGCAAAACTCTGAGAGATAAGGCAGCCTGTCCAAATGAGGAACAGCAGAGCGAGGATTCAAACCCAGGTATTCGGAGCCCACAGCCAGCACTTCCTTCTCTGTGCCATGTGCCAGACTGACATGGCGCTGCTAGCTGTTCACCAAATACTGCCAGTTGTCCACCAAAACTGAAGCTCCCTTGTTCCATGGAAACAGAACAGCTGCCTAACTATATTAATTTCCCAGCCTCCCTTGCAGCTCGGAGTGGACCTGTGACTTCATCCAGTGGCACATTAGGAGAAATGATGATGCAAGCAGAAACCATTTATTTATGGCTTTGATTATGCAAGTCACCAAAAGGCTCTGGGGGGCATGGAACAATGACTTGAAAATAACCTGAATCCCAGAATGAGCACATGGAGTCTGAAGCGCCCACCAGGACTGTGGGAGAAAACGTATATAAATTTTATTTTTTAAGTCATATTATTGTTCAGTCTCTTGATTACAGCACTCCAGCCATAGCCTAACTGATCTATATGTTTTTGAATGCCAGTGGCCTCTTCCATTAAAAAATAATTTAACCCCATAAACAGTACCTCCAGACAATGGGAGATCCTTGAGGGTCCCTATTCCAATCTGTGTCTGAATTTTTCTTATTTGTGGACTAGATTCAATACCTGGTGTGCTCTCAGGAGTGCCTTTAAAACCCAGTTTGGGTTGGAAAACAAAATCAACAAGACCTCCACGCATGAGGTAGAATTTCTCTTTCTTTTTTTTTTTTTTAAGTACTATTTTTTATTTGTAAAAATATTTGAATTAAGTGTTGTATTCCTTGTTCTTTATAAATGCTTAACAATTGATAAAGCAAAGTTTAAAATCATGAAAGTGTTAGTCGCTCAGTCGTGTCCAACTCTTTGGGATCCCATGGGCTGTAGCCCACCAGGCTCCTCTGTCCATGGAGTTCTTCAGGCAAGAGTACTGGAGTGGATTGCCATTCCCTTCTCTAGGGGATCTTCCCGACCCAGGGATTGAACCTGGGTCTCCTACACTGACAGGCAGATTCTTTACCATCTGAGCCACCAGGGAAGCCCCATATCATGAAATCTAATATTAATTTGGCTGGAAAAGAAATGGATTTTTAAATTAAGTTTATTCCAGGAGAGCCAGATTCTAGGAGGGTCAAGAGATCTGGCTTTCACATGTTAATGAATCATTTTACTGAAGATGTTGGCGAGTTAGTCAGGGAACAAGGTGAAAACCCCAGTTGATCAATGAGAATTTATTTATATCAGTCAAGGAGCTCCTCTCCAAAGGGTCCAAATGTGAACACCATCCTAAGAGCCGCAGGGATGGCTGTGACTCAGTTACATCCTGGGAAGCACATCTGAGTATTTAAAGGAACCCAGCAATCTGGCTGCCCTTCCCCTTGGTTCACAAACTAACAAAGCCTTCCAAAACCTACCAGAACAACATCCCATCAGCAGATCTTGCTCCGTGAACACCGAGTGCATGTGGCTGGAGAGAGAGCACTACATATTTCTCCACCAGCCCTGGCAGTGCTGCCAAAAGTGGGGCCCAAGCTTGCTTTGTGGGGTTGTGGGCACTGGCGTTTCCAGCTTAAACCTGAGCAGGAGAGGTGGAGAAGGATGGTCGGGAAAATGGGACACGTTCTTAGCGGGAAATGCACTGTCTGGGGACTTGGACATGGATTCAGATCCTGACTATACCACGTGTTCATTCACTCATTGACTTCTCTGAATCTCAGTTGTTGATAAAATAAGAATATCTGCACCCTTTCAGAGGGTTGCTATGATAAAAAGCTATGACAAACCTAGACAGTGTATTAAAAGGCAGAGACATCACTTTGCCGACAAAGATCTCCTCAGTCAAGGCTTTGGTCTTTCCAGTAGTCATGTTTGGATGTGAGAGTTGTTGGACCATAAAGAAGGCTGAGTGCCAAAGAACTGATGCTTTTGAACTGTGGTGCTGGAGAAGACTCTTGAGTCCCTTGGACAACAAGAAGATACAACCAGTCAATCCTAAAGCATATCAACCCTGAGTGTGCATTGGAAGGACTGATGCTGAAGCTGAAGCTCCAATACTTTGGCCACCTGGTGTGAAGAACTGACTCACTGGAAAAGACCCTGATGTTGTGAAAAACTGAAGGTTGGAGGAGAAGGGGATAACAGAGGATGAGATGGTTGGATGGCATCACCGACTCAGTAGACATGGGTTTGAGCAAACTCCAGGAGATAGTGAAGGGCAGGGAAGCCTGATGTGCTGCAGTCCATGGGGTTGCAAAGAGTCAGACACGACTTTGCAACTGAGCAAAAGAGAGCACTATGAGGAGGAAGGAAGCATCTATAACATAGAATGTTCTGGCACAGTCAGCATTCAGTAAACAATAGCAAAACCAAACCTGAACTGATCCTGCCTTGAGACAAAGAAATCGGCAAGCCTTGCCCTTCTGGCCATGTCACCATGAGGAGCTGCAGTGCCAGCTGCTCCCCCGTCCCCCATTTCTGAACTGTCAAAAACAGGCTTCTGCGGATGCTGTTGTGGGGCGGGTGGCTATGCTCGCCCACCACAGTCCAGCTGTGCTCCTGCAGCTGTGGCTGCCCGAACCCTCCAGCTCTCCTCCTGGCTAGATCAGTCAGAAAAGCCTGCTTTTTCCACCACCTTATTCCATTGTCCCAAGGCATGAAACGACAGTAAAGAAAGGTTTTGTTTTCTTTCTATTCCTGAGCTGATGGTTTGCTTACCTAACCAAAGAAAGAAAAAACAACCTTTATTTTGCCTTACTTTGGTCCTTACAGTGGTAGCTGAGATGGTAAAGAATCCGCCTGCAATGTAGGAGACCGGGGTTTGATCCCTGGGTCAGGACAAGGAAACGGTTGCCCACATCAGTATTCTTTCCTGGAGAATTCCATGGACAGAGGAACCTGGCGGGCTATAGTCCTTGGGATCGCACAGAGTCGGACACGACTGAGTGACTAACACACCATCAGGCAGCAGTGACTGGCCTGTGGGGAGAAAAGCTGCAGAGGAACAATGAACTAACTAGGGCTGCTTTTCTTACAGTGAGCGCAAGCACTGGGTTTTAGTTTAAACTTGCGTACATGCTGTCAAATATGGAAAACTGAGTGATTTTCTCTATGGAATTTTGGGGCTCCCCCCCATGCAAAGACAATGGTGATTGGCCCAATCGCCATCTACCCCCTCCCAAGTTTCTCATAACTTCCCAGTCTCTGTAATGAGAACTCACCCCATCTGACACCGACCTTGATACTCCTCTGTCATCCACTTCTGCAAAGCATTTGCATCTTCTACAGCTCTGTATCTCCCAGTACAGTCTTAGCACCCTGGGTCATGCTCCCGACAATAATGTGTCAAGATTCATAGACTCTTCTGGGTGGTTGCCCAACTCTTGTCTCTCCAAACCATCTTTCATTGACCTGCCTAAAGTGCAGCTTCACTTCCATTATTTCTCTACTCAGTAACCTTCAGTGGTTTCCTATTAGCCCTTCTGCAACCGAGCTTCCCTACATGGTGGCCCTAACCTCCTGCTCCATCACATCTCTATTCCAGCCCATAAATTCCAACTAGACTTAACCATTCCTTATTGAACTTCCCATATTTTGCTATCTCCAGGACTTTATTCATGGGGCTCCCCCCAACCCTCCGCCTGGAACACTCTCCCTGCTCCCCTAACATCCACAGACTAAAATCAAGTCCACCCATCGGAGACCATCTCCAATGACACCTCTTCCATAAAGACTTGCTCCCAATCCTTCCAACCAGTGATGAACCTACCTTCTAAATCCTATGACACTGTCCACCCCTTACCTTGTAGTGTCAACTCCAGAGAGTCTATAGCGACTTATGAGCAGCAGTCTGGCTGGAAGGGAAGGCCAGAGTCTGGCCCTAAAGCTGCGTTTGCACAAACACTCTGTGTCACTATAATTATATGAGGACAGAGGCTGATGAAATGAAAAATGGAGCTGCTGAGGCTCCGCCCCCCGCAAACCCCAGCTACTGAGACTTCACTGCTCTACCTTCCTTTCTCCCGCTGGACCGCAAGTGTCTTATGGGCAGAGGCTGTGTTCCTCAAGTAAGTGCCTGCTGCAGGGTCCAGCACAGAGCCAGCTGTAGAATAACTGCTTGACACAAAATGCGCTGGGTTTATTAGAGCAGGCAATGCCTCTGGGATGCAACCCACCCCGTGCTGCTTCTTCAGGTCTATGCCAAACAAGTTAAGTCCTCAGCATCCGCTCCCTCCTTGTGTCTCACTGAAGCCAGGTGTGGGACAGCCAGTCCCTCTCTCTTTAAGAGGCTCCTATGACAGCTCCTGACCTGCTTCTCCTTTAAGCCTCACTTTTACTTTTGAACCTGAATTTATCCGGAAAATCATGATGGAGTGGTACTCAATCCAAAGTGACAGTCAAGGTGCCAGCCCTCAGTGGAGAGTCATGCCAGTTCACTTCACAGCGCTTTGCCAGCTGGGAAGAAGCCTTAATCAGTTTCATCGGGAATTTACTTTCAGAGGGTGCGCTCTTGCCTACAGGTGCCACTGCTCACCAGAAACAGCTCCGTGCTCTACACCCCAGTAACACAGGGCTCCCTGCACTGGGGGGTGGCGCCTCTACCCAAAGGCACCAGCCCGATCAGCCTCGCCCACACGGCACACTTCCCAGCAGACTAAGGCTCACTGGAAACCAGAATCTTGCACAAGGGACCTGGATTGAGCATCCAGGGCTGTACCTATCCCTTGCAAACAAGAGAAAAGAAAAAAGTAGCTGAGAAGGGGTGAAAACCACACCCCTCCCATTTTCCTCTATAAATGTAAAGCCAGATTTTAACCTCTCCCAGCAACTCTGACACGGAACGAGAGAGAAACTTACAGATATTAGTCTCAGGCTGCATTAGACCTTCACTCCCCTCTCCACCCCTTTTTTCATAATGGCTTTAATTTTTTTTAAACTCTTGGACCCAGGTTAGCCCATTTCCTGTTCATCTTTTTTAAGGAATTCAGATCCTTTGCAGTAAAGAAAGACAAGCATTCCCTGGAACTTGATATCAGGAGTGTTTTAGATGGTTGGTTGACAGCATGTACATTTGTTCATTTGCACCCTAAACACACCCCATGGCCTCATTTAAGTCTGACTGCTCGTGTGTACATTGCGACTGCCTTTGCCTGGTTCCAACTTAATCAAGCACTTTAATGAGTAACATTCATATTCGTTGTCTCCTCCACAGGAGCGGGCGCTCATCAAGGTAAATAGCAGCTAGCTGTCTCCACGGCCTTTGGTTAAGCTGAGGATCGTCTGTCCTCATCTAGACAGTGAAACGTTTGTCCCCCAAGAAGGGAAAACCCTGCTGGGTCCTTTCCAAAGGTTTCATTTTAAAATGTTTCCACTTACAGATCTTTTTAAAATGACAAGGGAGTTGGACAAGCAATAAGAAATTGTCTATTTGGGTGATAGTGATTCAGAGATTCTTGTGGCATGCCTGTCAAGGGCTAGGCACTGTACTAAATGCTGGGGATGCAATGAGGACCCCAGTGGTCCAGACTCCTGCCCTCAGTGTGCTTACAGTCTGATGGGAGAAGGACACATTATGTAAGGGTCATGCTGACCAGTGCATAACTGCGAAGTGAGATCACTATTAGGAAGGGAAACATGTGGTGCTGGAATAGCCATCCCTAAGGAGGAGAGGTTAGAGCTGAGTTGAAAGACAGAGGAAGGAAGAAATCAGTTTTCACCAACTGTTAGGGCTGGATCTCTCCCCCTCCGGCTCCCTCTCCCAACATCTAGCACAACTCCTCTATTTATAGGTGAGGAAACTGAGGCCCAGCAAAGCTGAAACTCTTGCCCAAGGTCAAAGCTAATTATAGAAACCAGCGATCCCAACACCCAATCTCTTCCTGCTAAATCACATGGATTTTATTTATATCCCAGCTATAGACTATCTCAATGCCAATAAAACACAGAATATAGAGTTCAAACCACATCCCTCAGGACCACAAGCATAAACAACGATCACGTTTTAATGTAGATAATACCTTTTTATTTTGCAAATCCAAAGAGGTCTCATCACATCCAAATCCAAAGACGGCTTGTTTTCTGTTAAAAAAAAAAAAAAAAAAAAAAAAAAACACGCCAAGGGCATCACCCCGTCTGAAATGCTCTGACCAATTTCTCCAGCCGCGCAACGCTAACAGGGGCGTGAGCTGTGTGCTCAGGCTGACTTCAGGGCCCAGCTGCAGTTTCAGATTTTGCGGGCGATGGGGTGGCTCCTTGTGTGTCACTGCAGGGATCCGGATCTTTCTCCGGATTCCGGAAGCCTCTGGGGAATTTATCGCAGCTCAAGTGGCCGTGTTCTCGCCAGTGTGTGCGTGCGCCGCGCGGTGAAACATTTCTTTTGAAAAGCCCGTGAGAATTGCAATCCGCGCGTGTGCTGGTAAAAGGGCAGAGCAAGGAGGAGAAAGACCCGCAGCGGAGCACACCCCGACCCGAGGTGACCGCTGGGGAGCGGCTGCAAGGTGGAGGGGACGTAATATAGTCGTCTTTATTCTCTAGATATGCCTCAGCTTTGTACGTAACAATGTATTCGTGCATTACACATTTAACATACGTGTGTTGGTTTTCCAACAGAAGAGTCTTAAAACAAACATCTCAGTCTGCAACAAAGGTGTGTCTCTGGAGAGAGCAGCGGCATTTCTCCTGGAAGCGAAGGTCTATTCCAGAAACCTCAGAGCAACTGCCCCCGACCCCGCCCCGGTCCCTGACCCTTGGACCACCTTGGAAAGGATGATGGAAACGTGCTCTCCAGGGCATCCTAGAGGGAGATTAGGAAAGTTGGAGGCGCCTCGAGTGTCGCCGCACTTGTCGCCCGCGCCCCCCTGACCCGGGCGCGGTTTAAGGGAAGTCTCGATTTGCAGCGTGCGCACCCCCAGCCCACCCCTCAACCGGTGCTGATGCGGGAAGGTGCCGCCGCGGAGGACAGGGCAATCTGAGTCCGCACCTCCGCCTCCTCTCCCGCCCCCTCCCCGCCGGCCCCGCCCGCCTCGCCCCCCGCCCGCGCCCTGGGCGCCCGGCCGGCCCCCTCCCCTCCGCGCGCAAACGAACCTCGCGACGACGAGCGCTCGGCGGCGGCGGCGGCGGCGGCGGCGGGCGGGGGCCGGGCGAGGGAGGGGGCTGGCCCGAGCAGCCCGACTCGGCAGTTGTCTCCCGAGCGCCGGCTGCGCCTCCCGAGCCTCTGGGCTGGGGAAGCACTCGCGGTTCGCTCTCGGGCCGGCTCCTCCAGGCGCTCGCAGGCATGCAGCCCGGGAGCAGGCGGCGCGCCCCGGGCCGCTGCTGAAACGGCCGGGGTGGCGGGGACCAGCTCCTGCCGAGCCCCTCCCACCTTGCCCCGGGGCCGAGAGCGGCGCCCCGGCACCCCCTCTTCTCCCGCCGCCCGGCCAGCGCCACCCCCCGCGGGCTGCAGGGGCTCATGCAGCCGCCAAGGTAAGCGCGCTCCGGGAGCCTGACCGACCCGGCTCTGACAGCCCCGAGGCGCCGCCGCCGCCACTTGCCCGGGCCACCGCACCGCTTTGGTTCCCCACCTCTCCCCCCGCTCCAACCCTGCGTCTCATCTTGCTTTCATCTTGCCCAGATTTGGAGCTTTGCTGCGACTCGATCGCTTGAGCTCTTGGCAGCAGTAAAGTTTTTGTGGTTTGGTATTTGTTCTTTTTTTTCCCTAAAATGCTCTTCCCCGGCAGCCCGCAGCGCGCGCGGTTGGGCACACCCGGAGACCGTCTGTACACTGTGCGCGTGCTGGGAGCTCCGTTTCTCCCGCGCTGCCACCTCCTCCTCGGGCGGCCCTTCCGATCGGCCCGCGGGGCCTGAGACCGAGCGGGCCACCCGGCCGTCCCGCCGTGAGCCTTCACTGGCCGGACTCGCCCGGGCCGCGTCCCCCTGCCCTGCGCCAGGCTACCTAGTTAGAGCCGCGGCTCGAGCGCCGGCCCCGGGGGCATCGACGCTGCGCTCCGTGTGGGCTCGGGTCCGAGTGGTCCCTTGCCTGGAAGGGCAGGTGCGCAGGAAGATGAGGGGCTTGGGCTGAATGCTTAAGGGGTAGGATCCCGGGGGGCCCTGGTGTTCCTGAGCGGACAGGTGGACCCGGCGAGCTCCGAGCAGAGAAGGCTCCGCGCGTGGTTCGAGCAGTGGCCCATCCCAGCGGAAGCGCTGGGGCAGGGGAACAGGTGTACCCAGGGGGAGGGCCGATGAAGGGGGCTCCCCCGTGCAATTCTTGATTGCAGCCTGTTAATGTGATTGCGTTAGATTTGCTCGGACGTAGAGTCAATTCCCCCAGATTTAGATTTTTTTTTTTTTTTTTCTGATGGGAGCCTGCGAGCTGCTATTATGTGATGTGGTTTCGGAAGGCGTCGGATTGTATTTATTTTTATAAATCGGGTGTCTTGCGGACGGATTAGGGGACATCGCGCCATCTAGCGGAAATGATGAGCCGCGCGTTTCTTTTAGGCCTCGAAGTTGAATGTTCTCAAAGTGGAGACTCGGGGCGTCTCTCTGGGCGGCAGGAGCTAACCCAGGGACGAGTTTTCCCCGCTGTGTTTATTTACCTTCCGGCTGAGCTGAAGCGCAGCGGCGACAGAGCTCCGCGCACCCAGCTCACGGGTCAGAATTGCAGGTCGCACTGAGTGTGGCAGGCTTTCACCTGGAGAAGATCCGTCACCTTCTCCTTCTGGCTTAAGGGTCCTCTCTCACAAGCATAGGGCTTCCACCTGCCAATGCTGGAGGCGCACGAGACATGAGTTCCATCCCTAGGTGGGCAAGATCCCCTGGAGGAGGAAATGGCAACCCACTTCAGTATTGTTGCCTGGACAATTCCCTGGACAGAGGAGCCTGGCGAGCTAGAGTACGTGGGGTTGCAAAGCGTGGGACATGACTTGGCGACTGAGCACACAGCACAGACATGACCTAGAATGTCACCAGGGTGAGCCTGTGCCTGTTCTCTGGACACGTGTCGCAGAAATTAGCAAAACCTGTGCCCCGACTGTGATCTTCTCCTGTGCATCACACACACGAATGATTTGTCAGGGGAGTCTTGAGCCCTGACCCCCTATAAAAGAGGTGGGCTGTGCTCTGGAGGGCAGCTGAAGGAGAACTGGAAAAGAGTCTGGCACAAATCCATCCAGAAGAGATATACTATACAAAAATGGCTTTTTTTTTTTTTTGCACAGAGACTTTCTGCTGTCCCACTACCAGGGCAAGCAACTAGCAGGCCTCCCTTATAAGGGACACGATCGACAATTAGCAACTGGGGCAGACTTTGTTGGATGGCAAACAGAGCGGACAAAGGCTGTGGGTGGGGCACCCACACAGCCAGGCGGGCTCCACCGTCTCCCGGAGCCTGGTTTTTGCTGCCACCTTCCAGGGCAGATGATATTAGCAATGCGCTGGACTCTCCCTGTTCTGAAGAGTCAGCTGGTTCCTTGTAGAGCGGTGTGGTGCTCTCCTTGTGGGGAGGGTCCTTGCCCCCTCGAGAGCCTCTGAGCTGTGGTGGTGGTGAGGGAGGTCCCCAGCATCCTTTTTTCAATAACCCTGCTCCCACCCTTTCCCTCTCAGATGGCAGACAGGCGCCTATGCTCCGAGCAGACATTCCAAAGGAGAGGCGGCTTCTCCGCCCACTCCCCACACTATCGCAAACTGTGTCCCCCTTTGCGGGTGTTTAGTTAATAACTAGATTTAAGACAAAAAGGGTCTTGCCGTAACCTGGCATCTTATTCAAAGAGGGCTTCTGTGACCTTCACTAGAAAACCTGTCTGCTTTCTCTCCTTCTAAGCCTCTCTGAGGCCTGATTCAATCCCTCCCCAGTGTGTGTAATAATACACAGCGGAGGATGAGAAGCCCCTAGTTCACATGCCCCTTGACTTGGCTGTTAAACCAGCCCATGGGGGCCAGATAGAGGAGTCCTTAGGTGAGGAGATACGAAACAAAATGATCAGGCACGGAGCGTTCCTAACACAGGGACGGGGCGGCGGGGTCTCAAGTCACTCTCACAGTGATGCTCGCTGCTTCTAGGGAAGCGGTCAGGAAGAGGTGCTGACATTTCCGCCTCTCAAAACTGATGCCTAGAGAGGTGGAGAGGTGGAGCCAAGGTTCTGCAAGTTTAAAGGGCTTTTTTCCCTTCAGCCTTGCTACCAAGCGAATTAAACTCAAGCACTTGCTTTTGCCAAGTGTGGTCCCCAAATTAAGTCATGTCTTAGAGGGGTACTCTCTCCCAAAGTCTGCCACCCAGGAAGAGAGGCAGGATATACCCAAATGAAACTGAGCTTGAACAGAGTGCAGGCTTATTGCCACCTCTTCCGTGAAACAAAAGGGCACCCCTCCTTAAAGATCACTGTTCTAGAACTTGACTTATAATATCAAGTGTAAGTTCACCCAACTTTTAAGTGTCTGCAGTATCCTTGTGGCTCTCCGGGAGAATGGCTTTGCTTTTCAAACAACATTCATTATTCATTCAACAAACTTAACAGAGACTTAACTTGAAGAGGGGAGATCCAGCGTTTCAGATGACAGGCCTCTCCTTTCCTCCTTTTGACTGAGTGACAGTTTCAGCCTCCCTTCCCTTAGCAGCGTTGCTCTGAAGAGCGACGAACAGGACGGTGGAAAAAATTTAAGGACTGCCTTGCCCAAGTGTGCAGACAAAGTCAGTCAGAAGTCAGTTTCCTTGGTGAAAAAATGAACATCTTTTACAAGGATGACAGTTTCTTAGCCAGATCTGACCCATAAGGAGAAAATGCGATATCACATTAGAGCCTAAGGATCAGGAGGCAAGAATGCCCACTGAGGTGTGAAACTTTATAATTCTAAGGGCTAGAGGAAAGAAATTTTGTGATTTGGGCAGAAATTGGGAAAAAATGCCAAATGCAAATATCTTACAGCCCCCTTTGAAAGATTTAAGAATTTGTCTCTGTGGCTTAGAGGGTAAAGAATCTGCCCACAATGTGAGAGACTCAGGTTTGATCCCTGGGTCGGCAAGATCCTCTGGAGAAGGGAATGACTGCTCACTCCAGTATTCTTTCCTGGAGAATTCCATGGACAGAGGAGCCTGGGGGGGCTACAGTCCGCAGGGTCACAGAGAGTCAGACATGATTGAATGACAGTTTCATCGATTCTGCAGCCGTTTTGGAGAAGGAAATGACAACCCATTCCAGTATTCTTGCCTGGATAATCCCATGGACAGAGGAGCCTGGTGGCCTCCAGTCCATGGAGTCGCAAGAGTCGGACACGACTTAGCAACTAAACCACCACCACCAAAAGATTAAAAGTCACTGCTACTAGACAAACATAAATGCATGCTACATACCTTATAAAATTATTATATCCAGATTTACTACAGTAAAGAATGAAAGTGCTGCAGACACTGTTTATGCAGAAAACTAGGATAAAATTGCCAGTTGAGTTTACTTGTCTTTTTTCGATTGTTTTGTTTAAAGCAACACTCCAAGATGAAGAGCTTTCAGGAATCAGGATCCTGGGTTTGTCAGAGTCTGAAAATCTGGCAGAAACTTGAAAACAAAAGATTCCGTCAACAATCTGATAAAACACAGCCAAGTCTTTTAGATTCTGTGTCCTTCACAGGACACGCAGCAGGATGAGCGTATACGAGTACCAGTGCCCTAAAGTTTGTTCACTTCTATCTCACTAGGGCATCTTGTGGGCTTCGCAGGTGGTGCTAGTGGTAAAGAGGCCACCTGTCAATGCAGGAGACAAAAGAGACTGGAGTTCAATGCCTGGGTCGGGACGATCCCCTGGGGGAGGGCATGGTAACCCACTCCAGTATTCTTGCCTGGAGAATCCCTTGGACAGAGTAGCCTGGCGGGCTGCAGTCCCTGGAGTTGCAAAGAGTGGGACACGACTGAGTGACTGAGCAGACCTGCATGCACAGGAACAAATCTGCTGGGCTGCTGAGGGTTTAGCTAAGCTACCCCGTGGTATCGCTGCCTCCGCATCTGTTTTGTTTGGCCAGGAGGGCTGTGGGGAGCTTACATTGACACCAGCCCCCTCATGCAAGTGCACGCCCAAAATAGCAGCCAGGGGTCATGATCCACAGTCTCTCCTTCTCCCCAGGACCCACCCCTTTAGTTGAGACTCCCTTCAGGCTCACCAGAAGCCCACATTTTTGGTTTTAATTGACCAATCTGGCCTTAGGTCAGGAACCCCAGCACCCTCTACCCACAGCCCCTAAAGGCGTGTGCCCCGAGTCCTGTCTCTCTGTTCACCCTTGGCCGTGACCTCCCTGTGTGGCCCCCTGAGGTACACCAGGTCCGTCCTGCAGGACCTGTGAGTGGCCCACGTCCTTATTTCAGTTCGTCCCATGGTCTTCAGGTGAGCCGTGGCTTCCCACCTGGCAGCCGGTGCTCCAATGGCAGTGGACACACCCCTCATCAGAGTGGGGATTTGACAGGTCCTCGCGCAAAAGCACGTGCGGATGCGAGTTTCATTCACAGAGTTGTAACAGCTACCAGGTTTCCTCAAAACAATGGGTACCTTGAAGAGAGTGAGAATTCATGTTTGTTTGGAAGTTTGGGTACATGACTTTCATTTGTGTGCTGTGCTGTGCTTAGTCACTCAGTCATGTCCGACTCTTTGAGACCCCATGGACTGTAGCCCACCAGGCTCCTCTGTCCATGGGATTCTCCAGGAAAGAGTAATGGAGTGGGTTGCCATGCCCTCCTCCAGGGGATCTTCCCAGTCCAGGGATCAAACCCAGGTCTCCCTTATTGCAGGTGGGTTCTTTACCGTCTGAGCCACATTTAATTTAATATCCTTTATGGAAAAGAGGTAAAATATAAATAATAAATAGAGTTTTAATACAACTCTGTTTTCTCACATGGGCTTCCATTTATGCAAGCACAAAGAAATACAGAGCTTTTAGGAGTTCCTGGGTGGTCTTATGGTTAGGATTTGGCATTTTCACTGCTGTGGTCCAGGTTCAATCCCTGGTCAAGGAACTGAGATCCTGCAACCTTCGTGGTGTGGCCAAAATTTAAAAATGGAAACTGTAGAGCTTGAGGACTGGCTCACCTGTAGACGTGAGGAGGTCTGTGATCGCTTCCCTCACAGGTCCAGACCTGCTAATAACCCCTCACTGCTAGGTTTGGTAGGTCATTTCTGCCACAGAACAAGGAGTTCATGGGAGCTTATGTTGTTTTACATCAGTCAGTACAGCTAAAATAGTTTGAAAGTCAAATTTCTGAATGCCAATTTCAAAGTGCTCCCCTTACTCGCCTTGGTTTTGTGTCCTTGGGTATCTCAAGGTCATATGGTAAGGAAAAGCTTGACACGACCCTCTTCAGACATGTGGTGAGGTTATAATTGCTTTGATTTTTCTCTGCTGAGAGCATTTTGATAGAGGAGATTCCTAAACTCCAAGCATCTGGTTTCTTCATGAGCAAATAGATGCTATTGTCAGAGTCTGCTGACTTGAGGGGTGCATTGCTAGGGAACGTATTGCTCCCAAAATGTACACACCTGGGCCAAGAATCAATGAGCGTAAAGCAAACCCAAGCCAAGATGACACCGAAACCGAACCAAGGTGGCGCCCAAGTCTTCCCGTTCTGGGTCAGTGACCAATCTCTAGATGGAAGCCCAGCTGATTTTGAATTTAACACAGACTCTGAATGGCTTGAGGTCTGAAGGGACTCCAATGAATTGATATTGTAGATAGCATTCCCTAAACATCTTTTTGTGTAATATTTACCTGTCGGTCAGAGGCTGTCAGCTTCCCAGGTGGCTCAGGTGGTAAAGAACCCTCCTGCCAATGCAGGAGATGCAGACAGGAGATGAGGGTTCAATCCCTGGATCAGGAAAGATCCCCTGGAGGAATAAATGGCAACCCACTCCAGTATTCTTGCCTGGAGAATTCATGGACAGAGGAGCCTGGCGGGCAACAGTCCAAAGGGTCTCAAAGAATCAGACACGACTTAGCAACGGAGCATAACACACAGAGGCTATTAAGCCCAGGTAAGTGCTCTATGAAAACTCTATGAAAACTTGACCTAAAAATACCTAAAAGACAGAAAAAAACCTCTCTATTTCAACTTCCTATGTTTTTGTGGGGATACAGTAGGGGAGATGGTTCGGGAAATTTTTTCTTTTCTTAAAATATTTTAATATCTTTGTTTGTTTATGGAAAACAGTATATCTCTAAACATATGTGCATCTATAATCATGAGCCATCATTATATATATGGAGTGTATTATATGACTAACAGGGAAAAGTAAACCCTGGTGAAAATGTGAAATAACTATGATTTGGTGGGAAATACACTGGACTTGGCCCCACAAGACCTGGGTTTGAACCTCTCCCTGCCATTTATATTCTCAGTGACCTTGGACAAGTCACTTAATCTCCCTGAGTCTCAGTCTCCTCATTTTGAAACAGCTGTGTCCATCACTTTGTTGAAATGACCCTACAGTCACGTGGGAGACTTTGTCTTATAGTGGTTGCTCAACAAAACTTGAGTATAACTGATAATGCACTTAGAACCCACCCAGAGGTCAAGGTTATCTGCAAGTCCTTGGGGACTAATTCAGAAAAATAAACTGTACCCCAATATTCATAGCAGCATTACTTACAAATTGCCAAGATGTCAAAGCATCATTTACAGCAACATAGATAGACTTGGAGGGCGTTATGCTAAGCGAAGTACATCAGACAGAGAAAGACAAATACTGCATCATACCACTTATATGTGGAAGTTTAAAGATACAACAGACTAGTGAATATAACAAAATAAGAAGAAGCAGACTCACAGGTATAGAGAACAAACCTGTGGTTGTCAGTGGGGATGGGGGAGTGGGAGGGACAAAGCACTGGGTGTGAGGCTATAAGGATGTGTTTGTGCAACATGGGAAATAGAGCCAATATTTTGTAATAATTGGAAATGGAGTGTGACCTTTCAAAATTATATAAAAAGTAATTTTTTAATTTAAAAAACAAAATAAAAGTCCTTGGGGAATTCTGTGGATTTCCCCCCAATTCCCACACATCTAAAGGCTTGTAACCTATAGTAGATACTTTGTTACAATCAAAACAATGGTTCTTATTGGTAATATAAGAATGCTGCTGCTGCTGCTAAGTCACTTCAGTCGTGTCCGACTCTGTGCGACCCCACAAACGGCAGCCCACCAGGCTCCCCGGTCCCTGGGATTGTCCAGGCAAGAACTAACATTGGCTATTACTTATCAACACTTACTCTATTCCTAGCATCTGTTCTAAGTGGTCTATCACTGTGTTAACTCATTTAATCTTCACAATAACCCTATGAGGCAGCCAAAGTATATCCCCATTTTTCAGTTGGGATAACTGAGCTTTAGTATCTGTTCAGACTTTGTGTTCTTGGCCAGCGTGCTATACTGACTCTCTAATGTAAAAGTGAAGACATTCCGTCAGCCTCCAACAAATTAAAAAAAGAAAACCATGGTGGTAGAGAAAATGTCACATAAAGCAATAGATTGGTTTTTTCCTAGATTGGCACCCTTCCCCGTCACCCATCAGCTAGGGATCTTCTTTATTTCAGCTTTGCATTAGCCATTCTAAACAGTTTTGAATTTGATGAATAACTTGGTTATCTGTTCCTATTGCTAAATGCCTATGGTATTTGTGTTTGGCACCAACTTACTTGTTCATTAATCCAAATACCGTGGCCTTCTGCTGGTTGGGAGAGATGCAGACGCACTGTCAGTTCAAACAGTTGCCATTTGGTGGATAAATGGGTCCAAGCTGGTTCTTCTCCCAAGAACTTACTGGAATGAGAAGAGGAACATACTGGGTGGCCTGTTCTCCCTTATAGGAACCTGGGGCATCTTAGTATAGGCACCCAAAAGTTGTTTTAAAACAAGAGGCTACTAAGTGTTTTCAAGGTGTGGTTTCAGGTATACGGTCATATTGCTGGGAATGATTGCTGAAGAACTTCATGCTGGCACTAAAACATACAAATGTCACCTTTCAAATAACATTTCCTACTTGCTCATCAACATTTCGCTTGGGGGAACCCAGAAATGGTCCAGATGGGGCCCCAGAGTGGCTCCTCAGAGTCAGGTGTGGGCAAGGCCATTTAGTTACAGAGCTAATACCTGGTCACTGAATCCCTAGAGATACCAGACTGTGAAGCTGGGAGACACCACCCCCCAGGGGAGTGGGGCACCCAGGTCATGATTCTGTAGATTGAGAAGCTGCGGATCCAGAGATAGGATGGGACAGGGGCCACGCAGCTAGACGTAGAACTGCCCCAAACCCCAGGCCTCGCTCTTTCTCCATATCCACTTCAGTGTCTAAAAACTCTCAATCTCGGACTTCCCTGGCAGTCCAGTGGTTAAGACTCCGCACTTCCACTTCAGGGGGCACAGGTTCGATCCCTAGTGAGGAAACTAAGATCCCGCATGCCGCACCGTGCTGCCAAAAAAAGAAAAATAAATAAAAACTCTCAATCTCAACACTGACAAGTAAGCAATTCACAAATGCTATCACTCTGTACTGACCTTTGTAGGCAGAATTGGCAGCTGTAGACCAACTAGTAGGTGTGGGCTGGAGTCACGGACAAGAACTGGAGAGGAAAGTGAGGAAGACTTTCATAAATGAAACTCCAACTATATACTAGTTGACAATCCCATCTAGGGAGAAAGGGAAGATGTAGCAAAAGAATGAATAAAGCTACTCCAGGAGCTTACTGAGAGTCTCAGCGGTCAAGAAGGAGAGGTACAAACAGATGAAAGCAGGGGCTTACATTATGGAAATGTAACCCCAAAAACTGTTAGTAGATCATATGAAGGCCTCCAGCTCAGCCTGAGATGAGACTGGGGCATCTCAAAGGGAATCCTTCCTTCTGTCCTGAGTAAGATGAGCATGTATTAATAGATGGACAAGGGTCAGTAGAGGCAGACAGAAAACCCACCATCTCTGTGCCTGGGAAGGGGCCAGTGAGCTTATCAGAGGTGGCAGGTGACGTCTGGGAGTCACCCAGACCTGTCCAAACCCCACTCAGCTAGCTGGATGACCTGACGCAGATTACTTACGTTCCACCGTGTGCTGCTGCTGCTAAGTGGCTTTAGTCGTGTCCGACTCTGTGCGACCCCATAGACGGCAGCCCACCAGGCTCCCCCGTCCCTGGGATTCTCCAGGCAAGAACACTGGAGTGGGTTGCCATTTCCTTCTCCACCGTGTAAGTTGGGGTAAATGTGGATTTACTAACTTACAGATGAGAGAAGACAGAATACATGTTTTTGAAAATGGGAATTAAGTCCAGGAGAAAAAGAGGATATAATTTTGTAAAGGCAGTTGGCATTCCTCACGTGGACTATTTTATTTATTTTCATTTATTTTTAAAGTGGGGTATAGCTGACTCTGCCGACATAGGTCCATATAGTCAAGGCTATGGTCTTCCCGGTGGTCACGTACAGTTGTGAGAGCTGGACTGTAAAGAAGGCTGAGCACCGAAGAACTTATGCCTTCAAACTGTGGTGCTGGAGAAGACTCCTGAAACTCCCTTGGACAGCAAGGAACTCAAACCAGTCAATCTTAAAAGAAATCAACCCTGACTACTCACTGGAAGGAGACTGATGCTGAAGCTGAAGCTCCAGTATTTTGGTCACCTGATGCAAACAGCCAACTCATCACTGATGCAAAGGACATGAGCTTGGAAAGACTTTGAGAGATGGTAGCAAAAGAATGAATGAAGGGAGGCCTGGCGTGCTGCAATCCCTGGGGTTGCAAAGAGTCGGACACAGCGGGGCGACTGAACAGCAACAGCGACATAGCTGGTGCACAGTATTATATGTTACAGGTGTATAACATAGTGATTCACAATTTGTCCAAGTTATTCTCCATTATTCTCCATCTATAGTTATTACAGAAATTGGCTATATCCCCCATGTTGTACAATATACCTTGAAGCTGTATCTCTTAATTCCTTACCCCTGTCATGCCCCTCTCCACTCCCCTCTCCCCACAAGTAACCCTTTGTTGGCTCTCTGTAAATCTGAGTCTGCTTCTTTGTTCACATGGACTGTTTTATATTTAAATCTCTCTCTACGGACATATATCCCCTTTAGCTGGGGAACTCAGTTCTTAGTCTCTTCAGCTCCTGCCATGAGTGGAGGGATTTACAGGGCTATTTCACTGAGAGACAGAATGAAATAGGAAGTACCTGCTGGGGAGGGAGCATTTGGGGGCTTGCTAAGACTTTTTGGTAAAATGATAGCTAGCTAGCTAGAGAAATCGATTGATTGATTGATTTTATGTGTGCTTATTGCATATAGAAATATCTAGAAAGATACACATGAAACTGTAAATAGTCATGACCTCCAGGGATAGTGAATTTATTTCATTTAACAGGAAATTGATTTTTTTTAATGTATGTATAATACTGTTTCAATTTCTTGAAATAAATTTGATGTTAGATGGAAGGAAACAGAAAGTCCAGGAAATTTGCTCTCTCTGTGTTTTCTTTAAAAAAAAAAAAAATCCTTTTTATATCTCTCCAGCATCATGAATATGCACATACATGTCTACCAGCAGGGGTGTGCTTCTGGAAGGTTCTGGGGCAGACACTCCACACAGATGTCCTATGCCAACCTGGTCCTCCAAAGAGGACCTCTGAGCAGGGGACTGGAAGAAACACAAGCTGGAATCAAGATTGCCAGGAGATATATCAATAACCTCAGATATGCAGATGACACCACCCTTATGGCAGAAAGTGAAGAGGAACTAAAAGGCCTCTTGATGAAAGTGAAAGTGGAGAGTGAAAAAGTTGGCTTAAAGCTCAACATTCAGAAAACAAAGATCATGGCATCCAGTCCCATCACTTCATGGGAAATAGATGGGGAAACAGTGGAAACAGTGTCAGACTTTATTTTTTTGGGTTCCAAAATCACTGCAGATGGTGACTGCAGCCATGAAATTAAAAGACGCTTACTCCTTGGAAGGAAAGTTATGACCAACCTAGACAGCATATTCAAAAGCAGAGACATTACTTTGCCAACAAAGGTCCATCTAGTCAAGGCTATGGTTTTTCCTGTGGTCATGTATGGATGCGAGAGTTGGACTGTGAAGAAAGCTGAGCGCCGAAGAATTGATGCTTTTGAACTGTGGTGTTGGAGAAGACTCTTGAGAGTCCCTTGGACTGCAAGGAGATCCAACCAGTCCATTCTGAAGGAGATCAGCCCTGGGATTTCTTTGGAAGGAATAATGCTAAAGCTGAAACTCCAGTACTTTGGCCACCTCATGTGAAGAGTTGACCCATTGGAAAAGACTCTGATGCTGGGAGGGATTGGGGGCAGGAGGAGAAGGGGACGACAGAGGATGAGATGGCTGGATGGCATCACTGACTCAATGGATGTGAGTCTGAGTGAACTCCGGGAGTTGGTGATGGACAGGGAGGCCTGGCGTCGTGCTGCAGTTCATGGGGTCGCAAAGAACTGGACACGACTGAGCGACTGAACTGAACTGAGCAGGGGTGCCAGCCCACGGGGCAGTCCCACGTGCTTTGTTGACAGGTGGAATTTTGACAGATGGTGTCGCAGTCCTGAGGCCACTAGTGATGTAGCTGTCAGCATACCTGGTGCTAATGACGTCTTGCTCTGCAGTCAGTGGTCCAGTTCCTTAAAGAAGCTACTGACAGAGACCCCAGTTCTGAAAGACTCCCCAGCCTTGTTAAGTCCCACGTTGATTTGTGGCAACCGAATGGGAAATAAATATGAGGCTCCTGAGACACCACACAAACACCACTCTCAAGAGTCCTCAAAAGTAGAATTCTTCATCTCCACATCTGACTGCCCCCCCGGGGTTCCAAGAGGGGGGTGCCGAACTGTCTGCTGCTCATCTGAGAACCCCCAAAACCTGCTCAGAGCCCAGTACTCAGTGAATGTCTGTTGAATGAATGAAACAGAAAAACTGATTAAAAGAATCTGCCTGGTAGCAGTGGAGGGATCTTACTAACCTAATCATAGACATTAAAAGACATGTGAAGAGTATTAGTTGTTCAGTTGTGTCCAACTCTTTGCGACCCCGTGGACCATAGCCCACCAGGCTCCTCTGTCCATGGGATTCTCCAGGCAAGAATACTGGAGGGGGTTGCTATTCCCTTCTCCAGGGCATCTTCCCAACCCAGAGATTGAACCAGGGTCTCTTGCATTGTAGGTGGATTCTTCACCCTCTGAGGCATCGGGCAAGCAAAAGACATGTCCAAGAGCAAATAAAATCTGCTAATGTGTTTTAAATCCATTGAGAGGTTTCAAAGTGAAGGTGAAATATTCATTCAGTTTCTAAAGAGAGCCATTGGAATGTCAGGGAAAGGTGTGTTTCAAAAATCCATTAAAATATTGTAAAAAAAAAAAATCTGTGTGTTTTAATTAGTACAAATAAGCATCCCTCAGGGTGAGGGACAGAGCTCAGAACCAAGAAAGCCATGTGCACACAGAGAGAAAGGAAGCCTGAAGCAAAGGGAAAAAAAAAAAAACCAACAAGATAAGCCAAAACGGGAACACACTGTAAGGCTTTCCAGAATCAACGGTAAAGAGGTTTTTTGATGCCAGAGTAAGGACAGTGAGAACCAGACTTTGGAAGAAGAGAAGCAGGGAGATTCCTGTGTCGTCATGGCAACAAACAGGTCAAGGAAAGCCTGGGGCCCTCTACCCCAGGACCATCTGGAGGAAAGGGAGAAGTGGCAATTAAAGATGGCAGTCATATCTCGGTGGCCAAAAAAGGCAACTTTCCTTCCACACTGGCCCTCGCCCAAGGGCGTACATGCCGGGCCTCCTGCCCACAAAGGAAGCCCACCCATCCAGGAAGAATCACATTTAATAGTCACTTTGGTGGAACAGATACTAAAAGGGTAGTGTCAGCAGGTACTTTGTAAAGTCCTAATTAACTGGCCAAAGCACAACACACTTTCTGAAAAGAGAACGTGAAACTGGACCAATCATCTATTAGCATTCCTCGAGGAGGTAGAAATAGGCCTGGAGAAACACAGGGAAGAATTATGTTTAGACGTTCAAAATTCCTTCTGACAAAGTTCCACCCCAAAGGTCATTTCCAACAGTAAGTTCCTCCAGAATGCAGGGGGAAATCGCCATGAATCGGAATTGTCCTTAGAGATAGGAAACAAAAAATATGATAAACAGGTACTTTTCTAAATGAAGAATTATAAACAGTGGGGATCCCCAAGGATTGCCAGTGCTCCCAGACTTTGTTTAAATGTCCATAGATCATCTGGAGGAATGAATGGTTCCAGGCCTGCAGATGAAATGGTTCCAGACTCTGTGGAGAGATGGCAAACAAATGGTGATTAACTGCAGGACCAGTTTATGAGTTTACAAGAAGATGCATATTAAGCTTTCGCAGGGGCAAGCCTCATCCAATGCACTTAGGAAAACATAATCCAAATTACAAAAATAACGGACTGTGTCCAGGCTGTTTATAGCTCCCAAGGAATCTTGAGGGTCTTTGCAAAATGTTTGTTTGCTAAAGGCCATGCAGGACCAAGCATTCAGAAATGGTATTGGACGCTAAGCCAAAAATAGTGCTCTCCCTGGGCTCTACCCAAACCTGGCAGTTTTATGACCTTCTTCTAGAGAAGAATATCTCAGAACTGTAGGAAGGTGAGTAATCACCCAAACAGAAGGCTTTCCCAAGAAGCTGGCCTGCTTCGTTCTTGAAGGATGTCAGCGTGGAAAGATGAAGCCAGAAAGGTGATATGATCAAAAGTCTATAAAACCTTAAAGGTTACGCACAGATTGAACTGCTCTAGTTCATCAAGTCTGAGATGGCCAGACTCAGTGTAGCCCTTGAAGTCTTAAAGACGAATTTGAGCTGTATGATGCAGGGAACTTAAATCCGGTGTTCTGTGACAACTTAGAGGGATGGCATGGGGTGGGAGGGAGGTTCAAGACAGAGGGGACCATGTACACCCATGGCCAATTCATGTTGATATATGGCAGAAACCAACACAATATTATAAAGTAATTATCCTCCAATTAAAAATACTTTTTTTAAAATAGAGGAATTTGAGGGATAATTACGAAAGAGGATTGGGTCCCACTAAACAACTGAGTTCCTCAAAATGTAGTACAGAGAAAATTTACTCAAATGTGAGGAGTGGAGGAGGCTCAAGAAATTTTGCCAGTAAATGAGTTTTTCCAGCCAAAAAAAAAAGAGTGCCATTTCCCACTCCAGGGGATCTTTCTGACCCAGAGATCTAACCCTCGACTCGTGCATTTCCCGCGCCTCCTGCATTGGCAGGCGGACCCATTACCACTAGCGCCACCTGGGAAGCCCAGTGGATTAAGAGCCGTTGACAACACAACAATGGAAATTGTGACAGACTATTTTCTTGGGCTCCAAAATCACTGCAGCCATGAAATTAAAACATGCTTGCTCCTTGGAAGAAAAGCTATGACCAACCTACACAGCATATTAAAAAGCAGAGACATTACTTTGCCAACAAAGGTACGTCTAGTCAAAACTATGGTTTTTCCAGTAGTCATGTATAGATGTGAGAGTTGGACTATAAAGAAAGCTGAGCACCGAAGAATTGATGCTTTTGAACTGTGGTGTTGGAGAGGACTCTAGAGAGTCCCTTGGACTGCAAGGAGATCAAACCAGACACTCCTAAAGGAAATCAGTCCTGAATATTCATTGGAAGGACTGATGCTGAAGCTGAAACTGCAGTATTTTGGCCACCTGTTGCAAAGAACTGACTCCTTGGAAGTGACCCTGATTCTGGGAAAGATTGAAGGCAGGAGGAGAAGGGGACAACAGAGGATGAGATGGTTGGATGGCATCACCGACTTGATGGACATGAGTTTGAGCAAGCTCCAGAAGTTGGTGAAGGACAGGGAGGCCCGGCATGCTGCAGTCCATGGGGTCACAAAGAGTCGGATACAACTGAGTGACTGAGCTGAACTGACAACACATCCCTGCACTTCTGAGGATGGCAAAAATACTTCCTGGGACCAGTATTGGACCTTAGCTTTCTCCCGGTTGGTCAGAAATCTGCCTAGACATGAGAAGACCCAAAATCAAACCAATTTCAGCAAAACTAGAACTTTGTTGGCTCCCATAGCTGGAACAGGCTCTTAGGTGGCTCCGAGGAGCTAAGACAAAGCTTCAGGGAGAATCACATGCTAAAGAGTGGTGTGGGGACGGTTAGCCCTGAAAATCTCCATCAGTTCCTGAAAAGCTCACCAGACACAGTTCAAGTTTAATAATAAAGATATATATATGCCAATGCTGCAGATACAGCTTCAACCCACAGCACTCATCAACACTTGCCTTCCTGTCAGATTACTATCCCCAGATCCATCCTACAGAGAAATCAGAAATCAGAACTGGGCGCTTCCTCATGGCAACAGTCTCAGGACAGGTGCTGATTGGTCAGCTTGGGTCACATGCCAGTCTCTGCTTTAGTGAAAGCGATCATTGGTTTCTCTGTCTTGCCTGGACTTTAAGTCCAAGAGGATGAACTGATTGACTCAACCTGGGTCTTATGTGCACCCAAGGTTGATGGAGCGTGATGGAACTTAAAACTTACAAGTCCCTACACATTTGTCACCTGGGAGAGCTCATTAAATATGCGGACACCCAAGGCTTTACCTCCTGAGATTCAAATTCAGATGCTCCAAGTGGCGCCTGCATGCTAAGTCGCTTCAGTCGTGTCTGACTCTTTGCCACCCTATGGACTGTAGCCTGACAGGCTGCTCTGTCCATGGGATGCTCCAGGCAAGAACACTGGAGTGGGCTGCCATTCCCTCCTCAAGCGGATCTTCCCAACCCAGGGATCGAACCTGCGTCTCCTAAGTCTCCTGCTTTGGCAGGTGGATTCTTTACCACTAGCACCACCTGGGAAGCCCTGAGTGGCGCCTGGGCATCTGTATTATTGTTAAGTCCCCTGAGATGGGCTACCAAAGGAATAAATCCCTCTTCTTCAGGAGGCTTTGGGTGGCTCCTGATTCCTAAAGATGCACACCCTAGCAGAGCATGTGCTGGCCTTGCAGAGGCTTTCCCAGGCTCGTACTCTCTCTGTAGCCTCACTTCTTTCTCCTATAGCCATCATCAAGATCTTCCACCTCCTCAGACAAGCCACACCTTGGTAAATGGTATCTTTGGTGTTCCTTCTACCTGGAAGCCCTGCCCTGTGCCTCCTCCCTTGCCCACCATCTTCCCCTGGCACACACCCACACTGGGAGAACTTCCCACGCTGCACCCAAGAGTGGGCTGGAGGCCCCCGGTGCCTATGGGCCTCCCTGTCAGAGTCTGTTATTCCTTATTGAAAGAGATTCTTAAGTTTTATCTGTCTTGCCTTGACTTGCCAAGCCCAATGTGGACTTACTTCATTGGCATGAAAGACACATACAGCATGTCAGGGATGGGGTTTGGTGTGCTTGGCTCTGCAGTTTATTAGCTGGTAATTGGGTGAGTACTTAAGTTCATCCAGCCTCAGTTTCCTCATCTGCAAAATGGGGATCCTAAGAGAAACTACCTTAGCGTAAAGTGTCTAGAAACGTAACGCACTTAGCCGGCACCTGACATAATATGAGAGCACATTGAAGCATGAGCCATTTCTATTATCATTCCTTTCTAAATTGTATTTATTTATTTGGCTGTACCGGGTCTTTGCTGCTGCGTAGCCTCTTCTCTGGTGGTGGCAAGCAGGGGCTGCTCTCTAGTAGCGGTGCACGGGCCTCTCATTGAAGCAGCTTCTCTTGTTGCAGAGCACAGGCTCTAGAGCGTGGGCTCAGTCCTTGTGGCCTGCGGCTTAAAATTGTTCTGAGGCATGTGGGATCTTCTCAAATCAAGGATCGAACCTGTGTCTCCTACACTGGCAGGCAGATTATTTACCACTGAGCCACCAGGGAAGCCCCTGTTACTATCATTCTTACTGAAAATGAATCTTTGAAGACATCTTGCAAGATTTTGGGTCAAGCCTTCCCCGGGTAGTCAGCTGTTCACTTCTGACCTCTGCTTTCTCCCCTCACCTTTCTCTAATATCAATTTCTACCAGCAGTTCAGAAGACAGGAGTTACCTTATTGATTGCTTTGTCCCCCAGGGACTAGCATGCTCTAGTCCTAAATATGTATTTATCGACCGATGACTCAGGCCCTGGACTTGAGAACACCCTGTTCATACCCCAGAGGCTGGGGAAGCCAGAAATCCCTGTCCCAGGAGGGCTTCAACCTTATGTAGACCTTGCGTTCCAGGAGCCCTCTGCCCATTCATCACACAGCACCACCACCCCCCAAGGTGGAAAGGGAGAGATGGAGGGATGATGGTTCAGTGGGGCCGCCTCCAGAGCCAAGACTGAGGGAAAGGGAGCTGAAGCATGACAGTCTCCAGGGAAAATGCACAGGTGGTCAGAAGGTAACGATAGCTGTTAGTCTTAAGTCAGCTACACGCGGAGTTAAGTGAATTTCTATAGCAAACGGAGTGCTAAGTTCCCAAACCCAACATTTCAAGAATTTCTTATTTTTGCAGAGAGCCGGGGAGTTGTCAATAATAAGCTGGTTGGTTTGGCCAGTATAGACAGATTCCTCAAGGTCAACACAACCCCATATTGCTCTATTTGTGGCTGGATTTCTCTTCATAGTCTTAGCTGTGTGAAAGCCAAATCTCTACTTTTACGATGTCCAAATTCAGCCTCACACATCTCTCCTTGTGAGAAGGAAGCCCTTTGTGTCCCCTGCCCAAATGATGCCCTTATGCTGTAGGAATTGGATCTCCTCCCCAAATGGCGGCCAGGCCCCAGCAGGAATGCTGGGGCGCGTCCACGGCCCAGTGTCCCTCCCAGATTGTACAGGCACACCTCATATTATTGCACTTCACAGACACTGCTTTCTTAAAAAAAAAAAAAATTTGAAAGTCTTTGGCCACCCTGCATCCAGTAAGTTTATCGGTGCCATTTTTCCAACAGCATTTGCTTCACAGACTTTGTGTCTCTGTGTCTCATTTTGGTAATTCTCTCAGTCCTTCAACCTTTTTCTTTACTTATACATTTGTTAGGTGATCAGTGATCGTTGATGTTACTCTTGCAAAAAGACTCACTGAAGGCTCACTCAATGGTTAGCATTTTTTAGCAGCAAAGTATTTTTGTTTGTCTTGGTTTTTTCAAATTTATTTTAATTGGAGATTAATTACTTTACAATATTGTGGTAGTTTTTGCCATACATTCACGGGAATCAGCCACAGGAGTACATGTGCCCCCCATCCTGACCCTCCCTCCCACCTCTGTATACCAGGGCAAGTGCTTAGTCGCCCAGTCGTGTCTGACTCATTGTGACCCCATGGACCGTAGCCCACCAGGCTGCCCTGTCCATGGGACTCTCCAGGCAAGAATACTGGGGTGGGTTACCATGCCCTCCTCCAGGGGATTTTCCCACCCCAGGGATTGAACCTGGGTCTTTTATATTTCCTGCATTGGCAGGCGGGTTCTTTACCACCAATGCCACCTAGTATACATATTGTCTTTTTGACATAATACGAATGCATACTTAAGAGAGTACTGCTGCTGCTGCTGCTAAGTCGCTTCAGTCTTGTCCGACTCTGTGCGACCCCATAGACGGCAGCCCACCAGGCTCTGCCATCCCTGGGATTCTCCAGGCAAGAACCCTGGAGTAGGTTTCGCCATTTCCTTCTCCAATTAACAGAGTACAGTATAGTGTAAACAACTTTAATATGCATTGGGAAGCAGAAAAAAAATCACATGACTTGCCCAGTTGCTTTGTACGTTTGTATTCAGTTGTGATCTTGGGGTGACAACATTATCAGCCTGCCCCTTACAGACGAAGACCCTGAAGTGTAGAGGCTCAAAGTCCTGCAGCCAAAGGCCCCCACTCTTGGGCAAGGACAGTGCCTGCAGGGCCTGCTCACAGGCCTCCTTCTCAGCCTCCCTGCAGGGTCCCCGAGTCCCATTCTCTGACCTGGAGACGCTGCAGCTGTGTGGGGGTGGGGCTGCTGGGAATGCTAATGGACCCTTTCTCTCTCATTAGCGAGAAGCTTTAGAACTAACTTGTGAAAGGCAGGATCTAGGGGAGGGTGTTAATTGGTGGACCTCAAAGGTGCCTCTGTGCAGCCTGGTTCTGGGCCCGCCTCACTGTGTTGGGGTCATCCTGCGATTCTAGAGAATAAATTGTGGGTCTGGCTCCCAGTCCGGCCGGGCCTGAGAGGAATGCAATCTGAGATCTGGATTTTGAGGTGGTGGCCTTTCCCTAGACAAACCTCTAGCATTTTGCCAACCAGGGCTTAAAATAAATCCCTTCTTTTTTTTTTTTTTTTAGGGGGGAGGGGGTAATGATAATTAGAGCCTGTTGGACTGAGACCTAAATTTCTGAGGGAAGTATGGTGGTGCTCCAGATTGTAAGGGCCAGCAGTGGCCATCATGGCATTTTGCCCTGAGGGGACAATGGCTGGCTTTTGCCCCGTGGCCTGGCTGCTTGAGCTGTTAAGTCCTCTTTCCTACCTGTTTTGTGGAAGCCAATTTCAGCACTTTGACTGCTTCCGGTTGCATACAGACCTAGGGTCCTCTTCCCCTCGCCCAGAGCTTTCTCCGCTGCAGCTTCACTCCCTTGAAGGCCGGCAGCGTCCCAAAGGCAGACACGCAGCCCTGCGGCCTTCGCGGCCGGCAGCGAGTGACCGACTGCCGCAGTGCTTAAGAGAAACATCGGAGTGGGATAAAAACTCAGAAGTCTTTTTCAAAGAACCAGATGAGTAGGGTTGGAAGTGAGGTGAGGGGGTCGCTCAAAGAGTTTGACTAAACACACTTGCTCCGGCCTATTTGTGTTCCATCCAAAAGGCCTTTCTCAGGGGACCTTGCCAGTCTCTTTTAAATAGCCCAACAGCCGCAAGACAGCTGCGAGGTCTCGGGAATCTTGAGGAGGAGACATTTTACTCCTGGAAAAATAAGTGACCAAGTTAAAGGAAGTCACCACCCTGATGCCCTCCCAGGAGCGGCCTTGGTGGCCTTGCCCTGGCAGTGCCCGGTGTCTGGGCCCTGTGCACGAACCGCAGTATCCACGCCTCGGAGTGGGCGTGGGGGGGGGTGGGTCGCTACCCTGCCGCCTCCGTTGGGCGGGGGCCCCAGCTCGGGGGCCACGGGATGGGGGGTGGGGAGATCCGGAGGGCCACCCACCCGCCCCACCCCGGACACATCAGAGGTGGATTTTTCAGCCTCCTGCACCCGGGACACATCGGAGTGAGAGAAGAGCCCGGGTGTCATTGGCGACTTTGGGACTGCAGTCTAGTTGTAAAAGGGTCCTGGGGTTTTGGTGGTGTTTTTTTTTTTTTCAAGCTCAGTTTCTACTTAGGTTGGCCACTTTTAGGGAAGAAGGCGGGGGGCCGGGGTGCCGTGCGGCCATCCTTGCACTCTGCGGGGCTTGGCCGTCTCGGAGGGTTGGGGCCTTTCCCGGGTGTACAGCCGCGGGGTTCGGGGCGCCGCGGCGCGCCCACAGTCCCCGGCTTCCCCGGGTCCCCGAGGCCAGCGCCGCGGCGCGGTCCCCGCCCAGCTCCTCTCCGCCCGCCCCCCGCGGGCCGCGCTGAAATCCGAGCTCGAGGGGGCGGGCCGCGCGGCGGCGGGGGCCGTGGGGCCGCGCCGACATTGGCGGGGAGCCGGGCGATGGCTGGCGAGGGAGGGGCGCGCGGGGCGGGGGGGCGCGCCGGGCGCCCGCGGCCGAGGTGGACCGAGCCTCCCGGCTCGCAGCTCCCGCCGGCGGAGCGAGGCCGCCCTTTCTCGGCAGCGTGATTTATCTGCTTCTTCTTTTTCTCCTGAACTCTTCTTCCAGGGAGAGGCTAGTGGTAACAGGCCGAGCTGGATGGATGGGTATGGGGAGAGGGGCAGGACGACCAGCCCTGGGATTCTGGCCGACTCTCGCCTTCCTCCTCTGCAGCTTCCCCGCAGGTAAGGCACTGCTCCAGCCCGGGAACGGCCGGCTGGGCGCGCGGGGCCCGCTCCCCAGGTCTCCTCGCGGCGCCGGGCCACAGGTCTGCGGGCGAGTCGGAGCTCAGGTTCGCCGGGCGCCCTCGGGCCACCGCCTCGCGTTTCCACGCCTCTTTGTTTCTCCCGCGTCCAGCCGAAGGCGCGATGGATGCGCGTGGGGACCTGGGGTTGGGGGGGAACCCTCTCAGGTTGTAATGAGAAAGAGCCAGGCGGGGAGATCACAGTCGCCGGGGACGTCTCCCAACTTCCCAGAAAAGGGGGTACCCGGGACGTTCCCCTTAGGGGCCCCGGAGAAGTGGGAGAAAGGGAGGCACGGACTCGGATCCGGGGGGCACTTTCTCTAGCTTCTCGTCCCGCAGTTTGCAGACCTGTCCGGTGCCCAGGGGTGGAGCCGGGGGCGCCTCTGAGGTCCCCGCCGAGCCCGGACCGCCCCCTCCCGCGGGACCCCGTCCCGCCCCCACGGGCTTGCCCACGCGGGGAAGCCCACGGGCTGGGCACCGCCGGCCCCTTGTTCCTGTGATAACATCCCGCGTCGGCCCCTGTTTGTTTTTATTGTGTCAGAAAGGGAGAGAATTTCAGAATTAAAGCTGAAAAAGCCCATCTGTTTCCAATGAATCCCCCATAGTTTTTCACAATGTTTTTGGCAGATCGCTGCTTTCAAATTCCTCCGAGCCGGGACCTCTTGTTTTTGTTGGGGGAAGGGAGACCAACTCCACAGAGAAGCATTTGTTCCTTCCCAAACGCTCCAGTTTCTTTACTTTTTTTTTTTTTTTTCCTTTCGGGGGGAGGGGGAAGGCACGAAACTTAAATCCCGGGTCTGTTTTCTTTATAATGTTTCATTAAAGTTTATTCCATTTTTGCCATATGCTACTCACAGCCTGGAAACGCCAAGCTTTATATCCATTTTCCCCTTGCTAAAAAAAAATACAGATAAACCCAGCGTCACGGACCAAATGGTCCCCGACGCAAGGCGGGATTTCCCGGCCACTTCCATTGTGCTGCGGGGTTCCGAGGTGTCTTTTTGCAAAGAGCTTGCCTTCGCTCGGCAGCCGGAACGAATCCGCAGACCCCGCGCACTCCCGAGCTTTGCAAGAAAGGACTTGAGTTAGACCGGGGATTGGGTTGTTTTGTTTTGCTCCTCAGCCAACTGGGTTTCAGGAACTGGCAGAACTGGGCAGTCCGGACCCGGCCTGGCTGTAAGTTGGGGCTCCCGGTGGGAGGACCGTGCCGCAGCGGTAAGGGAGAAAGGATCCGTTTACCTTCCCGCCCCAGCCCTGCTTCGGGGAGGGGGACCCCCCTCCCCGGAACCCACCTGGCCCTGCGCGCCCCAAGGGCGTCCCGGGTGAGCCGCAACCTGCTTGTAGCCCAGGATTCCACTGGGGAGGCCCCGACCAAAGACAGGATGGAGGGTGTCAATGCCTCAAAGAGCCCTTGGACCCACCCGGTGCACCCTCGCCCTGGAATATTACAACCTCCATACCGGGTCAAGCAGCAGGGAGTCCTCCTCCTCTTCCTTTTTTTTTTTTTTTTTTTAAAGGCAGTTTCCACTCCCTCCTGCTTCCCCCCATAGAAGGGTCTGGCTGATTTGGTTCCCTCCCAATAACTAAGAAAATAAAATTTGAAGCGACCCTCCTCTTTCAAAAAGAAAAGAAATCCCTCCTTTTGGAGGAGCAGGAGTTTGCAGTGTGTGTGTGCATCTCTATTTGGTCCAGATAAAGATCCAGCCCATTGGAGGTTTTATCAGATGGGTTGATAAATGGCTTTTGTCCCTTGGCTGCCATGGGGGATGTGATCTCAGCTTGGAGCTGAAATTGAGAAGGGGGGCTTAGAGGCCCTTAAAACAACACCTTCCCGCTCTTAAAGCGGCAGCACTTGTTAGCTTCTTGGGCTGGAGGGAGAGGAAAGGAAAGGCTGGTAGGAGGTACTCAGAGGTAGGAGGGAGCTGCCAGGATGGTGGTGAGGGGTGGAGGGGGTTGCATTTCTCCAACTTAGAAAACTTTAAACATCTCCCCCATAGTCTGAGGAAAGCTGGTGGGTTATATAATTCACAGCCCGAATTCCATCACTTGTTTCCAAGAAGCCCATTTCTTTTTGGCTTCAAGGCTGGTAACTAAAACCTGGCAGATAGAGCAGATAGCTGTTGCACTGTCATGCCAACTGGCTAATGTTTCTTCTAATTTGAGGCCTTGACAGGCGCATTTAGTCAAAATTGCCCACCTTGCTGAAAACTGAGCTTCCAGTATGCCCGCACAGAATACACTGGGGGGCTCTGAGAACGTGTGGGCTCCAGAATCCTGGGTCAAGAAGAGAGGCTCTTAAGAGGTGAAATGGATCATTTCCACCACAAAGGGATGGACTATCGTATTCTTGACCTGTCGGCAGAGGGGCTGCTTGGGGATAAAGTCAGAGAATCTGCAGGTCTGGTGGGGAGTGGGGTGGGCATTTGAGAAAAAAGAAAAGAAAGCGCTGGAGACAGTCAGGGGCCCTGTGTGCCGGCTTCTCCCTCCAAAGACAGGTGGAATCCTCTGGAACAGCCGCATGAAAGCATAGGCTTGTTCAGTGCTAGTCGACTTGAATGGCGTCCAGGAGTAAACCCATAGGAGTGCAAATTAAATTGGACATAGTTATGTGGAGAAAGATGCCTTAACCTCTTGCTAGACAGAGAGGGCTTGTGAGAGTGCTCACATGTTCTCAGCTTGCATGGCGCATCTCATGCATTCCTGATGCAGGGACAGAATTGGGGGCCCTCATCTGAGCAAGGCTGGCGTCCACCTCCAAGGCCTGGTGGAAGGACAAGGGCCCTTCCGTGTCCCTTGGCTCGTCAGGGTGTCTGCGGGCATGATGCTGTACTTTTAGCCAATGGACAGGGTGGCCACGTCTAGTTGGGAGGGGGGCGCGTGGCAGGAGGCCAAGAAAGGCTTCTTAGGAGAGTCTTCCACTAATAACATACACTTCAAAACACAATTAATAGATACTTTTTAAAACTTTGAAACCACCTTGACTTAATAAAACAGATTTCCAAGAGGAACTCATCAAAGTCATATGTTGTAGACATGTTGGCACGCTTCCCGTTGGCTACATATGGATGCTGTTCTCCAGCTCCGGTGGTTCTCAAAGTGTGGTCCTTGGACCGGCAGCACCAGCCTCCCCCAGGAACGTGTTAGGAACTGACTGAAGCTGATGCTCTGGGAGTGGAACATGCAGTCTGTACTGTGACAGACGTTCCAGGGGGCTCTGATGCACCTCAACTGTGAGGATCAGTGTTCTAAAAATTATTGCCCTGTGCCTTCTATGTTTCCTCCTGTCTTTCCCTTTCCTTTTAAACTGCAGTTGTTTAAGAAATTAATCCTCGTGGGGAAACTAAGGCTTGCAAAGACCCAGGCCCTGTGCAGTATCCAAGGACATCCATGCCATTCTAGAGTTGAGAACGTTTATCTGAGAGCTGCCATTCAAAAATGTGCAAGCAAGTCCACCTGCTTATCACATCATTGTCCTCCCAGGAGGACTTTGTGTCCCAGAGGGAGAGACTGAAATGAGTCCCATTGCCAGAGCCAGGTGGCAGTAGCTCCAGCCTGCAGGCTGGTGCGTGACACGCCAAGGGATCTGCAGGGCTGAGCCCTGGCTCCCAGGGAGGGTGGGATGTAAAGTCCTGTGGATGGTTGACCCTTTGGCCCTGAGGATGAGCTGGGGCATAAGGAGAGGATCTCTGGTCGTCAGGTTTAGGAAGGGAAACCGCTGCAAGCTTGGAGGAATTGCTAGCAGTCACCCCAGTGCCAAAGGAGAACTGGGCAGAGACGATCAACAGGCTTAGATAAGGACGTTCCGTGAGATGGGGCAGTTGGGTCCAGGTCTCTGTGGAGGTGAGGGAACTTCATGGGGACCACTTTCTGTGTTGGAGGTCATACGGTTCCTGCTAACATGTCCTTCTTGGGTGCAATGTGCCCGGCCCTTGTTAGAGGATCCAGGTTTTATGTTTGGTTGAGGGGTTGGGACGTCATACTGTTTCAATGCCTGGCTGCATTCAGCCTGCCTGAAATTGAGGGCACTGTTTCTTTAGGGCAACTAACTCATTCCAGTGGAGCCAGGAATTTCTAGTCTTAAAGTTGGGAGTCCCATGTCTTTAGAAGCCTCCTCAGTCCTGGGTACCCCAGGATGGTCGGTCTCCCTGGACTCTCTGTGTCCTGGGACCAGGGCTTGGCCTGTGTCTGTTAATCCTGCCGCCGCAGACAGTTCAGTACTGGATGTAAAGGGCCTCCCCTTCTGTCCGTTTGCCCGGCACTGGGCCTCCTTCCTGCGCCCTGTCCTGCCTGTCTCCACTGGCACCTGCCGCGAGCAGCTGAGCTACCCCAGGACCTGCCTCTGGGGTGATCCCCGCCCCCGCCCCACTATCCAAGTTGCTCAGGAGCTCAGGGCTCTGCATGACCCTCTCCGGAGCTCCCAGAAGGGAGAGCCCGCTGACACCCAGTTCCACACTCCTCTCCAGTCTCATTCCCGTGGCCTCTGGCATGCCCCTGGGCTCCAGGTCCCTGCTGGTCTCCATACCTGCCACCACCCACCCACCTTATGGGTGGGCAGCCCCTAGGCCTTGCTTATGCCATGCCTGGTTTGGAAAGGGAACACCCACTGGCAAAGCCCAAGGTCAGTGCCACCTGGCGGGGCCCAGCGCCGTCCCTCCGATGACCTGAGGACCGGCCACCTTGACTACTAACACCTGTCTTCCTCGTGTCCTGGTTGCTTCCCGAGTCTTGGGTTTTTAATCTTCTTCTAAATCACTGGATCTGTTTATAAGGGCAGGAACCCCATTTCCTGTTCCTGCGTGCACTTTTCTCTGAGATGCACCCCAAACACGCCTGGCACAATCCCGGAAATTACAGGACCCTTGCATTTCTTTGTGTTTCTCTGTTTTTTTGCTCCATGGACCGAGATCGCAAGTTCGGGGAGGGGGGTTGTCCAGATATCTCAATCATTCTTTCCAAAAGATGTTTTTCTGTTTATAAAGACAGTACTCATTTTTAAACCTAAAGATAGAAAAGGATAAATAAGAAAATGGAAATAACCAAAATTCCAACGTCCCACAGGCTGCCATCACTAGTTAACATTCATGAATAGCCTTTAAGACATGGTACTGTTATATTCTAAACAATATGATCATTTGAAGCAAAACAACAATTTTTTAAAATTTATTATTTTGTATTGGAGTAGAGCCTATTAACAATGTTGTGATGGTTTCAAGTGAACGGCGAAGGGACTCAGCCGTACATATACATGTGTCCATTCTCCCCCAAAACCCGCTCCCATCCAGGCTACCACATAGCATTGAGCAGAGGTCCATGTGCTGTACGACAGGTCCTTGTGAAAAACAACATTGAAAATATTTATTTATCTATTTATTTATTTGGCTGCATCAGCCTTAGTTGTGGCCCTTGAGCTCAGCAGTTGTGGCACACAGGCTTAGTTGCCCCAAGGCATGCGGGACCTTAGTTCCCTGACCAGGGATTGAACCTGCGTCCTCTGCATGGCAAGGCAGAGCCTTAACCACTGGACCACTGGGGAAATCCCCCCAAACAACAGTTTTTAAAGCTCTCCCATTTATCCAGTGGCCAGAACATCCGAGGTATTCTGCTAAATGTTTGAAATGTGTCACCTCATGAGATGGTCACCCCTCCCCCCGAGCATCATCATTCGCACTGTGTCGATGAAGAGACAGAGGGTCAGAGAGGTTCCCAACATCACACAGCTGAGTCAGCGGCAGAGCCAACAGGAGAACTCAGACCTCTGTGCTTTTCCACACGCCAGATTTTGGATAAACACACTCATTGAACGTGCTCTGTAGCATTTCAGACTCTGAGCTGTGTAGCATACAAGGCTTTATGATGAGAGGGAAAAAATAAGAAACTTTGGAGATATGATTGGATAGCAGAATGAAGAGTGACCACACTTTCCCACGGCTGCCACATTGTTGCCTCTTCCCAGAGACCCTCTCTGCTCCCTGTCCATCCCCGACTTAGCATTTCAAAGCAGATGCCACTTTGGCAGAGCTCTCATGGTGCAAATTTTCCCAAGTCAGATTTATGTCTTTGGGGTTTTTGCTTATTTATTCATTTCATGCACCATTTCGCCCGGGCAGTTGGAATACCGAAACTCCTATTAAAGTGATCCCTCTGCGCCCAGGTCCCTGCAGAAAGGAGCCATTATTGCTCCCCATGCTAAGGAATGTTCCAGGAACACAGGCTCACACACGTGTGTGCACCAGCCGGGCCGGTGTCCTCCCAGTGCTCAAGGAAGGTGGAAGAAGGGCCTGCCTGCGGAGGGAGGTGGGGGAGCAAAGCCACTTCACGTGGATTTTGACCCAGGACAGCTGAGCAGAGGAGCACAGGGCTCCTGGAGGCAGGACCAGAATGGAAAATTGTCATCTCTGAAGCCAGCCTTACCTAGACTTGCTCAAGAGACGCAGGTTCGATCCCTGGATCGGGAAGATCCCCTGGAGGAGGGCATGGCAACCCACTCCAATATTCTTGCCTGGAGAATCCCATGGACAGGGGAACCTGGCGGGCTACGGTCCATGGGTTCACAAAGAGTCCGACGCGACTAAGCATAGCAGCAGCTATCTAGACTTAGGAAAAGGGAGTGTGCCTCAAAGCAGGAAGCCCAAACTGCTCACCCACAAGCTTCATTTATACCTGAAAAGTGACGCTTTGGCCCCCAAACCATCCTCCCTGTGGAACCCAGGCTTGCTCAGCTCTCTGCCCTCCTGGCAGGGTGGTCTTGGCATGGGATCCCGCACCCGGCTCCTGCCTGCTGTGGGCCCTTCTGACCCAGAGAAGCCCTGCTGACAGGCCTGCCATGGCCCTCTTGGCTGCAGATCCGGCTGCGTGTGGCTCCAGGGGGAGCTGGGGGGGGTGGGGAGGGTGTCCAGTTGGGAAAGCTGAGGTGTGCCCTTTTCCTTGGCACTCGGCGTGGTTTCCTGCAGCGACTTGGCATGTGTGGAAGCTGGGACAGAGAAGCCTGGCTGGGTGTGACGAGGGGGCAGTGCTGCCTGCCCAGCTCAGCGAGTGGCATTCAGCCACCTCTGCCCACACTTAGCAGTGAGTTAGTTAACCCCCAGCTCCCCTATGGCTCAGCCAGTAAAGAGTTCACCCGCAATGCAGGAGACACAGGAGCTGGGAAGACCACGCCCCCACCTCCCCACCCCCCGCCGAAGGAAGAAGTGGCAACCACTCCAGTATTCTTGCCGGAAAAATCCCAGGGGCAGAGGAGCCTGGCGGGCTGCAGTCCCCGAGGTTGCAGAGTCAGACACGACTGAAGGGACTTAGCACAAGAGCACACATCCCCTCCTGCCTTTCATCAGCCAGTACAGATGCTCTGAGAGGCTTTCCCCTGCCTTCATCTTTCTCAGGTCAGCTGGTCCCCAGAGGGAGTCCCCAGTGCTCTCAGGGGGGCCAAGAGGCACGCTGGAGTCACGGGCAAGGGCAGTTCCTTGGACCGTTCTCAGGCTGAGCTGGGAGGAATACCTTTGAGGAAAGGGGATCATTCTGGCTGCTTGTGGGTTAAGTAAGGCAGGGTCCTCTGCACCTGGTGAAAAAGCCAGTCCCTTACCTGGGTGTGTGCCTCTTTGGTGTCTGACGCCAGACACCTGCGTGTTTACGCCAGGACAATGGAGCAACAAGCCTGGCAGCCCCAGGCACCTCTCAAGCTAGGAGACTGCGTAACACTGCCCAGCCAGAGCTTGCCAAATTCTGGCACTGTATCCGTCCCCTGTCCCCTCCCAGCCTCGGTGCTGGAGAACAGGAGAGGGTGGGGAGTGGCCCGCTGCGCCTGCCTGGTGCCAGTGCGGTGCTCCTGGTGCTCCCAGAGAATGGGAGCAGGTCTCCCACCTCCTTGGGGATCCGCATCCCAACTCGTTGCTAAGAGACGAGCCTCAGCATCACTGCTGCCCCGGGGCAAGGGCGGGGAGGGGGTGTCACACCCCTTCCACTTTCTCCTTAAAGCTGTTCTCCCTCTGCTCGGCCTGCTCCTACCCTAATTAAAGCCACCCTCTCTTACTTTACGCCACTCCCTAAAATAGCCTTCTCATCATGCCACGTGCGTACTGAAAATTACTCTGTGGGCTTCCCGCTTTCAGCGGGATCCGACCTGAAATCCTTGGGCTGGCGTATCAGGGTGCAGTCAGGGAAACAGAAACCACACAGGGTGTTGCCACAGGGGGGAGCTGTTACAATGGATTGTGTCTAGATGGGCAGGGGAGGACGGGCAAGGCCACGAGGGACCACGGAGGCAGACACAGCGTTGCAGGAGGGGACATCCACTCCTGCGACTGAGCAGACTGAAGAGGACCTTGGGGGCCCGGGGCTGTGAGGAGGGCTGCTGCTGCACGGCTGAGCTGGGTACTGGAACAGCAGCAGCTGGAGGGGAAGAAGGGGCAAGGCTGGATTGTGATGACCGGGTCAACCTGGCTGGGCCTCGTGTAGCGCCGCCTTGTGGTGGAATCGGGCAACTGGGAGCTGGGTGAATGGGGACACAGGGTTTGCACCGGAGCAGAGCAAAGCAGTTTGAAGCTGAACCACATTCGCTTCATCCCCGGCTTTCACTCAGGGCTTCCGTGTCTGGCTCCAAACTCCCAGCGCACTCTCACCATCTGGCATTTCGCGTTCCGGCCCGTGCCAGCTGCTTCGGAGCCCCTTGGACTTATGTACCTCTGCCCCACATCACCTGGCGAATCCCACTGCCCTTCCAGACCCCGTGGAACGGCTGCTTCCCTTTACTATCTGTGCTCCCATCCTTCAATCTCTGTACATGTGAACCTTCTCCCCAGCACCCTGGTGGTTTTTGTAGCCGACTTCACCTGAGCTTGTTCCAGGAATGGCAGGAAGCACCTTGCCTGCACGCAGTGGACTGAGTCCAGAACCTTCAGCTAGTATACGAACCCAGGCAGTTACCCTGCAGACCACAGAGCTGGGCAGACCCAACGTGATGGGCGGGCTTGCCTTCTAAGACGCCTTACTCCTTTAAGAAGAGGCAGGTTTTTTCTCTTTCCTGGCTCACCCCACCCCTCCTACACCGCCAGTGAAACCTGATCTAATCCCTTTGCACGAGGGTAATTTATTGGTCTGTTGGGCTTTTCTCGGTGGCAAATTGCATTGTCTTTATTCCCGGGTTCAGGCGCAGGAGCGGCTCCACATTCCTAAGACTCCTTTCTCAGGGCCGGGCTTTCGCACCCCTCGGCACTCGGCGAAGTGAGTTTTATTGGGCTTTTTTGTTATGCAAACAAGGCGGTAATAATCAGGCTATTATTCTGAAAGATTGGGCTTGATTAACAGTTCAAAGGAGGTCTCCGAAAGCAGCTAATGCCATGGCGGTGCATAAATATCTCCATCCTGCCTGGGTCTGTACAGCTGCTGCTCCTGGATCCCGGCACCCCGCCCCCTGCCCCCCGCCTTTCTGTTCCAAGAGGCTCTGGGTTGCTATTTAAAGGAAAAGAATTAAGTCAGGCAAGCCGTGTGGCTGTGATTTCTCTCGCTGCTGTGTCTCAGACCTCGAGGAAGGTAGTCTGGAGCCCGTGTGTGCATGCTCAGTTGCTTCAGTCGAGTTCGACTTTGCAACCCCATGGACTGTAGCCCTCCAGGCTCCTCTGTCCATGGGATTCTCCACGCAGGAATACTGGAGTGGGTTGCGATGCCCTCCTCCAGGGGATCTTCCCAACCCAGGGATCAAACCCACATCTCCTGCATTGCAGGCAGATTTTTTTTTTTAACCACCAGGCTGGATCCCACCTCCCCACAAAGTGAAAGATTACAGAGGCGGGGTGCCAGGGGAGGGGGTACAGGTGCTTTGAGTGACAAGTGCGGGAGTCAGAGGATTCTCGGGGGATCTGTGGGCACGAGGTGGCACCCCAACTCAGCCGTAGATGGTTGACACAGTTCTGTGAGGCCCAAAGAAGGCGGCCCAGGAAAGCCGAGGGGCCATCTCCAGTAACTGCAGGGTTACTGTTGAGCCTTTTCCCTGTGGCTCTAGAGAAGAACCAGAGCCCCCACCCATCTCCCTCGAGCTGGCAGACCTGGGGTCCACAGCTGGAGCTGTCAAGAGCAGGAGGGGCCAGCCCAGCCCAGCAGAGCTCTGGCGGCCCTGGGGGCCGCCCGGGCAGGGGGCTTTCCTGCCGCGGGGGCTGGGTGGAGGTGCAAATTGTTGACCTGTGGCCACTCTCAGGCCCCGGGTTTTAAAATTCCATGCTACACATTGGGAAGCTGACCTGGAGTTTGCCCACCAAGCAATCCGTAGTTACAGTGATCTCAACGAAGCCAGTTGCATGGAGAAACAGAAGCCCTGGGCCTCACTGCACAAATCAGGACTGAATGGATCCCTGGGGTCCCCAAGTCCTGCTGTGGCAAGGGGACCCTCCTCCAGGGCTGAGCATGGGCTCTTGTCTAACACTTATAAATGAATTGTCCAAGGAGACACACGTGCTGATAAAGCAAGAGACTTTATTGGGAAAGGTGGAGAGCAGGAGGGTGAGGGAACCCAGAACTGCTCTGCCACATGGCTGGTAGCCCCAGGTTTTCCGGGTATGGGCTTAGTTTCTTGGTTGTCTCTGGCCCCTCATTCTGACTCGGAGTGCTTCCTTGTGGTACATGCATTGAGAAGGATGGATTCCAACAAGGATTCTGGGAGGCTGGTAGGACATACCGACTGGTGTCTCCTGTCTCTTTTTGACCTTTCCTGCGTTCTTCCAGTTGGTGGTAGCTTCTTAGTTCCTTGTTCCTTACCAGGACCTCCTGTTGTTAAGATAACTCATGCAGGTGGCTACTGTCTTCCCTGGCCAGGGCAGGCAGTTTCATTCAGTCAGTTGGTTCCCATAACAGCCCCAGCCTGCACCCCACTTTTTGAGCCAAGTGTCCAGCATCATAGGGCACCGGAGGGAATTTCAGGGGTTTCCTAGTGGTGACCTGGGCCGGCCAGTGTCTTTGCAGCCTCTGGATTCTCCTGTTTATTTCTTAGTAGCTAATCCCCGAAGTCCTAAGTCCCAAGAGGCTTGAGTCAAAAACAAAACAGGTGTCCTAGGCTTCCGAGAAGTCTGTGCATGGTCTTAGCCTTTTCCTGGGTGCCTGAGATGGAGCTCCAGGTACCCAAGGTCAGCACAGGCTCCCTGAGAGCCGCCCCCGCCCTAGGACAGACACGGCGCATCTGAGATGGAAACAGGAGCTCAGGAGAACTTTGAGGCCCTGGCTCTGCACTCCTGGCCGCGTAACAAGGTCTGCAGGAGCCAGGCCTGAGCAGAGAAGGCTTCGCTCAGAAAAGCTCACCTCCTCCTCCCACTCACAGTAAGGTGTTTCAAACTCTCAGACTTGCCTTCCTTCCTTCCTTGAACACTCACATCAGAAAAGGCTAAGGTTTACTGCCTGGAATTCAGGTGGTTTTGGCTTTTTTTAAAAGATACAGCACATAAAAATCAGCCGCTTTGGGCTCTCTCTGGCAGGTGACGCCCCAGTGCAGAGCTTTTCCTTTTGATGCTGGGCCAGATTACATCAAGTCTCTAACCTGGGAGGTGGCGGTGGGGGGAGCTTCCGCCTGTGATTTACAGAAGTGGACACAGGGCGACAAGATGGCCCCACAGGGGTCAGTGCCCCCTCGGCTCCCCACCCGTGGTGACTGTCCAGCTCTGGCATCCCTAACGCCCTTCTCTGGGACCCCCCGTCCCCAGCCCCAGGAAATGACAGCTGCCGGGCTGGGACCTCCTGGAGAGAGGGCAGAGGGGAATGGGGTCCCCCACCTCTGGCCCCCACTCTCATCATGCAGTGGCCTCTTGCAAGACTCTCCCCCACCCTGATCGGTAGTATGTCCATTACCATGAGAGCGCCTGGGCTTCCTCTTAGATACCCAGGAAGATGTGCAAGGCCCGAGGAGACCCAGGACATCGGGGATGTGTGGCCACAGGCATCACGGTCCTGGCTTGATCCAGGTGGGGCTGGGCCTTTGGGTGTGAGTGGACCCAGGAATAGCTGCCCAGACTCTGATCTGAGTCAGGATGGAAGAGCAGGTTCCAGGGCCAGCCAGGGCCCTGACCTGAGCAGGAGGCAGTGGAGTGGAGGCTGCGGGCGATCCCTGGGTTCCCGGGGAGGAAGCGGGGGAGGTGCTTGCTTCCTTCCAGCCCTGCCGCGTGACCTTTAGCCTCTGACCCAACGGGGATTGTATGTGTCCCCCTCCAAGACTGTTGGCAGGGACTCTGATCTGGGGAGTGCCCGCTGGTCCCAGGCACCGCCCATCCACCTCGTCAGTCTCCAGCAGGCTCTGAAGCCGGTGCTGCCCCCACTTCACAGATGCTGAAACTGAGGCCAAGCCACTCCCCACAAGTGCTAGGAGGGGACAGAGCGGGACCTCAGGCCAGACCCCCACCCAGCACCACGCACGAGCAGCGTCTCCTTCAGACTTCTCCACTTTCGGCCCAGTCCCGGGTGACAGCAAACGTTCTCCAGAAGGTTGAGAGCTTCGAGCTCAGCCCCACCACCACCACCCTGCCCAGATGGAGGCGGAGAGCAGGGCCCTGGCCCCTGGGCGCAGGGAAGGCGGGAGAGCACCCTCTGCCGCCACCTGGGGGGCGGGCAGGCCTGCCATCTCCCCCACCCCCATTGCTCCCCGTGGCTGGGGGGGCAGGGGCTGTAAGAGAAGGTGCCTGGATGAGCAGGGATGAGCAGATGAGAGCTGCCCTCCATGGCCACTCCACGTTGGCAACTGGACTCCCTGCTGGGCTTGCTCCTCGCTGCCCCCCAGCCCAGACCAAGTTCCCAGCGCACACCCCAGACCTGTGCGTGTGGCGGTGGAAGGGGTGGGGAGTAACGGCCCCTCTGAGGCTGTGACTGTTGACAAGAAAAGAACCCACTCTAGCCCCAGAGGGCCTGGCGGAAATGCAGATTTCAGGCCCAGCGGGCCGGTGGGGTCAGCGCCCCCTGGTGGGCACAGGGACATCTGAGGAGCACCCTCTGAGCAGATCCCCGCGCATCTGAGGGACTCCCTTTGTGGGGGCACCTTAAGGGGGACTTCAGTCATGGGTTCCAGACACACCAGAGAGCTCTGAGACACGGCTCTGAGCCTGGTTTTCAAGGCTGTGGAGATAGCAGGACAGCTCCCCACTACTGCATGTTTGCGGGGGATGGAGCCACAGATGATGGGGGTGAGGCGTGCCCCCCAACATGTCCCACACCATCTGAGTGCAGGCGGGCCCTGCCCTAGGCACCTTCCTGACCCCAGCTTTCAAGTCCCTGCCCGCCGCTGGCTGCACCCTGAGAAACAGACGCTGGGAACCAGAGTGTGGATGCAGTGCCACAGAGTATGTGGGCCTCCTGGTGGGTGGGGGCCTCTCAGCACCGCAGGCTCAGTCACCCTGAAGCCCACCGCGGGGGAGTGTGCCCGAGAACCACCCAGCGGCCGCTGGGGGGCATCAGGAAGGCAGCAAGGTTGTCTGAAGCCTTGGCGCTGCTGAGGGCCCAAGCCCTCAGGACGCTTAGGCCCTTCAGGTCTGTGACTGTGCGCTCTCAGTCGGGTCCAACTCTGTGTGACCCCGTGGACTGTAGCCCCCCAGGCTCCTCTGTCCATGGGATTCTCCAGGCAAGAGCACTGGAGTGGGTTCCCATGCCCTCCTCTGGGGGATCTTCCCAAACCAGGGATCGAAGCCACGTCTCTTGTGTCTGCTGCATTGGGAGGAAGCTTCTTTACCTAAAGGGCTGAATTAAATTCCTGCTTCTTCCTCACAGTGGAACCTCAGGCAAGAAAGCCAGCCCCCCTGAGCCTGGCTCTGCTCCTCTAGGAGACGGGCTGCTGTAGCGCCTGCCCACAGGGCTGCCCGGGGCCCTGAAGGACGTGGGACCTGCGGGGCTTCGCATTGCAGTGGTTCCTCTTGTTGCAGAGCACAGGCCTGGAGCACGCAGGCTCAGTAGATGGGACGCACACTCTTAGTTGCATGTGGAATCTTCCTGGACCAGGGATCAAACCCGTGTCCCTGCGCTGGCAGGGGGATTCTTATCCACTGCACCACCAGGGACATCCCTTCTAGATGCGTTTTAAAGGAGCCCTGGGCCAGGAACATGTCTTTCAGGGAGGGCAGCCACACAGGGGTCTCCCTGGCCGGCAGCTGTTCACGGCCCTTACCACCTATCGTTTACCAGGTCTGCTGCTTTTGGTCGGCACGCTTCTTCAACTTAAGATGGGAAATGTGTAGCTCTTCTGTCAAATCTATTTTATTTTTCCCAATACATATTTAAGTAAATATATAACTTCTCAAGTTAAAAGAAGACTGCTCACCCAGATACCACCTGAAATGGCCTTGTTTACCAGCAGTGTGATAAACACAGGTCACGTTAGAGGAAAAGCCTGGATTTTAGGACGAGCATCTTGTTTCCCAGCTGTGTGACTTAGGCAGGCCACATCTGCTCCAGGAGCATGGTGTCTGCTCCTGCAGAGGTGAGTGAGCGCCTCAAGATAGGTTGTCCAGGTATGGGGCCGGGCGGCAGCCTGCACAGTGCTTTTGGAATCCTGCCCCCGTGGACTTCTGTCCCTGCTTTTAATCCCCACTTGATTGTAGAGGTAAAAAGCCAGTCGTTCAGTGGCTCAGTCGTGTCCAACTCTTTGCGACCCCATAGACTGCAGCATGCCAGGCTTCCCTGACCTTCACTATCTCCTGGAGTTTGTTCAGACTCATGTCCGTCAAGTCAGTGATGCCATCCAACCATCTCATCCTCTGTCGCCCCCTTCTCTTCCTGAGCTCAATCTTTCCTAGGATCAGGGTCTTTTCCAATGAGTCGGGTCTTCGCATCAGGTAGCCAGTATAAGAAAGTAAATAGACTTTTCCAAGGTTAAGAGCCAGATTAGCGGCCCAGGCGGGGGTGGCTGGAGCCAGAGCCCCTCTTCTCCTCTGCTGACGGGGCTGCGACACCAAACGCTGGGCCTCCTAGCTGGTCTGCTGGCCCCATTTGCCCCTGGACGTCAATGTAGAGGCTTCCCTCCTGCTGCCACGTGTAGTCTCCACGAGCTCTACAGAAGAACCCAGGAGGCTGGGTGGGAAAGGGCAGTGTCCGTGTGTGGGGGGGTGCAAGATTCAGGTGTGTTAAAGTCACAGTTCTCAGGCATGAGGTGGAGAGGTGGTAAAGACTCCGCCTGCCAATGTCAGAGCTGCAGGTTCAATCCCTGTGTGGGGAAGATCCCCTGGAGGAGGAAACGACAACCCACTCCAGTCTTCTTGCTGGAAAATTCCATGGACAAGGGGCCTGGTGGGCTACCGTCCATGGCAGTGCAAAGAGTCAGGTACAGCTTAGTGACAACAATAAAATTGTCACTAAGGTCTCAAAGCTTATGAGTGACCTTGGGGGAAAAAAGCATGAACTGGAGCACGTCCAAGGTTATCACTCTTAGTTGTTTCCCAGCTTGCTGTCCAGAGCAGGATAATGGTGTGCAGAGCTACAGAACTGAGGGGGAAGCTGCCCTTAGTCTGTGGAGGAAGCCAGGGAACCAGGGCTAGTAGAATAATCGCAGTGGCCAACATTCACTGAGCCTCTGCTCTGTGCACCATGCAGGGTAAGTCCTTTAACACTTTAAGCAACCTCATAGGGTAGATACTGTTATTACCCCACATTCTAGATAGATATAATGAGGCAGGCAGCCTTCCCAAGTGGCTCAGTAGGGAAGATCTCCTGGAGAAGAGAATGGCTACCCACTCCAGTATTCTTGCCGAGGAAATCCCATGGACAGAAGAGCCTGGTGGACTGTATAGCCCTTGGGGTCGCAAAAAGTCAGACAGGACTGAGCACCCACTGAGGCACAGAGAAGCTAAGTGATTCGTGCAAGTTTACACAGCGGCAGAGATCAGAACACATACTGAATAGTGGGGCTTCATTCCCTGCCAGGTTGCTGTTGGTGTGAATGTGTCAAAGGCACAAGGGTGGGCGGAAAGCTTGGGGGGCTGGGCTGGAATAGGGAAAATAGGGGCATGCTCCCTCAACCCTTTAAGCCTGCAGAGGGCTGGCCACCCAGGGTCGTTAAGGAAGGTAGGCAGGGCCGATCTTGCACTGGACCACCTACCACCTGCGGGACCTGGGAAGAGGCCACCTTCCTCCCTTGCACGTGCCCACCGCCCTGGCCTGTTGCGGGGGTTCCAGAGGCCTGGGCTCACAATTTCCAACCTGAAGACAACCCCCTCTTCCCGTCCCTGCAGCCTCCTCCTCGTGCAAGATCCTCAAGTGCAACTCTGAGTTCTGGAGCGCCACGGCGGGCAGCCACGCGCCGGCCGCGGACGACGCCCCCGAGTTCTGCGCGGCACTGCGCACCTACGCCCTGTGCACGCGGCGGACTGCGCGTACCTGCCGGGGGGACCTGGCTTACCACTCGGCGGTCCATGGCATCGAGGACCTCATGAGCCAACACAACTGCTCCAAGGATGGCCCCACGTCGCAGCCGCACCTGCGCACGCTGCCGCCGCCCGGGGACAGCCAGGAGCGCTCGGACAGCCCGGAGATCTGCCACTACGAGAAGAGCTTCCACAACCGCGCGGCTGCCCCCAACTACACGCACTGCGGCCTCTTCGGGGACCCGCACCTCCGGACTTTCACAGACCGTTTCCAGACCTGCAAGGTGCAGGGCGCCTGGCCGCTCATCGACAATAATTACCTGAACGTGCAGGTCACCAACACACCGGTGCTGCCCGGCTCGGCGGCCACTGCCACCAGCAAGGTATGGGGGAAGCTGAGGGGCCGGGGCGTGGCGGAGGGGCGGGTGGGGGGCCGAGGCGGGGGCAGGGTGTCACAGCACCAGATCCTAGGGTCAGGAGGGCCCAGATTTTCCCCCACCAGACCCAGACGCCTCCTGCACCCAACATTTTCTTATTGTCAGTCAATGAGCTGAATATTTAGGCAGGAATTTTTTGGTAGCTCAGCTGGTAAAGAATCTGCCTACAATGCAGGAGACCCGAGTTTGATTCCTGGGTGATCCCCTGGAGAAGGGATAAGCTACCCACTCCAGTATTCTTGGCCTTCCCTGGTGGCTCAGACAGTAAAGAATCTGCCTCGAATGTGGGAAACCTGCCCTTCAATCCCTGGGTTGGGAAGATCCCCTGGAGGAGGGCATGGCAACCCACTCCAGTATTCTTGCTTGGAAAATCACATGGACAGAGGAGCCTGGCGAGCTACGGTCCATGGGGTCACAGAGTCAGACACAACTGAGCAACTAAGCACAGCACAACACAGCAAACCACCCTGGAGGGCTTTCCTGGTGGCCCAGTGGTCAAGAATCCACCAGCCAATGCAGGAGACATGGGATCGATCCCTGGGTTGGGCAGATACCCTGGAGAAGGAAATGGCTACCTACTCCAGTATTCTTGCCTGGAGAATTTCATGGACATAGGAGCCTGGCGAGTTACAGTTCATGGGGTCGCAAAGAGTCAGAAACAATTTAGTGGCTAAACAACAAAACACCCTGGAACCACCTCTGCCCTTTGCCTGGAGTGGGATGTTTCTTTAACTGCCAGCCACCATCCACTAGGGGGTCTTTGAAATCAGCACTCTAGGGTCACAAGCTAGCACATAGGCATAGAGTTGTTGGGGGAGTGGGGTGGGCGGGCAGAGTAGAACAAGATAGCAAAACCTAGCCTGCCTTAAAGGCAGTTTGTGAATGCTTTGTAAGTAGGAGAGTAAACATTTAGGGAACTTAGTTTCTGTTGTTCATGTGCCTGCACATTGGGTATACATGTAAGATGGATTTTTTTCCTGCGGTTAATAGTCCGGAAAGTTTAGAAACACTCCCAGAGCATTCAGTTTCAAACTTTTGGAGTATTCTTCTCTTGCCTCAAACTGTATTTTGGTAGAAGCCCAGTGTCAAATCCTGATCAAGAGGATCCTCTATGCAGGTATGTTTCTGCCGTCGTCATCACTGCACTTTCTGTCCAATAGGGGTCAAACCCCACCCCAGACAAGTGGGCCTGACAGCCTCCTGGAGGTGACGGCCCTACCCAGGGATTCCCATTGCAGCTGCACATTTACAAACTAAGCAGACTTTAGAGGATAGTAGTTCTGGAGCCCCCAAGCCAGTCTGACACCAGATATCTGGGTGGGGATCAGATGTGTTGTTTAAAGCTCCCAGTGATTCTGGGGCATGAAGGGCATTAAAGATGCTGGCTGGAGGACAGGGCTGCAGCATGCTGCCGGGGGCATCGGGAAGAGGGAACAAGTGAGGATTAGGCATCAGCCCACTGGGCACCCCAGGGGCCACCCAGGCAGCCTCCCCAGCCGGGGGACCTCCATTTGACACAATCAGAACTGAGGCTTCAAGAGGGAAAGCGGCCTCCCCACCCAAGTGCATTCGGCTGGAAACCGCGCTAGGATTTCACCCGGGCCAGGGGACTCCAGAGCCCGGCAGGTTCTTGCTGTCAGGAGAGGCAGTTCCCACCTAGAAGCCCCTGAGGCCACCAAGAGCCAGTTGTCTTCTTATCCAGGGAGGCTTCAGTGTTTGGGTGGCAGGACCTGAGTGCTGCTCTCAGAGCCCCACCCAGAGGCAGCCCCGATGTGGCCGGGGCCAGGCCATGGGACATTCCAGTCCCCTCCAGACTCTCCCCCCATTTGCAGGGAGGGTCTCCCATGATCTCACACTCAGACTTAGCCAGAGGACGTGGTCTCAAGTCCGGGAGGCCCAGGGTGATCAGGGCCCAGGTGACAGGGACACCTCTGCCTCCCCAGGGCATGGCCCTCAGAGTCCCCAGGGCTTCCGATCTGGCAGTGGGTCTGTTTTGCCAAGAAGAGCACGTTGCAGGGCAGTGTGTGGAACAGTGCCAGGCTGGCCCACAAGGGTGTTTCTGTTCCTTCTCATCCCTCCACACCCCGGGGTAGGACACCAAGGTGACCTGGCCGCCAGGAAAATTCCTGCCACCTCCCTCTGCGCCGGTGGCCCCCGCCTGCCCACAGGGATCTCTCCAGGGACCAGCTGCTGGGTAGAAAATAAGCAGGCCACGGCCCCGTGGGTGCTCTTACAAGCCTCTGGCCCCGGGCCATGAAGCCTGGTGGGCGGCCTCACCTCTTCCCCACGCCCAGCCCTCTGCAGACCAAGGGGGGCCCCGAGGCAAGGTCCCGGCTACGCTCTCTGCGGCCCATTCCCCTACCCGCCTTTCTCCCAGGAGCCAAGATAAATGAGTGTCGGGAGCCTGAGGCTGTGGCTTCTAAATCCAGCAGCAAACATGCCGTGGAGGGGGACCCCGCCTCCCCGTCCCGTCCTGGCAGGGAGCAGAGGGAGGCTCCTGAGGGTGTGAGAGGGCTCTGGGCCTCGGGGGACCTGACCCAACGTGGCGTGGGGATCAGGGGTGATAACAGACCTGGGCGGGGTTGTGCTCAGTGACCAGCAAGGCGGGGCTGCTGGCACCTTAGACTTGGGGGGACGAGGTAGAGAAAGAGCTTTTAGATCACGTATCAGGGAGTCCTACAGACCAGGGTGAGGTGCCTGGCCGTAGAACGCCTCGATGCCACCCTGGGCTCTCTGTGGACACTCGGTGGGACCCTTAGCTCAGCGGCGGTTCATTCCTTCATTCATTCCTTCTTGCGTTCCATTCATTCATTCATTCATGTGGCCCACACGCTTCAAATGCTCGCTCTGTGGCCGTCTTACTGCTGGGCACCGTGGTCGGCAGAGCTGCCTAAGCAGACTCGGGAGCACCTCCCTTCCTCTTGCAGCGTGGAGCCTCCAGACGGGCCTGGCACTCTGCTGCAGAGCTCCCTAATGAAGGCAGCCCCTTTCTGCCATGACCCAGGGCCACCTCCGTCTTTCCGGCGGGAGAAGTGCTTGAGCAGCACCCTCTCTGATCTCCCCATCATCCAGAAGGCAACGCGAGCGCTGCTGGAGGCTGAACGGCCACAGGCTCCCAGTCTGTGGCCAAGCCTGTCTTGGGCCGCAGGGCCGTGTGTGCCCAGGCGAGAGACACCAGTGGCTGCTTGCCAGCGCTCTCGGCCTGCCTCGGCCTGCTCTCCTGTGGGCCTTCAGTCCTCAGGTGTGTTTGTTTCTCCGCCGATGCAGAAAACATCAGCCAGACAGCTCTTTTGTGCCAGCCTCTGTGTTCTGCGACGCCTCCCGCCCAGCAGCCCCTGGGTTAATGACGGCGAGATCAGCCCTGAGGGTGCTCGAGACGGGGGCTGGGACAGCAGGATGCTGAGGGTCTCGGGGTCGGGGCGTCAGGTGGCTCCACCCGGAGCCCTGGGGAAGGCCTCCTGCCCGTCCTGGCCCTGAGCTTACCCCCGAAGCAGGCGGAGTACGAGCTTATCCCCAAGGTAGTGGAGCCCCTGCATCACGATCCCCAATTCCCAGGTGGCGCTAGTAGTAAGGAATCCGCCTGCCCAAGCAGGAGTCATAGGAGACGTGGGTTCGATCCCTGGGTCAGGAAGATCCCCTGGAGGAGGGTATGGCAACCCACTCCAGTGTTCTTGCCTGAAAAATCCCCATGGACAGAGGAGCCTGGAAGGCCACAGCCCGTGGGGTCCCGCGGAGTTGGACACGACTGAAGTGCCTTAGCACGCACGCACTCCCCAGCCACGGTACCTCACCCAGGAGCGTGATATCCTTGCTGCCCAGCCCTGCTCGGCCGCCCCCACCCCCGCCCTGTTCTCATAGAGAGTCCGGATCTAGAGATTTCCAGCCCAGGCTGACAGTTCAGCTTCCTATTCCCTTGGGGCCTGCCTCCCGTTCCTGCCCACCCCCCTGCGCTGCCTTTTTCTTTCCTGCCGTGCTGGGGGCACCCCATTTTGAGCCTCGGGGAGGAGAGGAACTCGGGTCTCCGTGCCTCCGCCCCGGGCAGGTTCCCTGGAGCACCCGCATTCCCAGCATCTTTCACCCGCTTGGCCCGTGACATCACGCCCCGCCCCCGCAGTGTGGGCCCGTGAGGACTGGGGTCGTGGACTGCCTCCTCCCGCGTGTGGACACAGCCCCCAGCCCCAGGTCTGGCCCCAAAGGTCGATTGATGACACGGGGCTCCGCCCGCCTCCCGGTGGGGGTGGGGGGGGGCGCGGGCCCCCGGGGAGCGGGGCGGGCGCTGCGGGAGCGGCAGCCGCGCCCGTGGCCGCGTTGGCAGCCGGCCGCCCCGCTTTCGACAGGCCCCCTTCATGCTGTTACTTGTGGTTGAGTCCCAGGCCCCGGTGCCAAGAGGAGGCGAGCAGCCTGTCAGCCTTCCAGCAGACTGTCTCCGCGAGCGACGGTGGGGAGAGTGAAACCAGCCTTTCCTGTTCTAGGGAGGCCGATGGCAGTGGGAAGGCTGGCCCGCTCCCCGCCCGCGGCCTCTGTGTGTTTGTGTGGCCCTGCGCACAGCACCGGGCATGGACCCCCGGGCCCCGCGGCCCACGCCCCCTCCCACCCCCGGGGCAGGACCACCCACTGCCCGGACCACCCTGGCTGCTCCCCTCCACCGCCCCCCGCAGGCAGGCGGCCTCCGCATGGGGTGAAAGCCTTGGATGGAGGTGAGGCAGCCAGAGGTGGGTCCCCCTGCAGGTCTGGGTGGTGGGGGAGTGGCCGCACTGTGGGCTTCCGCGAGGCTCAGGGCCCGGGCGGAGTGGTGGGGCTGCAGCCCTCCTGGACATCCCTCAGTGAACCAGAGGGCCACCTCCCCAGACTAGCTATGACCTCCCGGGGGAGGTGGGGAGACGGAACCCCCGGGCCCAGGGAGCTAGGCACGCGGGCCCCCCCGACGTCGCCCTCTGTGGCTCGGACAGAGCCTCCAGCCTCAGCTTCTGAGCACCAGCCCCTGCTTGCATCCCCTTCCCACCCTCCTCGTCATTCGCCAGGCCCTGCAGCCCCAGCGCCTCCGCCCCCAGACGGCTGCTGCTGCTGCTAAGTTGCTTCAGTCGTGTCCGACTCTGTGCGACCCCATAGACGGCAGCCCACCAGGCTTCCCCGTCCGGGATAGGGCCCATAAAAAGGCTTGCCTTCCTTTAGAGCCCGAAGGAGAAAACCAGCGTGAGCCAGCCTGGACTATATTAGTCTTTACACCCATGTAGTCACAAGAGGTGGTTTTTTAATGTTTCTTTTTTTATATTTATTTATTGGTTTGGCTGCACTGGATCTTTGTCTTTGCACGTGGGATATTCGATCTTTGTTGCTGCATGGGATATCTCATTCCCTGACCAGGGATCGAATCTGGGCCCCACCCTGCGTTGGGAGCGTGGAGTGATAGCCACTGGGCCACCAGGGAAGTCCCTAATTTTTACCGTTTCTGATGGAGGCAGGGACGCAGGAAGGCCCAGGGGCCTGGAGTTCCCCCAAAGTCATACTGTAGTCGGCCTCTCTCAGACATCCTCACATTTCTCAGGAACAGGGTGAGAAGGGCCGGGGTCTTGTCTGTGTTCCCCCCGAGGGCCCTCATCCGCCGCTGGTCACCCCTGGGCTTTACGCTACGTGAGGGGACCTGCAGAACAGTGGCAAAACGCAGCCGGGGACACCTCTGCGGGCTCTCGCTCTTTCTGTCCTGTTGGTTTGCTCAGCCCAGAACCTTCTGTAGCTGCTAGTCTGCCCCCTCCAGTCCTTGGGACTCTCAGCCCCTGCTCCTGAGGCCCCCAGCCAGGACCATCTCCCCCCTCGGGCTCTGGGCTGTGCCCCCGGCTACCCCAGAACGGCGGGCAGATGGGCCCTGGGCTGTGCCCACCGCACACCCGCGGTCCTGGCTGCCCCTCCCCGACCCTCCTGCCCTCGCTGCCCCGTCGCCACCTCTCTGGGTTTTCTCCTTGGTGTCCGGCCGGTCTGGGCCCTTGCTCCGTTGCACGCTCACCCTTAAGCCAGACACTCCTCTAGTGCGTTGCTGCATTGCCCTGGGCCGGGAGAGGGGTACAGACCACCATCATGGCCTTCAGCCACCACACCGCCCTCGGGGCCCAAGCAGGGGATTCCACCGAGGCCAACCTCACGCAGCATCAGCAGTGCCCTGCCCTTTGCCGAAGCCCCTTGGGCCTGCAGACATCACGAGGAGGCAGGGTGCCCCAGCTGGTGAGGCTCTTCTTCTCCAGGCTTAGTGGGGGTGACGGGGCAAGGCCTGAGAATGAGGGCCCAGGGGCCCTGCAGAGGTTGGGGGTGGGCTTTTAGCCAGGGACCCACAAGGCCTGGGCACCGTCTTGCCCCCATCACCTCTCCTCCCTGCCTGGCTTCAGGCTGCGAGTCCAGGTTCCAGCTGCCCTTGGTCCGGGTGGTGCCATGGCTGTCAAGGCACCCAGAGCCACCAGTGGTAAAACAGCGTGCCCCTGGCAACAGGAACGGGCATGGGGGCTTCTAGCTTCACTCACGTCTCTGCCCCCCTCCGTCTTCCTAGTTACATCAGGAAGGAAAGCATAGCCACGCGTCTCACCCTTGATGATAGGGAGACAGGTCACTCCGTGGGCTGCTTGTCTTTTGTCCTTCTCCCAGGCCGCCCACACTATGACTGTTTTGGCCAGAAGTGTCCAGCGGCTGCAAACCAAGAGCCCAGTCCCAGCTCTGCCTCCTGCTGGCTGTGTGACCTTGGGCCAGTCACTTTACTGTCTGAACGAAAATGTCCTCATCTGTAAATCGGGGGTATTGTCCCCTCCCCTGCAGCACCATATGGGTGTGTTAGTAATAAATGTGGCGAGTGAGCCTCTGTTTGTGTTCTTAGGAGGAGAGTTCCTGATGGAGCTTCTTGGCCTTCTGCTGCTTCTGCTTCTCCAGCAGCTCAGCGCAGCCCCTGCCCCGGCTGCAGGCTCAGCAGAAATGGGCCTCCCTGCTCCCCTGGCCAAAGCTGCCCTTTCCGCCGGGGGCACCCGTCTCCCTTCTGCTGACCAGCACCTCCCTCCCCCACCGCTTCCTCCTGCTCGCCAAGGCTGGGCTGGGAGACCCCTCGGGCCAGCCCCGCCGCCGTGGCCTCTGCTGGCCTCTGCCTCGTGGACCTTGCCTGCTTGTTCTTTCTGTGCACAGCAGCCTCCTTTGTTCTAGCTGCTGTGTTGTTCAGCCCCGGGCTCGCCGTCCTTTGGTTGTGGACCGTATCAGTTTCCTGTCACTGCTGTGACAAGTACCACAAACTAAGTGATTCAGACAGAAATTGAGCCCCTTATACTCCTGAAGGCGAAAAGTCTGAAACGAGTCTTTAAAAAGCTCAAGATGGGGACTTCTCGGATGGCCCAGTGGATAAGACTCTGTGCTCATAATGCAGGGGGCACAGGTTCGATCCCTGATCAGGGAACTAGATCCCACATGCCAGAACTGAGAGCTGGCTCAGCCTAAATAAATAAATAAAATAGCCTAAATTAAAGAAAAGAAAAAAAGCTCAATGTGTTGGCCAGGCCAGTCCTTCTGGGGGCTCTGGGGAGAGTCCGTTCATTGCTTCTTCCAGGCCTCTGCTGGTTGCCGGCATCCTTCAACTTGTGGCCAAGTCCCTCGAGTCTCTGCCTCCGTAGAAATACCGCCTTCTCTTCTGCGGTCAGATTTCCTGCCTCTGTCTTACAAGGACACGTGTGATTACGCTTAGGGTCCATCAGGATCATTTCTCCATCTCAGTATCCGTAACCTAATCCCACCTGTAAAATCCCATTTACCATTGCTGTTGTGGTCCAGTCGCCAACTCTTTGCGAACCCATGGACTGCAGCACACCAGGCCTTCCTGTCCCTTACCATCTCCTGGAGTTTGCCCAAGTTTATGTCTGTTGCATTGGTGATGCCAACCAACCATCTCATCCTCTGTCGCCCCCTTCTCCTGCCTTCAATCTTCCCCAGCATCAGGATCTTTTCCAGTGTGTCAGCTGTTCCCATCACGTGGCCAAAGTATTGGAATTTTAACAGGTTCCAAGGTTTAGGGCATGATATCTTAGAGGCTGTTATTCAACCTACCACAGTGAATAAAGACCTTTTATTTTTAATTAGCCCTGCTTGTCGTTTTATGATTCTCCTCTGCATATAGTAAATGAGCTGCTTTTCTATTTAGAAAAGTAGTTTCTAAAGTTCCCTTTATAAATAATAAAAAAAAAATTAAGCAAATTGTCTTAAAGAAAAATATTAAATGCATAATAGCACAGGTCTCACCGAACAGGGACCAAAACAGGGAAAGGACAGTCCAGAGCGTCCTGGGGCCTCCGGCCTTCCGTCTGCTCGGTGCAGAGCGTCATGATGAGTCCAGGGCTGGGCCTCGTCCCCCTGCAGTCACCAGCACCATCTCACGCCTCTGTCTCTGTACCCTCTGGCCCACAGCTCACCATCATCTTCAAGAATTTCCAGGAGTGTGTGGACCAGAAGGTGTACCAGGCTGAGATGGACGAGCTGCCGGCCGCCTTCGCAGACGGCTCCAAGAACGGTGGGGACAAGCACGGGGCCAACAGCCTGAAAATCACCGAGAAGGTGTCGGGCCAGCACGTGGAGATCCAGGCCAAGTACATCGGCACCACCATCGTGGTGCGCCAGGTGGGCCGCTACCTGACGTTCGCCGTGCGCATGCCCGAGGAGGTGGTCAACGCCGTAGAGGACCGCGACAGCCAGGGCCTCTACCTCTGCCTGCGGGGCTGCCCCCTCAACCAGCAGATCGACTTCCAGGCCTTCCGAGCCGGCGCGGCCGAGGGCCCTGGCGCCCTTCAGCCGCCGGCCGCCAGCCCCGCGCCCCCAGCCCCGGACACCTTCCCCTACGAGACGGCCGTGGCTAAGTGCAAAGAGAAGCTGCCCGTGGAGGACCTGTACTACCAGGCCTGCGTCTTCGACCTGCTCACCACGGGGGACGTGAACTTCACACTGGCCGCCTACTACGCCCTGGAGGACGTCAAGATGCTTCACTCCAACAAGGACAAGCTGCACCTGTACGCGAGGACTCGGGAGCCGCCAGGCCGGGCGGGGGCAGCCCCTGGGCCGCCCCCGGCCCCCTGGCCCCTCCTCGGCACCCTCCTGCTCCTGGCCTTGCTCCCCGCGCTCCTGGGGGCCGCCTAGGACAGACCGCGGGGGCGGCCCCTCACTGCACGGGGTCTGGTGGCTTCCTGCTGGCCCCGTGGGCCCCGCGGGGGACAGTTACCTCCCCGCCGCCTTGGGCTGCCTGCTGGCGAGGGCTGGGGGCATGGGATGTCCCCTCTTTGCCCCTCCCCCGGGGGACCCGCTACTGGGGGTGGTGGCGACGGGTGCTGTGACGTGTGTGACCTCCAGCTGTGCAGAGAACAAGCTGCCCCCCTCCCTCCGCCCCCATCTCCGCGCGCCCCACCGTGTGAATGTGCAGATCAGAGCCCCAGCCCCCACGGGAAGCCCCCACCCCATGCCAGAGACCCTGGGCGGGGCAGCATGTCAAGCTGCTCCCACCCCTGCGATGCACTGAGAGAGGCCCGGCTGACTGCTGCACACGTACCCCCGGGGCCGCCTGCACCCACGCACGCACACACACTCTACACACTCGCACACACGGGGGCGGGGGCGGGGGCGGGGGCGGGCCCAGGCTGGACCCCCGAGCAGGGCATCCCTTCCTGCTGGGCCTTTAGGACACGCCCCAGGGCGCTGCTTGGCGTCTGTAGAAAACTGGGGGAATCCTTTGGCCAAAACGTTGCACCCTCCCCATGCCTTCCCGCCCGTGGCCTCCCCGTGAGCCCAGGAGAGACCACCAGGCGCCCCCCAGCTGGGCACGGGTTCGGGCCCCCGTGACCGGGCCCCCTACATGTTGGCACGCGCTCTGAGCAATGACCTGCTCTGGCCCCTTACTCCCACCGCCTGTCCTTCCATCCCCCTTCCAGTCTACCGTCCTTAGGAAGTCGAACCTTTGCTTCTAAATTGTCTACATGGAGAACGACCGCCTTGATGTCTGGTCTTCCCCAGCAGGTGGTAAGATCCAGTGGGCAGGGAATCTGGGGCTGCAGGCTGTGAACCGGGGACCCAGCGGAGAGGGCTAGCTGGCCTGCCCTCATCCTCTGCTTTCTCCTCGCTTGCCCCCACTCCCAGAGCCCTGCTCCCCACCCTGCCCACCCACACATCTGCCTTCCGGGGCGAGGAGCGGGAGGATATCTCAACCCTTAGCATCGGTGGCAGGGTCCCCTCTGGCTCGGACTTCCTCTTAAGCCCCGCGTCCACACGGAGACTTCCCCACTATACGTCAGCCAGGCTGTCCATCCGAGGAGCCCCAGACCACTCCCGCCTCCGCTGCTGTTTCAGAGACCCCCAGAGGCCGCCGCGGGCTGGGCTCCGCCCCCAAAGGCGTGGCCGTGCCCCCGAGGGCCCCCTTCCGCAAGCCCTGCACCCCCCATCACTGTCCCCCCGCCGGCCGCCCTCTGCTGACCCCGGGGACCTCTCATACACTGGCCCAGGAGGCTGCGGACTGGTCCCCGCCTCCCATTCCAAGAGGTCCCCTCGGAGCCCTGCCAAGCCGCGCGCTGGGCGGGCGGGCGGCGGGAGTGTGGCCCCGGCCCCTCCCTGCTGGTTTTTAGTTGGTCCCTACGTTGGAAGTAAAAAGTGAAGCACTTTATTTTGGTTGTGTTTGATCACGTTCTGCTTGGAAGTGGGGGCCCCTCACTGTGTCCCGCGTCTGCGACCTGTGTGGAGTGTCACCGCGTGTACATACTGTAAATTATTTATTAATGGCTAAATGCAAGTAAAGTTTGGGGGTTTTTTTGTTTTGTTATTTTCTTTTGGACTGTGTGTCAGAGTTTGTTTTCTGAACGGACGTTGGTTCCTTCGGGGATGGTGGGTGTCGGTGGTGGGTGTGCCCTTACAGGGGGGCGTCCCCCCGTGTATATACCTGGGAGGGGGCAGCATATGGGTGTGTGTGAGAGAGCTGAGTGTTGTGAATGCCTGCAGAAGAGGAAGCAATTAAACAACCAAAGCCCCTTCTCTGAAATTACTTTCCTTGCTATGAGCTGTCTTTGGGGCTTGAGGGGTCCAGGTTCCCTTGCAAAACTGGCATCATCCCCAAAACAGATGACCGCGTGCTGGAGGAACGTGGAGGGCGGTTGGGCTGAGGTAGGGTGGGCTGGCCTGAGATCCAGGAGGAGTCATCTCAGCTTCTCCCATCAGTGCGAGACCCAGGAGCAGGGAATAGCTGCCTCCGGTCCAGAGGTGCCCCCCTCACCTGCAGCCCAGGTAATGGCTGACGGCACTGCCAAGGGCCCATTGGTGAGCAGAGGACCAGAGCCTGCCGGGGCCAGCTTCTCTACTGGCTGTGTGCACATTGCATCCAGGGACGTCCCTGGGCTTCACAGGTGGCTCTCTGGTAGAGAACCTGCCTCCCAGTGCAGGAGACACAGGTTCAATCCCCAGGTCGGACCATCCCCTGGAGGAGGGCATGGCAACCCACTCCAGTATTCTTACCTGGAGAATCCCATGGACAGAGGAGCCTGGCGGGCTATGGTCCATGGGGTCACACAGAGTGACATGACTGAAGCAGCCAAGCACAGCGCAGCACAGGGACTTCCCTGGTGGTCCAGACTTCACCGCCCAGTGTGGGGAGTGCAGGTTTGATCCCTGGTTGGGAGCTAAAATCCCAAAAAACATAAAACATCATAAAAGACATACAGCATCACCAAAAAACATAGAAGCAGTATTGTAGCAAAATCAAAGATTTTTTTAAATGATCCCTATCAGAAAAAAAAATTATTAAAAAACACATAGTCTCATCCCACTTTAAAGCTATCCAGTGAATCAGGCGTGTATATGGGCATGTAAAATGCACGCCCATTTTACAGACTCCAAAAAGAGGCTCAGGGAGATGGACTGGCCCAGGGTTCCTTAGCAAGGGCAGGGTCAACACGTACGCTGAGGTGTGTTTTGCCCCCCCCCCCAAATCCCTGCCAGTCCGTTATACCAAAGGCCAGGTGGCAGACGAGCTGCACTGTGACGCCAGGCCACGTCCCAGCCTTTCCACTTTGCCAGCTCCATGACTTTGGACCAGTCACTAACCTCTCTGAGCCTCCATCAACTCCCTTAGAAAGTGGGGGGTGCCAATGCCCTAGGGTTGTTTGAAGATTCAGCAAGTACATTCCTGTGAGGCACCAAGGACAGAGCCTGGCACAGCACGTGCCCAGCGTTGATGTCGCTGCTGCCCTAGGGCCAGAGGGGCCGAGTGAGATGGGGAGGAGGGGAGGGGAGAGGGCCGCAGAGCCCTGGAAGCGCGGGAGCGAGGACAACCAAGACAGGGCGCATGCACACCACCCCAAAGCCGAAATAGAAAGGGAGCTCTTTCTAAGCCTCGTGCTTATTTAAGCAGGCTCCCAGAGAGAACCAAGGGCCTCCCAGGTGGCGCTAATGGTAAAAAACCCTCCTACCAAAGCAAGAGATTTAAGAGAGGTGGGTTCCCTAGGGTCCATGGGGTCACAAAGAGTCAGACACGACTGAAGCGACTTAGCACACACATTACTGGGGGTGGTGGTGAGGGGGCTTCCCTAGTGGTTCAGCGGTAAATAATTCACCTGCAATGCAGGAGCCACAAGAGATGCGGGTTCAACCCCTGGGTTGCGAAGATCCCCTGGAGGAGGGCACCTCAACCCTCTCCAGTATTCTTGCCAGGAGAATCCCATGGACAGAGGAACCTGGCCGGCTACAGTCCACGGGGCCGCAAAGAGTCAGACAAGACTAAAGCGATTTAGCACACGCACACCAGAGAGAACCAGAAGTCTGGGCTTTGGGAGGAAGAACTAGCTTAGAAGGGACACAAAAAAGCTGGGACATCCCACACACGCCTTACCCAGTTACCCAGTCGCCCAAATTGATAGGCTGCTCACCCTCACTAGAAACTGGAATGAAATGAACACTAATGGTGGGGGGGGGAGGGAGTACCACCAAGAGCTGTTGGCAGTCGGCCAGTGCAGAAAAACAGATTATTAAGAAGCCAGGGCACACAGGAGAGAGGAAAAAAAGAAAAAAATCAGGAAAAAAAAAATCAGGCCATCAGATGAAAAGGCTACGGCGGTCGCCAGATAAGAGGCTTGGTTTGGAACGTGTTCAGGACCTTAAACTCTACCAGCTGGAATTCCTTCCAAGTACCATGCCACTCGCTGCCCTCCTGAACACGGAAATTTGCACTTCATCGTGAATATGGAACACTGAGTCGTGAGTTAAATGATTCCCAAGAAGCGGCTTCCTCTGGCTCCACAGGCTGTGTTTGGAGCAGAGACACTCCAAGGCCCTGCGCCTGGAGGTAAATGCATTAGCAGACAGAGCTCGGGCCCTCTCCTTGCCCCATCCCCACTCACCAGGAACTTGGACATCTTGGCGAGGCAGACTTCCTAAGAATGGAAGACAGGAGAGAAAGGGCCGTTAAACACAAAGGAGCGTGCGTTGTTGGTAACGAAGAGGGCAGATTCTGGGAGGAAAAGAAGTGGAGCCAGGCCGGAGGGGTCTCATCAGTGTCAGGCCAGCATGCAGGGTGGGGGCGGGCTGGCACAGAGCGGGGGTGGCCCTGGTCCCAGGCAGCCGGCCGGCTTGGCATCTAGATTGGCTCTGCCCGTCGCTGACTGTGTGGTCTCCCTTGCATTTTTTGAACCTTGGATTCCTTATTTGTAAAATGGAATTATGAGTACGTACCTCCCAAGGCCATTACAGAAATCCAATGAGCTAACATTCATAAATCGCCTCGCACACGGGTCCCGGCGCCCTGGCAGAACAGAGGCGCCGCCAGACACGGCCCTCATCCTGCCTTTGCCGTTGCACGTGTCCCCTGATTGACTGGGTTCCATGATCATGGGTGCTGGGGGATGCAACAGAGACCAAACACTCTACCTTATGTTCTCCTTGGTGAGACGGGTCTCTAACTAGGCAGTTCGTAACCAGTAGCCATGCTGTACTGGGGCTTCCCTTATGACTCTGACAGTAAAGAATCTGCTTGAAATGCAAGAGACCAGGGTTCCATCTCTGGGTCAGGAAGATCCCCTGGAGAAGGGACCGGCTGCCCACTCTAATATTCTTGCCTGGAGAATTCCCTGGACAGAAGAGCCTGGTGGGCTACAGTCCATGGAGCCTCAGAGCTGACTGAGTAATCTAACACTTTCGTTTTTTTCTTTTTTTCAGCCATGTCTCACTATATGTTCATCCATCAGTCATGCCTGACTCTTCATGACCCCATGTACTATAGCCCGCCAGGCTATTTAAAAAAATGGTCTCAGAAGGATGGGCTTAATTAAGAAACTGTATGGGCCAGCAGGTATGCAAGGCATGATGTGTGGGGGCAGGCATGTCCCCCAGCGTCACTCCAGCCTCACCCAGAGTCGTGCTGGGAAGCCTCATGGATTCTTCTGCATTTGAACTCACTTCTGTCCTCTTCGTCCCTCCCTCCCACAGGAATCAGAGCCCTCCCCAGGCCACCCCCTGTAACCAAAGCAAAGGAGTCTGGCCAAGCAGATCTGCCTGGGGAAGAACACACCCGAATCGTCTGCTGGAAACAGGCTGGGGCCTGGGTCTCAAGTTCACTCCAGGCTCCTCTTGCACACAAGCCCAGTGTCAGCATCGGCTGTCTCTGGGGCTGGGGCACTTTATGAACGTGGGTGAGCTGGCTTGGGCTAAGGGGGACCCCCTGAAGGCGATTGGAAGTTGGTAGAGAAGCAGTCTGCAGCTCGTCGGAAAGGAAATAGCAACAGTTTGGCTGACTGGACCAGGCCCACCTGGCCCAGGGCCAGGCCCTCAGCTCAGGGCAGGGCTTGTGCCTTGGGTTTGGTGGGCCTGGATGGCAGCTGGCATGTGGACATCTGGACAGAGAGTCCCCAGCCCTGTCCCCTCCTGACTGTGTGATAGGTGACCTATGATGGCTCTCAGCCTCGGCGCCCTCACCCGTAAGGGAAGATGACTGTGTGTCCTCTGCAGACAAAATGCCAACCTCTGCACCTGCCCTGAACTCACAATTGCTGTGACCATTTTCACAAGAGCCCTAGAAAGCAGATGCCATCTAGTTTCCAGGTAAATCCCATGCCACCCACCTGCCCCTCCCTTGAGGATCCCCAAAGCAGGGGTGGCGTCAAGCCAAGGATCTGGTTGCTCTGGGGCCAGCAGGGAATGGGGCCAGACCCTCACCTGCAGGCTGGGCGCATAGAGGGATGTCGATGGGCCCTGGAGAGAACGAGGAGGGCAAAGAGGGTCCCCCAGATCTGAAGTCTGCGAGCCTTGGGATCAAAGGCACCTATGGATCCTCGGCGGGGTCACCACCATCCAGGGGCGGTCATCAGCACCCCCAGCTGGGGGACAGTTTTGTTGCAGCTGCCGGTGCAGACCCCACTCCCAAATGCATGGAGCCTGGAGCCCCCCACCCTGCCCCAGCCAGGGCCACCTGCCGCGTGCCAGGTACCCTGCCGACTGTCTGATCCAAGGACTGGTGGGTCACCAAGGAGCCCCGTCCAGCTGCCTCCTTCCTGAGGCTCAGGTGACTGCACTCCTGGGCTCCATCAGATGGGCCTGGCGAGCAGGCAGCCCTCAAGTCAAGGCTGGGGGGTCTGGACCCCCAGGGTCAATGCCAAGGCCCTCAGGACAGGGCAGCCCCAACATCTGCCTCCTTGAGTTGATGCATCCTTCCCGGGTGGGAGGAGGTGGGCGGTAGATCCCTCCAGGAAGTGCCCAGGCCCCTCCCTCTGGGGCTGTCTAACCTTCCCTACTCTCCCATCTGGACAGACCCCGGTAGGCGTGTCCCCTGCATGTCTGCTTGGGGACACTTCATTTAGTCCACACGCATTCAGTGAGACCCTATGACGTGTCTGGGGCTGAGCCCTCTGTTGGGGACACAGCAGGGATCCCAGGCCACCACCTGGGACAGATCACAGAGGATGGAACTGCAAGGAGGAGATGAGAACTGCCGGGGGAAATGGCCCAGCACTGGTCCTCGCGTTGCTTGCCTTGTTCTCTGGCCTTGAGCCAGCCACATGTTGGCCCCGAGCCCCCATCTCTAGTCCTGGGGAAGGACCCGGACAGGGTCGCAGGACCGTCAGGAGGATAAGACAGTACCCGTCGGAGGCACTTGAGTGACAGTCAGAGAAGTCACTGGATGGGCAGGAACCAGCTCTGCCTTTAGAGGCAGGAGCAGCTGGAATGGAATCTGAGCACCACCACTTCTCTTTGTGATCTCGGGTGAGTCACTCCAAGTCTCTGGGCCTCCGGATCCCCAGCTGGAAAATGGGGGAAAATCTGACCTCGTGGCAATTTCATGAGGACTAAAGGAGAAAGCAGAATAAAACAACAGGCCCGAAGTCCGGCACCCGGTAACCATCCTTTGTAGACGGGGGCGTCTGCCCACCCGCCTGTCGCTCAGGTGGCTTCATTCACTCACGAGTCAAGGCCACGACCAGCTCAGGGCTCCCAGACACACATGACATCCAGATGCTTTCTAGGGGCTAATATTTCCCCGGTCCCCTCCAGGGCTGGAGTTCATTTGATAATTTATGAGGTAGGGATAGAATCTTTATAATTATAGCTTCTCTCAGCTATAAAATCAAGACACATTTATTAATTGAGCCCAAACAAAACTACAAGACCAATAAAACACAAAGGGATAGCATTAATTTAAGCAATGGGTGATGTTTCGCAGAGGCTAAGTGGGCCCTCCCCATGTGATGGAGGCCGGAGGCAGGCCGCCTGGGCCAAGGTCTTGCCAGCTCGGCTGCCCGTCATCCGCCCCCCCGCTCCCCCTACCTTTGACTCCACAGACCCTAGGAAGCCTGTCATGGGCGTGAGTCCCCTCGACTACCCAGAGAGCCAGCGTGGATCTCTCAGCTCCAATATACCCCTTAAGTCCCAGGTTCTTTTCTCCCTCCTGCCCTTCCTAATGACTGAAAAGATGTTCATTGAAATGGAAACATAAAGGAATTTAAATTCTTCTAGAGATCTCAAAGTCTTCCCTGGTGGTTCAGTGGTAAAGAATCTGCCGGCAATGCAGGAGCCGTGGGTTTGATCCCTGGGTTAGGAAGATCCCCTGGAGGTGAGCATGGCAACCCACTCCGGTTTTCTTCTCTGGAGAATCCCATGGACAGAGGAGCCTGGCGGGTTTCAGTCCATAGGGTCTCAAAGAGTCGGATGCGACGGAAGTGACTTAGCACGCAGAGATCTCAAAGGACTACACTCCCTGTATCTGTAGGCCCCAACTTCGGGAAACACTGAACTAGGACCCAGCAGGACAGGAATTGGCTAATCTGATTTCCACCTGCATTCGCTGTCCCAGGACTCAGGGAGTGAAGGGGCGTTGGCTCTGTGCAGGGGATAGAGTGATCCAGGACAGGGTTCAGAGGAGGAGGCAGGAAGGCCCTGAGCAGGGGGCTGGGGCCACAGGGGCCCAGAATGGTGTGGGAAGAGGTGGCCCCCAAACGAGACAGGGAGGCCCACGGAGCCTTCATCTCCAGCCTCCCCTGGGGTACGGAGGGCAGAGAGTGGGCTGGACCTCACGACAGGTCACCAGGCCCAGGCCACCCCGATGAGCCAGCCACCTTGGTGATGGCTCACCCTGCAGGATGCTTGACCCGGCCGGGCATTGCTCCCCATCAAACGGGTAACCCTGGTCCCCACCCTGCAGAGGTTAACATTGGGCCCAGGTCATGGCAATCGGGAGCAGCCTGATCTGAAGTTAGGTGGTCTCACCAGCACCCAAACTCTCAGCCTTGCTGCTTTGAGGGCCCTGGGTCTCCTCCCCACTCCGCAGGCCCTTCTGTGTGAGCCCAGGGAGCTCCCCTCCCTGCTGTGGCCACTACCCTAGACCTCGCTGCCTCTTCACCCTCCTGCCTGGCACAGGGAGCCTGGGGCCAGGACCTGGGTGCCTCCCTCCTGGGCTAAGGCAGCCAGGGGACCGTGAACCCATGTGTCTGCCCAGCATAGCCAGTCCAGGAGCTATGATGGGAGGATGCTTAGCAAATTGCTGGTACTTAATACTCCCCGCCTTGGTGGCTACGATGGTAAAGAATCTGCCGGCAGTGGGAGAGACCCAGGTTCGATACCTGGGTCTGGAAGATCCCCTGGAGGAGGGCATGGCAATCCACTCCAGTGTTGTTGCCTGGAGGATCCCATGGACAGAGGAGCCTGGCGGGCTACAGTCTATGGGGTTGCAAAGAGTTGGACATGGCTGAGCAACTAAGGCAGCTTACCAATCTTTCCCCCAGGCCTTTATCGCCTCATCACCCCTGCAGTTATTTCCCTGGACCTTCTTAAAAATCCAGCAAATGAAGAGCTAATGGGCTGCAGGCCAGGCAACCTTGGGGAAGTTGTTCCACCACCCAGAACTGGCTTCTGTCTGCCTTAAATGTCCCCCTGGTCCAGGCGGCCTGCCAACTGGGACCTGAACTCTGGTCTGACCCTCAGCCTGCTCATCCTCCAGGGAAGGGGGCACCCCAGGCCTCCTCTCCCGGGATTCCCTGTCTGGGCACTGTACAAGAAAGAGCTCCAAGCCTCACACCCACAGGGCCCTTGCAGAATCGGGGCTCAGGACTGGAAGCGAAGGAGACCTGGGCCCTGCTGGGAGCCCCACTTCTCAGCAGGGGTGTCAGCAGTGACAACATGGGGGCAATGGATTACCCTGGGGGCTCTGCCAATGTCTGTGGGCACAGGGAAGGGACAGATAGGAACAGAACAGCAGGTCAGAGAAGGCGGTGGAGGAAACCACGCTCCAACTGCATCCTGGGGAGAAATAGGATTCGTCAGGCACCAGGAGGTGAGTGATGGGAAAGCCGCTCAGTAGTGTCCGACTCTCTGCGACCCCCTGGACCATACTGTCCATGGGATTCTCCAGGCCAGAATACTGGAGTGGGTAGCTATTCCCTTCTCCAGGGGATCTTCCCAAGCCAGGGATCGCACCCGGATCTCCCGCATTGCAGGTGGATTCTTTACCAGCTGAGCCACAAGGGAGGAAGGGGAAAACAGTGGCTGGAAGCCAATCTGCTGATATCTGAGGCTGCGGGGGCAAAGGTCTGCCTTTGGCTGGAAGGTTTGGGCTGGCTGCAGCCGGGGGAACTCAGGAGACGAAGATGAGCCGGAGAGCTGGTCAGGTCGTGCTGGGCCTCGGACCCCATCAAGCAAGCTTAGAGCTAAGGCGAGGGTCACAGGGAGCCGCAGAGGGACGCCTGGGCCTCGGGGCTCAGGGTGGCGCCGCCTGCCGCCGCGTAGGGCTGGGAAGGAGGAGAGGCTGGCGCTGGCTGAGCCCATGCGTCCCCGCAGGGTGGCGGGAGGTGGCCATCGAGCGGGGCCGCCGGACCATCCTGGGGGCAGAGAGCCTGCGCGGCTGGCTGAGGCCCGCCCGAGGATGGGCCGTGGCGGGGCACGGCTGGTGGGGGCCGGCGAGACCGCGCCTCCCTGCAGCCGGCACCTTCCTCTCTCCCCACCCCGCCACACGCCCGCAGGGACAGGGCGCCTCCAGGTCTCTGGCTCGGGTGCGGGCTCACAGCCCCGGGGACCGACCCCCTCCCCATCCCGGGGAGCTCATTGCCGGGGCGGCGCGGCCGGCCATTTCTAGTGGGAATCTGCTGCCCTCTGCAGGACGGTTCTAGAACCGCGTCACTAGGACCCTCCTGCAGAGACCCGGTGCTGATCCCCAAAGCCAAGGCGGACCCCACCCAGCTGGCCCGGCCAAGAGCGCTCCCCAGGTGCGGTTCCCCACAGCCTCAGCTCAGTTCGGTCGCTCAGTCTTGTCCGACTCTTTGCGACCCCATGGACTGCAGCACGCCAGGCCTCCCTGTCCATCACCAACCCCCAGTTCTGTTCAGTTCAGTAACTAGTCGTGTCCAACTCTTTGCGACCCCATGGACTGCAGCACGCCAGGCCTCTCTGTTCATTACCAACTCCCAGAGTTCACTCAAACTCACATCCATCGAATCAGTGATGCCATCCAGCCATCTCATCCTCTGTCATCCCCTTCTCCTCCTGCCCCCAATCCTTCCCAGCATCAGAGTCTTTTCCAATGAGTCAACTCTTCGCATGAGGTGGCCAAAGTACTGGAGTTTCAGCTTTAGCATCATTCCTTCCAAAGAACACCCAGGGCTGATCTCCTTTAGAATGGACTGGTTGGATCGCCTTGAAGTCCAAGGGACTCTCAAGAGTCTTCTCCACACCACAGTTCAAAAGCATCAATTCTTCGGTGCTCAGCCTTCTTCACAGTCCAACTCTCACATCAATACATGACCACTGGAAAAACCATAGCCTTGACTAGATGGACCTTTGTTGGCAAAGTAATGTCTCTGCTTTTCAATATGCTATCTAGGTTGGTCATAACTTTTCTTCCAAGGAGTAGGTGTCTTTTAATTTTATGGCTGCAATCACCATCTGCAGTGATTCTGGAGCCCCCCAAAATAAAGTCTGACACTGTTTCCACTGTTTCCCCATCTATTTCAGAGCTTACTCAAACTCATGTCCACTGAGTCGGTGATGCCATCCAACCATCTCATCCTCTGTCAGACCCTTCTCCTCCTGGTCTCAATCTTTCCCAGCATCAAGGTCTCTTCTAATTAGTCAGTGCTTCTCATCAGGTGGCCAAAGTATTGGAGCTTCAGCTTCAGCATCAGTCCTTCCAATGAATATTCAGGACTGACTTCCTTCAGGATGGACTGGTTGGATCTCCTTGCATCCAAGGGACCCTGGAGCCTCAGGGCATGCCAACATGCCCCACAGATGCCAAGAGACCCCGCAGGGACCTCACGCAGGTCACCACAGCCTGGCCGGAGGCTCTCACATAGTTTGTGTTCGAGGCTTGGTGAGGTGGCAAACTGGCCCAAGAACGCCAGCTGGTTAAAAGCCAAGTGTGCCCACCTCCCAGACCCATGCCTCCCTGGGTTGGCCCTCGTGCCGTCTCGGGCCCCCGTCTCTCTCCCCCTGGCATGTATGTGACATCTCATCCTCCTACCACCTGCCTGTCCAGGGCGTGCCCCCCGCCCCAACCCCCAGCTAGGAAATTGGCTGAAAGAGGGCAGGGTCACAGAGCCTAGCGCAGAGCCCGGTTCAGGGGAGCACCTCGCTCTCATGATTTCGTCCCAGCTCTGTCTCCCCCACCGGACTGGGAGCCTTGAAGGAGCCGCCCTGTCTCCGTGTTTACCTGGCTCCAGTCCCCATGGGCCTTCCTCCTGTGTTTAATCTCCTCCGGAGCAGAGCAGGCTTTGTTGAGGCCCCCCCTGCAGGGCTCTCAGGACGGGCGGCTCCCATTGTCAGGTCAGCTCCAGGGTGAGGGCTGTTACGTTCTAGGTCCCCCCAACCTTCCCTCCTAGACCCCCACCCCCAGCCCCCCCAGCCCAGAACTGATGGATGCTGACTGTTCCACGTGGTCCTTGGGGCTTGCAAACCTCTCTCTTTTCCATGGCCGGAGTTCTCACTTACCCTAGGAGCCCTCTGCTTCCTGTGCAAATGAAGGTGAAAAGGCCACCTGTCTTACAGCACACAGAGAGGGGCCAAAGGGACGAAGGATGGCTTCCCTGCCTGCCCCCAAACCACCCCTGCCCCCAAGGCCATCTCAGTGCATGGGGTCAGTGGGGACCCTGCTTTGGTAACAGTTTCCTCTTGGGTCACAAAAGAAATTCAGAGAAAGGTGTGAACCCTCTGTGGGGCAGCTCTGGCCGCAGAAGGTGGCTGTCATTCTGCCCATCTTGGAGGTCAGAAGTCTGTAGGTTAGGGACTTGCCTATATTCCACACGAAGTCCTATCACGGGGCACAGAACTGACCTGGAGTCCCCAAGACTCAGCCCAGGGCAGGACCCCACCAGCAGCAGCGGGGGCGGCCCCACAGGCCCAGGTTTCTACAGATGTTTATCCAGATGAGCCGTATCTTCCTCCCACTTCGCAAAGCAGAACAAGTGCAGGTTGGGAGGTGAGCCCAGCGGTTCTCCAACCTCAAAACCTGATGGAAGAACTGCCTCAGGCACAGCTGGTTCTGCTCCTTTAAGAGCCACAGGTTGGAACCCGGAGCCGCAGGTCTGGCAAACTGTGGGGCCTTGTGTTTCAGTAAGTGACCTTTCTGTTGGCGCTAATTGAGGAGGACTTGCCCGGATGCCAGACGTGTGGGGGCCCTGCCAGGGAGCAGGGAGGGGCCTGAGCCTGCTCCTTCCAGTAAAAGGCAGGCGTTTTTGGCAGCGGTCAGTTTAGAAGCCTGGCTGCTATTGTAAATCATAAGCTGATTATTGCACTTGTTCTTAAAGTTTCCGAGAGCGGTTCCAGGCAAGCAGTGAGTTGCAACACAATTGAGAGTTAAGTTTATGGTCGGGAAGAACCCTGAGCTCTTCCTCGAGTCTCTGACTCCCACTCCTTACGCTGGAACCCCAGCGCAGCCGGGCGAGGGAGGCCCCCTGCAGCAGCGTGTCCTGGGCTGGCGCCACAGTTCACCCCCAGGCTCCGAGCGGACACACGGGCCTATTTGGTGTTAAGAATTAATGGAAGACCTTCGTGACGGCTGCAGTGTGGTTTCAAAATCACCAAGTCCTGGAGAAACCCCTGGGGTCTGGCAGGCCTCTCCGCCTCCTGCGCAGACGGTCTCACCGCCGTGCCACCCTCCCTCCGTCTGGGCCTTGCGGGAGCTGAGCCGGCCCCTGCGCCAAATCGCTCGAGTTAACATTCGTGTCAGTGTTTCCATTATAAAGTGCTCTTTCCTCCTTCAGGAATATACGGCCCAACTGTAAAATTACCCTCGAGGCTGCAGGCTGGCTCAGACCCGGCGGTTTGGCTTCCTCCAGGGGGCTGCAGGGACCCCCAGGGATGGCCCCGGCCCGGCGTGACCCATCCAGGACTCAGGGGGCAGCTGCCCTGCACGGACCCTGGTGAGCGCAGGCAAGGGAAGGGGATGGCAGCGGCTGGCCAGGGGCTGTCAGCCTCTGCTACTCGGAGAAAAGTCTAGAACCTGCGTGCGGTGTTAGGTCCTGGACCCAACGACACAACAGGGGCCCGGGTAGGGGAAAAGCTCCATTTCACAAGCTGTCCAAGAATCCCGATGACCCAGTGACAAGAGGAAGCAAGATGAGGAGGTGGGTGCGGTCACGGGTCACGCCAATGCAATGCAAGGTGTTCGCCTGCTTCTAAAAATCCTCAGTAACACTTTTTAATATACAAGAGTCAAAAGTACAGCAGTTTTACAATGTAGGAAAATTTAATACATACTATATAAACAACATTATTTACATCAGAAATCACTAGGACAGTGGCATTTTTCACAAATATAAATTAATTACTGTTTAGTCAACAGGTTTTAAAAGTCCACAATTTTACAATAAAGAAAAATCACCCGTCCCCAACCAAGTGGGGCGCAGATGGACTAAAGCAGCCTGGACCCCTGGCCTGGCTCTCCTCGCCGACACGGCCGCCCCCAGATGAGCCGGGGGCCCACCGCTCCTGCTGACGAGTGGGTTTTGGTCTGTAGGATTTCCGCGTCGCTGTGTGAATTCGTAACTGGGTTGCGTTTGCACCGTGCGCGTGCGCCCTGATGCGGCCCTCAGGTATCAGGTTCGAGTGTCTGCAGCACGACGTGAGAGGTGTCCTGGGTTCCCGTCGGAGGGTGTGAGGAAGGAATGGCTGAAAGGAGGGGGAGCCCGGGGCAGCAGCCGATGGGGAGGCCAGTCTGGGGTTGCCGCGTCCTCGGCGGAGACGAGGGCACACAGGTGAATCCGTGCTCCTGGTCAGGTTCTCAGTGGCGCTAACTCCCCTCTTCTTCGGCCCCTGCTCTACCTAATAACTACATCCTTCAGAGCCAGTCTCCATGGAAAACCATCCTCAGAGACTTGGGGGCGGGTTCTCCCATCCACGAGTGAGATAATTCCTATTTGTGCAAATTTCTGGTTTTGACAGAAGCATACTGCATTCATACTGACTGACGACAATGAGGAAATGCTTTTTCTCCCAACCCACTCTGCACACACACTCCGGCACCTAAACAGATGCTTTTGTGAGGATACTGTACTTTCTGCAATCAATTTAACACTGATCTGGCTGATGCTGCCTTTTGCTGCAGCATATGGCACTACAAGTCCTGAATGTGAACAAAAGGAAGCTCCTTCTTCCTCATGATGAGACATCTTTGGGAATAACTCGCATCTCCTATCAACAACTCCAGAGAAAAAAAAAAACCAAAAACCTTGAGCTCTGAAATGCAGGCCCCGCCAGTCCTCCCCCTGGCCCCTCTAACTCAAAGGGTCATGACCCGACCTCCTACAGGGGAAGCCGAGCTGGGGCCTGCTCTGCAGACCCCACGGCCTGTTGATGGCTCGGGGGCCTGCAAGCCGGCCTGCCCTTCCTCTCTGGCCCGGGTAGTGTCAGTACTGCGGGGAGGGAACCCAACCTGAGCAGAGGCAGTTTCCCATCTCCCCCACACAGCACTCAGGCATGGCCCCGGTGGGGTGACCGTGGCTGGGGCTCCGCTGTGGTCCCCAGGCAGTGCTCCGGGCAGGCGCTCTGCAAGCCCAAGCTGAACGACCCCAAGTACCAGGAGAAGAAATGGACCAGGAGGTGCTGAGCCCACGGAGCCCCCCACACCAGCTGTGCGGACCCAGCCTCTCACAAGGACCTTGTCACAGGTGAGCCAAAGACGCTCCGGGGAGCAGAGAGCGAGAGCCCCCCAAGCCGCCCCTGCTTCACCGTGTGAGGCAACACTAAAGGCGTGAGTGGTGCTGCCCAGGAACCGGCAAGTGAGTGATGGTGACTCATGGAGTCCCCTGTAGAGCAGCAGTTAGTGTGGGGAGTGTGACCCTGTGTACACCGAGGGAAGGGTTTCCACCAGCTCTGAGCCGGGAGTCTCACAGGCTCACTGCACGTTCAAGTCAGTTATTCTGTCTCCGTCTAGAAAGGCCTTTGGATTACTCTAACAATACTGGTGAGTTATATTTAAGGTGAACAGAACGGAAGGCCCCAGAACCAGGAGTTCTGAGGCTGCTAAATTGCTGTAGCTAACCTACCTCCCATCCCCTCCTCTAGTCCAGCTCTTCCTATCTACAGCTCAGTTACCCTGTCCTTGAAGACTTCCAGTTTTGGGGGCAACAATGAACTTAGGTTTAGACTTAGCTTGACCTCACTCTAAAACGATACTGAGTTCAGTTCTAATGATGTCCAACTAGCAATGCAGCATGTTCACCACAGGGAGTAACTGATTTGTATCTGGTCACCCACCGCAGGAGTGGCAGATGTGTGATTCCATGAATCCTCCTTCCTCAGGTTGTGCAAAGGGAACCAAGATGAGCTGCAGATGGTGACCCACCACCGCACGGACCACACCACCAACCCCCCCACCCCCAGGCTGGGAAACCCATCCGCCCCCCTCCCCAGCGCCCTGCCCCGGTGCTGCCAGCACCCAGCCAGGCACAAGCCTCTTCCCTCCCCATCCTCTCCAGTCATCACCCCTCGGTGTGGGGGCCCAACTGGAAGTGGATTCCCGAGCTCTGGCCACGCACCCCTGCCCCACCCCGCCCTGCCCCGCCCCACCCCGCCCTGCACTCAAGGCCACTCCCAGGCAAACCAGCCCCTGCCCACTGCAGCGCTGAACCACTACCTTGCCTAGCGGGGGGCCGGGGACAGGGGTGGGGTTGGGGGATGGGGGTGGTGGGGTGTGTGGGATGGATGAGCGGGCGGTAAAGGAGTCCCACGCAGGACAGCACACCTCTGAGACACACAGTGTGGGGAAATTTAGTGTTGCTGGGGAAGAGGCCGTGGAGGCGGCGGCTCCCCACCCCTGCCCCCGCCCCCGCCCCACAGCTGTCACACAGAGGCTCGAGTGTCACTTCTCCCGAGGACACGTCTGAGGGGGTACCTGCTCCCCTGCAAGTCCTGTGGTGCGAGACCCCACCCACGTGTCCCCTCACCCCATCAGCAGCATCCGTCTCATCAGAGTGCACCAGACCCCGTGTGTCCAGCGGGTCCCAGCAGCCTTCATGCACTCGTGCCTTCCCTGACCCCGCACTGAGGTCCAGGGCAACAAAACATTCACGACTCTAAGACCTCTCCTGCCTTCACTGGGAAACAGCCCGTGAAGCTGGTAGACAAAAGCATCACCGCTTCCTCCTGGCACCCATCCGAGTGGGAGGCCAGGACCAGGCCGGAATGCGATGGGTGCCCAAGTGCAGGAGGGGGTGACCCAGATCAAAGCCGGACTGAGCCGAAGGCCCCCACACTCTGAGTGCCCCTCAGCAGCAGGCTGACGGCAGCCCCGCGTCCAGAAACACCCTCTCGGGTCTGGGTAACCGGCTCCTGTGGATCAGACCAAAGACGTCCAGGTGCTTCATGACGCTCGCGCTCCCCTGCTTTCCAAGCGTTCCTTTATGTTTTCCTAACATTCCAGTTATAATCTGGGTTGTTTTTCTGTTCTAGTGATCTCTCCAAAGGAGACCGATGATCCAGGGGTGACTTGGAATCGTGAGGAGATTTCTGAGAAGGGGGCGAGCGAGGATCTGAGACTGCGGGGTGCAGCGGGGGTAGGGGCTGTTTATACTCCCCCAGTTTGTCTGTGTGGAAAGAGCGGTGATGGTCCGAGGGCCCCTGGCCGTGGTAGCCCATAGGGGGGCGGTGATCAGACATTCGTCGGAAATCCTGCTGGTGGTAATTTTGAGGCCTAAATTCATCGGATCGCCTCCGCTTGGAGTCATGATGGTGCCTGAAATAGAGACAAGAGAATCAATCAGCTGAAGACCAAGGCTGGATTCCCACGCCTCCTCCGTCATCCACTGGCTCTTCCTCACGCTGGAGGACACTTCCAGGGACTCAGAGCAAATACTTACATTACTAGAACTCAAAACCAAAACCAAAAACAAACTAAAGTAGTAACAAAGGGCTATTTTATACTTGTTGGCAAAACACAGCCCATGAAATGACAAGAGCCTCATCAAGTCTGCAATGAAACAAGCACAAGCTTGACTCACTGACGGCTTTGTAAACTCACATTCCCTTCAGGAAAACTGGCAAGACCTACTAACACTTTCATGCTCCTCACCCAGCCCAGGAGAAAAAGAGCCACGGAAATCATTTTCCAAGTTATTAATAACAGCAAAAACTCAAGCAACCTAGATATTCAACAGTAAGTGCAGCGTTAATTACTTTCAAACAGACTCAATGTGAAGAATATTAAGATTTTTAGTCGGGACTATGGCAAACTGCTGTTATACTGTTAACAGAGAAGCTGTCAAAGTCGATAACAATCCCCAACTCAAGAATGGGCAAAGGGCTTGAACAGACATTTCTCCAAAGGAGATGCACAAACGGCTCCAAAATACACGAGAAGACGCTCAACGTCTTTAATGAGCATTAATCACTAGGTAAATGCAAGTCAAAACTACCGTCAGGATGGCTACATTCAAAACACTGAAAATACATGTTGGTGAAAATGTGGGAAAACTGCAATTCTCATACATAGTTGGTTGGGACTGTAAAATAGTTCCGCTCTAGCGGAAAACAGTTTGGTGGTTCTGTTTAGAACTACCATATGACTAACAACTCCAATCCTAGGTAAATAACCCCAAAGCATTGAGAACAGATACTCAAACACTTACATACCACGCTCACAGTAGCACTATTCACAACAACCAAAAGGCAGAAAAACTCAAATGTCTACTAATGAATGAATGGATAAACCAAATGGACAATGTATTAGGTTGGCGCAAAAGTAACTCTGGTTTTGCATTGCTGAACTCTGCCATTTGATGTTGAAATACGTTCTTAAATAAATGTGTTATACATCATTTTAATGTGCGTTTCTCACTTCACGTTTTTTTGCTAATGACATATTAATTGCTGTTTATGTTTATTTTAGACTACAGAAATCATGTTAGACAAAAAAGCAAATTCGAGTGATTTTCTTAATGAGTTCAAAATGGGTCGTAAAGCAGCAGAGACAACTCACATCCACAAGGCATCTGGCCCAGAAACTGCTAATGAAGGGACAGCGCAGTGGCGGCTCAAGCTCTGCAAAGGAGCCGAGAGCCTCCACGATGAGGAATGCAGTGGCCGGCCCCTGGAAGCGGAGGGCGACCCACTGACAGCAACCGCTGAAGATGGCCCTCTGTAGCCATACAGGAAGATGCCAAAGAACTCAACGTCGACCATTCTGGGGTCATTCGGCATTTGAAGCAAATTGGAAAGGTGAAAAAGCTCAGTAAATGGGTGCCTCATTGCTGCTGCTGCTAAGTCGCTTCAGTCGTGTCCGACTTTGTGTGACCCCATAGATGGCAGCCCACCAGGCTCCCCCGTCCCTGGGATTCTCCAGGCAAGAACACTGGAGTGGGCTGCCATTTCCTTCTCCAACGCATGAAAGTGAAAAGTGAAAGTGAAGTCGCTCAGTCGTGTCTGACTCTTTGCGACCCCATGGACTACAGCCTACCAGGCTCCTCCATCTATGGGATTTTCCAGGCAAGAGTACTGGAGTGGGGTGCCATTGCCTTCTCCGGGGTGCCTCATTAGCTGAGCACAAATCAGAACAACCGTCATTTTTCTATAAAACATCGATCCATTTCTCGGATTGTGATGTGTGATGAAAAGTGGATTTTACAAGACAACCAGTTAGGGGTTGGACTGAGAAGCAGCTCCAAAGCGCTTCCCAAAGCCAAACTTGCACCAAAAAGAGGTTGTGGTCACTGTTTGGTGGTCTGCTGCCCGTCTGATCCACGAGAGCTTTCTGAATCCCAGTGAAACCATTACAGCTGAGAAGTATGCTCAGCAAGTCAATGAGAAGTACCAAAACCTGCTACACTTGCAGCTGGTATTGGTCAACAGAAAAATGAGCCCAATTCTTCTCCACAACACCACCTGACCACAGGTCACACAACCAAAGCTTCAAAAGCTCAATCAATGGACCACGAAATGTCGCCTCATCTGCCATATTCACCGGACCTCTCGCCAACTGACGACCACTTCCATCAGGCATCTCAACAACTTTTCACAGGCAAGATGCTTCCACAACTAGCAGGAGGCAGAAAATGCTTTCCAAGAGCTCACTGAACCCCAAAGCACGGCTTTTATGCTACAGGAATAAAGAAGCTTCTATCTCATTGGAAAACATGTGTTGATTGTAATGGTTCCTGTTTGAAGAAAGATGTGCTTGAGCCTAGTTACAGTGATTGAAAATTCACAGTCTGAAACCACAATTACTTTTGTATCAACCTAATATATACACTGGAATATCATTCACCCATGAAAAGAACTGAAGTACTGATACATGGTACAATGTGAATGAATCTCTAAAAAATCGGGTAGACCTAAATAGATATTTCTTCAAAGAAGACACACGGATGAAAAGATACTTAACAGTGTTAATTATTAGAGAAACACAAATCAGAACTGCAATGTATCACCTTACACTGGTCAGAATGGCTGCCAATAGAAAGTCTACGAATAACAAATTGTTGGAGAGGGTGTGGAGAAAGGGAACCCTTTTTTACATTATTAGTAGGAATATAAATAGATACAGCCACTATGGAAAAAAGTATGGCGGTTCCTTAAGCTGAAAACAGAGTTGCCATATGATCCAGCAATCCCACTCCTGGGCATATATCTGAACAAAACTCTAATTTGAGAAGATAACACACATCCCTATGTTTACAGAAGCACTGTTTCTAATAGTCAAGACATGGAAACAAATGTTCATGGACAGATAAACGAATAAAAAGGTGTGGTGCACATATACAATGGAATATTACTTTCAACCATAAAAAAATAAATAATGTCACTGGCTGCAATATGGATAAACCTGGATAATATACTAAGTGAAGTTAAATCAGAAAGAGAAAGATATCATTTGATATACTTTGTTTACATGTGGAATTTTAAAAAATGATGCAAAGGAACTTATTTACAAAACAGAGACTCAGATATAGAAACACTTCCAGTCACCAAAGGGGAAAGGGTGTCAGGGGGGATGAATCGGGAGTGTGGGATTAGTAGACACAAACTGCTATACACACACGAGAGAAGCAACAAGGCCCTACAGGATAGCTCAAGGAACTATATGCAATATTCCATAATAAACCAAAATGGAAAAGAACAGAACCAGGAAAGTAAGACCTACAGTGAGACAATAATAAATCAATCACTGAAACTGACCCAAATGATAAAAATTAGCAGACAAGGATAGAAAACCATTTTTAAATTGTATACCAGATTTCAAAACGTCAAAGACAGACATGATTAAAAAAAGACAAAGGAACAGAAACTATCCAAATCAAACAGAGAAAACATAATTAAAAAACACACAGCACCAGTGAACTGTGAGACAAACGTGTAACTGGAATCTTCACACGAGTGAGGGAACAGAATAAAGGAGTCAAAGAAATAATCGTAAAAAAATGAAAAAATGATAAATGTACATACAGCTCCAAGAATTCCCAAGCATAAGAAACATCAGGAAAAATACACCATGGCACATTATAATCAAATTGCTAAAAACCAGTGGTGAAGAAAAAGACACATTATGCAAAGAGGAATAAAGATGACAGATTTTCTATCAGAAAGGATACAAGTAGAAAGTAGATGAACATCATTAAAGTACTGAAATAAAGTGTCAGTCTATAAATTTATACCTGTCAATCTATGAATTTACACTCAGCAGAAAATATTTCTGTTAAGTGAAGACAAAATAAAAACTTTTTCAGACATACAAACGCTGAAAGAATTTATCACCAGCAGACCCACACTAAAACCAAAGTTCTTCAGGCAGAAGAAAAATGATGCGATATGGAAATACAGAGCCCGCAGGACAACGCAGGGCAAATGCCCACTGGAGCCAGACAAGAGGACAGGGACGCGTGGGGACAAGGGGCACAGACCGCCTAACAGAGGCACAGACGCGTGGGGGCGAGGGGCAGAGACCGCCTAACAGAGGCAGCTGCTGCTCAGCCAGAGCTGCTACCCTAAAGCAGCCCGGTGTCACCAGCTCTTCCAAAAAGAAGGCAGGACGTGAAGATGTTCGAATGAACGTTTCCTATGTTAGATTCAAGGTGCAGCCAGAGCCTGTCTTTAGCCTAGGGGAAACTGAAGCTCCTAGGAAGTTAAAATATAGCTAAGTCCTGAAATTAAAGAGAGATAAAACCTCTTTAGCCCTTCTTAACTCTTACAACTACTCTCACAGAAGCTGGCCCATCAGAACATGATATCATGGCTGCAGAGAAGGGATGACTTGGAAAGGCTCTGACCCTTGAACTGCAGCTCCTGGCGTACCACAGGCTGGGTCCCGCCTGGTGTGGCCAAGAGCCTAGTACAGAGCTTCACCATTCTGACTGCTGATTCTAGCATTTTATGGCTACCCGTTCTCTAGACTTTCTCAGAGGAAGGCAGCAAACGCTCCCTACCAAGTGTGATGATGAAACCACAGGTGGCTCCCTGGCCCCAAGAATGACACGTAAAACCTGTAACGTAACGTGGCATTCGAGGCCCCTCCACCACCGAACCTGTCATCTTCGGGGTGGGCACCCCATCCTAGGGGCCCATCCTTGCCCTGGTCCTGTGATGTCTATTCTCTCTCTCTCTGCTTAACTGACTCTTTACGACCCACATCAAACCTCCCTTCTTCCTCAGCCCTCAGGAAAAACTAAAAAATCCCCTCTTTCATCCACCCATCCCTCGGCACTCAGCATCAGGCTGCGTCGTTATTTCTCCCCAGTGCTCTGAAGACGCCGTGATGGCAGAACACTGGACCAGACCTGGGACCGTGCCCGGCGCACAGTGAGAATGAGCATCTGATGGAGAAGAACATTAAGTGTACACTGCTTGTCCCTCCCTTCTAAACCTAAAGCCCCAGGCAGAGGTCAGTGCCGAGAGTCCAAGGGTCCTCCACACACCGGTCATAGTAGTCCCTGTGCCCCCGGTGGTCTCGGTCGCTGCTGTACTGGTCATACGGTCTCTTTCTCGATAGGTTGTTGGGGCGGTAGCTCCCTGAGCGGTGGGCGTCCACGTGCCGCCGGTCCCCATAATGGTGGTCCTTGTACCAGTGCTGCTCATACTGATGGTGCCTGTCACTCCCCCAGGGCGGATTGCTGTTGCCACCACCATAGTTGAACTTTCTTTCCCTCTGCCAGTCGCCTCGATCTGCAAGAAAATAATAATCTCATGACTGCAAGGAATGGCTGCATTTCACGTTCACTAAAGTTTAAACTGGAAAGGGCTGACACATGCTGCAGACAGACAGTCCATTTCCTCCTTGGCCTCTGTGCTGCTGGTTATCAAACAAGTAATGAGTCCTAACATTCTTTCCCAAAATGTTTAAGGCAAAAGAAAATGTAATACCTTTCTCCTTCTGCAATCTTAAAAACTACTGCTTTTTGTTTTTCCTTTTTTTTTTTCTTTTACTGCTTTTCATTTTCTATCTGCTTACCTTCCAATCCAGGGCAGACTCGGGAAAAGGCACTGCTGAGTTTCACAGCCACAGGTAATACCTCTGTTTATACCTTTAAGGTTTATTTACCTGCTGGTACCGTCAGCTATGCCTGGCCCCCGGACACCTTGCCAGACCATACCTACCAAGGCTACTCTTCTTCCTCAGCCCACACCACTTCCTTGCATTCTTCCTGTAAAAAGCGATTCCTCTACTCTGGATTCTGTAACTCTCAAGGATGGGAGCCAAACTGCAGTTTGTTTTAGATTCTGTAAGCCTCCCTTTTTTCCTGAGGTGAAGAATCACACTTATGAATCATAAAAGGCAGTGAAAACACAGAAGTCCAGGAAAGGAGGCTCAGCTGGGTTGAAATGTGGTCCCCCAACGCAGAGCCACGTGGGGCCTCTGTGACTGCAGTGAGATCAGGTCCCTGAGGTACAGGGACGGATCCTGACTTGAGATCATCTTGGATTTACACTGGGCCCTAAATCCAATTTGGGACAAAGAGACGCGTCGAGGAAGGCCACGGAGAGAGGAAGAGAGACAGGAGCCAGGCAGCCAGAAGCCAAAGCCTGCTGGCCCGCACCGCAGGCTGGGAGAGTGTGTCGAGCAGGCTCTCCCTCAGGCTGCACACGAGGAACCCACCCTGCTGACACTGCGATCTCAGAGCTCTGGCTCCGAAACTGGCAGAACATACTTCTCCTCTTTTAAACCACCTAGTCTGCAGCACTGTGTCACAGCAATCTCGGGAAACTCACACAGAGGCTTAAACCAGCAGGAGCTCTGTGGCCTCACGGGACACCCATCTTCCTGCTACAATTTGCTAAGGTCAAAGACGCGCCACCAACTAAACCTCTCTCTACTCACTCTGTTGGCCTTCTAGTGTTTTTCTACAAAGCCAAAAAATAATTCCATCAAGGAACCTGTTTGGCTTAGAAATTTAGACCATCAAAGTAATATAAAGTCAACCAGTGGCTTAAATTCATTGCTGACCCAGGGTGGAGCAGGCCAGGGGACCAAGAAGTAAAAAACTTTTGGTTATTTAACCAAAGAACCAACAAACAACAAAAAGACACACCTTCACAACATGAAAGGATCGTTTGAAGCCATCTTCAAATAGAAGATGAAACCTTCTATTCTGAAATAGAAGGTTTCAAAAGGGTGTCAAGGTATGTGGTATAGTAGAGATGCTTAAAACTCAAGCCAAGTCATTTATTTCCAGAGAAAGTAAACAGTGCTTTTCTTCCTTCTTGAACCCTCCGTGGGGTAGGGTCACTGGTTGGGAAGTACTGACTATTAAGCAGAGGGGTGAGAAATCCAAAGTTTCAAAGACTACGAGTTAGTTTAATAAGAAGAGTTCTTTCTAAGGATCAGAAGAGAAAATCAGTGACCTTACAGTCTAATCCCAAGAGGAAAAAAAAAACAATAAAACTGCTAAGACTGCAGATAAGGACATGGAAATACTTTCCAACCACGTTACTGTACCGTCATTCCTCACCCCACCAACAAAATGGAGATCAATTAATTCAACTAAGATTTTTAGGATTAATAGACCTGGAACTTCTTCTAGATAAGAGTAACTACTGCAGAATTGCACCCTGCCAAAACGATTAGAAAATGCCAGATAAACAGAAAATAATCTGCTTAAAGACATCCAAGAGCAGCCCAAGCAATAAAGACTAGAAGGGATAAGATTCCGAAGAGCAAAAAACCAAAGAGGTAGCAGAGAGTCAACTTCTGCAGAAGTCACCGCAGTGACTGGGGAGATCTGTGATTCTGAGCCTCAGCAAGAAGCTGAGTATCTGGGCTTTTCCCAGCAGAGAACCACTGCTGGAGAAACAGAGCCACCAGCAGAGCCCTTCCAAGCTAAAGGGGCACTGGAGACTCGAGGGACTCCAAGCACACAGCCAGTTTTCACTCACAACACTTGCTGAATCTGCAGGGAGCTGAAGGCTGAAAAGCTGAGCTGGAGGCCTTCTGACAAGCGGAGCAGTTGAGGGAGGCCCAGTGCCAGGTAAACCAAGACCCGAGTGTAACAGCGGCCGGCGGGGGGCGGGGGGGGCAGCAAGTGCAGCAGGCCCCCTGCCGAGCACCCTGCAGGGCCACGCCCCAGGAACGGGGACCGGAGGAGGACCAGACCACTCACCAGTGGCAGGGATCACCTCCCACTCTGTGTGACGGGGGAGGAAAGAGCAATCCTCTCTGGGGCAAAGTGACATCATCTGGAGCTTATACAATTTTTAAAACACAGTGCCTGCCATTTAATAAAAAATAACTAGGCACGCTAAAGGACAGGGCTGTATGACTGAAAACCAAGGGGTAAAAGAAAACACACAAAATGGCTCACAGTAATTCAGATATTAGAGTAGCGGACAAGAATTTTTAAATACCTACAGTTAATGTGTTTCAAGTAAGAAGAAAAGATGGAGAACATGGATTTTTCTAAAGGCTTGAGAACTTTACTGGAAGCTGAGAATGTACTTTAAAGAAAACAAGTCAAATGCAAATCCTAACACTGAAGTTTAAAAAGAAACTACAATGAAATGAAAGTTTACTTCATTTTGATTATTATGGAACATTTGACTCTCCATAAAATGTAATACAATGCTTCCATATATACCAGTGGTTCCCAATCTTTTTGGTACCAGGGAGTGGTTTTCTGGAAGACTATTTTTCCATAGACTGGGGAGAAGGTTTGGTTTTGGGATGATTCAAGTGCATCACACTTATTGTGCACTTAATTTCTATTATAACATCAGCTCTACCTCAGATCATCAGGCATTAGATCCTGGAGGTTGGGGGCCCATAATATATACTATATTTTTTTTAAGATTTTGTTCTATATGCTTTTTTCTTTCTTATTATTTTTATCTTTAAAAGTAATTCATGCTCATTGTAACCAGTGAAGTAACAGATATGGAGAAATTAATTTCCTCCAATCCTCCCACATTTTACCAGCCTAGAAGGAAAAAAAAAAACAAAAAAGGAAGTGTTAATTGCTCAGTCGTGTGGGACTCTTTGGGACCCCATGGACTCTAGCCCACCAGGCTCCTCTGTCCATGGGATTCACCAGGCAAGAATACTGGAGTGGGTTGCCATTTCCTTCTCCAGGGGATCTTCCTGACCCAGGGATGGAACCTGGGTCTCCCACATTGCAGGCAGACTCTCTACTGTCTGGGCCACCAGGCCTAAGGTAATTGCCATTTCCTTCTCCAGGGGATCTTCCTGACCCAGGGATGGAACCTGGGTGTCCCGCATTGCAGGCAGACTCTATTGTCTGGGCCACCAGGCCTAAGGTAATTGCCATTTCCTTCTCCAGGGGACCTTCCTGACCCAGGGATGGAACCTGGGTCTCCTGCACTGCAAGCAGACTCTCCACTGTCTGGGCCACCAGGTCTAAGGTAACTGCTATTGTGTGTATGCTTTCACATCTCTCTCTATGCTTATGCAAATACATTATTCAAATATTTATGATGGGAAACAGCTTAGCGGTTCCTCAAAAAGTTAAACACAGAATTATCACATGACCAAAAAATTCCACGTTCCTAGCTGTACACCTAAAAGACCTGAAAATAGGCACTCAAATAATTGCATACGAATGTGCACAGCAGTACAATTCAGAACCACCAAAAGCAGAAACCAAACGGCCACCAACTAGTGGAACGACAAACTGTAGTCTAACCATACGGTGGTGCTTCATTCAGTCACAGAAGGAAGCAAGCACCGACGCGTGCCACAGGGAAGACCCTGAAAACCAGAGCCCAGTGGAAGGCCCAGCACATACTACATGAATCTGTGTGTCGCTATTAACACACAGAGTCCAGAGTAAGTAAATCCAGGGACTGTGGTCATGAGCTGGGGAGGGGCAAATGAAGCGTGTTCTCTCTCTGCGATGATCAAAATGCTTTGGCACTTGATAGAGGTGGTGGTTACACAACTTTGTGAATGTTCTAAATGTCGCTGAACTGTTCATTTTAAATGGTTACACTTCTTTACAGTACGTGACTTTCATGTTAGTAAACACACATGCCACAGAGATTCTGTGGTTCTTGCTGCTGCTTTTTTTTCCTTCCAATTTTGACTTTTATCTATAAAGCAACTCTTTTTTTTAAACAACTGCTAATAATACAGAGTATAAATGCCCTATTATTCATCTAACCATCTTTCTATTAGTGAGAAGCCCATTTATTTCCAGCTTTTTGCCATTACAAGGCTACAACAGCACCCTCATCATACGTGTTTGCATTTCTACAGGACAGACTCCCAGAAAATGGGCCTCTGGATTTAGATACTCCAGACTATTTTCTGGAGTAGCAAGTCACACTCAGGAATGTGTGTGAATTTCACCCTGTAATTTTTGCTGATCTGAATGGGCTAAAAAAAAACGGTTAACTTATTGTTACTTTAACATACATTTCCCTAGTAGCAATACTGTTCATCTTGTCCTATGGGCCATTTGAATCTCCTCTTCCAAATGAATTCTCCATTCCTAACCTTTGCCCATTTTTGTATTTGGTCATCTGGCTGTTATCAATTCATAAGGGGTTTTTCAGTATTAGCAGTTTACCATGTAACTCTCATATACAGTGTAAACGGTTTCCCTCAGTCTCTCGTTCGTCTTGTGTTTACTTGTGTGAGTTATGTTCTTCCTAAAGTTGAATTAAGCCTTTTGGATCTCTATTTCGTGTATTATTTCACTGAGAAAAAAAGAAGACAACAAAGTGAGAGAAAAGAATGAAGCACAAAGGCCAGGCTGCTGTCTCTGGAAAGGAAAACAATTCTTTTGTCACCTCTTCTTAAAGCTTCCCTGACGACTCACCTGCATTACTGAAGTGTCTCTTGTTGGGGTGATTGTAGTTGTCTCTTGGGTGTCCATGCATCTGTGGGCCATGAGAGGCAGGCAAGTGAGGCTTCTGCGGGTGAAGGTTGTGCGGGGTGTGGGGCTGAGACATCAGGGAGTCACGGCTGGAACCCGAGGCCTCTGGTCGAAATGGTTTCTTACCACCAATCACATCCTCTTTCTTCTTCTGCTCCTGGAGAGTCAAAGGAAACCAAAGACCCTCAGGATCCCAGGTGCAGTTCCCAAGAACAGTATAAAGATCATCACCTTTAAACATTTCCCTCTTGATTTTTGACAAGTCCCTCTCGGCTCCCCTGCTGCTTAATACCTTCTTAAGAAAAAATGCTCATAAACTCCACTGAGCTCCAGGGCATGAAAACCCTCACAGAGCTCCATCTGCTGCTGCATCTACTGGCCCCTCACTGTAAGGAAGCCAGTCTCCATGACCCACGGCTGTCAGAGCCTGGGCCAGGCTGCTGGCTGTCGCTGCCTGGGGTGAGGAACAGGTGCCAGGCTGTCAGCCCTCCTGCAGGCTGCTCTTGGGCCACATGAAACCAGAACCACCAACCTCCCGACTGGTCCAGTGGGAACTGGTTCCCATGCCAAAGTCATCACACTGAACATCTAAGTAACATCACGTCTCTACCACAGAAATGACTATTCAAAATAAAAACATCAGAAAATATAGTAAGGAAACACTAAGAAATGTGAGGTGACGTGAAATCTCACCTCCAAGGGAATTACTGTTAATAATCTGGTCCGGTATGTGTTTATATATATATATACACAGCAGTCCCCCCAGTCCCTGGGTGGCGCAGTCCAAGGCCCTCGGCGGGTGCCTGACACTCAGGACAGCACCGAATCCATGCGCGCATGTGCCCGAGGCACTTCACAGCAGGCACAGAAAGAGGACATCCCAACGGCCGGCGTCACTCCGCTTGGGCTTTGCGGCTATCATCAAATGCAATAAGGATTACGGGAACACAGCACTGCAGTACCGTACAGTCCATCTGACGGCCGAGGGCCACCAATTAACTAGCACACAGGCAGTGAATCCAGTGTGGACATGCTGCACAAAGGGATGGTCACGTCCCAGACAGGACGGAGCAGGACGGCACAGGGTTTCACCACGCTACTCAAACCCGTGCGTAAATTACAACTTACGGATTGTTTATCTCTGGAATTTCCAATGTAATATTTTAAGACCATGACTGACTGCAGATAACTAAAACTGTGGGAAGCAAGACTACAAAGGAGGAACTCCTATCCTGTGTGTGCGTGCACGTGTGTGTGTGTGTTTTAAACAAAAGTATTACTTAACATTCTTTTTTCAGTTAATGTACTGTGAAAATCTTATGTGAATACTTACTGTTACTAATAATATTATATTTATGGTTGAACAGTTCCTGATATGGATATATGAAGTCATTTACACATAAACATATTTAAATAGTTAATTATCTCTTTCAACTAAATTCTAGAAGAACTGCATGTTTTAGTCTTTCTGTAAATCTTACTGAATTATCCTCCAGAAAGGCGGTGAATGTATACAATAACCCCAACTAGTAGGCCCGCTAGTTTCATTACCACCTTAATCTAACTTCTGATAACCTGCCTAATGAAGCCCTTTACCCTTTACATCGTATGTCCAACTTACACTTATCCTAACTTCCCCTCTTTCCTCAAGTGCCTTGCCCAACTGTTTCATTCCTTACTGGGGCTTTTCCTGACTATTCTTTCAAAGACTTTTCACAACGCATAAAGTTCACGCTAACATTCAGCAAAAATGTTATTATAGTATTCCTGTATATTACTGTTCTAACATATTTTTCCATGTGAAACTAAATTATAAACCACTTGACGGTGCTGCCCCACCGCTCAAAGCAGTGCTGGCAGAGGACACGCGCGTGCAACAGGAGACAGCTGCCCTGCACCTGGCACGAGTCCAGGTGCTGTTGATCCGGGAGAGGATGCGCGCCCTTCAGCCCGCAGGCCTCCGCGGAGCGGACGGGGTGGTGAAGGAGGTGCTGGGTGTTCCTACACTGGCCCTATGTGGCTAACTGCGGGGAGGGCCCACAGGGCAAGTCAGCAGATCTGCAAATGGACACACTTGAACAAGCAACACTGCCCTCCAGCATCGGCCAAATATCTTCGTGCCCATCTCCTGCTACCAAAGAAGGGGCAGCATCTCCTGGGCACCTTTTTGTGTCTGCTCCTACGCAAGCGGTTGGGGCCCTGTGTGCAAACGCTGGAGGGACACCAAGGGCACATGGCCCAGAGAGAAGAGAAAAGGCGGGCGCTGCCCACGACGTCATCTTTCAGGAGCCACACTGATAATCCACCGCTAAGACAGGTGCATATGGAGGGAAGGGCCTGGTGAGTAAACACTTCCAGGACATAAGAACACAGAGGAACAGGCCCTCGTCAGAATGCCAGCCCTGTCTGGCTCCTGTACACTGGCACTACCACCCATCAGGTCTCAGCCGATAGTCTGACTGCTTGTGGAGTATGTGGACAAAGTGCACGGCTAAGACGGTGGAAGAACCCAGCAGGCGAGAACCCACCCGCAGCCCCTCTCGGGCCCAGGCCTCCACCTGTAAAGTAAGAGTAGGGAACCCCGGGCCCTTTCCAGACCACAACCTACAAGTTTACAATCATCTCCTGAGACAAAATCAGTAATGAGGGAATTTTTTTGGCAGAACTGGTTTTTATCTGTTTGTATGAATTAGGCTTAAATTTGTATTTTTACCTCTTCTTCTTGAGATCTTTTCTTATGAGCCATCTTGTATAACTTGTGCAATTTTCGAGCATCAAATTCTGTAAACTTGGAGACAAAAATCCATAGGTTCCTAAAAAAAAAGAAAAAGAAATTTTTTCTGGTAAATTATAGAATTTTAAAAATAACTGTTCTCTTTATGGATGGCAAGTTAATTGATTTTGCTATACTTGGAATACTTTCCAAGTATAAAAAAGAGAGAAATGATCTTTCGGGTCTTGGCATCAATAAGAAACACATCTTTGGAAGCTAACTAACATCAACAGAATTTGACAATCTGGAGACAAGGGTTCCGTCTCACAGCTACAACCCCTCTAACTTCTTTCCTGGCGCCTGTGACCTCAGGCCTAAGGCCTCGCCCACCTCTGCCCTCCCTGGGCCCTCAGCCCGTCACCACCACCGCCTCCCAGGGGCCCAGGCACAGGGGCACCTCTGCACTGCTGCCCCCCTCCCCAGCTGCCACCACCACAGCCTGTCACCCCTGCCTTCCAAACCCCAAGCGGCCGCTCCGCTCTGATTCCACTGTGCAGGGCACGACTGCCAACAGGGGAGTGGCTGGTGGAGCAGGTGTGGAGAACACGGAGGCACAGGTACCCTCGTGTGCGCGAAGGAAAGGTGCGCGTCCTCGCATGCAGCCACACCACGCCACGCAGTGCCGCTCAGAGAACACTGTCCAGCTCCTGACCAGTAAACCTGCGGCCTCCTACGGAAGCCATTTACCTTTCTCTCTCAAGTCTTCTGTAGCAGCACTTCAGTCATCTTAACAACCTGCTTTAAACCCTAGGAGCCACTTTCAAGGTTTTGTTGAAGCCTGAGAACTCTCCCATCTAAGCAGGTCCACTCTGCTCTCCCACACCGGCTCGGTCTACCTGCCTGCCCCTTGCAAGTCTTCCCTCCCTGACTGCTCCTCTGCACGGGTTTCTACCTTCTTGGAATTCCTACTAGACTTGCTCTTCCAAGCACCACTGCATGAGGGAGAGTTTCTCATGAGTGGGCAAGGACTTACTTATGAACCACAGCAGGCCAGGACCACAGTACCCAGCACATCTAAACACAGACTGGCCATAGTGCACAGTATCCAGCCTAGCTTCATGGAACTATACGCTAGGATGGTGAGCTTTTATCTTCCAATAGGGGTGACGCTGGGTAAAAAGCGAGCCAGACGGCTGGATACAGGGATCCAGAAGTTGGGAACAGTCTAAGAGGAAAGTCAAGTCACATTTCAAAACTTAAATGTTCTTTTTTCATGGCTGTGAAGCATGCTATGAATAGCATCATGACAGAGGTTTTCTTAAATCTCCTTTTCACTCAAAAATCCATCCACTGATGTTAGGCATATTACACAAAGATGATTAACTGTGAAGTATATGAGTTCAGTGTAACTGTGGAGTATAGAAAGAGACTTAATGTTACAATTCTCTTTGAGAAATTACAGGCATGTTTTATAAACATCAGAAATGAATTATAAATGAATCTATGTAAGTCATGATGCCTTACAAACTGAAGTTCTGGATTAACTGCACTAATCCAAATTACTACTTGAGTTCTTCAACTATGAGAGAGAAGAAAACTCACAGCTCCAGTGGTTTGAGCTTTTGCCTTCTCTTATTAGTTGATACAGAACTAACCAATTAGTTATATTATCTCTATTAACCTGAGATGGGTAGAGGAGTGAAATTATACATGATTTCTATCCCTTCCAGGTTCAAAGACTGAGTCTTTATTCTGAGGACAGACCAGCAAATCCAGCACCACAGTATTTCTCTCATAAAATAATAATATCATCCTACCCAGTCAAGACTGGCCTCAGAAGAATAGGCTATTTCAGGAAAAGAAAACTGAAGCCTGCAGGTATGCTGCCAGTCATCGGCTTTTGCTGAGAAAAAATGTTTTCATTAGGTGGCTGTGTCATGTTGTATAAAACAAAAATAGAATCCCAAACACACACACTCTGTCATCAAGTCAGGACAGACAACGCGACAGGTGTGCGGGGCCACGGCGGGTTACCTCCTCCACAGCTTGGTGTGCTCCTGGTCTGAGTAAGCTTTCAGGCACTCAGCTATCCGGTCCCCGATCTTCAGCAGGCAGCTCCGCGTGTGCTCCAGCTGCTCCTGGACGCTGAGCCCCTTGTCAGGCTTGTCCAGCTGCTTCAGCGCCTTCTTCACAGGCCGCATCCGCTCCTTACACTGCGACAGAGGAGAGGCATAAGCCCTCTGCACCCCACGCTTCCTGTGCCCTGAACTCCCAGAGAACACACAGCCCCCCTCAGGCCACATGACCACTTGTAGAGAAGCAGGGAAAGAAAGGCAGGGCAACAAGGAAAAATGTTAGAGAGTAAGAAAAACGTCAGGCTCCAGTCTCGGCTCCAGCGCTCAGAGCAGCGGCGTTCACACTTTACTTGGCCTCCAGAACACCGTTGTTTCCTCATCTGCCAGAGGGGCATTCGTGACCAAACTACTTAGTTCTGAAGTGGAACTACAGACCTAACCTGAAAACCGGGCACCACAAACTACCTAAAACTGCAGGGTAAAATATTTACAAGTCCTTCAGGCTTATAAGAAACTGAGGGAAAGGCTTCCAGATAAAGAAAGTGGACTGAACACAAAAAACTTGTTCTTGCTGTCTCCATCCACTAACACGACAGTAAAGGAATTGACTTCAGAAGAGATAATCCCACAAAGACAAGGGAAATGCAAGAAACCAACAGCAGCAAACTATTACAGCAAGTGAAATCACTTAATAGATACTTAATAGAGAGCTGAGAGCCAGCCCGATTTATGCTGCAAACTTATTCCCCCAAAGGCTTGCTAAGTATCACTGGCAGTAGGGGTGAAGGCTGAAAATAAGGATTTTTTTTTTTTTTTAAGATTGCCTAAAAGGAATAGATACTCAGATTCATTACAGACACCTAACCTTACAGATCTCTAACTCTGCCCAACAACATATATGAAAGTTTATTCTCTGGAGAGAATAAGTCTTTTAACTGGGCTGCACAGGCATAGTTGAGGGGTAAGCCTGCTGCACTGAAAACAGCATTATATGGAATACATGCGTAATATATGCATATTAGATGAGCCACCAACCAGCTTGGCTTTTGGGGTTTTTTTTGCCTCTCAGATTCCAGAATGAAGAAAGCCAGGTCTCAATCCTCCATCAGGAGAATTGGAGGATTCTTGTGCCTAAAACCTGACCACCCAAAAGCAAGAACCAAAAGATGCTGACCACCCGACTGAAGTTTTCTGAGGAAGCAGCCCAGCCAGATCACCCTATGAAGAACACTCTCAGAGCTGATCAAGTGCCACGCACATGCTCAGAGGTTCCAATCAGAAGCTCAGTCCTTACTCTTAAACATCAGAAGACAACCAGGGAGCACCACGCCATCTGGAAAAATCTAACACGAATGATGGAAACAAATCTAGGAGAGATATATGGGGGAAAAGATCCTGCAAATAAAATGACAAAGAAGCAAAAGCCTCAAAAGAAATAACGGCATTTCCCCTCAGAAACAAAGCTGAGGAGATCTCTGAGAAACGTAGGATTGACGAAGAAGTGGAAAACATTTTTAAGATAATATCAGGGACCACTCCCAGAGTTCAATGTCCGAAAACCAGGATAAAACTAAGAACTGAGGAGGAAATTACCACAGAGTAAGTCAGGAGTATTTCTCTGACCTGTAGGGCATGGCTGTCAGCCACTAAGTATCCAGTGTAAGGAACCAGTAAGCCACATGTCCACGTAACTGCATAACAACAAAAATCCAACAAACTCCCATCACTTGTGATAATCTCCATAGCCATATACCTAAAATCTGCTTTTCAGTATTATATTTAAAGTTTTAAAAAGGACACAAAATAAACTGGAAGATACCTGTAATGACTGTAACAGACAAAAGATGAGCATCATGAACAAGATTCCTATAGAAAAGGTAAGTACTACCCGTAATCACTTTTAAAAATCCAGACGCATATCAGAATTATCTTGAAGTTTTTTGAGAAATACAAATGCTCAGGTATTGGGGGGGGAAGGTATGGATATAAAAGTTATCTAGAATAGGCAAAAGATATGAACAGGCAATTCACTGGAAACACAAATACCTGATAAATATGAAAATAAATGTTCAACACCACCACTAGCCAATTTTTTCATACCTCTTAGATTGGCAAAAATTAAGAAGTCAGACTGGAGAAGGCAATGGCATCCCACTCCAGTACTCTTTCCTGGAACATCCCATGGATGGAGGAGCCTGGTAGGCGGTAGTTCATGGGGTCGCTAAGAGTCGGACACGACTGAGCGACTTCCCTTTCACTTTTCACTTTCCTACATTGGAGAAGGAAATGGCAACCCACTCCAGTGTTCTTGCCTGGAGAATCCCAGAGACGGGGGAGCCTGGTGGGCTGCCGTCTATGGGGTCGCACAGAGTCGAACACGACTGAAGTGACTTAGCAGCAGCAGTAAGAAGTCAGAAATTACCAAGTGTTTCCAAGACTGGGAAGCACCTAGAACTCACACTCATCATTAGAAAGAGAACAAATCTTTACAATTGCCTTGAAGATGAATTCTGCAACATCTAATAAAGCAGATGTGCAGACCCAAAGAAACACCCGGCTTTTCTGCACAAGCTACATGCTAGAGAAGCTATTACACACACGTTTGATGATATATTTACAATTTCACTGTAGCCTATTTGTAGTGGTGAACGTTTGGAAAACCCCAATGCCCATCAATAGGAAAAAGAAATGAATTGTGGAAATCATAAAACAGAATAATAGGAAACACTGAAATCAGAGACAAAATTAACAACATGAATAAATCTCAAAAGTGTGCATGCTGAAGCAAGTTACAAGATATACAGTGTGGCGTTCCAGACCTGGAAAGCAGCAGTCATGCTGTTTATGGACACTTGGGAGGATGTGCAGTGTAATGGGGAGAACCCAGACTCGTGGGTCAAATCGCCTGGGTCAGATCTTAGCTCTACATCTTAACTCTGTGAAAAAGGACAAGTTACTTAACTCTCCTCACATTATTTTTTAAGGGGTAAAACAGAGATAATACTTACCTCACAGGTTGTCATGGAGAAAAGACACAAAAAGCACACTAACAATACCTGGCTGATTATGTGAGCTATTGCTGTCTTTAAAGAGATTAAGTAGTAAAACTCTAAAGTCACACATGAGAACCACGACACATGAGAACTACATCGAACTAGAATTGTGGTCACTTCTGGGGAGGAAACAAAGCAGAGCCAGGAGCTTCAACTTTAGAGTCTGAGCCTTAAAAAATTCAGACCTGACAAAACTTTGTGGTACCTCTATCAATGCCCATTATATTTCTGAAAATTGTCTGCATTTTTAAGATATCATAATATAAAAACAAGAGTAAATGAGCTGGAATATATAAATGCGATTTCTTTCTTTTTTTTTAATTCAGGTGCAGTTGATTGATGCTTCCTTCATGGCTCAGTGGTAAAGAATCTGCCTTCCAGTGAAGGAAACGCAGGTTCAATCTCTGGGTCAGGAAGATCCCCTGAAGAAGCAAATGGCAACCGCTCTAATATTCTTGCCTGGGAAATCCCATGGACAGAGGAACCTGGAGGGCTACCGTCCACGGGGTTGCAAAGAGTCAGGGATGACTTCAGCGACTAAACAAGAGCAACAAACAGCTGATTTACAATGTTGGGTAAAAGCCACTTTTAAAATAGTATGGTACCACAGAAGCATTAGCTAATGATGTTCTCCTATAAATACTGGGTCAACGAAGAACCAGAAACAGATCAGAGAGGCGGTTGTGTAATTATTCATTTACTCACTTACTGAGATACTTCTATCATCTACACCTACTTTAGAAGACATAGTACTTTCCCTCAGAGAGCTCACAGGAAGAAGAGTAAAGAGATTTAAGAAAAATGAGATAAGCATGAAGAGAAAAAAAAAATACACATATGCATATAGGTTTTTGGGAACACAGACACACACAAAAAAGGGTAAAAAGAGAGAAGACTCTTACAGGATGAGGTCAAAATTCTATCCACTGCTGCCCCAGAGCAGGAATATTCTGAGAGTTGAAGACCACTTTTTCTTCGAAACTAAATGAACATACACTGAAATCAAGTGAACAGTGATGTGGGGAAGTTTGGGAGAGGAAGTGACTTCAAGAGAGGAGGAGAAGGGGACGAGAGCAGCACAGTAAGGCAGGCGCCCGCAGCTCTGATGAGGGGCACGCCCCTGAGGACGCGCTGGCCTGTCACCATCCTGTGCAGGCCTGGTCCGTGACTCTCCCCTCAGCGTCCCTGTCTCTCAGGAGGCGGCGCGCTGCGGCTTGGACCACACCCCAGGCCGTGGCTCAGCCCCTCGCCCACAACACAGGAGCATGTGAAACAGGCCACGCTCACCACTGCTCCGGCTCACACGGCCGGACCCTAGCCTCGTCTCATGCCATGCTGCTTACTAGACCTACTAGACCGACTAGCTGGGCAGCAGGAACTGGGAGAGGCGTGGCAAGCACGGCAGCTGCAGACCCCGCCCCCTCGATTCCAGGACTTACTATGCTGAATGTCTCTTGGTCCAGATCATCCTCCTCATCCTCTCCAATGGGGACGGGTTCGCTTCCTGCTGTGATATGGACAGGGCCCTGAGAGCGCTTGGATTTACTTGAAGATTTGGCATCACCACCTTTAGGCTTTTCAGAAAAGAGTTACAAGGAGTCATTGTCATTTGTGTGCTCCTGTCTTGCATTCGGACTTCTTCGCGGTGTCACATCACTGTAAGTGGGTATACTAGACGGCCTCGGTTTCGAGATATCATGAAGCCAAACACATTCAATTAACAGTTTAATCATATATCATTCCCGTTCCTGTCTCTAAACAGAGCCACTTTTAATTTTAGCTTCATCAGTGCTATTTTGGCTTCTATCGCCTAATCGATGAAATGTACAAACATGTCATCAAGAGGTTAAGAATGTAAACTGAAGAGCTCCAACAGAGCAGCAAGAAGCAACTTTATTAACAGCTTAAGAATGAACATATGCTTCAATCTAAATAACTAAGATAGTTTAAATGACTGAATTTATATGAATGCAGGTGGATGAAGCTCATTTATCCATGAAAGGGTGCAGAATGATAGAGATACAGATACAAATAAAAACTAACTGTAGGTATGAACATTTAAAAACATAAAACAATACTATGCTTTGCTTATGATTACATAACATGTAGGAAAAGTATAAAAGCATGGGTAAGGTGGTTTCATACCAGTGTCAGAGCTGTGTTACAGAGGAGAGTAATGAAACTGGGAGAAGGAACAGAGGGGAGCTCCAACTGAGGGGCGATTGGTAATGGGTGTGTGGAGCACCAAACACAGCAGCCAGAAAAAAACCACTTGAAGTAAACAAGAAAAATGTCAGCAGCTGCAATATCTGTTGCTGGTACCAATATCAGGTACACGGTTGCTGGTTAAATCGTTCTCTGTCCATCTATTTTTTAAATATTTCATTTTAAAGGTATCTTTCTGCAGAAGCACAAATGCAAAGAAAGATATGTGTCACAACAGAGTTTATAACATTAGAAATTTGAAAGCAATGTCAATATGGGAAACTTAAATTACTTCCAAAAAGTTACAAACAAAATCTTCCTTATCTACTAAAAATGGCTTTAACTTTTATTTATTTGCTTGGAAAACTATTTGTGATATATTGCTATGTGGGAAGAAAAGGCAATCCAAATAGCCTAGCCTAATTTTTCTACAAATTTGTTTCCTAAACAAATTTTTATATTTGTTCTTATATGCATATAATAATAAAAAGTTTCATATGTCCTCATCAAGAAATCTGTTAGACTTATAAGTGGTGGCAGAATTCAGTTATTTGCATGTTTTAACAATGATTATAAAGATTAACTGAAAAATAACTTCATCAGAAGTCAGCAAGATTCAACACTGAACCAGAATTCTAGGTTTGGAATGAACTTCATAAAACCGAAATATGAAGATTACACAGTAACAAGGCTTTTAACCCATTTCTACTCTTGATAGTATCTGGTTCGAACTCTAAACCTTTCATGTATTCAGATTCATCCGTAGATGGTGCTTTTCTACCATGAGTCTGAGAACATGTATCACGTAATTTCCTGATCCATCTCATTCTAACACCCTCTCTGAAATGTGTAATAAAAGAGCAAGGCTTCTACATTGAAGAATACCGCCATGCACACACTGCCCCCTCTCTGCAGGGAGAGCTGCAGGCATCTTGACGGGAAGCCCCATCCTTCCTCCTGGGCTATAGTCATGAAATGACAGTTCTTTCAGGGCCCTCAAACCCCGTTTTATTTCTAAATCCTAGAAGGGAATCCCAAAGGCTGTGGGCATCTCAGGAAGTAGAACAACACTGGTACCTTCTCTTTCTTGTCTTTAGATCTCTTCCTTTCCTTGTCCCCTTCCTTGTCTTTCCTAGAACTCATTTGCTTCTCCTTGTTCTCCTTGTTCTCTTTCTTCTTCTGTTTCTTTTTCGTTGGACTTTTTTCTAAGCCATCGTCCTAGAAAACAAATGGGGCTGTGAGCTTTTGCCACAAACTTTTTATTCCCTCGTTTACTTTCTAGGAACAAAAAAACTAGAAAGCACTGCCCTCAATGGTTCATCACTGCACCCACAGAAGCGTGTTCTCAAGCACACAGCCTTAAAGCCGTCTGCTTCAACTGAAGCCTATAGGGGCAGATGCTCTTCACTACATAGGCATCATTATTCCCATGGAAAAAACTGAAGACCAAAGAGATTATTGCTAGGTAGTAACTGGTAAGGTTGCTACAATTTGAATTTATGTATGCTTGACTCAAATCCATGCTAGTTCATATACCCACTTCTGAGCCTCCTGGAACTAACCTCAAAGTGCAACAAAATAAAATCCCATAGTTTTCAGTCCCTGATTCAATAGGCTGAATGCTACCAAGTTACTTTTCACTTTCCTTAGACCAGAGGTTACAAATTGACAGATCTGGGCCAAATCTGAACCACAAAGAGTTTTTTTTGGCCCAACAATGAACTGCATCATAGGTGCCCCAGGCATGAGGCATGTGCTCCCTGATTAACCAGTCTCCACCACTCCTTTTCATCCCAACAGTGAGGCTGAGCATCAGCTGCCATTTATCACTAAATTTCGTGGTTCCCTTTATTTGCTTTCATTATTTCAATCACTGATTTTACATGAACAACTATATTCCTCTCTCACAGGTTAAGCAAAGATACATGTATTTTCTATTTCCATTTTACCTACTCTGGTATGTAAACCAAACACACTTCAAATGGTTTTACACCAGCTGGCACGATAAATGTAACTTAGAAAATCATCTCAACTGAAACGCAGCCTCACACCTTTACTTCTCCCTCTTCTGATGGATTGTCTGAGTGTCGAGGAGATGAAAACTCAATTCCATGCTCGTCCTTCAGCCTCGGTGCTTTGTTTTCCTTTTTCACTCGAGGCTTCCGCTTCTTTAATTTGGCCTGGAAACAAGAAGAAAATGATGACAAAACTACAAATCAAGTCCCTCAAAAGTATGACCACATAACATTATGATTCTTTGCATAGTAGCAGCCATATAATTCAAAAGAGGAAACGCAAAAGAAAATTCATGGTAGTGCAATCAATTTTATCTGAAGGAGGAAAAAATAAATCATTCTGTGCCTCACAAAAATGTCCATATTCGTGAACCCACTGACTCCATTTTTTGGAATTCAATCTCAAGACAAAATTCAAAAGAAGGAAAATCACCTTATGCACAAATACGAAGAAAGATAATATGCAGAAGATAGTAACAGGAACATAAAAAAATGGAGAAGCATGCTGTATCTAAAAATAAGGAAAATGTGTTTATCTACTCAGATATAGTATCATCCAAAAGTAAAAACCATGGTCTCATCTCTCTCTCCAGAACCTAACTTACAGAATATCCTCAACATATTATGTGAAGAGTGATATTACTTACATAATGGGACTTTGTTAAGGACAAAGTATGGGACTGGGATTTTTTGTTTTCTGAAATTAACACAAATGGCATAGCTCTGGGAGCACTTAAGGAGTATGTACACACAAAGGCTACTGGTGCTGGCTGTAACCTGATCTCCTAACTGTGATTTGCATCTTTCCAGGCCTGAAGAGAAATGACAAGTTGAGGAAATAAAAGGTCAAGGAGGAGTCCATTAGTAACTCAGCTGAAATCTTTCACTGAGCAGGTAAGGTCACTCACTGCAACTGAAGTCCACTGTCTGAATTAACTGTGTATCCTAATTACCCATTTTATCCCTGGGACCTGTGACTACACGTAGCCAGTGTTAGCTGGAACAGGCAAATGCAGTGATATTCAGACAGTAACAAGATCTATATTCCAAAATCAAGGAAACGGCATAAAGCAACAGCGACAGTCTATCTAGACCAGTGGCACTGGGAGAGATGAGAACTATTTTGAGGCAGTATTCTAGAAGAATGGGTTTATGCCAAGGTGTTTAGGTGTTCAATTACTACACGAACATTCCTACCATTACCAACCAAACCATTACCACTGAACTCCCAATAGCAACAGCTGACAAGGAGAGGATAGCATTCTGTGCCGCACCCGGAAGGGGCATCTCTTGCCCACCTAACCCTGCAGGGCAGGAGCCTCAGGTCCCAGGGGACGCCGGGCTGGCAGCTGCACTCACCTCTTCCCCGCCCGTCACGGTGCCCTCCTTCTCCAGACTCTTCCTGAGCAGCTTCAGCAAGTAGTCTGCTCGGGTCTGCAGCTGCTTCCCCTGGGGCTTCTTATCTGTCTCCACGGGCAGAATCTTCAACAGGAAAGGAAGAGAAGCACCCGGCATGGCCCACAGCCCGGTTAGTGGATCAGGATGAACAAAGATGACAAACAGCTAAACGATCCTTTCCCTCCCCAACCACCCAGAACACAGATAAAGCCTCAGATCCTATCTCATGTCCATGGCTCCCAGTCACTGAACATCCCTTATGAGCCGTTCTCATTTTACAAAATGGGATGGAGAAATCCAGCTCTCCCACTGGCTCCTACCTGTGCTGTTAACAGGGTAGAACAACTCAGGTAGGAGGGGCTTGTTGGCTTCGTCTGCTAGAGCATCCCAGCCGTCGTGGATTTCCTCCTTCCAGGAGCAGGGAATCCCTGGAGCTAGGTTAAAGCTTCGTTTTAGATTGAAAATGCTTCTTAGAGCATTGCCGGAGAGCACTGAGCTACGCCAGGACGCAGCTGGGCCTCCTGGCCAGGCTGGATGTGGTCTCAGTGCTTATGGCAGGGTGCTGGCACCCTCTGAGAACACCGCACCTGGGATGAGCACTGAGGGACGTGCCGGGAAAAGCCCTGCCGGGAGCCCAACATGGAGCGCATCCTACGAAAATTTGAGCCAGTCAGCTTTCCCTGCTTACAGCTCTGAGCACGGCCTCACTACTAGGCAGCCTGATGTGCAACGGATAGGGTGGGAGGCTTGATTTTGTGGGAGAAGTACAGCCCGTGTTTAACTCCATTACAAAAAATACCAAGGCACGGCTCATTCTTTCTCCAGGTGGAGAAATGATCCAATATTGTTTTAAAGAAAGTGCCAACAACTCAGGCTGAGGAATGCTTTTATTATTAATAATCCAACCCTGGTATTTGTTGCAATGAGATCTAACCTACGATAAATATCAGAATTTTAAGATTTCTCCTATATATTTCCCCAAAATTTCACCTGGCTATTATCTTCAGCTCTGAAATAGTGCCACAGTCCACTAAAGACGGCAATGTTTTCAAGGATAGAAACCCCAGGAATTTACTGTTGTACTAATCTTTAATTTGATCCCCCACCCCTCAGAAAACAGTTAAAAGTAAGTCATTGATAAAAAGATATACAACAAATCTTCTAGAAATCTCCAGCACCACAGATAATCACTTACTTTGTCAGTTAACTTAAGCTCTGGGTCCGTTTTAATTAGCTCCCAGTTTCCATAGCCATGTTCATAAATTCCCAGCAATAGACGAGAGTCGTCCTCTACTCCCCACTCAACATCAAAATGTGCAGCTTTGACACGACAGGATAAGCAATATCTGAAAAGTTTTCCAAAGCAGGAAGACGTGAGAGGAGAGGCCTTTCTGATTTGGAAATAAACACAAATGAACATAGACAAAGCATTCTAGTACTTCAAAAAGACAATGAAAATACTACACTCTAACTTCAAATCTGTTTTCTAATGGCACAACCACCCGTGCGTGGGTACATGTTATACTCACTTTTTTTTTTCTTCAGGGTCTACAGGGATAGATTTATGCAGCATCTCAAACTCTTCTTCATGTTGGATAATAGATTTCACGTTAACCTGAACCCCAGATATCTTGATAGTTGGGCCTCTCTTTTTCCCTGGTCCTTTCCCTAAAGAACATCAATTGCATATTTGTTACATGAGAATTCACTGTTCAGAAGTGTACACAGAAGAAGTATACAGAATTCTCACTATACGTGAGAATTCATAGAAAACGCAGGTGAACAATCCTAAATGCTTATTCCCTCAATGTGTATCTCTGGTTTACTGTTAATCCAACGATACAATCAATAAAGCAAAAAGTTTTCTCAATTAATGTTTGTAAAATAATCTCTAAACAGTTCGGTTTTTTAAGATTTAGAATTTTTCAGTCCAGCAGTGTTTATAATTGTATTTTAATCTTCCTCTTTGTTTTATACTTTGGCTCTAAAACTAATTAATGAAAGAAGATTTTCAAGGAGTGATATAAACACTTAAGATTTTTCTTTTGTTTTTCTAACTCATCAATAAATTTTTTTAAGATGAACTGCTTTACTATAAAAGCCTGAGATCAAGTTAATACCTAACACATTTGAAAAGGATGAACAAAGTAAGTCATGGAAAGGTTATCCCTAGCTCGAGTTTCAAATTAAAGTAATCCTAGAGGCAAAAACAAAGCAGGTCAACTCTAACCACAGACTTTCTGGCCAAAGTCGAAATCTGTGAGATAACGGCACTTGTCTGTGGGAGAAAAGACAGCCCCAGGGACAGGGATGAAGGCAAGGTTCTCCATGCGCTCCTTATTTGACAGTTCTGACTCTGGGCCATACAAATGGTTTACATAATTAAAACACACAAAGTTTCATAAAAACAAGAAAAGTAGTCCCTAGAAACTGAAATGTAAACAAAAGATATTGAACTACATATTTTAAGTTGGTGGCATAACCACACAGAGAAAAGAACAATTTCAAACAATTTTAAAACACGGTACTTCGGTACCTGGTATATTACTAATGCATGGATTTTAAGGACAAAAAGAAATGCAAAAGAATCAGACTTTGCATTGAGAAGTCTTATTGTTAACAGTAACAGTGGGGGAATTCCTTGGCAGTCTAATGGTTAGGACTCAAGGCTTTCACTGCCACAGCCCAGGTTCAATCCAGGGAACTAAGACCAAGCAAGCTGAGAGACAGCCAAAACAAACAAACAAAAATCCAAACAAAAAAAAAAAAACAAAACAGTACAATTGGATATTAATATTTGGAAATACGTGTAAGACAAATACATGATTATGCTAACATTTCTAGGAACAAAAATTTCTTGGCTTGAGAAAAGAGGTATCAATAATCTTACATTAGAATTGGAAATTGGATTCAGGATTACACTAAGTGCCAGTTTATAGAAAATACAGGTATATGGAAGGGGCGTCCCTGGTGGCGTATTGCTGAAGAATTCGTCTGCCAATGCAGGAAACCTGGACTCAGGAATACACTCAATGCCAGTTTATAGAAAATACAGGTATATGGAAACAAGTTAAGTAATGCCCAGAGGAAGCAATCCATCAGATTCAGATTGTGAATAAGCAGAGAAAAGAGGTATGTGGGCGAGGGGGCACCTGTCACAAGGAAATATTCCCAAATATGCTGTGAGATGGACAAAGCAAGGTACAACAGTATGCATGCTACATCACCAACTGTGTTAAAATAGTATCTATTCCTTTTTTAAACATATATATATATTTTACATTTCTAGAAAGAGACAAGAAACAGGGATAGTTGGTTTTCATTTTTGAGCCATATGAGTTAATACGTATTCAAACCAATTACAAGGAAAAAAGAAAAGCACTGTAATGCTAAGGTTTACGTTTGAACGTATTCTGGGTGCTATAAAAGCACAAATTTGGATCATTGTCCATACCACTCAAGTTTTTCTTTCTTTCATGGGGGAAAAAAAACAAAAACCACACCTAAAAAATGTTTTCGACTATATTCAAGGTATTTTAAAATTCTATTACTTTCAGTAATAGTATAAAGAAGAAAATTTCAGAGCACAAATAATGCTCTACTTGGTGAAATAGCTAACACTGCAAGGCAAACATGATGACAAGCACTTCACATGTATGAAATTATTCAAGTGGCCATCCAAGCCCACTGACTCAGGGCTACTACTCCATTCTGCACCAGATCCTTGAGAGGCTATCACTTGTCTCAGATCTTGCAGCTGAGAACCATCAGGACCAAGATTCCAGGTACACGGGCTGCCTCCCACGTGTGAACCCTTAATCACAGCTGACAGAGCCTCCTGTGAGTAACCTCGGTGAAGGGAGACACAAGAATGGAGGCAACTGCACAGATACAGCACAGTCCAGGGAATTGGAATGGTCACATGTTCATCTCTTTGAGGTTCAACTGTAAGGGCGTCCTTTAACAACAAGGACCTCAGCTCTCTCCTGACCCCTCCTGCTTGTAGAGGACAGGCAAAATGCTTTTGGTGTATAAGAGAAAACATGCTACAGGTCAAATTCAATTACAACAAATTCTAGTGCCAAGAAAGTCTCACTCTCACCAAGAATTTTATAATACTCAGCTACTGCTTTGTCTATTTGGATTAATCCTCTAAATCCTTTATCACAACAAAACAACACCTGTATGTGCATCCAAGATAACTCCTACTGGTGCTCTGTAATGTACTCACTTGCAACCGTGATACAAATGTGCCCAGTCAGGCTTTACCTCCTCAGATCTTTACATCATTCAAGCCAACGTGAACTTTCTACAGTAACATTAAAAGAAATCATTCCACTTGTTCAGTGCTCTGCACCCTGGGCAAATCAACTTCGTTTGGGAGTAAATCTTTGGGATCTAACAACTGAGCTCACATAAAGGCAGGTGAGAATACACACTTCCAGAAAGAAGGGAAGCACAGGATACAAGTGTGAAGAAAGAGTGAGGAGAAGAGACCCCTGAGCAGCACAGATCCCAATCCAGGTCTGTGAGCATCACTGAGGCAGACTTGCTGACTTACCCTCGCTGGCATTTTCTTTCAGCTGCTCTTCATATTCCTGCATTGCTGACACACAGCTGTTGTGAATCAGTTCCCCCAAGCGCTTCAGATCCGCCACAGACTTATCTACCAGCTCAGCATCACGTGCTATGCACTCCAGCCTGAGGAGAGACAGATACCGGGACACACCTCAAGGCCTGTGCCCGTGTGAGCTACCGCTTGGTTTTGCGTAAGCTTGTTCCTGCAAAGACGCTTTTCTCTTCATTCCTCATTTGACTGTTCAAAGCTCCAACAAGAACCCTCCAGCAGTGACTATGACTAACTTACTCACTTTCCATCATTAAGAATTTGACTTGGAAGAGTCCACAAAAACAGACTAATTCAGAAAACAGGGGAAAGGGCTCAGCTTTCTTTATTAACTAAATGGGCCGTCGGATGAAGTGCCCAGAAGCTATCAGCACTAGTTTGCCTCTTTGTGCTCACTTTCCTTTCTCCAGCCTACTTCCATTCACTGCAATGTTCCTAGAAGCAAAGTGCAGTTACATCTGCAAAATGTTTTGTTGATCTCCAAGTCATCTGGAGCATGTCATGTCTAAAAATCAGACTGTCAAAAGGTGCCAGACCTTAAAAATGGAAAACAGACCCAAAAAAAGAAACTGCTACATAACAGAAGGGAAAAAGAGGTGGATAAGAAACTATTGTGTTACTAAGCTTACCGTTCAAGAGGGAGACCAAACTTCTTATACGCCTTGATGAACCTAGGAAAATGATTAATAAATCACATTTAAAAAGCAGACTTCGGCTATGCTGGTGCAAACACATCCTGTGACGAAATATGAGCCATAAAAATGGTCAAAAACACAAAAACGGTCAAAAAGAGATTTTGCCCAATCCTTGCAACTGCCACTAAACGAATCAATATTGAATGCCTTTGAAAATGGCCAACTTAAAATGAGTGCTAAAAAGCTTTTCAAACCAAAGATCAACTTTATTCTCAGTGACTGGTCATGAAACTGCTTAGGGATGTAATTGAGTATGGTGGCTTAACTCTGCTGCTAAGTCGCTTCAGTCGTGTCCGACTCTGTGTGATCCCATAGACGGCAGCCCAGCAGGCTCCCCTGTCCCTGGGATTCTCCAGGCAAGAACACTGGAGTGGGTTGCCATTTCCTTCTCCAAGGAAATGGCTTAACTCTAGTACTATCAGTTTTAGAAGGTACAAGTTAATAGGTAATAGGTAATAAATGATTTAGTAACCACAACTCTTATGATAAAATCCAAAACAGTTATACTGGTCTATTCAGTCCACTGCTGTTACTTCCAATTCCATACTACAATATTTTCCATTATGTTCTGGTCAATAATACAACTAAAAGAGTTTTAGGACTGCCTCAAGTACTTTTTGTAATGAGGCAAAGTAAAATATATGCTTTTAAACTTTTTAGGCAAAACTATTTTGGAAACTCTGACTCCTTCTGCCAAACGGTGTCTCCAACCTAAAACCTAATCATCCTCCCACAAGTCTCTAGCCTAAACTATGCTAAATGCCAATATATGTTTAATCTGTTCCCCTCCCTAGAGCCAACCACTAGCACTTTCACTAAAACCCAAGATTCACAATATATGAAGGTCATCACTGTAAAATGCCAAATTATCTGGTTAGCTAACAGTGAAAGAAGAGATACCATGGGGAAAAAAATGAAAAGAGAAGGCGTAGCAATTCTTAAAAGTGGTGATGAATGTGACAACAGCTAAGAAACAATATTAAAGGAACAGCATGGATACAAGGATTAGGAAAGTGCTCTATGTGAAAGCAAACCTGAGGGCTATTCCCCAACTCTACATTTCTCTTTCTTGACATATACTCACATACTTTACAACTGAAATATGTCCTTTGAGCCAACTTCAAAATAATAGTGAGACAGAGAAGCATTCTAGGAATGATGGAGTAATAAGAACCCTTGAAAATCTGCTCCTTCACAAAAGCAACAAGAACCCTGGGAGAAACTGTCCAAGTCAACTTTGTTGGAATGCTGGAAATTAATCAAAGGCTTGCAGCTAACTTATAAGCATATATTCAAGAAAACAGCTGAATCTCAGTATGAATGGTGAGCTCTCTGCCATTCTGACTTGCTCTATTTCCCGTGCCCTCTCCCCAGCACCAAGACTGCCTTGAAAACCCCTTTCCCAGCTACAGCAGCTGGCAAACAGCAACACAGCAGCCATTACAGGGAGCAGAACGGGCTTGGAGCTCCACAGAAGCTCCTTCCCCAGAGCACAGTGCTATTTGGCCTGACCGATGGCACCCTGAGAAAGTCCATTCTCAGGCTTGTCTTCATTTGACTTGGGTGTTTGTGAAGACACTGTCCATAGTTCATCAGTCAAAAATTAATTAGAGACAAAGGTTTAACACCATGGCTGCCTGAAGCAGCATTATAAGCTGGGGATGAACAAGCTGATCAAGAACTGCGATGGAAAAACTGGGGTGTTCACAGGTGAGAAGATGTTCACAGGCGTCTTTGAAAAGCTCAGGCATATTCCCGGGAATCTAGAAGGCTGCACATGTGTAGGGCTGTGTGAAGGCACAGCAAAGACACGAGAAGCTGTTCATCTCTCACCTCTGACCAGTCCTCAGGCTCCACACAAACACGAGCTGAAGGATAAGGCAAAGTCGTAAACTGCCTGCCAGAGCACTGAACACATGCCTCAGCATTCACAAGGAGTCCTTCAGCAAAGGCTGGAGATTTACTGTTTGATAGACTTAAGGTGCTTAAGAAAGCCTCTGACCAATCATTAGCTGAGCTCTAAGCTAAATAAGCAGAGACTTCACAGAACTAGTCCAGAAAAGTTACTAAGTAAGCAAATGACAACAACAAAGAACAGCAAACACAAAAATCTGCCTGGCAGGGGGATTCTGATGTCCAGACTAGCCACACTGTACTACTTAAAATGTCCAGTTTTCAACAAAAAGTTATAGGAAACAAGAAAGTATAATCCATATACAGAGGAAGAAGGCAGTTTTCAATGGAAATAGTCTCTAGGAAATCCGAAAGTTGAACTTAATAGACAAAGGATTTAATCAACTATTGTAAATATATACAAGAACTAAAGGAATCCACGTCTGAAGAATTTAAAGAAAATTTGAGAATGATGTATCACTAAATGGAAAATATTAGCAGAGATGGAAATTATATAAAGGAGTCACATATAAACTGGAGTTGAAAAGTACAATAACTAAGATGAAAAAAAATCACAGGAGTAGATGTGAACTGACAGAAGAAAACATCAGTGAAAAGGCAAGTCAGCTGAGGCTATCCGATGTGAAAGAGGAAAAGAACAAAGACTACCCTGCAAAAACAAAGGAGAAATTAAGACATTCCCAAATAAATAAAGACACAACTTGTTGCTACAGACCTGCCCTAAGAGATATACTAAAAGAGAGTACTTGGGGCAGAAATGAAAACACATGAAACAACTCAAATCCACATGAATAAACAAGAGCCTCAGGAGGATACCTGAGTAAGTAAAAAACACAGTGTATATGTATTTTTTTCAGTAACTTTTTACTTCATTCTGAAGGAGATCAGCCCTGGGATTTCTTTGGAGGGAATGATGCTAAAGCTGAAACTCCAGTACTTTGGCCACCTCATGCAAAGAGTTGACTCATTGGAAAAGACTCTGATGCTGGGAGGGATTGGGGGCAGGAGGAGAAGGGACGACAGAGGATGAGATGGCTGGATGGCATCACCGACTCGATGGACGTGAGTTTGAGTGAACTCCAGGAGATGGTGATGGACAGGGAGGCCTGGAGTGCTGCGATTCATGGGGTCGCAAAGAGTTGGACACGAATGAGCGACTGAACTGAACTGAATGATTTTAAATCATTTAAAATGATTTTAAATGACAATAAAAGCACAAAAAGGGAGAAGGAATGTACCTAAATTGGAGTAAAGTTTTAGAATACCACTGAAATTAAGCTGATACTAGTCCAAACTAAATTGTTCTAAGTTAAAATATTAATTATAATCTCCAGGGAAACCACTAAGAAAATAATTTTTAAAATGTAAAAGAAACAAGAAAATTAAAATATTATACTAAAAATCATGCAATACAGAAGAAGGCAGTAATAGGGGAAATAACAAAACAAAAAAGATACAAGACATAAAAAACAAAAATGCAGACATAAATTCTATTTTATCAGTAATTGCATTAAATGTAAATGGTTTAAAGACTTCAATCAAAACAAAGAAACCAATAGAATGAATTTTAAAAAATTATCTAACTAAATACAGCCTATAAGAGTTGCAAGTTAGATTCAAAGATACAAATAGACTGCAATAAAAAAGGGAAAAGATACCACACATACAATATCAAAAGAGTTAGAGTATCTACATGAGTACTGAACCAAGATATAAACTTTCAGACATAAACTGCTGCTGGAGACAAAGGACATTTTATAATGAGAAAAGGGCCAGTCCATCAACACAACATATCATCAAGTATACACACCTAACAGCAGAGCCCCAAAATATGGAACGCAATAACTGACAAAATAGGAGAAATAAATAATACAGCAACAATAGAGATGTCAACACCCATTTCCAGTAATGCACAGGACAATCAGGCAGAGGGTCAGAGAACACAGAAGACCTGAACAGCAGTAAACCAAGCAGGCCTAGTGAACACCTTTGGCACCTCCCACTCAGCCACAGCACAACACACAGCCTTCTCTGTGTGACACTCCGGGCAGGGGCAGCAGAAGCAGGGCCACGTACAAGATGGACTACCGATTCGCAAGGGTTAAGACGATGCCCAGGGGAAGGGTGCTGACGTCTTATCAATGCTTGTATGTATTTACGTTTTTCCATAATAAAGAAAGAAAGAAGAACAGAACAGGTGTAACATTTAGTGGGAAACAACGACCTCATGGTTTCAAATACTGACCTAAAAGGACTACATGATACAGTTAAATTAATAATATGGATTAGATCATAAAGCTAGCTATCTTCACAGTTTCTACTTTCTTCACCTGTTTAAAAAGATAACATAGAAACTAGGGGGAAATGGTGTCAATGCAACAATTTTAGATTTTTCTGGAGGGCAGAGGAATGTGAATCAGACACCAACAAATGTGTAATAAGTACTGAAACAGAAAGATACCTAAAACTGGCTGAAAGTGACAAGAAGCAAGCTGCCGAACAATATGCTGTGTATAACAACATGTGTATTAGTAAACCAAACTGATACCAGTATTAACACTAACAGAAAGTAAACTGGGCTTATCTGTACTCCTTTAATTTTTTATATTATACCATTTCTTCTATATACACTGTTAAATATGTATGCATGTATGTACTCAAATTCTTCAATAAAAACAAAAAAAAGTTCCAGCCCAAGGTGACCCCCAACAGCCTCTTTCCTCGTGGCTGGACTTTCTTCATCATGAAATGTTCAGAGCAGAGAACAAGAAGTAAACAAAAGAGCTCAAGTGAGGAAAAGCCTGGAGAAGGCAGAATCATCCCGGGGTCTTGGGCACGACTCCAGTCTCCCTGCCGCCCTCCGCCCTGTCACCCAGGTCAGGGATGCATCACCTGAGGCTTACAGCATGCCCACCCACACGTGAGGGGAGGGAGAGCAGGGCCTCCACCAACCTCCGGATCTCGGCGTCTGTGAACCCCTCCACCAGGTCCTTCCGCACACTTCGGGGACGCCCTCTGCGCTTGGGCTTCTTGTCGTCATCAGAGTCATCCGTCTCACTCTCAGAGGCAGAGGACCTCTGGGCCTGTCTCTTGGACTCAGTATCAGAGTCACTGTCATTTGTCTGAGCCTGAAAATGCAAAGTTACACTGTAGCAAATGCCAGGTCCAAGTGATCTAAGGACTAAGACCAGCCCATCTTAACTCCTTAAAGCTCGGAACTTCCTATTTTATCAGGCAAGTCAATCTGCCTTTAAAAAAGGAGGAGGCAGACAGCATGCGATGAAAGAAGATCTGCTTGTGTATTCACACTGCCAGAGACACACAGTCTCTGGTCATCATTAACTACATACTGTCTCTGGTCATCTGGTCATCATTAAGTACACTGGAATAAAAATATCTGGATTGTAGGTTCATGTTTACTTCCTTGGGCAAATTACCTCTCCATGCCTTTGTTTTCCATTTGTAAAATGGGGATAATAGCACCTATAATACAGGGTTTTCATAGGAACTAAATGAGTCAGTTAGTGTAAAAGCACTGACTTATGCCTGGAACACTGTGAATACTCAACGACAACTACTATTAGCTAGTATTGATTTACTAGGATCTTAGGCAAACCTGAGTGTGCTGTCACCAGCAAACTGAGTAATAAAAACAGAGTTTATCTATTTCTGTGTTCTTACAAAAATCAAATTAGACAGTGCCTATGATGGCACTTCGTAACTGAAGCAACTTTATATAATCTCCTACTAAGTATTTATACCAAGTGCTATGAAAGAGCATTTACAGAGGAAGAGACATTTGACTCTGAAAGCTGAAGGCCTCGCCAAGCAGAACCCAACTGTTAAAATTACTACTTTTAGTCTTAGGTGCAAAAAGCAGCCTTCTGTCAACCTCAAATCACGTCCAGCCATCTCACAAAGGGCCAAGATGCAGAGATCGAACGTATCCCAGGTACGCTCCTGGGCCCTGTGCACGCTTCCACTTCCCTCTGCTAAGTTCCCGAAACTCTGCCCTGGAACCCTGCACGTCAGAAGCACGTCCGTCTCTTTTGTCTCCCTTGATCACCTTTTTAGTGGAACTCCGAATTCGAGGCAACATGTAAATCTCTTCCAGCTCCTTCTGTCGCTCTTCTTCCTCCACTTTCTTCCTTTGCTCCTCTGGGATGATCTCATCCCAGTCCTTGTGAGGACGCTCGTCAAGCTCTTCTTCATCCTCCATTGTTGCAAAGTTGGCAACCTTACAACAAAAGGATTTCACTGTCTGACCGACATTTCACTATTTCCTGAACACCACCTACTGAAACACCAACTCATGCAGTGTTTTGAATCTAAAATGCTATGAATAAGAGGACTCTTATGATATTACATAATCAAAAAAATCAGTTTTCTACTAATTTCTCCCTTATCCCCTCAACAAAATCTACTCGCCGAGTTCTAAAGTTCATCAGGAATTTTACTGAAGAATAAAGAAAGATTAAAAGATACAAGCTGTCTTATGTTTTATTAAAAGACGTGCTATTAAATCATACACATTTTCTAATATATTAACTAGAACTTTTAGATTTATTTAGATGACAATATTTACAGGGAATTCCCTGGTGGCCCAGTGGTTAGGACTCCATGCTTCCACTGCAAGACTGCAGCGGACACAGGTTTGATCGCTGGTCAGGGAACTAAGATCCCACATGCTGTGCTGTGTGGCCAAAAATAAAGTAAACATAGACCATCACATCCGAGCCCCTGATGCTAGCCCGGTGAGGCCTGACAGGCCTGTGCACTGTAAGCTGGTACTGAACAGAGCTCGTCCGAAACAAGGCACAACTCAAAGCAGCAGCTACTGTCTAGTCAGCTGGTCACCTGATTCACTTTTATTACAAGTACAGAGGCTAACGGTATTTCATGATTTCACATGCTCACAACTGCGTTAAGTCTCAGGAATAAAAACGAAAACATAAAATGCAAAAAATTCAAGCAAACTGGGAAGAATATTCCATTTACTTCATTTTGTAGTCTGGTCACTAAGTCATGTCCAACTCTTGTGACCCCATGGACTCCTCTGTCCATGGGATTTTTCAGGCAAAAATACTGGAGTGGGTTGCCATTGCCTTCTCCAGGAGATCTTCCTGACCAAGGGATCAAATCCCAGTCTTCTGCACTGTAGTCAGATTTTTTACCAACTGAGCTACCAGGAAAGCCTGATATCAGACATTTAATTATATTTATACAGACATAATATGTATCCCAGAAAGAAAGGCATCTGCATGTATGAGTTTGAAAGCCTTAGACTATGGCTACAGAGAAACATCTACTAACTCTGGCCACTTCTGAGCACTGGTGGGCAGGCCCCAGGTCAGGACTGAAGTTAAAGAGGTTTACGAGGTTCCATTCCTCAAAATAACTTAAGAGCTGACACTGAAATCAGAACTTTCGGGCAAAATTAACTCTAACTTCCAACATGGATATCATGTCTTTACAATCAGAATTTTAATATTACAGGACAAAACCAGAGGTATGTAATTTCTGAGATTTAAAATTTAACATTTTTCTGTTCCATAAAATGAGTCATCTGACTGATCTCTCAAGTTAAGCACTGTTTGTAACTACTTTAGATCTCACTTTGAAATAGTATTAGTTGATACAAATACCAATACTACAGATACATCAGTGGTTCATGCAGTTGGGAATTTAACTTTCCCAAGAGTGGTGTAGCACTCTACAGGCCAGAATCCCTGTCTAAGAAGTAATAACAACTCCAAACATGTGTGACTTTAGGAAATCTACTTAGCCTCCTTATATCTCAAGTTTCCTCATCTATAAATGATAATAACAGTGACTCCAACATAACATTGTTGTAAAAACTGAAAGACTGATATACAGAATGCACTTAAAACAGTGCTTACAGTATAGTACGAATTTTCTAAGGATTGGTTATTATTACTTAAGAAACATGTAGTCATAAATACCTCAAAGAAATGTTTGTTATGTTTCCAACAAGTTAAATTAGGTTAACAAAAAAGAATTATTAGGAAAAGAAAGTCAATTCAGTGACACACTCCAGATATAGAGTCCCTATTTAAGCAGAATCCTACCTAACCTGATGCTGAAACATAATGGCCAAAAGGGCCTTACAGAAAGACAAGTGTCACCAATAATCTGACTTCTGATCAATCTGTAATATGCAGAAGTTTTCCAGATCTAAATAATCATATAATATTTTGACTAGGACACCATCATGAAGATTACGTCTGTTTAAGAAGGGAGCATTAGTCACAGAAGTGAAATCCAGTTGAAATGCTAACAATTCACCTCCATCTTCTGCATCCTTAAGACACATTAACTCTGATCCTAGAGCTCTGTGATCCACTCAACCCCTTTCTTCTTCTTCCACTGCGACAACTTCCACCTGTGGCCAACCCTGGACTTCATCACAAAGTACTGCTTCCTCCCAAACACTTCTCAGTCCTAGTGGGTCTACCACACGTAATCATCCATGTAGCCTCTTACCCTCTTCTCTAACATGCTCGGAACCAACCAATGATGAATCCACTCAACCACATTCTCACTTGAATCTGGGCAACTCTTTGCCACTTTGATGACTCTTCTGTGCCTCCTAAGCCAATCTTCCACCTTGGGATGAACAACTGATCCAGTTTTTCTGACCTCAAGTAATGCTGGAGAGTCATTTGATCCTGCTGACTTGCTCTAACATGAAGCCCCACCTTCTAAATTCAGCTCTAGTCCCTATCAAGTTCCTCCCAGAAACTCCTGGCTCCTGGATGGCGCCATCCCAAAACTTCTCCACTTCTCAGTAAACACCTCACTTCCTGGTAAGTAAGGTCACCACCTGCAGCTTCTACATCTTCTCTCCCCTCTTCTTCCAAAGTGGATTTTTCTTTTGTCTTTTGAAGGCCAATTCTTCCATCTGTGCTTTTGATTATATCCCTTCCAGTCTCCTCCTGGGCAATGTGTAACCAAATTATGCTTCTTTCATTAGAACTTTCAATGTTTTCCTATTCTCAAGCTCTTTCCTCAACCTATAAACATGGTAACACCTTTAAAAAACCTTACCTTGCCTGACCCTTCATCCTTATAAATTACTTTCGCTGTTTTCCTTACTAAGCTTTTTAATAAAGTCTATACTCAATGCGGTCACCTCCTACTCATCCGGTATCCAGCTTTTGCGTTTGGTCCTGATCTCATTTAATTTTCTATCAAATACCACCAACCATCCCACAACTTCCCTAATGCCACGAAGTCATCAGGAGCCTCCCCACTGCCACCTTCTATTTTCATACCTCTGACCTCTCTTTGTCATGATTCTATTAACATCTCTCCCGGAGTTCCACATTATCTAGTTCTCCACCTGTCCCACTGACAGCGTATTTGCAGCCTTACTCACACCACAACTATTTTTCTTCTGTCCACTGACTCTGGGCAAGATGGACCACTTCAGTGGTCACCCCCATGGGAAGGACTGTACAGTCTATATTCACACCATACTTGGAACTCTGGAGAGTGATTTTAAGGGGTATGAATCAAGTTAGGTAAAAAGAAAAGCAGAGAGTGTCTTGCACTGACAAAGTACTGACAGGCATTACTTATTATTGGTTCACAAATCAATGCCAAGGACTTTCTCAGACAATGATTTTAATACCTTAAATTGTGACAGAAGTTCATCTGTTGCACTTGTTGAGACTTCATTCTCTCTGGTTTCAGCCAAGCGCAAAATTTCATCTATATCCATTTCCTAAAAGAACATGGTGAAAAGCCAACAGTGGTCAAGCATTCACTGAGAATACTGGTGCAAATAAACCAACCCTCTTCTCTGATTCCATTTTCTTTTACACTCACAGTTTTTATAATGTTTTATATCCAACGTTTCAAACTACTATTTATACAAATCATAGGATGACACTTCAGAAATTTCAAGAAATAAAATTGGAATAAAGAACAGCAAAGTCAAAACCCTCCAGATTTTCTCATTCTTTCCCATTCAATTCTGTAAGCACTTTCAGCCATATAAGGAAAGAGAGAAACTATGTTCTGCAAGTAACTACTCTTTCTTTAGAAAAGTCTCAGGCTTAGAATGTGCTTCCAGAAAAATTTAGACTCTCACAGATGATACTTATCAAGACATTCTTTCCCCTTGCTGTTAATTACCTGAGGCTCTGATTCTTCCCCTTCAAGCTCTTTGAAGAGATCCTCTGCTCCAAATTTCAAAATCGCTGTCAGCTCTTCTTTATTAAAAGGATTTGAACTGTAGAAGTAAAATGTAGTTGTAATCTCTTAGGGACATCAAATAACCTCTATTGAGTTCTAAATACATATTCTTCCTAAAGAGGTCCAACTACTGGTGAGAACAGAAATTCTGCCACAAGAAAAATGATCTCACAAATATTTCATGGTTTTTAATCCACAGGATGAGTCTATAGTGGTAAACTTAACAAAAGACTAAGACAGCAATTATTTTCTGGTTGGTTCATATATTTACATGGGTAAACAAGAAAGGTAATTAGCAACATGACAGAAGGGAATCCTCTATTCATCCTTTAATTCAGAAAGTTATTGTTCACCAAGAATTTTCAAACACCTCCTCTCTGGTCCAAAATAAAAGAACAAGCTTTTTCTGTCCTAGTTTTCTTTTTAGTGGAAAATCATCATCACCCAATTAGAAAGGGCTCATTTGATTTAACCTGTAACACAACTGTAAGACTGCCACAGAAGGTACTCAACAGTCTGGTCAAAATGTAAACTCTCTAAGAGAAATTGTTGTGCTTCCAAATAAAGCCAGCTGAAACTTAACTATTTTCCTTTCACACCCTTTTGTTTTCAGTAGGAAAGGCAATCTCCACACCCAACATTTTTACCAATAATAAGAAACGGCTGCCAACTCAACCTGCTGCAGCCTCGCTGCTGAAAAGTCCAAGGCAATACCGTGCCAGGCAGAAAGCCTGAGGGCGCGCACACAGTTGCCACTGCTGCTGCTGTGTCGTACAGGACAGGCAGAGGCAAAAGCAAGAGGCTAGAGAGGAGGGCAGCAAAGATAAGAGGGCACATGCAGAGGGCTGGTACCCCCCAAAAAAAAGAAAAAAGAGGAGGGCAGCAAAGACAAGAGGGCATATGTGGAGGGCTGGTATGCCAAAAAAAAAAAAAAAGAAAAGAGGAAGGGCAAGAAAGACAAGAGGGCACATGCGGAGGGCTGGTACGCCAAAAAAAAAAAAAAAAAAAAAGAGGAAGGAGAAATGGGGAAGGCAAAATAAAATCAAAGTGTTATCTTGCAGTTTTGGCTTGGTCCTTTCCAGGTAATCAACGGATTAATGTCTGTTGTAGAGCATCTCATGAGAAGAATGAATGAATTACACGAAATGACGATGTAAAATTGATGTCTGCTACCTCTCCCACCTTTCTGGCACTTACTTGGACCTCCCAGAGTTGTTTTCCAGAACCGTTCGGCCAGTGGTATCCATGCGCTGAATCACCAGGTGGTCCAATACCATCTTCTTTTTGGCCCGTTCTATGATCTCTTCCTCCACGGTCCCCTTTGTAACCAAGCGGTAAATATTTACCTGTAGGAAAAGGCAATGTTATGCTTATGGCCTGTTCACACACACAGAAAGTTATTTCTGTCTAAAACCAAGAGGGGAAATTTAAAAAAAAAAATCTGTTCTCTGCTATGGCTTACTATTTGTAAGTCATTGATCCAAGCAGACAACTTAAGCATTAATATATATAATATCTTCTACTATGGGCAGCATGCTACATTCTTAAATAAAAATTGCCTCTAAGAACTATTATTATAGCCTTGACCTAACAATAAAAATGCTGCTGAAGAATTATCTGTTTTACCAAAACTGAATCTCCAACCACATATGAAACTTAAATGGTAGCTAATACTGGAGCAGACTTTGAAATTCATCCTTGAAGGAACAAGTGTGTACTTGTGCAGCATACAGCAGCGCTAACACTAACCATGTGTAATAGAAGTAGACTGTGCTGAACAATGTGAATATCACAACTTTTCTATACAAAAATAGGAATTTTTAATTCTAAGTCTATTCATCATGTACCTTTGAGTAAGCCAGAAAGTTACTGGTCATACACTTTACAAACAGTGAAAAAGAACTGGTCCATAACTATAGGCTCATCTCATCTCAGCCCTAAAGACAACGTCTCTCTACTAGCTAATTAACAGATATCTACCCATAGACAACGACCTCCCCTCCAAGCCACATCCAAAGGCTTCTCCACTGACCTGCTTCTTCTGACCAATTCTGTGGGCTCGGGCTTGTGCCTGCAAGTCGTTCTGGGGGTTCCAGTCAGAGTCAAAGATGACAACTGTGTCCGCTGAAGCCAAATTGATTCCCAGGCCACCAGCCCTTGTCGAGAGCAGGAAACAGAAGTCCTGTACACAATGCAATATACTACTTTATGCAGTGGCCTCTCAGAAACAGTCTCACAGTCCAACAAGCCCTCACACCTGGAAACCCCTGCAGGTGCGAAGAAAAGTGAGATATGATGGACAAACTTTATGGAGGCTACAAGAATGTCAGGGACTTGATGGCAGAGTGAATTTTCATTTGATTAAAAGGTAAGAGTTGGTGCAATGAGCTAAGGGAGTCAAGTAGAAATGGATAAGGCAATAGGAGCAAAAGAATTAGTGGTCTTGCCCAACTAAAACTAGTATACAAGTAGTTAACAAAAACCAGACAAACTTAGTTATCAACAGATCACTTCAGTAAGTTGTCTACATACTTATTTCCTGGGTAAAGGAGAGTTATGCCATGTAAGGCAGGCAGTCCGTATAAGCAAGGAAACTTTATTGAGCAAATGTCCATTCATTTATTAGGCTGCTGAGGAATACAGAAACACTGTACTGACAGGCGACATGACGGAGCCACGGCAGCACAGGGCCCTCAATCACCATGGACACGCACCAAGGAAACCAGGGAAGGACAAGCTGAAGAGCCGCATACGAGAAAGACCCAGGCCCTGACACACCCCAGCTTCCACAGCAACGGCATAACAGAGACTGGGCAGGCACCCCACACCCGTCTGCATCTCGTGAAAGTGGTATCTGCATCTCAAACACTGGTAGTTTTGAGTTATCTTTTGATAAATGGCTGTATTTAATACATATACATAAATGCAACGAAAGGGTCTCCCCAGTCTAAATAACAGTCATTCACCAACACTGTCGGAGAACTAAAAATAGAGAGAGCTGTCTCACAAGAACTTTAAACAGTTCCAATAGAGAACTGATTGCCAGGGGTGTTGAAGCACTGAGTCTGTGATCCTTGGTAGAAATACCCAGCAGTTCCACACTCTAGAGCGAAGCCCACAGGTAAATACTTGAGAATAAGACATCTAAAACATAAACGAAATCTGAGCTCTGAATGATCATAAAAAATTATTTTCAATGGCATTCTTTATCAAAGGTAGTATGCATTATATTAAGATATTAGTTATGTCTATTACCAAATAGGTAAAGGTTAAAACCTATGAAACTAAAGGGTGAGGTAAAATTGAAGTATTCATACATAAAAGTATGAATATAGGGACTTCCCTGGTGGTCCAGTGGCTAAGACTCCACACTCCCAATGCAGGGAGCCTGGGTTCGATCCCTGGTCAGGGAACTAGATCCCACATGCCTCAGCTAAGACTAGGCACAACCAAATAAATTAATACATTAAAAAGTATGAATATAAATTGTTTGGAAAAAGTGATTCAGCAAAAGGCACTAAAAACCTTTTTTACATGCTCACATCCTCTTAACTGAACATCTGACAACAATAAAATGGTTAAATAAATGAGGGAATAGGCATGAGAAATATTAGAAACCAAGATTTTTTAAATCTTTAAATGATACGGAGAAAATGCTTAGAGTAGAATTTTGAATGAAAGGTGACCACAAGACTATATGCAGCCTGATTCCAACTGGGGCAAACATATAAACAAATAAACGGTTTCCTCTGGGATGAATGAAATGGACCCAAATGATACGAATAGCAAGCTGGAATGCGAGTTTGTACAGCTTTTCTTCTTGGTACTCTTCACCAACTTGCAAAATTTCTAAATGTGCATATAATCCTTTCCCCCAGTAATAAAGTACATAAATTTTTAAATTAATTTAAGAAAGACTCAGGTTTGCAGAAAATGGTAGAGAAACCATCTTCTCCATCTAGCCATGGGGAAAGGGGCTGAGTGGAGAACTATGAAGAAACTGACTTTAGTTTTTTCTGACACAGGGCAGTATAAGACATCTAACTCATACTGAGTTTAAACCTAGAGTAGGGCACAAAAGCCAACCTCAACACACTGAATAATGAAAGCAGCTGACACTGACCGCACGCTTGCTCAGGGCTGCGCGCTGACTGCTACTCTGAGGTCGCCACTGCAGGGTTACGAAGCGGGGAGCAAAACCATGTGAAAGTTCACAGGTGAGGAACTCGGAGGAGGGAAAGGAGGAATGGGAATTAGACGGTTATCAATAGTTTTAATAATTCAATTCCTCTTGTCCTTGACTATTCAGAGCCTTGGTTCTGAAGAGATTAGCGTCTAAAACTCCCCAAGGAAAACTAAAATTTTAAGCTAGAGAAGAAGCCAGAATACCACAGTCTAATTGGGCCTGTGTGCAATTCGAGGGGCAGGAGTCCTGCTTTCTGGAGTGACAGACGCAGTGCTTAAAGCTCATGAGAAGCAGAAAGTCAAGTCCGGTCTTTCTACACAGAAGAGCCACCTGGGCTTCAGAGGCTCCCACGCTCTCTCCACAGACTGCTTAGTCCCACCTCCAGCGCTCTCCTTGGCTTCCTCCCCTCCTCATACCACTACAGCCCCCTACTTCTCTCAAATCCCACGGTATTTAACAGCTTGACAGGCACACATTACAAGGTTACACGGCTTCTAGCTTGTCCTAAGGGCTCTTCCACACATGCCTTAAAAACAAAATACTTCATATTGCCAAATTCAAGCTGAACACCTAACAGATGGACCGATGCTGCTATCAGCCCAAGCAAGGGAGTTAAGCCACATCCCTACCAAGGACCAGCAAATCTGAGATACCACAAACACACTTTCTAAGACTCAAGTCACCAAGAGTACAGGCCGGAACCTTCTGAATTAGCACACATGTCAAAGTTAATCCTATTGGTCAGCCCTCCACAACCTGGCCTTGTTTTTCTTCTAGGCTCAGAAATTTGCCATCTGGGAGCACCAGAGAGCACTCTGTTGATATCAGAGCTACTCTGCCATTAATTCAGCCCAGGGAAGAGAAACAAGCATGGATATGCTTTTCCAGGGTGACAACCAAACAAGGTAAGAGCCACCTTTTACATCAGTGATTTCTCTTATCAGGTAGGACACTGCACTGTGAACTGTTTCTGAAAGAAAGCACATTCAGCTAGAAAGGCTTTCCCCCTTGATACAGAGCCCAGACTGCCCAAGTAACAAAGCCACGCATGCTGTACCTCAGACCCATCTGCGTTGAAGTGGTCCAGCGCCTGTTTTCGGATTTCTCCCTTGATGGAACCATCCAGACGCTGTAAAAATAAACCACGAGAAAATCATAAGGTAGGAAAATCAGCTGCACTCAAAATAGAACAGAAGACTTGAAACCTTCCTCACTCCAACACCCTCTGAGTAAAAATAACCAGAACACACTGGCCAAGTGCCATCCAGCGGCTGTGCTTGAGCAGCACACCCAACATGCCCCAAGCTCTCTGGTTACACACTCAAGCTCAGATGCTTCTGGTTCTGAGGGCCACCTAGGTCCATCCGAGGATGAGAATTGCTGCTAGGACATAAGGAGAAAGACGGCAACCACGCTGTGCTTAGAGGCTTTGTCTGATTCTCCATCTGTGGGTCCTCAAGAAATCAGGAAACACTACCACTGCTCACCTCACAATTAGCTCCTGCGGAAAAGTGATGCTCCTAAGTTAATATGGCTGAAAGCTGCCCTCATATTAACTGCTATATACATCAAAAAATCCTTTACATAATTTTGCTTGGAAGACATTTCCCCACAATATTGAAAACATTAAGGTGGTCACATACCCCAGCTTTTCCAAAAACTAAAGCATTCAAGCAGCCAAAATGTATCCTCAAGAGAGCCTCTGGCATTTCCCAGCACATACAATTCTTACATTAGACTGTATGTCAACTCTAGGTCCAAAACAATGTCACTGTAGAGATACCATAACATGTGGATACTGAAGAATTACTACCTGTACACTGTATATAAAGCATTTCTCACTCTTTAAAATCATTTTCATATTGCTGCCCCTTAATCACCACTTTAGACAAACTATCTCATTTTACAGAGGGCAAAACTGACCAGACAGATGTTGTCCGCTAGCCAGTCATCAGTGGTGGGGCGGGGCGGGATCTGAAGGACCCACAGCTCAGCGCTCTGCCCACCAAACCCAGAGCCACCTGAACACAGGCAGAATCACACGTGGGAACCCCCCTTCTTCTTTCTGACTACCAAGTCTACCTGACAGCCCTGACCCAAAGATAAGTCTTGAAATCAGAAAACCCAAATGCCCTCTTTTTAGTATTCTCACTAAGCGAAGGCAACAGTCATGATAACCTGAGCAGACACCAGACTACTCACTCCCTAGAGAAAAAAGTAACATCTTATTTCACTGATGCCAAATGATGAGCCAGACCTGAAAGCAGCCAGGGATCAGATGTACTGAAGGATCACTGACTCTTTCCGCTGTGCTATTTCTGATAATAACCACAGTATCAAGACAGCTGCTCAAAGACCACACCAGGTATTATGGATGTAACTAGGCCTTTCAGGGTACTCTGAAAGACAATCTGCACTGAGTTTTAAAGCTTGGTCTTCTTAGAATCACTAGCTTCAAGTATCTTAGGTATTAGCCTAACTGCATTAGTCCATCCAAAACTAAAGAAAAAACTTATGTAATAATATTAGGCCAAATAAATTGCACACATGCCTATATACAGATTACAGATAAATTTTTGTTTTTTTATTGTCTAACATGCAGAAAAATATTATGCTAAAGAAACTCCTCCTTCCTCCTTATTTTTCTCCTCATCTTACTGGAGATTAATGAATGAAGATGAAAACCCTTAATTTTACAAAAGTAAAATTAAGACTCTCCTGGACTCTTAATCTCAATTTGTTTCAAACAAGAAAACTCTTTGTTTTCTACCTGAGGATAACTTAACAAGCAAAGCATACAACCCAGGAGGGAGGGAGGGAGAGAGGAAGGGAGAGACCCTAAGTACCGAGCATCCTTACCTGGAAAGGGTAGTGCTTAATAGTCAGGTACTCAGCCAGGATATCCAACATCCTCACCATCTGAGAGAAGATAAGGACTCTGTTTCCTCTTTCTCGAAGTCTTGTCAACAGTTTATCTAACAGAATCAGCTTCCCACTGCTCCTGATCAGGGACTGAAGAACAAAAAGACACGATCATGATCAAAAGGATACTTCAATCTGCCCTTCACCTCTAAGAGTTCATATTTTTAAAATCATCTTAAAGCTTCTGGAAGCCTTCTGCAATCTAGCTGACAAGCAACTCCTAAAATGCTCTTTACCTGGTATCTGTGACAATATACTTTCCAGATTTTTCCTAGCTATTTGGTTTTCCTCACCTGTTTTTAAAGCTTCTTTTGATGCTCCTTGAAGAGCCATCAGGGAGGAAAAGGAGTGTTTTGAGTAAAAGCATCTACAGAAATCAACTGTCCTTAAGAAACTAATTACAAACAAGGTAGGCACACACCAGAAGAACTTCCTGTCCATTTTCCCTTTCATTTTCCTCAGGGGGTTTAATCAGGTGGCAGTGGTTGCAGCACTTCTTCAGTTCCATCACAATATTAAGGAAGCCAGATGTGCTGCCTCTCGTTCCTTTGGCGAGAGCCTTGTAATTCCTGGTCAGAATCCATCTGCAAAGTAAGACAATAATGATAGTATCAGATGCAAAGAAAGAGAACAGGGTATACCAGAAGATTATAAAAGGAAACACTATGACTGAGGGCATGGGGGCGGAGGGGAACTGAAAAGGCGAGGAAGGGCGCTTCACCTTCTGCCTCCTGCCACCTAACCAGGAGCCCTCACACACCTCCAGAGCCAGACCATTCAATGAAGGACGCTTTACCTTCTATCTCCTGCCACCTCAGCAGGAGCCCTCACACACCTCCAGAGTCAGACCATTCAACATTCTATCGGGTATTCAACCTGGCTGAGCACAGGAATATTAAGAGAGGATAATAACAATAAAAAACTGATGTATGATGCAGGGAGCTCAATGATTAAGGTGCTATGGGACAACCTATAGGGATGGAATAGGGTGGGAGGTAGGAGGGAGATTCAAGAGGGAGGGGACGTATGTATACCTATGACTGATTTATGTTGATGTATGGCAGAGACAAACACAATATCCTCCAATTGAAAGTAAGTACTTTTTTTTTAGAAAGCCAAGGCAAAAAAAAAATATATATATATATAAATATATATATACACACACACACTAGAACATATATTACATTTATGTATTTCACATAAACAATGACTGTCACTGAAGTTGTCTTTAATATAGTATAAAAGTGGAAATTAAGCTATCACAAATTAGAAAATCAGTTAAATAAATGAGATATATCAAAGACAGAAGCTACATATCCATTTAAATTGTGTAAAAGGGAGTTTTACAGAATACAGTGCTCATGATGAGTGTGTTTTACAACTCAGTTTGGAAAGAAGGGAGGACGGGGTGCGTGAATATTCACACATATCCAAATAAGCTCTAACCACAAACCCCAAAATATGAGAAGCACTTTTCTTCTGCACTGTGAAATTTCTTTACACTTTCAGCAATCACATGTTTTAGGAACCCATCTCAAAGAGGGATGGCTCAAAGACTATAGCACTATTTATAAAAGTTAAGTACTTGGAGCCATCCAAATGTCCATCACTGGGGGACTGGTAACAAACTTTCCCACAGACCCACCATGCGGCTGTAAAAGGAGGGCTGCCTGCCTCTGCACACCACTGCGCAGTGTTCCCAGCACAGCTGTCTGGCATCAGTAAGTGGAAAAAGTAAGGTACAGAAAAATGCAGTGTGCTACCATCTGTATAAGAAGACAAAAGGCCAGAAGAAGCTAGCGTGTATCTGCTCCTATTTTAAAAATTAAAAATAAAGGAAAGATAAACATTAAGACTTTTAAATATAACAGTAATCATTACCTAAGGAGAAGAGACACTGGAATGGAGGAGACAAGAATGAAGGCAGGTCTTTGAACAGGCCAGACTTGGCAGTTTTGGCTTTGGAGCTCTGTTAACTATTAGTAATCATCAACAAAATTAAACAAAGCAAGTCCTTAAAAATAAATTTCCCTCTCTCCGGCCATAAATAAACTGCGATTTAAATCTGTGTTGAGACTTCACTAAAAAAGGCAGTTTACCTGTCAGTTCTCTCTCTCATGTCTTCCTGGCACTGATCTTAATCCCAGTTGGGCCTGACTCAGCCAATGACTTACTTGTAATACTGTTTCTGAAGGGCTGACATCTCTACTCTGAGAATCTGTTCCACTTTGGCAGGAAGAGATTTCTCCACATCTTTCTTCACTCTCCGGAGAAGGAAAGGCTCTAGCACCTTATGAAGACTCTGATAGCCATTCTCTCTCCCTTTCCCATGGTCTTCTTCAAAATCTTCCCAGAACTCAAACCTAGAGATAAAACAGAACAGTGTTACTCAATTACACAGAAGAAAAAAAAAATTTTTTTTCCCAATTAAAATTTCTTTTTTAAGCAACCAACTAGAAAAAAAAAAAAGTCCGTTAAAAAAAATGAGTCTTCCCTATAAGGATAAATAAATTTTATCTTTCACTAGCTCTTGAATATAAGAGCGGGGAAAACAAAAGGCAAGGGAAAATCAACTGAATCAATTTCATAAGTCTATACTGGATAACAGCAGGTTTCCGATTCTGAGACTGGATCCAGGGTTCACAAAATATTTCAGTAAATCATGCAATTAGTACATAAGTAACAAGTTATTGTGATAAAATGTTAGGCAGAAAATTAATCATAAGCTATCGTTTAATAAGCTGCAATTTACAGGGAAAACAATATTCAGAAATAAAAGAATAATTAGTGGTGGTATCAGGGCTGTCACCAAATGAAAAAACTATATCGTTTCCATCAGTCATCCTTACTGCCCACAGATTTAAAAGTTAATAGATCACAATGACAATCAACCACACAACAACCCCCAGACAAGAAGAATGATGTAAGTGATACAAATTTAATACTAACAGAACTTGGAGGCACAAAATTTATCAATGAAATTTAAAAACAAGTCACCCATAACAAATTCTGCCTGAACTCTACAGATCAAAGTTTCTCCTGTGTAAACATTAATTCAACCATCTTTCGATCACTAAAGGACTGTGGCAGAAATTCAGTATGGGACACTATGATCAAAGCTCTTTCAAAAATAAAAATTGAAAGAAGTTTCTTTCATGGGGCTTAGAAAAATATAAGCTTGCTGACTTGCCACATGAAAGCCAACAAAGCACTTGGAAGAAGCTGCTTAGTTCTGTGTACAGACTGAAGCTCAGTGGATGAGATGAGGCCCACAGTCTGCCTTCCAACACCAGGATGCCCTGCTGTGCCGAGGTCAGCCAAGTCCCGGAATTCTAAACTCAGGACTTGACATTACCTAGAGCTACCATGTAATGAGATCTCTGACAAGAGAGAAAGTCAAATGCCAGCACTGCCTCTGGGCACAAGGATGCTAACTGTCTGCTGCCACTTCTGACCCCAGGGACGGCCAGGCATGCCATCAGGCACCAGGAGCACCAGCTGCAAGGCCAGTGACACCTGGCAATGCCCGAAACCACCATGTTCAGAGAGGCAAAGAAAACAACCTTTAGCGGTAGAGACCTGAGAAAACCATTAAAGCTTCTCCCTCGACAAACCGAAGGCACACTGTATTCTGCCATACTGCAATGAAGAATAAGAACATAAACTGAAGAATTAAAACTGATAAGAGGATTAAAAGGAACAATGTGAAAAATGAGCTATCTCAACAGCATCTCAACGCAAAATGTATGAGGCAACTGGAAATGAAAGACCATTCCTATACATCAGGCTACTTTCTGAAGAGCTGGGAGATACATAATTTCTAGAGAATGTTTTAATTTACATAGCACATTTTAATTAAAACTACACTAGTCTAAAAACTTTAATAATAAACTTTTTTTTAAAACAAGACTTACTGCTCCTACTGTTTTAGGCAACAAATATTTTCACCCACCTAGTATATTCTTATTGCATTAAAAAAGTTAATGAGATATTATTTCTTAGATATATACTAAATTATTTACAAACTGCCTATGGATGCTTTCTGTCTATACAGCAGATGAGTAGTTGTGACAGAGACCATATGCCTAGTTGAAATGTTTACTACCAAGTTCTTTAAGAAAAATTTGCTGGTCCACGCACTGGACAACTGTCAGTTTGTAATACCATGGATATAAAAGGTATACCGTCATCATGGTGAACTTATGATGATACCACATCACAGCCTAAAGAGTCACTATTTTAACTATTCCTCTGTTAATCAACTTCTGTATTTATTTAACATATGCCTCTCACCGAAGTAGAAACAATTCTGCATTTTCCAGACCTTGGGATTTTGCATAAACAGAAGCTCACTCTAGTGAGGAACAACAAAGAAGAAAATTAAATCAAAGCAGGGAGAACACTATACTAGAAGTCCTGTGATAAATATGTGAAAGGAAAAGTGCAAAACAATTCACAGACTGGACTAGACAGCAGAAGCAAAACAACAACAACAAAACACTAAGAGGTAAAAATCTCCGAAAATACTCTATCAAACTAAGTTATTTTGTAGGGTGGGTATGAAATACACATTTGCACATGATTATGTGTATACGCTGAATTCTTTGATGTAGTCGTAGCTCTTTCTCGCTTTAAAAGCAAGCCCCATACTTTGCAAAAACACTACATACAGAACACAGTGGCTCAATGATATGTCTCTAGTAAGGGTAGTAACCATATACAGTAAGGGTGCGCTCCTGGTCAGAGTCGCTATGCAGAAAAGGTGACTGATCGACTCTGCACAAAGGAAATGCCATCTCAGCTGGTTAAAAAGAACAGTAACTTTTGGATGCTGAGAACCATGGCCTATCACAGCTGAGGAAGGGAAAGTCCGGAAGTTATGTGAGTAAACCTCTCTTCTGTACAATGACATTTCTTCAGCGCATCACTTCCCTAAAATGAACACACAGTTGTAGAGAGCCGTAATGAACCTCAGGACCTACCACAAAGGGTAGGGGGAAAGTACAGGATTTGTCGTCCACACAGCAAGCTCAGATGGAAATAAAGGAAAATCTAAACTTCTTAACTAATGGATTTCCTTCTTACACATACACCTTCGTGAAAAATGATTTTTTTAAATGTATGAAAATAATAATGTTTTAAAAACAAAGTTTACAAAGAAAAAAAGCTCTCTTACACATACACATGCTGATACACACACACGCATACACACACATACACAAAGTACATCCCTTAACTCCAATCCATCCTCCAATAATTATCCAACTGGCCACATGGAAAACTTTGGCAAACACTAACTGAATGGCAAACACTAACTGAATGATCATCTCTAGTGGAAAAAAGTAATTCAAAATTGCTCTCTTCAATTATAAAAACAAAAACATAAAACTTTTTTCCCAAAATGTAGCCCATGCTGGGTGGAATGCTGCAGTTGCTTAAGAGCATAAAAAATTAATTATGACCATTTAGGAGTCAAAATCCCTACCATCCACCTCGCTAGCCAAGAACAAAAGGACAAATCTTAGCTAGCCATTCACTGGAGGAAACTAAGCATCACGTTTCTTTCTCTAGAAAATGAGCACATAAGTTCCCACAGGCCTCAAGGTTCCTACTATGCAGAATACTTCTACTTCATCTCTATGGTGCTATGAAGAATGCACTACTTCTCTTTAGAATTTGAAGTTTAAAGACATGGTCCTGGGTCACAGAAGACCAGAGATTGGCCTCAGTCTATCCACTTATTAACCATATGATATGAGACATATCGATCTCAGTCTATCCAGTTATTAACCATATGATACGAGACACATTTTTCATCATCTAAGGCGGCATATTCTCACTACAATCTGAGGCTAAACATACACAGTATATCAAAAGTCAGATACAAGAAAACAATATGAAAACTCTAAAGTAATGTACTTGAAAATTCTCTTATCCGTTTCAGAAAACAAAGATCACTAATAGGTGATACCCCCACTGTTTCTAAACTTTCATTCATCATCTGTTTTATAGCACGCACATTTTGAAAAACACACTGTATAAAAACATGGGCTTCTGCTAATACATGATGGACAGGGTATTCATTACAGAATGGACAATAGAATATTTAAAGAGAAGGGGGAAACTGCCTCCCTCCTCAAAAAGGTGACTGCTATTGACTCACAGAGCTCTGTGTGAGGAGCAGAGGAGCAGGTGAGCAGCAAATGGAACAGGCGAAAGATCAGCAATGAGACTGGGGGGAGGGGGAAGGATGGCAGAATGGGCAATGCGGGGAGGCAGCAGGAACTCTCTCGCATAGTGCTTCTCACCCTCTGGGGGACACTCGGCAATGTCTGGAGACATTTTTGGTTGTCACAACTGAGGAAGGGGGATCACTCCTGGCATGGAGTAGGTAGCGGCCATGGATGCTGAACACCATAAAATGCAAAGGAGAGCCAACCCCCACTTTGCAAAAAAAGAATTATCCAGCCCAAGATGTCAACAGTGCTGAGGTTAAGAAATTCTGTTTCAAGAGAAGGCCGAGGAAGGAGGGGCATAGAGGGGGCCTCCTCTCTTACAAGTATACTATAGTGAGGATGCCTGCAAAAAAAAGAAATAGTCTAAGCCTGTTCTAAAACTGCTGTAGTAAGAGCATAATCAGAGTAGTCAAGCTTCTCTGTCTTCTGAGGAGTCTTAAACTATTCTTCAAAACTAAAGGTGAAAAGAGAACAGCACAGACAAATGAAGACAGAATTTGTGGGTAGAAGGCCTGCTTTACAAGAAATACTAAACAGAGCCCTTCAGGCTAGAGTGACACCTGACGGCGACTTGACTGCACAAGAAGAAATGAAGATCACTAAAAGATGGTAAGGTGAAATGGTGAATATGTAAGACTGTATAAATATATTTTCTCTTTTCTTAATTTCCTTCAAACACAAGCCTGAATAAAGCAATCGTTTTATCACTGTATTCTTGGGTTTAGAACAATGAAGGAGGAGAAAACAGAGCTATACTGCAGAAAAGTTGCTATATTTTACCAGAATTAAATCAGTATTAATTTTAAGAATATTTTGATAAGATGTATACACTAAAAACCTTGGAGCAACCACTAAAAACTATTTGTTGAAACAAAAAAAGTCAGCAAAGAAAAAAGCAAAGGAACAAAAAAGAAATAAGACATATAGAGGGAAAACAAAACAGACATAAATCCAACCATATCAATAATTCTATTAAATGTGAATGAACTAAGTGCTCCAATCAAAAGGCAGACATTATCTTACTAGAGAAGAAGGAAAACCCAACTATATGCTGTCCACAGGAGCCACACCTTAGAGAAAGATACAGGACAAAAGTACCCAATGGAAGCAGTACACTGTGCAGACAGTCATCAGGAGAGGGCTGAGGAGCTCGAGATCAAAGCAGACCCAGGGAGCGAGAAGCAGCACTGCAGACGAAGAGGGCCGTGCTATAATGGTAACAAGCTCAATACATCCGAAACATACAACAAATACTGGTTTGGCCAAAAAGTTCATTTAGAGTTTTCTGTACGATGTTATGGAAAAACTCAAATGAATTTTTGGTCAACCCAACATAAATGTGCACACATCTAACAACAGAACCCCCTAACTGACAGAACTGAAAGAAGTAGGTCATTCAACAACTGTAGTTAAATATTAAAACACTTCACTCAATTTCTGATAGAACTACTACACGTGGGGTCAGCAAGATACGTAGGAGCCTGTTAACAAAGGTGACTGAACAGACACAGAATTCTACCCAGCAAAGGCCGAATAAACATTTTTCAAGTATACATGGAATATCCTCAAAAATAAAAAACATACTAGACTATAACAAATAATTCATTTAAAGCATGTGCTCTAAGACAGAAGTAAACTACAAATCATTTAGAAAATAACACACTTTAAAAAAAAGAAACCCATGCACAAAAGAAAAAAATCAAAAGAGCAATTCAAAAACAGGTGAAAATGAATTAAAACAAAAACAGAAGATAGCAACATTTACGGGCTGCAGCTATAGCAGTACAGGGAGGGAATCTGTATCTTTAAGTACCTATATTGGGAAAAGGAAGAAAAGGTCTTAAATCAATAATCTAAGCTTCCATCTTAAGAAAACAGAAAACAAGAAAACTAAATGAAAAGCACAGGGAGACAATAATAAAAATGAGAGTGGAAATAAATGAAATTCTAAATAGAAAAAAACAAAACAAACCAATAACCTCCAAAGCTGCTGTCTTTGAAAACATCCCTAATATTGACAACTTTTACCTATTATAAAAAGACCAAGAGACAAGACACAAATTACCATAATCAAAGTATTATTTAGATCAGTACTGATCTTTGAAAAATTAAAAGGATTATTAGGAAATACTAGCTTTATGCCAACAAACAAAACAATTTAGATGAAATACACTAATTCTTAGACACAAATTAACAAAACAAAGTCAAGATGAAACAGAAAACCTGAATAGACCTATAACGAGAAATGGAAATATTCATTAAAAATTTTCTCACAAAGAAAAGCCAAAGCTCACAAGGCAACACTGGCGAATCCTATCAAATATTTTTAAAAGTAATACAAATCTTAACAAATTGTTTCAGAAAATAAAGGAGGGAATACTGTACAATTCATTCTATGATCCTGATATCAAAGCCAGAAAGACATCACTAAAACAAAAAACAAAAAAACTAGGTACCTCAGAAACAAAAATGGAAAAATCTTTAACAAAATATTAGCAAACTGAATCCAGAAACATATAAAAAGGATTCAACATTATGACCAAGTCAGATTTATCCCAGGAATGAAAGACTGACAGTATCCAAAAAGTAATTAATGCTATATACCACACGGGTGGAATACAGAACAGATATCACATGGTCACCTCCACAGGCACAGAAGAGCAACACATGACAAAACCCAACACAACTCAAGAGCTCGTAAAAACTCTTCAAAAACTAGGAGCACAAGAAAATTTCCTCAACCTTATAAAGGGTACCTAACAAAAATCCTGCAACAGCCTACTCCCACCAACTCTACTCAACATGGGAAATTCTAGCCAATACAGTAAGACAAGAAATAAAAGGAATCTACCTACACTGGAGAAATGAGGTACTACAGCTTTAAGAGAAGATGTGAGTCTAATAAAGAACTTCAATCTAGACCACTTTTAAAAAATTAAAAACCTCTTCAACTCATTAAGGGTGCTGCTACATGGCGGGTAGAAGGATGTGCACTCATCTTTTCCTGCGAGAACACCAAAATCGCAACTAGCTGTTGAACAACCATTGACGGGAATATGTAGGAACACAACAAAAGATACCCCACGTCCAAGGACAAAGGAGAACAAGGTAAACAATTTAACTTAAAAATGGGTGAAAGACTGAACAGACATATCACCAAAGATACACTAATGGCTAATGAACACATGAAGAGATGTTCAGCATCACTAGTCATTATAGAAACCAAGTCAAAACACAACGAGATATCACTATTTGCCCACCAGAATGCTGGAATCCAAAAGACTGACAAGACACCAAGTACCAGAGATGACAGAAATGAAAAAATTCAAACATTTCTGATGGGAATGTAAAATGGTACAGTCTCTTTGGAAAACAGCCGGTAGCTTCTTAAGAAGTTAAATATATACTGTATGAATAACGCAGCAATTCCACTTCCATGTATATAATCATTAACAAAATAGCCCCAAACTGAAGCAACCCAAACATCCATCAACTGGTGTACAGAATGAAATATGACTCCATAATAAGAGACTAACTCCTAATAAATTCTATAAATTCTGTAACATGGGCGAATCTCAAAATGATTATGCTAAGTAAAAGAAGCCAAAAACAAAAGATTACTTATTAGGATTCAATTCAGAAGAAATTTTTAGAAAAGGTACATCTCTAGAGATGAAAACTGTTTAATGACTGCCTAAGGCTAGAAGTTGAAGCAGAGATTAACTACAAACAGGCAAGAAGGAATTTTTTGCGGTGAGGAACATATTCTAAAGGTAGACTGTGGGGATGGCTGCACAATTCTATAAATTTACTAAAAAAAAAAAAAAATTGACTTGTATACTTAAAACGGTACATTCCACGGTTGTTGCTGTTGTTCAGTCGTCCAGGCGTGTCTGACTCTTTGCGACCCCACGGACTGCAGCACGCCAGGCCTCCCTGTCCCGCACCATCACCTGTACCACATTCTATGGTACATACATTACATTCCCATAAGCTGTTTCCTTAGGCTGTCCAAAACATGCCGTGCTCGGTTTATGGCACAGAGTAAGCACTCACGTCTTCTCCAAATTAAAAAAAAAAAAGTGGCGCTTCATCTATTAACTTGACAATTCTTAACTGAACTGTTTACTGCGTGCCATGTACTACTCTAGGTCTGTGGACCACAGATGAATAAACAAACAAGATCCCTGCTACTTCTGAATACATAATTTAATGGCACAGGATCAGTGAGGAAATAAATGGGGGCAGGGCAGAGAAAGGTGCCATATAGAAAATGAAACGGGGTGTGGAAGATAAGCATGTCCAATAAGGAATTTCAGGTTCGCTGGTCACATAAGGTAAGGCAAAGGTATTAATAAGTGACTTCCCCTCTGAAGATGAGGAGAAAGAACATTCCAGACAAAAAGAATAGCAATGCTTGGACCCACACATATATGGGCACATTATCTTTGACAAAAGAGGCAAGAATATACAATGGGAAAAGGACAGTTTCTTCAACAAGTGGCACTGGAAGAAGTGGACAACTATGTGCAAAAGAATGAAATTAGAGCACTTCCTAACACCACACACAAGGATAAACTCGAGATGGATTAAAGACCTATTTGTAAGACCGGAAGCCGTAAAACTCTTAGAAGAAAACATAGGTAGCACACTGTGACATAAATCATAGCAAGATCCTTTATGACCCACCTCCTAGAATCATGGAAATAAAAACAAAATAATTAAATGGGACCTAATTAAACGTAAAAGCTTTTGCACAGCAAAGGAAACTGTAATCAAAGTGAAAAGACAACCCTCAGAATAGGAGAAAGTAATAGCAAATGAAACCACTGACGAATTAATTTTCAAAATAGACAAGCAGCTCATACAATACTCAATACCAGAAAAACAAACAACCCGATCAAAAAGTGGACAGAAAGATCTGAACAGACATTTCTCCAAAGAAGACATACAGATGGCCAATAAACGTATGAAAAGATGTTCAACATCACTCATTATTAGGGAAATGCAAATCAAAACCACAAGGAGGGATCACCTCACCACAGACAGAATGGCCATCATCAAAGAATCCACAAACAAGTACTGGAGAGGGTGTGGAGAGAAGGGGGCCCTCCAGCGCCATGGGTGGGATGTCAACTGACACAGCCACTGCAGGAGACGGCACGAGGGCTCCTTTAAAACCAGGAGTAAAGCCACCATGTGAACAGCAGTGTCACTCCTAGGCACCTACCCCGAGGAAACCCAAACCCAAGGAAGACACACGGACCCAGTGTCCACTGCAGCACTGCTTCCAGCAGCCGAGACACCGAAGCAGCCCCGACGTCCATCAACAGACGGATAAAGCAGCTGTGGTACACACACAATGCCCATAAAAAGGAACACATCTGAGTCCATTCTAATGAGGTGGATGAACCTAGAACCTACTGTACAGAGTGGAGTAAGCCAGAAAGAGAAAAACAAATATCGTATATTAACACATATCCATGGACTCTAGAAGGAAGGTACTGACGCATCTGTTCGCAGAGCAGCAATGGAGACGCAGACAGAGAAGAGACTTATGGACAAAGGTGGGGAGAAGCAGAAGAGGGTGGGATGAATGGAGAGCAGCATGGAGGCGTGCACACCAACATTCGTAAATAGATGGCCAATGGGAACGTGCTGTATGACTCAGGGAACCCAAACTGCGGCTCTGTGATAACCTAGAGCGGGCAACGGGTGAGAGGTGGGAGGGAGGGGACATATGTACACCTGTGGCTAATTCATGTTGACGTATGACAAAAATCAAAACAACATTGTAAACCAATCATCAATCAACTAAAAACAATAATAAAATAAAATAAAGAAAAGAATAGCAATGCTTGGCTTGTTAAAGGAACCAGAAGATAGCCAGAATGGATGGAGCACAATCAGTGGTGGAGAAAATGCTAAGATGGGTCAGATGCTGAGTAGGGTATTCCACATTAGGGTAACAATTTAGATTTAAAGTATCATCAAACACCATTGGATAATTTTTTAAGTTTTATGAAATGTACATACCATCTCTCCCACAAAAATCTTTTCAGTAAAGACATCCCACAATTCTTTAAATAGGTAATTGTAACAAATCTGAAGTTGATGCTTTTACTATCAAAACCTTAGATTTAGGATATTTTATTTTCAGATTGTATACCTTGTATACGCCATTCCAATTATATTGATGACCTCATAGCTACCGGGAGAAGGTCTGAAATGTTTTCTATTTATCAATTATTTCCTCCAAAGCATTAAACAATTCAAATGCTTGGTAGACAATATGCTTTCTTCCTTAATAGACTGATTTTTGAGCTTTCTATCATTTGTTATAAAACATTTCACACTTTTATTGCTGCCTCAGTTCCATGCTTTGCTTTCCCCAAACCATGCCATCTGTTTTCCCTAAGGTCTGCTAAAAAAGTTAAAAAGCATTGGCATTTCAGACATTCTAGCATCTTTTGAAATACATAGGAAGGAGCTTACTTCTCCGGCATAATAAAGTGCAGCAAGGACCAGAGCTCTTTGAGGGAATTCTGAAGAGGGGTCCCCGTAATCAGGAGCCTATGGTTGGACTTGAAATCAATCAGAGTTTTATACAATAAAGAGTCATCATTCTTCAACCGATGGGCTTCATCCACTCCCAGAAAGGCCCAGTTAATACTGCCCAGCACAGTCTAAAGTAAAAACAAAACAGAACGAGCCACCAGGTCAGAAGGGAACCTAAAAATACTTTCAAGTGTTAATCATCTCTGTACAAATACCATCACAAAGGTTTACACAGAAACATTTATTCTTCACTGACTTAAAAGTACGTAAGACTCTTCTGTTTATTCTCTTAGTTGCCAGACTGGTGTTTACTCTAAAGAACAGGTCATCCTCTAAAACCTACAGGGGGTCTTTCAGGTATCGCTGCATGCCTCAAAGCAAAAACACAAAAACTGGTATGCTGGGCAAAAACAACACAAAAACAAAAACTCAAGATTTTGCAGTCTCTCCTTAATTAAGATTATTCTCTGCCTATTCTCCATCCCAACCCTGAAGCACAGAAACACCAAGAGCCACAAGCTAGTTACAAGCCACAGCTTGTAAACAAGCTGAACTTGCTTACACCTATCATCATCAATGGGATCACTTGGCACATACATTTCATAGTAACGGTAGAAAGGAGATAATTTAAAGAGCTTCATTTTTCTGTCCTCTTCACAGAGACCATTCACAACGTCTGTTCTGGAGAAGTGCTTAACAATAAGATGGCAAATGCCTGAGAGGCACTCAAGACCAGCTTCCAATGACTGACCAGAATCTCCTATCAGGTGTGGGCCTCAATCCCCTTTCATCCTGTCTTATTCAATTGGCTTAGGTGACCCAAGGTCCCATTCGACTGTAAGGTTCTAGGGTTTTTTATATATATATATATATATAACCTTAACATTCTTCATGGATTTTATGTTCTTCATTTGTTGGCTTTTTTAAATAAAAACAGAAAAATAACATGGCAAGGGGGAGGCAGAGACCACACCATTTGGACAAGTCACACTCCTGGGTTACCAATTACACACCTTATCTTTTAAGAGGATCTCATATGTTGTTATAAGCGCATTGAACTTTAGCCTTTTGGTCTGAGAGTGAATCCATTCATATTCTCGTATCTATAAGAGAAAATAGAAATTAAGACACAATTTCTACTTTAAGCCTTCTATATCACCACCAAGTCTTATGACAGATGCAACAAAATATGCCAAATAAAAAATTAAATCTAATTAGAACTTAATGAATACCTTATACATTCTAAACTGATCTAAGCAATCAAAGTACAGAGCAATACAAGTTAGAATTAAAAGATCTATTACTGAGCAGCAAAAACTTTATTGCCAGAATTCAAATAGTCTTCTCTCCATATTACCCCGCCCCAATACATTTGAGAAAAAAATGCATTTCATGAGTAATTAAACCCTGGTGACTTGAACTTATCTAGAGATCTTCCAGAATGAAAATTTTCTTAAGGAAATATAATTTGATTATTCTTTGGGTAGGGCATACTTTTATTAGTAAATAAAACAAATTCCAACTTCTGACTTGGTCAGAAATTTCATTAATCATATAGCAGTAAGATATGGCCCCCAAGAAGGAGGAAAGGGAGGCTTACAGGATTAAAATACAACCTAGTAAGAATGAAAATAACATCAATGCAAACAAATATAAAAACTAACACATTCATACAAAAGTATAAAGTACATAACTGGACACCCAGCAAGCACAATGGTCCATGATAAAGCTCCTACAGTTTGGTTATCAAGTTAGGAATGGAGAATGGGTCAAGGAGAGCTTGAGAAAATCACCATCAAGTGGGAAGGAAGAACAAAGAAAAGGAGTACTGGGAAGAAAAGAAAGTGTACCTGACCCCACAATTATTTAGAGTTCTTTTTCTTTGCCCTCACCTTTCAGTGCAGTGGTGTTTGAAGCAAGTCTACATAATCTAGATTTTCTTTTTTAATGGTTAACGGATGGATCAACAAACTGAGGAACTATTATGTACTTAGAAACTCAAAATTAGAGCAATGAAATCTGCCAGAGTTTAGGTTAGGCAATTTCAATGAAACTATCAGCAACTTCCTAGAAACAGTTCATTCCAACGTACATCCAGTGGTGAAAAAGCCCAGGTCTGGGATTGAACACATCCTTGTCCCAACCCCAGCTCTGCCACAGTCCAGCTGGCCTGAGGCCAAGTGTTAACCTCTCTGTCAATTTCCTTCATCAGTTGATTGGAAAGAATATCATCTACTTTAAAGACTATCATAAGGATTATAGGTAATATATATGAAGTACCCAGCACAGGGCCTGGCACACAGTACCTTAAAAAAAGTTACTCGTTACCAAGAAAAGATCTGTCAAACAAAGATAAACTTAAGCCCCTGTGTTCCAAGTTCCTGATGCTCAAGTTAACTTTGATATCAGACAAATAATTCTCATGTCTGCTGCTCTGAAATAGCTCACCGTCCTTTTACTCCTTTCTTATAAGTTATACAACTGTCCCATTTTTTAAAAGTTAGGAAACAAATTCTAAGAACTAAATTATTTTCAGTACTATCTCTGTCAAATACTACTAACATTTCATAAGGCGTAAACTCTATCGCATAATCCTTTGTAAATTAAGTGGTCTTGAAAGTACACAGAAAAGAAAGAAGAAAAACTTAATACTGCAATCCATCTAGGAAAGATTCCCATTCATGTACAGCTGTTGTTTTTCTTTACAAAGTAAGCATACGTTTTTAAGACTATCAGAATTGTATTTTTGTGATACAGAAATGTCCCAGTAACAGGGGCACAGCACAGTGTCAGAAGCACAATTTTACTAAAGACTATAATAGCTTTAGGTCAATTTCCAAAATACATTTATAACACAGATTCTATCCCAATTCTTTTTGTTTACACACCGTATTTCTGCTCATCAGGTCACCTATGTAAACCACTACGTTAATCTCTGGTGCCCAGATTTCAAACTCCCTCTGCCATGAGGTGAGGGTGGATAAAGGGACGACTATAAGAAAGGGGCCATACAGCTGGTGTTGGTGGAACAGGTAGGAGAGGAATGATATGGTCTGGATGGTCTTTCCTAGGCCCATTTCATCAGCAAGGATTACACTGTTACTTCTGCAGAAAGAAAAAGATAAAAACAAAAAGATCATCAGTTCACAACAAAAAACAAACAAAACAGTATATGCACAAACAGCAGAGGCATCAAGGCCTCACGATATCCCTCAGCAAGTCAGGGGTTTTGAGCCTCAAATGTCTCTCCTCTCCTCTCCTCTGCAATCGTCTCCTGCGTCAGAAGACAGCAGGGTAACAAGTAACCTAAGTATAATTGAGGTCTGGATTACTGTAAGAGCCGCTTTCCATCTACCTCTTATAACAGAAGGCAGGTTTGGAATAGTGGTGTAAAGCACATGCCCTGGGCTCCATCAATGCAGAAGGCAGAGGCAGACGGGCTACCCCACTCCTGGTGAGCCCTACAGCCTGACAGTCACGGGCCCTTGTTCAGACTGCCCACCCATTCCACTGCCTGCCACTGGGCTGCTTAATGCTGTAATCACTACTCTCCAGACCTACATGCCGCAGGTGCACAGAGCTTCCTTTAAACATACTGGTATCTAGCAGGGGTAGGCTGCAGATCAGATCTCTGAATCCCACCCCAGACCTGCTCAATCGGAATATCTGGAAAAGGGCTCAGAACTCTGTATTGTTAACAAGCACTCCTGGATACACTGTAATATGGGTATACTCCTTGGACCACACTTTGAGACAGACGGCTCTAGGGGACAGGCAGGATTACAACAGGGTGCTAATAGGAAAGGACTGTCCAGATACTAGGAAAAAACTTTAATTAATTTGAGCTAATTTAAACTTAAAAAAATAGCCAGAGTTAGGAAATATGTTCTGGAAATAGAAAAGAGTCCATTTGGCAGGAAACCAAGGATGCATATATGCCGTAAGGTTGAAAATATAAAAAGGTTCTTGAAAATGAGGCCACGGGAGGTTTACATATGTATAATACACACTTAATCAGTGGACCAGAGAGAACAAAAACTAATATTCAAGTTAAAGACAACTAAGTGATTAGAAAAACAAGACATTTAATTCACCAAGAAGATATCCCTGAGTGATTTCCCTCTTATTTCTCTCACCTTTTCACACCACTGGGGAGGAAACAGGGTTAATTTTCTCCAACATTTCCTCTCCCTAGCAAACTGCCACTGTCCATTTATACACATGAAAGGAGGTCTGATCTGCCTGTTTTTCTGGAACTAGACCAAAACAGCATGTTACTTAATGCAAGGTTCCCACAACCAGGGCCCAGTAGCTAACTGGGCCTTTTTCAGCTGATTCTGAATTAATGAGTTTAAAGACTCTACAGGGTGTGACTCTGGACGAGGGCTCCTAAGAGTCCTGAAGTGTAAAGCAAGAGGATTAGTTACACAACTTCTAAGGCTCCACTGAGCTTATAATTGTCCTTTAGGAAGCGCACATCTCACTATTCTCGGAAACAAAAATAATCTTCCAGCAATCGAGAACAGGAGTTACCTCAGACCTCCATTCTCAAAGGAATCGAACCTCAAGATCTTTGTTTCTTACACTGAATGTTAAATATTACATAAATTTTAACAAGACAAAAAACAGATGGCTCAACTGGGAAAGTCACATAAATGCATCTCCGTAATGAAAAACCATCTTTTCAGCACTGAGAAAAGCAGCTCACATGTCTTTGCTTTGGAGCTGTAGTCTATTCTGAAATAAGAATTCTTGCTTTGCCACCAAATACTGACAAAATTAAGAGCTGCCATCTGGGGAAGGAATGTGCAGACAGACATAGGTGCTTCCCCTCCCTCCTTCGCCTCTCTGTGCCGCCATGATGCTGCATATGGGTGTCCAGGCTGGCGCTCTCAGGAATACCAACAGTGTGGAAAAGAGGCAAATGCCAGGTGCCTATCAAACCATGCTCCAAAGCTGCTGTCAGGCTTCTAACCCTGATGAAGAAGCCTGGTTACGCTGGCAAATTTGAAATCATCCATGATCACTGCGCTGTACAAGTTGTTGAGAGCCTCACAGGCAGGCTTCGTAAGTGTGGAGTGACCAGCCCCAGATTTGATGTGCAACTGAAAGATCTAGAAAAATGGCAGAATGGCCTGCTCCCGTCCCGTCAGTTTGTTTTCATTGTACCAACAACCTCAGTGGGCATCATGGACCATGAAGAAGCAAGATGAAAACACAGGAGGGAAAACCTTTGGATTCTTTTTCAAGGGATATAATACTTATTTGCAAATAAAACACCTTGAGGGGGTTTAAAAAGGTACTTTTCACCCTGTATGTTCTATGAGGACAGGGAAATCCTGTCTTGTCTTGGTTCACTATTAAATTCTCAAGGCCTACATGGGTTCCTAATGCACAGTAATTAGGGAATACTTGAGTCTGCAATTGAACTTGGTGAATAAAATTCATGAGTACAGTCTCAAAGTACCTTTAAACCTCATTGTCTCATCTCTCTTCTTTTTTCCCAAGACTATGGTAATCTTATTACAAAAAGTGAAGGATAATTTCACAAGTTCAACTGTCAGAAAACTTTCTCTAAATGGGATGGCCTGTATAGCAATTGGGGAGCAGGGGAATCACAGGACTCTTTAGCACCAGTATGTAAATTAGAGATCTTCTCTCATCTTAGAATAATTCCTTCCACACCAAAGATTTGGGCAAATTATCTTGCTATTTGTGCTCACGAATAACACAGTATGACACAGGTCGCTGGCTATTACCCTCCCAATAACTAAATAACAAAGTACTTTTTACTTCAGGCTAAAGTGGTAATTACACATACAGGAAAATTCCCAGAAGTGATTTCTCTTAATCAAATATATATATACATACATACATACATACACACACACACACACACACACACATATATATATATGATTTTTTTTTCTATAATATACAATGGACTTCCCTTGTGCTCAGTGCTAAGAATCCACTTGCCAATCCAGGAGACATGGGTTCGATCTCTGGGTCAGGATGATCCCCAGGGGGAAGGAAATGGCAACCCACTCCAGTATTCTAGAAAATCCCACGGACAGAAGAGCCTGGTGGTCTACAGTCAATGGTATCCCAAAAGAGTCGGACATGACATAGTGACAAAGAACAATAATAATATACAATGGGGCTTCCCTGGTGGCTCAGATGGTAAGAATCTGCCTGCAACGCAGAAGACCCAAGTTCAATCCCTCGGTTGGGAAGATCCCCTGAAGAAGGGAATAAAAAGGAGTAATTCTTTGCATCTAACATGTTAAACAGCCAGAAACAGTAGAGAAAACATCAAACATAATCTTCTACGTACTTGCACCAGGAATGAGCAAGCCAGTTGAGACCTTCCAGCTGATAATCTCGGAGCTCCAGATTCTCTCCTCCTAAATATGCCGGCTGTTTCTTTAAAGCCACAAATCGTGGTCTCTGCTTCAGGGCCTGAAATGCAGAATTGAACAAAGACCAGGTATGAAGAAAACCTTCTTCATATGTTAACCTGTTAACCTTCTTCATATGCAAACCTGTTCATATGTTAAAATGCTAACCATGATTTGTGCACTCTACACTAAAGCATAAGAATTGAAATTTCACATCTGTATCACCAACCACACCCAACCGACCATGAGTTCCTGCATTGTTGTCTACATCCCCAAAGCCAGACGGCAGCCCGAGATTTTGTTAGTTATTGCTTCTTTCCTGAAGTAAGTTTGTGAACATCGTTAAACAGCACTTACTCTACATCATCTCTACAGTGGGGCAGTGAGTCACCTGTTTTCCTCTTGGCGTTACCTTACTCTATAAACAGCACAAAACAATGCCTCTCGGAAAGTCTGTCTATGCTGCCATAACAGCATTTGTAAATTCTGAAAAGCAGCCCACCTCCCTTGAAGCCCCAACTCTGTGAGTCTGGCTTTCTGAAGGAAAAGATGCTGCTCTCACCTTCAGAGGTGTGAAGATTTGGCAGCCTAGTAAAGCCATGTCTCTACGGTTTGCACAAAATGTGTCTTCTACGGCCAACTCAGTTTGGGAAACACTGGGTTGAAAAGTTACATGCATCCCATGGCTCGTGACTTTTCAAGTCTACCATGTTTGTGGATGCCGTGAGCTTACAGGAGAAGCTCATTCAGGAGTGCATCCCAGAGTGATTTGCCCACAAAAGCCTTTTTTGCAGGGAGCATTTCTCTGAAGATGAGCACTCTCTGGAATGAGTGCCCTATTAAGAAGGGTCATCCTACTGAAGTATCCGATAAGGTAATTACTGTTTGTCTCAGCTCTCCTCTGTGAGCAGCTGGCAGCCAACAGAATCAGATGCCTCACTCGCAGCTGTCCGCTCCCGCCAAGTCTCCCCACAAACCTTCTCCTGTCTGACCCTTCAACTGCTGCTACTGCCTTCATCCTCACACCAACTCTCCCTTCAGGGGCTTATTCTACATCTTCCTGGTGGGACCTTCTGGCTTTAACAGTTACTTACTCTGGAGTCTCCAACCCACAGTCGTTAGATTAAGCTTTCTAAATGAAATACTGTTTCTGGCCTGCTGCTCTGCTCAAGAGGGTAGGCTTATCAATACCCACAGGATAAAGTCAATATATCCTTCAAGGTATTCAATACATACACACTTTGATTTGTCAATATCACCTCCCTCTTCCAACCCTGAGGCCCGGTGGTCCCCCAACTATATTACAAAAACATCTTTCTCTTAGTATCTTTCACAAGAGGGCAATAACCTGGGCCCCCTTTTATCTTGTCTAACCAGCTCCAATCTATTCTTCAAGGGTAGGGCACTTCATGTACCACAACTTCCTCTAGTTTTAAAACCCCTTCAGTGATCCCTGTGGCTCAGTGACTTCTGCCTCTGGATATCGTCACACTCACTGACCTCCAGTGACACATTGCTTTTTACAGGTACAGGTTTGGTGCTATGAATCTGAAGACAACCTCTCGGACAAAGAGGCCATGTCTTACGTATACTTTTATTCCTGAGGACCCAAGCATTCCACTTTATACAGGGAATAAATACCAACAAAAGATAAGGATCTGTACAACCAGTCTAGCAGAGACTGGTTGATCCAGTCTTTGGATCAATCAAATAAGACAGCCTGTACAGATTCTTGTCTTTTGTAGAATTCACTCACTTCCTTTTCCTGCCACTTCTCTTCAAAGTGCTTTAACTCTTTCAAGGAGTCTCCACAGTATCTCTGAACTAGGTATATCTAACTGTGTAAATAGTAAGATGAAAAGAGTCAGTAAAGCCATTATACAACACATCCTGCTCTCCTGTTTTAATGGTTTTCCTTTGATACCAAGATTAGGTCATCTTCTTCCACATGAGAACTGTCCTTTACTTCTGCAGTCTTTTCTCCCCCCAGCATCTATGTGTGTGGCCAGGCCTTTGCAGCAATACATCTTCCCCTGAAAGCTCAAAGGCCAGCAGTCAGCACACCTTGCATTCTCTTGTGGGGATGGTTTTTGAATTGTTGCGACTGTGGAAGCTGTCGATGCAGCTCTGGAATTTCTTTCCGATCAGGGCTTCGTCTTCCCAGCTGCACTCTGAATAGGGCAGTCCCATCCACTTGCATAGATACTCAGGTTCGTTGGAAGGGGCCGGCTTCCGGCTGTGAGCTATTTCACACAAAAATTTACAGATCAGCAACTGCCAATTAAAGGAGAGGGGTGACATTCTGTTTTATGTGTAACCAAGGCAACACCACATGGCAAAGCATGCATCGCTCTTAGACAGTATTTATAAACAAGATCTCTCACTTACCTGGAAAGTCTGTTTGACCCAGTGTAGATTTGCTTGTCTTCACAGCTAAATAAATGGAAAATTAGGTAAGTTATCACCAAAACCAAGAAAACAGTGACATTTCAGGCCCTGTGAGGAAGAGTACAAATATACTCTACTATCTCATGTCTTAAAAAAATAAAAAAGAGACAGCCGTGTTGTTCTCACAACCCTATCTGGCCCCATTTCTGTCTCCCCACCCCCACCTGCAGCCCCACCACCCCAGGGATTCATCCCCCCGGGCCAGGACTACTGCCGAGCGGAAGGATCAAGCCCCAGTCCTCCCTGACTGGCAACGCCACCTGCCTCCTGAGCTACCCGGTGCTTGGCACGCCTACCCCCTGGCTGCCACCTCATTGACGGGCCTTTCTCACTCTCCTCTGCTGGTTTCTTCACAACTTTCAAAAGCTGGAATGCCCTCAGACTTCTGCTCTCACCATGTGTACATTTCTTGATGATCTCATTAAACCTTAGGCTTTAAATACTATCTACACACAGATAAATTCTCAAGTTTCAATCTCCAGCTAAGACTGAGTTCTAAACTCCAGATTCACATCCTCTACAGCCTTCACAATACTATCCACTTAGATGACTGTGAAGTATATCAAACTGACAAACTAAGCTCTTGACTTCTCTTCCCTCAGTCTTGCTGTTTCAGTAAATGGTACCTCCAATCTCCTATTTGCTCAGGTCAAGAATACTGACACCACCCCTCTGTCTTCCCCCATCTCCAAATCTACCAGCAAGTCTTGTTAGCTTTTCCTTCAAAATAAATCTAGGCATCTGACTATTCTCCAAATTTACACCTGCAAAAATGCATTTTTTAGTATCTATACCTTACTCCCAAAAAAAAGTTCCTTTATTCCTGGAACTCCAACACTGCTTAAATGAGTTTCCATGTACTTACCTATTACTCTTTCTACGATCTGATACTGTTTGTTCAGCTCCGAGGCCAGCTCTTGTTGGCAGTTGAAATATTCCACATCTTCAGGAGAAACCTTCCCTAACCTGGCCAGAAGTCAAACGAGGAAGAGTACATACTAATTAGATCTGGAGAATCCATACTCATCTATCAATGCAAAGTCAAAACAGGAAAGGAAACTTAGTCTTTACTTTCATATGTCCCTTTAGTGATCTTGTACTAATAATTAGGCCAGAGATTTTAAGAAAAACATGTAAGACTTGTAGAAACACTGAAACCTCAGACTTAAAGGACACACCAGTTGTTCTTGCTGATGTGGCCTGTTTATAAAGAAACCTAAAAATAACTATTTTGTGTGATAAATTCATGTGATCTGTGATAAATTCATATATCTTAACAGACAAGGCCAATAAAACTCAGATTATAAGAAAAGATGTCTTTTTTTCATATCTGATGGACTTTAGGAGTGATTAAATGTTGACATTTTTAGAAAACCAATTATTCTCAGTTATAAAACACCACCAGCAACTTGAAATTAAATACTACTATAACTTTCAAGGACTTTCAAAATTCTAATGATTCTTTACAAACTACCCATACCTCAGAGATATATAATTTTGTTGTTGACTCAAAGAAAAAAAGTATCTGATTTACTAAAATAGCATATTCTGCACAGTAATAAAACAGGAATTGGAACCCATTTGTCCCTATTACTAACACTAATTAACCTGATCACATGATACTGAAGTGTGTGTCTCCAGGGGGAACTTACACTTCTTATTTATTATCAGTTTAGGGGTGTGTGTATTGTAGCCCCATGTTTCTCATACAACTTGACATGTTCAAAGCTGTAAGCAAGCTAAAAACCACAAGGTGATCACAGTTTCAGAACATTCCTGTCACATCATTTCAGTAAACTGTAAAACCAAGATTCGTTTTAAGTATACCATATCCCAGAGAGTTCTAGAACACTAAACTCCTGACATCCAGGCTATGCCAGCATAACCAGAGAAAGTAACAAGGTGCTTAAGGACATGAGCCTTGGACTCAGGCTGCGGGAGTCCGGGGCCCACAGAGCTGCTCTGTAGCTCACTCTGTCAACAAGTAACACTCTGTATAAATCTCACAGGCTTACCGTAAGGACTGACAACAAGATCAGATCTGAAAAACGCCCCATAAACTCGTTGTTATTATTAAACTCTACAGACTTCCTGGCTATACATAAAAATATGTATTATCTTCAGGTCACAGTTTTATAAAAGGTAACCATGGATGCCTCCACGTTCATTCAGTTGACAGAGGCAAAATTTGATATTCTAGACAGTCATGTTCTCCACTATTTAAAAACTCTCCCTTCCCCCAGGCTGCAAGTGTATTTCTTTTATCTAGGAAAGGTAATGTACCACTGCTTGATTTCATCCTCTTTCTTCTTGAAGTTCTCTAGTTTTTTTAGACCCTTCACTTTTTGTTGCTGTAAGGACTCTTCACTCTCCCATGTGCTGTGGATATATGACCAGCCCTTCCACTTGATGAGGTACTGGACTTCGCCTTCATCCTTTTCAGGGTCAAAGTCGCTGCTAGGGTCTCCATTAGCTTCGACTGCATACACAGTGGTAGAAGCTCCAGTGGCTGAAAAAGATTCAGTTAAATTTTAAGAAGTATGAAACCAGACCCTGAAAAGCTTTCCAAATACACAGTTGTTAAAGAGTCTCTTTTTGGATGAAGTACTAAAATCCTTTATCTTCAAATATGCAGATATTCACAAACAATACAGAATGAACATGCCCAGCAATTTCAAATGTTTTCAAGATGCAAACCCAATTTTTCCCATTTAAACATTCTAAAATTTGCTGGTGAAATCAAAGAAATCTTTGTGTTCAAACACAATAAATACGGAACAGCAACATCCTTTTGTTTTGGTCCCTACTAACTCAAGCTACATACATAAAATTTGGGCCTTTCTGAGCAGAGAGAAAAAGTAATCTGCCAGCTTCCAATGGCAGGGAAGTGGCAGCAGGAACCACGTCTAGCCGCAAAGGTGGCAAGAAGCTCCTGAAGCAACGCAAGCAGCAGGCTGAGGAGATGGACAAGGAAGCAGCAGCATTCAAGCAGAAACAAGAGGAGCAGAAAGAACTCAGGGAGCTAACAGCAGAGGCCACAGGGAAGGGCCCTGGCCACAGGCGGTTAAGAAAGCTAGAAAAAGGGAAGCTGTTCCTGTGCCTAAGGCAACAGTGACCCTTAAATCCATTCCTCCTTCAACATTTGCGCTCCCTGCCCTAACGCTTGTTGCCACCTATAGCGAGAATGAAGCACTGTCTTTGCATACCTCCTTTCTTTCCCAGCCTTGAATCTAAGACCTTTTCAATAGTTTCACTATTATCCTGCTGTTCATCAACTCCTTCTCCAGTCATTTCAATGAGGTCATCTGAGTCAGTCTCAAAGTCATCGTCTTCTTTATAACTGCATGAGGAATAATGCCGAATAAATAAGAAACTATCTTTTCAGATCCAAAATCACCATATGTAAGATCATTAGGACAACCCTTTTGGCTCCAACATGGTGTTTTGCAGATCAGCCATGATAAAGTAGGCTCAAAGTTCATTTTTTTGTTCCTGCTTAAAGTATTACTGCATGTTTATAGATAGCGGCAGGAAGGCTAACTCATATTTCAAAATAAAAACTGACTAAAGTGATTTTTGTAAGCAAGACACAGAAAACTACAAGGACATTCTTATGTTTTCATTTTTTAACGACATCATTATTATGTATAAACAAGGAAACAACTACGAAGAAAGAAAATGCATAATGAAAAAAATTGCCTAATGAAAAAACTGGTTCTAAGATTAATGCATCAACCCTGCATTTTGTCTCCCAATAACAAGAATATGAAATTTAAGTCTTCAAGTCACTGAGCATGCTTCCTGGTACTAAAAATATTAAAACATAACCTTCCACCATATATTACATTAACAACAAAGGGTTTGGGAGTTACAAAAGAGAAAAACACAATGCTGGATGCAGTACAGCTAGCTATAGGAGGAAAAAGTGCTAAGCTACACATTAATATATTCAAAGCCTAGTCTTAGCTTTCAAATTGTTAACTGGATTCACTTAACAGGTTATTAATAACTTCAGGATTCAGCTTCACCATCTTTAAGTAGACCAAAAGAAAACTATGTACCCTCTAAAATGAAATTAACTGCCCTCTGACTGGTATAAAGTAAAATATGTATGTTTTGTATCTATTCCTTTATTTCATTTTCTATTAATTATTCATACACTATCATAACCTTGATAAGATTATTACATCCAAGTAACATTATATAAAGAAAGTGAAAGTCGCTCAGTCGTATCTGTTTGCGACCCCATGGACTATACAGTCCAGTGAATTCTCCAGGCCAGAACACTGGAGTGGGTAGCCTTTTCCTTCAACAGGGGATCTTCCCAACCCAGGGACAGAACCCAGGTCTTCTGCATTGCAGGCAGATTCTTTACCAGCTGAGCTACAAGGGAAGCCCAACACTATATAAGCTGAAACTCAAAGGAATTTATCTGATTGAAAGTGTAATTCAAAAGCAAGACTGCAATCCAAATGTCTTTCCTAAAAACAGTGCTATACTTTTATTTTTGTTATTTTCTTGGCCAAACCACAGCGCCTGTGGGACCTTATTTCCACAACCAGAGATCGAAACCGCACCCCATGCATTAGAAGCATGGAGTCTCAACCACTGGACTGCCAGGGAAGTCCCAAAGAATGGTATGAAATGAAGATAATGTCACTACCACTCGAGGAAACGTGAACTTGAAGTAGTTCTCTTCAGAGGAATGAAGGCTTGATATGATTTATCACTATTATTTCCATTTTCCTATTGGCCAGGACCATTCTTTTTGAAAGAACCTTTCTGAATACAATCTCAAGACACAGGTCATTATTTTCACCTGTCAAATGTCTGATCCTGGACCTATTAACAGCAAGCTCTAGCCAGTTACACTATGCCCCTTCCTCTCACTAATGAAACCCTTCCGGGACATCACCTACCTCACATTTTTAGCTGCTCTGCGGCGCGTCTGCCTTTTGGGAGCTTCATCATCTTCATCCTCATCATCAGAAGAGTCTTGCTTTTTCCTCTTTCCACGCTGAGTCTTAGGTTGCTTTTTAACACGAGGTTTGGGCACTGTTCTAAAGTGAGAAAAGGAAAAATGGCCAAGTCCTTATTTCATCATTTGGTGTCTACTTCAAATCTATATAACTGTACTGCCCAGAGCAGGGCTTACCATAGAGATTAACCAAGGGAATGTTAAGACATGAATATTCCTAGGTCCTGTTCCATGAGATTCTAGTTCATGAGAAATCTGCTTCACTAGAAACAAAACGGTTCTACTGCTGACACCCTCCAGTCATTTACAGGAGACACCGTCAACCGCTGTGACTGCAGGTCCCACACTCACGGACTTAACCAACCAGGGATCAAAAACTTATCTGGGGGGAAAAGAAGTCCACAAAGTTCCCAAATGCAAATCTTGAAACTGCTGAGCATTAGCAGCTGTTTACATAAGTATTAACATTGCAGCAGGTATTAAAAGTAATCAACAGATGACTAAAAGTACACGGGAGGAGAGGCCTAGTCTACACGGAATACAACAGCAAAGCATTTCATGTAAGGAAGGGACTTGAGCATCCGCGGATTCTGGCATCTATTTAACACAAGGCTCCTGGGACCCATCCCTGGCAAGGATGAAGGGAGGACCGCACTGGGGGTTCTCAGGCAACAACTCTCCACTGCTCCTTAGGATCGCCTGACACCACAATACACACAGCCTGTTGCTGAGGGCAGCTCTTTTCTGGGCAGTTTGGAAATATCTACCAAAGTTACTAATGTAACCATTTTACTTCTGGGAATAAGTAAAAGATACAAACAGATATAAACTGATACAGGCACAGTAAACTATTCACTGTGGTATTTGCAATAACAAAAGATTAGAAAAACTGAATGGTCATCAAGTGGGAACTAGTTCAATAAACAGAATACTTGTTATTGTTGTTCAGCCACTAAGTTACGTCAGACTTTTCTGCAACCCATGGATTGCACCAGGCTCTCTGTCTTCTAGTACCTCCTAGAGTTTGTTCAAATTCATGCCCCTTAAATTAGTGATGCTGTCTAACCATCTCATCCTCTGTCACCCCATTCTCCTTTTGCCTTCAATCTTTCCCAGCATCAGGGTCTGAAAACAGAATACCCTGCGACCATAAAAAACAATAGAGAGGGAGTAGTTTTCTGTGCATTGGTAAGGAAAGATTTCCAAGAGAGATAATGAAAGAAAAATGCAGATGATGCATGGAATGTTATCATCTGTATAAAGAAGTAAAGGACAAGAAATAACTACACATATTTTTTCTTCCATGTACATAAAAGACACCTTGGAGACTACCTGAGAGACTGTGCCCTGCCACAGACCACGGGCACAGCTGAGGAGATCGGCCCTCTGCAGGCGGCGCCACCCCTGCAGCCAAGACGGAGGGCCACAGACTAGGAGCTCTCACAAGGAAATCAAGTACTCCAGCAGCGGCGAAAAGGTGAGAGGAGAAAGACGGTGACGGAAACTCACAATCACAGCCATCTCTTTCTCTCATACTTGCCATAACCAACACGACACAGACAGATGACCAGAGAGTCAGTAAAAGATGGGTAAAATCTAGAAGACAGACCTGGAGTGGGTTCCAGGGCTGAGAGCTGAAACTCAGATGAAAGGAGACAACACTAATGAATCTCCCTACAGGGGTGGAAGGTGAGGGGGCAGGTACAACATCCTAAGCCATGGACAGACAAATATTTCTGCTGTAAATGGCCAGAGGATAAGTATTTTTTACTTTCTCAGACAAGAGGCAAAGTTGAGGCTACCACAAAGGTACTTACCTAACAAGAGAAAATAAATTTCAACAAATATTTTACGGAAAAATTCAAAATAAAATAATAATGATCAAGTGTATTTTTTGTGATACAACATCTACTAATAAGAAGAACAGAATTCTTTTTGAAGTGATGATAGCATTTCACTTAATTAGTGTTCGAATTTAGTGTTCCTTATCACGAAACTACAAATGTTCACCAGAAGCTATACTGAGGGACTTCTCCAGTAGTCCAAGGGGTTGGACTTTGCCTTCCAATGCAGAACCCTGGTCAGGGAGCTAGGATCCCACATGCCTTGTGGTCAAAAAATACCAAAGCATAAAGCAGAAGCAATGTTGTAACAAATTCAATAAAGACTTTTAAAATGGTCCACATCACAAAAACTTTTTAAAAACAAGCTATATTGAGTTCACAGGCCACATAAAAATGGGGGGGTGGGGGGAGTGGGATTTGGCCCAAGACAACATTTGCCAACCCCTCCTAACACTGCAAGGAGAAAAATCTTCCTGGGGCCTCGTTGCCTCCTGTCTTCCTCCCCCCATCACCAATACCTTTTGTTGCCATCTGTCTGATCAGAAATTACCAGTTTCTTCCCACCTCCACCTACTTCCATCTCTGGACAGATTCTTTGCTTAATGTCAATACAGATGGTACGAACAGGGTAATAAACAGTCAAGTATGTTTCGATCAGCCAATTAAACGTAGGAAAAATTAGTTCTCCCCAAAAGAATCTGTACCCTGGTCAAATACACAGAGAGATTTTTTTTAAGAGTGGAAGATATATTTGTTCCTCATAACCAGTCCACCTGGAATATGAAACAGCAAGATTCACTCTCTACCTATGTACCGTGCAAACACACAAAATCCACAGCAGCTCAGTCATCTAATTACTTGCTAACGATGCAGATGAGCAAGAAGTTAATCAGGCATTCAGAATCCAGAGTCACAACACACTGCAGCTTGGCAACTGAGGCCCCCGTGCCAGTACTACACCGTCCTCCTCAACCTAACACAGACTGAGCTCAACCAGAGGCAGGGACGCCCAAGCACGCACGGCACCTTCTGGGGACAGGTCTTCTGGCTTTCACTGTCTGCTCTGGTTCGCTCTCTGCACTGGAGCCTTGTTCCTGTTCATCTTCCGAGAGCTCCCGTTTCCATTTTTCTCTGTGATCAAAAGCAAAGCAAAATTTTTTTTTTTTTTTCTCAAAGAGTTCCTAAAGATCGTTTCGCTTGAAGAATCTGACAAAACCCATTTCAAGCAGAAGAGCAAAACAAGGCAGAACATGTATATTTTAGATATTATGCTAACAGATTAGTTTTAGCTCCAAATTTTGGTTGGGCTCCTTCCTGAGATGTGTAATACCTATTCCTATTTTGTATTTGGTATCAAAATAAATGATGAAGCTAAGGCTGTATTTTTTTTTTTAACTATTTGTTCTAAAAAAAAAAAAAATGTTGCCAATTCTCTAATATTTTATTTTTATTTACTATTATCATTGATCAGACTGAAGCTATAATATATACTAGATCAGAGGTTTTCAAATTTTAGTATGGATCAGAACTATATAAAGGATTTGCTCAAAGAGTTTTCTGGGCCACAGCCAGTTTTTGATTCAGGAGGTCTAATGTGAGGCCTAAAAATCTGAATGTTACCAAATTCAGATGATGCTGATACTACTGAGAGAGTTCTCTGAGTACTACACTAGCTATCTTCAGAATGTGTTGATTAAACAATCCCTAAAATTATGTTATCAATGATAAACCTGCCACCCACTAATTAACCTGTCCAGCTAATGAAGTAGTTTTAATAATCACTAAATACAGTAGGTGTCCTTTTGCTCGTCAAGATAACGGATGGCGTGGGAGAGCCATACCCTATAGGTGCCCTGCTATGCCCCAACAGTTTCTGAAGTTTCCTTGAAGACCAAAAAAGAAATCACAGGAACTCAGCTCATTTCCCACCTGCAGGGAAGAAGGAAGGAATACACATAATAGCAACTGGTCAAGAAACATCCAGGGAAACAAAAAACTCAACAGGCAAGAACCTGGTTTAGGATTTCTCTCTAAACAAAACAATTACCATGTGCCTCTGGGTCTCTGTATAGAAAATGAGGTTATGTTAAAGACAACTGCTGTCAAATTGCAAAGTCAAGTCAATATTCTTCATGGGAAAATAACTCAAAGTAATAGTGGAAGAACCTTTCTAAACAGTCCTACACTTGATTCAGTCGAAACACCAGGAAAGAAAATGTTCTCAAGCCTTCCATGAAAAGGCCACAGAGCACTTCCACGTACATTACTCAAGTTCTACTGGCACAAAGGCAGGCAAGTGGAGATACATCTTTGTTAAATACAAAGAATGAACCCTATCAGTCTGCCAGACAGGTAGGGCGCACTTATGGATGGTGACTGGTAAAATATTAAGGTCTGCTATTATCACCAATACCCATCCCTCCCTCTTTAAAGCAAACCATACTTTGGGCTTTGGGCACCCGCCTTATTCTCGTTTCCTAGCGCCTCATATAATAAATGTGTTCTAAAGGATCCAAGGAATAGATGGTGATGGCCAGGAGGAAAAAAGATGTCTCCAGCAGTGGGGAGACTGGCACCTAAGGATCTAGCCTTCCTTGGCCAAGACTAGAACAGTTTATTTACCCCTTAGAAGGAGCTTACACAGTCAAACTGGAGAGCAGTGGTTTCACAGGAAACAAGCTTGAAAGAACATGCACGTAAGACCTAACAGAAAGCAGATGAGATGAGAAAGATCTACAATCAAGTATTATTCGTAATTTCTATAACTCTGCCAGGAACTGAGACTGTTATATCAGAGTAGCTAACGAGGTCTGCTTCAACAATTTTAGAGACTAAAGTGGCAGTAGACACTGAGAGAATGGAGGTTGAGAGTTTTCCAGTTAAACTGCAGATCTGTAGACGTACAGATAACCAAGAGGACTTCGAATCTTCCAATATGAGAAGGTACAAAAACTTAGCCAAGCAACTGGTCCAAAGTACTCTTCCCACACAGAGGGAAAATCAAGCCCAGTGGGAACAAGCTGTTTGGTGTATGTCAACCCACATTTCTGCTATTCTCAACAGAACCTACTGAAGACCATTCCAGGAGGAGCTGAACAGTTAAGAGGGTTAAAAGGTTGAAAGGAGTTTTATATATATGTATCTGAAATTGGTGGATTATTTCAAATTTCATTTTAATTTTCAAGAATGGTGGGGGAGGGGGCAAGTTAGGACCAGCAATACTGTTAATTCTGTATAAGTGGTGAAGTGAAAAGGGCAATCAATTACTAACAGATTACTGCCCCAACCCTGGCTCTCCAACAGGTGAAACCAACATCCACCCCTCGAGTTTGCTGGCTTCTCAAATAATGTAGACTATAGGAGGAAGACTCCCTGACTAAGCCATACATTATAAGTTGGGCTACAAAGAGAAGTCTCAAATATGGGATCATGATTGAAATATTTTCCATGTTAAAGGAGACCTGAATTGCCAGATCCAGTTCTAAGAAGCCACCAGTGGGATTCCCTAAATGGGACTCAATGGAACTTTGGCCAAAATTTTGGGAACTGGGGGGGAAAAAAATACCAAGATTTGACCACTGAGGCCTCAAGGCCATATAAATAGACAGGAAAAAGTCAGAATGCAAGTTAACTAGGTATGGTTTTCTTTCTTTACTGGGAAAAAGTGGATTCCTTTTTTCTTTACTGGGAAAAATCAAATCTAAACAACTATAAAGAAGGGAATGAACAAAAGCCATTTTAAAATAAAATAAGCCTAAAATTTGGCCAAGAGCCACTGAGGCTTCCTAATTAACTGTCTTTAAGAGCTCAAAGAAGGGAACTCCTTTCTCCTCCACTTTAGAAGGCAGATAAGGAAAACAGGGAACCAACTGCTTTAACGTCACTGATTTTCAGTCGATTTTCCCAAAGAGGATGGTGTTCAGAAGCAAGTCTCAATGAAGAGGATAAGTCTGTTCTAACAAGGACTCTCTTCTGCTGTGTCACAGGACTGTGACAGACTCCTTTGCTGCACTGGCAAGGAAGAAACAACTATAATCTCAACTATAATCTCAGGAGAGTAACTTCAAATGATTACAGACAAAATCATTTTTTAAATTCCAGGTGGAAAAGAGGGTTCTGGAACCACTGTTCAGTGGAGCTGAACACTACTGGGACTGCAATGAGTCAGCAGAAATCCTACCCAACATTTTACAAATTAGGACAGCATGAATAGGGACTGCCTTACCTACCTCCTGCGAAACCTCTATGCAGGTCAAGAAGCAAGTTAGAACTGGACATGGAACAACAGACTGGTTCAAACTTGGGAAAGGAGTGTGTTGGTTATATGTTGTCACCCTGCTTATCTAACTTCTATGCAGAGTACATCATGAGAAATCCAGACCGGATTAATCACAAGCTGGAATCAAGACTGTTGGGAGAAATATCAACAACCTCAGATATGCAGATGATACCACTCTAATGGCAGAAAGCAAAAAGGAACTAAAGAGCTTCTTAATGAAGGTAAAATATAGAGTGAAAAAGCTGGCTTAAAACTCAACGTTCAAAGCCAAGGTCATAGCATCCACTTCCATCACTTCATGGCAAATAGATGGGAAAAAGGTGGAAGCAGTGACAGATTTTTCTTTTCTTGGGCTCCAAAATCACTGTGGACAGTGACTGCAGCCATGAAATTAAAAGATGCTTGCTCTTTGGAAGAAAAGCTATGACAAACCTAGACAGAGTATTAAAAAGCAGAGACATCTCTCTGACAACAAAGGTCCATAGAGTCAAAGCTATGGTTTTTCCAGTAATCATGTATGGATGTGAGAGTTGGACCATAAAGAATTGCCAATTAATTAAAAGAATGTTTTCCTCCTCTAAGCTTTTAAAATGCTAATCACATGACGCCAGCAGTTAGTCCCTTCCAAGACTGTAGTCCTTAAAGTGTCAATGTCACAAAAGCAAATAAAGTCTGTGAAAGTGCTCCAGACTAATGAAAGCTGACATCCAATACAATATTTAACCTGAGACTGGATTCTGTACTGTGCGTAGAAAAATATTATAAATGACACTGTTGAGTTGAATGACCAAATTGGAATCCAAATTAGACAACGGTATTGTAGCAATGTTAAATCTATTTACCTTAAAATTGTATTTTGCTTACAAAAGAGAATATCCTTATTCTTAGAAAATACACACTTAGTATTTAGAGGTTAAAGACCATGGTTTATGAATCTTAGTCTGAAATGGCTCAGAAAAAAAACATTACCTTGTGTGTATACATAAATATATATAAAGAGAACTCTCACAATGAGAAAGCAAATGGGGCAAAAACGGTACACAGTGGTGAATCTCAGTATACAGGATTCCTTGTACTGCTCTTACCCTTAAAATTTTTCAACTCTTTGAAATTAATCCCCCCAAAAAAGTTTAAAAAATGGTTCCTTTTAAAAACTTTAAAATCTGTGAGACAATCTGCAGTGTTTTGGAAAAACATTGCCCTGTGCTAATATTTCACAATGTCCACAATGTCCAGTTCTGAAGCCCATGTGCGCACACACTAGGTCGTCCCCCTTGCTGAGACCACAGAGGGCCCAGCAGTGCCGCCTCTCGTGACCTGAGTCTCAGCACCTGCAGGACCTCCCTTAATCCATGTTACTAACTAAACCGACTCAGGAAAAGAGCTCTCCACAAACCCCAGTGCCCTCCAGCTGCCCAGAGGAGGGGGGCCCAGACAAACAGGCATGAGGAAAACCTCCGCTTACGATAAGTTCCTAAGCAAGAGCCCAGAAGTAGACAAGCAGCCTCACAGAAGACATCCCCTCTCCCTCTCCCCGACAAGAAGTGGAAAGGTTCTACTCGGGCAAAGAACAGTCACAAGGGCCTCTGAGAGCTGCCAAACTTGGGAGAGCTCTCAGGATTGAAAGGAGAGGGAAAAGCAAATACAGAAATCAGTCAAAATACCAAGTCTGATGTATTACCCAGGGGCTGAAAGCTAGAGGGATTCTCACACCCAAATAAAGCTACATAAATGAGGTGTTCAGGGACTTCCCCTAGTGGTTCAATGGTCAAGACTCTGCGCTCCCACTCCAGTGATGAAAGGTTCAATCCCTGGTCAGGGAACTAAGATCCCACATGTACAGTGGCCAAAAAATAATTAGGAGTTCAGGTTTTCAAATACAGTACATTTAGATTCCTACCAATGGACCTGCAGAATGTAGACAGACGGTGGAGGAAAAAACACATGCATGGACTTCCCAAAAAGCCTCTGAAGCCTTTAGCCTGGGAAACTGAGATCTCCTAAGCAGGCCCTGGAATGGGGATAGAGCCTTCTGAGCTGCCACGAAGCAGGGGCTTGCCTACAGTCATCATTTCTGCAACTCTAATGAAATATTTAAAACACAAATGGAAATTGTGTGCCCTCTGGGCAGGGCAAAATTAAACACTATGACTTTTCTGAGCATAGTTTCTAATAACTGTGTTAAGTTACCAGAATAAGTATTACCCTATTTTAGAGATGGGGAAATTTAAAGACTCACGTTACTGTGCCTCTGGCCAAATGCTTAAGAATTATGCTGTGCTTAGTCACTCAGTCATGTCTGACTCTTTGCAACCCAATGGACTGTATAGCCCACCAGGCTTCTCTGTCCATGGAATTCTCCAGGCCAAAACACTGGAATGGGTTCCCATGCCCTCCTCCAGGGGATCTTCCCAACCCAGGGCTCAAACCCAGGTCTCCTGCATTGCAGATGGATTCTGGATTCTTTACTGTCTGAGCCACCAGGGAAGGCCATCAATACTGGAGCAGGTAGCCTATCCCTTCTCCAAGGGATCTTTCTGACCCAGGAACTGAACTGGGGTCTTCTGCATCGCAGGAGGATTCTTTACCAGCTGAGTTTCTAGGCAAGCCCAAGTTAAGGATTACAATACTTTAAAACAGAGAAGATATAACTGAGACTCTCAACAAGAGCCAAGGACAACCGTTTACCATGAGAAACCCCTGAATTTGTGTGCAGGGTTTTGAGTATTTTTCTGAGAAGACAGGCTGTAGAATTCAGTTTGTCAAAGGGATTCATACATTCCACCCCATAAAGATTGAATTATTTCTCAAAAAAAGTCAAATTTTTTTACCATAAGTAGAGTTTTTAAAGTTTTACAATAACAAATATATAATCCATATCATAAAGGAATTTCACATTAACCTCATGAATTAAAATTTTCTTGCTTATGAACTGCCAACAGTAAAACTACACAGACACAATAAGGTATTTCATATTAAAATGGGTGTCCAATCAGTATAATTTTATCACGCCAACACAGAGAACAAATGAACAGGAAAAACAGCCAGTCTAAATGTGTTCCTTGCTTAACTGGAACAGAACACCAAATGCCTGTATGTTTGGGATTTGTGCACATTTTTAAGAAAAAAATAAAAATAATGGGGCTAATAGGGCAAATCAGATGGAATAGCTGTGGTGTGCCCTGAAAAGCAGCCCAACGTTCAAATGCCCCTGCTGCTGCAGCAGACTCAGACAGACAGGAAGCCAAGACAGCAGAGACAGAAGCAGGCTCTGGGGCCCAGGGCGCACTGCAGACACAAGGCAGGCAGGCCCGGAGACAGCCGCACGCTCCAACTCCCCAGGCAGGACCACCCCAGGGGAGACTTACTGTTTTTTCAGCTGCCTCTGGCCTCTTCTCTTTGGGCTCCCACTCTCAGACCCGCTACTTGCCTTCAGGGTGTGAGGGGGGAAAAAGATCACAGACTTTAGTTCACAGTTCTCAGGGACAACACGAACCCCGGTTCCACGATCTACTCAATGCAACATTACTCAATATGAGCTTTCAGACAGAAAGACACCTAAGCCTCTGTTTGGTGGTGTTCACTCTTTCGTTTTGAAAATTAATTTGTCTCTTACTGCTGAGTTACCTGTAACGCCAAGAAGTATTTGTTTCAGCTGGACTTCTAAGAGAACACAGTCTAATAAAATTTTGTGATGAAGGAAACATCCTGTGTCTACAGTGGCCCACTGAGCAGCCAGCAGTCACACGTGGCTGAGCCCCTGAAATGTGGCTGGTGTCACCTGGGAATGGACTTTTCATTTTACCTAATTTTACCTAATACACATTTTAAAAGACCCATGTCTAATGGCGACCATACTGGGTGCTGATACAGAATGTCTGGCATGAAAATGCCACACAACATTTAGTGTGCCTTTAAAGGTGGTGACTAAGAACCTGTTTCATTTCAGACTCAATAAAGCGCTTGTTCAGTCATGAGCCAGCAGTACTCCGCTGACAGCAGCAGAGCAAGCGATTCCAGTCACGGACATCTGAGCAGCTCTTTTCCCCAGGTGTTAAATCGGCAAGATACTCCCATTTCTGTTGGTCCTGTGACCTACCAACAATGTGTTAATTTATATACAAAAGGGAAAAGGTATATACACCATGTGCTTGGTTATAACAAACAAGGAAAAAGAAAGCTAACTAAGGGTAACCAGCTCAGAGGTCACTCAAAATAAAACAGCATAAATGCTGTGCATGTGTTATGGTCAATCACATTTTTAAAGTATACTTACTGCCCCAAACTCATTAACCTTTGGCTACTAATATTTAACTGTTATCAGTGGGACGTTACATAGTTAAGAACAGCAAAGTCCGCCAAAGAAGGCAGAGGGGACATTTCACTGAGAGACCGAAGAACACCTCTTCAGAATGTAGGCTATAAACCTAACACAGAGTTAAAACAGAGGATTTCCCCCAAAACTTCACACAAACTGAGGAAAGGTCTGATTCTATAGAGAGAACAAAATCCAATATATAACACTAGTTTTTAAAATCATCAATCTATTCAATCTCAGAAAGTAAATAGGCACTCAACATTTTATATTGCACATTAAAATGAACTCGGAAACCGAATTTTAACCATTTAGGTAAAATAATCACTTAGGCACACTCTCCCTTTCTCAGCAGAAAATCTGAAACTACTTCCATTGTCACCGGTGCTTGGTGACCCAGTTAACAAAATCTAGAATTTACAAACTCCATGCTTTAAAAAGTAAACTTCTTGCTATAATCAATTGCACTATGAGAAACAAACAAACTTCAAGGGCAGTTTTATATAACACTCCACTAAAGCACCCTCTATGACATGATTTCCTGGTAATTTTTTTTTTAAAGCCACATGTGGCTTTTCCAGCTGAATTAGGTTTAAAAAACTTGCTTTCCAGTCACTTAACTCCCATGCCTGAAGTTCATGGTAATACAAACCAGAGTCAGAAAGGATGAGGTAAGGTAAGGAGTGTGATCATATCCCCTTAAAACATTGTTTTTTCTTACCTCCTCCTTAATATTAAATCGTGATGGTTCTTGTCTGCTTCGGTTTGACCGCCTAACCCCATAAACATCAGGATATTCTTCCCACATCTGTAAAATTAACAGACTACACATGAATCTTTTTTTCTTGACCCCCATTTACTATTTACATTATTGGAACATATATTTCAATTTAAGTGAATTCAAATTTGTTTAATGAGACAATAAAGGACCATCTTTAAAAAGAATAAAGCATATTACCCTAGAACTCATTAAAGTTGTGACAATACCTCTTCGTCACTACATGGCTATTAAACTAGAAAGTACGCTGCTTACCCATTGTCAAAATATAAACTTACAGTTGAACAATATGGAGACATAAGAGAACAACTGCTTCCACTAAAATAATATTTACTTATGAATTTTAAGTCCCTAATGCTTTCAGTTTCAGCTTTGACTGCATAAGACTCATGTGAGAAACTCAAATAAAATCAATAGAGCCCCACCACCAACTTTTTGTTAAGTAAGCATCAGTTTACTTGTATATATTTAAAAATTCCTCAGGATGTGCAACATGCCAGATACAGTCAAAATTCAGTATTTCCAACATTCAGCTTTAAGTTCTCAGAACAAGACCCACTGGCACCCTGCTCCAGCACACGTCATTTTACTCTCTAACAGTATTTAACCCTTTGCCTTTAAGACCTGATTTTGGCCTCTCCTGCCTTCCAAGATGGCCTACAGTCTTTCTATGGAGTGTGTATCTTCCCAAATAATCCCCCTATTAGAATTTAAAAGACTCAAATTAACAAATCAAAAGGAAAAATACAAAAGGCCCCCCTTTTCTCCCTGCTGCTCTAAGCTGCTCTAAGGATTCACCTAACCCCCAGCCTCTATTCTTCCCACAGGTAATGGCTGATAAGTATGTTGTGTGTGAGTGAAGTCAAGTGAAAGTCATTCAGTCGTGTCCGACTCTTTGCGACCCCCTGGACTATACATATAGTCCATGGGATTCTCCAGGCCAGAATACTGGAGTGGGTAGCCTTTCCCTTCAGGGGATCTTCCCAATCCAGGGATCAAACCCAGGTCTCCCATATTGCAGGAGGATCCTTTACCAGCTGAGCCACAAGGGAAGCCCAAAAATACTGGAGTGGGTAGCCTTTCCCTTCTCCAGGGGATCTTCCCAACCCAGGAATCAAACCGCAGTCTCCTGCATCACAGGTGGATTCTTTACCAACTGAGCTATGAGGGAAGCCCATGTTGTGTGTTCTTTTAATGAAATCAATCACCTATAGGCAAAATGAATTTAAAAGATTGTGGAACACTGAAGTGAAGATGCACAACAGGGTTAAACATTTAGAAGAGATGCTTGAAAGCCAAGATTAGAAAGTTGGATTTGCCTCTGAAATATGGGAGGCAGCTACGGTCATGAAAATATTTGGAGTGAGGCAAGAGAAGCCTCGGGCTGTGGCTCATCATGAAATGTGTGGAAAGTGGATCCCTAAAAAGACAAAAATGATGAAAGACGATTCAGGAACACAATATGTCACAAAGTCAAGGGCGGACATAATCAACAGTACCTTTAAAAAAAAAAAAAAATCCCAGGAAAGTTGAAGAAAAACAACCCCTCCAAAGATAACAAGCATGCTGTTCTAGGAATAGGCATTTCAGAACGAGAAGCCATATAACCATGTAGTTCAGTGTCCTCAGTTTACAAAAGGGAAGAATCCTTAACCTTAGAATAATGTGAGTCAGAGGACAAAAGATCCAACCAAGAATTAGTAACAATCAAGCGGCAGGAAATAAAGGCAAAAAAGGCAGCAAATGTCCACAACTCGAACCAGTGGGGCAGAGAAAGGGAGGCAGCAAGAGCTTTGCTCCAGCCCTGCCAATCAACCCACATCCACCCTTTCTTGAACCTGAGAGCTATGAAGTGGCTCCACAGGAATTAGTGTTTATTAACTGGGAATGGTACTACATTAATTAGTTTTACCATTTTTAAATATGAGGCATTCAGGCTCACCTGTTGGGACTTTACTACAACACACACTGTAATGTGTACATCCTAAAATCATCTTGTGTTCCCATCTGTCCTTTTGAGGGCTGCAGCAGCTGCTGCTGCTAAGTCACATCAGTCTTGTCCGACTCCACGTGACCCCATAGACGGCAGCCCACCAGGCTCCCCCGTCCCTGGGATTCTCCAGGCAAGAACACTGGAGTGGGTTGCCATTTCCTTCTCCAATGCATGAAACTGAACAGTGAAAGTGAAGTTGCTCAGTCATGTCCAACCCCTAGCGACCTCATGGACTGCAGCCTACCAGGCTCCTCCATCCATGGGATTTACCAGGCAAGAGTACTGGAGTGGGTTGCCAGTGCCTTCTCCCTTTTGAGGGCTAGTGATACCTAATTCAACTCTTCAATAAAAACTACCATGTGAAAGAGACGAGTGTACAGAAAACAAAGAGCGTTCTTTAGAAGCTCGTTTCAGAATAATTATTAAAGTCATAACCTAATCATTCTAACTGGCTAGTACATCCATCCATGTATCTATTAACTTCTTAAAATTGATCACCTTAACTTTAATATTTCTGCCTAAACCTGTACTTCCACTGTGACATGCAATCTTAATCCTGTCTCTCCTTAAATTAAGTTTTACATATATATATGTATATTACGCACACACATAGATATTTGGCCTTACAGTTGATTCCCAGAATCCCAGTCAACATGACTTTAGTAAAGTTTTAAACACCCCGTCCAAGTCGTGGTTTCTATGGCTTTCTTTACTCTCTGCAAGTAAAGAACTCTTCACTGTACAGAAGAAAGTTTAAAAAAGAGCCAAGCAAGGCCTTCTGCAGGTTAATTTCTGAGCTGAATGACACTCAGACAAGATACTCTAAGTGGTACCTTCCATACACAGGGTCTCTCTGGAATAAGTCACCTGACATGTCTCTTGTGAAGGGCCTCCACATACTGAGCAGCAACACAGCACAACCCTTGAGTGTCTGAAAGTCCCTTCTCTGGTGACGAGTTAGCTAAGAAGGAGTTTTCATTTCCCTGTCCCTAACACTACACTACCACCAGCATTCCCCAACCTCCCACCAATCCTTCAGGGCCATTTAACCTTAAGCAATGACTATACTGGGAACAGAAGAACTGAAATAACAGTTAATCTCAATTCTGCCAACAGTTAAAAGCCACTTTGTTTTTTTATTTTTTATTTTTCACTTTGTTTTTTTAATTTCAGGATTGCTGAAGCTATTCTATAGAACTTGTAGGCAATTTAAAATTGTTTGTCCTCCAGGGAAGATCTCTTGTGTGCAAACACAGATTTGTATCTTAGAGGAAAAATTGATTTCTCATAAAGCTTTCAGCATAAGACCTTTTTAAATTTCTAAAAGCAATTTTTAAATATTTCTAGTGATTCTAAACTTAATTCTCTCAAATGAGAATTTCAAAAGATCAGCTGCATCTCATGATTACCTAGACCAAGTCATTATTTTTCCCCAAAAGGAATGCATCCCAAAGTTTGGACATCAGTGAGAAATTTCTATGCAACTCAATTTTCACCTTTTTGCATTCTCTGCTCGAAAATTCTTCTGTTAGGCGAAGAATATCTACATTGCCTAGGTAAAGATAATTTCTTTTCTGTGAGGAGTACTTCTCCTTCTATTCCTTAATAAAATAAAACATCCCTTATTCTTGGACTGGAATCATCCATCAAACTACTGCATTTCACAGTCATCTGTCAATGATTTTCTCTTGTATTACTATTGTGCTAAAAAAAAATATATTTATATATATAACAATCTTTTTTAAATGCTAAAAATCAAAACAACAAAATGTCTCTCTGTCCTATATGATGGTTCATGTAATTATTAATATTCTCCTCATAGCCCTGTGTCTTAACTAGTAGAGCAGATAGCAGTCCCCATTTAGATCCAGAGACAGTGTATTATTAGGAAAGGCAGCTGCAGATGAATTTTCATTATCTAGACACACTAAGGAGCTTCCCACAGGAACGCAGAGGCCTGCGCTCTGGCCCAGGCTCGCGGCACACTTGTACTGTCAGCAAGGCCGATACCTTCTTCACATCAGCTATCCGTTCCTTCTTAGAGGCTGGTTTCTCTTTGGCTTCTGGAAGAACTGGCTGGGACTTGGAACCTGCCGATTCACTCTCAGATTCCGACTGACTCTCCGAAGATTCAGAACTACTATTTGACTCACTGCCATGGCCACTTCCTGGATCGCTGCCTTGCTCACTCTCCGACTGGCTGCCTGAGTCTGAACCCGAAGCTTCTTCAGATGCTGAATGACTTAATTAAAAAAAAAAAAAAAAAAAGATTTAAAAAAAAAATTTAAGAACTGCCACATAAATCGGTTTTAAAAGAAAAATCCTAGCATTAATATGACAGCAGATAGTAATTTGGTAATACAAGATCAAAATTTTCAAATATACTTTTATATTATTTGCAAATAATGTCACTAGTGCCATTCTCAACATCCCTGACACCTGACAGCTACCATTTCCTGATTTACTTATATGATGCCATATGCCATATAATTATATAGATTAGCTCTTTGAAAAAATAAAAAATAAAACGGGGGATATTATTTTGTCCTTCACTCAGATGAAGAAAAACTGAAGCTTAAAAGTAGTTAACCTCCCTCCTCCTAACCTTCTCCCCGGCCGGCCGCAAGGGAGGGAGGCAGAGATGGCAGATGAGATCGCCAAGGCTCAGGTCACCCAGCCTGGCGGCGACACCATCTTCAAGAAGATCATTCGCAAGGAAATCCCAGCCAAAATTATTTATGAGGATGACCAGTGTCTTGCTTTCCATGACATTTCCCCTCAAGCACCAACACATTTTCTGGTGATACCCAAGAAACATATATCCCAGATTTCTGCAGCAGCAGATGATGAAAGTCTTCTTGGACATCTGATGATTGTTGGCAAGAAATGTGCTGCTCATCTGGGCCTGAAAAAGGGCTATCGAACGGTGGTGAATGAAGGTTCAGGTGGGGGCCAGTCTGTCTATCACGTTCTTCCCCATGCTCTTGGAGGTCGGCAGATGAACAGGCCTCCTGGTTATGTATGCTATAGGGTAACTTTGCCTTCTCTATGCAGTGATCAGGTTTGCAAGTTCCAATATGCTAAACAATTTTTTTTTTGGCCCGTGTATGGAGATATTGCAAAAATAATCTTAAAAACCCATACATAATAAAAGATATTGTTGCATGGCCTGAAGATAAAATAAAAGTAGTTGAATAATTCTTGAAGATGACACAGGTAGTGTTTGAAACCAGGAACATCTGTCTGAACCCACTATGTCTTATTTGTTCATCATTCAGCCCCTCCCTCCTTAAGACAAAGACAAAATCAAAAGGAACAAACAAAACAGCAAACAACACAGAACAAAACAAAACCAAGGCAGAGTCACTCAAACAGTAAAAATGCAATCGTTGCAACTATCCAATCAATGGCTCTCAAAAACAGGTGCAAATTAAAAACATATCCACAGTAACCCCAAACCAGAACTCCTGCCCTGAAATTTCCTGCAGGTGAGTCCCAGACCTGGTAGACTTAAAAGAAAAAGATAAACAAAGAGTCTAGTCCAATAAAGACTGCCACTGGACTCCCACACAACCCCAACTTCCTCATTCCAAGCCCCCATCAGGAAAGCGCAACAGGTAAACGACAGAAGTCACACCAAAAAATAAAACAGAAGGCACGTTCTTCAATGTTAAAAAGAGAGCCAGGGGCATGGTGGCAGGAATGAGGACACTATAGAGAAGAGACCTAAATCTGATGGAGTCTACAGGAAAAAAAAAAAAGGTGGAGAGCTCCCCCAGCTCTTCTGCTTAGAAACCATCTATTCATTTAGGAGAGGCAGAGCAGAGGAGGAAGCAAGCAGCAACCCAGAACCTAAAGTAGTGCCAACACAAAGGACCTCAGGTGTAGCAACCAGAAGACAAAAGACACATGGCAGGAAAACCAGAAAGGATGTTTTAAAAAGAGCGAGGCTTTTTATCTACCACCACTCTCTTCCAAACCAGAAATGAGGTGCTACCATTTGACAGATGTGTCCAGAGAATGAACAGGACAGTACACAAGGAAGGGGCATTGACCCAAATATCCTGTGTGACCCACAGCAAGCAAAATACAGTCAGATGGACTTCAGTTGACACAAGGAAGCAATGAGAACACAGGGAGTGGGTGAGTGTCTACCTTGGGAAAGGGAGCAGAAGGGGAAAGCAACTTATCATTTGTCTGATCATGTAATAGATGCTGAGCACCTTACATGTCTATTTGACTTATATATCCACCAGCACAACACTATTAGGCATTACCACCCTCGTGTGGAGGTTGAGAGTGCTGGGCGGGAGTGAGGCAGAAATTCCACCTTAAGTGTGGCTCTAAAAAGCTCACGTTTTATTTCACCACAAGAGTTCAAAGTCCTAGAGACTCAGCCGATCAACCTGAACCCTGTAACGGTGACTCAGCATCTTCAAGGCCCCACTGTACTTACTGACTCCTGGGTCCTTGGCACAGTCAAGTTAACTAGTCCAGGTGACTAACACATCTCAACTCACTTCCTCTCCACCTGTGACCACTCAGAAGGTGCTCAGCAAGCGAGAAGAAACACGAGGAAGTGACCAGTTAGAAAGTGCAGGCTCTGGCCCTCCTGGCGTGGGTCTCCACCCTAGATCATCTCAGGCCTGCACCCTCTCGCAACCCATGCCATCAGTCACTGCCAACGTGATGGAGACAATTTGATACCAGTTCCAACATCAGGGTACACCTGTGTCCATGAATACCTCCTTCTCTTTGAATGGCCTCATATGATGAATACATATTTAAACTGCTCCCTTATTAAAGGGACATTTACATTATTTTTAAACTGTTTCTCTTAACGAATAAGCTACAAATATCATTGACATACTTCCATATCTCTGTATTCCTGAGCAAAATATTTAGATTTTAAAATTGTTCACTATAACAAAACTATGTTTTTGTATATATGCCTCATGTGCAGCTCTATATTTGTGTTTGTGTAGGAAAGTGACCTCTGGAAATGTGAGCAGGCATACAACACCTTTCAGGTAAAACATAGCTACGTGCATAAAATCATTTTAATCACCAAACTGCTAACACTGGTTTACTCTATGGGGTGGGTTATTTGAAGTACCTTGTGGATTTCATGAATTACTTACTTGTGCAATTTAAAAATAAAAATAGTAACTCTAAAAGTCAAATCCAAGAGAAAACATCAAATTTACAACCGTATTTAATTGTGGGGGTTAAGGGAGGCAGATGTATTCTCCAGGAGTTGCCATGCCCTCCTCCAGGGGTTCTTCCCAACCCAGGGATTGAAACCAGGTCTCCCGAATTGCAGGCGGATTCTTTACCAGCTGAGCCACCAGGGACACCCAAGAATACTGGAGTCGGTAGCCTATGCCTTCTCCAGGGGAACCTCCTGACCCAGGAATCAAACCGGGGTCTCCTGCATTGCAGGCAGATTCCTTACCAGTTGAGCTACACAGGAAGCCCTCAAAAACAGTTAACTCTGAAAGTCAAACCCAAGACAAAACATGAATTTTCAACTGTATTTACTTCTGGGGGTAAAGGGAGGCAGATGTAATCAGAAAATGATATGGACAGGTTTTAGGACTGAGGCTGAGTGGTTGAGTTCATAGCTGTTTGCTATGTATCAATCTTTTTAGTCTTTCAAATTGTTCATAATAAATTCAACCGAGAGTCAAATTCAAGGCAAGGGGTGTAAGAATCCCCAATCCTACACAAAAAGAACTAAAGATATGAATGAGAGTAAGACCAAGGGTTTTTTTTTTTTTTAATCATTTCTGAAACAAGTCAGATTTAAGCGACCTAAAATAATATTTGGGGGGGGGGGGGAGTTTTTTAAAATAAGCCTTAATAAAGATATAACTCAATTAATTTGCATACTACTTCTAGGAGGACAAGTTCCTAAATATAAAATTAGAAAAAGAATATTTAGGAGAAACTATAAATATTTCCACATTTAAGATACTGATGACCTAATTATTAATTCAAAGGACATGAAATTTCCTGAAATATTATGAAGATTCACTATTAATGTCTAATGATAATACAAAATACTATCAATATTAAACTGTAGCCTGAGATGCTTAGAATAGGAGATATGTAAAGTCCACGAGACTAGAAAAAAGGACAAATCAAGTTAGAGGGTAAGTAGTCTTTTAACTAAGCTTTCACCTAAATTAAAGTAATAAAATTACCTGATTTCCAATGGCATTAATATCTAGCTATAAGGCAATGAAAAATGGAATTTGAGAATGATTATCCACCATACATACAGAATTCTCATGAAAAATAAGTTTACCTAAAAATTACACAAAACCTAAGTTGCAAACAAGTTTTGTAATTTTTGATTGAACAATCACAACAATGGAAACACAATGCATAAATAAATACAGGGGACTGAAGTCAAAACTGGGAATTGTTGGACTCCAAAAGAAAAATACTTATTTAAAAAAGCTTAACACTTCCTGTCATTCACTGCTAAAAAAGATTTGATAACTCTTGAAAATCCCTTTCAAGCTGGCAAAAACACAGAGATTAAGTGTCTTTACAACTCGACTGGGAAAGCAAGCTGCTCCCGTTTTAATCACCACTTTACCAATGACCACAAGAGGGCAGCACAGCAACACTTGACTGAAGAGCAAGCCTGCGCGTCTCCGCCCAAGAACTGCCATTTCAGCACTTGCTGGGTTGTTTATTTTCCTAAACTTACAAAATGGCCGGGTTGCTTGGCAGAGCTTGTTTTTCTGGTTGGTGGTGGTGAAAGGAAAATCTAATAAAAACACAAAGCAATCTACACTGGAATTCCATGAAGCTTACTTCCAGACTATGTACTATCAATAATAAAATAACTAGCATTTACGGAGCACTTCTGCATCACATGTTAACATTCTCCTCTAATCCGTACCCTCATTTTACAGAAGAGTTCCCGCTCAAGAATGTGTCTATGTCAACCCCATCCCCAGTCTGAATTATGAAATCCACAGTATTAACCTCTAAGTGGTATTTCTGTCCCTGTCATAATCAGTTAAAGAGATTATTAAACCACCCAGCAAGAGATCAAGGCCAGAACCATTTCAAGGGCGGTGCAGGACAAGTCCTTCTCAATCACTCCTTTGTGTCATAAGAGGATAGAAAGGCAGGGATCATTAAGTCACAAGTTTCTTATTCGTAATAAAAAACACTAGATATAGTTCCTCTAACAAGTTGAATCCTATCTTTAAGACCTCCTCCACCTCTGGTTCAAGTCCCATGATTCTGAAGAATAAGCAACATTTTAAATCAGGTTCAAAGACAAGAGACTGAGAAATTTCAATGTACCCACAACAAAGCATTTACACATACAACATAGGAAGAATTACGTAGCAAAGAAAATTCCAGTAAAAAACTGGGCAAAGGAAATGAACGTGCAATTACAAAAAACCAAACAGCAGAAGCCAATAAACATTAAAAAAAAAAAAAGTTAATTAGGCCTCACTAGTAACTTGGGAAGTGTAATTACAACACATTAAATTTACAGTCATCTGCTCTGCAGAAATTAAAAAGTCTGGTAACATTAAAGGATGATGAGGAAGTAGGGAAAATAGTACTCATATATGATTACTGGAGGTAATCAGCAGAAGCTTTGGAAACCTATTTTGCGTTATCCAGTTGAGCTAAAAAATATGCGTATGAGTCATGTGATTTGATCAGTGGGTATATAACCTAAACAAATCATCAAATGTGTGCAAGAGGTGGAAAAGTATAAAAATATTCAGAGATCTGCTCACAAGATTTTAAAAAAGGAATTAACTTACATGTTCATATATGAAAATGCAAAGATAAAATATGAAAGTCATCCGTTCAGTCACTCAATCATACTATGCAATTAACTACAGCCGTTAAGACTAGGGATGTGTCATCCATAAAAATATGACAATTTCAAAGCTATATTTTTTAACACAAAATATATTGCATGAATCATAATTTTTAAAATGCCAAGTTTTTCATAAGCAAAATTCACGAGAGTGACAAGGGGAAAGGGGTAAATAGGACTTTAACTGTACTTATCTTGTTTAAAACTTTAATTTCATTCTTTGAACTTTTCTGAACTTAACTTTTCAAAAAAAGAGCTGTGTTTCTAACACAGCAAAACTAATCAGTATTCTGATGCAGATCATCCTCAGATTCAGCAATACTTTGGGAATTTAACACTGGGAACACGAAGGATTCTCTTTTCAGAAAAAGGTATTGGGTTGGCTGAAAAGTATATTCAGGTTTGGGAAAAGCCGAATGAATTTTTCAGCCAACCCAATAACCCATATGAGACAAAATGCACACCAAAATGCCGTGTACAGTTTCAGAAGATAAAAGGTTAAGTCCTATCAGTAACCACCTCTTGCTCCCAAGAAGTGGCCCGGGGCGGGGGCGGGGGCAGGGGAGGGATCTGTCTTCTTTTAGCCTTGCTTCTGGAATCCTCAGCTGGGGTCAGGCAGAGGGCGCCTGCATCTCTATCATGCTGCTTCTGCTGCCCGATGACCAGGAAACACGGGAGTGGCCCTCAATGGTTTAAAAAGCGTAAAACAAACGGAATCCGGGCAAACAAATCACTAGGGGAAAAAAGTGGGTTACAACAAGAAGCCTGGGTAAGGCACAAATTAAATACCCATTTCACAAACACCTATCCCAGTCCGGATCTGATAATGCCCTAAGGACTACACAAAAGGCAAGCTTTCTACCTGGGTAACATGTAAAACCAACCCTTCATGCAATGAAAGGCAGTTACAAGTAAAACTAGCCCTATAAACCACCATGGGTTTCTCTGGTGGCTCAGTGAAAGAACCCGCCTGCCAACTCCGGAGACAAGGGTTCATTCCCTGGGTCAGCAAGATCCCTGGGAGAAGGAAATGGCAACCCACTCCAGCATTCTTGCCTGGGAAATGCCATGGACAGAGGAGCCTGGCGGGCTATATAGTCCATGGTGTCGCAGAGTCAGACATGACTTAGTGACTGAACAACAAAGGCATAATCCACCGTATCAACTGATGTATTTACCTCTATTTAAACCCTGGGGCTGTACGAACTTGTTTGACCAGTTCCTTTCAGCCCTTTGAGTCTTTTCTTTCCTTATTAATAACTTTCAGGCAATTGTGTCCTAGACTTTTATAAGACAGTAACTCCAGAGTTCAAAGGAGATTTAAACGTCCTGGCTGCTAACCTCAGTAGTAAATGTGGAACTTATGCCCACATTGTCACAGGAAGTGAGGCCCCTGAACTAGTCCACAGAAAAGGTGAGGGCTCCCAACTTTCTTAAGAACAGCCAACAGTTTTCAAGGCAAAAACTTTACTGTTTTAGACCAATTTTTCACACTCGCCATCACTGCTCTGGGCCAGACAACCCTGTTGGGGAGAGGGTGGAGCAGAAAGACAAGCTCCTGTATGGTAGGATGTTTAGCCGAGTCCCTGGCTGCTATCTACCACATGCCAACTGCAGTCCAACCCCAACCAAAAACACCTCCAGACGCTGCCAGAGTTTTGCAGGGGTGCGGGGAGGTGGTGTCCTTAATTTCAAAACTAGTTTATTAAAGCATTATTTTTTTAAAGCATTATTTAATTCTAACTTCTATCAAAGAAACAAGCTCAGAGCATCCTGTCTGCAATTCAATAGCTAAAAAGAAACAAAACAGACCCCAAATCCTGTCCCATTAGCCCCTATTTCCCAAACCTGCCTGAGTGCAGAAATCAAGGGAGCCTGTTGTCAACACAGATTCCTGGGCACCATCCCAGATGGTGCCAGTGGTAAAGAACCCGCCTGCCAATGCAGAACACAAGAGAGACACGGATTCGATCTCTGCGTTGGGAAGATCCCCTGGAGGAAGGCATGGCAACCCACTCCAGTATTCTTGCCTGGAGAATCCCATGGACAGAGGAGCCTGGCAGGCAAGTCCATAGCGTCACAAAGAGTCAGACGAGACTGAAGTGACTGAACACACATACATCTCTCAACGACTGAGTTACAACTTCCAGGCAAGCCTGGGAATGTTTAACAAGCAACTCAGGTGATTCTTAGCAAGTAGATTTGAGGACTTAAATGCCTATATAAAGCTAAATTCAGAAGGAACAGACCTTTTAATCAGGCAAGAGTAAAAGGAGCACTACAAGAATTTGACCCATCACCCACTTCCCTCTAAAGGATAACTTACCAGCCATATGCGACCTCCATGGGAAGGTCAAATAACTGGAGTGGACTTTTGACCCCCACCATCAGGAACTACTTCTCTAGTGCATGCATAGAATAGCTGTTCCAGCCCTGGCTTTTACAAGGCCACACCTGGAGCATAATTCTGATTATCTGCCCCCTCCCTTCCATCCCTCTCCTCCCCTCCCCGCCCTGCCCTCCCCTCCCCTCTCTCCTTTTCCCTCCCTCCCCTCCCAAAATCCAATCAGGTATGGGCCTTGGTGTTTTGAATTCACAAGTGATTCTGATGCAAAGCCTACAGTGGGAAATTAAGCTTACCAACAGCAAAAGACAAAAATGAGAAGCTCAACGTCTACAAACTGGCCAGATTCAAAGTGCACGTGCGGCTGCTGCTGCTGCTAAGTCGCTTCAGTCGTGTCCGACTCTGTGCGACCCCATAGATGGCAGCCCACCAGGCTCCTCTGTCCCTGAGATTCTCCAGGCAAGGATACTGGAGTGGGTTGCCATTTCCTTCGCCAATGCATGAAACTCAAGTCGCTCAGCCGTGTCCAACTCTGCGACCCCATGGGCTGCAGCACGCGTGACTGGAGAAGGTCAAACCAGGCAAGGGCAAGGTTCCAGAGCACGGCTCCCTCCCTCCACCCACCGCTACCCCCAGGGCAATCACTTCCCGGAACAATTTAACTTGAATCGTTTCACGTAAAAGTATGGCCTTATGGCCTTTTGAAAAGCAATGTGTCTCTTCATCAGTCACACCATCAGTCATCAGAAGGTGATTTTCATCTTTTGGTTTCTTAGTAAGTTTAAGGTAAACAGAACACAGAATTATTCTATGTTTTCAATCACCTATGTACTTTCCGCTTTCCCATCTATAATAATTCATCCTGGGGCCAAACTGCCAGTGCCTGAAGCCAAGGCTACCCTTTGCTTGCCCTTGTGCCTCAGTTTTCTCATCTACAACAGGAGTAACGATCGTACCTGCCTCACAGACACAGCGTGAGGATGGACGGCTCAGGGAACACATACCCAGGACTCAGAGCAAGCGGCAGGCTCACAGCAGCCACTTCCGTTGGCAATTACTGAACCTCTCCAGAATAAATCAACACAGGTTCCAGTGAAACCTCTCTCAACAATCAGAGCTATTGATTTGATATTTAACCTAAGTGTAACACTGTAAGCAGAGCCAGCAAAAACGAATCTGAGAAGTAACTACAAACCCTCTAGCTAGGTATACAACCCAACTGAAGGATTGGGATGACATGTTTAGTATAAAAAAGCTCAGCAGGATGCAGGACCACCCACAGAAGTTCAAAGGCAAGCTCTGGGGACGGTAGGCCTGGGAAAGCTAGCGGAAGGAGGTCACTAGCAATCCTGCTACAGTAACCTTCGAGCTAAACAAAATCTACATTCGAAACTCCTTAAAACAGTGCCTGACACAGTGAGCGCTCCACAAAATGTAAATCGACTCAGGTATTTTCTTATAAAATGTTCACCACATGTTATTTTCCTTCAAGATAAAAATCCAAAATGAAAGATTACCAGCCATTGCTGGACTGAGAAATCACTCATATATATGCAATACCTTGAGGTTTATTTTTATATCCTACTTTCTTATTCCGTTTTTAATGCTGGTTACAATTCACAACCCACCAATGGGTGACAAATATGACCGTAAATCACTGCTTCACAGGACAACCCAGGGCAACTGCTCCAGCCCTGAGCTACCTTTCCTCAGCTGGGGGAGGGAAGGAATTCTGAAGGGAATGTAACTGCATTCAAAGTCAATTATGCAATCCAAACTTTCAGAGGTCTCTAAAAGAGTCTCGAGAGTCCCTAGGATTGCAAAGAGATCTAACTAGTCAATCCTAAAGGAAATCAACCCTGAATATTCATTGGAAGGACTGATGCTGAAGCTCCAACACTTTGGCCACCTGATACAAAGAGCCAACTCATTGGAAAAGACCCTGATGCTGAGGAAGACTGACAGCAGGAGAAGGGGACGACAGAGGATGAGATGGCTGGATGGCAAGCTCCGGGAAGCCTAGTGTGCTGCAGTCCATGGGGTCGCAAGGAATAGGACATGAATGAGCAACTGAACAAGAGGGTTTAAGAAGACAATCACAGTAAGGAAGAGACAGAGCTAGAGTTTAAAGCAATTGGGGGCAAGGAAAAAAAAAAAAAACCCAACACTATGAACAGTTTAAAGGTATGCTACAGCAGGATCTGGCACGCCGTTCAAATGGAAACTTTCCCTCTTTCCCTACACCACCTCCTTACTAGCACCCCATCCCCCACTGCTTCCAGACCAACTGCCAGTTGCCCTAAAAAGGGAACTGAGAAACCAGGACAGGTAATGGAGGAAGGGTTAGAAAAGAATGTAACAAGTGCGCCATGGGAAGATTTGAAACACATGGGGAATCACCTCAATGTATGGAAACACAGGCAAATCTGAAACACGTGGAGAGCTTTTAAAACTGAATCACAAGGGCTGGGCTGGACACTGGTATTATTAGAAGCTCTCCAAGGTCTGATGTAGAAACAAACAAACAAAAAAAAGACAGAACTCAAGGAACTCATAAACCAAAGGTGAAGGAAAGCAAGGGAAAGGAAAGGGAAACAAATCATGAGACTACAGGTCTAATAGAATAAATTGGACACTGCACGTTACGTTAAATGAAATTAAGTGCCACTACGGGGAAGACTGACTAGTAAAAGCAACCTACAGCCAATTCAACATCTGTTGAAATACTACAGCAGTTACATTTATGTCCAACAGCACCGCACCTTGGTATGAATCACCCCCTCTGGCACAGCCTGAGATGGAGGCGAGGCAGGGGGCAGGCCGGGGCAGTGAGCACCAGCTCAGGGAAGAGGAGACAAGGCCTCTACTCGGCGACTGCGAGAGGACCATGACTCAACACAAGCTGGTCTAGCCCAGAGACTAACACGCTCCCTGGAGAAGGCTGGGGTTCTCAGGAAAAAGCAAGCAAAAAATCCTAGGATTAACTACAAAATACACCCAAGGTTTCAACGAACTAAAAGAGATCTTGCCTTCTAAATTCATCTTAACCTAACTGGCCTAAACTGACTCCTGTGGGAGGCCTGGCCACCAGCCTCAGGGGCAACCTGGCTCTTAAAGAGGAACTTAGAAAGTATTGAAAAAGAAAGATGAAACATGAGGAATAAAGTGTTACTAGTGGCTTGCAGTTATTGAGTACTTTCAACCTAACAGTGTCTCTGCTAAGCACTTTATCAGCATTACATAATTTAATCTTTGTAACCCAATGAAGACTGATATTATCCACACTTTTTTTTTTTTTGGCTGCACTGCAAGGCATGGGGGATCTTAGTTCCCTGACCAGAAACTGAACTCACATCCCCAGCAGCGGAATTGAGTCTTAACCACTGGACCGCCAGGGAGGTCCCATATCCACACTTCAAAAATCAGAAAATTCCAGCAATGTACTTCACTGGCCTAAACAGAGAAGTCGTCTGTACTAAAGTAAAGGCTGCACCGTGCCTGTGTGCTCTGTCGTGTCCGACTCTTTGTGACCCCGTGGACTCTAGCCTAGCAGGCTCCTCCATCCAGGGGATTCTCCAGGCAAGAATACTGAAGCAGGTTGTCATTCCCTCCTCCAGGGGATCCTCCCCACCCAGGGATGGAACCTGCGTCTGTGTGTCTCCTGCATGGCAGGCGGGCTCTTTACCATGGAGCCACCAGGGAAGCCTGATGCTGCACTAGTGCTCATCACTGCACCCAGCTCTCGCCAGGGCAGGTGGAGAAGGAACTGCTCAAGACGCCACAAATCACAAAAGGACCCATCAGAACTGACCTGGGTATAAAATCAGAACTATCATCACAGTGATGCCCCATCACTCTTCTGCAACATTCTCCTCATGAAGAGGAGGACCCCCCCAAACTGTGAGGTCTCTCCAAAGTTATCACTAAAATAACAAAAAAGGTGACATTAGCCAAGCATCTTAACATAATGCTGTATATCAATTATATTTCAAAAATAAAGTAAATGATAGAAATAGAGATGAGATTTGAGAACCAGAAGCAGGGCTTGGGAATGGTTCAGGGGGAGGGGAGTGAGAAGTCTGAGGGGGCAGGGAGTTAAATGAAGGTAGTTAAAACGTATAAACCTCCACTTATAAAACAAACATGAAATATGTGCTCCAACACTGCTAAATCACTGATAACAAACATATGACACTCACTGGCATTTCCTGAACTGTGTCAACTTTTGTTGTTTCGGCTTTATACTAATAACACTCAAGTTCCAAAGAGGTAGTAACAGGCAGTTTTGGTGAGGTATGAATTCGAATTCAATGTGCAGTCACGCTGAAATGCAGGAGGGAAGTAGTCAGCTATAGTAACAATCAGCAGCATAAGTAAGGCAACACAGTTGTTTTTAATTGTATACAAAATTACTCTCGAGTGATTAAACACAAAACACTGTTTCTTCCCTAAAGGAAATATCTCTTCAAGAAATCCAACCAAGTTTTAAGGCTTTCCCAAAAAGAAAACAAGAAAAAAAACCTCTTAAAAAATTGATGCTCTGATCCAGAATAAAATTACCAGATGTCACACAGAGCAGTCACTTAATATTTATGTCAGGAACAAGCTGGCTATGCTACATTGTATGTGTGAAAGGACAGGAGTCTAGAAATAAGTGGTTTTAGGAGGTAGATCTCACAATTGTCAGGGGTTTAACTCCATATGGAAGGAGGTAAGTAAGCCAACCAATTATAAAATCTGTGAGTTTCACATACTGGCGAGTAAAATGCAACCGAACTTCCAGATTCACCTCTCAAAAAATAACTTGCTAAAATTTTTTATAACTAAAGTACCTCATGAAATAGTTTGCCCACCTTCCTGCAACTACTCAACCTTTACTAAAGATCTTACACTCCAAAAAGCCAAATATCAAATGGAAACTGCAGGTTTTCAAGTCAAGAATCTAAAAGAAAGAAAAAAGATTAACCAGCACTTTTCCTGCCATTTCATGACATTCTGCACACAGGAGGAAAATCCATAGAAAGCTCAATGAAGAGACCTAATACTCCGCTTCTTCAATAAGTTAACTGGCTCCAATTAGCGTGCAAATAGTTCACAGAGATTAAGGATGTATCATAATAGTCATTTTAATTCACAGTAATATCTATGACATCTACTACAGAGCAGTTTACATTCTAGAACACAACTGCAGTGTTACTTCTCTTTTAATTTAGGGCATTTAGCAAATAAAATTTTAATGTAACCAGAACTCAATCACAAAATATAGGAAGAACAAACCTTTCTACTTGCTTTATATTCACCTTAAGTTGCTCATATGTTAATGATCTTCAAATTCTAAGTACTTGTCCCTAAGGCTGTTAAAATTTTCATCAAATATATTTGAGCATATAACTGAAATATCATTTACAGAATACTTGATGAACAAGTTTATAAAACAAACGGAAAACCCAATTTCACCTAAAAGTTTCAACAATTCCTCCTAAAGAACAAAGACTATGCGAATCTACAAAACCAATTAATAATGTAGTGAATTTTACTCTACAAACTTAATTCAGAAAAAATTCACGATATGCCCAGATAAACATTTCTACCTGCACTCAGGAGTTCCACATCTCTTTGGAAGTATATTTTACTCTACGAAAAAAAATCTTAACTATTGCCAACAATCTGATATTCCACTTACTGTTAAAATACCCCCAAAAGCTTGGAAAAAAAACTATTCACCGGGGTATATTACAGTATTGATTACAGACCAATACTGTTTTTCCTCTGTGCTTAAATTCATTACTTATGACCAAATTATAAAGTCATGGTTGGTAAGCTCTGATTATTTTTTTAACCAGAAATCCTTGCAAGGGTTGCTAACAAGGCAGACTATGAGCATCATTGTAATATTTTAACAAATTTACCAGGACTTTATTAAAATTTCCACAACGGGTCAAGTTTCCTAAGATTTTACCAAGGAATTCCACTATTGCACATGCTTCGGGAGTCACTATTTTTTAGCAAGTGCTCTAACACTTAAAAAGACTTGTCTCCTAACATTTGTTTATAGTAATGAATAGCTATTGATGTATTCGTTTGTTAACCTATCATTAGTAGACTAACAGTTACTAAGAAGGTGAAAATCTCTTGCTATTTTCTACCTAATTATCCCTTAAAAATAAATCACTTTGCACATACTGACCTGAGTTTTTCTCCATCAAATGTCAATTGAGAAAATGTTTGGTACCAAGTAAAAATGCACGGGGACAAGTTCAAATAATCTTCCCTTTGTTTATGAGCCATGTGTTAAAACAACAGCTGTAACACCATTAACTAACAACTTTCAATTAAAATAAAAATATCTCTTAACAGTGAAACGCTTTTGGTTAATGGTTACAAACTCACTAATCTTCACAGGAAACACACATACCAAAATAAAAAAGAGAAAAAAAAAAAAAAAAACCCTCTAGGATATGAGAAAGGAAAACGAAAATTGTAAAAACAACACGCAGGTCCTTCACTTTCTCCAAAAGCTGAAGCCGCTTCTAAATCAGGAAAACCATTCCTAGGGTTGGGCAAAGAACACACGCCGCAGGGTGGAGACAGCCACGGACAGGGTGGAGGACGTCGCCAGGAAAGGCCGCCCACCGGAAAGTCCCAGCCAGCATCCCTGCCCCTCCCCAACCCCCGTGCCCCGCAGCTGACGGCTGGTTCCGCGAAAAAGAACGACCCAGGCTGCGCACGCAACCTAACGTCATTGCGTACACTCCTCCCTGTGGCGAGGGACCTGACGTCACGGGGCGGAGCCTGCCCGAAGGCCGCCGCTGTTGACCCGCTGTTGCCAGGCGCGCGCACAGCCAATCAGCAGTCGGCGCCGGCGCCGGCCGGCCTTTGAACTCCGCACGGCAACTTCCTGCTGTTTGGTGAGTACACAGTGCAATGCAGTATGTCTGTCAGCGCTGCGGCACAAAGGAACAGCCATTTTGTGACTGAGCTGGACCTGCACCAAGATGCCAGGGACTCAGAGCTGCTGCCTGCGCTAACTACCAAGCTGCCCTTTATTTCAGTACCAAAGAACGAAAAGGGGGGAGAGGGGCAGATGTTTTGGTAATTCAGGTTTAAATTTGCTTTATTTTCAGTCTTCTCAAAAAAAATCCCGACTCATAAGAATTATCAGCATCATAAAATGGCTGCCACTTAAAAAAGTCCCTGTTCCAGTTCACAAGCAACTGCATTATGCCAATTTCTAACCATCATCAGCCTTTTAAGAGCGACAACTAAAAGGCTGATTTTAAAAAGCAGATTTTGCCCGCAGCTCAGCTTATCAAAATAAATCTGGTTCAAAGGCAGAGGGTTTGGAGATAAATTTTAATAAACTTCTATGATAAAATCAAAACGCAGCGTCCTAGAACACAGAGCTCTTTGTGTGCACACTTCCACTCACTTTCCCTTCCCTTCCCATTATTTTATTACTGAAGTCACCCCCACTGCGAATTGTCTTAGGTAAGTGTGTGATCCTCATTTCTCTGTCCATCCCTAAAACTTTGTTTCAAATACTTAAAACTTAGATACCAAATCAAAACATTTTTGAAAGAGAACTTTTAACCTTCAAAAACCATAACATACAAAGTGTTAACATATAATACTTAAGCATTAACTTCAAAAGAGTAACAAACTTACATGACGACTATTAAGTATTGCCATTATTTCCCCAAACAGGAAAATAACAGATCACATTCAATTCTCCCAGGTCCTAAAGTAATTTCACAGACCAAAGTTTACTTGACCTGCAAACTCCTCCCTTCCTCTGATGGCTCAGGCTGCAAAAGTGATTTTTCTAATATTCCCCAAACACTAGACTTTGTGCCATTGAAACTAGGTCCTTATGGAGAAATTCTGAAGCATAAAGGAACCAAGTACTAGCTGTGGTAAGTCATAGTTTTAGCTCATTTAAAAATAACAATTTACTACAATAAAACATCACTAACATTCTCTTAGCTTTACAATTTTTAAAGGAAGTGATGTCATAATTATGTACATATATTAGTATGCAATTTAGGGGGAACAGTAATTTAAAACTCCATCTTCTTTTCAAGGTGTTTCAAATATTTGACACTCATCAGGTGTATGAATCAAAATATACTTGACAAAACATTCAAAAGTACAGTGCATGCTCCTAGTTAAGCTGCAACCCCATAACCAGAAGACAAATGCATGGCAACTTGCATGTCGTTTTCCAGGTCAGAGTAAATTAATGAAAATAACAAAACCATTTAATTTTTTTAAATTAGAAAGCAGAGTCTGATCAATGACATTAACCACAAGCCTTGCATGAGAAAGCCAGAACCCATGTGAAATATGCAAATCATACACTCAAGGGAGTACCAATTTTAGGTATTGAATCTTTAATAATTTGTCAAAGATTTCTGGGGATTCCTATGTCTTCAAGTCACCATCACTTTTCAGAAAAATCAGTTTAGAATCAAGAGTTTTCTGTCCTAAATCTTGCCTAGATAATTACACGGGTAATTCAATTTCAAAGACAGCAATCCAAACTATGTGACAATTCAATTTGCAAAAGAATTTGGAAAGGTATTTTTCAAAGCAAGGGTGAAAATATTTTAAGTCTTATAACACAAATAAGAATTCAACATTAGAAATAAACCATGTTCAAAACTTTCAATTCACTAACCTAGTAATATATATTGTTTATAAAAAATTGTAAAAGTAAAAGCAAACTGGGGAGGGAAAAAATTCATATAAACCAATCAAATTCTTGTTAAATGCATTAATTTAAAATTTGTAATGTGACAGTTCATAGAATACACATCAAGAAATGTATTCATACATACTTTAGAAAATTAATATACAGATTATACAACAAAACATCTTAGAGGATTTTCATACAACAAAATATCTTAGAGACTTTATTACTTAGTCACTAATATGGTGAACTCCAACAAATGTGAAACAAATCATGATTTGAACAAACAGTAACATTTGTAAGCTTCAGAAGATAAAGCATTCCAGACGACTCTGTCGAAATAAATCAATAAATTTAAAGCAGCTACAACTAAAATGCGAGGATAAAATACTACATCTACCAACCAGAGAAAATTGTCTAAATATAAGCATACAAATGCAAACCTTAAAGTATTTTAAATATAAAATAAACAATTAGAATCACAGTAACACACACAAAACAGAAGCATATTAATCGTATTCCAAGATTTCTGTGATCACAGGTTTGATTTCACAAATGCAGGAACTGTAACCATCAAGAGTAAAGGTTTTGATTAAATCTTATCAAAATTTCCTAAAATGTCAACAGTATCAAAAGAAACATAGAGTCAAATAAAAATATAAACTGAGAGGCATCAGTCAAAAGGTCCTTTTTGCAATTTCATTTTAAAATGTACATTTTTTCATTCATATAACTTTCTCAAATGTCTATTTACTATAATTTACTACCACAAGGCTCTTCTATGGCCTTCAGTTACTAGTTTGGGTATCCTAGATTCTTCAAAGAAAAAATTTGCCTTGTATGTAAAATGGTGCAATGCAGCAATGGCTAAACCGACAAGGTCATTTTCCCATAGCACGAAAACCTAAAAACTGAAATTTACTGTCAAAAAACCTGTGGTTTGCAGGAAAGGCCCCCTTGAATAAAGGTACCTTACCTTTTGACTGCTGTAAGAGGCCTTAAGTCACAACTTAACTTTCATAAATTGCTACCAAAAAATTAGGGTGTGGCATATTAGCAATCTCAAGGTCACGCTTTAAAAAACGAACTCAAATTAGTAAAATACTTAAAATAAAACAGACAGCTATCCTTGTCTGTCAAGGTAAACAATGTAAGCTGAGGTTTCCCCGAAAAAAAGAAAAAAGGAAGAAAGTTGATAGCTCATACCTCGATGCATTGCTGTGTAGCGAACTGTCCTCCTCTTGGCTTTTGTCCTTATTTCTCATCATCTTTTAAGTCTTAAATATTAAGGGGGAGGGGGAATCTGTGTTTGCTTTGAAGTCCTGTGCCCAGGTATTTACTGTCAAAAGTTGAAAGAAAGGTAAGGTCCCAGCTTCTATCGATGGCTTTTATTATCAGGAACAAAGTCCTGACTATGTAACGATATTGTTATAACACAACGGCGGTAAGTACCAAAAAACAAAATATTTCTATTTTTTCCTTTAAAAAAAAAAAAAACATGATAAACCGAACAGAGGGAATCATCACTATCAATAAGGAAAGTTTCTCAAAGTAACACACTGGATACAAATAACAATCTCTGTATCTTATTGCGTCATCCAGGAATTTCACATATTTACAGAAAATAGAGCAAACTTAAACATGTAAATCTTTTAAATTACCACTAATGATCGTGAACTTACCTGATCCATGTAGTAGGTCCAAAGCAAGAGTCCTATCTAGTAGTAGAAAAATATCAGATCCCAAATAATTAAAAATAAAAACAAAATTCTCCGCTAAAAAGCAAAAAATAAATAATATAATCCTCAAATATGTTAACTGTTCAAAAAAATAAAGCAACAATTAATCCTGAAACGGGTCCGGAAGAAAAAAAACCTCATTAGGAGAGCGCACAAAAATGGAGGTGCGCCATGGCTTCTAAGCTGGAAAAAACAACGACCTGGGCTCTCAGTACGGCTGCTTCTTTCCAACAAGGCACGAAAAGAAAGCTCCCAAAAGCTGCTTTTCTCCCTAAAAAAGGTTCGAATCGACCCCAGTAAGTCACTAGGAGAGGCAGGGGGCTGCGGGGGCCCCCTGAGGCTGCCCGAAAGTTAGGGAAAGTTGCGTAAAGTGAGGCGAAGGCAGGGAGCTGAGCGCGCTCTCTCTAAGGCACAGCCGCCATCTAGAGCCTCCTTCCCAGCTCTGAGCTCTGCCTTTGATTGACACTCTCTACATTTACCCCACAACTCAGGTGATGTACCATAGACCCACCCCTTCATCTCCACCAAAAAAAAAAAAAAGATCCTCCATCCCAGGGAGCCTAAGGACCCCTACCCCCACCCCTCCCTGCCCCTCCAGACCACCCCATCAGGCGGAGGGGGGAGGGTTTCTTAACCCCCTCTGGCTCAAACACCCTTTTTAAGCCAGAGAGAAATGTAATTTGTTCCTTTTGTCTAAAGATCTGCTAAATATTTCAGTCCTTGAGCTAAAATAACTTCCTCTCTGGACAGGAAGTGGTGTTTTATCAAGCCATTTTGAAAAAGGGATAATTCTTAGGAGAATATAAAGCTCAGCTTAAGTACTAATCTTTTTAAAAACTACCCCCACCATGGTAAAATGGTTTCTAAATAAAAGCAAAACCTCAGTTTCATAAATTAAAATTCAAGGTTTGCCTTCCTTATAAAGCCTAAAAATTATCTAAGGATTAAGTTTAAGGGGGAATTTTCCATCCCAACTGAAAGGAAGGGGCACAAGAGCGCCTCCCTAGTGTTCAGTTGCATTAGGGCAAAAATTAATGCAACTAGTTTTTATTCAAAAATCTCAACTTTTCTTTGTATTTTCACAAGATTCTTTAACCCATTATACAACCTTGCCAAAACCATACCCCCCAAATTCTCATACCATACTGATTCAGGCAGAACAATGTTATTAAATTCAAGAGCATGGAACTACCAATGAAAAAACAGACCCAAGAAACTCCACCTCCAAAACCAACACATGTATTTCAACCATCCCCTTGTACTCCAAATCAAATTCTAAGTATACACCCATTTCAACAATGGTAAACTAGTAACAATCTGTCATATCTGATGGAAAAGTTACCAAAGTAATGTCACGTATCTCCTACATATCAAAACCATGACATCTACGTAAACAAAATCACTAATGCCAAAACCAAATTATTCATCTTTCTCAACAAGCACCCCAAGAAAACATTCACACATCCAAAAACAATCAACTTTCCTTACTCAACGTTATCTGCCAGACCACCACCCTTCCCTCACTGAGAAGCCAACTTTAGATTTATACTCAACAAAAGCAATAATTTGCACCCAGGTAAATGTAAAATCCATAAACAAAACCCAGTCTCAATTCCATACTTTCTACAAAAGATAATTTTGTACCAAAAATCAAAATCCAAAATTCCACTTTTGATCTATATAAACCAACCAACTCAAATCAGCCAATGAGAATGAATACAACATCTCTATTGATCACTGACTTGTGTATCCTGGTATTTGACATTAATTACAAACATGGTGTGATTAACATTTTCTCACCAAAACAAAAAACAAAAGCTGAACTATCATTTGTTCTCTATATAATGGGAAAATATAATCAACAATTGATTTATCAAAGTCTGCCACACCCCATAATAGTAACTGAAAATAATTTTAACTGATTATCAATGAACGAAACTGCAGCATTCACCCAGAATTCAAACAAAAGTTATCAATGACATAGTGTGGTTCACTTAACCTTCTAAATGTACAGAATCAGAAAAATACAATAAGCAATCTTATCTTATAAAATCTATTGTAGACATTATTGACACCAAAATGTTAAGTTCTTCTGAGAATACCCTAAGGACCTTCCTATAAATCCAACACCTCTTCACCTAATATTAACCATTAAGCCAAAAGGAGGATTCAGTTTAATTTAGATATTCTACAAGATGTTTTATTTATAATATTTAATAAGCATAGATGAAAGGGACCATTTCCATCAAAACATACTAATTCAGAAAAATACTATCATTCATGCTGAATTTTGAAGCAAAAGGCCTTTTTTTTTTTAAGTTCATTAAAGTCTCACAGCAAATCAAATATCCTTGACCCACTGGTTAAGCAAGATGCTTTAAGAAAGTATACAATAGTATTTTACCTGAACAATCATTTTTTAAGGCACAAATAAATTTCCACAACTTTGTAAAAAGACAAATGTTAATCAACCAAGTAAAATATTTTCCAGCACACCATTTCCATTTTACCAGCTTTATTCAGTACACTTGACTGCTGGGCAACTGTAAAGGTCAAAGTGTGATTTAAGGCGACACTGAATATTTAATGAAACATGAGCTTTTAAAAAAAAAAAAAAAAAAACCCAAACTGAGAAATTTTAAAGTGTTAGAAATTTTATTAAAGTTAACATTCCACAAGGTCATACTCATACAAATCAAACTGAAAAAATTCCAGGCATACAAACTATCATCTGTTAATGCGCCATCTTTTTCTCCAAATGTCAAAAATATTCTAATGATACAAAAAGTCTCTAGAAAGTCAAATTTACTGTCCATTTGTGCTGTTAAGAAACCTATATCTTCATTCATTTCATGAAATCCATGTTAAAAGAACCCTGTCTTGGTTGTATATTATCACAGCACTCTTGTATTAATCCATTTTTCTCAATTCCCCATAGTGGACTGCCATCTTGATTTCTCAGTGGTAGGGTCCATTTGAGACTCTTCAAGCTGACTGGGTGCTTGATGAAAACATTAAAAGAAAAAAAAAATGCTGTTGGAATATCAACAATCATATTCCTTCAAACAGACAACATCTACCCACCTTGAAGATAAGCTTACCATACATAATGCTTTAATAATTTTGTAACAACTTTAAACTCTAAAACTGTATTATATTAAGTTGCATGTGCTGCACAACTTCTCATTGAGAGAAGCATGGCACAAACAGCACACCAGTAACAAAATTCTTTTCCTGTCACAGATACAGAGTAACCATAAAAATGTGGCAGTAAGAGTCACATTTTTAATAGTTAAATGTTGTTATACTATCTACATGAGAAATGGAAACAAAAAGTCAAATCCAACAATTCTGGAAAGCTAAAGTACAGCAAACACTATGGATTCTAAATCTCAATGCAGAAAACTTTCCAAGCTTCTTCAAATAAAACTAAATATGGAAAAGAATCTTAAAGAATTTTTTTTTAAAAAAAGACCAAAGCAGTGGATCATAGCAGTTCTCTGGTGCAACAGATCTTAATTTTGCATAGGTAACACAAATGGATACGGATAATCTTGAGCTACATACATGAGAATGCAGGAAACATATAGCCACTAGGAAACAAAATGATCAAAATGCAGAGTGTCTGCCTGTCTTATTTGATGTATCAGATTTCAAATTCAATACAAGTAAAATTCTCATTTCAAAAACATCAAATATTCCTCATTTAAAAAAAAATTGCTTAAATAATTTGAGCTAAAGGAATGAAGGGAAGTCAGGAGATTTTACCATTAAATAAATGGCCCTGGTTCATCATGATCAAACATAATTAGAAAAATAAGCTTTAACTCTGATCTTCTCTATAAATTTTACAGCTCTCAAACTTAATTTATACCAATAAAGTCTGGATGACTGACTTGGAAGTTATTAAATACAAGGGCATTTTTTGCTCATTAATACATTCATTCCAAAACTATAAGGATTCATTGTTGCTGTTGTCTACTATATACAGTACAAAAATCTACTGAATAAATCACGATTAACCGAGATATCACCACTCATTAAACAGATACTGAAAATGAGTGTCACAACATCAATAAACATCAAACAAAAGATATTTCTCCCTAACGTTTTTGCCCGTATCTCTCCAGACTAAAAGAACTAAAAATAACTCATTTCCCAGATCAGTAAAATAGCTTCCACTTGAATTGTTCATTCCTTAAAATTAAGGGACATATATCTCTATATTAAAGTAAAAAGATAAAAACCTTCATTCCTCTTGATTAGTTAATTATAAACCAATTTCTCAAACTCTGTTACAATGAAGGATCAAGCTCTAAATGATGTTTGGAATGTAAATACTATTATGATGAACAATGACATTAATGCACTGATATCAAGTTACAGTCATTACAATAGCAATAGGTGCAATTTATTCAATCTAGTACACTAAGTGATAAACTCAGTGCTTCATACTCTCCTGCCACAAAGCAAGAGGCAAAATCCATTCTTGACACTATGTAAAATATTAAAGCCTTATTTTAAAAAATTAAAACCATATTTTTAAAGATTCACAAGGAAGCCAAATGATATTAAAATCGTATCAAAATTAACAGAATACATCATCTTGTGTGACAAAAATAGAGATTAAAATATACCAGCATATTGGTTGTGCTATCATATATACTGTCATCATATTTAAGATGGTAAAAAAGGGGGGGGAGGTGAGTGGGATGAAGAAAAAGATTGGTACTAGAAAAGCCATGATCAATCTGCATTCCTATGAAGCCAATCAAAACCCAAAAAGTAAGCATTCTGTTAATAAGCAAAAGAGCTAAGTCAAACATTCAAAGCACTTAAAAGAAAAGTAAAGGATTTCAGAATGAGCCATTTAATTTCATGGAATTTCAGTTTCTTACAAAAATTAAATTTGCAAATAACCGAAGTTAAAAAAGTGAAAAGGTATGCATGAGTTGAGCCTGGAAATTTCATTGGTAACTAAATCCAGTTCTTCATCTGTAAAACAGAAGTAACAGTAGTACCTACCTTATGGAGCAGTAGTGGTGAAGATTAACATTTATAGCTTTTACATTACCTGGCATATAGAACGACCTCAATAAATATTAGTTATTACTCCAATATACCAGAGTAACCAAAGTACCTGAGGACCTACAGACTAACCTTAATGAATTAAACAATTTATATTCCAATCGTCATGGTATCTCTGAAAAATCTATAGGGTCCTGGGGTCAACTATTTAAAAGACAAAAACAATTTCTGCTTTAAAGAGAATTTAATGTCACATTTGTAGAAGGAAATGGCAACCCACTCAGGTATTCTTGCTTGGAGAATTTCACGGACAGAGGAGCCTGGTGGGCTACAGTCCATGGGATCACAAAGAGTCCAACATGACTGAGTAACTAACACAATGCTAATGTTGCATTAAAATAAGATCAGTACAGAAAACTGAATAGGGTTTAGTATCAAAGCCCTACTACTCCATATCTTTTCAATAATTTGTGGATTACTGCAAACATACTGAAGAGATGATGGTTTGATCCAGAATTCCATCATCAAACATACAAGCTTCAAGCTAATACTATGAAAAGTTAAGAGAATTTTCCCACTGTAATAGTCACTTATACTTATTTTTTTAATTGCTTGTTCTAAGTCAGTTCTAGACAAACTTTTATGGTAAGAAGGTAGTAAGTATCTACTATCTCTTAAAATCCCCAAATACTGTACAGCCAGAAATTAAAAATACTGAACAAGAAAGTTTTAAATTCTAATTCAGTAAATTTGTTTAAAAAAACATAGGGATACTGTAAAATGAGTTGTTAGTTGAAATTCAAGCAAGTGATTCATTACTGGATGTGTTTTAAGAGTTTCCCCTAAAATAAGCCACTTCCTTACCTCTACTTCTTAGCAAACCCCCATTTTAAAAGCAACAAAAAAATGTGGAAGACGGGAAGAGCACAAGGAAAAAGATGAACGACTCAACTTTTTAAACAAATGGTTCTAATAAATGTTACAATTTGTTAAAATTCAAAGACTTAATGCAAAACAAGTGGGACAAATGGGTACAAAATTACAGAAAGGAGGAGAAATTGATCATTATCATCACATAATTAATCTTCTTGGTACTTATGTCATAATTTCAATCTTCTTTGCACAGCCTTTAAATTTGAAAATATTTAATATAGTCAATTCACATATTGTCTTATTACCAAAAACAGCTTGACTCCTCAATAGGATTAAAATATATTAACAAGTCTGGGTCCTAAATAAGGTGGGCATGCAAGAAACAAAAGCAGCCAGCTGTTGTTACTGTTAAACTATGCTGTTCAACTATGGAGGCTAAGAAAAATCATCTTACTTAAAAGTTTTATTATCACATCTTCCCCATTATCCCTATTAGTTTAAAACTTGACTACATGTTCATGAAAGATTGAAAGTTGTGGTTTCTTGTAACTTTTAAGCTTTTACTGAGTCAAAGTTTAGTATTTAAAGCATATCTAAAAGTTACTATTTAAAGCAGTATAAACTTAACCATGAATCTCCCTTCATTTTTAGTTTAGACCCCAAACACTAGTTGACAAATGTTCAACAGCAACTATATATATTAAATTAACAAGTATTTACTGAGCGCCTACTATGTGCCAGGCAATTAATCACTTTAAAATAGAAGGCATGAAGTCAATAAATTATACTACATTAGGTAAGTTTTCATCTCTGTCCTCACCACCCCCCATTAAAAAAGAAATTCAATTTTACAGGTCCTAGTCACCATTTATATAATAGAGGTTCAACAATAATGAGAAACAAAGATTATCATATAGAATCTAGATACGCAAATGTGATTCAAAAACTCTTTTATAAAACAATTACTAAATAATTATCATACTAAAAAGTTCTGTCAAAAATAAACAAATCCATTTGAAAATTCATCCAAATTCATTTATACAGTCTCACCACTCTTTTCTCACTATTTCTCAGATGGTGAATTAGAAATTCCATAGTAGTAACCAAACCTTCTACACGATCAAGGCAAAACCCCAGTGTAAAAAGAACTTTTTGTTGGGCTTTCAAGTTTAAGGAAAGCTCTTGATTACTTCATTTATTTGAATTAGTAACAATGAAATCCAGTAAAAAGTATGGTCTATTACCAAGAGAATTCAAGGGCTTCTAAGTTCTATGTATGTAAAGCTGACAAAAAAAGAAGGATCCAGAATAAGCTAGGTTTCCTTACAGGACAAGATACTAAGTATTCAATGGTTTGCGGCCATTGGCTACAGCTACTCTCTACTCAGTAGCTCTGAATAAAGTAGACACAGAAAATGTGTAAATGAAACAGCATAGCTGTGTTCTAATAAAATTTTATTTATAAAAACAGAGGGCAGTTTACAAACACCTAGATCTATGGTGCAGGTTTTTTATTTTGGCTGTGCTATGCCCGTGGCCTCGTCTTTCCTTGACCAGGCATCGAACCCTGCACCCTGCAGTGGAGCCCAGTGTTAACCACTGGGCCGTCAGAGAAGTCCTAGGTATAGTATTAAAAGCATATTCAAATATGGTTTCTTGCCATTTAAACTTTGCCTGAACCTAAGTTAGAAAAGCAGAAAGTAATAAAAGGTTGGAGTAAATTAATAAGATTTTAATAAACTTGGTACACATCTAACCATATGGGTCTATTTTTGTATTGTTTTGAATCTCACTAAATCAGTTTTTATAGACTCATTTACTTAAAATTTCCAAAGTCATATTTAAACTTAAAAAACAGATTAAACATGTAAATTGAGTAAAAACTTACTAAATGCTTCCACCAACATCTATTTCACTTCGCTGTAGAGGCCCCTTAGGTAATTCAGCTTCAGGATTCATATTCCTGCAGAAAGCAAAAGGAATATAATTTTATGAACAGAAACACAAAAATAGATTTGGAAATTTCAACATCTTATCAGAATCAATTACCAGACATGTATTTATAAAGATAGTTCCAAAAGATCAAAAGTTCTAATCCAGAGAATCTTAAATCTGAACGCTCGGAGCTTCACCTGTAGAATGTTACTATAAAAACACATGTTAAGTCTCAGTCCCCAAGAACTTCATAGGTAAAAATCTGGGCTCCCTAACAGGCAGTCATGGTTGTTAAAACAGCTGTTTAACAGAGCCAACCTCACTCAACAAAACAGAAGTATTTTATCTTCTGGTCCTTCATCTAACCTGCTTTCAACATTTCTAAAGGAAAACGCCCATTTCCAACCTGGCAAGGCCATGTTTCTCACTCTCCAGTATTACTATATTATCATGAACCTTAATCAAATCAACACTATTCTGGGATAGAAACCTTAAGCATAATTTCCAACCTTCCTTTACTACTAATTAAATGGACCTACTCAACACTTGTTCAATCACTAAGTCTTGCTGGACCCTGTGAATCCATGAATTGCAGCATGCCAGGCTTCTCTGTCCATCACTATCACCCTGAGTTTGCTCAAGCTCATGTCCACTGAGTTGGTAATACCATCCAACCATCTCATCCAGTCGCCCCCTTCTCTTCTTGCCCTCAATTCTTCCCAGCATCAACACTAACCCTCTCTAAAGTATGTGGCTTGATAAAAATACCATACCCATACTTTTCACTGGTTAGACCGAAATACTTCACCAACATGGAAGACAATGTTTCTCTATCTCGAGTAAATTTTTGAGAATACAGGTATATACTTTTTCCCGTCACTCCTGTGCCAAAGTATGATTATAATAATCAAAATAATGGCAAGAACTATCCAAAATGCTTTGTTTAAAAGTTCAATATAAAAAAGTACCAATTTAAGAATTTTTAGAAAGTAAAATAAAGTTTAAGATTTAAGCAACAACTAAGCTACCTAAATGTTTTCCAAGACCAAGGTTTCCAATTTTCAAATTATAAAGCAAGTTCCTGGTAACTTTACCAAAACCCATTAATCATTTTGACTATTCATATCCAAGAAACATTGCAAAGACCTGCTTCAAAATTTCTTCTAAGATCAAGGTTCTAAAATTTCCTCCCAACAAGTTAATAAAATGAAGCAATTAACAAGAAACACAGCATTACTCATTTTTAAGCTTCCAAATTTAAACTGACCTTATATAAAGAAGGCAGTTACTGAACAAAGATAAATCCTAAATCAATCAAGAAAAATAAATTGATTTAGTCCCTGAGAGTAGGGCAGGAATGACTTAAGGGAATATCCATGAAAGAAATATCTGAGGAAAACTCATCAGCTTATTAAAAAAAGCTCTCTACCAGTACAAGTATGTGGTTCAGAGTGCTCACTCCATGAAAACCAGATGAGAAGTTGGATCACACTTTGCACCACCACAAAAATTACTGACACTGATGTAATCTACCACTCGATCTCCTTTCCAAAACCTGACAAAGCTTTCCTTTATGTGGAGACCTGGGATTGATCCCTGGGTTGGGAAGATCCCCTGGAGAAGGGAATGGCAATACACACCAGTATTCTTGCCTGGAGAATTTCATAGACAGCATAGCCTGGCGGTCTACAGTCCATGGGGTCCATGGGGTCCATGGGGTTGCAGAGTCAGACACAACTGAGCCACTAACACAAGCTAAGTTCACCTTAAGCAGACTACAAACTTTGATGTATCAATTTTGCTCGTATTCCTATCTATCTTTAATATTTTACAGTAACAAGGATCCTCATTTGAGAGGCTTACTCCTTGGAAGGAAAGTGATGACCAACCTAGACAGCATATTCAAAAGCAGAGACATTACTTTGCCAACAAAGGTTCGTCTAGTCAAGGCTATGGATTTTCTGTGGTCATGTATGGATGTGAGAGTTGGACTGTGAAGAAGGCTGAGCGCCGAAGAATTGATGGTTTTGAACTGTGGTGTTGGAGAAGACTCTTGAGAGAGTCCCTTGGACTGCAAGGAGATCCAACCAGTCCATTCTGAAGGAGATCAGCCCTGGGATTTCTTTGGAAGGAATGATGCTAAAGCTGAAACTCCAGTACTTTGGCCACCTCATGCGAAGAGTTGACTCATTGGAAAAGACTGATGCTGGGAGGGATTGGGGGCAGGAGGAGAAGGGGATGACAGAGGATGAGATGGCTAGATGGTATCACTGAATCGATGGACGTGAGTCTCGGTGAACTCCGGGAGTTGGTGATGGACAGGGAGGCCTGGCGTGCTGCGATTCATGGGGTCGCAAAGAGTCAGACACGACTGAGCGACTGAACTGAACTGAACTGAAAGGTATATTATGATTGCTGGTCATTTTATAATAAAATGCAAAGATGACTTTAGTGCAGTCTTACATTAACACTAGGCCATCTGTGCTTGTCTTACATGTGATTGTCATCTTTTGAAGTCCTCAAAACCACCTAACATCTTAATTAAGAATAAAGTTTAAGAGCATTGTGAAATATAAGAAATTTTTCACAAAAATAAAATACTAAAAAAAAAAAAAATAATAAGATACTAGTAGTAAAGTCATCAAGTTATAAGAAAACTCTCACAACTCATAAACCATTAAAGTTAAGCAAAATATTTAGCTTGATAACCTAAATTAAAATGATTTTGACTACTCTGTAATATATATTAAGGACATAATTGCTTGTTTGGGAAATACTCAATTTCAAATAAACTCAAAAAACAAAAGCTTGTTTTCCAAAACAGTGGATTATCTAGCTTTACACAATGTATCAATCAAATTGTTGTAGTAAACATGCTTCTTGGAAGTTAGGTAAACATTCAAATCAGTTTTTATTTGTAAAGTTCAGAATATCCTTGAATTTAAATTGTCATGGTTAATTATATTCAGAAATAACACTCAATTTGACAATTAAGTGCGCTGAGCCACTTAACCTGGAAGGGAAAGGCAGCTGAGTAAGAGAATATTTATCTCTGAAATACAGTTGTATTCAGAGAAATTATATAGGTTATGCCAAGCATGTAAGCTTTATAATCATGATGGTCAGCTGCAAATGTTACATTAAATACATTAATCTTTAAATTATTTAATGAAATAATTAGGAAAAAAATTCAAAACGCTTTCATTGCAGCATTCTTAAATCTCTATTTTTTAAAGACACTTCCCCATTGTCTGCATTTATACTATTTATTAATAGTTTAGAATGCCTAAAATTAAGAAACAGCTTCCCTGGTGGCTCAATGGTCAAGAATCCTCTTGCCAATGCAGGAGACGCAGGTTCCTGGGTCGGGAGGATCCCCTAGAGAAGGAAATGGCAACCCGCTCCAGAATTCTTGCCTGGGAAACCCCATGAACAGAGGAGCCTAGCAGGCTGTAGTCCATGGGGTCACAAAGAGTCAGACACAATTTAGGGACAAAACCACCATCAAAATTAGGAAAGTCAGGTATACTACCACCCAAGGTCTCACGTTATTCAAATAACTTCAACGTAAAATTAACACCTACAATTTGCAATGCAAAAATTATGAAAACTGCTCTCCAGTTCAGTTTAAGAGAATTAGACACTCTATTATTTTTACCACACAATTTAAGAGCAAACTGGTGTGAGATTGGAAAACTCCAAGTATTTTATACAAATTAGGAAGACTAAAGCCCACAGTGAATAAAATGTCAAGATGACAGAACTAATTCACATTAGAAGCTGGGTCTCCTCTCTGCTGAATCAGTTATTCTTTCCATTCTTTCACACACCTCTCATTAATGGAGAAGATGGAGATATCCCCAAGTTATCTTTTTTCCCTCTCAACAAAGAAGAAAATCAGAGTAAACAAGGCAAATTAATTGGTTGTCCACAGTCCAAAATTTTAAATAATCAAGAAACTGTGAATAGTAAACTAAGCTTGAAAGAAAATTTATATTCAAAATTACCTATTTCATATAATCTAGCCTCTAATTATAATGCAGTAGTTCATGAAAGCCTTTTGTTAACTATGGGCATGGCTTCCTTCATTATCTGTGGAACTCCAGGGAATTTTTTAAACAGTTGTTGCCACAATGATAAACACAATGGAATTCAATCTCGAACCTGATCAGGTTATTTTGATTCAAGAATTCAAAATGTTAAAATAAAAACAAGTATTTAAGTATTTGTAACTTTGACTCAAACAGAAAATAGTAATAAACTAAATCATTTTTTATGAAATATACTAACTTAAAATAATGGAATCTTTGGTTATATTTGCTCTCATGTATCCATTCTTTTTTTCTACCAGAAATATTGCCAATTTTACAAGCTTGGCTCAGCAGCAGATTTCAAAACACTGCCGTATTATTATGAAGGTCAAAGGACATGCAGATCTTTTTAAAATGTGACTTATTAAAATCTTTTTATTTTGTTGGTGATAAAAAGGAAAACTGAACTCCATTATGTTAATTTAGAAGTTTCTATATCATTTAAAGTATTTTTATAATGATTAATACTAGACAAAAAAATTAAAATCTCCATTTAATATTTTAATCTTAAAGTCTTTTTTTTTTTTTTTTTTTTACTTTTATGGATTCAAATTACAACTTCGGTAGTCTAAGTCACTGCCAATTTCTACTTAAACTTACCCTAAATTTCACATACATTTGTGTCTTAAGAAGCTCAATTCTCAATTTTTACAACAGTGTCCAAGCACATCTGAATGCCAAAATAACATCCTATCATTTACAAGAAGGAATCCCTAACCTTGATATTTGTATTAAAGACGCTTGGGATGAAACATGTCTTGACTCGACATATACGACATCTTTAAAACATTACTGTTAAAGGTCTAATATTTGGTTTCTTTTGTACATTATAATAAACACAAATTTGACCAAACTGCAAAAGGACCAAAAAGCAAAAATTAAGCTAAATTAAAAGAAATAAAAATATTACCTCTATCATCTATTTGAATCAACAGAATAAGCTAACACCAATGATATATTATCCACAAAAATTATAAGAACAAATGCAAACCTGCCCTTATGTGAATTAATTGGTTATTTGACTATCCTTAAAATTTCCCAAGATATCTCATTATATTCCATATTTCCTCTGGTAAATCCCTTGTTAATATCACTTGACATTAATTTCCACATTCAGTGTTAAGGAGTAAGAAATTATTCCTGACAATTCTGTACATATTTTTTCTAATTCATGTATCTAATTTTAGGGTATCAAAAAATCATATACATGTTGAAATTATTCCTTCCTTTCAAGCTCTAAAGACTTACTAAGCTATAGGTAACAAGTCTCCTTAGTCTCATCATTTTAGTTTCCTGTAAAATAACTTATTTTTCTACCTGTTTGGGAAGAAAGACTCACAAAAATAGGTAAAATGACTATTTTAAATCCACTAAATAATAACTAGACTATGAAAGGGTCTACTTAATTTTTGAAATACAGTTCTTTTAAGAATTGTAAGATCTGCAGATAGAAAAATTCTACGCCATTTCTAAAACATAATCTATATCACCAAAAAAAATGGCTGAAGAATGTACATTTCAGATTGTAAAGATGACTCAACTTCTGATTTAACCATGAATCTAAACCACCATTTAACTGAAAATTACTGAATGTCTCACAGCTGATATAAATCACATGTATCAACTGTTTTAACATTAGCACAAAACTGCTTTGATATAAGGAAATGCATTTGACGGGCTTTTTCTCATCCCTTTTTTGAGATTAAGTCTACAATTTATGTCACATTGACAACCTTTACTGATATTTTCCTATTCAAATGTTGGTAGCTATTAGACTTCATATGTTGGGTAAAAACATTTACTTACTTGCTATACAAAATACAGACTATCACAAAGATTTATCCTCAAGGATAAAATTCCATGGTCTCAGTCTTCAAAATGGCATACCTTTTGGGGGGGGGGGGGAAGAAAACAATATTCTAAACAATTTATTGATGGAACCACCAAAAGCCAAGTAGGAATACATGTTTTTAAAGTTCTTATTTCATAAAAGGAACAAAAACTAAAATCTATGCTCACAAAACCCTAGTTTTTAAAACATTCTCCCCTAAAATGTTAATATGAATAGTAACTAGATTGAATTTTCCAATGAACTTATTCAATATTAAAAGATTAAAACTGTTTGCACAGTATATTAGGCAGCAAAAAATAAAAAGCATATCTTTGGTTTATGGTTTTCCTGAAAGTATAATCAGTCTTTTTCTTGGTCCCAAAATTAAACAAAGGCTTAAAGGACCTTCAGTATTTTAAACTATTCAAAAGGTACATTAAGTTACAATAGCTATGCACGTAATACTTCTCAATGAAAAGGTTTAAAGATTTTGTAAAATTATTTCAGATACTTACTCATAATCAGTATCAAAAATATAAATTATCAAAGAAAATAAAAACCTAATAAGCTTACTTTTATGTCAAAGTAGTACAATTTACCCATTCTTACCTCAAATAAACAGCGTATTTGTTCAGAATCGTCGTCAACCAAATTTAATTTTAATCTTGTAAGTTACCTTAAAAAAAAAAAAAAAAGATAATATCAGTGTTTTGATTTTTGAACAATTCTTGGCCAAAGTTTCAGTGTGATGAAACAATGAGAAAATATTCCAGAGACATGATCACTGGATAAATTCAAGAAGATGGCTCATCAACATGCTACCTGTACATTTAAGGTTGCAGTTATTTATCATAGTATCTATCACTCTTTGTTTTCCTCATCTTTTGGTTGCATGCATAAACATTAGAGATAAAGCAATGAGATTAAAAAAGAAAAAATTCACATCTTTGGAGAGATTTAAGATTATGACCTTTTCATTTTTATTTTTCTTTTGATGCCAAGCAATATACAAAAACAAAGAAGTTTACCATTTGTAAAGACTGAAATCATCTTAAATTTTCTTTATCATCTAGAACTACCTTTTACAAGAAATGAGCAATTAAAAATTAACTCCAGGAGAAATAAGTGAAGTTAAAATGGCTACTGGTTACTTTAAATTTTTAAACCACAAGTTATTTGATCTCACCAAGTGGGATATTAGCTTTGTCTTTAAAGCAAATCTAAAACATGTACTACCTATGATCTTTATTCAATTTCAAACTGAGGTCTCTAACATTTTCAGTCTCCCTTCCCCCATTTCTCATGTAAAAAGATCTTAAGAGGTTAAACAACTAGCAATTATTTTGCATTTTGCTATTTAGAGGATTCTGAAAAACTAGATTCAGAATATTAATGTAAAACGACTTGCAGTGTTCAAAAATTTCAAAAAACGTTGATTTGAAAAACCAAAACGGTTAAAACAACAGTCTGTAAAATCAAGATATGCGCAACTGATGTAACGTGTAGCAGTATATGAATGCTATTCGGAAAATAAAACAATTTCACTAACAAAAATACCCTCAGAAACATTAAAAAAATACAACACTACCTGTGATTTTACAAGTACTACGTACATCTGCCCAACACTATTTTTACGTAGATCTTCACCTCCACAACAACACACGAGCTACCGCAGGACGAAGACAAATATATTCTAAAATACACAAAGGTTTGTGCATTTGTGGTTTGTTCTTCAAATCACTAAACTTAAATTCCCTCTCAGACAATGTTTAAAATTTCTAGACTGTACAGGGGACTCTACAAATTTTTAAAAAATCATAATACACTATTGAAATACTGTTCCATTTTGAGCATAACTGGATTTTTATGCATGCAACAAATATGGCTCCTCTTCATCGCCCATTACCGAGCAATCCTACTTTAATATTTACACTACCAGAAAGTAACTTCACAAAGGGATTTTGGTCTCTGAATATTCCTTTGCAAAAGTTTTGTCGACCACAGCTTGTGAGGATATACATTATTTTTAAAAATAATCAAACGACGAACTTAAACTTTTAAAAGTCTAGGAACTGACCCAAGTACCTCCTAACATTCAGGTGTGGTATAACGGCTCCTTATGACCTTTTTAAAAGTACCCCAATAGTAGATTTAATCATTGTTCAAACAACAGAATGTCAAACAATCTTGGCGTAATCACTCAGTAAAATAAACTACCTTAATCAAACGTCATCTTCTAGCACCGTAATTATAATCTATTTCCATTAAACAGCCCTGACGACATAGTAAACTTGGCTTCGTAATTTTTGAAATACCAGAAGCACTCCTCCAACTTGCATTTTTAAAAAGACAACCTTAACGTCAGTAAAGGGTTGAACAAGCAGCAACTACCTTTTCATCTGTAACACTGCAGCCGTTTTCAAAATCGGCTTGGAAAGAGTTAAAAGCCAACACCCAAAAGGAAAAAAAAAAAACAAGTTTTTATTTTTTGTTGAAACGTAGTCAGGGTTCCATTGTTCTTTTAAATTCGACCACGAAGATGAGTTCCCACCTCACGGCAAAGGGGTTAAAAAAACTCCCCAGTTGGAAGGACATGAAAAGGGGATTCTTTTTTCCTTACCCTAAATATCAAAATAACTCACCAGGACAGACGGGGGCTCTCCTCGCACGCTCGCCGCCGCCGCCCCTCTCCCCGCGGGGCCGGTCCAGGCAGCGAGACGGCCCCCCGCCCGCCGCGGGGTCTGCAGCGGAGCCCCGCGCCCCCAGCTCCCGGCCCCGCGGTTCTTCCCGCCCGGAGAGCCAGCGAGCGGCGCCGCCGGGGGAGAGCCGGCCCGCGAGGCCCGGCCCGCCGCCCCCTCCTGCTCGCGCGCTCAAGGACATTTTGCTTTTCCTCCCAAGGACAAAGGACAATAAAAGGAGCCGGGGAGCCACTCACCGGGTCCGAACGCCGCGGCCGACCCCTCTTGGTCGCCTGCACCCGACTCCCGCGCCAGGGCGCCCGCCCGAGCCTCCCGCCCGTACGGGTCGGGCCGCCGGGGCCCCGGGGAGCCTCGGCGGCCGCTGCCGCAGCGGCGCTTTCCGCGTCGTGGGCCCAGCCGCCCCGGGCGCCTCTGCCGCGGGCTCCCAGACCGGCGCGCGGCCCGCCTCGCCCCCCAGTCACGGCCGCTTTGCTCCCGCGGGTCTGCGGGCCGCCCGGGAGTAGGTCCTCGCCGGCCGGCGGGCTCCGCGGCCGCGGCGGAACGCCTGACAGCTCGGGGTGCTGCTGCCTCTCCGGCCATCTTGTGCCGTGTGTGTGTGGTGTCTCTCTCCCGTCTCCTCTCTCGGCTCTACTCCCTCCTCCTCCTCCCCCCCGCCCCACACACCACACAACATGGCCTCTTCGCTGCGGCGGCGGCTGCTGCGGCGGCAGCAGCTCCGCCGCGTTCCTGCCCGCTCCCCTCCCCCACCCTCCCCGCCTCCCGCCCGCAGCCCCAGGTGGCAATACGCATGCGCGCCACCGCCCGCCCGCCGCGGTCATTGGCTCCTCGAGCTTCCTGCCACCCCCTTCCCGGGGAGCGGCCTCACGCACGCTCGCAAGCGTCTTCCTCCCGCCTAACAACAACCACTTGGAGACTATTGGCTAATTCTGAACCCACCCCCTTCAGCTGCCTCCCCGCGGATAGGCTGGCCTTAATGCCACTCACCTTCTGTAGGTGTCTCTGGTTTTCTTGAGGGGTCCCAGCCAGCGATTGGCTGACGATGGAACATTTGGTTTGGAGCTGGTTTGTGGGTTTGCACCCTGCAGTGCGGACCCCTCGGAGAAGACTAGGGGGGTCCCAGGCGCGAAATAGGCCAGGCCAGTATTATTAGTACAGTGGCCTAGAGATGGGGCCTTCGCTCCTGGAAAAAACTTGGAATTCGGTGTTTTTGACTTCAGATTTTTGTCTTTTTTTTTTTTAAAAAGGAAAATGAGAGGATGACGGGCAAACAAGATGCAGGTTCATAGCCCTTGGGCAACAGCCATTTCTCCTCAACTGTAGAACTCAAGATTTTTCTTCTAAACAACCCAATCGTTCCCTAAAGGTCAAAGAATTAGAGCCAAGTGATTTTCCAACCAGCACATCCGCCTAGCCAGGCATCCTAATTGAGATGCCACTTATTTGAGAGTTTGTAACCTTCTTGTTGACCGTTTATGAAAGGCAGTGTATTGGTAGGTACGTTGTCCCTCGGCCTTGTAAATCAGGATCTCTTAATCCTGGTTGGGCCAGATTCCACCCTTCCCCAGTGTGTTAAAGCGATAGTTTGAAGCTGAACAGTCATAGTCTACCTGCCAACCACCTTCTCCCAGAACACAGGCAAAACAAGCTTCACTTCCTTTAAGCAAATCTTTCCCCGCCCCCTCTCCCCTTCTTCCTACTTAAATCTGGAAGCAACTCTTGGCAGACCGAGGAATAACTGAAAACCTAAACTTTACTGAAATGGATGGGAAAAGAAAAAGTAGTGGCTCTCTCCCAATGCCAGCATTTTAGAAATCTTGCTCCTTTTGGCAAGGGACCTGGGAAAAAGGAAAGGAACACTAGATGCTCTTCGTCTTAACGGATTTATTTGAGGGAAGGAGTCTTAGGGAAAGGTGGGCAACTCTGAAATTCTCTTAAGACCCTGTTTTCTGTTCTTGAATTAGAATCAGAGAATGTTAAATATTCATGAGGCCTAGGAACTAGGTCTGGCCCCTTCTTTTCAAAACGATACAGTTGTTAGTTCATTAAGTACAGCATCAGCTACTTAGGACAGAACTAGGGCTAGAACTCAAATCTAACTTTATATAGATATTAGGGTTCCTTCTGTGCAAACTGGCCATTCTCCTTAAGAGTGTAATTTGAGCTCTAAGTGAACACAAAAAGAATGCTTCTTTAACTGAAATTCAGCTTTTCTCCATTTAATTTCCAAGAGATATTCCTTTACACAATCTAACTTTGAACATTGTAGACCTGCTGCAGGCTTTGTTCTCTGAAATAGCCCCACCCTGAACTTTTTGTCTTCATCCTTCCTGATTTGTTCTTGTGTGTTCTTTGTTCATCCCCCCACCTTTTCCCTCCTAGCCCTACCTGAAATCCATCTATGATTCTGCTTGTCCAGGTTCATCACGGAGTACTTTTCTGCCAGCAAAACTGGCCTGAACAGGTCCTTATTAAAAATAGGTATGACTCAAAAACATTGAGTAAGCTATGCACCAGGCATTGTTCTAAGCCCTCATTGGAGGTTGATTTAGGTGATCACACAGCACCCCTATGAGAGGCTGTTATTATCACTGTGTATTATCTCTGTTAGGAAACTGAGATGCAAGTTTAACTTGCTCAGGTCCACACTGCTAAGAAATATTAGAACCCAGTAGTCTGACTCCAGACCCATTCCCTTCTGCCTCTCCCAGTTTTTGGCCAAGACTGTCCCCTTGCCAGATGGGTTCAGTTGGATCTCCCATTGTGGGAGCTGTCTGATTTGCCAGGTGCTCTCTCCCCTACTTCATTGACGTTGTTCCACCTTCAGAATCGGGCCTCCCTCCAACTGGGAGATGTCAGATCCGTTTTAACTTAATCCTGGTTCCCAGACCTGGTCCCCATCCTCCACCCTGTTGCTATCAGTCGCCTGGCATGCCACCTGGGAACTCTAGGTCTCTAGTTCTGGTTTTGTTCGTTTGTTTTGTTTTCGGCTGTGCTGGGTCTTCATTGCTGTGTGTGGGCTTTCTGTAATTGCAGCAAGCAGGAACTGCTCTCTGGTTGTGGTGCTCGGGCTTCTCATTGTGGTAACTTCTCCTGTTGCAGTGAACAACACTTGAGGCACATGGGCTTAAGTAGTCATATGGCACCTGGGCTTTAGTTGCTTACCAGTGTAGGAGACATAAGAGACTCCGGTTCAATCCCTGGGTCGGAAAGATCCCCTGGAGGAGGACATGGTAACCCACTCCCATATTCTTGCCTGGAGAATCCCATGCACAGAGGAGCCTGGTGGGCCATAGTCCATAGGTTTGCAAAGAGTCAGACACGACTGAAGCAACTTAGCATGCACACATGCCTTAGTTGCTCCACGGCATGTGGAATCTTCCAGAAGCAGGATTGGAACCCTGTGTTAGCAGACAGATTCTTAACTACTGGACCACCAGGGAAGTCCCTCTAGCTCTCCTGTTTTACTCATTGTCCAATTGTGGATCCTCACGGTTCAATTGTGGAGTGACTCCCTTTTAAGAAGATACATCTTGGGTGGCTTACAGAAAACAGCTTTCTTCTCCCAAGCTTACATTCCACACAACGTCTTCTTCAGAGAAGGCTCTTATTTACCCAATGGAAATGTTTTCCCTATCACCTCACACATGACAGTCATGATTTTTTTTGCTATGTCAACACTGTGCCTTTAGCCATCCTCTTTAAAGCTAGACTGGTGGTGATGGTTTAGTTGCTAAGTCGTGTCCGACCCTTGCGACCCCATGGACTGTAGCCTGCCAGGCTCCTCTGTCCATGGGATTCTCCAGGCAAAAATACTGGAGTGGGTTGCCATTTCCTTCTCCAGGGGATCTTCCTGACCCAGGAATCGAACCTGTGTCTCCAGCATTGGCAGGCTGATTCTCTACCACTAGTTCAGTTCAGTCGCTCAGTCGTGTCTGACTCTTTGCAACCCCATGAACCGCAGCACGCCAGGCCTCCCTGTCCATCACCAACTCCCGGAATCCATTCAAACCCATGTCCATTGAGTCGGTGATGCCATCCAGCCATCTCACCCTCTGTCGTCCGCTTCTCCTCCTGCCCTCAATCTTTCCCACTAAGACACCAAGAAAACCCACCGGGGAAGGTAGACTAGCTCTGTCCTGAAAAAAAGCACCTGACACCTGGCTGACCACAGTCTACTTCCACCACAGTTCCTTTCGTGCTAAGTGATCTGCCAATGAACCCAGAGGAGGTCACTCCCTCCCCCAGCCCCCGCAGGCTCCTATTACTACTGTCTCTCTTTACCAGTGAAAATGAAGAACCCAGCCCTTAGCCCTGACTTCCTCAGAGGAAGGGCCTCTTCATGCTTCGTGCTCTAAGTAGATCTGTTCCAATTTAATCTTGTCAAAAAAAAAAAAACTTCGATGGGCAGAGACTATTTCTGGAAGGATGCAAGGATCTGTTTACACTGGTCACCTCTGAGGAGACCTGAGAGGAAGGTGGAGAATCAAGTGGGAAGGGCATTTTGTACTCTATATCCTTTCTTGACATTTGAACTTTGAACCATGTGAAGGTATTACTTTTTTAATGAAGAGAGAAAAGGGAGAAAACTCAATCTCCTGGGCTAAAAGCTGCCACTGTTATAAAGGTAACTTAAAAAAGATTTTTTTGTGGGGACTTCCCTGGCATCCAATGGTTAAGACTTCGCCTTCCAATGCAGGGGTGTGGGTTCGTTCCCTGGTCTGGGAGCTGCGATTCCCCTTGCCTTGCGGGCAAAACACTAAAACACAAAGCAGAAGCAATACTGTAACAGATTCAATAAAGACTTTGAAAATGGTCCACATCCAAAAAGTCTTTAAAAAAATTTTGTGTATATGTCATCTGCATTGGCTGCACAAAACACCTGTACCTTTTTTTATTTTTTTAATGAAATAAAGGTCATACAACACTCAGGACCTCCAGAGATGTGAATGGCCCCTGGAGTGTCCCTGGCTGATGATAAGGGTCCCTGGCACATATGATGGGCAGCAGCTCCCGGTCCCCGTGAGCTGTGGCATCACACTGCAGGACAGAGCTGCTTGCTTGCGTCCCTGCAGCTCCGCAAGCCTGTTTCCCATTTCTGCCCTCCTCTCCTCTGGTGGCCATTAAAGAAGAGCCAGCCAGACATGCTTCCCGCCTTATGTCCTGTCCTACACATCCACCTTTGCCTGGAATGTCTCCCTTTGAGGGTCAGCCCAACTCATCACGGAGGCTCAATCAAAACCTAGGATGACCTTGATGTCAGAGGCAGAGTTTTCAAATACAGGCTTGTCCAGATTCCACAGCTCTGCTCCTGCTCTTTGCAGTTTCTCTTGCTGCTCACACTCACGTGACTTACATGCAGCCTCTCTTATTTCTGGAAACACCCTGCTCCTTCTTCACAGACGGCGATCTTTCTTTCTCCCAGGGTACATCACACGCAAACTTGAAACTCGTATATTCAAAAGGTTTCCGAACGCAGTTCTTGTTTCTTCCATGTACCAGGTACTATTTTATTTTATTTTTTTAGACTTTATTCCTTTTTGAAAAAAGTCCATTTGTTTGGCTGTGCCAGGTCTTAGTTGCAGCACACGGGATATTCACTGCAGTGCACGCATTCTCTAGTTATGGCACTGGGGCCCCTGAGGGCTCGGGCTCAGTAGCTGCATTGTGGTTCCACAGGCCCGGTTGCTCTGCATCATGTGGGATCCTAGTTCCCCAATCAGGGATCCAACCTGTGTCCCCTGCATTACAAGGCAGACTCTTAACCACTGGACCACACCAGGGAAGTCCCACCAGGTACCATTTTAGAAGCTGGGGATGCTGCATAGATTGGGGTTCCTGTTCTCATGGAGCTTATATTCTCATGGGGCAGAAGTCTGTACATAAGAAAATACCAAGTAGTCATCAGTTAGGTATGTTGATGGAAGGCCTAACCACAGGTTGAGTGGTCAGGGAAGACCTCTCTGAGGAGGTGACATGTAAATTAAGTCAGAAGGACACAAAGGAAGGAGCTATGTGTAGCCAGTTCCAGGCTAACATGGCAGACGGTATGCATGCAGCTAATTTTGCTCCATCCCCAAACTGCATTAAACAGCTTTTCTTCTCCCTTTCTTTACTTCCTTCTTTCCTTCTTTTCATAAACTTATCAGGGAAAGAACACAAGAGAGCAACACAATTTCCGAAGCTGGAAAATAGATGGATGAGGGTTATCTTAAAATTAAGCAGGCTTGAGAAAGCTAAGATCCAACCCAACTTACACTCAGAAGGCTCAGAGACCAGAGCTGGGGATCACTAGGACTAAGTGGGAAGGGGAAGGGTGAAATAAAGAGAGCTGAGTGACAGCAGTTTGAGAAGCAGTTAGAGCTCACATCCCATCCCTGATTCCAGCAGGAGATTGGAGATTATTCTAAAGAGAGAGTCTCTGGTCTGAAGGATGCCAGGCACATTGGAGGGCCTAGCTACCACACCAAAAATCAGGAGATCCGGAGGCCAGATGCTCAGCAAGTGAGATGACTCCAGTTGTCTTGCCCCAAGGGCTCAGTGGTAAAAAATCCACTTGCCAAGCTGCAGGGGTTTGATCCCTGCATCGGGAAGATGCCCTGAAGAAGGAAATGGCAACACACTCCAGTATTCTTTCCCAGGAAATCTCATGGACAAAGGAGCCTGGTTGGCTACAGTCCATAGTGTTGCCAAGAGTCAGACACAACTGGGCACACCCACAATCCCACTTTGGCTCTCAGAATGCTGGCAATGTGACATTTACCATTGGGTACAAGATTGGAAGACTCTTTTTCAGGAATTTAATAGGTCTATGACGAAGGCCCACAGGGGGCATTCCTAACTCCTAACAATGGTCCAACCAGGTCACCCTTCAGAAAAGCTCAGGATCAATGTATCAGACACCTTTTGTGCACTGCTTCCTAATCCTGTTGATCTCAGCTGTCATTCTACCCAAAGTCATAGCCACTGTTCCATCAAGTTCCATATAGCTTCCCAGAGCAAATATGATGGGTTTCCTGTGTCAATTTAACTAGCCACAAGATGCCCAGATATTAATTAACACTCCTGGATGAGATTACCATTTGAATTGGTAGACTGAGCAGATACTGCATGGATGCTCAGTCGTGTCTGACTCTCTGTGACCCTGTGGACGGTAGCCCTCTAATTTCCTCTGTCCTTGGGATTTCCCAGGCAAGAATACTGGAGCGGTTGCCATTTCCTCCTTCAGGGGATCTCGCCCACCCAGGGATCAAACCCACATCTCAAGTGTCTCCTGTATGAAAGGTGAATTCTTTACTGCTAAACCACCAGGGAAGCAGAGCGGATATTGGGCCTTATCCAATCGGTTGAGCGTTTGATAGAACAAAAAAGCAGACAAGAGAATTTACTCTTTCTGCCTAATAGTTTTTTTTTTGAGTTGGGTCACTTGTCTTTTCCTACACTCAGGCTAGAACTTACACCATTTGCTCCCCGGTTCTTGGACTTGAATTACACAACTGGTTCTTCTGCCCTCCAGTTTGCAAATGACACATCATGAGATTTCTCAGCATAATCTCCTGAGCCAGTTCCCTATAATGTCTCTATCTAGACCTATCTCGTCCCTGAATGTACTTTCTGTCTCAAAGCTGCTTTGACATCTCTGGGTCAACAGAATCACTCTGCATCAGCATGGAGGAATGTGAAGCCAGAAATTTATGGAAGATAATACCTGTGGGGATACTTTTGAAGACTTTGGTCCCCTGATTGGACAGCTGAGACAGATTCTACGGGACTCAGAAGATGCCGTGAAACAGAGCAACGGTCGCTGCGGCACATGTCTAACGCTGATGCTGTGCTCTGCCATTTTCCCTCCCGCTGACCCCACTCCTGCTTCTTTGGATCACGTCATCACTCCCCTGTGTGTAAGTCTTGGGCTCTTTCTTGAGGAAAACCTTGGCTGAGTTACAATAAGACCCAATCTTACAATCGGAGCTTCCAGTCACCCTTTCAGACTCTACTCTTGATAAGGAATAAATAGTTAATAGTAAATAGTTAATGCCAAACAACTAATAAAAGTTTCTCACATGAACAATAAGGACCAAAACCAAGAGGAATAAAAAAAAAAAGTAACTTGAAGGAAAAACATGCCATGAAGGGAAAGGATATTAAAAAATAAAATTTCTTAATCATCATTAGTATTTCAAAAGGGAAAGAAATGATATTGGATCCATGAAAAAGGAAAGGATGCCATATAAAGAAATAATTCAAAGAAAGAAAAAGAAACATAGTGACAGAAATGGAAAACTCAATAGAAAGAATAATAAAATTGGAGAAAACTCAGAGAAAACAAAGTATGAAGGACAGAAATGGACACTCAGTTCAGTTCAGTTCAGTCGCTCAGTCGTGTCCGACTCTTTGCGACCCCATGAATCGCAGCACTCCAGGCCTCCCTGTCCATCACAAACTCCCAGAGTTCACCCAAACTCAAGTCTATAGAGTCAGTGATGCCATTCAGCCATCTCATCCTCTGTTGTCCCCTTCTCCTCCTGCCCCCAATCCCTCCCAGCATCAGAGTCTTTTCCAATGAGTCAACTCTTCGCATGAGGTGGCCAAAGTACTGGAGTTTCAGCTTCAGCATAATTCCCTCCAAAGAACACCCAGGGCTGATCTCCTTCAGAATGGACTGGTTGGATCTCCTTGCAGTCCAAGGGACTCTCAAGAGTCTTCTCCAACACCACAGTTCAAAAGCATCAATTCTTTGGCGCTCAGCCTTCTTCACAGTCCAACTCTCACATCCATACGTGACCACAGGAAAAACCATAGCCTTGACTAGATGAAACTTTGTTGGCAAAGTAATGTCTCTGCTTTTCAATATGCTATTTAGGTTGGTCATAACTTTTCTTCCAAGGAATAAGCGTCTTTTAATTTCATGGCTGCAGTCACCATCTGCAGTGATGGACACTAGGAGACAAAATTAAAGGATAACTCATGTAGGCACCCCCTCCAGTGTTCTTGCCTGGAGAATCCCAGGGACAGGGGAGCCTGGTGGGCTGCCGTCTATGGGGTCGCACAGAGTCGGACACGACTGAAGCGACTTGGCAGCAGCAGCAGCATGTAGGTTCAACATCTGAATAATAGAAACTCCAGAAAAAGAAAACAAAGGTAATGAATTAGAAAGAATCATCAACTAAATAATTCAAGATGTTCCAGAGTTGAAGAACACAATTTCCAATTGGAAAAGGGTGATCAAGAAGCAAGACCAACAGATGAAGTAGACATTGAGTTTCATCATTGTGAAATTCCAGAACATAGAAGTCAAAGGAAGATTCTACAAGCTTCAAGGAGGAAAGGTCACACACAAAGGACCAGGAATCAATAGTTTCAGGCTTCTCAATAACATCACTGGAATCAAGAAGTTAGTGAATGGACTTCACTGGCAGTCCAGTGATTAAGACTCTGAGCTTTCAAAGCGGGGGATGCAGGTTCAATGCCTGGTCTGGGAACTACGATCCCGTGTGCCAGGCATGGCCAGAAAAAAAAAAAAAAAAGCATGTTAGTGAAGCAACATCTTCAAAACACTAAGGGAAAAATGATTTTCAACTTCAAATTCTACTCCTAGCCAAAATATCTAGCATGTAGAGGGTAAAATGAAGACAACTTTCTTGCAAAATCTCAAAGAGTTTACCTCCCATGAATGCTTTCTCAAGGAACTGTTGGAGAATGTATCCTGCAAGGGAGCAAACCAAGGAAGAGGAAGTCATAATCAGGGGACAGGGGAGATCTATTGCAGAAGGTGGGCAAACAGAGTCCTCAGGTGGACGGTACAGGGAGATCCCAGGCTGTCAAGTCTGCTCCAGACAGCCACCAGGCAGAACTGGAGCAGCATAACCCAAGAGACAGACTCCAGGATAGCTTCATCGGTATCTGCCTCCCCTGGTTCCTTCCTTTGTGCCTGAGGACTGAATACCCAGGTGAACCTGCTTTCTTGCTCAGTCGTTCAGTCATGTCTGACTCTTTGTGACCCCCATGGACTGAAGCCCCCCAGGCTCCTCTGTCCATGGGATTCTCCAGGCAAAAATATTGGAGTGGGTTGCCCTTTCCTCCTCCAGAGGATCTTCCTAACTCAGGGGTCACACCTGTGACCTAGCTTATAATCTGGACGTGACCTATCTGGACCAGGTATTGATAAAATTCCTCTCTCCTCCATTAAGCCACACCATCTAGATCAGCTGAGGACTCACTTCTTCCTCCACAGATATGGTCTGCTTTGACCCACTGCTAGACCAAGGTGAGAAGCAGATTAAAATGGAACAGCATACTCGCAGCCACGTAACTGCCACACGCCTCACACGCGCCTCCTGTCTTGCCTGTCAGCGCCCCACTGTGCTGCAGCGTGTCTTCTCCAGGATTCACTCCTGATGTTGCCGAGGTGAGGTTCTTGTAAATTCCCAGGGAAGCCTCAGTCACACTACAACCTGCAGATGCGTCTCTGCCGTCTCCTGGGAGCCTTCATCTAACTCTGCCAATATCCCATGATAGCTAGGTGAGTGCCTACAACTCAGGCTTTCCAAAGTAAGTGATAACTGTTCAGGGACTTCCCTGGGGGTCCAGTGGCTAAGACAACACACTCCCAGTACAGGGGGCCTCAGTTCGATCCCTGGTCAGAGAACTAGACCCACATGCTGCAACTAAGAGTTCATGTGCCACAACTAAAGATCCCAAATGCTGCAGCAAAAATCCAATGTGCCACACCTAGGACCCAGCGCAGCCAAATAAATATATATTTTAAGTTGAATTCTATCAAACTTTCAAGCGGAGTATAAGGGAACTTGTGCTTCCCAGCCAAGATAGAGCCTAAGGAACCAGATTTACACACCTGCCTGAAACAAACAGACAAAAGGCAAGAAAAATGCAAGGGTACTTAAGACATCAGGCATCAGCTAACTAAGGACCATGTTTCCTGAGTGCAGGAAACAAATGTGGTAAGCACTGCTGTTACCCCCGCTTACTGCCTGGATTGCAACCCTGTCTCCAAGCCTCAGTGCTGGGAGAGGAAACCCAGGCAGAACCCTGCCATCTCCCTGAGCTGAGGAGACGGGTTGGCAGTCCAGGAAGCCCAGGGAGGGCACGGTGGCTGGAGTTACCAGGGCAAAGTACCAGAGAGAAGAGAGCATGGGCCCTAAAAGGAACAGTTCATAACCTAACTGCGTAACATTAGAAATATCTCCTTGCAACTGTTAAGAAAATGAAAAGCCACAAACAGGGACAGAATATCTGCAAATCACAGATGAATTATATAAAGAATGTATAAAGAACTCTCAACATTAAATAATAATAAACTGGAAACATTTTATATCATACATTAACACATACATATGGAATCTAGAAAGATAGTACTGATGAACCTATTCGCAGGGCAGCCATGGAGACACAGACATAGAGAACACTTACGGACAAGGGTGAGGGGGAGGAAGGAGAGGGTGGGATGAATGGAGAGAGCAGCATGGAAGCATATACACCAACATATGTAAATAGGTAGCCAATGGGAATGTGCTATATGACTCAGGGAACCCAAACTGGGGCTCTGTGATAACCTAGAGGGGTGGGATGGGGTGGGAGGTGGGAGGGAGATTCAAAAGGGAGGGGACATATGTACACCTATGGCTAATTCATGTTGATGTGTGACAGAAATCAGACCAATATTGTAAGGAAATCATCAATCAATGAAAAGTAAATAAACATAATAAAAAAATAAACAATGCAATTTTTTAAGTGAGTGAAATACATAAAGAGTTCACCAAAGAAGATACACAAATCATAAATAAACACATGAAATAATGCTAGGGGAATTCTCTGGCAGTCCAGTGGCTCACTGCTAGGGCTTGAGTTCAGTCCCTGGTTGGGGAATGAAGATTATGCAAGCCAAGCAGTGAAGCCAAATAAAAAAAATGAGATGCTCAGTATCATTAGTCACCGGGGAAATTCAAACTGAAAACGCAATGAGATATTACTACGTACATAATAGGAACTTGAGAGTTTAAAAAGACTGTCCCAGCAGGATATAATATACATGATAAATATAATTAATACTACTGTATGATATTTATGAAAGTTAGTAAGAGTAAATTCTGAGTTCTCATCACAAGAAAAACACTTTTCCTCTTTCTTTAATTTTGTACCTATATGAGATGACAGATGTTAACTTAACTTATTGTGATAAATCACTTTATGATGGATGAAAATCAAATCATTATGGTGTATATCTTTAACTTATATAATGCTGTATGTCTTCTACATCTCAATAAAACTGAAAAATGAAAATAAAAAAACTCTGCCAGCTTGGGAGGATACAGAGCAACCATAAAAGACGCTCATGCTTTGCTTTTGAAAGTGCCAAATGGTACAGCCCCTTTGGAAAACGTTGGCCGTTTCTTGTTCAGTTCAAAATACTTAACGTATGATGCTGCGCCTAGATTTTTACCCAGGTGCGTGTCTATAAAAGAGAATACTACTCAGGACTTCCCAGACAGTCTAGAGTTTAGGAGTACATGCTCTCACTGCCTAGGGCCCAGGTTCATTTCCTGGTCAGGGAACTAAGATCCCACAAGCCACGTGGTATAGCCAAAAAAGAAAAAAGGAATACTAATCCATCACTTTTAATGAATAAGCTATCAATACAAGCAACAGGGTTAATCTCAATATTTATTTTGCCTGAGGAAAATAAGCCAAAAATAAAAAAAGAGTACATACTATATGAGTCCATTTATATAAAATTCAAGAAAATGCAAACTAATAGAAAGTAGATCAGTGCTTTGGTTGCCTGGAGATGGGAGAAAGATGGGGCGGGATGTAAAACAGGGACATCAAAAGGCATGAGGGAGGAGATCTCTAAAGGTGATGAATATCTTTTTCATGCTGATAGTTCTGCAACTGTAAATGCACACTGAAACATACCAAATTGTATGCTTTAAATATGCACAGCTTATTGTACGTCAATTTTATACCTCAATAAGGCTGTTTGTTTAAAATTTTCCAGAGTTTGCTTTTTTTTTTTTCTGGCCGTGCCTGGTCTTAGTTGAGATCTTTGATCTTCCTTGCTGCCTGCAGGATCTTTCAGTTGGCGGCATGTGGAATCTTGCGGCATGTGGGATCCAGTTCTCTGACCAGGGATTGGTCGCTGGCCCCTTGCATCGGGAGTGCAGAGTATTAGCCATTTGGGAAGTCCCTGCTTATTTGTTTTTTTTTTTATGGAGGAACCTGTGAAGATTGTACTCTAGAAACGTATGTTCCTGTTTCTTTTTTTTTTTTTTCCAAACACACATGGATTTTATCTTTTAATTAAAAAAAAAGGTTTAGAGTTAACACCTGGTTCAAAGTTCAAAGGCTGTACAGTGAAAAGTCTCCACTCTCTCTTCCTATTCTACCCAGAGCTCCTCTCTGAAAGCAATCAATGCAACTAGTTTCCCCAATGTCCTTCCAAAGATATTTCAGATTTTATTATAAGGATCACAATACCAAGATGACTTAGAGTGTGGTTGTATTTTATCTGTTGGCTCTAAGACTGCAGGACTGGGGGGCCTATTAGACAGACAGGTCGAGCCCCTGTGAAGTCATGCCATCCCAACATTCTCTCCCCTACAGATATGACCATCAGTCTCAAGTGTTTCTCTCCTTGACCTTCCTCCTGCATCACCCACTAACCTCTCACCTCTGGAGCTCTTCAGACCTGGACATGTACAGGCCCTGCTTTGTTCTAACTGCTTCAACCATTTCTTTCTAAGTCATCTTCCTGTAGCCACTTTCAAGCATAACATTGGTGGTTTGCCAGCTTCATAAAGCAGCTACTCAGCCAGACTGCTGATGTCACGCTCCTGTGATTCTGTCTAGCCTCTGCCTGCCCCTCACCTTTGCCCAGCCCTCAGTGGGAGCAGACCACATCTCCTGAGAGTACAGTGGGCTGTGCTTGTTGGACTGAACCAGTTCATGCGAACTGTTCTGTCTTCTGTCCTCCAAAGTGAACTACTTTCCCACCTTGGAATTTCCATGAGTTAATGGCTATGTTGCTTCCCTGGTGGCTCAGATGGTAAAGAGCCCACATGCAATGCAGGAGACTCAAGTTCAATTCCTGGATTGGGAAGATCCCCTGGGGGAGGAAATGGCAACCCACTCTGGTATTCTTGCCTGGGAAATCCCATGGACAGAGGAACCTGGTGGGCTATAGTCCATGGGGGTCGCAAAAGAGTGGGACATGACTTGGTGACTAAACAACAATGGCTATGTTATTCTGTACTCAACGGGCTCTTTCATAGCTCAATATTTGTCTACTTGGGTATATGGATCACATCTCCCTGAGCAGGCTCCACGTGCTTTGGCTGACAGCCAAGACCTTGACTTAGACTTTGTTTACTACTGCATAGTTGTAGATGCTCAAATATCAGCTGATGAAAGATTTGCTCTGTTAAAATACCCACCAACTGTAATCAGATTCCATTAACTAGATTAGGAGAACTTTATACTGAATGGGCTTCAACATGATTTAGCCAAAGTAAATCATCACAATTTCATGTACTTCTTATGTAAATATAGTTTTACACTTATTGAAAAAATGAAAGTTAGTCACTCAGTCATGTCTGACTCTGTGTGACCCCATGGACTGCAGCCCACTAGGCTCCTCTGTCCATGGAATTCTCCAGGCAAGAATTCTGGAGTAGGTTGCCATTTCCTTCTCCAGTTAGAGCTTCTTAAAAGTAGGGCACACACTGTATGTCAGTGATCAAAAATAGATCTTGCCCCTGGCACTCTGATAGACTGTCTGGAACTCTGATATGTTTATGCAATAGCCCCTGACCAGCCACCCAGAAGCGACTCTGTCCTGAGAACTCCTTGGGACTTCACCTGGGCTCTGATTTTCAGGGTGCCGTAGGGTGATACCTTGTTGTCTTTTCTCTTTCTTAGATGTAGGCACTAGAAAGAGAGGGAGTGGACAGAGGCAATGCAGGAGCAAGCAGAGCACAGGGACCTTGGCATCCTCAGCTGTGGGATCCAACCTGGTCCTGGCTGCTCCCTGGCTCTCTGCAGCCAGGTTCTGATACTTGTCTCCAAACGTAACCCGTGACTCTGTAGAAAGCCTCATATTTCCCTGTCTGTTTGCACAGCATCATCAACACTCATAAACCCACAGGAGGGGGATGAGGTAGCCTAGGGGGCCTGGAAACCTCAGGCTGATGGGGAAACAACTATTCCCATTACACAATAACTCGAGGTCAGAGAACAAGCAAATAACCGGTTCTTAGTTCCACTCTTGCCTGGAAAATCCCATGGACGGAGGAGCCTGAAAGGCTGCATCCATGGGATCGAGAAGAGTTGGACACGACTGAGCAACTTCACTTTCACTTTTCACTTTCATGCATTGGCAAAGGAAATGGCAACCCACACCAGTGTTCTTGCCTGGAGAATCCCAGGGACGGGGGAGCCTGGTGGGCTGCCATCTATGGGGTCGCACAGAGTCGGACATGACTGAAGCGACTTAGCAGCAGCAGCAGCAGCAGTTCTTCAACCAACAGGGATTTAACCCACCCCGCCCTGCAGTGGAAAGTGCAGAGTCTCAATCACTGGACAGCCAGGGAAATCCCCCCACCCCCTCATTTTTTTTTTTTTGGTTGTGCTGAGTCTTTGTTGCTGCTCCCTGGTTTTCTCTAGTCGTGGAGAGCGGAGGCTACTCTCTAACTGCGGTGTGTGGGAGTCTCATTGTGATGGCTTCTCTTGTCGCAAAGCAGAGATTCTAGAGCGCACAGGCTTAGTAGTTGTGGCTGTCACACTTAGTTGCTCCCATGCATGTGGAATCTTCCCAGATCAGGGATCTAACTGATGATGTCCCTGCATCGCAAGGTGGATTCTTAACCACTGCACCACCAAGGAAGCCCCAGCAAATAGCCAGTCTTGATTTAAATATTTGATATTTTGTGCTTCAGGGATATTTTAGCATTAATTTTCCCCTTTAAAAACATTACACATGTATACCTGTGGCAGATTCATTTTGATATTTGGCAAATCTAATACAGTTATGTAAAGTTTAAAAATAAAATAAAATTAAAAAAAAAAATAAATAAATAAATAAAAACATTACATAAAAATATTATTTATCTTGATTTGGCACCTCTTAAATTTTGTGCCTGAGACAAGTGCGTTCACCTGAACCCCAGTCCTACGTGGATGGTAGAGTTGCAGAAAAGGAATTCTAGTAACCAAAAGGCTTCAGTTCTGACCCAACACAGCCATGAAAAGCCTCAACACTTGGACTTCCTGGACCTAACCCTCATGACTTCCTCAGTCATATAATACAGATGATTCTATCTGCCCCACTTTCTTTGCAGGGCAGTTAAGTATGACGGTCAGATGAGATCACATAGGAAAAAAAAATTACTCTGCACACAAAATGGGATACTAATTAGCAGTCATTTGTCTTCAGGCTTGCTCTTTAAGCAGGGATGAGCCAATCCAGTTTGATCTGTGAGCTCCTAGGTCGAATGGAATGGTGACCTTCAGAAATTGCACGGCAGCTAACAAATACTGAGATCTATTTGGCCTCTGGGTTCTGACCCTGGGATAAGTCTGTGCTAACAGAGTGACCCTGACTACTGCTTTGCCTCTCCAGAACCCAGGAATAGGATGTAATTCCATTCTCAATCCATATCCTTGACAAAGTGAACTTGGACTCGGCTGACATAATTCAAGCCTGACATGATTTGAGACTCTAGACTCATATACAGGAAACAACCATAACTTTGAACGAGCTAACACCTTCTGTGTTTTTCACAGTGTCATTATTTTTTGTACAATAGTTATACTTACTGTATATATTAAGTTCTTAAAGGACGGACTGTGGAATAGAAATTAAGGGTTCTCCTAAAAAAATTGTGTAACATTAATTTATTTGTTTCCTGTACAGTTGGGCTTCCCTGGTGGCTCAGATGGTAAAGAATCCGCCTGCAATGCAGGAGACCCAGGCTCGACCACCGGGTTGGGAAGATCCCCTGGAGAAAGGAATGGCTACCCACTCCAGTATTCGTGCCTGGAGAATCCCATGGGCAGAGGAGACTGGCGGGTTACAGTCCATGGGGTGGAAAAGAGTCAGACACGACTGAGCAACTAACATTTTCAAATTTATGTAATTTCTTTGTGACATGTCATTTGTGTGTCTCATCAAAAACTGTTGTTCTTGCTACTTATTTTTTAAAGTTTTTTTTATTGTGATAAATATATATAAAATGTACCATTTTAACGATTTGAAATGCACAACCCAGTGGCATTAAATATTTCACAATGTTGTGTAAGTATCACCTCTATTTATCACCAGAATTGTTTCTTCATCTCAAACTGAAACTCTGTTAAATGATAATCCTCCATTCTTCCCTCCCCAGCCCACGGTAACCACTATTCTACCTTGCTGCTGCTGCTAAGTCACTTCAGTCGTGTCCGACTCTGTGCGACCCCATAGACAGCAGCCCATCAGGCTCCCCCGTCCCTGGGATTCTCCAGGCAAGAACACTGGAGTGGGTTGCCATTTCCTTCTCCAATGCATGAAAGTGAAAAAGTGAAAGTGAAGTCGCTCAGTTGTGTCTGACTCTTAGCGATCCCATGGACTGCAGCCTACCAGGCTCCTCCATCCATGGGATTTTCCAGGCAAGAGTACTGGAGTGGGGTGCCATTGCCTTCGGTCTCTATGAATATGCCCGTTTTCAGTAGCATATAACTGGTATCATACAACATTTGTACTTTTGTTATGTAACTTTTATATACAGGGGTAATTCTATCTTGTTTTATTTTTCTCTTCAGAAGACTCTTTACCCACTCAAGGAAAACATGGCTTCTCTTACTGAGAAATTATGTAATAAGATTGTTTGCCTTTTCTGCTGCTGCTGCTGCTGCTGCTGCTTCTAAGTCACTTCAGCCGTGTCCGACTCTGTGCAACCCCATAGACGGCAGCCTACCAGGCTCCCCTGTCCCTGGGATTCTCTAGGCAAGAACACTGGAGTGGGTTGCCATTTCCTTCTCCAATGCATGAAAGTGAAGTCGCTCAGTTGTGTCCAACTCTTCGTGACCCCATGGACTGCAGCCTTTCAGGCTCCTCCGTCCATGGGATTTTCCAGGCAAGAGTACTGGAGTGGGTTGCCATTGCCTTCTCCTATACAGCGTTAAATAGGAAAGGACATTAGAAGCTGTCTAAAACCAGCAGAAGAATTTTTGACTGTTACGGATGAGATTTTCCTCTGATCCATCCAGTTAATTAGACATCTAATAATCCTGGGTTTTCATTTCAGTGACTCAGTCAAGTGGGGAAGATACAGTAGTCTTCTATTATTAGCATTTTACACCTATCTGCATAATGAATGAATTTGGTAACTTGTGACGTTCCTGTTGGTCCCCAGCTACTCAGAATCTAAAGGCCATTTTTCTTGCTTCTTATTTTAGTTTTTTTCTTTTGTAGAAGCACGTAAGATCAGGTAGCGGTAAAGAGTTGACTTTTGGAGGTCTGGTTTTTGCTTGTCTGCTTTACTTAAAATGCCCAAGGCTTTTTCAAAGTTTGTCAATCAAGGTTGCAAAATACCCCCTAATACTGGGAGAACGTAGTCAAACTGTATGTTTGGTATCACCTAAAGTAATATTTTGCAGCCCTCTCATGTTGATTTTTTTTACCCTGGAAGTTTGTTTTCTGTCTGCTCCCTTTATGAGCAACTGGTTTCCTTCCCAGGCCATCACGGCAGCCCCCATCTGGGCAGGAACTCCGAGAATGCAGCACACACAGGTGCTAAGAGCCTTGCCCCTGAGAAGCTGTCATCCAAGTTAGGTGGCAAGAGGGACATTTATGAAGTGATTGTGTGTCATGTAAGCTGGAATATGATTAAGGATCTAAACGAGGGGCCAAATAAGAATGGCTTCGTGAGGTCCAGGGGAGGAGAGAACAGACGGTGGGGACTGCCTGGGGGCGCTTCTTAGAGAAGTGCAGTTATACCCTGAGCTGTGAGGACCTCGGTAAGCAGAAGTAGGAGGTGGGTGCTCCTACTTGTAGGAAGTAGCAGAGCTGGCATCAGTCCCCTACGCCATGCTTTTGAAAAGTCATACATGTTAAAGTTATTCCATTGACATAGCTGCTATTCAAACTGGGGCAAAGAGAAGCATCCACGTAAAGCTAGCCTGAGACAGGTAAAGTAACGGCTGCTCCTCCAGGGACCGGGGCGCAGGCTTCATTCTGGCTCCCCTGTGCTTGTCAGAACTCTGGACAAAACTGTATGTCTCACCTGACATGGTTTTCTATCCCACATTCCAAAACTGCTTGCCCCTCCCCAACCAAAATCCAACACTTGCGGTTCACGATGGCTTATCATGTTCCTGATCTCCACCAGAGATTTTTAATAAATTCATTGTTCTGTCCTTCCCTCTAAGCTCTTCATCTGCCATCTGAATCAATGGTGATTTGTTTCCATCGTCTTTACCACTCAGTAATAAAGGAAAAATGCCCAAAGGATCAAGAAGGAAGAATGTAGGTATACTGTATAATCCTCTAATTAGCTAACAAATGCCTAGTTTTTTTAAAACTAGCAAACTATATAATAGATAACTAGCTTTGTTCAAAAGCCTTTCAGCCAAGTCCTAGTTCATACTGAGTGCAGTATATATCATTCAAAAATTAACACAACTCTACTTCCCTGGTGGTCTAGTGGCTCTGCATTCCCAATGCAGGGGGCCCGGATTCGATCCCTGGTCAGCGAACTAGATTTCACATGCCACAACTAAAAAGATCCTACATACTACAACAAAGTATGCAGGATATGCAGAAAAAATCAGTTTATATCACTTCAGACTTGGAAGTCAGAAAGTGTTATGTGTGACATGACTAAGTTTAAAGGTGAAGTTGAAGGCATTAAATTGCCCAGCTCTGACAGACATGGTTTAAAACTGAAAAAGAAGAGAAGGACAAGATTCTAGGAGCTGTTATTTTCCAGTGTACTCAAAAGTGGGAAAACATGTAAAGTTCAAGACATATGGGTAGGGTTACAGGGAAGGGTGTTGTTACAGTGAGAAGACCAAAAAGGCAAGGAAAAGTCTGAAATTTAGAAGGAAAAACCGTGAGGTTGGGTAAAAATTAAGGCTCCCAGGAGGCCACAGCCAAGGAGAAGCTTTTACTGCTTTCCTGAAATGCCAGTGGGCTGCAGTCTTAACCCCTTCTTCACCAGAAGTCTCCAGTTCAGTCTATTTACATAAATAAATAAAGACGGGGGAAGGGATGTGCTTTAGCACAGAAAACTTTATACAACTACCATACAAAATAAAGTTTAGAAAAGCTACTGAAAGGAGTCCTTTACTCCTTTCTCCTCAGTCTCGGTATAGAACAATTAAGGAACTCCTCGCTCTGTTTAAATATTTCTTTGTAAATACAATGGATAAAGACCATAGATGTACTCATGGGTTTGATTCACAGCTGAGTAACAATACGGTGGCTGAAACCATGAAATTAAAAGATGCTTGCTCCTTGGAAGGAAAGCTATGACAAAACTAGAGAGCATATTGAAAAGCAGAGATATCACTTTGCTGACAAAGGTCCGTCTAGTCAAAGTTATGGTTTTTCCAGTAGTCTTGTATGGATGTGAGAGTTGGATCAAAAAGAAGGCTGATGCTTTCAAACTGTGGTGCTGGAGAAGACTCTTGAGAGTCCCTTGGACAGCAAGGAGATCAAACCATTCAATCCTAAAGGAAATCAACCCTGAATATTCATTGGAAGGTCTGATACTGAAGCTCCAATACTTTGGCCACCTGATTCAAAGAGCCGACTCATTGCAAAAGACCCTGATGCTGGGAAGGATTGAAGGCAAAAGGAGAAGGGGGTGGCAGAGGATGACATGGTTAGATAGCATCACCAGCTCAATGGATATGAGCTTGAGAAAGCTCTGAGATATCGTGCAAGACAGAGGAGCCTGGCATGCTGCGGCCCACGGGGTCGCAGAGTCAGACACGACTTAGTAACTGAACAACAATACCCTGGCCTCCAAGGAAAAAGCAGAAGGGAGCCCTGGAGACTGTAAAGGCCTATTTGGTCTTGGTTTCTGAGAGCAGAGGTAAGGTTTTTAATGTCTGAGAAGGAAATAAAATAGAAGAAGTACTGGTGGGAGGCTGAGCAGGTTCCCTGTAGGACTGAAACTGTGCTGCTGAGAATCAACAGCCTTGGACAGAGAAAAAAGCTTTTTAAAAAAAAAAAGTTGAAGTACAGCTGATTTACAATGTTGTAGTTTCTGTGTACAGCAAAGTGATTCAGTTATCTATATATTCTTCATCTTCTTTTTCACTATAGGCTATTAAAGATCTTGAATACAGTTTCCTATGCTCCACAGTAGGTCCTTGTTGTTTATCTAATTCATATTAGTAACTTGTATCTGACAGGTGGTGCTAGTGGTAAAGAATCTGCCTGCCAATGCAGGAGAGGCAAGAGATATGGGTTCGACCCTTGGGTCAAGGAAGATCCCCTGGAAGAGGAAATGGCAACCCACTCCAGTCTTCTTGCCTGGAGAATCCCATGGACAGAGGAGCCTGGCGGGCTACAGGCCATGAGGTTGCAAAGAATGGGACGCGGCTGAGCACGCACACACACAGTTTGTATCTAGTAATCCCCAGTTACTAATTTATCCCGCCCTTCTTTCCCCTTTGGTAACCATGTTTGTTTTCTATGTTTGAGAGGAAAAAAAAAAAAAATCTCTAGAAGAAGCAGACTATCAAGAAGATTTGAAAGAGTGGATATCCCAAGCCGATGAGAGTCAACGCAGACCACAGATGAGGATGGAAGTGGACCCCCCTCCTGGCTCTGGAAGGAGAAAACATCTCCACAACTGGGGAAGATGTGGGGTTACCCCAAAGGCTTGGGAAGCCTCCTGGCAGATACAAACTACTGATATGAAATAGATAAACAAGGCCCTACTGCATATTATATTCTACTGTATATTATAGGGAACTATATTCAAGATCTGTAATAGCCTATAATGAAAAAGAAGATGAAGAAGAATATACAGATAACTGAATCACGTTGCTGTCCCCATATGTAACAGGGCAATTAAACATTCATGATGCTATCTTATGGGCATTGATGCTGTTTTCAAACCAGTATTATACAAATGGTCACCTGATCTTCATGACCAGGCTTCAAGTGGCAATTGGACTCTAGATACGTCATTTTTCCTCGAATCAGCATGGAGGGCCAAATAAAAGTATTACCATTCTCTCTAAAGTCTCCTTTGATGCATGAGGAAGGGTCATTCATAACACACTAAAATATATAGAACTGTATCTGCATTTTTAACAATTGTGGTAAAATAACACACAGCATAAAGTTTACCATCTTAGTCACCTTGTTTTATTTTACTATTTCATTTTTGACTGAGTCACATGGCTTACAGAATCTGAGTTCCCCGATCAGGGATTGAACCCAGATCCTTGGCAGTGAAAGCATGGAGTCCTAACCACTGGACCACCAGTGAATTCCCTTAATGACTTTAAAATATACAGTTCAATGACATTAACTACATACACATTGTTGTACTATTATGCACGGCTTTTTTTTTTTTAAGAGTTCATAAAGCACTTCAGTATTCTGTGGTTCATAGTGTCATTACAGAGAACAGTAGCTATGGCCATTCAAGAAATTTGGAAACACTTGTAAGTGGAGTTTTAGCTAGTAGAGGACAGGCTTTGATTCTGTTAGAGTTCCTGTTTTTCACTGTGTTTGGAAGGTCTGTAATCAGTTCAGCTTTGAGCCATGGGCACGTGCCTGTGTGCAGCTCAGAGTGTGTTAGTCTGAGACGCAGTTCTACAGAGCTGAGACCTTGGGTCTGGGGCCAGACCACAGGATTTTGAATCGAAGTTGTGCCACTTAAGAATGTGCTTTACCGCTTATTCCTCTGTTTTCTCTTGTTTAAAAGGGAGGTAGTGAGATGGTTGGATGGCATCACCGACTCAATGGACATGAGTTTCAACAAACTCTGGGAGATGGTAGAGGACAGGGAAGCCTGGCATGCTGCACTCCATGGGGTTGCAAAGAGTCAGACACGACTTAGTGACTGAACAGCAATGACAACACACGTACCTTATTGAGTTGATATACAAAACCCTTAGAACAGTTTCTGGTGTATCTTACATTGCTATGAGACTTGGCTATTACTATTATAGGAGGGAAGGGAGAGAAGGAGAGGTGGAAGGTGGAACAGAGTGTGGTGTTTAGGCCACTGAGCCTTGAGAGAGATGGACCTACGTCAGTACAAGAGGGTGAAGTCAAGCAAATCAAACCCAGAGTAGAAGTGATTCCTACCGATGACAGAGGAGCTGTTTGTGACACTGGGCCTGAGCCAAGTTGAGAGTCTTTCCCTTTGCTGGTTTTGTCCATATTCTTTTGCTGTAATAAACTGTAGCCACAAATAGAACCACAGGCTTAGGTCTAAACCAAAAATGAAGTAACACATGCTTCCATGTCGTATTCATTTCCTAGAGCTGTTGTAATAACATACCACGAATTGGATGGTTTAACAACAGAAATGTATTCTCTCACAATTCTGGAAGTTAGAAGCTCAAGATCAAGATGTTAGCAGGCTTGGTTCCCTCTAAGGACCAAGAAGAAGAATCCGTTTCAGCCTCTTCTCTTTCTGATGACTGCTGGCAACCTTTGGTGTTTCTTAGCTTACAGAAGCAACACATTGGGCTTTCCTGGTGGCTCAGTGGTGAAGAATCTGCCTGCCAATACAGGAGACACGGGTTTGATCCCTGATCCGGGGAGATCCCACATGGCGCGGTGCAACTAAGCCTGTTCACCACAACTATTGAGCCTGTGCTCTGGAACCCAGCAGCCGAAACTACTGAGCCCACGTGCCCTAGAGCCTGTGCTCCACAAGAGAAGTCACCGCAGTAAGAAGCACTGCAGCTGGAGAGTAGCCCCTGCTCTCCACAACTAGAGAAAAGACTGCACAGCGAAGACCCAGCACAGTCAAAAATAATAACTAACTAAATAAAGCTATTTTTAAAATGGGAATTTTATTTAGAAAAAAAAAGAAGCATCACCCTGCTTTCTGCTTTCATCTTCACATGACTGCTCCCTGTATGCAATGTCTGTAGAGTTTCCCCATTTTTGGTGGCCCACTCGAATTCAGTATGACCTCATCTTAACAAATTACGTCTCTGACCCAATTTCCAAGTAAGGTCACATTCTGAGGCACTGGGGGCGGTTAGGATTTCAACATATGAATTGGAGGGGAGAGGGCACAACTCATAACACATGTGAATACAGTTATAAATGACCCCTTGTGAGAGATTTGGACTATAAAGAAAGCTGAGCGCTGAAGAATGAATGCTTTAGAACTGTGGTATTGGAGAAGACTCTTGAGAGTCCCTTGAACTGCAGGAAAATCAAACCAGTCAATCCTAAAGGAAATCAGTCCTATGTATGAGAAAGAGGCTGGGAAAGATTGAAGGCAGGAGGAGAAGGGGATGACAGAGGATGAGATGGTTGGATGGCACCACTGACTCAGTAGACATGAGTTTGAGTAAACTCTGGGAGTTAGTGATGGACAGGGAAGCCTGACATGCTGCAGTCCATAGGGTTGCAAAGAGTCAGACACGACTTGAGCGACTGAACTGAACTGTGGGAGATTTACCCTCTCTGGACCTCAGATTCTTCGTTTTTTAGGAAAAGTGATTGTTACTGCTCTTAGTTTCAAGACTGTGAGTCTTCAGGAAGCCAAGGACTGACCTGTCCTATGAGAAAGAAGCAGGCTCAACTTTATTTCTTCTGTCTGGATGAGAACCTGGATGCAAGACTGTGTCCTCACCCCACCACCAGTGCTGGGGCTGTACAGTCCTTTTTCACCTCCCACAACTCCAATCCTGTACATCAGCTGTGCTTCACTGCCAGGTTGGCAGCAGCTGCCCACATAGCTCCATCCCCTTTGCTAGGGTGGTTCCCACCCTGCCTCCTCCCAGTATCTGAGCAGTTGCAGGTTTTCACATCTGGTTCCATATTCTTCTTCTGATTTAGTGGCACCCTGACCAACCAATGCCTCCATCCTCCCTTTCCCAGGCCTTGCTTTGTTCTCCCAAGACTAGTAAGGGACAAAGCTGGACAAAGCTGATATTTTTAGCCCAAACCTCCATACCACCCCCAGACAAGGGATATTTAATGCACCATCAACAATTCCTCTTATCAAATATCCTATCAGATCTCAAACTCTCCAATAACCATACTGTCAGAGATATACATGATGCCCTCCTAATTCCAAGGATGGGCTTCACTGCAGTTCCTCTTCTAGAGCAGCACATTTGCATAGCCAGGGAACCAATGATAGAAACAATCTGGCAATGATCGTACCCACAAGTGAGTGTTATCAAAATCATACGACACATCTAGTAAAAGCTGGTGGACCGCTTCCCTGGTGGTTCAGAGGGTAAAAAATCCACCTGCGATGCGAAGACCTGGGTTCGAACCCTGGGTTGGGAAGATCCCCTGGAGGAGAGCATGGCAACCCACTCTACGATTCTTGCCTTGAGAATCCCATGGACAGTGGAGCCTGGCGGGCTACAGTCTATGGCATCACAAAGAGTCGGACATGACTGAGCAACTAAGAACACGGCACATACAGTGGACTGCATACTCAGTGTTCAACAAAAGCTAGTGGACGGCATGCGTGTGTGCTAAGTCACTTCAGTCCTGTCTGACTCTTTGCAACCCCTGGACTGTAGCCTGCCAGGTTCCTCTGTCCATGGGATTCTCCAGGCAAGAATCCTGGAGTGGGTTGCCATTGCCTCCTCCAAGTGGACTACATACTCAGTGTTTAATAAAAGCTACTCATACTCACAGACAAACCTTAAAAGGAACAGAAGACTAGGTATATGATATAAAGAAAGCCAATCCAGTGGGAAGATCAGGGTGAAGGTTAATTTATGTGTCAACTTGGCTGGGTTATGGTGCCCAGTTGTTCAGTTAAACACTCGACTAGGTGTTGCTGTGAAGATATTTTGTAAATGTGATTAACATTTACAATCAGTTAACTTTAGGTAAAGAAAGTTACCCTCGATAATGCTTCATCAAATCAGTTGAATCTCTTAAAAGCAAAATCTGAGGTTTCCCAGAGAAGAAGGCATTCTGCCTCAAGACTGTAATGTGGAAATCCTGCCTGAATTTCCAGCCTGCTGTTTGGACTTCAGACTTGCCAACCCCCACAGTCATGTGAGCCAATTCCTTAAAATAAACCTCCCTCTCCGTACTTCACTCGGGTATTGCTTTAATGTGAGAGGTTGTGTGTATGTGTCTGTGTGTATCCTATTGGTTCTATTTCTCAAGAACCCTGACTGATATGATCAGATTCATTGTTAGTTGTAGCCACAAGAAGAGGATGAGATTGAAACAAAGACTTGAGATGAACTAATTGAGAGGCTAGAGACCAAGCCTTTAGTAATTTTCCACTCTGGGTAGAAGAGAAAGAGAGGAGAAAGAAAAACGGCATTTGACGACTCCAAATGATTTGCTTTCCACATGAAAGTTGCACCAATAAGGCAAAACCCCTAAAAGAAGGATGTCTAAGATGTTTTCTTAAGTCCACATACCTGGGATCCAAAGATGGAATGAGTTATAAATTTAGCTCTACAAACAAACGCTTAGAAAATCCCCCTGTTGACAGGCTGTAAGCATAAGATGGACTTTCCTTCAACTTCTACACAGTTCTTAAAAAGATGCAATAAGTAGGTTATTCTGGCCTCAAAGGCAATGAAATGAATTATGGATGACTCAATAGAGAGAACTGAACAAATATAAATGTACATCTTCTGGGCCAAAAATAAGCCAGTTAAAGGGGAAAAAAGGCAAACACTAGATGAGGGGACCTATTTACTAAGAACATGGAACAGGATTAGTAGTCTCTGTATTTAACAAGGTTGTAACATTCAGTAAGAAAAACCCCAGGAGGTAAATGCGCAAGAGTCTTCTACCAGATAATTTCAAAAACAGTTTGAAATGATTATAAATGGCCGGCAAACATTTGGGGAAACAATGCCCAACCCTACTAATTCAAAGAAATGCAAACAGAAGCAGCAAGGAAATTATGCTTACATCTATCAGATTAGCAAAGAAAAATGAAACTACCCATGATGGTGCTGATGGGAGAAAATAGCCTATTGAAAAGCAACTTGGAAATACCTTAAGTATTTAACCAAGTAATTCCTTTTCTGGAAATGTCTACCTAACTAAGAGCTGAATCAGAAAAAATGTTTCACACAGCATAACTTAAAACAGCAAGATGGGACTTCCTTGATGGTCCAGTGGTTAAAACTCTACGCTTCCATGGTGGGAGGCATGGGTTCGATTCCATATGCTATGTGGTGTTGCCAAAAATAAATAAAATAAAATAGCAAGAAATCAAAATGTCCTGACAAAGAGGACTTGTTCATTCACTTAGTCATTGAAATATTTGAGTTCCTACTATAGGATTATTTCCTGAGATTGCTAAACAATGCCTAGCTTTTCTAGATTACTCTTCTTTTAAAAAGTGGGTAGGATTTGTGTAAATAAATAGATATATGCTATTATACATAACTTGCTTGAAAATGTTTATGCTGTCACTGGAAGGCTATACAAGGGACTCATTGCAGAGATTGCCTTTGAAAAAGCAGTTGGGTGAGGGGTAGGAGGCTGAATTACTTTTCACGGTACTCTCCTGTACCATCTTGAATTTTTTCAATACGTCCATGGATTTTGTCAATGTTTTGAAAGTGCATGCTGTGTAGCTAATCTTATTTTTCATAGGGACGTCTTGAATTGTTTTCAAGAGATTTCTTGGATGTCTCATCTTCTTGAATGTGAAAGGCTCTGCAAGGGAGGGGACTGTGTTTTCTTTCTTTCTATTCTCTTTCAGTGCATAGCACAACTGGAGTACATAATGGGAGCTCAAAAATACCTGTTGAGCAGAAAATAATTTGGTGCTCAAAGACCCTGGGAGAAGAAGTTAAAAATCAATCACTCTGGGACTTACATGGTAGTCCAGTGATTAAGAATCTGTCTGCCAATGCAGAAAACACAGGTTTAATCCCTGATCCAGGAAAATCCCACATGCCCAGGGGCAACTAAGCCCGTATACCACAACTGGTGAGCCCATGAGCCCTAGAGCCTGTGCTCCACAACAAGAGAATCCACTGCAATAAGAAGCCTGTGTACGCCAACTAAAGAGTAGCCCCTGCTCACTGCAACCAGAGAAAGCCTGCGCACAGCCCCCAAGACCCAGTGCAGCCAGAAATAAATGTTAGTTGGATGGCATCACCGACTCTATGGACATGAGTTTAAGCAAGCTCCAGGAGATAGTGAAAGACATGGAAGCCTGGCGTGCTTCAGTCCATGAGGTCACAAAGAGTCGGACACGATACAGCAACTGAACAACAAAACTTTTTAAAATGGCTAACATGATATTTTTTTAAAAGACCAGTCACTGGGTATTATTTTAATGCTGACTTATATGTTTTAAGATGTATCTGTTAAGCCACAGTTTGCTAATCTGCCAATGAGAAAAAATAATTGATGGTATTCTTTGATAAAACTCTATATGGAGAAATGCAAAATGCCTTTTTTTTTTTTAAGGGGAAATTTAACTCATAGCATCTGGATTGGGAAAGGAAAGCTTCTCGCGGTGGAGCACAGGCTCCAGGCAGGCAGGTTTCAGTAGTTGCAGGACTGCAGCTCAGTAGCTTTGGCGCACAGGCTTTGTTGTTCCGCAGCATATGGGATCTTCCCCGACCAAGGATCTAACAGGGGTCCCCTGCATTGCAAGGCGGATTTGCAACCACCAGACCACAAGGGAAGCCCTGCAAAATGCCTTTTTCAGGCCCATGTAGCTATCTGTAATCTTAACAGCTGAATTAAAGACCCCTCAATATCAAATAAGGAAACATATAATCTCAAGGTTTTAATTATTACAAAAACCAAAACATTTTAATATAGGGTCAATTTTGAGCGTTTGTAAGAGATTACGTTTGTTTTAATATACTTTGGGCGGTGTTTGTAATCTATAGCAATCCTTTTATCATCAGTTTTGTTTTCTTTTTCCTTTATTCTCCTGTATATGAAATATAGGGAACAGAGTGAAAGTTCAAGTCACTCAGTCGTGTCTGACTCTTTGTGACCCCATGGATTATACAGCCCATGGAATTCTCCAGGCCAGAATACTGGAGTGGGTAGCCTTTCCCTTCTCCAGGGTATCATCCCAACCCAGAGATCAAACCCAGGTCTCCCAAATTGCAGGCAGATTCTTTACCATCTGAGCCACAAAGGAAGCCCAGGGAACACAGTAGTTAAGGGTAATAAATTTCATTCACCAGTGAATTTCTCTCTTTTCTACAGTTTCATGAATGAATGAAGACACCATTGGAAACTGGCACCTGACTTAGTATATTGATGTGATTCCCTTCACTACCCCACCCCACCCCCATATACTTTCAAAATATCATTGGCAGCTGAGGAAATTCACTGGCAAACTACCACAAGGAAGTGTATTTCACTAAATGAAGTTCCTGAAATGCAGCTTTTGTTTCTTGTTTCCTTTTGCTCTGCCAGCAACTCCAGATTATGAGAAAATGCACTGTCTGCATTGCATAGCATATGACAGCTCAGGACTGTTCCAAAAGGTATGACTACTATTTGATACAAGGTGGGGCTGCAGCGGGGAGGCGGGGAGGGAGCCTGAGGAAGAGAAGGAGAGAACGAAGGAACTTTTGAACAAAGGATCTGCTTTTGTTTCTGAAATTCACAGAATTACTCTGATGAGTGAAGTACAAAACACCAAATTGGAGGCAGAGGTGCCTGCTAATAAGATCTATTAGCAGGAGAAGGAGGAAGACCCAACTCCTTGAAAAATAGTGAGCCAAGTTCTCCCAGCTAGTGGAAGGGGACTTGGCTGCACAACTGCTCAACGAAAGGGAACCTACAGACTTCCTGGATGGTGGGCAATCTGAAAATTTGATTAAACTGAAGAATGAAGATTGAGATATTGGCAACAGTGGGCCTATGAATCTAGATCCCAGCGCACCAACTGACAGATCACACGTTGTCAATCGCTAGCCTGAGGCCAGAATTCCGGAAAGGCAGCCCAGTAAAATAGAAAGGATGTGCCTTGTCATGGGGAGAGGGAACAGGGTGCTGTATTTCTTGCTGCTTCCCTTGATAAGAAGAAAGAGAGAGGAGGAAGAGGGGACAGAGGCAGTACCAAGGAGGAAGAGAAAAGAAAAAGGAGACAAGGTGAAGAAATTCAGAGAATAAGGGAGAATGAGAGAAGAAGAGGCAGGAGCTAACACTTATAGCTGTCATCTCAGAGGAGGGATAAATTAGGAGTATGGGATTAACATAAATGTTACCCAGTCAAATCTCATACGGCTTATTAAGTGAAAGGCCAATAATCGAGAGACAGGTTGTTGGGGCATGGAATAACAACTTTATTCGGAAAGCCAGCAAACTGAGAAGATGGTGAGCTAGCGCCCCCGCAAAGAACCATCTTGCCTGAAGAAGTCAGGCTTCTTTTATACTAAAAAGGGAGGGAGTAAAGTCAAACACTTCCTGGTTCCCATCAGCCTTCAGAGGGAATGTGTTAATTTCTTCCTTCTGCAGCCGTCACAGGTGAGCCTGGTCAGGATGTTTCTTGTGAGCGAAACAAAGGTGTTTTAGCTTAATGCTCATTACCTGGGAGGCAGAGTTTCCAGAGATGGGCCATTATATATATTTTAAGCTTCTAGGCAACATCCCTTTGGTGATTAACTTGTAATACAATCCAAAAGGGTGAATTACATTCACACTACTATATACAAAATAGATAAACAACAAGGACCTACTGTGTAGCACAGGGAATCATACTCAATATTTTTATTTATTTTTTAATTGAAGGATAATTGCTTTACAGAATTTTGTTGTTTTCTGTCAAACTTCAACATGAATCAGCCCTAGGTATTCTACTCAATATTTTCTAATAACCTATAAGGGAAAAGAATCTGAAAAGGTTTATACCTATCTATCCTCTCTCTCTACACAATATATATATATTTATATCTGAATCACTTTGCTGTTATACCTGAAACTAACATAACATTGTAAATTAACTATATTTCAATTAAAATATATATATGTGTATTGCTATCATTTCATTTCTTCTTCTCTACAATCCCAAAGAAGTATTAATTCATCCCCATTTTATAATGATGGAGGCACGAGGCTGTGCAGTTGTGAAGGGTTAGAGCCAGACTAGAACCTGACTGCAATAACCCCGCTTTTCCCTGCTGCATATGGAAACATTCAACAGTCAGCAAACAGGACATCTGTTGGCTATGGTTCGGTTACTTGGTGTCAGCGTGTACAGGAAATCCGCAGGTGGGACATTCCTTGTGGAAATGTTGTAACGTGAAGTTAAATTTCACCGTAGGGAAAGAAGTAATGAAGGGAATGGAAAGGCTTTTACTCCTTTACATCAATTCTGAACACACAGAAAGGGAAATTACAACCAGTTACAGGGACATGCTAAAAGAGTTGGCCTTTTTAAAACACACACACACATGCACAAAAACTAGATTAGTTCGTCTTGGAAATGAAAAGCTGGAAAGTGACACAGCGTGCTGTGATACAAAAATTAGACTGTAGAGACTTGCTGGTGTTGTAAATAATCGCCTCCCCATTCCCCCACCCCTTATCCCCCAACAAGGAAGAATGGTAACACACCGTGTTTACAACTACAGAGGCGGACTGAAAACACGTAACTTGGAATTTTGTGCGCTGATTCTCTCAAAACGTCACATATCCCTTAAAATGGATGCACTGGCTTCGTGTGGTCCTGCCTGAAAGCAGAGGTCTGCGGGTTGAGCTTTTTCTTTCCCTTTCTGTTTGACTGTACCATGGGGCATGTGGGATCTTAAGCTTCTGGACCAAGGATGAACCCACAGCTTCTTCACGGGAAGCACCACTGGACCCCCAGGGACATCCCAGTCGACCATCTTAACCACCGTAACGTGCAATTCAGAGCAGCTATCACACCACCCACCTTCAGAACATCTTGCCAAAATGAAACTCTGAACCTGTTAAACAATAACGCCCCTTTCCCCCCAGCCCCTAGCAACCACCACCCTACTTTCTAACTTTATGAATTTGACTAATCCAGATACCTCATTTAAAGTGGAATTACACAGCAGTTGCCCCTCTGTGACTATTCCACCACGCATAATGTCCTCAAGCTCCATCTATGTTGTAGCATGTGTCAAACCATTCCTTTTTAAGGCTGAATAATACTCCATTCCGAGCGACTTCACTTTCACTTTTCACTTTCATGCATTGGAGAAGGAAATGGCAACCCACTCCAGTGTTCTTGCCTGGAGAATCCCAGGGCCGGGGAAGCCCGGGGGGCTGCCGTCTATGGGGTCACACAGAGTCGGAGACGACTGAAGTGACTTAGCAGTAGCAGCAGCAGTATGTATAGACCACATTGTGTTTATCCATTCAGCCACTGATGGATAATTGAGATGATTCCTCTTTTTTTTTTTTTTTTTGGCTATTGAGTTGATTTTTTAAGTCTTGCATTTGAATCAAAATTTTAAAGAAAGTTTCCAAGTATTTTTCCATAGATGATCTTGCTTTATTCTACCTATCATCACTGTAGTTATGGATACATTCACAGGATATTGTTTTACAAGTTTTGAAAGGGAAGTCAATCACAAAGGTAGAAAATAGCTACACAAAACATCCCACTGCAAGCAGTCCATGGAGAGGCCTTATCAAAGTCACACAGGGTAAAGAGGCTCCCAGTTCTCCTCTCTGGGGCCATCCTGGGTGTTGGGGTGCCCTTGGCACACTGGAGAATTCCAATTGCAGGTTGGAGCAGGCAGGAGAAAAAAGGGCTTACCTTAGACCCTGGCATTTGTAATCTGCTGCCCTGCCACTTGATCACAGACAAAAATATAACCGTGGTGGCTCAGGGGTAAAGAATCCACCTATAATGCAGGAGACATAGGAGATGCAGGTTTGATCCTTGGGTTGGGAAGATCAGCTGGAGAAGGAAATGGCAACCCAGTCCAGTATTCTTGCCTGGAAAATCCCATGGACAGAGAAGCCTGGCGGGCTACAGTCCATGGTGTTGCAGAGTTGGGCACGATTGAACAACTAACACTTCCACTTCCATTGCTGTAATATCAATGAGATCAGAACACAAAAAAGAGCAGTGTTAAACCTGACATTGTTTCCACTGTTTCCCCAATCTATTTCCCATGAAGTGATGGGACCAGATGCCATGATCTTCGTTTTCTGAATGTTGAGCTTTAAGCCAACTTTTTCACTCTCCTCTTCCACTTTGATCAAGAGGCTTTTGAGTTCCTCTTCACTTTCTGCCATAAGGGTGGTGTCATCTGCATATCTGAGGTTATTGATATTTCTCCCGGCAATCTTGATTCCAGCTTGTGCTTCTTCCAGCCCAGCATTTCTCATGATGTACTCTGCATATAAGTGAAATAAGCAGGGTGACAATATACAGCCTTGATGTGCTCCTTTTCCTATTTGGAACCAGTCTGTTGTTCCATGTCCAGTTCTAACTGTTGCTTCCTGACCTGCATATATGTTTCTCAAGGGGCAGGTCAGGTGGTCTGGTATTCCCATCTCTTGAAGAATTTTCCACAGTTTATTGTGATCCACACAGTCAAAGGCTTTGGCAGTCAATAAAGCAGAAGTGGATGTTTTTCTGGAATTCTCTTGCTTTTTCCATGATCCAGCGGATGTTGGCAATTTGATCTCTGGTTCCTCTGCCTTTTCTAAAACCAGCTTGAACATATGGAAGTTCATGGTTCACATATTGCTGAAGCCTGGCTTGGAGAATTTTGAGCTTTACTAGCATCTAAGATGAGTGTCAGACTTTATTTTTTTGGGCTCCAAAATCACTGCAGATGGTGACTGCAGCCATGAAATTAAAAGACGCTTACTCCTTGGAAGGAAAGTTACAACCAACCTAGATAGCGTATTGAAAAGCAGAGACATTACTTTGCCAACAAAGGTCCATCTAGTCAAGGCTATGGTTTTTCCAGTGGTCATGTATGGATGTGAGAGTTGGACTGTGAAGAAAGCTGAGCACAGAAGAATTGATGCTTTTGAACTGTGGTGTTGGAAAAGACTCTTGAGAGTCCCTTGGACTGCAAGGAAATCCAACCCGTCCATTCTAAGGGAGATCAGTCCTGGGTATTCTTTGGAATGAATGATGCTAAAGCTGAAACTCCAGTACTTTGGCCACCTCATGCGAAGAGTTGACTCATTGGAAAAGACTCTGATGCTGGGAGGGATTGAGGGCAGGAGGAGAAGAGGACGACAGAGGATGAGATGGCTGAATGGCATCACCGACTCGATGGACGTGAGTTTGAGTGAACTCCGGGAGTTGGTAATGGACAGGGAGGCCTGGCGTGCTGCAATTCATGGGGTCGCAAAGAGTCAGACATGACTGAGCGACTGAATTGAACTGAACTGAAACCTGACATTTGTGGGGTGCAGGATTAGGGAGATTTTTCATCTTTTATCCCCTTCAGAGGGAAGCATCCACAGAGTTAGTGCTTAGAGAAAGCAGCTGAAGTGTATGATGAGTATGTGATGAGCTCATCCAGTCATTCAGCAAACATTAAAGGGCGTGGTGGTTTTCTGCACTTTCACATGGATGTCTGTCTTTGACTTTGCAAGAACCCTCTGCAGCAGCCTGTTTAGTTACATGTTATGAGGTTTGTACCAGGCAAGATGCTGGGAGCAGCAGAGCATGGGGTCTCTGCAGGCAAACTGACTCCCCCATCACCAGCTGGGCCACCTGCAGAAGTGACTTCACCAATTTGAGTCTCAAGCTTCCGTATTTCTAAAATGAAGCCAGTGATAAAGTCCACCTTCTAGGGCTGATCCAAGAATGGGATGAGATAAAGTGCATAAGGCATTTTGCCCAATGCCTGGCAGACAACTGCACAAATTCGCCATTATTACATATATGCATTCATCTCTGCTTACCTACACAACATACATATATGCCCCATGAGGTATATATTCTTTGCTGTTTAGTTGCTAAGTTGTGCTCGTCTCTTTGTGACTCCATGGACTGTAGCCCACCAGGTTCCTCTGTCTGGGGGATTTCCCAGGCAAGAATACTGGAGTGGGTTGCCATTTCCTTCTCCAGGGGATATCCCCAACCCAGGGACTGTACCTGTGTCTCCTGTGTCTCCTGCATTGGCAGAGGGATTCTCTCCCACAGTGCCACTTTCATTGTTGTTGTTCAGTCTCTAAGTCAGGTCCAACTCTTTCCAACCCCATGAGCCACCTGGGAAGCTCCAGACAAGGCATTGCGTGTTTCTAGTTCTGAAGTTTTAAAAGGAAATGAATTGAATATTTAATTTTAAAAAGCTGCAGAAATCAGTGGCTTGGAGAGATGCAAGTGTGTATTATAAGGAAAGCAAATCCAGCAAAATGTGAACCACAAAATCTAAGTGGCAGATAGATGTGTGTTCACTGTGTAATTCTTTCAATGTCTCTTTATGTTTGGAAACTTTCACAATGAAATGGTGGTGGGGGGCAATCAATGGCTTTCTGTTGGTCACTTGTAACTAACTTTGGTTGTGACAAGAGTTAGGGCAGTAGGCTCGATATTAAAAATACCGACCAGACTCGCTATTCCTCCTCTGTCCTGGCCAAATGCATTTTGGGGTGGGGGTGGCGTTTCTCAGGGATGGCATCTGAGGGGCTCACCCACGGCTGGCAGTCAAGCAAGGTATCTTTAAACAAAACCAAGCAGAAGCAGACATCAGCTGTCAGCTTTTCTAGGAGGAACCACCAGCCTTACTCAAAGCTCTGATTGCAGCAGAGAGAATATGGGCACTGAACTGAATCCGGAGACACCACCATAGTGAGGGAAGACCCCATCCTGTTGTTCTGTCCTCTGGACCCTGAGTCATAAGCAGCGCCTCCAGCTGCGTGGGTCACAGAATCAGCCCAGTCCTCGGGACTGCAGGTCCTGCTGGAAAAGATGGCAGTGGCATGCTGGCCAGACATAGCTGGGAAAAGTTGTGGCATGTTTTCATTGCTGCTGCTGCCAGATTTCAGAGATCAGTTGAGCTGCCATCTGGATGCTTTTTTCTGTGCAATGCCTCCTTGTAGCCGTATGAATTCTCTTCTGACTACAACCCGAGGGAGGAAACTCCAGCAGTTCCTTGTGCCTTGTTGCCTGGGGGAGAGAGTGCCATCAGCTCCCCTCCTGCCCTCCCTCCCTCCCTAAAGATCTCAGAGAGGCCCACATGGCCTGGCAACAAAAGCACAAGCAGATTCACCGTGCTGGCTAGTTGGAGCTTGATTAGAAGCAACCTAAAGGCTTTCATGGTTAGATAGCATCACCAATTCAATACACATGAATTTGAGCAAACTCCGGGAGACAGTAGAGGACAGAGGAGCCTGGCGTGTTGCAGTCCATGGGGTTGCAAAGAGTTGGACACAACTTAGCGCCTGAACAACAAAAACAAACGCTCTCATAGGGGACCGGTTGGATAAATTATGACTCAGCCCTACAATAGGAATCCATGCATTTTTTTTTTTTCATGCAGTTCTTTTAAAGAAGCAAAGGCGTGCTTTAGGTATTGACAAGGAATACTTTCCAAGCTACACTGAGTATTAGAAATAAAAATAAAAGGGTACAGAACAGTAGGTATAATATATGCGATTAAAAACATATACCTCCATGAATGAACTTGTGGCTGTCTGTATACACTGCTATATTTAAAATAGATAACCAACAAGGACCTCTGTATAGCACATGGCAGCCTGGATGGGAGGGGAGTTTTAAGGGAGAATGGATTCATGTATATGATGGCTGAGTCCCATTGCTGTTCAACTAAAACTATCACAACATTGTTAATTGGCTATACCCCAATACAAAATAAAAAGTTTATATATATATATATATATAGTTATAGCTATAGTTATAGTTAAATATGCCAGAATATCTTTGGCTGGAAGGACAAGAAAGTTTGGCATAGCGTTTGAGGACGGGGCAGGGTTAAAGTGAAAAATCATATTCACTACTTACAATATGCTTTCTGTGTTGACTTCTTATTATGTGTAATTTTCTATTAAAAAAAAAAAACTTACCTAGAAAAAGTAGAAACAAAACTAGACTCTCAAGGCAGTAGAACTATAGTATTCAGTCTGCTCAAGCTCCCTTTTCTTCTGTGACTCCCAGGCAATGAATTCAACATTGGGTCTGGAGGGGGAGAGACCAGGTCCCATCACAGTGAAGGCCTACAGGGCAGACCCCAGGAGCATGCAGCTGAACAATTCTGGGACCCCACCCCCAACCCATCTGTGCCCCAGGGCAGGTTCCCTTGGGCATTTGTAGCTCTTCTGATTCCTATGCAACTGGCTTGGTGAGAGTAGAGGCAGAGAAAGAAGGGCAAACCAGCCAGGCTGGAATTTGGAGTGGAAGGTGTGGTCCTGTCAGATCAGCGAAGGTGTTTCTCGCCTTTGGCGAGATTCCCAGGGGTAAGCAACGCCGTGGTCTCTCATTCCTGGGGGCTCTGACTCCCGGGGATACGTCACCCCAGACTTGGATGACAAGCTGCCTGGGCATCCCATCCTGGCTCTGCCACTAGCTGGCTGTGGGACTTGGGACATGATACATTTTTTGAGGCTCAGTGTTTTCATTCAAAAAGTAGGAGGGGGACTTCCCTGGTGGTCCAGTGACTGAGACTGTGCGCTCCTAATTCAGGAGACCCAGGTTCATTCCCTGGTCAAGGAACTAGATCCCACATGCTGCAACCAAGACCCAGTGCAGCCAAATAAATAAATAAATAAAGTTTGGGTTTGTTTTTTTTAAAGTGGAGGGAGGGTGAGGATGTGGAGAGAAAAATGCAACTCATGATATCATAAAGTCATTGTTAAAATTAAACTTTCCTAAAAAAAAAAAAAGCTTTCTATAAATGCTACCTAGCTGAGTAACACCATATCCTCTGGAGCCAGACAGCTGGGGTTTAAATCACAGCTATACTGGCCAACAAATAGATAGATAGACAGACAGGTAGGTAGGTAGATAGATAGATAAACCAACTTGGGACTTCCCTGATAGTCCAGGGGTTAAGATTCTGTGTTTCCCTTGCAGGGTACACAGGCTTGAGTCCTGATCAGGGAACTAAGATCTTGCATGCTTTGTAGTGTACCCTAAATATATAAATCATAGCTGTGCCATTTTCCAGTTTTGTGACTTTGGGAAAATTATTTCATCTCTTTACCTCAGTTTACTCATCTGTAAAATGGGAAGAATAATAGCACCTATATATATAGCATAAAGGAGAAGGCAATGGCACCCCACTCCAGTACTGTTGCCCGGAAAATCCTGTGCATGGAGGAGCCTGGTGGGCTGCAGTCCATGGGGTCGCTAAGAGTCAGACACAACTGAGTGACTTCACTTTCACTTTCCACTTTCATGCATTGGAGAAGGAAATGGCAACCCACTCCAGTGTTCTTGCCTGGAGAATCCCATGGACAGAGAAGCCTGGTAGGCTGCAGTCCATGGGGTCGCGCAGAATTGGACACGACTGAAGCGACTTGGCAGCGGCAGGCAGCATATAGCGTAAGGCTTTTCTGAGATATATATATATATAAATAAGCTAACACTTGCAAAATGCTTAGTATAGTGCCTGCTATAAAGTGATTTTTGAGCTGGAAAGTGTCTTAACCCAACCTTTTATTTTTAATAATGAGGAACTGTGGGCCAAAGAGGAACTGGCCCTAGAGGGGACCCTTGATTAGTGACAAAGCCAGGAGTAAAACTCAATCTCCCAGCTCCCAGACTAGAATATTTTATACTGTTAACTTTAGGCCAAAAATTCTTCTTACATTCTGGTATAAAATTAGAAAGAAGTGATGAGAAATCTTTTTTTTTTTAATAATTGTATTTACCTATTTTTGGCTGTGCAGAGTCTTCGTTGCTGTGTGGGCATTTCTCTAGTTGTGGCAAGCAGGGGCTACTCTCTTGTTGCGAACTGCAGGCTGTAGAGTGTCTGGGCTCAGTGGTTGCAGCATGTGGGCTCAGCTCTCTGGCCCTAGAACACAGGCTCAATAGTTGTGCACAGGCTTAGTTGCTCCATGGCACGTGGGATCTTCCTGGACCTGGGGATCGAACCCGTCTCCTGCATTTTCAGGCAGATTCCTTACCGCTGAGCCACGAGGGAAGCCTGAGAAATCTGTTTTAGATCAGGTAAAAGGATATTGGGTTCAAATTCAGTGTGTGACAACAGCCAAGTTTCTTGAGCTCTCTGAACCTCCTCTTCCTTTGGAACAGGCTCAAAATAATAACATGAACGTTATAGAGGTGTTGTGGGAAGTGAGCATCTACATGTGAAATGCCTGGCACATAGCATTTCTCAAAAAAACATATTAATACCAATTAACAACAGATGATGGTGTTGTTAGGCCAGGAGCCCCACACCTGTGACCAGATGGCTTTTATTCCTCATTCTTCTGGGGGTATGCAAACAAGATAAATGCTTAACCTCTTAAGTTAGCTTAAGATGACTCTTAACCTTAGAGATTCAATGTGGTAGCAATCATTGTTAAATTGGAAATGTCAGCACAAGCTCTATGACATGTGACTATGAAACAGCATAGTAAATGAGGTTGGCTTCTAAGTTGGGTAATAATATTTCTGATCAAAAGTAGGTGTGGCATCATCAGGAAAATTAACATCACAGCTAGCAACAACCTCACACCCACTAGGAAGACTTTGATGATAAGTGTGTGTGACCCCATGCACTATACCCCGCCAGGCTCCTCTGTCCAAGGGATTTCCCAGGCAAGAGTACTGGAGTGGGTTGCCATATCCTACTGTGGGGGAAGGGGGGTCTTCCCTACCCAGGGATCAGACTCACATATCTTGCATCTCTTGCATTGGCAAGCAGATTCTTTACCTCTGTGCCACCTGGAACCATCATACACTGCTGGTAGGAGTACAGAATGCTAAAATTATATTGGAAAACACTTTGGTAGTTTTTTACAAAGTTAACCATAATCTTACATGTTGGTTACCTATTACTGTGTAGCAAGTTACCCCGAAATTTAGTGGCTTGAAATCGCATTAAATTTAAAGAAAATTCTCATGGTTTCTGTGGGTCAGAGATTGAGACAGGGTGAAACTGGCACCACATGTCTGGGCACAGCTGGAAGACTGAAGGCTGGGGCAGGAGCCCCTGGGGACTGGGAGATGACGTTGGTGTTGGCTGGGGGCTTCTCTGTGGCTTCTGCTTCTGCACAACACTGTGCCTGGGTTCCCAAGGAAAGCCTCCAGAGAGAGAGGGCAGAAGAGAGTGTGAAAGGGAGGATCTTGAAAACAGGGGATCCTACCTTATGCATTTATTTTTATTTTTTCTACCTTATGCATTTTATACCCTTACAACAGCTTCAATCTGATAAGCAATCTTGTACTATAACAAGTGAATTTTTCAAAATGCATGCGTTAGCCTACGGGATGGTTAATTTTATATACCCACTTGGCTAGACTACAGTGTCCGGATACGGGGTCAGACATTATTCTGGATGGTTCTGTGAAGATAGTTTTGGGTGAGATTACCATTTAAATCGGTGAACTTCGAGTAGAGAAGATTGTCCTCTATACTGTGAATGGGCCTCACCCAATCAGTTGAAGGCCTGAACAGAACAAAGGTGGACCTGCCCTGAACAAGAGGGAATTCTGCCAGCTGACCTCCTTTGGACTTGAACTGCAACACTAGCTCTTTCTGGGTGTCCGGCCTGTCATTTCACCCTGCAGATTTTGGACTTGACCTCCATAATCCTGGAGAAGAAAATGGCAGCCCACTCCAGTCCTCTTGCCCGGAAAATCCCATGGACGGAGGAGCCTGGTAGGCTACAGTCCATAGGGTCGCAAAAAGTCCATGAGCCAATTCCCAATCAATCAATCAGTCTCGGGCGCGCGGGCAGCGGCGGCGGCCCAAGATGAAGGAGCTGCGGTTGGACCCTGCGACCGCGGGCCGCCGCGCAGCCGCTGGAGCCGGGTCTCGGGCCGCCGGGTCAAGGGGCGGTGGTCGGCCCGCAGGGTCCGCCTGAACGTGGGCAGCACCTTACTCCATGACCACCAGGCAGACCCTAGGCCTGGAGCCCAGGTCTTTTTTCTGACGCCTCTGCTGCCAGGAGGATCCGGGGCTGGACACAGACAAGCACGAGACGCGGGCCTATCTGACTGACAGGGACCCTATCTACTTGGGTCCACTCCTAAACTACCCCCGTCAGGGAAGCTCATCTTTAGGAAGGAGTTGGCAGAAAAGGCGGCTGGAGGAAGTGGAGTTTTACATTGCATCTCTTGTGCGATTGGTTTCAAGGAGGCGATATCAACAAGAAAAACTGAGCTTCCCAGGGCCCGGCGAAGCACGTGTACAGAGTTCTGCAAGGCCAAGAGGAGGCGCTCAGGCAGATGGTGTCCACTATGTCTGACGGTTGGAGATTCCAACAGCTAATCAGCATGCTGCTGCTGCTGCTGCTGCTAAGTCGCTTCAGTCGTGTCCGGACTCTGTGTGACCTCATAGACGGCAGCCCACCAGGCTCCCCCGTCCCTGGGATTCTCCAGGCAAGAACACTGGAGTGGGTTGCCATTTCCTTCTCCAATGCATGAAAGTGAAAAGTTAAAGTGAAGTCGCTCAGTCATGTCCGACTCTTCGCGACCCCATGGACTGCAGCCTACCAGGCTCCTCCGCCCATGGGATTTTCCAGGCAAGAGTACTGGAGTGGGGTGCCATTGCCTTATGGGAACGAGGATCAGGCAGAATTCCTCTGTGTTGTCTCCAGAGAACTAAATAATTCGACCAACGGCATTGTCATCCAACCTAGCGAGAAGGCGAAGGTTCTTCAGGACAGAGGATCTCGGATGTAAACTCCGGAGTCCTCGGTGACGTGAGCGCGACCCACCCGAGCACCTCTGTGACGTTCAGTCTCACGCCCTAACCGAGCTTCTGCAAAGCCACGCCGAGCCTGGCCCCCCCCCCAGCGGAGAAGTGTTCTGGTCAAAACCAAAGGAACCCCACCCCCAGCCACAGGAACCCGAAGATAGATGCCGCTTCCGGCTGCACAATACCTTTTAAAGAAACCTGCTTTTGTTTTCTTAGCTAGTGTTGTAACGTATCTTTACAAGAGCAGCTGGGCTGGGTTCCCAGATGGAGCTTATCTAGGGATGGGGGCGGGGAAGAGGAAGGCCTAGGTGCTTGCAGAGGCTGTACTTCTGGGAAGGCTGAGCACAGGCAAGAGGGTTGTCCTGAGCTTTGCTACGTTTTCACCTGAGTGTGCCCTGTTGGACGTGGGCAGCTGCTTAGTCACACTACATTTCTCTCCCATACACGCCAGACTAATGCAACAGACGCAGAGGAATCTGGTTTAGGCTTGTTAAATTGAGGTTTTCGTGAAGGATAGAGTCACCAGAGTACCCCATATTTCTATGAACAAAACCTCTGAGGAGGGGAGGATGGGGTGTCCCTGATTGTGGTTGGAGACTGGGGGTCGCAGCTCTGGAGGCTACGGCAGCTCCCATGTTCAGCTTGCCTCCTTTGTCTCCAGCAGCTGGGCCCCCCTGATAGCTCACCTTCTCCCCAAGAAGAGGTTCAAGGCAGACGGTTCTTGCAGGGAGGCAGACACCCAGACTGGTGGGCGCTGTAGGTGTTGGTATAACTGCTTCTTCAGCCTTTTCTTGCCCTCCGTTGGTCCGTCTTCCTTCCTTGACTTTTTAAACTGGGGCCCAGGATAAAGGGATCTTGGACCCTCTGATGGCTTGGGGTGAAGACAGCTGTTTTCTCTGAAAGTTGCCAAATGTGGTAGGTTGTAGTATCAAAAGTGGCCATTGTTTTTGTGGTTGTTTCTTGAAAATGCTTTAACCCAAAGTGCGATATTTGTGTTTCTTCTTGGTTTCTGACCTCAGCAGTGGTGGTGAGCGCGCACCATTCACCGTGGTGTGTGTGCACTTTCCGGGCGGGCTGAGGAGTCCCTCCCCTGACCCTGACCCTCACCACTACGTCCTTCTGTGGGTGCCGAGGCGTCGAGGATCCTACACTATTCCACTCAGAGGAGCCAAGCCTCAGAGCTTGTAACTGGACTTGCTCTCTGAGCTTTTGAGTCTTGGTGAGCAGTCGTGGAACACAAAGGGGCCAGAAAACGCAGGCTTTTCTCCAGCTAACTTTCCTAGTGTGGCAGGTGGTCCAGAGAAGGGGAGGTGCCCGTGGGGAGTGCTTTGTCCATAAAAGACCCTGCAAGCCCATGGCTGCTCCTAACGCTGAGGCTCCCTTTGCCCTTCACCAGCTCAGCCGCTCACCTCATGGGTCTGGGGTCAGGGTTGTTGAAAGTGACTATCGACTCTGCCAAGTGCCCTTTGAGCCTGTGACCTGCCCCAACCCAGACAGGAACCTCACATGGCCCTCACATGTCTGTGTGTAGAGTAGGGGAGAAGTGTGTGTCCGGGGCTCCTGCTGACTCACTGTGTCTACACCTCAACGTGAATATGAACGTTGGTACCACGGACGTCTGGCCTGTGCCCAGGATTTTTACAGGTATAAAGTGTTAGAGGAACTGCTACCTACAATAAACAGTTACCCCTGCAGAATGGTGGAGGGTTTCCATCCTGACATCTTTAGGGGGAGGAAAAAAAAAAGATTTGAACACGTCAAGGAAAAGCTGCTGTCGACTGGGCAGGACAGAGGACAATGGGAGAGGAACTCTGGCCAAAGGGAATAAGCACATTCAGACTGAAAGGAGGGAAGCCTTGGCATCTGGGGCCTCAAGCCCAAGCAGACCTGCTTTCCTGGGGCTTGTCTGAAAACCAGCCTCTGGTCCCAAGCCAGCAAGCAGGAGTGAGGAGGCTGGAGGGCAGCAGGGGCCTAGCCCCTCTGGATGTGCCATTTCCCTCATCGTGCTTCTCATGGGTCCACCGTGGAGTCGGTGCAAAGACCGCCGAGCCCCTCGCTGAGCCCTCTGAGGAACCAGCAGGCTGCCTTTCACCAAGATCTCTCCTCCGGGCAAGCCAGTGACCGTTTCAGTTGCTCAGTGCTCCAGGAATCTGAGAGTGATTCGTTTCTTAAGGTTTCTGGGAAAGCATTTTACCCAAGCCCTTCGTGAACCAAGTTGGTGTTTTTTTCTTGAAAGCCGTCTCCCTCTGGGAGAGTCCGGCTGACCACTTCAGAGAGAAGCCTGGCCATTGGCTGTGGGGGTGTCACGTGACCAGTGACCCCCACTCTCCAGCTGCCCAGGGCTGCCGTGTGGGCGACACTGGCCAGGCAGGGCCCAACCTCCTCTAGAGTGACTTCGTTTCTGCACAGTTTTCACTGAACTCAGGGGTGTCCGTGAGGCATGGAGGAGGAAGAGAGAGAGAGGCTGAGAGGAAGGGCTGAGAAGTCACCCACACCCTCCAGGGTGGCCTTTGAGCCAGGGCCTTAGGGACCATGACTGTCACTTGTGGGTGCCCTTTGTTGCCATTTGTGTCTTTGAATAAAGTCTGAAATGCTGTGACCCTTTTTTCCCTCGTCTTGTCAATAAAGACATGAAACAAACAAAAATACCAGTCTATCTCTCTCTTCATTCAATCACACACACATACACACACACACACACACCCCCCCCCCCATTGGTTCTGTTTCTCTAGAGAATCCTGACTAATACAACCTGGCTCTCTTGTATCAACCCAAAACACGAGCTTCTTGACCAGCAGTTTCTGCCCTGGATTCATAACTGCAAATGGGATTTTCATGTAAAATATTTCCTGTGCTACTTCTTAATAGTAGACAGTGTGCCCTTGATATACAACACTGACATAGTGGCTGAAAAACCTTGTAGCGAGGTGGCAGTTCACAGTGGTTTTTGGAGGAGGTCGTGAACGAGAACCAATGAACGTGGCTCATCAGTAATCTGTTGCAAAGATGCTGTGCTCATCAGCACAGAAGTAAATCTTTCATTACTGGAAAATGTGAATCAATTCAAGGGAAACAGGATTCTGTCAGTTTATAAAACTTAATTACGTTTTTAACTCCATACATTGTCCAGTAAAGGCATCTGAAAATACCTAACTTCTAGGGTGAATCAACAGTAAATTAATTGCAAGAAGGTACCAGCTTCCCTGGTGGCTCAGACGGTAAAGAATCTGCCTGCAATGCAGGAGATTCAGGTTCGATCCCTGAGTCAGGAAGATCTCCTGGAGAAGGAAATGGCAACCCACTCCAGCATTCTTGCCTGGAGAATGCCATGGACAGAGGAACCCGGCAGGCCACAGCCCATGTTGCATGTAGAGTTGGATGCGACTGAACGATGAACACACACACACAAACCGCATATGTGCTCAGAAATTATCTGCATTTTAATTAAGCTCTTAACTGTGGAGATTTTTGTGTCAGTTCCGCATCAAATTTGCTCAGCAAACCCCAGGTAATTCTAAACTTTCAGCATAAGAACATCCCCCAAAGAAGAGACAATCGAGTGGGGAGAAAAATCAGTCCAGTGGCTTAAGTTTTTTCAGCCTTGGGGAGTTAAGAAAAACACTTCAGCATGAGGACAAAAGCTCCCTTGTTTAAGCGCTTCCCCAGCTGCACTTCAACTAAATATATCCCGGCAGAGTGTTTTCATTTCCCCACCCTCTCCTGGAGCCAGTCACATGGTGAGAAACAGCTCGAGGCTCCCGGGACTGACACAGCAGAGGCAGTGCCTTGGTTACCGCTAGGACTTCCTCCCAGCACGGCCCCCTTGCCGCCCCCTCTTCCCTGGAGGCCTCAGGGTTGGTGTGTGAGGGGTGGGGGTGGGGGTGGGGGGGTTGGTGACGGGAAGGAGCCCAGGGTGGAGAGGAGGCCTGCAGGGGTTAACTCAGTGGCTTGTCTGGAATTCATGCACCACCTGGGCTGACAGCATGAATGACTCATTGTTTCCCCTCTGAACAGTCTGAGGAGTGCTTCCTTCTCGGTGTCAATAACTGAGGCAGAGCGAAATGGTTTTTCCCCCCCTTTCCCCCTAACCCGTTTTCTAAAACTGAGTGTAGAACTGGAAATGTGCAGCAACGGTAGCCAAGGTTACTGCTTTGAGTTTGTCTTCCGGGGACAAAGGATGTAAATTTACTGTCCACAAACAAAAAGGGGCCCAGAGCCAGAGGTCCTCTGATTTAGAGCTTGTGTGACAGACAGTCTTACAAAATGAAGCAAACTTAGTTTAAACCTCTAGCTTGCCTAAGCCTGTGGCCTGTGTGGTAGATCTTACATTACCCGTGATTTGTATATATGGAAATTCTCACCGATCCTTTCCTGTGGCTAAATTTAAGACTTGTAGTCTTCCATTCCTGGTTCTAGAAAAGAGTAGAATTCATCACGCCTCACCTCACTTTTTCATGTACGGAACCGCTCCTTGATATCTGTGAGTTTTACTCTTCTTGGGAAACTGGGTCAATAGATTTTCCTGGGCTGCGGGATCTTCTGCCTTCATGAGACATCTGAGTCCAAAAGCTTGAGAGACAGACCACGCATTTAAGGCGAAAAGAAACATAGGTTAGATCCCTGAGTTGGGAAGATGCCCTGAAGGAAGAAATGGCAACACATTTAAGTATTCTTGCCTGGGAAATCGACAGAGGAGCCTGGTGGGCTGCAGTCCATGGGGTCACAGAGTCAGACACGACAGAGCACATACGCATCATGCGGCCCTGCAAGTGTGTCATAGGTAACAGATTTTGAACTCTTTGGCCTCTTTCTTCTACTTACCTACATTCTTGGGTGTTTAAAGGAAACTATTCAAAAACATGTGAGAAAAAAAAAGAAACAAATGCAGAAAGGACAGGAGAAAAGTCCTGTGTAGACGCACGACTGAGTTCTGACTCAAACTGGGAGGTGAGCATGCAGCAGAGTGTTTTCCTCATCAAATAAAGTAACAGTCCTGAATAGATTTAAAGTCATGGACCAAAGTATTTGCAATACCTTTTTTTGAAGCAAATGAAAACCTGCAAAGATTAAGTATTTAAGTATTCTGTTTTTGTAGATAAGACACAACCATTGCAGCTTGCTTAGAGAAATGGCAGTAATCAAGGCTTCAGTTTCTCGCAAGTAAATGTAGTTCTCCGAATGAGTCTGTTTTATATCACATACAATTAATCTATTTACCAATAAGCTTCCTTCCCTACTAGAGGTTGTGTGGTCCTTGCACGTGAGTGTATGCTAAGTCGCTTCAGTTGTGTCCAACTCTTTCTGACCCTATGGACTGTAGCCCACCACGATCCTCTGGAGTGGTTGTCATTTCCTCCTCGAGGGGATCTTCCTGACTCAGGGATCAAACCCATATCTCTTATGTCTTCTGCATTGGCAGACTGGTTCTTCACACTAGTACCACCTGGGAAGCCCTTGTGGTTCTTGTACCAACACCATGTGTATCTGTCAGTCACTCAGTCATGTCTGACTCTTTGCAGTCCCATGCACTGTAGCCCACCAGGCTCCTCTGTCCATGGATGGGATTTCCCAGGCAAGAATACTGGAATGGATAGCCATTCCCTTCTCCAGGGGATCTTCTTGACCTAGAGATAGAACCTGGGTCTCCTGCATGGCAGGCAGATTCTTTACCTTCTGAGCCACCAAGGAAGAGTCACCAGTCTCATTTCAACAGAGACTGGAATTTAAACTTAGGGACAGCTTCTAAGCTCTGAGAGAGGAGACATCTCCATTTTCTCATTGGTACAGCCATCATCCCAACCCTACTGAGTTTCTTCATGAAAACACGGGCCTCAGGACTCTAACTTGATTTTAAGTCCTTTATAGTGGGTGGTGGGCTCATCCTCTTTTCTCAAGTCCAAAAGAAAAGCAATTTGCATAGTTGTTTTTTCTCCTCCTGCATAGAACTCTTTAGCATGAGTTTAATAGATCTAAAACTACCTGATGTACCTTTCCCTTGAGAACTCCACTGTCTTTCTGTGACTTGTTTATAAGTGTGCCTAAAAGGAAAACTGACGGCGGGGGGTCAGAGGGGAGACGTTTAAAGGCAGAGTATGTCAGAGGAGGCTTTACAATTAGCTGAGGAAAGAAGAGAACCACAAAATAAGGGAGAAAGGGAAAGATATACCCAACGGAGTGCAGAGTTCCAGAGGATAGCAAGTGAAATAAAAAGGCCTTCTTAATGAACAATGCAAAGAAAGAGATGAAAACAATAGAATGGGAAAGACTACAGATCTCTTCAAGAAAATTGGAGATATTAAGGGAACATTTCATGCAAGGATGGGCTCAATAAAGGACAGAAATAGTAAGGACCTAACTGAAACAAAAGAGATTAGGAAGAGGTGGCGAGAGCACACAGAAGAACGATGCATAAAAGGTCTTAATGACCCAGATAACCACGACAGTGTGGTCACTCACCTAGAGCCAGAAATCCACAAGTGTAAGGTCAAGTAGGCCTTAGGAAGCATTACTACAAGCAAAGCTAGTAGAGATGATAGAATTCTAGCTGAGCTATTTAAAATCCTAAAAGATGATGCTATTAAAGTGCTGTACTCAATATATCAGCAAATTTGGAAAACTTGGCAGTGGCCAGGACTATTGGTCCTATTGCTATAGGACTGGTAAAGGTCAGTTTTCATTCCAAAGAAAGGCAATGCCAAAGAATGTTCAAAGTACTTTACAATCGGGCTCATTTTACGTGCTACCAAGCTTATGCTCAAAATTCTTCAAGCTATGCTTCAACAGTACGTGAACCAAGAACTTCCAAATATACAAGCTGGGTTTCGAAGAGGCAGAGGAACCAGAGATCAAATTGCCAACATTCATTGGATCATAGAGAAAGCAAGGGAATTCCAGAAAAAAACATTTACTTCTGCTTCATTGACTACGCAAAAGCCTTTGACTGTGTGGATCACAACAAACTGTGGAAAATTCTTCAAGAGATGGGAATACCAGACCACCTACCTCACCTGTCTCCTGAGAAACCTGTATGTCGATCAAGAAGAAACAGAAACGGACACAGAACGACTGACTGGTTCAAAACTGAGAAGGGAAGTATGACAAGACTGTATATTGTCACCTTGCTTATTTGACTTTACTTGCAGAGTACATCATGCAAAATGCCAGGCTGGGTGAATCACAAGCTGAAATCAAAATTGCTCGGCCAAGTATCAACAACCTCAGATATGCAGATGATACCACTCTAATGGCAGAAACTAAAGAGCCTCTTGATGAGTGTGAAAGAGGAGAGTGAAAAAGCTGGCTTGAAATCTGACATTAAAAAAATTAAGATCATGGCATTTGGTCCCATCACTTCATGGCTAACAGAAGGGGGGAAAGTGAAAGCAGTGACAGATTTCCTTTCCCTGGGCTCCAAAATTAACTGCGGACGGTGACTGCAGCCATGAAATTAAAAACACTTGCTCCTTGGAAGGAAAGCTATGACCAACCTAGACAGCATATTAAAAGCGGAGACAGCACTTTGCTGACAAAGGTCTGTATAGTCAAAGCTATGATCTTTCCAGTAATCATGTATGGATGTGAGAGCTGGACCATAAAGACTGAGCACTGGAGAACTGACGCTTTCAAGTTGTGGTGCTGGAGAAGTCCCTCAAGAGTCCCTTGGACTGCAAAGAGATCAAACCAGGCAATCCTAAAGGAAATCAGCCTTGAATATTCATTGGAAGGACTGAAGCTGAAGCTGCAATACTTTGGCTACCTGATGTGAAGAGCTGACTCACTGGAAAAGACCCTGATACTCGAAAAGATTGAAAGAAAAAGAAAGCGATGGCTGAAAATGAGATGGTTAGACAGTATCACCAACTCAATGGACATGAATGTGAGCAAATTCCAGGAGATAGTGGAGGACGGAGGAGCATACTATTGGCATGCTACAGTCTTCGAGGTTGCAAAGTCGGACATGACAGTGATTGAACAACAATGGCACAATTAACTGTGAGTTTTTCCTAACTGATCCTACCCCCAACTGATGGCCCTATTAATTCTTATTTATTTGACTGCACCTTGCAGCACGTGGGATCTTAATTCCCAGGCCAAGGATTGAACCAGCGCCTGTGGCAGTGAAAGCACAGATTCCTGACCGCTGGGCCACCAGGGAATCCCCTGCCTTAATAACTCTACATATTTGGAAAGGACTAATAAGGCCAGGCAAAACAGTAATTTAATGACTCTAAAACCCCAGGCAAGAAGAAGGGGACAGATGACTGGACTATATATTTCATGATGTCAGAGCAGGTCCGGAGCAGAGGGAACACTTTGTCTTGACTCCACATTATCACTCCACACTCAGTATTATAGGACATTGCAGGTGTTCAGAAAAATTTTCCAGTCCACTAAAGCAGACAGGATTCTTATTCAAATAAGGTGACTCTAAGCTATGAGAATTTATTTTTTAAATATTTATTTAGTTACTTATTTGACTTAGTCACCAGGTCTTAATTGGGGCATATGGGATCTAGTTCCCTGACCAGTGACGGAATCCAGGCCCCTTGCATTAGGAGTGCAGAGTCTTAGCCCCTGGACCACCAGGGAAGTCCCTAAGCTATGAGAATTTAGAAGGAAATAATAATTTCAAACCTTTCCTTGAAAACAGAAGCTCCATTAAACAAAACTCTGGGATTCAAAACATTTATAACTTCTTGAATATGAATTTTCTTGGTATGTTTCTTGAATCTTTTCTTGGTATGTTTCATGCAAGAGAGAATAAATAATATCCTTCTACTTTGTACATGCATCAGTACTTCTTGTCTCACTAGTGTTGAGAGAAAACATAGTATTTTTTTTTTATTTACCATATTATAGCTTCAGATGAACAGTGATTCACAATTCTTAAAGGTTATATTCCATTTATAGTTATTATAAGATATTGGTTATTTTCCCTGTGCTCAAAAATATATCCTTGTAGTTTATTCATTTTAGACATGGTAGTTTTTACCTCTTAATCCCTTACCCTGATCATGCCCTTCCCCCGCACCCCTCCCCTCACTAGTTTGTTTTCTAAATCTGTTTCTTGTTATAGTCACTACTTCTTTTTAGATTCCACATATAAGTGATATCATACAGTATTTGTTTTTCTCTGACTTATTTCACTTAGCATAGTGCCCTCCAAATCTATGTCCTTGCAAATGGCAAAATTTCATTTTTTTATAGTTGAGCAATATTGCATTGTATAAATATACCACATCTTCTTTATCCAGTCATCGGTTGATGGACACTGATGTTGCTCCCATATTTTTGTTATTGTAAATAGTGCTGCTGTGAATATTGGGGTGCATGCATCTTTTTGAAGGTAGTATTTATTCAGATGCTCATTTTGATATAATCACTGACAGCGACAGGACTAACCATTTCTTCATTTTATTTTTTAAAAAACAGTTTTCAGTTCTATGCATCAAACACTGTCTATCATATATAAGGTGCTGTGGAAAATTACCTGCATAGACTAAACTTGTTTTGGTTGTGTGCATTCTATGCCTGTTGAGTCATTAAGGACAAAGGGCACAGAGCTGAACTTTCCTCACTGGTTTTTGATAAGGTAGCTGCTATAGGAATCTGAGTGTCATGTGCACACCCAACCAAAATGCAACACGTTAAAAAAGATGTTCAGGGTGATATTGAAAGACTGGCTAAAGGTGGTAGTTTGGGAAGTTGGTTTAAGTAGCTGGACTTAAAAAGTGTTGAAATTTTAACCATTTGCAGTTAATGGCTTTTCTTTCCTCAAACAGCTTTTGCGTATCTATTCTCAGGGTCAAAACCTCAAGTATCTATAGGAACCAAGAAGATAATGTAAATAAAAAAAGGCAGATAAATTTGAGAAAAATGGAGAGAGACACATTTTATGTGCCCTATAAACACAGAGGCAACTCTTCATTTCCAAGAAATGAATGAGCTCTCTCCCACTATTCTTGAAAGATGCTTTAGCCTGTTCTCTCTTTTGGTACTAGGAGAGAGTTAACTGCAAGAAAAACATTAGTGCACACTGAATATAAATGACACCTTACACGGAGCCTCAGAGAGGAAGCAACAGGGAGTGGCAGAGGCTACAATAACGTGAAGTGCTGGCATCTGGTCAAAGGGGCCCATCTCTGCACTAGGTGCCTGCTGCCACGTGGAAACAGGTTTGGGGGCGGGGCCTGGGGGCATAGATCATTCTTCAGGAGAAGTCAAAGACCCTGATCGGTATGCAAATGCAGATTTTAAAATGTGACCTGACATTTTAAAAAATAAATTTGAGAAAAGAGCCAAACAAAATTAATTTGGTGGGCTGGGTAAGGCCTGTAGGTCACCAGTTTGAGATCTCAGTCGTATTCGTCTAGGTATTCTGCTGTGAGGTGCTGGGAACACAAAGATCTAAAAAACAGAAAAGCAAAAAACTCTGCTCTCATGAAGCTTATGGATAAATACATCATATATGAGTTCACACACACACGTGTATGTGTGCTCTAACAGGGGAAATTACCAAGAGTTCTGGGAGCCCAGAGGAAATCAAATCAGAGGAAGGTGAGTGGGTAGGGAAGAGGGCCAGGGAAGAATTCCAGAGGATGAGCCTAGGTGAGTTATATTGCTAGCTGAGCCAAGTTAGTAGAAATGGTAGAGGAAGGTGGTGGTCCAGGTTGAGGTGTTAGCACATGCTAAGGTGTGGGGGCCACAAGCAGTCAGAGCCTTTGTTAAAGAAGCTAAAATACAAGTGTGAGATTCAGGAGACCGAGTGGTAAAAAGAGGTCTTCCCTGTCAGGCAATGGCAAGAGGACCAAAGATGAACTCAAAAGAACATCAAATCCAGCTGTCCGGTTGGCAGTTCTTGGACGAGTCCTCCTGACTGCTTCAGCATGTAAATTCACTCAGCGTCTGCTAGGAATTAGCTGTCATTTCAAAGAAACCAGAATGTAAGATTTTGAATTAGAATAGAAAACTCAATCCTCAACGTTTGGTAATCCTCTTCTCCTGATTTCCTGCTATTTGGCTATTATGTCTGTGGGAAGGATGGACCTGTAGTCAAAATCTGAATGCAAACTGAATCGTTGGTTGGAAGAACTGGCCTGAGTTGTCCCTGTATCTAGTGTCAAGGTCAACACAAATCTAAATTAAATAAGAAATCTCCCTAGTCCCGAAAGGGAAAGAGACCTCTCTCCCCCAACACTGTTTCTTTCCCCATTTACATTAGAAATTTTATGGTTGTAAATTCCTTCTCTGGCCCTTTAAGAATTACACAAACCTTTTTAAAAGCTAAATAAGCCTCTTGCCAGCTTTACTACACAGGAATGCCTTTCTCAAAGACCTGGGAGCTATCTCTTTGAAATGCAATCATCAAGGAAGATAACACCCCTATTTCCTCTCTTTGGAAAGATGACTCTCCCTGGGAGAGTAGGAATCTAACTTCAGAAGGTCCCTGTTTCCAAGTTTCTGATTTACCTCCTGTCGTAAATATGTAAGAAGTCTTTTCTTTGGATAAACTAATTGACTGATACAGATAGCAGCTATCAATTACCAAGGTGAATTTAGGATGAACTATACGTGACAAATGGTACTGTCAAGCCCTCCGACTAGTTACTGTATATCTAGAGAACAGATAGTATTAATGATAGGGTATATCTGCTTTGCTGTGAAATTCCTTTCCATCTTTGCAGCCTCTCAGTGGATTGCCTGTGATGCCCATCATATTTTGGTTTAATGCTTATTCAGTAGTAAAACAGCTTTCTTTCTCTTCTGCTTCTGTGGAGAGGTTTGGGGGGTTGGCAGGAGATTTTGTTTTTAATTATATGTCCTCAACACCTGCCACCAAGGTTGGTTGAGTTTGGGTCTTTCCAGCTCAGGGTATGGGTAAGCATCTAAATGCCCTGATATAAATGTGAAAAGTCTGTTCATGACAAAGCAGAACAGACTTCAGAGAAACAGATTTTCACACTCCTGTCTGAGAGATCCACAATTAGAAGATACTGTGTACTCTCTGCAGTATTTACAGACAGCAGTACAGCACAATGGCAGGCTAGCACAGGCTCTCCTTATAAAGTCGGGGTTTGACTCTCCCTTCCACCTTTGCTTCAGGCACTTAACCTCCTGGTGGCTTAGTTTCTCACCTGAAAATGAGAGACAAAATGGGGTAACCGGCTTCATAGAACAGTGTTTTCCAGAGTATAAAGCCTCCATAGTTTAATTAGAAGTATTTCAAGGTTATAGGCAGAAACACTTCTGGGATACAAAGTGAAGTGTTAGTCGTTCAGTCGTGTCCCACTCGGTGCGACTCTTCAACTGTAGCCTGTCAGGCTCCTCTGTCCATGGGATTCTCCAGGCAAGAATGCTGGAGTGGGTTGGCATTCCCTTCTCCAGGGGATCTTCCCAGGGATCCAACCCAGGTCTCCTTCATTGCAGGCAAATTCTATACCATCTGTGGCCCCAGGGAAGCAATGGGGAAAATACGGTTACTTATCTCCAGAGGAATTTACAATGTTATGATAATTATAGTACCATTAATTTGAATATAAATTAACTTCTCAAGAAAGAGAAAAATAGAAAAAACTTTAAAGGGGAAGGTGCCACAGCCAGGGGCTATTACCCTGATTGAGCTCCTTGTAATTATATGGTCTCTGTGGTTAAGCCAGTTTAAAAAGACTTCTTCCTGAGCTAGTTTAACAGGAAAAACGAGAATTTTTATAAAAAGCCAATGTATCACCGACTTTGAAGCCAAAAGCGCTACCACGTCTCTTAGTCCATGACTTAACACACACCCTGAGACGCTCCCTGATTTTTTCCCCATCCAGACGACCTAACTACAAGGATTTTTTTAACGTTATAAAAGCAAATAAATATTGGCTATTGGCACAGAGTACTCTTAAAGCCAGCCATTACGACTCTTGCTTTCTGCTAAGCTCAAGGGTGTTCAACTGGCTTTGTACCTGGCTCTTTAAGACAGGACTCAGAGGCCATCTTGGAAACAAAAGGACTTTGGGCGCCGAGGGTGGAGGAGGTGGTTTCCAAGCAACAGAAGGCGCGCGCCGCGCAGCCGCACTTCGCCGCGCCCAGCCGCCTACCGCGTGGGCGGGGCTAGCGGGGCGGTGGAAAATTACCGCGCTTCCTCTTAAAGGCGCCCGGACATTGCCTGACCCTGTCGCTGATCTCCGTTGTAAGCTACAATGTGAAGTGGGGGTCTCCATTTTATCTTCCTAGATGTAGTAAAATTCAGTTCACAATTTCCAGGCCAGTACTAGTTTATACTTAGGCAAGTAAAGTCGGAATGAACAGGCATTTTCTTAATCAAGTTAAGAAAACTAAAAATCTTATATATCGAACTCTGGTGCAGAAAGGGCTACTAACACAGGAACGAGACGCAAGAAACAACTTCGTAAATAGTCACATTGACTGTCAACCAGTTTAAAAATGATTAGGTTCCGAAGCAAGGAAAACCCGTTTTTTACAAACGGATTGACAAATTATAACTATTAAAAACTACCAAAAACCAGAATAAACGTGTAAGAAGCAACAGGATAGGTTTAGCGGGCATCAGGAAATTTATCCTCTCTTTGTAGATCGGCTTTTACAGTATAAAAGATAATCAGGGAGATTTTTTTTTTTCTGGCTGTTAGTCGTCAAAGAACTTTCTCCATGTTACAAGCTTTTCTGATTTTCAGATTAAGCGATAGTTTATCGCTGGCTTACTTTTATGAAAGAATAAATAACAATTTGATTTTTATAACGTGAACATCTGAGATACAATCTGTGGCTCGGAAACGATTCCCCTTACCAAGCAATATTTTCTAGAAGCCATCCTGGAAACAACTGGGCGAAATAGAGATGTTGGTCTTCCCGGAAGTAAAGCTCTTGACACATTAACTCTCTTCAGTTCGTTTCAGACGGTTAGCTCGGTGGTCTTCGGGTTGTGAGAGTACCCACCTTCTACTCTTGTCCTCACGCTCTGACTGCGGACAGTAGCGTGGGAGTCAGGGTGGATTCTCACGAAGGTGTAGGTGATGTCCCAGACTTATCACGGCCCTGGCAAATTGATTTTCCACTCCCAACAGAGCTATTTCCCTCTGCTTCGCGGCCCTGTTAAGCCATGTCTTCACTCCTGTCCCCTTTTTAACACGTCTTTTTTTTAATCCCTCACTTTCCAGTCGCCACTTCCTAGTAATTTTTGATGAACCTTTCTTATTTTTCAGAACGCAGAGCTGTGACGTTGGAGTTCTAAGCAGATGTTCTGCGTGCGTTTAGACACGCAGGACGGTGTTTAGCCTGTAATTTGCAAGTTTGGATGTTAAAAAAGGGATATATTTGTGACATTATCTTCCCATAACCACAGGGAAAACTAATTAATTACTTGTAACCAAAAGCTGTGTCGTGTAGAGTTGTCATCCATGTTGAAGTTGCAGGGGAATAGGATTTGCTGTAAAGGGAATTGTGCCTTTGAGACAAAAATAGGTGCAGCTGCGTTTTGTGCCTTAATTTTTTTCACTGCGAGAATACTTACAAATGCCAAGAAACTGAAATTGGGAAACGCCCCATTTCAGATTAGATGATGCTTCTAATTTTTAAAATAGGCTTTTCGTGGAAAGTCTGTAACAATACTTAGTGGTTGCTGGGCTGGTTGGTGCAGGTGCCAGCGCTGGGTAGTGTGGCTACCCCCTTAGCTCTGCAGGGAAATGGTATTTTACAGACCAAAGAGCTCTGCAGGGTTTCTAATGGCTGAGAGCCTTCCCTAACCGCCCTACAGGAGTCCGGGGTAATCTCCTGTTATTTAAAATTTACTGAGGAGTAGAGAGGAGAGCAACAACAAAAAAAGAGAGAGTGAGAGAGAGACTTCAGATGTAAAGTCATCTGGATTTTCCGTCTCAGGTCCAATTCTAAAGTGGCTAAGAGGCTAAATTCATATACATTAGAATCTAACTCTAATGGTTAAAAATAAAAGTTTTGGAAGAAGACAAAGTGTTTAAATATGCACTAAATTTTAGTAAGCAGAGTTGGTAGATTTTGGTTGCTTACATTTAATAAAGATGATAAGACTGCATAGTTTGTAACATTTTCTAAGAATTACTGAGTTAGAATGCGGGAAGACGAGGTTTGGGAATTTGGTCATTGAGGTAGGGCTGCCAGATAAAATACAGGAGAACAGTCAGGTATAAATTTATGATAAACAATGAATACTTTTTAAAAAAAAGTACATTTGGAATACATTTACACTAAAATCTTGTTTGTTGTTTCTGGGAAGTTCCAATTTAATTGAGTAACTTGTATTATTATTAGTTGTTAAATCTAGCAATTGTGCTTTAAGGGCCTTAAAGAGGGCGCGTGTAATTAGATTTCTCCACCTGCATTACTCTAATGTCTCAAGGGGCCAGGCTGAGATGTGAATGTAACACAACAGCATACAAGTATATCACCCTGAATAAGTTGTAGATGGCCACCACATGCTGCCCTTCAAAATACCATGTGCATTTACTTGTTCATTCATCCAACTAACGGTGTTGATTGAGTACCTGCCTTGTGCCAGGCATAAATTCTGGGAAGAGTAAGATAAACAAGCTAAAAATCTGTCTTTGAAAAGTCCTATATTTTTGGCAGATGGACTAACATGTAAAATAACTGCAGTAAATACCAGGGATTACAAGTTTGATCAGAGACTCATGGGAACATTAAGTTTATCGCCTAAGACACAAGAAGAACAGGAAGGCTTCAAAGAGGAAGTGATTTAAATGAAGGCAACTAAACTGGAGAAGTAGGAAAGGACATTCGTTAAGGGAACTACATATGCAAAGGCAAGGAGTGTGAAGACATTGTCCATTAAAAAAAGAAAAACAAAATACCAACCAGACAGGATAAACTAACAACAACTTAAAAAATGAAAAGTTAGGTGTAGCAAGAGGTACAAGGATTTCCTGGTGTCTCAGTGCTAAAGAATCCACGCAGGAGATGCAGGTTGGATCCCTAGGTCAGGAAGATCCCCTGGAGGAGGAGATGGCAACCCACTCCAGTATTCTTGCCTGGGAAATCCCATGGACAGAGGCTCCTGGCTGGTTACAGTCCATGAGGTCCCCAAAGAGTTGAACACAGCTGAGCAAGTAAACAACAGAAGGAGCTAAAAGAGGGTTTGCTGGGAATGCCCAATAATAAAGGATGGGCCAGATTATACGCTAGACAGAGCTCAGATTCTCTTGTGGACAACCAGAATAGGATCGGGGATGTGGTGGGAGAGACTGTGATAGGAGACGTTTTTAATTCATTCTTTCTAAAAAAAACTGTGTGTGTGTGTATCATCTTGTGCTGTATTCTTAGAACATAGAAATGAATACAATATCAATTCTACTTTCTAGACAGATGCTCTGGGTTTTGAGGGAAACCAGTCATGTGGACAGTTACATTCAATACAATGGGATTTAAAGTTACATTCCAAACACAAGGCAACTCAGAAAGTAGGAAGGAGGCAGAAATTTCCTGGGAAGGGTGGGAGAGGGTCAGCCAAGTCTTCCCAAAATGAAGAGATGCTGGAGTTAGGGTATATATTTTTTTAATTTAAAGAAATTTAATACTTTATGCAAATAGTTAAGACATTTTCCCAAAAAGAGCAAAAAGTATACAGTGAAAAGGAAATCTTTCCTCATGTAGATCCTTGACTGATCATCAAGGGTCACCACCACCATCCCATTAATGTAAACATAATATAAATATATCACTCCTTCCTCTTCAGCCAAATGGGGGCATTTTCTACTAGGCTTTTTTAACTTGATTTTTTCATTTAACAATATGTTTTGGAAATCAGTACATATGGAACTGCTCATTTATTCTTAGTAGCCCTATTTCATTGTAGGGATAAATAAAAAATTTTATACTAGCGTTCCATTGGACATGTAAGATTTTACAGTCTTGCTATCTTTGTATATATTTCTTCTTTGTCCATGTGTGAGATTATCATAAGATACATTCCTAGAAGTAGAATTCCTGGATCTGTAAGTTGGTGCATTTAAATTCTGATAATTTTTGCAAAAATTTCCCTCCAAAGAAGTTATACCAATTTATACTTTCATCATCCGGATAGTAAGGTTTGAGTTTTGATGAATGAGGAGGTATTTACGAGGCAGATAAGAGAGCAAAGAGCATGTTTAAAAGGAAGATGGGACAAGGAATAGCCAGCAGCTCAGGGATCTAGGCTGAAGGGGTGGAGACCCAAGAGGAGGCAACTAACCAAAGAATGAGGGACCGAGCACAGGTAAAAAGCAGCTTAAGGAAGCAGAAGTGTTAACACCACCACCCATCCATTGAGAGATTATTTGTGCCAGGCAATATGCTAAGCAGGGCTTCCCAGATGGCACAATGGTAAAGAATCTACCTGCCAATGTAGGAGACACAAGAGATGCAGGTTGATCCCTGGATTGGGAAGATCCCCTGGAGTAGAAAATGGCAACTACTCCAGTATTCTTGCCTGAGGCTACAGTCCGTGGGCGTCTCAAAGAGTCAGACATGATTGAGTGACTGAATGCCTGCTAGTGTACACATACACACGATGTGCTAAGCATCACATACTGTCCACTATACCATCCTCACAACAAAGAGAGAGATATCCCCGATATCTGGGGGGAGATACTGAGGCCCAGAGATGTTGACCTGCCAGAGATCACAGAGTTAGTAAATGACGGATCTAGAAACAACTCTGATTTCCTCTGACTCTCAAGCCCCAGTTTCTAATTGCTGCTCCAAGGGACCTTGAAAGGATGAGAGGAGGGCATTAGGGGTATTTGTTATGGGGAAGAAGGGGCAACTAGTAAGACTAAAGCGTAGTGATGCTGAGACCTCCAGGGCCCTGATCCTGTTGGAACGTGCCCACAACTTGCCAACACAGCAGCCAAGACAGTCTAGGACAGGAGACAACCGAGATTCCCTCTTTGATTTCCGGTAGTGCTGAGTTAAGGGGTCAATTTGCAAGAACTTTTCTTCTCCTGCTGAGAATGGAATCTTGATGTTTTCAAAGGCTCTACAAATAAAAAATAATTTTTTTCTCCCCCAACTTCTTCATTTTTATCAGTAGATTTTTAAACTTCAGCTCTTAGGAGACAGGTTTCTAAGTGTTATAGCTTCCAAAAGCTGTTCAAAGTCAATGTCCCTTAAATTAAGAACTAAAATGAAACATACTCATCCATGTACTGACTTAGGTATTAGCTATGAAATCTAAATGATAAACAAATCTAGAGCTGTTTTGAGAGGATGACGGTGAATGAATCTTTGATAATATATAGATTGTAATCTAATGCACAATGCTGATGTAGCTATTAAATCTTTTCATGCTTACTGCTGTCTATCTGTACGGTTAGACTATTTAGTAACTGGCCTCAAATGCTATATTTCCAGAGACAAGCCTCAGCACTGCTGTATTGTCACTAAAAGCAAGTCTATTACAGAATAATAATGATTACTATATACAATAGCTCTTGAATCCCCAAGCCCTTTTGAATATTCTTAAATGATGTTCTCCATTTTAATGGAATGTATCTTATTCCAAGTATATTAATTAGAAGGACTTCATTTGAAGATGGCACAGTTGTGAAGAATCCAATGAGGAGACAGAAAAGATGCAGGTCTGGGTCTGGGAAAATCCCCTGGAGTAGAAAATGGCAACCCTCTCTAGTATTCTTGCCTGGGAGATCCCACAGACAGAGGAGCCTGGTGGGCTACAGTCTATGGGGTCGCACAGAGCTGGACACGACTGAGAGACTAACACATAGGATTGCTTTAAAAGTGTAGGTGGTAGAGACTTGTGCTTCCAGCGCAGGAGACCCAGGTTTGATCCCTGATCAGTGAACTAAGATCCCACATGCTGTGGCCAAAACAAAACAAAAAATTATAGGTGGTGATCAAAATTAACATTACCCCAGGAAAAGGGGGGGTCACATTTTTCTGAGGTGATTTTAAGATGTCCACGGAACGGCTGCTGATGTTGCTCCATCATTCATGTGTTGCCTTTTTCATCTTTACTTTTCTGTGTTTGCAAAATTATTTTCAGAGAGCAGAGAGAAGATTCTGGCAAACAGAGTTTCATTTTGGAGGAATGGGCTATGAAATGGTTCCCTGGTAAGGAGTCTCCAAGTACCATTACACTAACACAGAGCAGAAACAGAATTAATTGGTCAGCTTGAAGAGAGCTGTCTTTCCTGTCCTGTGGATAGTCTTAGTAGCATACTCACAATAAAACAATTGAAAATGGTAAATTAAATGATGACAGATGATTTAGAGACACTTACCCTACAAAAAAACAAAAAACAAAAAAACCCACCCCCAAAGTTCATTTATACTAGACAATTTTGGAGAACTACAGAGTTTTTTTAAAAATTTATTTTAACTGAAGGGTAATTGCTTTACAGTATTGTGTTGGTTTCTACCAAACATCAACATGAATCTCCAAAGGTCAACTTGAATGCTGACCCTCCCACCTCCCTCCCCATCCCACCCCTCTAGGTTCTTAAGTTTTCCTTCCCTGAGTCATACAGCAAATTCCCATTGGCTATCTAGTTTACATATGGCAGTGATGTTTTCATATTACTCTCTCCATATGTACCCCCCCTCCTTCCTCCCCACAAAGCTGTGTTCATAAGTCTGTTAGAGAACTAAAAGTTTTTATACTTGCTGCACATAGGAAAGAAAATGTCAACAACTAGTTTCTTTTGTACCATATCTATACACAGGAAAAAAAAAAAAACTTGTTAAAAAGAGGTTTCTGTATTGTTAATATTTGACAGTGAAAGGGTTCCTTTTAAATATTTAACTTAAGGTTAAATATCCATCTCTGACAGTTATTAGACACAGCTTCATATCAAGAGTAATATACAAAGCACAGCAATGTAACTCAAGTATACTTCTTTAAAAACTTGGAAAAATATACTAAGAATATATGATTTATAATTTAAAAAATTTAGAAAAGTGTGGGTAAACAAAGCTGATGCAGTCATTTGAAGGGTCCAAATGAAACACCATGGACTCAACAATCTGGTGAGTCAAATATATATCAATCCACATTACAAAGCTCAGATTCATTGTGAGCTGTATTCTACAGAAATACAGGAAGAGCTTTTTGTACAAAAGTACTCATGCCAGAGTTTTTTATAAGAGCAAAAAACAACAAATTTGGTGTTCAGTAGTAAGAGAAAGGCTGGTGGTTAATTGTGGTATATTGAACTGATAGTATATCATGCAGGCTCTAAAAATCACAAAGATTCTTACTTGACCTTAGAAAACATACATTACAAGTGGCTAATGGCAACCCACTCCAGTATTTTTGCCTGGAGAATCCCAGGGACAGAGGAGCCTGGAGGGCTGCAGTCCACAGGGTCGAAAAGAGTCCAACACGACTGAGTGATAAAATGCAAAACATCAGTTACAAACTAGGTTTAGTGCTCTATTAGGACAACTAGAGACAAGCTGTTTAATAGTGGTTCTTCCTTGATAATGGCATTCTGAGTGATTTGTTCTTTGTATTTGTCTGTATTATTTATATTGTGTCGAACATAATTTAAGTAATGTAAACTAAAAACGTATCTGAAAAAGTCAAGTGAAGAAGGTACCAAGTTGTACAAATATAATCCCCCCAAACAAACTTCCTTCTGTGTCTACAAGTTGTCTCTGAATTGCTAGGCTACAAGTTCTTTTAATTCCCTTAAAAAAAAAAAATCAAATGTGCTATCATGAAATATTAAAAAATTTTAAATATATTTTCTCCTTTGAACAGGAAGGCAGTGCTAGTGAAATTCTGGAGGCAAACAACTGAAGGCTCGAGGATGCTAATTCTTGTGCTCCTGAGTAACAGGGGGATTTGCAGAAAGTTGCCCAAGTTTTTATCTGTAAGTACAAAAGGAGACAGAGAAGAAGGTAATCACTGCAAAACGTTAGGACACAATGAGGCTGCCTCCTTTAGTAGAACAAAGGAAGGATTTGCTCTGAAGGATTTGCATTCTTTTCCCAGGCTTAGGGAAGGGTCGGTTCTAACCCCTCCAGGTAAAAAGATCCTTTAAAAACTTCTTCCAGCCCGCTTTCTGCCAAGTGATGGGCAAGTCCGTAGTGACACCTCTGAAGGCGCGCTTACAAAACAGGAGTGGGTGAAGGGAGATTCTCTCAAATCTCTGGCTTAAAAAAAAAAAAAAAAAAACGCATTTAAGCCTTAAAATACACTAAGCTGTTTTTTTTTTCCCCTTCCCCTTTTCCCGGCCCGACCCCATTATACCGTTTCTAGTCTATCACGTAACAGCAACGCAGTTTTGATCACAGCCCAAGTTTTTCAATCCCCACCAGACTGAGGACTGTTAAGGGCGTCTTCATAGAGAAATTAGTGTCCTGCTTTGTCAGTGTAGCAGGGCCCTTTTTACATTCAGAAAATTTTCTTTAAACTCCCAAACCTTTGGGAAGCGAGTTCCATTATTTTAAAACAAGTTTAGTCGCTTCCTTTCAGACTTGTCGACAGTCTCATAAATTAGCGAGAAGAATCTGAATCTTAACTCTCAAAAACGAGGAATATATTTCAAAAACAAGGACTAACGTCTCTCCTTTCTTCTAAATATACCACCGCAAGCCGAATGGCTGTGTTAACTATTTTTACCCACACTTGGTCTGCTGCGTCAAACTCAAGTAAAACGAAACTGGATGAAGAAAGCAAACGGAGCCCGACGGTTGGCCAAGCAAAGGTAGAAAGACTCCGTATTCCAGTTCTAGATCCTTGGACAGCTAAGGGGAAACTGCGGGCCTTTATGGAAAGGCCACCAACTCTCGTTGATTTTGCTTTATTTCCTTCACCTTGTAATCTGCAACAATCCACACTTATATTTTTTTTTTCTGAAAACACGTACAAGGTGGCAGATATAAAGTAACAGAACTTCGGACCCTGCCAGACGCTGGCGATACCACAGCAGCTCCTGTGTACAAGTCAAACTCCCACCACGATTGGACAGGATTGGGAATCTACTTAAAAGTCCAGATTATCCAGGGTTTTTTTTTTGCCTCCATCAGAAAGGAAGCCGTGCTAAGTCTCTGAACAAAGGCAGGAAACGGTAACCAAAAATGGTAGCAAAAAGAATGCGCTTTGATTCAACTAGGACTCCCTGGCTCGATGTGCCGCACTTAATCAAAGGACGAAAATGCCCGGAGAAAGGCGTTTCTGCCGTCCTTGTTGGCAGGGAGCGACAAACGCGGGGACAAATGGAAACAGGCCGCAAATGAGAAGCTGGCCGGCGGGTTCGTGAGAACGCGCGGCGGTGACTCTGGTCAAGCTGACGCAGGGTGTGCGCTGGGCCCACGCCCCTGTCTACGTCTGGTCGGGCAACCTCAGACGCTCGAATAAAGGGATCTCGCACCACTTCGCCCACCCCACCCAGCGAACGCCGCCCTTTGCGGGACCCATGGCCTCAGGGGCTCCCAGCGGACCCCGCCCCCTGCCGCCGCCATCTTGTTGTTTGCCTCCCTCCGGCCGGCCACGTGGCACTTTCTCCCAGCGGAAGCCGAGGCACCGCCCCAACTTCCGGCCAGACCGGTTCCAGCCGGCCGCGGCCCGCAGACGCGCGGCTGCCCCCTGGCGGCCGGCCGCGCGCCGCCCCGCCCCGCCCCGCCCCGCCCCGCCCCGCCCGGCCCTCGCCATTCCCTTCCTGGCCCGCCGCACGTATGTGCGCCGCCGCGCGTCCCGGGGGCGGGGCTCCCGATGCACCCGGCACGGGGCGGGCCCGTCTCCCAGGGCTTCCGCTTGGGTCCCGGGCGTCTTTACACGAAGTTTAAACTGTAAGCTCGTGCGGCCGCAGCTACGAGGTTTTGGCACGCGGTGTCTTGTGTTTCAGGACTTTGAAACGGGAACCTCGAACCTCGCTTTTCCGAAGCGGCTTCTGCCCTCCGCCGGCGCAACTGAGTCCGAGCGGGGTCCGCCCTGAGCGCGTGCACCGCCCCGCGGGTTCCCGGACGCGGGATGGGGAGCCAAGTGCGGGCTGGGGCGCCCCGATTCTGGTGCTCCCGGCTGTCTCCACTTTCCCCTCGGCCCCAGGTTGCTTTCACGTTTCGGTTCTTGAGCGTTTGCCTTGACAAAGGCTCCTGCATCTGCTGTGTCTTAACCTGCTCAGCAGCCTTTGAGATGAGAGTTGTTGTATTTTTTAAAAAAATAGAGAATTGAAGCCCAGGGAGAGTAATTTGGTCCAGAGGCAGAGCCTGCGTTGCAATTTGGGCCGTCTTAGATCCCACTAAGCCTTTAGATGGTCAGATGGCTCTGAACTGTAGTATGTACAGCAACTGTGGGCTTAGCTGGAAAGGCAGATGTCCAGGCGTTTACCAGACCTGCTGAATTGGAAACCCCGGAGGGGCTGGTGACGATCTTAATTAACAAGCACTTAGTGATTCTGAGGCACCCTAAAAATACCTTACCTCGTAGCCTTTTTAAGGGTAAGGAAAGAGAATCTGTTTTTTAGTGCGAACTCCGTGCCAGGCACTAGGGTTAGGCATTTTCCTAATTATGTGATGTATTCCTCCCCAACGCCGTTTTACAGGAAGCTGAACCAGCAAACTTCCCTTGTGTGTAAAATGTTAATATTTGTGCAAAATGGTATAAGCTTACATGTGCTACTGTATTTGCTTGTACTTTGTATGCATAAAATATCCCTAGGAGGAGATCAAGAAGTTGTTGATAGTGCCTTACCTCTAAGGAAAGGAAGCGGTTTGCCAGAAGGACTGAGTTGGGACGAGTTTTTTTTCTTCTTCTTCTGTAAGTCTTGGTAAATTTTGAATGTCTGCCACATTGCTTATGAAAAATTAATGAGTAGTTGGTGTAAGAAAAGAACTGGAAATTTTATTTGAGCCAACCTGAGGGTTACGACCTGGAAGACATTCAGAAAGCTGGGAGGACTGTTCCACCTGTTAGAGGTCAGAGCACAGTTATGTAAGTTTTTGAGGCAAAAGGGTAATTTGTCAAATGACGTGTTATTACTGACCGTTTGCAAACTCTAAATCTATGTGTACAAAGTGAGTCATGGGTCGTGGGTCAGTATGGCCCTTTACCAGATGAAGAAAGATGGTTATCTTATAGGGAATTATGACCTTTTATAAGATGAAGAAGGAATGTTATCTCCTAAGGATGTCTGGTTAATGCAAGTCATATACTGATACACTTCGATGGAGGAGGCCCAAGCGGGCAGAGGAAAAAAAAAACTTACATTTAAATTTTCTTGTCTTGCTTTAAGGTATGAATTTTATTTCATCAATATGAATCTGTATCTTATTCCAAATAAAATTAAATGGAAAATTGGTATTCAGAATAGTATTAGAATGGAAACCAGTATCTGCATTCAGATCTGACTGAATCCCAGTGATCTATTGACTACACCTGACGCACTTTTAAACATAAAATTCTGTATAAATTTGAGGTGGTGTTTTTAATAATGAAGTATTAGTTAGAAATTTACTTTCTGTTTTTAACCTTTGAAAAATGACTCTCTGTGACCCTGGTCCAAACGTGCATGACACATTGGTGGGTGAAATTGTTCTTATTTTGATTACGAGTAACAGCTGTACAATAACCGTAAAACGGACCATAAATGTAATACCTAGACTCCGAGGAATATTCATGTTATCATTAATTGACAATTGCCAAGAGATTGGATCTCTTTTAGTAGCAATGGCAAAGTGCTCTTATTCCCAAGACTAGTCACTGGGAAGAATTTTATCGGTATATTTTATATCTATTAGGTTCCACTTAAAATTAATTATGTATAAATAATGCTTTTTATTTTTTCATGAATCTGTATCTATATGAAGAACATCCTGGGTTTGGAAAGATTGATCATTTATTCTGCTAATGTTTTTTTAAAATTGGAGGATAATTGGTTTACAATGTTGTGTTTGTCTGTGCCATACAGCAACATGAATCAGCCATAATTATATGTATGGTCCCTCGCTCTTCAGCCTCCACCCACCCCCACCCGACCGCACCTGTCTAGGTTGTCACAGAGCATGGGGTTGAGCTCCCTGTGCTATGCAGCAACTTCCCACTAGCTATCTTTTTCACACAAGGGAGTGTATCGTTTTCAGTGCTGCTGTCTCAATTGATCCCACTCTCCCCGTCCCCCGCTGCATGCAAAGTCTGTCCTCTATGTCTGCGTTTCTACTTGGAAAAAAAGAGAGGTAGAAATACAGCTTGATGACAGTTCAGAGGAGGAAGATATTAGTGTTTGATCTGTGTCTCCGCGCGTGGTCAGTTGCGTACTACTTTTTGTGACTCCATGGACTGTAGCCCGCCAGGCTCCTCTGCCCATGGGATTCTCCAGGCAACAATACTGGAGTGGGTTGCTATTTCCTACTCCAGGGGATCTTCCTGACCCAGGGATGGAACCTGTGTCTCTTGCATCTCCTGCATTGGCAGGCAGATTCTTTACCACTGTGTCACCTGGAAAGCCAGGTGCCTAGAACTGTTCTGTGCCTAGAACTTTATTGTTGGAAGGGCTTGTAAAGATGTGTGAGTAGACACTTGCTCCTAGCAGTGGCATTTGGTCCCTGAAATTAGGAAATTGGCTCTTTGTAGTGATTCTCTAAGGGCTTCCCAGGTGGTGCTAGATCCTGCCTGACAATGCAGGAGACCTAAGAGACGCAGGTTCCATCCCTGGGTGGGGAAGAGCCCCTGGAGGAGGGCATGGGTGTGTGTGCAGTGATTCTCTAAAAGCTACATTGTCCAGCTCCTAGGCCTGCAACTTCTCTCCAAGAGGAGACTGCAGTTTCCAGTAAACCCACGGCTGGGAGCTGCAGTGACATGCTGGGATCGGCCGGTGGGGATGAAGGCGCACTTTCAGTGACATCATGATGGCAGCTTGAATTTGGTGACAATGCAATGATTTATTCCCGAGAAATAGGTGGACACTACAAATCCAAGGCTTTTGCTGGAGAACTGCTTATTAAACATGTATCAGCACACCACAGCCCGCCACCCCACTATCGCTGCTGGGAGAAGCCCAGACGGGGTACCTAGCCCCGCTCAGGTTGCCCAGGGTTACAGTGTGCCTGGACTCAGCAGTCCCTTAGTGGTCTTGGGGCCAGTGTTTCCAACAGCTGTAGTCTCTTAAACCAAACTAGAAACAAAGGGTGGATCACAAGTTTTTCTGGGTCAGTCCAGTATTGCCGAAGTTATTTCCTGGGACGAAGGAGAAACTGAGCAGTCTGGGCAGCTGACTGACCCTCCTGAAGAAGCTTGCATCCTTAACAAAACGGAACTTGCACGGTTAAAAGGGTGGGGGGTGGGGGGAGGTGGCGGGGCATAGTCTTCCTAATGGGAGTGTCTGTGTTTCTGGAGTTGAGTACTCCAAAAACTGTGTTTAGACCTTTTTGGAAGTGGAGTATTATAGGTAGGAGGGTCTCTGCCTGGAGGGCTATATCTAAAGTCAGGGAAGCAGGCGGATGGAAGAAGAGGGGATTTTCTACAATAGAGGAAGGCATTTGTTCATTCATTCATTCAACAAACCAATATTAAGTGCCCATCTAAGTGGTTTTCACATCTACGTTAGAATACATGGGATTCTAAACTTAAAAATTTGCTTCAGTCTATATTGATGGTGTTTGGTTGTGTGCGAGGCTGAATGACGGGTCCCCTCAAAAGACATCCCGATCCTTGGAATCTGTGACTGTTACTTCGTCTTGTTTAAAACAATAAAAGGCTTTGCAGATGTGATTAAGTTACGGATCCTGAGATGAGGGGGGAGATTTAGTCTTCCCCAGAAGCAGAGAGAAAAAGAGTGGGACAGATTTTCCTTTTTTTTTTTAAATTATTTTAATTGGAGGATAGTTACTTTACAATATTGTGTTGATTTCTTCCATACCTCAGAAAGTTCCTATGTCCCCTCCCTCCGGAACCTTCCTCCCAGCCCATCCCACCCCTCTAGGCTGTCACGGAGCACAGGATTTGAGCCCATTCCCACTGGCTATCTTTTACATACAGTAATATGTATATTTCAATACGGGTCTCTCAGTTTATCCCACCCTCTTCCCCCACTGTGTTCACAAGTCTGTTCTTTATGTCTGCGTCAGATTTTCCTTTTGAGTCTTCAGAAAGAGCCCGGCTCTGCCAACACTTGAATTTTGGAGTTCTAACCTCTGGAACTGTGAGAGAACAAATTTCTGTTGTTTTTAAGCCCGCCAGTTTGTGGTAAATTGTCACCACAGCCGTAGGAAACTAATACAGAGTAGAAGACTGGTTTTGAAGTAGCACTTGACATACGATTTAGCAAAGATCCATGCTAGAGATAAGGGTCGCTACGGATAAACATCACAGAAATTCATCCCTTGACTGTCCCTGCTGCGTACAAATCAGGACCCCTTCTACAGTAGGTCTGGGTCTTAGGAAGCTGTATTTTGAAACAAAAAGGAAATAAACCTTCCTATTATTTCTTGCACATTTGCATGTCCTTCCATCGTTATTACAGACATTAGAGATACAAAGACGGAGAAGGCGATGGTACCCCACTCCAGTACTCTTGCCTGGAAAATCCCATGGACAGAGAAGCCTGGTAGGCTGCAGTCCATGGCGTCGCTAAGAGTTGGATACGACTGAGCGACTTCACTTTCATTTTTCACTTTCAGGCATTGGAGAAGGAAATGGCAACCCACTCCGGTGTTCTTGCCTGGAGAATCCCAGGGACGGGGGAGCCTGGTGGGCTTCCGTCTATGGGGTCACACAGAATTGGACACAACTGAAGTGACTTAGCAGCAGCAGAGATACAAAGAAGATGAATAGCTACATCGCCTGTCCTCAGGGAGCCTACAGTCTATCAAGGGAAAGATGCAGGAATAGGATCATTTCAGTACAGTCTCTTAAGTGTCAGTTCAGTTCAGCTCAGTTCAGTTGCTCAGTTGTGTCGCTCTTGGCGACCCCATGAATCGCAGCACGCCAGGCTTCCCTGTCCATCACCAACACCCAGAGTTCACTCAGACGTCCATCGAGTCAGTGATGCCATCCAGCCATCTCATCCTCTGTCGTCCCCTTCTCCTCCTGCCCCCAATCCCTCCCAGCATCAGAGTCTTTTCCAATGAGTCAACTCTTCGCATGAGGTGGCCAAAGTACTGGAGTTTCAGCTTTAGCATCATTCCTTCCAAAGAAATCCCAGGGCTGATCTCCTTCAGAATGGACTGGTTGGATCTCCTTGCAGTCCAAGGGACTCAAGCGTCTTCTCCAACACCACAGTTCAAAAGCATCAATTCTTCGGCGCTCAGCCTTCTTCACAGTCCAACTCTCACATCCATACATGACCACTGGAAAAACCATAGCCTTGACTAGACGGACCTTTGTTGGCAAAATAATGTCTATGCTTTTCAATATGCTATCTTAAGAAACCTATATACAGGTCAGGAAGCAACAGTTAGAACTGGACATGGAACAACAGACTGGTTCCAAATAGGAAAAGGAGTATGTCAAGGCTGTATATTGTCACTCTGCTTATTTCTCTTACACACAGAGTACATCATGAGAAATGCTGGGCTGGAAGAAGCACAAGCTGGAATCAAGATTGCCAGGAGAAATATCAATAACCTCAGATATGCAGATGATACCACCCTTATGGCAGAAAGTGAAGAGGAACTAAAATGCCTCTTGATGAAAGTGAAAGTGGAGAGTGAAAAAGTTGGCTTAAAGCTCAACATTCAGAAAACGAAGATCATGGCATCCGGTCCCATCACTTCATGGGAAATAGATGGGGAAAGAGTGGAAACAGTGTCAGACTTTATTTTTTGGGGCTCCAAAATCACTGCTGATGGTGACTGCAGCCATGAAATTAAAAGACGCTTACTCCTTGGAAGGAAAGTTATGACCAACCTAGATAGCATATTGAAAAGCAGAAACATTCTTAAGTGTCAAGTAATAATATTTGTCGAGCCGTTTCTTGGTGCTAAGTGCCCTCTCTTTATGCCATCTCTCCTAATCCTCCAGCTCTAGGAGGACGGTATTAATATCCCCTTAGAAAAGGGAGCCTTAGAAGGTGAAGCAGCTTGTTTAATTGCACCCAGCTGGTGAGTGGAAAAGCAGGATTGCCAGGGCAACACTGGGAGGGGTATTCCAGGTGTGAGCTACTGCATGGTCAAGGGCAAAAACATGACCATGGAGTCCAGCTGGGAACTGCCAGTAGGTTAATGTGGCTGGAACGTGGAGCGATGGAAGAGGGGTGAAACAGATGAGGTAGGAAAGACAAGTGGGAGCCTGCACCTTCAAACTAGGGTGGGCTACTTCTCAGCAGAGATGCCAGGCACGCCCTCCCCACCCCGTGTAGCCCGGAGGAAGAAACCCTGGAACCTTAAGAGCTTGGCCAGAGCAGTGTGGGATGAATGTACACTTGCAGGAGACCTCTGTCTTCCTCCATTTATCCCCCTCCCAACTCCTCCAGCATTCTTGTGGCTTTGGGTAGGTATGTCTGCAGAAAGGGAAGTCCTTTCAGCTGTCTTGTCCTTAAATCCAAGAATTGTGCAGAACTTTCAACTAGTCATCAGCAATTTTCAGATGTTTCGAAATGAAAAAAAAAAAAAGAACAAACCAGCAAAGTCCGTCTTATGGAAAATCTGAAAAGAAAATTGCACTGTTAGGCAACCTTTGTCCCCTAGGGCGGAAGAGCAAGTGGGAATATAAATGGGAAGGGACTAAGATTCCACTAAACAAAGCACAGAACTGTGTGCTGGTACTTTGCATATCCTTTACTCCACAAGGCAACTCTGTTTTAATGTTTATTTATTTAATTACTTTTGCCGCACCGCAGGGCGTGTGGGATCTTAGGTCCCTGACCAGGGATGGAACCCAGGCCCCTTGCATTGGGAACATGGAGTTCCTCTTTTTATGTTTCGATTCTCTTGACATCTTCCCTATTTCTGTTCCAGTCTCTGTTAGATTCCTAATGCCTCCCTCAGCATATCCATCTTTCCGTGCTCAGTTGCTGGATTTCTGTGCCCAGTGGCCTCATCCGGGTGGCCTTCTTTTCCTGTCTTCAGGCTTTGGTGGTCTGGTCTCATCCCAGCCCAACCGACTTACTTGTTTCTGTCTTTGAACTCTAGACTCACAGTGTCCTTTGCCTTCTAGAATTTCTGCTTGGATTTCTCAAAACCCTCTCAAAGTCAGCATGTCTAAAAGTGAACTCAGAACTGTCTCTGCTACTCAGCTACCATTTGAGACCCCTTCTCCCTTCGTTTTCCCTTCCACCTGCTGGCCTGTCTGAAGCAGACACTGGGTGGGCATCTCTGGCACCCTCTTTTCCTGCACGAACCCTAGCCTTTGAGTTCTGGTCCTTTTCCTACCTCTGAATCCTTTCCTTTCATCTCCATGTCCCTACCCTGATCCAAGACAAATCTTTCTTCCCTGGATTCCAGTGGTAGTTCTCAAACTGCTCTGCAGGTGTCCATTTGGCTCCCTCTTTGGCTGAATCCCCAGGGGAGGCCCAGTTCATTTGTGAAAATGCAAATCTGATGTGTGTGTGCTCAGTCACTCAGTCATGTCCAGCTCTTTGCGACCCCATGGACTGTAACCTGCCAGGCTCCTCTGTCCATGGGATTTTCTTGCCAAGAATACTGGAGTGGGTTGCCATTTCCTTCTCCAGGAGATCTTCCCGACCCAGGGATTGAACCTGGGTCTCCTGCATTTCAGGCAGATTCTTCACCTGCTGAGTCACCTTGTCAAGTACAGATCCAACGTGGTCACCCAGCTCTGTCCTCTCCTGGGCTTTAAAACCATCAGTGGGTTCCTGCTGGTCTTTGCATCTAGACCCGCATCCCCCCAAAGAACAAGGCCCTGCACGGCCTGCCTCCCACTGGTCCCTCCGGGATGGGCAGCTCCCATCCTGCCGCCCTGCTCTTTGGGCTCCAGCCAAGTGGCCTAACAGCCGTCCTGCTCATTAGGAGTCGTTGACAGGCCCATCCCTCTGCCTGAGCACTGCCTTCCCACCCCTCACCTACCAACTGCTGTTCTTCCTGGGATCTCGACTCCTCCGTCTTTTCCTCATCCCTTTCTTAGGGACGCTTTCCCCACTCCAGGCTGGTTCTTCCCCAGGCGCTCTCACAGCACTGACTGTGTGTAAGTGATAGGTACGCTATTTTATTTTGATGTGATGCTCTGCCTGTATCCTCACTTAAGACCATCAGGTCCATAGACAGGGTTGATATCTTCCTTCATCGATCCCTGTATCCTACCTGTGGTGCCAGGCACAGAGCAGGCGCTGAATACACACTTGTCGAAAGAATGAATGAGTCAGCACCAGCGACGGAAGTAGAGCTGGGTTCTGAGGACCAGCGTTAATAACCAATTACTCAGCGCCGTTGTCGCCATCTAGTGGTGACTGATGTTACTATGCCGTCGGGCCCGTTCTCTGTCTTGACGGCCCTTGACAGTGCTCCCGAAGGGAATCAAAGCATGAATAATGGATCCTAGTTGAGAATTTGCCTTGTTTCCTGTATCGTAGTAGGCACTCAGGACACTGCCTGCCTGATTCCTCAGCAGAGGGCGTGTAAGCGGCCTTCCCAAGGTCTCAGGCTAAGAAGGAGACCTGGAATTCAACACCAGGGTGGAGAGGCTGCGTTTTTCCGCTGTGCCCACTGCTGTGTTTCTGTTATTTATTACATGGAACCTACGCATAAGAAAACTGCAATCGTTGTCGTGGTTGCAGAGGGACTGAACAAAACTCCCTTAAATGGCAGAAAATATATTTTGTAGCCAGAGAGGCTTCTAGGGGGCTCCCGTGGTTCAATAACACGTCTGAATTCACAGACAAACGCTGTGAATAACTGGTTATGCTGCAGCCAGCGAGGGCTCTCATTTTAAAGCCCCAGAACAACTTGATATACAGTATTTCTGGATGGTTCACAGGTCTTTCTTGACAACGCTTTCCTAGGCTTTTTGACTTTGTGGCCTGGGCAACTGTGGCCTTCAAGTCTCTACAAAGTTTCAGGTCTTTTAGGAGTTAAGTTTTTTTTTTTTTTAACATCTTCATAAACTGCCTTTGAGATCTGTGGTAAACAGATCTACCTCCAATGTTTTTTGAAACAAGATAGAACATACGTAAAGTGTATAAAACAGTAGTTCTTTGCTTTATGTTCTTGAAAGTTTATGCAAGTAAATTTGGAGGAGTGGGTAAATTTGATAACATTTTCTATCTATTGAGTAAATTGTGCACTTACTGAGGAGCCAAAGGAGTTAGTAAAGGAGCCAAAGAAAGTGAAAGTTGCTCAGTTGTGTCTGACTCTTTGCGACCCCATGGACCATAGTGTCCCTGGAATTCTCCAGGCCAGAATACTGGAGTGAGTAGCGTTTCCCTTCTCTAAGGAATCTTCCCAACCCAGGGATCGAACCCAGGTCTCCCGCATTGCTGGTGGATTCTTTACCAGCTGAGCCACAAGGGAAGCCCAAAGGAGCCAAAGTCATAACTAAAAATGATCTCCTGTATAGCACAGGGAATTCTACTCAGTAGTCTGTAAAGGCCTCTGGGAAAAGAACTGAAAAAAGAGTGGATGGGGACTTTGCTGGTGGTTCAGTGGTTAAGACTTCCAGTGTAGCTGATGTGGGTTTGATCCCTGGTCTGGGAACTAAGATAGATCCCACACGCCACGCAGCACGGGAAACTGGGATACCCCCCATGTACTGATGGGCGTGGCCAAAAAATAAAGTGAAAAAGAATGGATATATGTGTAACTGATTCAGTTTGCTGCACACCTGAAACTAACACAACATTGTAAAGCAACTATACTCCAATATTAAAATTTAAGAAAGAAATGGGGAAAAAAAGGAGCCAGAGTGTTAACTTTAATCAGCAAGTTGGGTGGAGGAGTAAGAAACGTGCTGTTTAAAAGACACCCGTGGTGAATTACGTTATAGGGATAGGGTTTTAAGCTTGAGCTTGCATCAGCATCGCCTCGCTCGCTGGGGCCCCGGCCCTGATTTCTGATCCCCGTGGGCTTGAGAATTTGCATTTCTAACCAGCTCCCAGGGGATGCTGATGTGGCTATTCCAGGGACCGCACTGTGACAGCTAGAGCAGTGTGCTATCATCGGAGCAGTGGAGCAGTGTGTTATCCTTAGTGCAGTGTGTTATCGTTAGAGCAGTGTGTTATCGTTAGAGCAGAGTGTTATCGTTAGAGCAGTGTGTTATCGTTAGAGCAGAGTGTTATCGTTAGAGCAGTGTGTTATCGTTAGAGCAGAGTGTTATCGTTAGAGCAGTGTGTTATTGTTAGAGCAGTGTGTTATCGTTAGAGCAGTGTGCTATCATCGGAGCAGAGTGTTATCGTTAGAGCAGTGTGTTATCGTTGTTTAGTTGTTCAGTCGTGTCCGACTCTTTGTGACCCCATGGACTATAACCCATCAGGCTCCTCTGTCCATGGGATTCTCCAGGCAAGAACACCGGAGCGGGTTGCCATTTCCTTCTCCAGGGGATCTTCCCCACCCACAGATTGAACCCAATGTCTCCTGCGTTGGCAGACAGATTCTTTACTGCTGTGCCACCAGGGAAGCCCACTGGAGTGGTGACTTATACCCTAATTTACTGCTGTTTCCTGTGTTCTGTCTTTGGACAGGTCAGGATTCCCCAAGCTTCATTGCTCCTCTACCCCCTTTAGAGGGAAGCAGGACAGAGGGATTCCTTTCCAGCTTCAGTCTCCATGGCTCTGACCTGGCAGCGGTCAGTGGCCCTGGGCTGGCTCCCCTGATGCTCTGGAGGCTTCACTGATAACCTCTGCTGTGGCCAGTTGAGGATCTCTCACCGGTGGCCTCGGGAGGTCCTCTGGTCCAATGGTGTTGGCTCACGTGGAGGTTCTGGGAATGTCTGTGCCTGCCTGCTGTTGATGTGTGCATTTAAGACCTTTGGTGGAGGTTGTCATCATTTCTTTCCTTTTTTAAAGAGTTGAACATTTAATTAATTAACTAACTAATTTTTGGCTGCACAGGGTCTTCATTGCGACTCGAGGGTCTAGTTGGTCTGAGGCTTGTGGGATCTTAGTTCCCCTACAGGGGATCAAAGCCAAGTCCCCCTGAAGGCAGATTCTCAACCACTGGACTACCAGGAAAGTCCTTTGTCACCATTTCTCCCCAAGGTTTTGCGCCCATCTCCTCTGGGTCTGGCCTCCTGCCTGGCTCCCTCAAGTCCAGTCTCTACACAGAAGCCAGAGCCCTCATAATACACGGGTTAGGTTGATAATCTGCATAAACCTTTCAGAGTATTTACTTATTCTTACAGAATAAAGCCTCCTCTTTGCAGCATGGTGCCTGACGTCTTTATGTCTGGCTTGTCTCTCCATTCTCTTCACTAGTGCAGGTTTTTGATTTCTGGCATCCTGAACTTTCTGCCTGGAATGTCCTCATGTCAGATCTTTGCCTGTTGAATTCCTTTTTGTCTCTTTTAGTCCAAGGATAGTTCTTACATAACTGTGCGTGATTCTGGCACACAGAGGTTTATGGAAAGATTGGACAAATGCGTGGATGAATAAATAAGAACACAGAAAATGGACTTTTAAAAATTATGGTAAAATATAAAATTTACCCTCTGAACTATTTTTTAGCGTATGTTAGGTTAAGTACATTCAGATAGTAAAGAATCCACCTGCAATGCAGGAGACCTGGGTCTGGAAGATCCCCTGGAGAAGGAAATGGCAACCCGCTCCAGTATTCTTGCCTGGAGAATCCCATGGACAGAGGAGCCTGGCGGGCTACAGTCCATGGGGTTGCAAAGAGTGACTAAGAACACACAATATTATACTGTATGTATATACCTTATCTTGTTTATCTTTTCATACAGAGAATGGATTTTCTAAAAAATATATTAATGATATTTATTTCTTTGAGTGTACTGGGTTTTAGTTGCAGCATTTGGGATCTAGTTCCCTGACCAGGGATTGAACTCAGGCCCCCTGCGTGGGGAGCTTGGTGGTCTTAGCCAATGGACCACCAGGGAAGTCCCCAGAGAATGGACTTTTGTACAAGGATTTAATTTGCAGCATTGTTTGCAATAGCAAAAGGTTGGAAGCCATCTAACTGTCCATGTGTAGGGAATCAGTGATTTAAAATAACTGTACAGTGGAATACGTGTGGCCGTGATAAAGAATGGGCCTCTCCGTCCGTCCTGACAGGGCACAGCCACCACGATAGACTATGAAGGTCATGAACGCTGTGCAGACCGCTCTACTTTTGGTATATGACCCTGACAGAACAGAAGCAGGGCAGGCGCACAGACACGTGCCTTCCACGGTTGCCAAGGCCGCCTCTGGGGGGCGGGACTCGACGATGTCCTTTTCTCTAGGCGCTGTTTTGTATCATTTGCATTTTGTACCAGGTGTTATGTGTTATTAAATAAGAGCGTTGAAAAGAAAGCAAATAATTTTGTCCGGAGGTAGAGGTGCTTAGTTCCCTGTAGATCTCACACGATGAAGGGGGCTTTATGCTGACAAAAAATTACTAAGTCCATAAGAAAGTCCCAAATTAAGTTAAACTTGGTTAGTCAATTCTCTTGATTCTCAGCAAAGAGGAACCATGGATCTAATTCTTTGACCACCTCAGGAACTTGATCGTAACTGAATCTTAGCAATGGTATAGCGATCAGATCTATGTGATTGACCTGAAAAAGTTCCATCCAGGTGAATTTAAGGACAAAGCTTCAGCTTTCAACCCTGTGTGTCTCAGTAGCTGTTCTTTCTTTCATTTCTAAAAAGACTTTATTTTTTTATTTATTTATGGCTGTGCCAGGTCTTCGTTGCTGTGTGAGATGTTCTCTAGTTGTGGTGTGCGGGTTTCTCATTGTGGTGGCTTCTCTTGTTGCGGAGCCCAGGCCGTGGTGCACACAGGCTCAGTGGTTGTGGTGGACCGGCCTAGTTGCTCCGAGGCTTGTGGGGTCTTCCTGGATTAGGGATCAGACCCGTGTCTCCTGCACTGGCAGGCAGACTCTTTAACCATGGAGCCACCAGGGAAGCCCCCCTCAGTAGCTGTTTAATGCAGGTTTCTGAGCGACTGCTCCTTTAAAGCCATGTGAAGCAGCAAGGAGACCTGCTTTGAGATGAATTTGATAATCTGGGGCCAAAGGGGCCATGGTCTCCGAATGGGGGTAAAGGATAGGCCTGCCTGCAGGATGAATGTTTGTTCATGACTTACGTGCCTGTTTGCATTAATCACCATCACCTGTATCACTGTCTCATCAATGCCTGGACAAGGCAGGCCCATCTGCCAGTCTTTCCTCTGACTTAGGTTTGATTCCTGGCCGGGGAACTAGGATCCCACGTGCTGCGTGGCGCAGCTAAAAACAAGCAGATGAAAAACACCAGAGACTTCCTCTCTCCTTCTTCTTTCTGTTGCAGGAAGGGGGACTGCTTCCAGGGCCCGAGAGTGGGCTCTTGTCTAACACTCGGAAATGAATTGTCTGAGGAGACACCCTTGCTGACAAAGCAAGAAACTTTATTGGGAAAGGGTACCCAGGGGGCAAGCAGAAGGGTGAGGGAACCCATGAGGACTGCTCTGCCACGCGGCTCACAGTGGCTTGGATTTTATGGTGGTGGGATTCATTTCCGGGTTGTCTCTGGCCCATCATTCTAACTCCTGGTCCTTCCTGGTGGTACATGCATTGAGAAGGATGGATTCCAATGAGAAGGATTCCGGGAGGCTGGTACGGCATAGGGACTGGTGTCTCCTGTCTCCTTCTGACCTTTCCTGAATTCTTCCCATTGGTGGTGGCTTGTTAGTTTCATGTTCATTACCAGCACCTCCTGGTAAAACAACTCATGCAGATGGTAACAGTGGTGCCAGGGTGGGCAGTTTCAGCCAGTGGTTTCCCCCAACACTTCCTTTAACTGTATTTCAATGACAGGCTGTAAAAATGGATTCACTTCTAAGGGAGTACATAGCATAGGAACTGAATGATACAGGAAGAGATAGTGATGTGTTTGAATGTCAGTGATGTGGACAAAGAATGGCCGCCTGTCATATTAGTAAACAGAGGAAGTTGTTGCCATCAAACCATCAGCCACTGCAGCTGCCTCGATGGTGTACCCTGAGGGGATTCAGGATGGAGAAAAACAGAATACAGCCCTAGATAGCTAAGGTGTGTATCAAAGGAATAATTTCACTAAGCCCAAACTCTTGCATCTTCCCATACATAAAGTGCTAAATTCATTAACTTGAGATTTTTCTTTAATTAGCAGTAATCTTTGATGTTTGACTACCTGAGTGTTTTTGTTTGCTCATTAGCAACATTTTTTAGTTTATTTTTGGCTGGGCCGGGTCTGCATTGCTGTGAAGGCTTTCTCTATTTGCGGTGCGCGGGGGCTACTTGGCAGTTGCAGTGCACGGGCCTCTCACTGCGGTGGCTTCTCTTGCAGAGCACATGCTCTAGGGCGTGTGGGCTCAGTAGTTGTGGCACGTGGGCTTAGTTGCTCCGAGGCATGTGGGGTCTTTACAGATCAGGCATCGAACTCGTGTGTCTTACATTGGCAGGTGGATTCTTTACCACTGAGAAGGCAAACCCCGTTTGTTTGTTCGTTTATTTTGCAAAAGCTCCTATATATTCTGCTGCTGCTGCTAAGTCGCTTCAGTCATGTCCGACTCTGTGCGACCCCATAGACGGCAGCCCGTGAGGCTCCCCTGTCCCTGGGATTCTCCAGGCAAGAACCCTGGAGTGGGTTGCCATTTCCTTCTCCAATGCATGAAAGTGAAAAGTGCAAGTGAAGTCGCTCAGTCGTGTCAGACTCTTAGCGACCCCATGGACTGCAGCCCACCAGGCTCCTCCATCCATGGGATTTCCCAGGTAAGAGTACTGGAGTGGGGTGCCATTGCCTTCTCCACCTATATATTCTAGCTCCTCCCTTACCTCTTTAGAATAGTCCCTCAGATGATGTATGCATCCCAGAATTAAGTCCCCACTAAGTCCACCAAATAAAGTATAGTTCTCAACTTTTAGATTGTGCAGTTGTTTTCAGTCGACAATGAGTATAATGTATCCACTCAAATCAGGGGGTTACAGGTCTGTATGGGGTTAAGAGTCACTGGGAGCTTGTCAGAGACACTTGGGATCTTTGGCAATCAGGACCAAGCCACTTCCTACTGATATTTAGCCTATAGATGCAGAAGCACCTGTTCTGTCCACTAAGACACATGAACTTTGTGAAACTCGGTTTCACGTTTCAAACACACAAAAAATTGTCATCCCCAGCCCCTGAGTGAGGTACTTAAAGTGGAAGGAGCTCTGAGATGTGGTGATGACCCTGGGCCCATCACTTTCCAGGAGAGACACTCTGCACAGCAGAGACTTGAGCAAGTTCCTGCACAGCAGGAACTTGAGATTTTTTTCCAGTGTAAAGTGGAGCTGATTATATAGGGCTATGGATTGAGCAACGCTTCCCAGGTGGCTCAGTGGTAAAGAATCTGCCTGCCAATGCAAGAGACGTGGGGTTCTATCCCCAGATCAGGAAGATCCCCTGGAGGAAGAAATGGCAATCCATGCTGGTATTCTTGCCTGGGAAATCCCATGGACAGAGGAGGCTGGTGGGCTACAGTCCATGGGGTCACAAAGAGTTGAACATGACTGAGCGACTGAGCACGCATGCAGGGGTTTAACAAAGTTCTGTTGAAACCAAGAGCCTGCTGGGTCTGCTCCTATGACTTGTGGTGGATGGGGAGGAAAGGAGGGAAGAGAAAGGACTGCCCTTCTTGGATCGGAACGTGGTGGGTCTCTGGCCATCCCTGGGCTTGATGGCTGCTGTGCAAGTGGCTCCCCGTCTCTGAACTGTGCTAATCAAACAATTCAAAAGGTTTGCCCGCCTTGATGGAAGGATATGTAAATCTGACTCAATTCACAGCGTCTCTTAACAGTTCGATTGAAACTGCATCTCATTTAAGCTCATTCATAACTGTCATTGATGGAAATAGCAGCAAATGTGGAGGAGCCCACCACAAGGCCTGATAATTACCTCCCAATGAAAACCCAACTGTAGGAACATCACCATTGCCATGACAACCACAAGGGAAGCCTGGTTGCCCACGGTTACCTATGTTACCAGATGTCAGTGGTGCCTGAGTCTTAGCTTTGAATGAGCCTCAGGAGCATAAAGGGGAAAGGCAATATGAGCTGTATGAGTGCTTTAGAATGAAAGAATCTTGCTGGACCCATGGGGATCTTTTAATATCCTTTTATATTCTATTTTTAGCCCCAGTGGGTTCGTGAAGAGTCTATCTCATTGCAGGATCATTGAGTTGTCATCTTGGAGCCAGAGAGTTCTAAAATGACTCCTTCTCTGAAAGGCCTTTTTTTTTTTTCATTTAAATAGTCTTTGTTTCCTTAAAAAAATCAGGGCTTCCCTGGTGGTTCAGTGGTAAAGAATCTACCTGCCAGTGCAGGAGACATGGGTTCGATCCCTGGTCCAGGAAGATCCCACATTCTGCAGAACAACTAAGCCCATGCTCCACAACTATTGAGCCTGTGCTCTAGAGCCTGGGAGCCAAAGCTATTGAGCCCACACACCACAAGTGCTGAATCCCAAGAACCTAGGGCCTGTCTGTGCTCCGCAACAAGAGGCCACCAAAGTGGAAGTCCATGCATCACGATTAGAGAGTAGCCCCCACTCTCCCACAACTAGAGAAAACGCCCAGGCTGCCATGAAGACCCAGCATAGCCAACAATAAAAAAATTAAAATTAAATTATATAAAAAATTTAAAACCACGTAATGCAAATATGTGGTTTAAGCCTCAAAAATGCAAAAGTTATAAAGGAAGCTGTCTTTCTCATCATTGCTCTCCATCTGCCTTTTTCCTGTCTTGCCCCAGAGATATTTTTTAATGTGTGTACAAGTCAATACAAGAACTATTCCTTTCCCTTTTCTTTTTACACAAAAGAATATATAATATACACAAAAGAATAATGTATCACACACACCGTTCTGCACCTTGCTTTTTTCCATCATGAATCTTGATGTTGTCTCATGTCAATCTGTAGAGTGCTTCCTCAATCTTTTTAAAGTGCAAAGTATTCCATTATACAAATGTGCCAAATGCAGTCAAGCAGCTTCTGTTGGTGGGCGTTAAGGCTGTTTTCAAGACTTTACCATCACAAAGAAGGTTGCAAAGATGAGCCTTAGCTTAATGCCATTTTGCATGTGTGAGTTATCTGGAGAATAATTTCTAGATGTAGCTTTACCAGGTGTATAGGTTTGTCATTTTAAAGTGCCATACATAGATCTTGAGCTCATTTGCATCCCATCAGTAAGGGATGTGAAGCCGTTTCTCACAGCCTCATGGAGTTCTTGTCAAACTTTTCGGTTTGTGCCAAATTGGTCTGTGAGAAATGGTATCTCGGTAGGGTTACAATCTGCATTTTTCTTGTATGTATTTAATTTTAGCATTCAGAAGGGTTCCCTCATAGCTCAGTGGGTAAATCATCTGCCTGCAATTGAACCCAGGAGACTCGGGTTCAATTCCTGAGTCGGGAGGATCCCCTGGAGAAGGAAATGGCAGCCCACTCCAGTATTCTTGCCTGGAGAATCCCATGGACAGAGGAGCCTGGCGGGCTACAGTCCATGGGATTGCAAGAGTTGGACACGACTTAGCGACTAAACCACCACCACCACCATCTGTTCAGAGGCTTTGCCTATTTTTCTGTGGTGTTGTTGGCCTTTTTTCTTAGAGGGAACTCTTAACATATTAAGGAGATTAGCCCTTTGTGATATGAGTTTCAAAGTTTTTTTTCACTCAGTTTGTCATTTTTACATTTGACTTTTGACAGTGTAGCGTAATGGATCAGAGCACAGGTTCTTGCGCCTCACTGTCTAGCTTCAGGATCTGGCTCTGCCCATAAACAGGCTGTGTGGCTTTGGACGCTTGCTTCTCTGTGCTTCGTCTCCCTCCTCTTTGAAATGGGGATCGTAGTACTAACCGTATATGGCTTTTTAATTTTTTACGTATCTTGAAATTGTCTTGCCTCAATCTGTAAAGTGCTTCCACAATCTTTTTAGAGGGCAAAGTATTCCATTATATGGATGTGCCGAACACTATTCAACCAGTTTCTGTGAAGATTAAATGCTTAATATATTTAAAGTGTTCTTAACAATGCTCTCTGTATAACATAGTAAATTCTATGTTTGATACCTATTATTATTTAAATTCATCACTTCAAGGCAAATAGATGGGGAAACAGTGGAAACAGTGACAGACTTTATTTTTTGGGGCTCCAAAATCACTGCAGATGGTACTGCAGCCATGAAATTAAAAGACACTTGCTCCTTGGAAGAAAAGCTATGACCAACCTAGACAGCATATTAAAAGGCAGAGATATTGCTTTGCTAACAAAGGTCCATCTAGTTGAAGCTATGGTTTTTCCAGTAGTCATGTATGGATGTGAAAGTTGGACTATAAACAAAGTTCAACACCGAAGAATCGATGCTTTTGAACTGTGGTGTTGGAGAAGACTCTTGAGAGTCCCTTGGGCTGCAAGGAGATCAAACCAGTCAATCCTAAAGGAAATCAGTCTTGAATATTCATTGGAAAGACTGATACTGAAGCTGAAGCTCCAGTGCAATGGCCACCTGATGCGAAGAACTGATTCCTTGGAAAAGACCCTGATGCTGGGAAAGATTGAAGATAGGAGGAGAAGGGGACGACAGAGGATGAGATGAGATGAGATGGTTGGATGGCATCACTGACTTAATGGACATGAGTTTGAGCAAGCTCTGGGAGTTGGTGATGGACAGGGAAGCCTGGCGTGCTGCAGCCCCATGGAGTCGCAAAGAGTCGGACATGACTGAGTGACATTAAATTATTATTTAATGGTTCCTGGATTTTGTGTCATAGTTAGAAAGGCCTTAAAAACTTTTCTTATGCCCTACTTTGCACTTTCTGTTGTTCTTTTTTTTTGGCTGTGCTGGGTCTTTGCTGTAGTGTGGACTTTTTCTAGTTGCGGTGCATGGGCTTAGTTGCCTGTGTGTGATCTTGGCTCCCCAACCAGGGATTGAACCCACGTTCCCTGCATTGGAAGGAGGATTCTTAACCACTGGAGCACCAGGGAAGTTCCCCTTCTGTTGTTCTTTTTGTATACCTTTATCAGGGAAGCAGCATAGCTGCCTGGTTATGAGTGCTGGTTTTCTGAGTCAGACAAACCTGAGTTTCAGTGGCAGCTCTAACACTGACGAAGTGATCTTGAGCAAGTCATGCTGCCTCCCTAAACGGGGATTGAAATGACACCCAGTCATAAGGCAACAGTGGGAACTGGCGCTGTGGCCGGCACTTGGTGAGTGTGCCCGCCAAATAAGCGGAGGGCACTGCTTTTAATCCCATGGTACCAACCGTACTTCAGCCCAGTCAGTTTCACTTCTCTGCCTTTCCAGTTCCCTGAGGACAGGGATTGCATTTCAATTTGTACCCTCAGAAGGGTACCACAGAAGGGGCTCAACAGATCCTAGTTGGTGAATAGACAGAGAAACCAGCTCAAAACACTGCAGAGATTGCTTAGTTTAGATCATTCCTGGCAGTTTGCAGAGGAGAAAACCGAGGCAAAGTGATTGTCCAAGGTCAGAGTCGGAATGGAACATGGAGCTTTTGACTTCAGTCCAAAAGGCAGCCGTTGGCCTGCCACCTTCCATGCCATGTTGGCCCCAGGCTAGGAAGGGCAGGGCTCAGTGTCCTTCACAGAGGATGTCTCTGCCCATCAGAATATGTCAGGGCCCTCCACTCTCTGAAACATCATTTATCATTCTTGTTCATAGCGGACTCATTAAAATAGAAACACACACACACACACACACACACAGAATGTGTGGACTTAAATTGACTTGAATTTCTCTGGGTCTTGTTTCCTCCATCTCTAAAATGGGAGCGAACGTTCATTTGTTCACTTGTTCATTGAGCAAATGTCGATAGAGCCTCTGCAGACTCTTTCTGGAGCTATGGTAGACACTGCTTCTACAGAGATGGACAGAGTGAGAGCTGTGTACACAGCGAGCTCAGAGACGTGCAGAGCAACTGCCTGGATGGTCCAAGAACAATGCCCGCCTCTTCTTTAGATTGCGCAGGCCTCTGTAGGACCATGGGCGTGGGGCTTTGGAGAGACACAGCCAAGTCATGGTTTGTTTGGCATAGGGCAGAGTTAAAGAAACTTCAAAGAGGGTGTGACATTTGAGCTGCCTTTTGAAGGACACCTAGGCGTACCGAGTTTATTGACCTTGGTGTCGCTTATAGATTTTTCTTGGCTAATGACGCCCTTTATATGACAGGCTCTGTTGGGAGCAGGTACAGAGGTTGGGCAGGAACTCCGGTCTTTGTTCTTCTCTCGTGTGTTGATGCTTCCTCTAGCCAAGTTCTTATAACCCCCACTTCAGCTCTGCCCCCACTGTGTAGTTGCCAGAATTGACCAATAAAAATACAAGACTCCAGGCACATTGGAATTTCAGATAAAGAATCTTGGCAGGAGATATGCTTACACTAAAAATGTATTTGTCATTTATCCAAAAGTGCCACTTTAACTGGGGGACTTGTGTTTTATCTAGCAAACCTACCCCAGTAGTGCATGCAACAAAAAATTGCTGGAGTCCCTTTTTTCCCCTAGTAAATTGCTTTCTTGCATAGAGAAAATTCAGGATGGGTCTAGCCCCGATGTTTTCCTCAGCACCCAAAGTTTGTCAGTGGAAAGCAAAAAACCCCATAAACTGGTTTAATGACAAAAGGTGGCATGGATACACATACTTCCTAGCTGTTTCTGCTGAGGGGGCCTGAAAGACTGACACCCCAGTAATGAAGAGCACGCTCAAAGCCTGCATCTTAGTTTCTCAATCCCATTCCCCAATAAAAGGGACGAGGGTCCCTTGGAAATACCATTGATTCTAGGATTGTGGTAGGGAAATTATAAGATGATCCTGGAGCATCTTGTAATGACAGGAAGTAAAAAAGTGGCCAAAAAATAGAACAGAAGGAAACCAAAACCAAAAAGTGGGTGGAGATCCGTCAAAAGGACTTCGGTTTTCTCCCTCTTGGCTGGAGGTGAGCATCGAAGGACAGTTTGTCTACTTTTTAGCAAGCCCTGAGGGTAATCTCAGAGTTCTCTACTTTGGGACTGTAAGTAAAACTGGGGGGCAGCAGACCAAGCGGCTCGATATCCTATAACACAGAGTGTTCAGGTGGGGGGGACGTGGGTAAGTCTATGGCTGATTCATGGTGATGTTTGATAGACACCAACACAGGACTGTAAGGCAATTATCCTTCAATTAAAAATAAATAAACAAAAATCCTGTAATACAAGCTTTCACTGAGAAGAGAAGATGAGAAGAAAGACCAGTATTTTATATGAGCTGTTATAGGACACACTGTTAACTCTTTCTCCCCTAAAATGTATTAATACTTCAGCAAATATATCCAGAATTTTCAAAACAGCTATGCCCCTGTGATAGAACCTTCTAGAAACTGGAATATGTTTCAAGGAAGTCATCTGAATACAACAAAAAACTGCTCAAAGATATATATATATATATATTTCACTGTTATTAATAATGTGAAAAAATAGGGACTGATTTAAAGTAAATAATGGATTTTGCATAGCCATAAAAATAATGTTCATTAAAATACAAAGGTCATATGGAGATATGTTTATATTATGAAGTGAGGTGGAACTAAACTGGGTTCACTATTGCATAGTCTGAGCAACCTAGAAAATTTGGAGAGAGTATATATATACCAACATGCTAACTATAATTATTATAATAATACCACTGGATAAAAAGAATTTTCATTCATTTGGAAATAAAAATTTTTTTTCTAGACAAGTGTGGAAAAGCATAAGGAAGAAAAAGCACATTTTCTTCTTAGTTTTGGGTTTTCCAAAAAAAGTCATTTGATAATTCAGAGTCAAGAAGTACTGGAAGGACTTCCCTGGAGGTCTGGTGGTTAAAGCGGGAGGTCCACCCGCCATTGCAGGGGCCATGGTTTCAATCCCGGTCCAGGAAGATCCCACGGGCTGGTGAGCAACGGAGCCTGTGCACCACGACTACTGAGCACTCCCAGCAATAAGACCCAGCGCAGCCAAAAAAAAATAGAAGTACTGGAAAACAAAAGTGTGAAAAAGAGTGGTCCCCCTTCCAACTTCTCCCTCCTCTCCTTAGCAACACTGTTCAAGCCTTTAATTCTTCCCACCCCTCCTCACAATAGCATGCTTAAGTCGCCATTTCTTGGTTTATTGATTTTAGACATTATCTGTTGGCTTCCTGATAGGGTAGGTGAAAATTTAGGTCTCTTATACCCATGTAGTGGATAAATAGTGGTCTCCCAAAACTCATGTCCGCTGGAACCTTAGAATGGTGTTCACTTTACTTGGATATACTAAGAGTTTTTTCAAATGTAATTGAGTTAAGGATTTTGAGATTAGATTATCATGGATTTAAGGTGGGGCATAAATCCAGGGATTGGTGTTGTAAGAAGAGGAGAAAATATACACAGAGACACACACATAAAAGGCCAGGCTTTTGTGGAGCAGAGACTGGAGCTAACACAGCCCCACCCAAGGACTGCCAAGAGTTTCTGGGATCCACCAGAAACTGCAAGAGAAGCATGGAACAAATTCTCTTAGAACTCTGCCAACACCTAGACTTGAGACTTTGGGCCTCCAGAACTGTGAGAGAGTACATTCAAGTCCCCCAGGTCGTGGCAGTGTTACCAGCAGCCCTAGGACACTGATACAACGGCATCTCCATCCATTAACCCCCGTGTGTACATTATGACTTCTTCTAGCCGTTTTTTCTTTTCAAACTTCCCAGTGATGAGCACACGTGGCACTTATGAAGAGAGAAAATAAACTTTGCTAGGAAAGAGGGTGAGGATGTGCAAATGCAAAGCCAGAGGGAGAGCAGGACCACTCAGCGTCCGACTGTGTGCTCAGGCCTGAGGTGTGCGTGGGGGCGCGCTCAGGATGAAAGACAGGAGTCAGCTGTGTCAACAAGATGGCTGTGCATTCCAGAAAGGTCTTACCCAGGAAGAAAGCACTGTAAGCCATTCGATGTTTCACTGTTTGTTTCGAAGTTCCTGAAAACCACTTTATTCAAATAAGGGCATGTGCATTGGGGCACATAGCCCCATTCTCAGAACAACTGGCTGCTCACCTGAGCAAAACCACCACTAGCCAAACAGCTGTTTACTAACAGACACTTGCTCTAGGGCCCTTGCCTTCCTATGGCCACCAGTCCTAAACTATAACTTCATGAACTCTGCTCAGTCTTTTTTAAAAAAAAAATTATTTATTTACTTATTTGGCTGCACCAGCTCTTAGTTGCAGGATGGACCCGGGACCTTTGATCTTTGTTACAGCATATGGAATTTTTCTTTTTTCTTAGTTGCAGCATGTGGGATCTTTATTTGCAGCATCTGGGATCTAGCTCCCTGATCAGGGTTGAACCCAGGCCCCCTGCGTTGGGAGTGCAGAGTCTTAGCCACTGGACCATCAGGGAAGTCCCTCTGCTCAGTCTTGAACCAATTGAGCTCAGACACCAAAACCATGTTTGTATCTGCCCTGGTCTCCCCGTTCTGAGACTTCTGGGGTTGGTCAGGCTGGGGAGGCTGTCTGTGACTGTGGTCAGGGAAAGATCATGGCTGTGTGATGCCCAAGCTGTTCTGGTGGTCCTTCTGGGAGGTCGGCAGTCACCAGCATGTGTGTGTTTGAGTTTGTATATTGTGTGCTTGTTTGTGTGAGAGTTGTCTGTGGGAGGAAATAGGTGTGCGTGTGTTAGGCCATTGTTATTACTATTTAGTCACTAAGTTGTGTCTGACTCTTTGCAACCCCATGGACTGCAGCACATCAGGCTCCTCTGTCCATGGGATTTTCCAGGCAAGAATACCCCGGGTGGCTCAGTGATAAAGAATCCACCTGCCAAGCAGGAGACTCAGCTTCGATCCCTGTGTCGTGAAGATCCCCTGAAGAAGGAAAAGGCAACCCACTCCAGTATTCTTGCCTGAAGAATCCCATGGACAGAGGTGGGCTACAGTCTGTGGGGTTGTAGAGTTGGACCTGACCGAGCTATTGAACAACAGCAATTACAAATACTGGAGTAGGTTGCCATTTCCTTCTCTAGGGGATCTTCTCCACCCAGGGATCGAACCCACCTCCCCTTCATTGGCAGGTAGATTCTTTACTGCTGAGCCACCAGGGAAGCCTGCTTGTTAGTCTGTAGAGCACAGCAATTTATGCAAGGTTTTTCTCTCCCAAAGTCAGTGGGATCCTAGAGGAATTTGAGAGAGAGAGAGGATGACATGTTTAAGTCAGCGTTTTGGAAAGGGCTGTGATCTCAGGTTTGAGAGAACTCCCAGGGCCATGGAAAAAGCTTTAGAAGATAGTCACACAGTTCAAGCATTGATGTGGACACCACTGCCAAACAACAGTGAGATGCATTAAAAAGATGGACGCGCATTCTCTGCTGCTGTCCCATCAACAGGCAGAACCTATTTTCCTGCTCTTTGAATCTGTGCTGGCTTTGGGACTCATTTTGACCGACTGACGGCAATGAAAGTGGCCTTGTGTAACTTTGGAGGTGAGGCCTTCAGAGGTTGGCTCCTGCTTTCATCGTTGGAATGCTTTCTTTTGAAGCCTCATTCAGAATGCCACCTTTTGAATCAAACTGTAAAAAGTCCGAATACCTTGAGACCACCATGCTGTGAGGAAGCCCAAGCTAGCTGTGTGAAAAGAGAGGGGCCACGTGAACAAACGCAGAGGAGTGAAGCCTTGAAAACTCCCCTCCAGTTCAGACCCAGATGAATTCAGCTGAGTAGATGACCCTGGGAGATGCTGTGTGGAGCAGAAAAGCCACCCCGGAGCCCTCTCTGAGTTCCCAACTCACAGAATCTAGAGCAGGCAGAGCGCTTGTTTTATGCCAGTTAAGTCATGGGGTAGTTATTTATTTGGCTGCAGTGGGTCTTTGTTGTGACTTCTCATTGGAGTGGCTTCTTTTGTGGAGCACAGGCTCTACCTGTGTGGACTTCGGTAGTTGTGATATTGCGGGCTTAGTTGCTCCTTGGCATGTGGGATCTTCCTGGACCAGGGATTGAACCTATGTCCCCTCTACTGGCAGGCGGATTCTTAACCACTGGACCACCAGGGGAGTCCAATACAGTAGTTTTTTATGCAACACTTGGCAACCCAGACAAACAGATAACATTTCTTGATTGTTCTGTGCAGTATAGTGTCAGCCAATAGTGTTAAGATGTCCAATACCCATGATTTGCTGTGCAGATTCAATATGATCCCAGCCACTTAGATTTTAATCTTCATGATTAGCATTAGCTATTTTCTTGAAAGTTGTTGTTGTTTAGTTGCTGCTAAGTCGTGTTTGACTCTTTGCAACCCCATGAACTGCAGTATGCCAGGCTTCCCTGTCCATCACCAACTCCCAGAGCTTACTCAAACTCAAGTCCATCGAGTTGGTGATGCCATCCAACCATCTCATCCTCTGTAGCCCCTTCTCTTCCTGCCTTTAATCTTTCCCAGCATCAGGCTCTTTTCCAATGAGTTGGCTCTTTGCATCAGGCTCTTCACATACTTCTTGAAAGTAATATCTATTATATTCCTAACTTTTCTTTTTATTCAAAAGTGATTACTGAATCAAAAACTTCTATGTCAAACAAGATGTGAGCCAAAAAGAATCTAAATTTGTATCCTAAATTAGCCACAGATGCTATCTTTCAATAACTCTTTCGGAGGAAAGAAGGTATAGAACTAAGCCTCCCCTCTTTAATTCTTGAGGCCAGAGGGGGACGCTGAAGATGAGGGGAAGGATGTGAGGGAGAGGAAGGGTGGAACTAAAGGAATTTTGGATGTAGGCAGAGGAGAATCAGAGGAGGCAATTGAGAGGGAGCACCAGAGAAAAGAGATGGTGTAGAGAAGCCTGGGCTCCTGCTCTTGGTCTGGGCTTCCTTTGCAGGCTCTGAATCTCAGAGAAGGATGCTAACTTTGGAGCTGAACTGACTCCTGGCCTGAAGTGTTTCTCACTTCCTTCCTTCAGAATCCTCATCCAATGGCCATCCAGCTCCCGACCCCCAGAGAGTTTCCATGGAAAACCTGGGTTTGGATGAAGACTTACTATTATTATTTTTTTGGAGGTGAGAGGTTGGTAGCAGGGAGAGAGAGGCTACTTCTAATCTACTGAACTGATTAGTTGAAAAATATTTTCTTCCTAGGATTTCAGGAGCCTGGGATAATCCATCCCTTAATGAGGAGTTCCACCAGCTATGCATTGATATGCAAATCTATGCAAATAACATGCAACTCTTCCTGGGCTTCTGGAGACATGTCTTTGTTTTCAACAGGATTACTTTACTGGGCCAATTCAATGGGGTAGAGAAAGCCCTTTGCAAATGGGGTTTTCCTATTAATAAGAGCTGCCATGGATTGAATATCTGACACTTGATGTATCTATCTATATAAAAGCCGCCAGCACAGAACTGGGCAAACTCCAGACAGCACTTGGGAGCGGGAGCCCAGCTCTGCCTACCAAGCCAAAGAATGTGAGAGCCATGATCTTCAAGAATGCTCCGCCTCTGCTATTAGTCTGAGGCATTTCACCCAAAGAGCCAAGTTTAAAATCTAAAATGTCAGCACCAGTTTCTTAATTTCAACTCTAGAAAACTTACAGAGTAAGTGTATGATAAGAGAGTTTAAAAACAGCACTTTCTTTTTCTGAAGATAAAATAATAACTATTGACAGGCAGATAAAAATGGGAGTTAGGTACACATTCTGAGGTTGGGGACCTGGGTTTGAGCTCAGGTCCACCACTTCCTAACAGTCAGAAAGGGGCCAAGTGACCTTTTGTTTTTTTAAACAGTAATCCTTTTTTCCTTAAACATATATATATAATTTATTTTGGCTGTGCTGGGTCTTCACTGCTGCAAGTGGCCTTTTTCTGTAGTTGCAGCGAGTGGGCTACTCTCTAGTTGGAGTGTGCCAGCCTCTCATTGCAGTGACTTCTGTTTGTGTTTTTCAAAATTTCTATTGATTTATTATTTATTTATATTTGTGGCTGCGCTGGGTCTTTTTCGCTGTATGTGGACTTCCTCTGGTTGCAGCTCGTGGGGTCTGCTTTCTAGATGCAGAGCTCGGGCTTCTCACTGCAGCGGCTTTTCTTGTGGAGCCGGGACTCGGGGCGCAGGGAGGCACAGTAGTCGCGGTGCACGGGCTCAGCTGCTCTGCGGCACGTGGGGTCTTCCCGGAGCAGGGATCAGATCCATGCCCCCTGCGTTGGCAGGCAGATTCTTTACCAGCAGACCACCAGGGGAGTCCCTGATCCATGCCCCCTGCGTTGGCAGGCAGATTCTTTACCAGCAGACCACCAGGGGAGTCCCTGGCTTCTCTTGTTTCAGAGCTCCAGAGTCTCGGGGCGGCTTCAGTACTTGCGGCACTTGGGCTCGGTAGTTGTGGGTCGCGGGGCCAAGTGACTTTTAACCTCTTTCTGTGTCTCAGTTTCTCTGTCTCTAGTCTGGAGATAACTCACAGGGTTGACGTAAGGATCAACTGAGTTGATTCATGTAAAGCCCTTGATGCCTTTGATACTCACATTGTACCATCTATAGCCAATGAGGATCCTTTATGTTGGCTTTTGTGTCATTTTGAAATGACCCCATTTTTCTTAGATAGCCTCCCTGCTTTCTGCACAGGTGTCCCTGACATGTCCTTCTGCAGACCTAGAACCAAGAACGTTTGCATGATCTCTAGTTACGTTTGTGGGGAACGGCTATTAGATGCCACCGTCTGAGAGGTACCATACTCTATGCTAGTGTTCAGGATCTTTCATTGTTCCTAACCCTTTGCAGTGGCAAAATAAAAATGAATAATGTGTTAATACTGACACTTGCAATCCAAATGGATCACTCTGAGGCTTTTACGTGACTTCTTAGGTTTTACCCTTGTTCCTGTTTCCCATGGAGTGCAAATGTTGATTTCTAATCTCATTAATATAGTTATAAAATCCACAAACCTATAGCAAGATTGATAAAAAAAAAAAAGGAGAAAGAGCTCAAATTACTAGAATCAGGAATGAAAGAAGACACATTATGAGTGATCTTACAGAAATAAAAAGTGAATCTGAAAGGAGGTACTATGAACAATTGTATCCCTATAAGTTAGATAAACTAGATGAACTGGGTGAGAAGGCAAAGGCGACCGACCCACTCCAGTACTCTTGCCTGGAGTACTCCGTCTCCATGGACAGAGGAGCCTGGTAGGCTGCAGTCCATGGGGTCGTGAAGAGTCAGACACAACTGAAGTGACTTAGCAACAGCAGCAGCAGATGAATTGGGAAAATTCTTAGAAAGATTAAAAACCACTAAAACTGACAAGAAGTAGAAAATCTGACTAGACCTATAACAAGTGAAGAGATTAATAGTCAGAGAACTTCCCACAAAGAGAGGCCCAGGCATTGAAGGCTTCGAAGGCTTCACTGGTGAACTCCTTTTTTTTCAAGTCACTCAGTCATGTCCAATTCTTTGTGACCCCGTGGGCTGTAGCCCACCAGGCTCCTCTGTCTGTGGAATTCTCCAGGCCAGAATACTGGAGTGGGTAGCCTTTCCCTTCTCCAGGGGATCTTCCCAACCCAGGGATTGAACCCAGGTCTCCTGCATTGCAGGCAGATTCTTTACCATCTGAGCCACCAGGGAAGCCCGTTTGACTAAGTGGAAGCCATTCTCAAGGGCATAAGGGAAAATTATTCAGATTCTTTCTATGATTCTAAAATGAGACAAAGACATCATAAAAAAAGACAGGGAATGGCTACCCACTCCAATATTCTTGCCTGGAGAATCCCATGAACCGAGGAGCCTGGGGGCTATAGTCCATGGGGTTGCGAAGAGTCAGACACAACTGAAATGACTAAAAATACTGTACAGCACAGGGAAATTTATTTTCTTTTAAAACGATTTCTTTAAACACTTTTCTAGTTTAAATATATAGCATGATTATTGTAAGAAATTTTAAAAAATTATAGAATTGCAGTTGTTAATGTAGGAAGTCCAAATTGGCCATAATCCAACCCCTAGAAATAATCTTTGTTACTGGTCTGACATATATTCTACCAGATTTTTTTCCTTCACTCAATGAGAAAAGTCGTTTCTCAAGTTACTTTATAATGAAATTAGCCATTATGTGATTCCTTATTAGCACCAGGTTTTTGTGAAGATTATTCAGTGATTCTTTGCACTGTGTCTCAATCCTCTGAGAAGTTTAGCCATTGTTAGAACGTCGTGGGGAAAGACGACAGTCAGTTAAATGTTTCAAGGAATCAAGTCAAATAGTGTATGTTTTGCAGGGTGAAGAATATAGCAGTGGGCGAAGATCAGATCCAGAATGGAAACACTTGAGTAAAGCACGCAGGGCCAAGCCTTGCCCCAAGCTCCAGATTCCATCCGATAGGACATAGTCTAATGGGATTGGTGAGTCTGGTGCCCAGCGGAGGCAAGGAAGATCCTACCTTTTGGACCATTTCTTCAAACTTCCTGTCTCCGTGCAGATTCCAAGCCTCTCACTCTTCCCTCCCATCCTAGGAGCAGGCTGTGGATTTGATGCATACATCATCTGTCTTATGTTGTTCAACTGTAAATTAAAAAAGAAAAAGATAATTTTAATGCATAAGCCCTTCCTTGTGTAATTGAATCATTACAGAAATTATTTTATACCATAAATTCTCTGTTTTTGAGTTCTTAATTTTGACTTTTATTTCAGCTGGCCTTAGTGTATTTATATATATACTATATGCTGCGGCTAAGTCGCTTCAGTTGTGTCCGACACTGTGCGACCCCATAGACGGCAGCCCACCAGGCTCCCCTGTCCCTGGGATTCTCCAGGCAAGAACACTGGAGTGGCTTGCCATTTCCTTCTCCAGTGCATGAAAGTGAAAAGTGAAAGTGAAGTCGCTCAGTCGTGTCTGACTCTTAGCGATCCCGTGGACTACAGCCTACCAGGCTCCTCCATCCATGGGATTTTCCAGGCAAGAGTACGGAGTGGGGTGCCATCGCCTTCTCCGATGTATACTATATATATATAGAGACAATTGTATATTTATATATATACTATATATATATATAAAGACAATTGTCCAAGTATGTGTGTGAGTGTGTATATATATATATATATATATATATATACACACACACATACATACATACTTGGCCTTAGCTGGCCAAGTAATTTGTTCACAAAGCAACATGCAGGATATGTTTTCTAATCCTTAGACATCTGAGAATAACTTTCTGTTGCCTTTACACATGAAAAACCTTTTACCTAGGTTGATAAATGTTTGCAACCTTGCTGCTCAAAATTGAGGAGATATTACTGTGTTGTCTTTTGGGACTTCTTGCTATTGCTGCAGGAACTCTGGGCAGTGTGAGTTATATTCCTTTGTAAGTGACCTAGGATTTATGCTGGAGTGTTTTTTTTTTTTTTCTCTCCTTTGTCTTTTATTTATTGTTTTAAAATTAATTAAAAATTTTTTTAAATTTTTGGCTGTGCTGAGTCTTTGTTGCTGTGAGCAGACTTTTCTCTAGGCAAGCAGGGGGCGGCTGTCTAGTTGCGGTGCTTGGCTTCTCATTGCGGTGGTTTCTCTTGCTGCAGAGCATGAGCTCCAGGGCTCGTGGGCTTCAGGAGTTGTGGCTCGAGGGCTCTAGAGCGAATGATCAATAGTTGTGGCACACAGACTTAGTTGCCTGTGGCATGTGGGATCTTCCTGGACCAGGGATTGAACTGCTGTCCCCTGCATTGGCAGGTGGATTCTTAGCCACTAGACCACCAGGGAAGTCTTCCTTCGTCTTTTAAATCACTTACTGGGATATATTTAGATGTGTGATCTAGATATTCCCTGTTTTCCCTCTAGATCCAGTCTCCATTTCCCCTAGCCTGCTTCGGCCCTGGGATTTCTGCCCATGGAACCAACTGACTCCCATGCCTTTGAGCATCTGCTTGGTTGGGCCACTGGAAGGTGTGGGAAAAGATCAGGGGCAGGAGAGTGCTGTTATTCCTTCTGGAACTCTCTCTGGGTTCTGATACCACATCCCCTCCCCTCTTTAGATCTAGGAATGGTCATGACGATTGAATTCTCCACTGGTTCTGTATGAGTCCCCTTTTATTGATTATTCTGGGAACTTGGTCAAACTGTGGCTTGTATGATTTCTGTTGACTGATTTTCAGGATCACGATGATTCCTTCTGTTATAGCCAGTCTACACGTAAACTATTCAGTGGTTCCTGTTTTTTCAATTTCAGATTTCTCATTTTTCAGTTCTAGAATTTTCATTTGGTTACTTTTTAGATTTTCCATTCCTTTGTTCATATTTTAACTTATTCATTCATCATGATCATATTGTTCTTTAAGTCTTTGAACATATTTATGTGCGTGTGTACTAAGTTGCTTTAGTTGTGTCCAACTTTTTGCGACCCTGTGGACTGTAGCCTGCCAGGCTCCTCTGTCCATGGAATTGTCCAGGTAAGAATACTGGAGTGGGTTGCCATTCTCTCCTCCAGAGAATCTCCCTGATCCAGGGATCCAACTTGTGTCTCTTCTGCCTCCCACATTGGCAGGCAGGTTCTTTACTGTTAGTGCCACCTGGGAAGGGAATTGAACCTTCATCATGGCAGTGAAACTGCCAAATCCTAACCACTGGACCACCAGGGAAGCCTTATAGTAGCTAATTTAAAGTCTTGTCTACTAATGCCAACTTCTGAGTCATCTTGGAATTAGTTTCTTATTTAGATTTAATTAGATCTCTTATTTTTATTATTTATCTTATTTTTATGTCTCATTTTCTTTTGTTTTCACCTAATAATTTTTCTTATTGATACTGGACTTTGTGGGGGACGTACTGTAGAGAATCTCAAATCTGTCTTCCACCTTTGAAGAATGTTGAGTTTTGTTTTAGAAGGTAGTGAAATTACTTTGTTGTTGTTGTTCAGTCACTCAGTTGTATCCAACTCTTTGTGACCCCACGGACTGCAGCACGTCAGCCAGGCTTCCCTGTCCATCACCAACTCCCAGCTGCTAAATCACTTCAGTTGTGTCCGACTCTGTGTGACCCCATAGACGGCAGCCCACCAGGCTCCCCTGTCCCTGGGATTCTCCAGGCAAGAACACTGGAGTGGGTTGCCATTTCCTTCGCCAATGCATGAAAGTGAAAAGTGAAAGTAAAGTCGCTCAGTCATGTCTGACTCTTAGCGACCCCATGGACTGCAGCCCACCAGGCTCCTCCATCCATGGGATTTTCCAGGCAAGAGTACTGGAGTGGGGTGCCATTGCCTTCTCCACCAACTTCCAGAGCTTGCTCAAACTCATGTCCATTGAGTCAGTGATGCCATCCAACCATCTCATCCTTTGTCATCCACGTCTCCTCCTGCCTTCAATGTTTCCCAGCATCAAGGTCTTTTCCAGGGAGTCGACTCTTTGCATCAGGTGGCCAAGGTATTGGAGCTTCAGCTTCAGCATCACTCCTTCTAATGAATTTTCAGGATTGATTTCCCTTAGGATTGACTGGTTTGATCTCCTTGCAGTCCAAGGGACTCTCAAGAGTCTTCTCCAGCACCACAATTCAAAAACATCAATTCTTTGGTGCTCAGCCTTCTTTATGGTTCAACTCTCATATCCATATATGACTACTGGAAAAACTATAGCTTTGACTAGATAGACCTTTGTTGGCAAAGTAATGTCTCTGCTTTTTAATATGCTGTCTAGGTTTGTCATAACTTTTCTTCTAAGGAGCAAGCATCTTTTAATTTCATGGCTGCAGTCACCATCTGCAGTGATTTTGGAGCCCAAGAAAATAAAGTCTGTCACTGTTTCCATTGTTTCCACATCTATTTGTCATGAAGGGATCGGACCAGATGCCATCATCTTAAGTTTTTTGAATGTTGAGTTTTAAGTCAGCTTTTTCACTCCCCTGGTTCACCTTCATCAAGAGGCTCTTTAGTTCCTCTTCACTTTCTGCCATAACGGTGGTGTCATCTGCATATCTGAGGTTATTGATATTTCTGTTGGCAGTCTTGATTCCAGTTTGTGCTTCATCCAGCCTGGCAATTACTTTACATCACCATAATCTTTTGGAGGGTTGATTTTGCACTTGTTAGGGCAGGTCTGTTTTAGTTTTACCGTTGCTTTTCAAGTGAATACCTTTGTCCTGGGAGGTGGTCTTTATTCCTACATGTGGTCTTTATAAAGTTTCAATGAAAAGCTCTTCTATCTTGGGAGGACGTGATCTACAAACTGTTTTCCCTGTAGTGGGCATGTCCTGAAACCTCAGCTCGGCTCTTTAGTTCTTCCAGCTGTTTCCTCTTGGGCTCTTTGTAGTCTTGCCCTCAGTTCATTTCAGTTCAGTCACTCAGTCGTGTCCAACTCTTTGCGACCCCATGAATCGCAGCATGCCAGGCCTCCCTATCCATCATCAACTCCCGGAGTTCACTCAGACTCAAGTCCATGGAGTCAGTGATGCCATCCAGCCATCTCATCCTCTGTCATCCCCTTCTCCTCCTGCCCCCAATCCCTCACAGCATTAGAGTCTTTTCCAATGAGTCAACTCTTCACATGAGGTGGCCAAAGTACTGGAGTTTCAGCTTTAGCATCATTCCTTCCAAAGAAATCCCAGGGCTGATCTCCTTCAGAATGGACTGGTTGGATCTCCTTGCAATCCAAGGGACTCTCAAGAGTCTTCTCCAACACCACAGTTCAAAAGCATCAATTCTTCAGTGCTCAGCTTTCTTCACAGTCCAACTCTTACATGCATACATGACCACTGGAAAAACCATAGACTTGACTAGACGGACCTTTTTTGGCAAAGTAATGTCTCTGCTTTTGAATATGCTATCTAGGTTGGTCATAACTTATTATTTCTTACCTGTATTTTAAAATATGCTTTCTTGTACCCTTGCTCCTATGGCCTGTGTCACCTCAGTTAAGTCATCCCGTTAAAACATTGAATCTGATGATGCTATTCTTTTCCTTATAAGCCAAACACTGGCAGCCCATCTCCCTCAGAATAAAGCTCCAGTCCTTGCAGTCAGCTGCAAAGCCCTCATTGTATCCCCTACCCTGACTCTGTCTTATCCCTCTGACTTGGTGCCCCATGATTTTCCATTTTAATCACTCTGTTCTTGCTAAACTGATCCTCTTCCTATTCCTTGCACTTGCCTTGGGGCCATTTCCATTTTTGTTCTCTTTTCCTGGAATAGGATTCCGCCCTATTTAAACTTGTAAATCCCAACACCCCTACCTACTCTCACAGTCTTTTTTAAAAAAAATATTTATTGTTTTGGCTGCACCAGGCCCTAGTTGCAGCACGTAGGATCTTTAGTTGTGGCATGCAGACTCTTAGTGGCAGCATTTTCCTGACCAGGGATCGAACCCAGGCCCCCTGCACTGGGAGCACAGAGTCTTAACCACTGGATCATCGGGGAAGCCCTTTACAGTCTTTTCACCATCTCCCCTAATTTACTTTATCTTCATCGTGCTTGCAGTCAACTTAATAATTAACTGTCTATCTTCACGAGGATGTAAGTTCCATGCAGGCAGGGATTTTTGGTGTTTTGTTCACATCTGTATTCCTGGGACTTGGCATAGATGAATGCTAAGTGAATTTTTCTCCACTGGGACTCATACAGGCTCAGCTCCTTAATACTGACAACATGTCTAGGGTAGTTCCTGGCTATTATGAAACTGGCATGTTTTATCTTGGACTATATCTCTTTATTCCTATAGAGTCTTCCCTACAGCCCTTTCCTTACAATGCTGATCTCCTGGGACACACACTGTGGAATGTGATAAAACGTCAATGAATTAGGTGTCTGAGCAGCTTGGGTTATTATTATCATTATTTTTATCAGAAATAACCTTAAGAAAATCTGATACCTTTTAAATTTGTTCATATCACATAAAATATACCAGGTTCTAGTGTTTTTAGTGTTAATAGGATAGAGATAAGAAAAAGGAGATAATGGTTTAATCATTGACATAATACATTTTATGCCTATATAGATTATGCATTGTTGACCTTTAAGTTAATTTAGGCTTAATGAGATGGTGTCATTATGTTTGAAGACTTAATATAATTATTTTATTATGTTTTTAAAAAATTATTCTCTGAGCTTGTGCATGTTTTATACCTCATAAAGGCCCATGTGTATTGCTTTCTCATTGAATATATTTTTTAGATGTTTCATGACTTGAGGTTTGCAGAAGTCTGATCTCTTGAAGGATGGTTTTACTCAAATGTTTAATTTTCCCAGGCATTCTACAACTTTTGTTTTTCAATGTTTTTCAATGGAGACCTGTATTTCCAAAAGAAATTAAACTTTATGTTCTGAAAATGGATTCTTTAGATACTGGGATTTCTCTCGGGATCCAGTGGTTGAGATTCCCGCCTTGCCGTACAGGGGACCTGGGTTCTATCCCTGGTCAGGGAACTAAGATCCTGTCTGTTGTGCAGAGCAGCTCCCCCCCCCCCCCCCAATAAATAAATAATAAAAAGAGGGGTTTGCAACAGGCATCTTTATCATCCTGGGCACAAATTGAATAATGAATGGAGAGCTCAGCAGACACTCAGTGGCGGGCCCTCTAGTGTTCAATCTTGAAAATGCAGATTAATTTCTGAACAATATTGGGTCCACCCTTGTGGCAGAAACTGAAGAACTAAAGAGCCTCTTGAGAGTGAAAGAGGAGAGTGAAAAAGTTGGCTTAAAGCCCAACATTCATAAAACGAAGATCATGGCATCTGGTCCCATCCCTTCATGGCAAATAAATGGGGAAATAGTGGAAACAGTGACAGACTTTATTTTCTTGGGCTCCAAAATTACTGCAGATGGTGACTGCAGCCATGAAATTAAAAGGCATTTACTCCTTGGAAGAAAAGTCATGACCAACCTAGACAGCTTATTAAAAAGCAGAGACATTACTTTGCCAACAAATGTCTGTCTAGTCAAGGCTATGGTTTTTCCAGTGGTCATGTATGGATGTGAGAGTTGGACTATAAAGAAAGCTGAGCGTGGAAGAATTGATGCTTTTGAACTGTGGTGTTGGAGAAGGGTCTTAAGAGTCCCTTGGACTTCAAGGAGATCCAATCAGTCCATCCTAAAGGAAATTAGTCCTGAATATTCACTGGAAGGACTGATGTTGAAGCTGAAACTCCAATACTTTGGCTACTTGATGTGAAGAGCTGACTCCTTGGAAAAGTCCCTGATGCTGGGAAAGATTGAAGGTGGGTAGAGAAGGGGACGATAGA